>NC_083105.1:24432709-25688044 GCF_949774975.1 Lagenorhynchus albirostris | reverse complement strand
CGAGAAAATGTTTATTTTTATATGCAAAGTAATATTAGGTAAAACATGATCCTGGAACTTGAATATGTTGCTTGAAGATAAACAGGCTCAGTAATTTTCTCACTCATAGTCATACACATGGAGTGGCAGTCCCAGTATCCCAACCAATTCTAAAAAGACACCATATCTGTTCATCATTATGATAAGCTACTTGTGGATACTTTTCATTTTACAGTTAACCTGTAAGATAAAGTACAGAGCCCTGAATTTGGAAGTCAGTAGAGTTGGATTATGGGCAAAACTACTTCTCTAAGTCTCAGGCAAATCACTTAACTGTAATGAGCCACAGTTTCCTGAGTAAGAAAAAAACCTAACAATTGTGATTTATGAATTGGACTAGACCTCTAAAATCCTCTTCTAGTAGTAAATTCTCAAGATTGTCTGTTTCTTAATAAATGTAAAGCCAAATCTGACATTTTGTTCCAGGGTACAAGAGAGCTTATATTTATGCGCAGGTGAGCATCTTGAAAATTAATCAACTTTTAGAGATTAGAAAGGTTAAGAAGAAGTGGCAGGGGAGGGAGATGGTAAATAGTTTTAAAACAATGTAGCTGGTCCAACACAGAACAGAACCTGCTAAGGACTAAGTATACCTTATTTTTTAAAGCAATCCAATACAAGTATTTAACAGGGGAGTCTAAGAATTCAAAAGGAACAGTTGTTCTCTCTGATAACATATTCTTTCTTTCCCCTTAGATAACATAATCTTTAAATCATGAAGGGGTGTCCTATTGCACGGTTTTCTCTGGGAAGAGAATTTTCTTGTTTTTCTTCATTTCAGCAACAAAAGAATCTCTCGTTTCATATCTAGAACTATCTATAGCCAATGCTGGCTGAAATGGAGTTTGGTGTGGTTCCGTGACCTAAAACACTTTATTCTTTAGCACCCATGAAGCTATTAGCCATGAAGCTACTTACCTCGCCTGATAGCCAGATTACTATGTACAGTATATTATATATGTGAATATTTTATAAGACCTGAAGAATTTAACAGTGATAATCTCTTGAACAGTAACATAAGGGTGACTTTTAGCCAGCTTTTTCACCAGGATAAATGTGAAGCACTTGTATAATAGGGGAAAAAAGTGTAATTTAAGAAACTGATAAGTTGCAAATGTACAGGTTGTCGTTGTTATTTTGGGCTTATATTCATTCATATAAGCCATCACCTCTTAGGTTAAAGCTGGAGGCTACAGAAAAGGAGACAAGACTGCAATCTTCTGTTCTTGCAGAAATAAGTTGGTCAAAATACAGAAAAATGTTAGGCTAGAAAAAAAACCCTTAAGTTTGTATATGTCCTGAAGCCAGGATATGACCTAACACAGTACCAAAATTCAAAATGTTTTCTTACTGAAATCATGTTGAAATTGAGTTTCAGTTACCTTCAAAACCTGGAATAAATAATCCAGAGGTTCTCGGCATTTTGTCAACTAAGGACCCCGATGCTATTTTCCCCATGGGCCCCATGCTTTGAATAATTTTCATCTATCACATAATATATATTAATTAAAACCCTGTAAGTTGCACACCCTCCCAATCTCTCTCTTTTTTTTTTTTTTTTTCTTTTTTAAACTAGCCAAAGCTATAATGGCCTTTTAGTTTGAGTGTGTGCTGCATGCCAGGCACTGGTCTTAGTGCTGAAGACAGCAATGAACAAAACAAAGCTTCTGCCCTCATTGAACACTAGAGAGGAGAGTCAGACAACTTAATATATTGGGTGGGTCAGCTGTACAGAAAATGAAGCCAAGTAAGGGATATGGAGGATGCAGAGTGCTTTTTATATAGGGCAGTCAGGTATGAGGGAGTGAGGGAACCAGCCTCACAAGTAGAAGAGTATTACAAAAGCAGTAAGTGAGAGGGCCTTGAGGCAGGAACAGAAGCAAAGAGACAAGTGTGGCTGAAGCCCCGTGAGAAAGGGGCTGGCCAGTCAAGGAGGGCCTTGGAATGAATAAGGCTTTTACTTTGAGTTAGGAAGCAACTGGAGGTTTTTAAGCAGTGGAGTGACATGACTTAAGATTTTTAGAGTTACTAAGTTTAGAAAGCATTCTTCCATGTGACGTCTGACAGGGATGGGGAGAAGGGAGACCTGTTGGCTATTGCAGTGATCTGTGTGAGGGATGATGGGTGGTGGTGGTGAAGGTAGTGATGGGTGATCAAATTCTGGATATATGTTGAAGGCAGAGCCAACAGGACTTGTTGATACAATGAATGTGCAGTATAAGAAAGGGGAGGTCCAGAGGATTCTAAGGTGTTTGGCCTGAGCAACTGGAAGAACAGAGTTGTCATTTATTGAGATGGGGCAGCCAAATGAGGTTTGGGTAGAAATTGAGCTGGTTTTGGATAGGCTAAATATGAAATACTTACTAATCTTTAGGTGGAAATGCTGAACAGGCAATTAGATATATGAGTCTAAGTTTAGGAGCAGACCGGGAGATGTCAGCATTTAGGGTGGTGGTTAAAGTGTGAACATAGGTCAGAGGATGGAGTCAGAGCACTGAGATCCTTGGGGCATCTGAAGTTGGAAATCGAGACACAAAGGAAACTGCAGGACTTCCCTGGTGATGCAGTGGTTAAGAATCTGCCTGCCAATTCAGGGGACACGGGTTTGAGCCCTGGTTCGGGAAGGTCCCACATGCCGCAGAGCAACTAAGCCCGTGCCCCACAGCTACTGAGCCTGCGCTCTAGAGCCCGTGAACCACAACTACCGAGCCCACAGGCCTAGAGCCCATGCTCCGCAACAAAAGAAGCTACTGCAAGGAGAAGCCCGTGCACCGCAGCAAAGAGTAGCCCCCACATAGCAACGAAGACCAACACAGCCCCCCCCAAAAAATATATATATATATACATAAAATAATCATAATGTAAAGAGCTAAATATTTAAAAAAAGAAAAAAGGAAACTGCAAAGAAGACTTAAAGCAGTCAGGGACATAGGAGTGGTGTCCTGAGGCTGAATGAAGAAAGTATTTTATAACAGAGGCAGTGGTTAACATGTCAAATGCTGCTAAAAGATCAAGAAAGATAAGGCCATTTGTATATCTTCTTTGGAGAAATGTCTGCTCAAGTCCTTTGCCCATTTTTTTTTAATTAATTAATTTATTATTTATTTTTGACTGTGTTGGGTCTTTGTTGCTGTGTGCGGGCTTTCTTTTGTTGTGGCGAGCAGGGGCTACTCTTTGTTGTGGTGCGTGGTCTTCTCATTGCAGTGGCTTCTCTTGTTGTGGAGCACGGGCTCTAGGCAAGCAGGCTCAGTAGTTGTGGCTCCAGGGCTCTAGAGCACAGGCTCAGTAGCTGTGGCACACGGGTTTAGTTGCTCCGCAGCATGTGGGATCTTCCCGGACCAGGGCTCGAACCCGTGTCCCCTGCATTGGCAGGTGGATTCTTAAGCTCTGCGCCACCAGGGAAGTCCCTGCCCATTTTTTAATTGGGCTATTTGTTTATTTTCTTGTTGAGTTTTAGGAGTTCTTTATATAGTCTGGGTATTAATCCTTTATCGGATATATACTTTGCAAATAGTTTTCCCCTTCCGTGAGTAGTGTTTTCACTCTCTTGATAGTGTCCTTTGACACACAGACATCTTTAATTTTGATGTAGGAAAAATCCTATTTTTTCTTTTGTTGTTAAGTTTCCTTCTCTTTTCAAGAAAGTCAATAATAACACCTGGTTCATAGGATTATTATGAGGATTAAATAAATTAATACATGTGAATACATGTAAAGAGATTGGGACAATACTCGCCACATAAGAAGCACTCAATAAATATTAGCTAGTATTCAGGCTAAGCTTAGTACAAAATACCTGGGTCAGAGGGATAGAAATAGATCATGTGACATGGAAGCCACAGGAGTAGATAGTCTCAAGAAGAGCATGATCAACAGTGCAAAATGATGCAGAGATGTCAAATAAGATCACACAAACTTCGACTTGATACCAACAAGGTAAGACAGTGGTGTGACAGATGCCAAATTATACTGGATGGAAAAAAACTGTTAGGCCCTTTTTGGGTCCAGGGCCAGGTTTCCTGCTGTTTCAGCACTTACGGTGTTCCAAAACGAGATTGAACCTATTGGGGTTTGCTGAGGTACAAATCTGACTCGATTTGGAGTCAGAACAACTAGGTTCAAGTCCCTGGTCTCCTACCATGTGATGCCTGTGCTCACTTCCAGAGTTCCAGTTCCCTCACTCGTAGAGGACAATCATTCCTACTTTACAAGGTCAACGACAAGTTTAAGAGTAAGCATGATGGTAAGTCATTAATTATCATTGCCATAATAAATCGTTCTACTCTAACTCCTTGTTCTAAGGTTCTAGCATTCAGTAGTTCTGCCTGCATGCCAGGTCTTGTGAAGTGGGGTATTCTTATTTCACAGATAATTGGCTTACAGGTTTGTAATGGTAATAAGATAAGATTAATACATGTGAAATGCTTATGACAATTGGGCTGCTGTTATATTCTTTTTTCCTTTTGATGTGGACCATTTTTAAAGTCTTTATTGAACTTGTTACAATATTGCTTCTGTTTTATGTTTTGGTTTTTTGGCCTAGAGGCATGTGGGATTTTAGCTCCCTGACCAGGGATCAAACCTGCACCCCCTGCATTGGCAGGTGAAGTCTTAACCACTGGACCGCCAGGGAAGTCCCACTGCTGTTGTATTCTATCGTTCTATCGGAAAGTTTTTTCCTGATTTTTAGTGGTGACTGTCTTCAGGTCTGCTTCCTGAGCCCACTGCATTCCTCATGCTTGTGATGTTCACCAACTTAACTCATCCTCAGCTGTTGCTGTAAAAAGCAAGTGCTTAAAATATTACCATTGACTAGATCAATGGACCTTTTTGTTCACTTTGTTTGGGTTGTAGACATGAGAATTCATTTAACTGAGCTGTGAGTGCATTGCAGAAGTTTGTTTGGGGATTTCATCTGCAGTTCAGTAAACAGAACATGGGGTTCCCACTGAGTTCCTACAGCTACCAAAGCAAAGATGTTTTCAGCGAAGTTAACTGTCCAGGCCTGATCAATCTCACCCTTATGAGCTGCATTTCAGGGCAGGATGTTAAGTCACATTTATTTAGTCTGGTTTGTACCTTGTTGTGTGGCTTCTCTCATTCTTTTTTTAGAGTTTATATTTCTTTTTGATTTATTACATATCCCAGGATACCTTAGGAATGAATACATTTTCAAAACATAATAAGAATAAATTCTATAAAGAATACTTGAGGGCTTCCCTGGTGGCGCAGTGGCTGAGAATCTGCCTGCCAATGCAGGGGACACGGGTTCGAGTCCTGGTCTGGGAAGATCCCACATGCCGCAGAGCAACTAGGCCCGTGAGCCACAACTACTGAGCCTGCGCGTCTGGAGCCTGTGCTCCACAACAAGAGAGGCCGCGTTAGTGAGAGGCCCGCGCACCGTGATGAAGGGTGGCCCCCGCTTGCCGCAACTAGAGAAAGCTCTCGCACAGAAATGAAGACCCAACACAGCCAAAAATAAATAAATAAATAAATAAATATTTAAAAAAAAAAAATACTTGAATAACTTTTCAAGGAAATCCAAATGAACTATGACTGTACAATATTTTGTTTGTTAATGATGGATGGTAACAAATAGAATTTTTAATTCAATACACATTTATTGACTGGTCTTCTTTGTACCAGATACAATAATCACACTGTGAGATAAATATTCCCATTTTATAAATGAGGAAAGTGGCTCTCAAATAAGTTAAATATCTAGCCCAAGAGCCCAAGACTCTTAGCAAGAAAAAATAATAGACTAACTTCTCCAAAAAGGCTCTTTGACGTCAAATTAGATGTTTGTTCTATGTATTTTGTCAGTTTTCTCTTGTTTTCCTGCATAGGTCACCACATACAAGGACATACACATACACACACACACACACACACACACACACACACACAGAAATCCTAATTACCCTTTCAAGCAGCATAATCCCCTCATTCTGCATTTAGTTTAATCACAGGATTCCTAAAAGAAGTCAATTAAATAGGCAATTAATTTCTCTGTGCATTGTTCACTCACATATTAAAGCTGTTAATCTAATTTCTTTAGACAGTCTCTCTGACACCACTGTCCTCAATGTTTAAATTCCTCATTACTCGTGAAGTTGATGTGAGAATCTTTTTGCAAGAGTACTTTGTAAACTGAAAAGATATTCTTATTATCTAGTTGTGGGATCTAGTCTGTTCAGTTTTATTTGGTTGACTATGGTGAGAGGTTAAATGTTTAAGCTACACCAGTTATACCTTTGTTCCAGGAACTTAACTGAGTGGAATTGAAAGACTTTTCCAAACAACTCAAGCCAGGCAAACAGTCCCTGATTTGCTCTCTCAAACTAAATATATTAGCCTTGTGGTGACCAAATATTGAATTGAAAGCAAAAAGGTTTTAACAGCCCTCTAAAGAACTTACCACTTAACTTTAATGAAATATCCCAGGATGCTTCCAGACAGCAACTCTTTCAGTTAAGTAGAGACTGGAAAAAGGATATGTGTTAGGAGCATAAGTAGAGAACTCCAAAGTACTCTTTCCCGGGAATTCTAAAAAGTCTCATTTACAGAAAAATAATGAGGAGACAATTTCCCACCCTACATACCCATGCATTATATCCCAACACTGCTAACAGACTCTTCCTGTTGCCCATTTTGAACTATGAGTCAAGATGCCTGGGTTCAAACCTTAGCTCCACCCCTTAGCTGTGTGATCTCCTTGAAGGCTCAGTTTCTTCATATGTAAAATGGAAACAGCAATAGCTCATAGGATTGTTGCCAGAATTCACGGAATTAGTTATGTGAAAAGGTATGATTCTCAGCAGATATTCTTTTCCTTTGGGTCTCAAATATTCATCGTTTTGTTGGGAAATTCCTGCCTTGTAGAAAAGTCTGGGGCCTTGCCAAAGGCTGAGACAAAGACTTGGTTGATAAGTGAAAGAGACAAAGCAAAGTAAAAATGGGTTTGGCATTCCTGTTGGAAGGATTGGTGAGTATTCATTCACCCAGTCAAAAAATATTTATTGCAGTCTTCTATTTTTCTAGGCATTCTCCTAGGCACTGGAATGCAGGAATGAACAAAAAGGACAAAGTCCCTGCCCTCAGTGGGGAGACCAGATAATAAACCAGTAGATGCATAAGATGTCAAGTAGTGATGAGTACTATGAACCACACAGGGTAAGGAATGGAGAGTGGAAAATAGAGCAGAAAGGGAAGGCCACTGAGAGGGTGGCATTTGTCTAGAAATGTGATTATGTGGGAGAATAAACCATGCAACTATATGGAGAACAACCAGCAAAGAGAGCACAACGTGTAACGGCGCTGAAGGGGAATGACAAGGATGCTAGAGCGGCAGGAGCTGAGTGGGCGAGCACAAGAGAGGCAGCAGGGGCCAGGTTACATGACGCCTTGTGGTCCATAGAAAGGATCTGGGGTTTCATTTCAAATGTGTTGAGTACCCATTAGAGGGTTCCGAGCAAAAGAGTGCTGTAATCTGATTTAGGTTTTATAAAGATTAATTACTCTGGTCGCTATGTAGAGGATGGACAGTAGGCAGGACAAGAGCAGAAGCAGATAAATCAAAGAGGATGATGCCGAGGTGGTGAGATGGAACAAATAGTTGGATTCTGCATTTGTTAGGAAGGAAGAGGCTACAGGATTGGCAGATGGATTGCAAGTAGGGTATGAAAAGAGAGAAGTGAAGATTTATTTCAGTATTTTTGCTCTGAATAAAGTGGGTGAGGACCACTTCCTGAAATGAAGAAGATAGGGGAGGAGCAGATTTGGGGGGGAAATAGAGTTCTATTTGGGAAAATTGAGTCAAGATGCCTAGTTATCAAACGTCCGAGGGAAATATGAATAGTGAGTTGGAATTAAGAGGAACCTGGAGTTCAAGGAAAACATTGCACGTGGGGATATTAATGACAGGGCCTTTAAAGCCACAGGCCAAGGTGAGAGTACCAAGAGCAAGTGTCGATGGAAGAGAAAACAGACCTGAGGTGAGCTACTCTTCCTAGAGGCCAAGTGACACAGCCGACTCTTAACCCTGGTTGTATGTAAAAGTCACTCCATGGTCTATTAAAAAATAGAAACTCAGGGAATTCCCCGGCGGTGCAGTGGTTAGGACTTGGCACTTTCACTGCCGAGGGCTCAGGTTGCGGAACTAAGATCCCACAAGCCACATGGCGTGGCCAAAAGAAAAAAACAATACTCAGAATAAAACAAACTAGTGAGTATAACAAAAAAGGAACAGACTCACAGATATAGAGAACAAACTAGTGGTTACCAGTGGGGAGAGGGAATGGTGGGGGGAGCAAAGATTAAGAGATACAAACTACTATTATAAAATAAATAAACTACAAGGATATATTGTGCAACACAGGGAATATAGCCAATATTTTATAGTAACTATAAATGGAGTATAGCCTTTAAAAATTGTGAATCAGTATGTTGTACACCTGAAACCTATAATATTGTACATCAACTATACCTCAATAATAATAATAATATAAAGATACTCAGGGTCCACACGGATCTACTGGATGAGACTCTCTAGGGGGTGAGACTTGTGTTTCTTAACGAGCTCCATGGGTGGACAGCCAGGTTTGAGGACTATTGACCCAGGAAAAGATAAGGCAAAGAGAGTGGGAAAGGCTGTGGTTCAGGTAATACTAAAAAAACAAAAAATAGACCAAGTGCTCAACACAGAACCCATTAAACCCTTCACTTCTACACACACACACACCATCCCCACCACCACTTCCTCTATCACCATTACTAATCACTCTTAAAGACTGAGCTCCACACTCACATGTGTAACTCCCACACCTCAAAATAATAATAACATACACAATACTTTTTGGTTTACCAAGTTTTTGTATACATTTTCTTATTTGAACACACATTCTCACATCAACCCTGTGAGCAACAGGTAAAGATTGCATTTACTTCTATTAAATCTAGCCATTAAATCCAGGTCCCATTGGTATGCTAACTCAGTTAATCCTCACGACATCCCAATAGTTGAGGTGGTGATTTTCTCCCCAGTTTACAGATGAAGAAACTGAGGCAAGCCACAAAAAGAAGTGTTAGATCTGGGATTCAAACTCAAGTTTTTGACCCCAAAGCTTATGCTCTCATTTCATCAAAAATAAAAATGTAATCACTACTCTGCTTCATTAAAAAAAAAAGGCTACTAAACTAGGTTAGCTTTTAAAGCCCAGAACCATTACAGTCTTCCAGGAAATGAAGAAAAAAATAGCAGTGTGTTGGGAATTTCTGATTTTAAAATAACTATTGTGACATCAATCTCAACCAGATTTTCACACTTCCTTGGTAGGTACTGGTTTTGCTCACAGAATTTTTTATAAGAAAAGTATTTTCTTAGGGATGCAGGTAGAAGATATGAAAGCTCCTCAAATAGTCCTCGAAAATTAGAACCTAGAAATGGGACAGTGGAGTAATTGATTGCCTCCACATCCAAGTCAGGCTGGTAGGATTTGGTGAAGAAAGTTATAAATTTTATCCACATTAAGAGAGAAGTTTCATTTCCCTTCTATCTGTGATTATCCATCCCCTTCTGACATCACGACTTTCCCCTAAGGTTCAGTATTAAAAAATCTGTTTCTTACTAGTAAGTTTGGTCACTAGTATTGATAATCATATGCCCTCCTGACTTGAAATATAGTCCTAGGAGAATTTCTGAATGCAGCTTTATAGAATGAGCCTCCTAATCAGGAAGAATCTTTATTCTAATTCCTTAGAGTCAAACCAGATATGCCCAAACCAACTGCTTCGAGGTATTTTGTTGGTTTTCACTGTACCAGATTCACATACTTAGAGTGAACACTAAAGATTTCAGAGCCGTGTCTTAAGGAGGTTCTAGACTTGAAAAGAAAACAATAAAAAAATTAGTGCTGGGCTCCCCTGGTGGCGCAGTGGTTGAGAGTCCGCCTGCTGATGCAGGGGACACGGGTTCGTGCCCTGGTCCGGAAAGATCCCACATGCCGCGGAGCGGCTGGGCCCGTGAGCCATGGCCGCTGAGCCTGCGTGTCCGGAGCCTGTGCTCTGCAACGGGAGAGGCCACAACAGTGAGAGGCCCACATACTGCCAAAAAAAAAAAAAAAAAAAAATTTAGTGCTACTATATAGCACAAGGAACTATATTCAAGAATATATAACTGAATCACTTTGCTGTACACCAGAAACTAACACAACATTGTAAATCAACTGTACTTCAATTAAAAAAAACAGCATGGTACTGGCACAAAGATGTAACCGAATAGCGAGCCCAGAAATAAACCCACACTTCTATGGGAAATTAATCTACGACAAAAGAGGCAAGAATATACAATGGGGAAAAGACAGCCTCTTCAGTAAATGATGTTCAGAAAACTGGACAGCTACATGCAAAAGAATCAAACTGGACTACTCTCTCATACCATGCACAAAAATAAATTCAAAATGGATTAAAGACCTGAAATCAGAAAACTAGAGGAAAACATAAGTGGTAAGCTCTTTGACATCGGTCTTAGTATTTTTTGGATATATCTCCTCAAGCAAGGGAAACAAAAGCAAAAATAAATAAGTGGGACTACATCAAACTAAAAAGCTTTTGTACAGCAAGGGAAATTATCAACAAAATGAAAAGGCCACCTACTGAATGGGAGAAGATATTTGTAAACAATATATATATATAATAAGGGGTTAATATCTAAAATATACAAAGAACTCATACAAGTCAACATTAAAAAAAAAAAAACACAATTTTAAAATGGGCAGAGTATCTGAAGAGACATTTTTCCAAAGAAAGCCTGCAGATGGCCAACAGACACATGAAAAGATGCTCAACATCACTATTCATCAAGGAAATGCAAATCAAAACCACAGTGAGACATCACCTCACACCTATCAGAGTGGCCATCATCAAAAAAGCAACAAATAACCAGTGTTAGCCAGGATGTGGAGACAAGGGAACCCTCGAGCACTGATGATGGGAATGTAAATTAGTGCAGCCACCATGGAAAAGAGCATGGAGATTCTTCAAAAAATTAAAAATAGAATTACCATATGATCCAGCAATTCCACTCCTAGCTGTTTATCCACAGAAAATGAAAACACTAATTCAAAAAGATACATGCACCCCTATGTTCATTGCAGCATTATTTACAAAAGCCAAGATATGGAAGAAACCTAAATGCCCATCAAGAGATGAATGGATAAGAAGATGTGGTATATATACACAACGGAATATTACTCAGCCATAAAAAAATAAAATCTTGCCATTTGTGACAACATGGATGCACCTAGAGAGTATTATGCTGAGTGAAATAAGTCAGACAGAGAAGGACAAATAATGTATGATTTCACTTATATGTGGCATCTAAAAAAACAAAACAAATGAACAAACATAACAAAATAGAGTTACAGACACAGAGAACAAACAGGTGGTTGTCAGAAGGGAGGGGTGGGGGGGGAGGATTGAAATAGGTGAGGGAGATTAAGAGGCACAAACTTCCAGTTGCAAAATAAATGAGTCATGGGGATGAAATGTACAATGTGGGAAATATAGTCAATAAATATGTAATATCTTTGAATGGTGACATATTGCAACTAGACTTATCTTGGGGATCATTTTGAAATGTATGGAAATATTGAATACATTGTATGGCAGGAACTAATATAGTGTTGTAGGTCAATTATACTTCAAAAACAAACAAACAAACTCATAGAAAAAGAGATCAGATTTGTGGTTACCAGACATGGGGGTGGGGGAGGCGGTGAGGGGAGGAGGAATTGGATGAAGACAGTCAAAAAGTACAAACTTCCAGTTATAAGATAAGTACTAGGGATGTAATATACATGATAAATGTAACTGACACTGCTGTATGTTGTATATGAAAGTTAAGAGAGTAAATCCTGTGTTCTCATCACACAGAAAAATATTTTTTCTATTTCTTTAACTGTATCTATATGAGATGATGGATGTTCACTAAACTTATTGTGATAATCATTTCATGATGTATCTAAGTCAATTCATTATGCTGCACACCTTAAACAGTGCTGTATGTCAGTTATATCAATAAAACTGGAAGGAAAAATTTCCATTATTTATAACTGCCTAATTATTAGTTGGTTTTCTTCAGACTGTCTAATTCTTTTCTTAAACTCTATGCAATAATTTTTTTCCTTAGAGGAGAAGTAGGAGCCCATAACAATAGCTGTAAGTAGTTATGCCTCGGTGGCCCAACTTTTACTGGTAAGGTGTGAAGACTGAAGCTGTTGTTTAGCTTTCAAGTATATTGTTTGCCCCACTTCTCCCTTCCTTGATTCTCCTAGCCAGTCTCTGTGTTATCAGGCAGGGAAAAGTGGTGAAAAGGTAATTTACTTAGAAGCACAAAGAGCAGTTTCATTCTCAATGCTTTACCCAGTAAGAGTCCTGATGGAAGGGTCACCCAGCCTTCCCAGTTAGATGCATTATAGAAAGGAAGCAAATTTTCAAAATCATTGAACTCCCAACAGCTATGCTTTTCCACTATGGAATTTAGATAGGTACATATTAAGACCTTTTCAAAACTAGAGCTTATGGCTACATATATGATTTTCAATAACACTTTGCATGTTATTGGACATGTGATATAAGTTAGGCCAATCAGACTTCATCTCTCATGGGCTGCATAGAGAGTGACGACATACTGAGATGGATGGCACTGAAAGCTGATGCCATCCAGTAGCAGTGCACTGGAAAGAAGGTCCAGAGTATCTGCTGCAGAGATTCTTGGGGCTCCCCTGTCTCCCCTCTCTCCTTGGGTCTTCTTAATGAGCTGGGGTCTTATTAAGGACCTGATGAAGTCTGACTTTGACTCTGTGAATTGCCCTAATCCTTCAAAACCACTCCTGCATTTAAGTTAGTTGGTTTCTTTTGCTTGGAACCAAAGATCCTTAATTGATTAAGAAACCAAATACAGGCCTTAATGCCTATTAAATAAAGTACAAAACTAGAAGGAAGAATATCAGTTTCTTTCAAGGTCACTACCTCTTTATTGCTATTCAATATAATTGTGATTAGAAAGTACATTTAGCAATTCAGAAAGTTAGAATGCCTTTGAGCTTTGGTGCAAAATAATTTATTCAGGAACATGTGCTGGCTGAACCAAACAGGTTTCTAGTTGGTGTGCTATTTGTATAGCTCTGCATGCAAATCAGTTTTCATCTTCTTTAGCAAAAATAATTTTCATGACTCTTAACCTTGATCTCTGACTATATCCTATCCTTCTTGGCATTTTTTTGAAGGTGGCACTGGGGAAGGGATCCTTTTTCTTTTAAGAACTTATGAGGACTTAGGATTTTTCACTCTAATGACATGAGTGTAAAAAGGAAGGAGGGAAGGAACTAATTCTTGCAGGAAACACTAAAACAAAACACAGGACTTTTTAAGCAGCAACCTGGGGTCACCCTTTTCTGCTGCCATTCTTTCTCGCTATCCCTCTTTTTCCTTATCTTACTTTATTTTTTTATTTTTTGCGGTACACGGACCTCTCACTGTTGTGGCCTCTCCCTCCGCGGAGCACAGGCTCCGACGCACAGGCTCAGCGGCCATGGCTCACGGGCCCAGCCGCTCCGCGGCATGTGGGATCTTCCTGGACCGGGGCACGAACCCATGTCCCCTGCATCGGCAGGCGGACTCTCAACCACTGCGCCACCAGGGAAGCCCATCTTACTTTATTTTTATGAGAGCATTGATCACTCCCCAACATAATGTTTGTTATTGTCTCTTGCTCTACTAGAATGTATGCTCCAGAAGAACAGTGAATTTTTGTCTTTTTTAATGACTGTATCCCTGGTATCAAGGATAGTGTTTGGCGCATCGTAGGCACTCAATAAATATTTGGGGGAAGGAAGGCATGAAGGAGCTTTAGTGTGAGATGAACCTCTTTAGGTGGAGAGAGGCAGGTGACCAAGCAGCCCTGCTCCCTTCCCTGGATTCTTCCTAGGACTGTGGGCATTATCAGTGGCATCAGCTTGCTGGCCACGGGGCACTCCATTTCCCCTTCAGCATTCTGTCCCAAGCAGAGTCCCCTCTCCAGATCCACCGCCTCCTTCCTCTCTCTCCCAGATTGTCTCAATAGCTACCTAAAAGTTCTCCCTGCTCACAGTTTTGTTTCTCTCCAGTTCATCATCTGTATTGGATCGATAGTGATCTTCCTAAATCATGGATGTATAATCATGTCACTCCCTGTTTAAAATACTTCGGTTTTTCTCATTGCTCTTAAAATCAAGTTCATGCTCTCCTCCTCCCCTTCTCCCTCCTTCCCTCCCTCCTCCTTCTCCCCACCTCCTTCCCTTCACGGCTCACAAGGCCTTACATTATTTATAATCTCATTTTTGCAGCTCTCCTCACACTTTCTCCTCCTTACACTTTATGATCCAGATGAATTTTATCTTTGGACTTGACTCTGAAGTACCTAAAACACCTCTAAGCGGAGAGGCTCCAAGCCACAGGTGAGAAATCTGGACTGGTGATGGAGATTCGGGTGTCACTAGCTTATAGAGATAGTGAAACATAGGAAAGAGCGGATGTGTGGAGTTCAAGGAGGACTTGCGGCAGAACACTGAGGAGGACCGGCATTCCAGCATTCCCCAACCAGGAATGCCCTCTTAAATATCTTGACTCCTACGTGATCCACATCAAAAGAACTAGCTTTCCTATTCACAGTTCATCCTTCCCTTTTCTGGCTTTTAGTGAGGAGACAAAATTCTAAGGCCTATGTTCTTTAATTCAACACTGGCTACAAATTATTATTGAAGCAACCCCCAGCAGTTCAACAACGAACACGAGTATTGACAAGACAAATACTCAGCATGGCAGTGCATCTTAGCTAGATATAACAAAAAAGATTACACACACCCTAGTCCCTCTGACCAGGCAGCAGCACAGATCCCCAAGTGATCCCGATCTGGGTCCCCAGCTGAAGCCTCGCAAACAACCTGACATGATCACAGCCCACCGGCTTGGCCCTGATTTGTTCCAGTCACTGCCTGGGGTGCTCTCATGTTGCAGCTAAGGTGGGAAGGACCAGAAAGGCAGGGAGGGGTTGGGACAGGGAGAGAGCCATTAAAGTCATCTTCACTTTTACTTGCAGTGCTCTCCTATCAATCGGAAGCCTGGAAGACGTTATTTGGAACACAAGGCCAGTGAAGTGTTAAGAGTTATATCAAAAAAGGGTTCTGCAGCTAAATGATAGGGAATTTGAACAAAGTTAATTTAAACAAAGTTAAACAGATCTCTTTTTAAAAATGTTTTTAACTTTTTAATTTATATTGGAGTATAGCCGATTAACAATGTTGTGATAGTTTCAGGTGCACAGCAAAGTGACTCAGCCATACATATACATGTATTCATTCTCCCCCAGGCTCCCCTTAAACAGATCTCTTTAAAGAAAAAAAAAAAGACAGGAAAAAGACTGAATTTTACCCATAAGTACCATAAAGTTTATACTTATTCAGTGGTTTGTCATTATGAAGTTGAGTTTCTCAAGCTGTTTGCTACGAAGGGCAAAGAGCTTTCTGGTGATATATAAAGATGCGTTGGGATGGTTACAGGGACTGTTGGCTTGCATCCTTGAGATCATAAATATTTGTAATCGGAAACTGCATTTGTTAAAATTATGTTTATTTACTTAGAGCTATAAGCTATATTTGTATAAGAGATTGATTTCTACCCACCAAACTTGAGATAATTAGCTTTACCAACTGTATTCTGTAGCTTCTCTAGACTCTAATTGGTGCCTAAATAATAAAACAACAACAACAACAACTCAGAAAGCATTTACACTGTTTATCCGGACTTCTTCCTACAGACTTGTATTTTAATAAGCCTGGCAACTCTAACATTCATTTCTGAAATGCATAGCAAATGCCAATTTTTCTCTATCACTTACTGAGGGGATGTGTCTTTTCCACAAACGTTTGACCATCAGGTGGGACCCCAATAGAAATCCTGATATGGCTTTGTCCTCAGAACATGCATTTTTCTGATGACTGTTGGAAGGATGCCAAGAGATCATCTAATCCAGGCCCCCTTGATTTACAGATAAAGAAATTGAGGACTAAAAATGTTATCTGTGGTCACCCAACCAGTTAGAGGCAGAACCAGGGCTAGAATCAAGGTTTACTGCTTTTCCTATACTCACCACCCCCCCACCCCGACATTTTTGTTATTGTAGTAGAATTTACTTAACAAAATTTACCACTTTAGCCATCTTTAAGGATACAATTCAGTGGCATTAAGCACATTCACATCGTTATGCAACCATCACCAATATCCATCTCTAGAATTTTTTCATCATCCTAAACTGAAACTCTGTACCCTTTAAACAAGAACTTTACATTCTCCCCTCAGCCTAGGCCCTGGTAACCACTGTTCTATTTTCTGACTCTATGCATTTGACTGTTCTAGGTACCTCATATAAGTGGAATCATACAGTATTTGTCCTCTTCTGTCTCACTTATTTCACCTAGCATAACATCTTCAAGGTTCATCCATGTTACAGCATGTATCAGAATTCCATTCCTTTTTAAGGCTGAGTAATATTTCATTGTAGATACATACCACATTTTGTTTATCCCTTCATCTCTTGATGGACATTTGTGTTGTTTCCACCTTTTTGCTTTTGTGAATAATGCTGTTATGAAGCAAATAGCTGTTCAAGTCCCTGCTTTCAATTCTTTTGGATATATGCCCAGAAGTGGAGTTGCTGGATCATATGAAAATTCTATGTTGAATTTTTTGAGAAACCACCATACTGTTTTCCACAATGACTGCATCACTTTACATTCCCTCTCCTTATTTTTTTACATGCAGTAGAAAGAGTATTGAATTGGAAGTTGCCAATCCAATCCCAGGATTGATTAGCTGGGGTAATCAAGTGGGTAAGCCACTTCACTCAAACTCAGCTTCCCCAGTCAGGAAAAGACAAACCACATTTGGCTTGCCAACCCCACAGAACTGTTATAAGGATTCAACAAAATGAGCTACACAGACTGCTTTATAAACTAAAATGTTATTTAATTCAAGTTATTATTAGTCGTTTGTACTAAATTTGAGTCAACTCCAATGTCAAAGGAGAAAACCATGAGGTATTAGGAAGAAAAGGGCTCACTAAAGAAGTTTGATATCCAACAAAGACTTTGATCTAACGGTCTTTTTTTCTAAAACCTAGGCAGTTTGACCCTAAACAAAGAACACTGTTTCTCAATGCAAGTGCAAAGTTACACCCAGCTTGGGAGAAGCTGAGAAAAGGGCAAATCAGCACTTTAGAAACCAGCAGTGGGTCAGTCATCTATTTGATTCTGAAGCTCTGCAAGTCGGTGTTTTATCAGAAGCATTCAGAATTGTGTTTATAATTCTCTGTAAACACATCATTCTGAGGACAATGTGGCTTATTCCCTTTGATTGATGATAAGGGTTGCTGAGGTATGTCCCAAAGATTTCTTTGTCTGAACTTAAATTGCAGGCTTAGTTTAACTTATATCGATTAAACAGCCATCTCTAAATAGGAAATGTTAGAGGTAGACAAGATAGAAGGATAGGAAAACTCTAAATAGGAAATTAAAGCTATGTACTAGCTTTTGGAAAAATTTAGGTATGCCCTTTTGATTTTGGATCCTAAATACTAAATTTACTCTTTCACCACAAATCAACTGTACATATACTGATTTGTAGCTACTGTAAAGGATGCAACAGAAATAAGAAGAGCAGAGTCCCTGCCCTAAAGTGATTAAGGTCAGAATTGAGGATCTCAAGAGGGTAATACAGTGTTGATAAACTTTATAACTAATGACAGAACAGAATTATTTTCACTCTTATTTACACATACTAATATTATTGTATGGGCCCGAGGAGCTGGTACGAGAAGAAAGAGCATCCCCCTTAAAGATTTTTTTCTTGTTTTAAACATATTTAAACTTCTTCTACCAACTCTTTCATATGCCCACCCTGAATAGTATTCCATTTTTAAGAAGGCCTAGGATATTTTTATGATGTGATGCCAAGCTACTCAACTATTAAACAGAAAAGGTTGGGAATTCCCTGGCGGTCCAGCAGTTAGGACTCGGGGCTTTCACTGCCGAGTTTGATCCCTGGTCAGTGAACTAAGATCCCGCAAGCCACGCAGCATGGCCAAAAAAACCCCCAAAAAAGTTATTGGGCCTAGAGAGCATCTGGTCAGATTGGCCAGGAAAGAGAGAAGCCTTATGATAGTGGGGATATAGAACATTGGTAGAGCATTTGACTGCAAAGCCCTATGGTAGAGACAGGGATGCAAAAGCAGTGCTTTCGGAATCTTGCACTAAGGAGGGAGAAGGAGACGACCAGGATGATAAAGCTGAGGTGAGACTGAAGCACAGGGAAAGAGGACAGATACTAGGAAGAAAAATAATTGCCAAGAGAAATGGGGCCAGAGAATAGAAAGAAGGTACCCTCTCAGGGTAGGAGTTCCTTCTGAGATATCCCCTAAAAATTATATTCTAGCCTCTTCAAAAGGAGAGCTCACTGCTTTGCAAGGCTATGAATTCCAACATTATTAGACAGCTCTAATTTTTTCTTATGTTATTCTTTAAAATAATTTAATATCCAGCAATAAAAGATATATTAAGTAATAAGTCGTGGTACAGCCATATATTGGAATATGATCAGCCAACATAAATGGTGTTGCTGTAAAAGAATGTAGAAACAATACTTAGTGATATAGGGAAATGCTTATATTATTATATGTACCTTAAGACCCTAATTCAGGGTGTTTGTGTGTGTGTGTGTGTGTGTGTGTGTGTGTGTGTGTGTAAACATTGCAAGGAAGTACACTGAACCATTAGCAGTGTTTATTTCTGGGTAGTAAGAGTATGGATGATTTTTATTTCCTTCTTTATGCTTTTCTACATTTCCAAAAATTGGGTTACATCAGTAGAACCCTCCCCTGCAAATAATCTGTGGTGCTGGCTTCTCACAGAACAGCCCAGATAAGACTCCAAAGACCTTCATGATTGGAAAACTAAGAAGGTAGAAGAAATAGGAAGATAAAAGGATCTTTTGCGCATCTCTACAGAGAGTCCCTGTGGGTGCACACATCTTTACCCCATTCTCTTATGAGTTTTACTTTCATTGTGACATTGGTGAAGAAAGCAGACACACCAGAAGCATCCAGGTTGGGGGCTTCCCCAGTGGTGCAGTGGTTGAGAATCCTCCTGCCAATGCAGGGGACACGGGTTTGATCCCTGGCCCGGGAAGATCCCACATGCCGTGGAGCAACTAAGCTCGTGTGCCACAATTACTGAGCCTGTGCTCTAGAGCCTGTGAGCCACAACTACTGAGCCCACGTGCCGCAGCTACTGAAGCCCGCGTGCCTAGAGCCCGTGCTCCACAATGAGAGAAGCCACTGCAATGAGAAGCCCGCGCACAGCAACGAAGAGTAGCCCCCTCTCGCCACAAGTAGAGAAAGCCTGCGTGCAGCAACGAAGACCCAACACAGCCAAAAATAAATAAATAAATAAATAAAATTTAAAAAATAAAAAGAAGCATCCAGGTTGGGTTTGTTTCCCAGGAGAATCCTCTCTGCTCTGGTGGGTCCCAGAAAGTTCTCAACTTCCCCTACCCAGGGCCTCCTCTCATAAATCCTTTTACCCTTTCTGCTGATAAAATGGTTGAGAACACGGGCTGAGTAAAGAATACCAAAACTTTGATAAAATGTCCTTGATATACACTGAAGAGAATATCAAAGTGTTTGTGATTACAGTGTGTCCTAGGTAAGGTGTCTGGGTGTGGTAGGTCAGTCCGGGATAGGCCTTGAAGTGGGCAAAGAGCAGAGACAAGGAAGTCACTTATGGCTCAAGAGCCTCACATTCTGCTTCTATGGCCCTTTGTTCTGTGTTGCTCAATGTCTGTGCAAGTCCCAGGGAGTGAAAGCCCAATCTGCACACAGCCGGACAAACTGTTTGTATTTCTAACCCTCACTTGAGGTTCTCAGGAGACAAATAGAACTCCCTAAGAAAATACTACTGCAGTTTAAATGTATTTTTAAATATAAACCCCCCAAACCTTTGTTAAGTGTGATAAAACATAAACATGTTGAATTAGTACAAATAGACAGGACCAAATAATATCAAATAAAGCAAAGGGGGAAAATACTTCTAAAAAAACCAAAAAAGTTTTGTGGTGTAATTTCTTTCTTGGGGGGTGCGGGGGGTATCTTAGTTCCCCTACCAGGGGTTGAACCCACACCCCCTGCATTGGGAGCATGGAGTCTTAACCACTGGACCACCAGGGATGTCCCAATTTCTTAAAATGATAATTCTATTTTAGTCTTTCAACCTGACAGAAAAGAATTTGGAACAGAGTCCCACATTAACATGACTTTATTGTTTACTATATAATGAAGGGTCTCAATATTTCTGAATCATGATCCTCCCCATTTTGGGGGCTGAAAGTGGAGCACAAACAATTACTCAGACCAACCCTCTTAAGCAAGCACTCTGAAGCAAGCACTCAGTTCACTTCCTGTCTTGTCCTTTTAAAATGGGGATATGACTAGTTCCATCATTCCCTCTCCTCTACTGCATTATCATCACACACTTCCATCATTTCTGCTGATTACACAGAATCTTACTACAGTGTTTATTTCCTATCTATTTCTCATTTTGAAGATAGGACTTATGTCCAAAATACAATAATGAAAAACCATGACATGGCAATTTGGAAATAACATTCCACGAAGACAATTTTGTCCCTCTTCAGAGCCCTGGGTAATGCACATCCCACACCCTAGCATGTTTGTATTAGAATAAACACCTTGGGTAAAGAATTGTTCCATCTTAATGCATTTAAGCAAAATGCTAAAACGAATTTTCAGCTGAGCTTTCACAATGCTCTTTGCAAGCTTTCTGCCTTCATTAAATTGTCAGGAAAATGCAGGTTAATTTATTATGGACAATCACATCCATTCTCTGTACTGCTTTGCCCAAAGAAACCCAGGCCCAACATGGTAACATCAGAACTATTCACCTCACATTTTCTCTTGAAAGATAAAGAAAACAGAACCATTCTGCCTTGCTCTTGAAGAAAGGCAGAGCCTCCCCAAAACCCTCAGAACTCCATCTGGCTCCAGTCTTTCCCAGAGTTTGCTGGCCCAGAGACAAAGCACATTTATTTCAGACGGATCAACACTGTCACCCAGTGGACAGTCAACTAGGCAGGCTGAGGCCTTAGCCTTGCTCTTGGCTTGAAAGGCAGATACTGAGAACCAGTGTTTGAATAGGAACCTGTTTGTTTTAGGTGATCATGAGTAATTGTTTATATTCTCTTACAGGGAACTGGGAGGACCTCAGCTGACAAGTCTTTGATTTGGATGCCACAGATGAGTGCAACTTAAGGCAGACATACATTTTCATTGTGCTACTGCTTTTTTTTTTTTTTCTAAGCTACCAGTAAATTTATAGGAAGCACAGACTATAAACCAAGCTTGCACAGTCTACCAAGACTCACAGGATCAAACAGGCTTGCAGCAGCAGGGTAACATTTGATCACCCGCCAGGTCTGTGGGAAGACTTCCCGATCACAGAGTAACATTCATTGTTCATTGTTCATAGTGACAGGGATGTGTATTTTGAAAACTGAAAACAGATTTTTTGTGTGTGCATATGTGTGTTGAAATCTGAGGAAGTTATTCCCTTTACCGTAGTGAAATCAGTGGATGAGCTACCTTTGCTTTCTCTATTTGGTATATATCTCAAAAGACATGTACAGATGCAGCCTCTGTTCCATCTCATTTGTCTTAAGTCTCTTTCTCTTGTCTAAACTGTCATTTTAACACTTGCAACAAACTGGCTTACCTTCATATTAAGGTAAGAGGCTCTTTGCCTATAAATATTAGTGTTAGCAACATCATAATTATTACAACAGCAGTCATGTTTGTTACTCCTAAAATTCAACTTTTATAAAGTGCCTGTAGACTAGCAGATGAAATCATGGTATTTTTTTTAGCTGGAAGGGTCCTGTGAGATCATCCAGTTCATTGCTTCTCATTAAAATCATATAAGGAAGCTTTTAAAAAGCACCGATATCCCAAATAGCCAGACAAAAGAATGCTTATTGTATGAATCCTTTAAGATGAAATTCTAGAAAAGGAAAACCAATCTATAGTGACAGCAGATCAGTGATTGCCTGGAGATGAAGTTGGAAGGACTTACAGCTAAAGAGTCAAAAGAAGATTTGGGAGGTGATGGTAATATTTTCTATCTCAATTATACAGGTGGTTACATGAGTCTATACATTTGTCAAAAGTTGTTGGGACTGTACACTTAAAGTGAGTGCATTTATATTGTATGTAAAATATATCATAATAAAGTTGATGTAAAGAGAATACTGATGCTGGGTCTCACCCACAGAAATACTGATTTAATTGTTCTAGGGCAAGGTCCAGAAATCATTATTTTTTCATGCACCTAAGGCATCAGCCAGGGTTGAGAGCTACTGATCTAATCCAGTCCTCACCTCTACCAGTTGAGATTAACCCAGGTTATAATGGGAGATGCAGGACTAAAAATCAGATCTATAGGTACCTTGTGCCCCAAACCTTTACCTTTACTAATAATATTCCTTCTCTCTGGAACTTCTTTCTCCTCCTCCTTCTTCCTACCTCTTTCTATCAAAATCCCTCCCACCTTTAGAGCCTAGCTCACATATCACACTTCGCAGGAAGCCTTAGGCTGCAGCTCTGTCCACTGGACTAGAAGATCCATGGCAGGAGGGACTGTGGCTTTTTTATTTTTGTATCCTCGGTTCCCAATACTGTGCTTGGCACAGAGCATTCAATAAACATTTGTTGAACTGAAAAATTCCTGGAAGGGAATTAACATTTATTACATGTCCATGATGTGCCGGGAATTGAAACAAGCACTTTACGTACATTATTTTACTAAATTTTTATAATTTTATGAATTGGTTATCATTTCCCCCTTTGGCCACCTCAGTGTTAACAGGGTATCCAATTTTTAACTTCACTAAGAGTAATGATAAGGATAATCCAACAGTTATAAGAAGACCTGCAGTCACGGGGGTACCACAGAAGCTTGTGATTCAAGCTGATTCATTTCTGCATTCCTACTAGCCTACTGTGCACTCTGTGAATTATTTCTAAGTCTGGCAAGCATCATACACAACAGTCATTTAAAAGAGCTATATATATCAAATCACATACCAAAAAAATTCCTGGGATGACATTGTGACTTTGAACCAGAAGTGGACTTTTGCTGCCAGTAAATTTAGATGCAGAGATGATGTATTTGATCAATCGAAAGGAATCCAAACAACACGGAAAAAAGAAAAAATTGTAAAGATATTAAATCCCAAGTAACAAATCTTTTGCTCCCTTCATTAGTATTTGTATCTTTGAACCAAAAATTCCAGACTCTATCCCCACCACTCTATTAGAAATGCCTTCATAAGCCACCAAAGACCTCTCTCTGTATTGCCAAGCCCAGTGGACAATTCCATGTTTCTTTTATTACTTGACCGCTTTGTGGCATTTAAAATTTTTGAATCGTACCTTTTTCTCTGTCTCCCGGGCTTCTGTGGCCCCATTCTCTTCTGTTTTCTTCCTATTTCTCTGTCTTCCATCCTAGTCTTTGTCATGCACGCCTTTTCTCTACTTGGCCTCTAAATAGCTCCTGTACTAAAATCTCCAGTTTTGCCTCCCACCATTCACTCTCTTCACACAGTCCTTGGGTAACCCATAAGTTTAACTATTTGTGTCTACACCAAGTATCTTCCAAAGCTAGTGCTCTCCTCTGAGAGCCAGACCTGTAGACTGAATTGCTTACTTCCTGATGTCTCCATTCTGATGCCACTCAGGTACCTCAAGTCAGCATTCCCAGTCTAATTTTTTCATCTTTTTCTTCAAATATTGTTATGGCAGATTAAAGATGGCTATAAACCCTTTGCCATGCCACTCGTCGAGTGATGGGGGTCTATTTCCACTCCTCTGGTCTGGCCTTCGGCATGTTTTGACTAATCACATACTGCGTAACTGCAGAGATCTCCAACTTCCATTTTCACCTCTTGGAACACTCCTTCTCAAAACACAGACCCCATGGTGTGAGGACATCTGAGCAGCTTTGTGGAAAGGCCCTCCTGAGGAGAACAGAGACCCCTGGCCAGCAGCCATAACTGAGCTCCCAAATGGCAGAAGCACCACCTGCCAGCCATGTGAATGAGGCTGTTCTTCAATCCTCCAGCTGTACTCAACCTTCCCCAGCCAGTGCTACCTGAAGCAGAGTCAAGCCATCCCTGTTAAGTCCTGAGCAGGGTCATGAGCAAACATATGACCATTGCTTTAAGATTCTAAGTTTCTGGGGGGTTTGTTATGCAGTGATAGATGACAGACATTTCTTCTTCTCCTCCTGAATTCCCTATCTCAACAAGGGGCACTGCCCATTCTTCTAATTGTCCATGTGAGAAGCTGAGAGACATTTTAAACTCTTCCCTCACTCAACATACTAAATTTTATAGAGTCTTGCTTCTAATTCTCACTCATACTCAGCATCCTTTTCCCTCCCACTGTCACAGCCTGATCATTTCTCACCTGGTAAAATGTAGTAACAGGCCTCCCTGTCAGTCTGAAATTTTCTGGATCATTCTGTCAAAATGATCCTTCTAAAATAAAAAATGTCTTCATGTTACTTCTCTGCTTAAAATCCTTTAATGAATGCTCTTACCGTCAAGGAGAGTTCAAATTCCTTATTAGATCTCACAATCAGACTTTCATGAACCTCTAGCTGCTAGCTCCTTCAACATGCACCCCCCAATACTGATTTATTTCCAGTCTCCTAAATTCATCTTCCAATTTCTTATCCTCTTGCCTTCCGACATGCATTTTTCCAACATGCCTTCCAAAATGCAGTTTGTGGGAAATGTTCTCTACCAAGTTAATTCTTATTGGTCCTATAAGACACTTCGTGCCCGAATGTTCTGTTCACACTTCTGATCCATCACTCAATTCACTGTGCTGTGCTTGTCTGTTCTCTGGATTGTCTTTCCCTCATGGACAAAATCAGTCTAATTCATTTTTCTACCTCTAGTTCCTGTCACATGCTCCAGCATTTGTAGGAACTCAGTAAATGTTGGTTATCTGATTTAATGAATATATAGAACTGTGCTGTCAAAAATGCTCCTTGGACTGATTATATCCAAGTAGACAGTGTTTTGGAATTATTTCCTCATTGTTAAAAGCGTTCAGCCAGGAATGGCTTCTTTTATCAGCTGCACTGGCCTCTACAATTCCTGCTGGGCAAACATACGAAGCCCCTTCCACACCTCCTACCCGCACAAGCCCAAGCACATATTCCTGAAATGCTAATATGAACCATTCCTCCCAATCCATTCACCTCATTCAATTCCACTCTTGCTTCCCTTAGCTGCTGATTTTCTTACTCCATACTGCTATATGGCATGCTGTGGTGCTTATGAGCACAGGTCCTAGTGTAAGACTGCCTGGTCTGAACCTCAGCCCACCAACTTCCTAAGCGAGTAACCTTGGACAAGTGACTAACTGTCCTTCATCTCAGTTACTGACCTGTGTTCAACCTCATATGCAGAAAGACAGCTATTTAGAGTTCTTTTGAGAATCAAATGATATCACAGGTAAACAGTCGTTGCAACGCAGTAAGCACTCTCTTGATCTTATTCTGACTTTGCCATTTCTGATCAGTTCAGCAAACATTTACTGTCTATTAGTTGCCAGGCATGACGGGGTGGTGAGGTGGGCAGGCACTGTCCACACCGAGGATATCAGAGCCCTTGGGTTTGATGCACTTTGTTGTCATTCCAGTGAGGAGCTGAATGTTCAGTAAGAATGACAATAGAATGTTAATTCCAGTTTAACAATGTAAGAAGAATGCTGGTCTGTAAGATATTTACTATTTCCTCTTAGAAATGGGGAAACTGAGGCTTGGGAAATTCAATAATTTGACCAAAAACACACAAGTAGTAAATGAGAGCTGGACTTTGAACGAGTGTGCATTTTTTTCTATTATTGTACTGCTGCCTCACTGACTTCTGAAGATGAAATACCTATAGCATACTTCTGAGTTGATTTATGTCTATTAATAGAGGGGATAAGACATGTAACCCAATAGCCAGAACAGAAATCAGAATGCTAAATCCGGATCTGTCACTCTCAATGTGACTGTAAATTTTCTGACTCCTTTGTGCCTCAGTATTAACATCTGTAATGTAGGGGTAAGTTCACATTTCCACAAAAGTTCTAGGGAAGTTATGAGGCTTATAAAACCAAGTTTTGTGGGACTTCTCTGGTGGTCCAGTGGTTAAGACCCTGTGTTTCCCCTGCAGGGCACATTGGTTCCATCTCTGGTCAGGGAACTAAGATCCTGCATGCCGTGTGGCTAAAAAAAACCAAGTTTTTGTTTAGGGGAAAAAAAATCAAGTTTTGTGCATTTTAATTATGCTTAAAGAATTATTAAAAGATGCTGAAGTTTGTTTTAAAAAAAGTTGCTTAAAACTGGCATTCCGGGGTAGCTAGAAGAGTATTTTTTATTATCATTAAATTATTCAATGTTGACTTCATTATCTTTACCCTGAACCTGAGGAACTTAGTATTAATAAATGTGAAAAATACCCAATTATGTTTGTTGAAGTCATACTTTTTGATATGTCTTGATGTCTCCCCTCGATAGAAGCACATTTCTACATAATGATGGTTATATATTTACTTGTCATAAGGAAATCCATGCTTGCAAATATAAGACAGTATATCAGTACTTGCCTTAATGCCCCCCCAGATCTATTTTCAATGTCTTTTTTTCCCCTTTCTCAGCATAATGTTTATTAGTGAATTTAGATACAGGCCAACTTAGAAGTGGATCTTCTTTTATGGAAAGAGAGGCAGATAATTTCAATAGAGTATTTTTGCTCTGATCAATTGTGTACTCATTATAGTAAAAGTTTATATATATGTGTGTATGCTAGTGTGTGCATGTAGTGGAATAGTTCATATATTCAAAAAATATGAAGAATAATAAAACAAACTACTACCCAGCTTTATCAAATCTTAATATTTTACTACATTTGCTATAAATATATATATAGTTTTGGCCGCGCCACATGGCTTGTGGGATACTAGTTCCCCAATCAGGGATTGAACCCAGGCCTTCAGCAGTGAAAGGTGGAGTCCTAACCACTGGCCCGGCAAGGAATTCCCCATTTTTTTCATTATTATAATTTTAGATATAACCAAAATTTCCAAGGAGTCTTGCCTGATTTCACTCAACTTTGTACCCTGATCTTGGTATATGCCATTCTCATGTATGTTATACAAATATGTCATAATCCATAATCTATCAGGGTTAAGATTTTTAGCTGTCAGCAACAGAAAAAAACTGACTAATTTAAGTAAATAAACAAAAATAAAGGAACTTATTCAAGAACTTAGAAAACCTTTGGAAGGGTGGAAGAATCAGGTTTGCAGGCTTCACTGCCGGGGAAAACATCCAGTGGGGACAACACAGTCACAGC
This sequence comes from Lagenorhynchus albirostris, assembly GCF_949774975.1. Classification (NCBI taxonomy): domain Eukaryota; kingdom Metazoa; phylum Chordata; class Mammalia; order Artiodactyla; family Delphinidae; genus Lagenorhynchus; species Lagenorhynchus albirostris. The sequence goes on along the minus strand of NC_083105.1, from coordinate 25,660,429 downwards.
TGTGGTGGAAGAGACTCTACAGTTTGCACTGCCGGCCCTGACCAGGACACGGCTACGAGAGCTACAGCCACTGCAGCTTCTGGAAGCCACTGGAGCTGCTCCTCCCACCTAAAGGGGGTCTGGGCAGCCTCTGCAGCTGCCTGAAAGTCTGGGGCAGGCTCTTGGGATTGGTGGAGCCTGAATCATGTGCCTGGACCCTAACTTCAGAAGAGACTGAGAAAGCAAGAATCTGGCATTTTTGGCATCTAGAGTGGAAATGCGCTCTGCTTCAGCAGGTAGGGGAATCCCCTCAGGTGGAAAGTAGGTTCAGAGGCTGGATGCTCAAAACAAATTAGCAGTTGTCCACAATTTATACATTCTCTTGTTAATGGACATTTAGGTAGTTTCCAATTTTCCACTATCACAAACTGCTGCAGTGAAATTTCTGTGCATTTTTTTTGTACATAAGACTTTAATTATAATGTAGTTAAACTTATCCACCCTTTCCCTTATATTTGTGGGGTTTTTTCTTGAGTTTAAGAATTTATTTTCTACCTCAAGGTGATAATGATATTCTCCTTATGCTTCTTCCAAATGTTTTATTATTTTGGCTTTTTATATGTAACTCTTTAGTCTACCCGGGGTTTATGATGGGAATTGGGAATCTAATATAGATAGATAGATAGATAAGCAGCTGTAGCACAACGTTTGGAATAGGCCATTATTTCCTCTCTGGTTTGTAATGTTATCTCTGTTATATATCAAGTTTCCATATGTGTATGGGGCTGTTTGGGGCTATCTATTCTGCTCCATTGGTCTAACTAGCCTGGTGCCAATACCACGATATCTTAGTTACTAACACTTCAAAAAAGGTCAGCAAAGCCTCCCTTTGTTTTTCTTCAAGTGTATTAATGTTATTTCTAGAATTAGCTATCTTACACCCCAAAGAGCAAAATGATAAAAAAAAAAAGAGAACATTTTCATGTATGGTTTGTATGCAACATGAGCCACAAAGAGCAACAATACCACCTTTGCCAGTGGCTGGACAGTAGCAGAGAGCTCAGAGAAGGAGGCAGGGAGTTATCATCAAAGACATCAGATGTGTTTGGAGTTAAGGCTTTGATCTCCCACCCTGTAAAGAACAGGCTGCTAGGAGCTCCAGTCTCAGTGATACTCTCTTGTTTTCCCATGACCACTTACTTCTCTATCCCCATGTTTGCCTTCACAGGGGAACACAGAGTGTATCAACATCAGGGCCCCTGGAGACGCCTTCTGAGCATCCCTGAGTAATTTCCAATGTGCCAGCTAGTGTGCTAAGAGAGGTACATGATTGCTGAAGATCTCATAGCTAGTATGCTCTGCTAGTGTGTTATCAGGATCGTATACTGTTGTCCCTCTACCAGGTGTCCTCTGTGCACAGGATTGGGCTGGAAATTGAACTAGAGCATGCAAACCATATGAAACAACGATTGCACATCAGATGGGCTTTCTTGTGCATGGAGCTTATTTTTAATTCATGGGCTAGGTGAATACTGGAGTAGGTGAATGCTGGGTTAGGTGAAGACTTTATGGTTTTTTAATTCAAGATTTAGAGTCCAACTGTAGATTTAAAAGTTTCAGTTAGGGTTTGCAGAAATAGGCCATTATTGAATTGATATTCATCTCTTCAAATGTCACTGCAACTTGTATAACCGAGCCATAAAAATAATTCTACATTTAAATATGAGATGATTGGGCTTTGATTTCTTACAACAAACTTGAAAGCCATTTTAGAGCTGCCTCACACAGTGCCTGCTTGCTTTATCATTGTAAATTTTAAAGGATTTGGACTTCATTATTTGCTCCCAATTCTAGCCTAGGGTCAAGGCCCTCCATGATCTGGTCCCAACCCTGCCTATTCTATCTTCCACATTCTAAGCATCAGTGAAACCAAACTGCTTAGCATTCTTCTGATTTGTCTGCACCATCCCTCCTTCATGCCCCTGTTCTGCTGCTTACTCGCTGGGTCTTTAGGGGTGAGAAGGGCATGGTGGGATTAAATATTGTTACCCCTTAGGTGTGTCCTGGATATTAAATGAAATCTTGCAAGAACACTGTTTAGCATGGTACCTAGTGTATAGTAAGTGTTCAGTAAATATTTACGGTCCCTGACCCAGTATCCAAATTCTCCTCATCACTCGAGACCCTACTCAAAGGCTTCCTAAAAAGTCCTTTAAAAAAATTTCTCCCTCCTCAAAACTTCCTCAGTGTTCTATCTATCTATACTGCTCCGACAGCACTTTATTCCTTATTTTCCACTGATTAATGGCATACATTCTTAATCTCTCTGTACAGACTTGAAGCCTTGGAGGGCAGGGACCAAGTCTGTACTGCTGGCTGTGACTGTACACCTGTGGGTGGAAGATGACAATTATTGGTTGAATGAAGTCATTCCATGCTCAGGTGTCTGGTAGCACTGCTTGTTTAGCGGCATTAGCAAAGTCTGCTGACAGTGCTTCAGGTACCGGAAACATTTCCCTCGCGGCATTTACCACTTTTCTTAAAATTCATTGTCTTCACCAAATGTGAAGCAATATTAGGATTGAGAGCTCTAGGGATTCTCTGCTCCTGGGAGTCCTGGCAGGTGTCTGCCCAAAATCAACCAAACCTCAGTGACTGGGAGACAATGTCAAGTTGATTCAATGTCTGCTGAGGTCCAGCTCCCTGGTTTGTAGACGGCTGTCTTCTCACTGTGTCCTCCCATGGTAGAAAGGGGTGAGGGAGCTCTCTGGGATCTCTCATAAGAGTACTAATCCCATTCATGAGGGCACAGCACTCATGATCTAATCAACTCCCAGAAGTCCCACCTCCAAACACCATCACATGGGTTTCAACATATAAATTTGGAAAACAAATGTTCAGTCTATGGTATAATATAAACAAAAAATCTGTGGGGTCCTCTGTAATTTTTCAAGTATAAAAAGGGTCCTGTGTCCAAAAGTTTGAGAACCTCTGTCTAACCCTTTTCCATATTACAACCTCAGTCATAGTATATTCCTAGTTCAACTCTAATTACCTCTGCCTTCAACACTAAAATAACCCTCATTCTTTAATAAGTAGTGGGAATCATTAACTGGAGTGATGGATAGAGAGAGCCTGTGAATGGTACTGTCATTTGTCCTCCAGTATTTCATGTGGCTCTTATCTTCTTTTGTAAACCCTGGACACTGATTCCCATGTAGCCCTGGTCAATGAAAACTTGTAAGTTCCATGTGGGCAATAGTACTCCTGATATCTTGGCTATAGGAATATTGCCTGGAGCCATATATGTGTTTCCCAAAGTCCAGCCTAAATATTTGGATACTATGGGGAAGATAAAGAAGTTCTATCATTAAGGATCTAACTATTCTCCAGTTACAAAAGGAGATAATAATATATTGTAAGATAAAAAGTTATAGGATGTTTTTGGACAGAACTAAAATAGGTAAAGAATTACAGAAGAGAATGTGGCAAGGGAGTCACATTTAATTTCAAGAAAGGCACTCTCCAGGAGAACAAAAGAGGAGAGCATTGCAAGAGTCATTGATGAAGTAGTTTTGAGATAAAAGGATCCTTTGCTCTATAAGCTAGTGTCTAGGATAGTGCATCCCAATCTCTTGTGAGAATCCTTTTTTTGTGCCCTTTCATGATATTGACCTCTCTAAAGTCACCAGGGCCTTCTTTTTTTAAAAAAATTTATTTATTTATTTATTTATTTTGGGCTGCATCGGGTCTTAGTAGCAGCGCATGGGCTTCTCTCTAGTTGTGGCGTGTGGGCTCCAGAGAGCGTGGGCTCAGTAGTTGCAGTGCATGGGCTCTGTAGTTGCAGTATGCGGGCTCTCTAGTTGTGGTGTGCATGCTTAGTTGCCCTGCAGCATGTGGGATCTTAGTTCCCCGACCAGGGATCAAAGCCGTGTCCCCTGCATTGGAAGGTGGATTCTTAACCACTGGACCCCCAGGGAAGTCCCACCAGTGGCCTTATAATATCTAAAATCAATGGTCTAGTTAAGACTTTGTACTACTTGATCTTTATTCAGCAGTTCATATAGCTGACCAAACTTTTTGTTTTGTAAAACCTTTTTCTCTCCTTACTTCCACGTGATTATTCTCTAAAGTATTTTCTCCTTCTTGTCCTAACATTCTTTTGTGGTTTCCTTTACAGAATTTCCCACCATTGTTTCTTATAAACAAACAAAACCCCCAAACATTAGTGTCCCTCTGGGTTGTGTTCGTTTTTTTATCCTTTTCCCTGAAGTACTTCATTCTTAAGCCTTCTACCACACCCAAGCCCTGATGACTCTCATGTCTATATCTCCACATCCATATTTCTAACTTACTACCAGATATCTCTGCCTGGATGCCATGCAGGCATTTCAAACTTAAAATGCCCAAAGCTTATCTTCCCTTCCGTCTCCTCCAAGACCTCCTCCTCCTCCTTTATTCCCTATCTCAGGGAGTGGTACCGCTATCCATCCGGGAACCCAAGCCAGAAACCTGGCTTGGTGTGTCATCTTCAACTCCTCCCTCTCCATATTCAATGGACCATTAAGTTCTCTTAATTCTAAATTAGACATGTTTCTGCAATCCAGTCTCTCCTCTCTAGCCCCCAACAGCCTTCACATAAGTTCTCATCAATATTGTTATCAACAATAACATATTAGCAAGTTTCCCCTACTAGCAGGCTCTGCCATTTCCAATTTTTCTTTCTTTAGAATACAAGCCATCAGACTTAGGGATATCACTGCTGATAAAAGTTTAAAAAATGGTTTTGAGAACAGACATGGTGTGGGCCCCCCTTTTTCAAAAAATTTTCAGGGCACAAGAAACCATCCTCTACTCTGTTATTTCATACTAATAATTTTAGACTTATTAAAAGACTGTTCAACTTCAAAAACTAGCAAGTATCATACTCTCAGAATAGAATACAGTTCTTTAAATATATTTGGCTTTTAAAATAAAACACATTTATTTACTGGATGGAAACCACTGCCCTAGAATCTAGACTGCCATCAGAGTGATCTTTCACAAAGCAAAAATGACCACGTTTCCCTAGCTTGCAGACATCTGTATGTATTATACAACCATATACATTTATCCACAGAATCTACATCAATATCATTTTACTGGCTTTTAATGGCTACACAGTACTATTCATTGTATTGTCATGCTGGGGACATGTCTGTCGTGGTATATTTTAAGCATTTTTTAAAATATTAAATTTTAAATATCCCTTGTCACATATCACCTTGAGACCTTACAATAAAAGCCACTCTTCAGGGTAGCATAGAAGGCTATTTACAATCTGGTCTCACTTCACCTACTCCTCAGCAAGAACTTCCCCTAAACATGCCACTGTCAAATGAAAAATAATGCACAACCTAAAAGTTGAGAGTTATGTTTTATTCGGCAGACATTCTTAGGACTTCAAGCCCAGGAGACAGCCTTTCAGATAAACGCTGAGAAAACTGTTCCAAAGATCAAAAGCGGGCAGCCAGGATATATGGGAGTTTTTGCACCACCACCACTAGTCGGAACAAAGGGCTACTGTTAATGAAAGAAAACGAGATATCCCAAGTTAAGGAATTTAGTGTTTTTCTACGTATGGGAAGATGCAAGAGTCTGGGCTCACTGAAATCATTCCTTTGATATGCACCTCAGCTATCCGGGTCTCTCAGTCAGGAGCAATTCCCTGCCCCTTCTCCAAGGGGACATTCGTCAAGGTCTGTGTTATGGTCTGAATTGTGTTCCCTCCCTCCAATTCATATTTTGAAGCCCTAACCCCCAGTGTGACTGTATTTATATATCTGTATCTATGCCATATCATCTATACATTTTAAAATAGTTATATAGCACTTTTTAAACCATAAAGATATGGAAAAAAATCCTCAGTATTTCCCTTAATGTCAAGCAAACAAGCTTTCCCATATTTTTCTTAATATATTTCTTGTTAACCCATTGCCAAAGGTCACAAAAGACATGTGTGCCTTAGGATATTTAGGCCATCATATAATACACACAAATGGAAAAATTTCAAGAGCATGGCTTATTAACAGCAATGTTGGCTAACACATATCACTATTGTGTCAAGTGTTGTGCTGTCACAGGTGCTTTTTCTCCATTTTGAAATTTAATTTCCATATCCTATGATGTGGTACTATTATTATCCTCATTTTACAAATAAGGAAACTGAAATTTGGAGCGATTAAGTGATTTGTCCTAAGCCACACCACTAACCAAGGACTTCAAAGAAAATAAGGCGGAGGCTAATTATGTTGCTCAGTTTGGAATTAATATTTTCTCACCAAAAATACATTTTTGGGACAAAATAATAAATATATCTTATTACATTGATTTTACAATAGGAAAAGTCTCTCTCTAAGGAAAAAAACCTTATTTTTGTCTGCTTATCTAGTTAACCATCTAAGACAAAATGACTTCATGTGATTAGCTAGAAAAAATATTCTTGTCTATGCTGGTATTGAGTTATATTTAATACAGCTTCTTTTAGATTCTTACTTAAGTTTTCAACATTTCTTATTCCTTTACCCCATTCAACTTCCTCTTATAGAGAAAACCAAATGAAGAAAAATGTGAAAATAAGGAGTGATGGGCTGTTAAGTATAATTATTCAGTTATCTCAGACTCTGCAGTGTCCTGGAAAATTATCATCCAGCAAATATTCACTACCGTACTGTCAAGATATGGTTTTTTTTTTTACTATTACCTTGAAAGTTTCATTTTCTTGCGTCTTTTCGGAAAGAAAGGGGGAAAAGTAGAGTACAATCCCTTTGCAGCAAAGAAACAGTATTTTGTGTTATCAGTGCACTTTAGCATTACTTTTTTCATTGAACAAATTCTGACATTGATAATTCTGTAGATCAACTTATACCTCAAACACCCTTTGTCAAAATTTATCTACTGACCCTCTAGGATCCTGTGTCTACTGGACTGGGTCTGAGGTAGCAGCCATGGCCCAAGTGTTCCCAGAACTTATAGTGGAACTGGGAAGATTCACAACAAAGCATGAAGGCATTTTTCATACAGCAGATCTTAGTTATAAGGATGCTTTTGGCAGTAGCTTTGCACCACAACCAGGGTGAGCTTTGATTCCTCCTGAGGTTGACAGCCGCATTCTTGCCCCCAATCTTAAGACCTTTTAGACCCTTTTAAAAATCTTCATCTTTATGACAGACTAACTTGGAATAGAAAATAATAAATGTTGTAAGGAAAGTATTAGCATTTTATTTTATTCTTATTTATTTATATGTCTCATTGAATGCCAAACTTTCTTGAGGATACTTTTTTTTCACTTTTGTATCTTCCACCAAGAAAAATTACTTCTAGTCTACAATCAATACATATTTATTGAACTGATTAGGAATTTCAACTGGGAAGGCACAATACAGAATTACTAAATTTCTGGCACCTGATTACTTGGGTTTGGATTCTAACTCTGCTATTTACTTCCTGTATGACCTGGTGCAAGTGACCAAAACTCTCTAGCTCTAATTTCCCCAACTCAAAAGTGGATTAAATGAGATAATGAATGTAAAGTACTTGGCACTTCTTAAGTGCTATTTATACAATGAGTATTTACTGGGCTCCTACAATGCTTTAGGTTAGAGGTAGGTGCTGGGAATAAGAGTACAAAACAGGCGAGGTTCCTGTCTTCATGGAGCTCAAGGTAGTTGGAGAGACACACATAAAACAAATAATCACACAAATAAATTACAAATTGCCATGAAAAAAAGTTAAGAATTCAATGCGTGGTTGTATGAGCAGGGCCTGATATAGATTGTTGAGGAAGGATTCTCTGAGGGAGTGGCATTTAAGCTGAAACTTGAAAGATGAAGAGATTCTCTATTTCCTCTCGTTCCTCAACTCTCTAATCTGGCTTCCATCTCTCTACCTAAATAGCTCTTTCTAAGGTCACCAGTGGTTTCCATGTCACTATAATATATACATCCGGCATTTTTCATCCTCTTACTTGACCTCTTAGCACTCAACGCAGTTGATCACTCCCTCCTCCTTGAGACGCTGTCTTTCCTTGGCTTCTCTAATAATAGACGCCTCCTGATCTCTTAACCTCTGACTGCCTCTTCAGTCAGGCCCCTTTGTAGGTACATCTCCTTAAGTGTTTGGATAGCCTCACCGTGAGCTGTAATTGTGAATAAAAACGCAGTCCTTTTGAGTCATAAAAAAGAAGTGTGTACACGTGAAGGCATTTTTTCGCCCTTCTCCTCGCTTCCGGTGCGCTGTATAAAACCACGAATATAAAACTTTCCGGTTCCAGTCGAGAGGCCCCTCTCCCGCGCGCGGGCAGCGCCTGTCCATAGGGCAGGCACGGGAATTCAACTTGACCCTAGCAGGCAGGTTTACCCGAGGCGCGGGACGAGGGTGTGGTCAGATTTCGCGCGGTTTTCCCGACCTCCTCAGCCACGCCCGCCTGAGACGAGCCCGGCCCAGCTCCACGCGAAATCCTCACAGTCGAGTCCTCCACCGTCCCAGCATTCCCCGCGCCCCTACCATCGAGAGCAGCTTCCGGCGTCGCTGGTGTAGGTGGGTGAAGAAGGAGCGGGCCCTCACCGCCCTGTCTTAGTTCCTCGCGCTCTCTTGGGCAACATGGCGGGTGTGGAGGAGGCAGCGTCCTGCGGGAGCCACCTGAATGGCGACTTGGATCCAGACGACAGGGAGGAGGGAGCTGCCTTTACGGCTGAGGAGGCGGCCAAGAAAAAAAGACGGAAGAAGAAGAAGAGTAAAGGAGCTGCCACAGGTAAAGGGAGTTTTTATGTCTTCCCAGTCCCCGCCGGGATGGCCGAACGGCTCGACTCAGGCCCGGCGGGGCTGACAGAGACTAGGGACTTAGAATCCTGGACTGATTCCCAGGACTGAACGTGTGTCCGGGCCGAGCTGCAGATTTCCAGCCCCGGGGAGAGGCGGCTCCTCGCGTGGTATTAGGGACCTGGTGGGGGAGGGGTGGAGAAGAGGGTGCCTCAGCTTCTGTGGGGTCGTTGGGCCGGAGCCCCTGCATTGCCGGCGCTTAGCTCCCACGCAGACGGTGCGACGGACCTGAAGCCGTGCCCAGGGCCCAGCCTTCTCACCTTCCTCGCGGATTGGCCTCCTTCTCAAAAATCTGGTTCTGACCCATACTGCCGCCTCCTTGCTGGAGCAACGTGGGACATATTTTCGTCGAGGGTTGGGGGTGGAGTAACCGAGTCTTAGCGCCTCAGCAGCACCTCCCCCCACCATCCCAGTTTACGGAGAGATTTGTGTGGCGCGCAGCCCTTTTGGGGTGTGTGTGTATGTGTGTGAATACCCACGCGCTCTTGTTACTGAGTAGTAATAGCAGGATGTGTGGTGGTGCGACTCTTCACCTGCCTAATCCCACAGTATAGTCAAGCTTTTGGGCTTTTAGGCCTGGATTATGATGCCACTTGTAGGCAGTCTGGGTAGGATATTCTGTGGGTCCGAATGGAGCTTTTCTAAATCTACTGGTAAGGCAAGGAAAACAGCTGAAAGTTTTCAGTTGGATTATATTATGAGTTAGAAACTTAATTGTTTGATTGTGAGAAGTCAGTGTTTTTGTTGCATCAAGGCCTTGGTTTTAGGAAGAGTTACTTGTACTGTTAAAATCAGCCACAGAAAGAGTGAGAGGACAGTGGAGAAGCCAGAAGTGATAAAGTGGAGTTGAGAGAGGTTAGAGAGGGTTAACCTGTATCCTTTTGAAGTTTTGATTAGATGGGAGTTGAAGAGGGAGAGCTGTAGGGGCTAGGATGCTTCCAGAGCAAAATTGAATCCCAGGATATAGTCTGGTGGCAGTTCCTGGCTTTCAGATGAAATCCAGACTCTTCAGTTTGTCCTTTTAAGGTGTTTAGCAGACTGACCCTAATATATCTTTAACAGTTCTATCTCTCAGGATGAATTCTCTGCATAGCCAGCATGTCACTTCATTATGTGCTACATGGTAATACTACCTCTTTTTACGCATACATATTACTCATATAGCTACATTCTTATTACTTCTACAGCAGGGCCTGCTCTTGTGCTTAGCTGTTGGAGAAGTTTGTTTTTTTAGTAATGGAATGTCTTTTCCTACTTATTTTTATTTTACCCAGCCCGGCTTGACAATTTCTTCCTGAACCCCTGAAGCCCCCAGGACCCCACAGAAATCCTCTTACTAAGGCCTTCAGCATTTATGGCCCATCTTAAGTCCTTGCTTGGTTAATAAATTATTTGTTGTAGTCTAATTGTTAAATACTTTAAAAAAGTTAAAACTACTTAAGGGTAGAGAACAACTTACAGTTTAACTCCTAGCACAGAGAATGTGTAATGAGTATTTTGTTGAATGGGCAGTACCACTTAGATATGGAATATTTTTTTTCGTTAAATAAATTTTATTCTGCTTCAAGTAATGTTCTGCTTTTGTTTTATGAACATTTATCAGGAAGACTTAACATGTTTTTTAGAATCCTTAGAACATATTTTAGTGGGAAGATCTTTATTAGATTTGATTTATGTTATTATATTTGATCAGCAGAGCAACAGGAACCTGATAAAGAATCAGGAGCCTCGGTTGATGAGGTAGCAAGACAGTTGGAAAGACAAGCATTGGAAGAGAAAGAAAGAGTTGATGACGATGAAGGTAAATGGTTAATTTGATTTTTGTGGTTAGGAAAGCAAGAAAATATGACATTCTTTAACCAAAGTTGCTTATTTGTCCTTATAGTCCAATATTCTCTGATGTTTTACTTAACTGATGTTAAAGCCTCAATGTCACAGATGAAAAGGAAAATGTATTTAGTTATTAGCAACTCTTTTAAAAGTTGGATATGTTGAATGCTCAAATAACACAGATCTCAACTTTAAAAATGTACTTAACAAAAGGCCGAGTAGTGGGTATTAATAAGATAAAATTGAATGCCTGTTTATTTAACTAACTTTTATTGAACAGCTAATATGTACTAGGCACTATCTTAGGATACTTTCATCCATTCTCATTTTACCCTCACAAAAACCAAGCAAACAGGAAATGATAGTTATATGATTTGCCCAATGTGACACAGCTAGTTTGTGTAGAATAACAGAGCCAGAGTTTCAAACCTAGCACCTGATTCCAAGTCTATTCCTTTTACTCTATCAAAGGTACTTCCCTTTTTGTCAAAGGAGCATGTTGGAGTGCTTATCAAATCTATTATGAATTTCCTGACCCCAGATCCTTGTGGTATTTTGGAGCTTTTGCCAAAGATTTCTTTAAAGACAACAACTCTTGGAATTGTAGGAATTGATGCTATCAGTAAGACAGTGGAGGGAGTGATTAGTTAGAACTATTTTTATTCTACAGCCTCTTTTGGCAGAAGAGGAGATAGGGCTTCCCCATTCTTAATTATCTATTGCTATGATCTACTGTTCTGCCTCAAGAACTGCCAGCTTGGGCTTATGCCTTCCAGTCCTTAGCAACAAATACGTGCTGTACTTTATCATGTTAGGATAATGCAGAGCAGTTGTTTTTCCTTTAGAAGGATAAATTCTCTGCCTTCAAGGAGCTTACAGTCAAATTTAGTGGAAAAAAATGCCAAGAATTGTTACCAAACCCGGACACCAGGTTGCGGCAAAGGAAAGTACAGCGTTTATTGCAAAATGCCAAGCAAGGAGAATAAGCAGCTCATGCCCAAGAGACCTGAAGGCTTTTAGAGAAGGGTTTTTAAAGGCAACATTAGAGGTGAGGGTTGCCAGGTGCCTGATCAGCTTGTGGACATTCTTCTGATTGGTTGGCTGTGCAGTAACAGGGTGACTTTTTGGGAATCTCAGTTATAGTTTTCTGGTTTCAACTGATCTGGAGTCTGTGTGCTGGTGGTCAGCATACAGCTAACTTTTTCCACCTGGTTTGGGGGGGTTAGTATCTGCAAACCAACTCAAGGATATGGTTCAAGATATTATCTGTAGCCCTTGAGGAAAAACCAAAGGTCCTTTGTTTTTAATGGACAAACTATTATTATTTAGTTTTGTTTGATTGTTTTCCTTTGTTTTTGCATTTTTCTCATGTCTCTGATTAAATTTGCTCTTTGGAACTCAGGGAAAGCCTAAGAGTCTAAAGCTTTTTTACAAAAGAGGTGGGAGACTTGGGGTCTGTCCCTGAGAAGGCCCTACAGGGTCCTGCTTGGTTTCAGATTCAAGGGAATAGTTAGCTTTTCCTTTTCCTTAAGCAAATCTCTTGTCCATTCTGCCTTGGTTTATGCTTCAGATTATAAACATATTTTGAACTCTTAACAAGAAAGGTATTTGTAAATTCAAGGTAATATAATAGGTTGCTGTTGACCCACTGTGTGTAGAATATCAATCACAGTGCTAATTTGAAGACAGTGCCTGCCTTGTTTCATTACACCTCTGCAAAGTTATATGAATCTCTTGACATTGAAGGAGGAAATTTTGCTTGTCAGAATGGGAATCTTCAGTGTACTAAAGAAGATTTTAGGAATATCAAATATTTAGGAATTTAGTTTTCTCCAGTTTGGGTTCATTGTTTTCCTAATTCATTTTGATAATCAGGATCAACCAGTACTATTAAACTGTTGTGGGCTTCCCTGGTGGTGCGGTGGTTGAGAGTCCACCTGCCGATGCAGGGGACACGGGTTTGTGCCCCAATCCGGGAAGATCCCACATGCCGCAGAGCGGCTGGGCCAGTGAGCCATGGCCGCTGAGCCTGTGCATCTGGAGCCTGTGCTCCGTAACGGGAGAGGCCACAACAGTGAGAGGCCTGCGTACCGCAAAAAAAATAAAATAAACTGTTGTGAGAAGTCTTTGAGAGGATGGAAAGCTAATATTTCAATATCTTTTTTCTAAAGGAAAACTGATTATTGTGGAGAGACAAAATATAGAGTTGGAAAGATATACTGGTATCTGCAATAAAATTTATTGAAATTTGGAGGTGGAATTGTGGGCTGAATGCTGATGGAAAGCTCATTGGAAGGAATGGGACTTAAAACCAAACAAAAGAGACCATTTTGGGGCAGGACAAAGTGAAGTGAACAGTGCAAACTGGCCTCATAAGATGATTCATTGAGGGAGCTTTTGAGCAGTTTTTTTCCCGTCTTTCGTTTGTTTATTCATTCGTTTCCTTCCGGTTTTATTGAGATATAACTGGTATACAGTTCTGTGTGAGTTTAACGTATACAGCATAATGATTTGACTTAGATACATCATAAAATGATTACCAAAATAAGCTTAGTGAATATCCTAGTTATTTGCTCTTAGTTATTTTAGTTATTTGTGGGTAGATTAGCATACTTCAGAAATGATTGTTGAAATTTATTGAGCAACATTTTTAGAAATTCAGACACTTATGTCTATTTTTGATACCTTTATTTAAAATACTTTAACTCACTGTTTAATCTTGGTCATAATCGTATTCTTTATTTTTTCTCAAAGTTTAAGTGTATGGTCATTAAGCTTCAAGCAGAGTTGTTATGAAAACCGACAGGCAGATCATGGCTATTTTGTATATTCTTTTGCCAGCTGTTTTTTTAAAATAGTTCTTATTTTTGGTCATCAGGTTCTTTTGAAAATCTGAAAACTATGAACCTAGGAGAAGTAGAAATTTTTTTGTATACAATTTGATCCAGAAAGAAGGAGAACTCTTTTTCTCTAATAACAACTATGCAGGAAAAGATATTTTATTTATTTATTTATATTGGCTGCGACTGGTCTTAGTTGCGGCACACGGGATCTTCTTTCTTTGAGGCATGCAGGATCTTTCATTGTGGCGCATGGGCCCTTCGTTGCAGCGTGTGGGCGTGTGGGCTTCTCTCTAGTTGTGGCGCACGGGTTTAGTTGCCCCGCGGCATGTGGGATCTTAGTTCCCCAATCAGGGATCGAACCTGCGTCCCCTGCACTGGAAGGCGGATTCTTTACCACTGGACCACCAGGGAAGTCCCAGGAAAAGATATTTTAAAATATGAGACCCCATTTACCTCTCACTGGATTAGGAATCAGGTGATATTCTTGGTTCAATTTTGCTATTTATCTGTTAGGATTATCTTGGGCATGTCCTTAAACATTCCTTGTTACCTCATAGGGTTGCTTTAGGATCACATGAGGTCATGAAATACAGGTGTTTAACTGCAAAGCATATATAAACTATTATTATTTCAGATGAAGTCATATAATCATTATTACAGGTATTTCAGTAACACTAGTTATTTTTCTTTGCTTTAAAAAAAAAGATGTTATTTAATACATGTTTTATTCTTAAAAATATCTCAATTCTTTTAATAGAGTAAGTCAAAGTAAAGTTTACTAGTGCTTTTGATTGCACAAGTCTAATTCTGATACTTAAAGCTAACAGTATACAAAATTCTAAGAGTATTGGGTCAGCTTTGTCGTATGCTATTTAAGATGCACTGTGTGTTTGTGTACTTGTCTGCTTGTGCTTGTTTCGTCCCTCTGCTTATAAGGCTTAAGTGAACTTGACATGTCTTTTCTTAGATGGAGATGGTGATGGAGATGCAGCAACTGGAAAGAAGAAGAAAAAGAAGAAGAAGAAGAGAGGACGTTAGTGTCTTTAGTTAATCCTACTTGCCAAATTAGAAGTGGTTTATTAACCAGCAGGTTTGAAGAGTAGATTTGAAGTTGCTTAAGATCCTGGTATATGTTAGGGAAATAAATATAGGCTTAATGGAGGTAGAATTTAGTGAAACTCACAGCTATTTGGCAAGTACTTTGGTTTAAGAGTCTTGTTATTTTCTTTAGCTGTATTCAGCCAGGGGATGTTAATAATAAATTTGTTGTATTTTACTGCATGTTAGGGATGAGTTCCTAAAAACTTTATAATTTAAAATTTGAATAATTCAAATAGTTTTGTCAGTGATGACTAAAGTAATGCCACCAAGTGGTAATAGGATAAACATAGTTTGCAGTTCACCTGCCAGTTTTGATAGTATGAGATTCTTGGCGAATATTTAATGAGGAGTCCCATTATTCAAAATTTGTGTGTATGGTGAATTTTTATTAATAACATGTATTGTAGTATTTCAGATTCACTTAATATATGATCCTACTTGTATTTTATTTCTATAAACGATATAACCAAACATCTTCATAGACCTGAAGCTCTTAGGGAGACTAAGGGGAGACTGTATAGCATAGACTAAGGAGACTGTATATAGACTAAGGGGAATAAAGTTTGGGTTGAGAATCAGAACAAGTTCTAATCTTGGATGCCCTTTGGTTATTGGGGTCCATTGAGTGTCTGGCTAAACCTTCCTTTAAAATCTTTAGGCTGAAATTTTATGAATGAGAATATTGAGGGTTTGACTTTCATTTTTATCTCTGGGTTGAAATACTTAAATTATTTTTTAAGAAAGCTATTGGCTCTGCCAGCCATTCCCCTGATATGTCTCTAGGTGGAGATGGAATAGCCTTCTTTCTAGTCAGGCATCTATCCTGGTTAGATCCTTCTACTCAGGATGTCAGTTCTGCCCCTAGCATAATCTGTATTTAATGAGCACAGATTACTTGCATTCCAGGAATCTCCAGGTATTATGATGTCATGTTCCTTCCATTCAAAAATTGTTCATAGTGTGCTTGTGAGACGTCTTACCTGAGATCGGCTTGAGAAAGATCTATTTCTCCAAATACTCTAAAATTGCTTCCTAATGAAGGTAGATAAGCAGGGAGGAGCATTAAGAGGCTGCTTTGTATTTGCCCTTGGTAGAATTCTTCCACTGACAGATGTTTTATTATGATGCCATCAGCCTTTGTTGTGCCTCCTCTGAGGATGTTGTTGAACTTACTGTTCATTATATTTCTTTATGAGCAGTCTTGAGAGACCCTTTTTTTTCTGGTCTTAGTATCAAGAATAATTGTGCTTTTCCTGAGTAGTTAATGTGTTTTATTGCAGAAGCACCATGAACTATGCAAATAACCTAGCCTTTTTTTTGGATATTGGCTACTAGAGGATTTAGAGCCAAATCTGGTTTTGTATTGGCCTTATTTCAGGTTCTATTTTAGGTTCTTTCTGTGTTTTGATTTTTGCTCTCTGATTTGCTTTGAATGTCTCTTATTTGTGTAGGCTGTCATAAATCACTTATGAAATAAACCAAATACTGTAATCAGGGGCAGTTTACTGCCCTCATTTTCCTCATCTATAAAGTGAGAGAATTGTAAGTGATAGTTAACAATAACTGCAATACAGATATTTATAATTATTCATAGTTTTAGATAATAACTTGGACATAGTACGTTATAAGTTTCAAAGGTTATCCAAGATTTCATCTAGTTCCTCATTTTGTAGATGAGGAAACTGAGGCTTGGCACATTTAGGCATTTGTCCAAGTCACAGCTAATAAGTGGTAAAGGCTAGGCTTCAATTTATTTCAATGACAAATTCTTTATTTTTTCTCTAATGAACTTCTTGAGTCCTTTAACTATTTTGTCTTAATAATTTGTGGACAATATAAAAGGCATCTTTATTAGATTTGTAGATGAAATATAAAGCTGAGGATGATAATACT
Organism: Lagenorhynchus albirostris; assembly: GCF_949774975.1. Taxonomy (NCBI): domain Eukaryota; kingdom Metazoa; phylum Chordata; class Mammalia; order Artiodactyla; family Delphinidae; genus Lagenorhynchus; species Lagenorhynchus albirostris. The sequence continues at coordinate 25,643,924 of NC_083105.1, read as the reverse complement.
TTGGTTGACAGAAATCAAGATTTCAAAAGAAAACTGAGACAATAGGCTAATATTAACAAGCTGAAATTTAAATAAGCATATATAAAGTTAGTATAAGGTGATAGAATCCTAAGGATTTTGAGTGCTTATACAGTGAGAACCAAAAAGCTAGGAATCTTAACCTTTCAGTAGCAGTAGGATTTTTAGAATCAACAGTGTATTATACTAATTGTACCTTATTTGAACTATTAATAGAAGTCAATTCTAGTACCAACTTAAAAGGATCACTGACAAGGTTGATGAATATGAGTGAAAGTGTTAAGAACCGCATCCCTTAAAGTGGTTTCTCATCATAGAGAGGAAGGAAGCAGTAGAAATGAAAAGTAAATTTTTTTTAACTGCAAAGAGTAAAGTAGAACTAACAGATGAAAGTAACAGGGAATTAGTGTTGGAAGAGCTTTCTAACAGTTACAGTTCTCCCCAAGTGAATGTATTTTAGCTTGGGAATAGTGATTGCCTCCGCTGTAAGGCACTTAGTGCCATCCGTCAGGGGTGTTAGAGGATTCCTGGATTTGAGTGTGAAACTAAATTAGATGACCTCTAAGGTCATTTTTGATTTCAAATTCTAAACGTTCCCTCTTCGGAGGAACCTAAAACAGCATTCCCCAAGTTTATTTGTCCGTAGAACACTTCTAAGCATTACATAAAAAAGAGGAAAACGGTGGGTGTTTGTGAAATATTGAATATTCAGATTAAAAGAGGGAACCAAAAAATGGTTCTGTAGATAAATGATTTGGCTCAGTAAATTGTCAAATTTTTCTTTATATGCATCCTTTTATTTCCCATTGCAGAACAAAAAAATCTAAAATATGTGTTAAAATTTCAGATAAAAACCCATAAGACTGGTAAAAATCAAAAGAAAACCACACACTTCAACTCAGTAGTTGTTACATGCTGCAGGTATACATTGAAAGTCATATATTATTGCATAAATTAAGTCTTATGTAACCTCCTGACATTCCTTGGATACAGCACTTGTTACTAAAAGAAAGTTCTTTGTAGAATAAGAACTATATAAGAACTAGTTCTTACGCATTTAAACGGATTTTTAGAAGACACATCTCTAAATATTTTTAAAAAGCATTTTGGAACACTGGTGTCTTAGAATGTAGTTTGGGAAATAATGTGTCCTTAAAACATATGCTAAAAAAAAAAAACATATGCTAAGTACTGTAACTTTTTTCAAGTATCTGGAAATTTGTATATGGCTACCTAAAGTCTTTTAGCCCTGGGGTATGTATACATACTAACATACTAAGTATGTATGTATACATAATATACATACTATGTATACTAACTTTTATACATAATATACCCTTGGAATAAGTTTTTTACCTATTTTATTAAACATAATAGCTTTATATTTTTACTTTATCGCTATAGGATTTCTTTTTTATTTTCTTGTTGCTTCTTTGATTTTTATTTGCGAAAGCCAGCCTCTGTATGTTATTCCATTTCCAGTATAGTAAATGAAGACAAAAACATTAGAAGTGTTCTTTGTGCCAAGGCATATACTGTTTAAATACATAATGGAGTTCTGAGGAGTTGAATATTTTTATTCCCAAGTAATTAATTATAAATCAGGAGGTGGCTATTGTGGTGAAGTATCTTCTGTTTTGAACTGTAAATTGATACCAGGGAGGTTCCTTAAAGTCAGGACATATAATAACAATTAGGAACTGAGAAAAACTAATGCTAACTGCTTAATTTTGTTTTTAACTACAGAAGTTAATGCTTTATTTGTATCTCACAGCAAAAGTTCAAACAGACCCTCCCTCAGTTCCAATATGTGACCTGTATCCTAATGGTGTATTTCCCAAAGGACAAGAATGCGAGTACCCACCCACACAAGATGGGTAAGGATCATAAAATAACTTCCAGTTTGACTTTTGAAAGTTGTAGTTTAGCAATAAAGCAGATTTGATTTTTCTTAGGACTTTGCTCCACTACCTTAATAAAAAAGCTTATGAATTTGTTGCAGAGAAGATACAGTAGAAGCCCTCTTATCCAAAATGATTGGGACCAGTAGTTGGTTAATCTTTATTGATAAAAGTTAACTTAAAACAAACATTTGTTTTTCATCATTCTTGATCTTTGAGCATGGATTGCATTGAACTCCACTTTTTTTTTTTTCCATGGGCTGAATCCATAATGCATTGTCTGGTCTGTTCCATTTTGAGTTTCTGTGAACAGTAAGAACTAAGTAATCTGTGGCTGATGCCTATACCTACATTGTTTTTTTTCCTGAAATCATTTACAGTTCCATTTGACAGAAGTATTTTTTGACGACTTGCCTTTATTGAAACTCCTCTGAGTAGTCAATTTAGTTTTCATAGAAACAATTCTTTTTATGTAATGTATAATTAAACTACATAATTACAATAACAAGTACAGATGACTTACACAGGTTTGGGCACAGATAACCTGATTCTTGGAAGTGTTCTGAAAGAATGCATTTTATTTGGTTAGCAGACACTTGAAGTGGCATTATGTAGACTAGTTAAGAGCCTGGAAGCTGGGACCTAACTCTCCGCATTTGAATCCCAGTTCTAACACTTATTAGCTTTGTGACTTGGGCAAGTAATTTATCATGTCTGTGCTTTCATTTCCTCATCCATAAAATGAGCTCTTCATAGGGTTGTTGTGAGGAATAATATATGTAAAGCATTTAGAAGAGTGATAGACACATAGTAAGCATTAGGTAAGTGTTAACTGCTATTATTATTATTATTCAAAACAGGAACCTAGCCACTAGTATTCAGACTACAGTGGGCATTGGTCTATATGGTTTACAGAGGGATCAGGAGCATTGGTTAATCCAGTGGTTGCAATAGTTGGTTAAGAAAGCTTCTACTGTAGCACTATTTCTTTGACCTGTAAAGACATCGTTGTTTTTCTTTAAACTTAGAAAGGAACATGATGTTATATTTTATGGCATGGGCATCTTTTGTTTGAATTTGAATACATCAGTCACTATCCCTGTCTTAAAACATTTATTTTTAAAGTGTTACAAACATGCAGTTTTATATTAATTACATAAATTTTCATAGTACATATGATGTGATGACACTTATTTTTTAATATAATCTTTTTTTTTTTTTTTGCTTGTTTCCTCTTCCTTCCCGACCCATGTAACCACCTAGCAGGTAGCCTTCCATATGTTTTATGCTCATGTATGTGTACATCTATCTCTGTTTGTGTAAGGAGAGTGTTTTGGTCATTATTTGTTTACAAAAACAGAATCGTAGGCGCACTTTCCTCCTCCATGCCTTTCTCATCAGGGCTGCATCTTGGAAGTCCCTCTAAGTTAATCAGAATAGCTCTGTTATTCTTTTGAATGGCTTCATAATCTGTGGCATGAATATACCGTACTTTATTCCACCATTTTGTAATTGATGAGCATTCACTTTGCCTCCAGTTGTTTTTTTTGCTGTTATAAAGCATTTGCAATAAAGGTCTCTCTTAAGTATATACATATATATGTATAAATACATATATGTGTCTGGGAATACACATATATATCTCCTTATGTGCTGGCAGTTTTATTATGTGATAGTTCTCCAGGAGTGGGATTGCTGAATCAAAGAATATATTAATACTTTATGATTCCCAGATTGCTAGTGATTTTTGAGCATCTTTTGATTATTGTCTTTATTCTTTTGCTCTTGCAGAAGTTTAAAGATTATACTTTTATTTTATTTTTTATTGGGGTATAGTTGTTTTACAATGTTGTGTTAGTTTCTGCTGTACAGCGAAGTGGAGTTCCCTGTGCTATATATAGCAGGTTCTTATTAGTTATCTGTTTATACATATTAGTGTATACATGTCAATCCCAATATCCCAATTCATCCCACCCCCACCCGCCACTTTCCCTCCTTGGTGTCCATACATTTGTTCTCTACATCTGTGTCTCTGTTTCGGCCCTGCAAACTGGTTCATCTGTACCATTTTTCTAGATTCCACATATATGTGTTAATATACAATATTTGTTTTTCTGACTTACTTCACTCTGTATGACAGTCTCTAGGTCCATTCATGTCTCTACAAATGAGCGAATTTCGTTCCTTTCTATGGCTGAGTAATGTTCCGTTGTATATATGTACCACATATTCTTTATCCATTTTTCTGTTGATGGACATTTAAAGATTTTATATAACAGTATATATTCATATTTTGTACTTCTGGGTTCCTAGCAGTCTCTTCTGTTTTCTCAAACTCTTATTTTTTGTTTTATTACATCTTTAATTGGTCTAGAATTTTTTGTCTAAGGTTGGGGGTGCTAATTTTACTTTCTTTCAAATGGATAGCTAGTTGTGCTAGAATTGTTTCTTAAGTAGTTCATTCTATTTAATTGAATGACCACTTTTGCCATATACTATTCTTATATAATGGAACTCTGTTACCTTATATAATGGAACCAATTTCTGTATTATTTATTCTGTTCCACTCATCTATTTGTCTATTTCTATACTAATACTGTTTATTTTGATAGTTTGATAAATCAGTTGTTTCTTCTCTGCCACACAACCCAACCAAACAGTTCTTTTTTTATTTTTCTCAGATACTTTTGGTCATATTTTTAGTTTTAATACACATATCCACAGAAAAATGCCTTTCTTATTGGAGTCACATCATATTTATGTATGTTTCAGAAAACTGACAGTTGTATCACATTGACTTCTCCATTGTCGTCGTATATTTTCCACCTTATTCTGATTTTTTTTTTAAATGTAGGTCCTGTCCCTTTTTTGTTAAGTTTGTTCTTAAGTGTTCTATTGTTTTGTTACTGATGTGAACGAGATTTTTATTCCCATTTCCATTTCTGTTTTCTTATTGCTAAAGGGGAAGAAAGCCATAGATTTCCTATACTTGTTAACACATTGTTAATATATATATTTTTTTAACTTTTTTTTTTTTTTTTTTTTTTTTTTGCCGTACGTGGGCCTCTCACTGTTGTGGCCTCTCCCGTTGTGGAGCACAGGCTCCGGACGTGCAGGCCCAGCAGCCATGGCCCACGGGCCCAGCCGCGGCATGTGGGATCCTCCCGGACCGGGGCACGAACCCGTGTCCCCTGCATTGGCAGGTGGACTCTCAACCACTGTGCCACCAGGGAAGCCCCATTGTTAATATTTTTAACAACATGAATATGGTGGAACACTTGAAGTAATGTTTAATACAAGAAAAAATAATTGAGATTTTGTAAATCTTAGAAACTACGTTTTCCTTTTTGCTATCATTTTCTAATGCAAACTGAACATTGTATAGGTGGAATAAGTTCCATTTTTGAAACAATACAGGAAGATATTAATTATATATTATAATATCTCTTGGGATAATACTTTTCTTAAATATTGAAAGCAATGTTGTGTGCTGTCCTGGAGAAATACAAAAGAAATTAAGATACTGTTGTTATGTTTGTTCTTTAATAAATCTCAATTTTTTTGAGATTCATATAATCAGTTTTGACTACTTGCAAATAGATTACAATCAATATTCTTATGGATTTGGTAAAGTATTAAATATAGTTTTGTATCTTGCCTTCCTTGATTGAAAATTACATGAATTATTACATAGAACTTACCTGTGTAACTGCCACCCAGGTTGAGTACATTATGTTAACTTTTTATTAACTTTTTATTTTGAAGTAATTTCATACTTAACAGAAGTAATTCCATTCTGTGAGACTAGTACACAGAACTCCTGCATACCTTTCTCAGAGTATCTTTAACATTTTGTCACATTTGCTTTATCGTTCTTAATCTCAATGGAATATGACACTTATATTATGTATAATATACAAATAACACTCCATTTTCTCCTTGGGAGATAGAAAGATAGAAGGCAAATGTGGAAAAATGTTATATTGGTGAATCTGTACACATACTGTTTTTCTGAAGTATTTGAGAGTAGGTTGTGCATTTTGGGGTGGGTTACTAGATAAGTAGATACTGTGTCCTTTTCAGGGTTGTCAAATATTAAGGCACATGATGTCAATTTCTTTCACTTGGATAAGGTATTAACCAGTTTCTCTATTATATCGTTATTGTTTTTCCTCTTGTAATTAGTAATTTGTGGGAAATTATTTTGAGAATGTAAATATCTCATTCCTTAGGAACATCTTCCTTACGTGTGGAAATCCATGATTTTTTTAATCAGTTTTTACTAGGATGGTTGTTGCTCTTTAAAAAAATTTAACATTCTGTGTGCATTTCCTGTGTCATTAAAATTTTTTGAAACCAATTTTAATAGCTATAATGCTGTTCTGTATCTAGCATAACTTTATTAGCTATTTCCCTATTTTTGAACATTAGTACTGTTTTCAATTTTTTGCCACTAGAAAAATTTCTGTGATGAACATCTTGGTATGTTAATTGAATCTGATTTTTCCTTTTTTCTAGATCTCTAGAAATAGAACAAAGAATTATTTTGAAATTCTTGATATATATTTCTAAATTCAGTAGGCAATTTTTTGAGATACTTGTTAATTTTACAAGCAATGCATGTTCATTATAGGACAGTTAGGAAACACAGATAAGCAAAAAGAAGAAAGTAAAAATTTCCTTAATTCTGCCTGTGATTTAAAACCACTGTTTACTGTCTACTATTTTACTGTATTTGATCACTTGGTTAATGTGGTGACAGCCAGCTGTTTCTTTTTTAAAGGTACTTTGTTCTTTTTGCAGTTTCCAGGTAATCTGTGGGATACTTTGGTACTGTTGGAAAATCCTTTTTTTAACAACCTTTCACTTAATTATTTTAATATCCATTGATGATCCTTGCTTTATCAGTTATTTTGTGAGGACTTAATAATGGTGAATTTCTAATTCTGTCATGCCTTCTACATTTATTTGCTGACATTATTCTATAAAAAGAATTTTCCTTTACCAGCTGGGGATCAACTATAATTTTTTCTTATAGGCAGTTAAACATGCTTTCTCTCTCTCTCTCTTTTTTTCTTTTTTGGGCCGTGCTTCGTGGCTTGTGGGATCTTAGTTCCCCAATGAGGGATTGGACCCAGGCCTTTGGCAGTGAGAGCCCAGAGTCCTAACCCCTGGACCGCCAGGGAGTTCCCTTTTTTTTCTCTTTAAATACCAGTTTCCAGAGGAAGGAATTGGTGTCATATCTGCCTCATTCTTAATTATTTCTGGGCTAAAGATATGTATTTTTTTTATAGGTATGCATTTTAAATGGTTTTTGTAAATGTGTCATATAGTGCTTTAGGAATGCACTTATAATCACTTTTAAGTTATCTGTGCAATGAGTTCAGAAACATTTATGACTATTAGAAATTAATAGATACCTTTGTATCTTTTGATTTTACTTATATTTTCCTGCTTTTAATACATCCACCAGTAAAGACGAAATATTAAAAAGACTCAGAAATATCAAAGAGGTGCAAAGAATTTACATACTCTATATTATTATTATTTTAAAATATTTAATTATTTACTTTTGGCTGCATTGGGTCTTAGTTGTGGCACATGGGATCTTTCATTGTGGCATGCAGGCTCTTCATTGCGGCGCGTGGGCACTCTAGTATAGCGTGTGCTCTTAGTTGTCCCACAGCATGTGGGATCTTAGTTCCCTGACCAGGGATCGAACCCATGTCCCTTGCGTTGGAAGGTGGATTCTTCACCACTGGACCACCAAGGAAGTCCCTATATATTCTATAAACACTTCCTATAAAGATTCTTTTTCAAGCAGTTGTTTTGATAGTTTTGTTTTGCAGACATAATTTTTTTTTAAAGCATGCCTCACCTGACTCTCAGTTTAACTGCCTTTTGGAATAATTGGTATGACTTAGAATGATTTTTTTCATCTTATTTATAAATTTTTGTTAAATAGACTGTCAAAAATTCAAATTTAGGTAAAGGGAAGACTCCTTCAAAATCTTTCATTTGGGCCTGTAATTATAATTAAAGACCCTGACAGTAAGCTCTTGAATATCACTAATGATTTTCAACTTGAACTCAAGACTTAGCAAAATAATTTATTTAATTCAGTTGATTGATAGTTCTTTACTAACAATGCAGAACATTCCATAATCTTTTGAAGAATCCACTGCTTCTAAGAGTTAGCCAGGGACTTTCCTGGCAGTCCAATGGTTAAGACTCCCTGCTTCCACTGCAAGGGGTGTGGATTCGATCCCTGGTCAGGGAACTAAGATCCCACATGCCACCCTGAGGCCAAAAAAAAAAAAAGAGCCATTCAACCTTCAGGAGTGTAAGATAGTCATGAGATCTATTGATTTTAGTATTGGGGATCTTTATTATGTTCTGATTCTAAAATGTCAAATAGCATTTGAAATTTAATTACACTTATGGTTTTTTTTTTTTTTTTTTTGGGTTCGCGGGCCTTTCACTGTTGTGGCCTCTCCCGCTGCGGAGCAGAGGCTCTGGACGCGCAGGCTCAGCAGCCATGGCTCATGGGTCTAGCCGCTCCGCGGCATGTGGGATCTTCCCGGACCGGGGCACGAACCCGTGTACCCTGCATTGGCAGGCGGACTCCCAACCACTGCACCACCAGGGAAGCCCTACATTTATGTTTTAACCTATAAGAAGTCGATTTGAAGAATCTTAAGGTTTAGACTGAGGAGAAGAAATGGGAATTGATAATGACCAATTCCCTTTTCACATCCCTACATGCATAATATCCATCAGTTCCCTGTGGACATAGTCTTTTATCTTACTACCCTAGAGTAAATATTAGCTGGTATTTTTACTTTCCACAGAAATCTTTGGCTTTTGAAGCAGAAGGTGCTTTCAGACTTTACTGTCAGTGTGGCTGTAGGTATATGTGCCAGGATTATGGACCATGTAAAAGATGAAGAATTGTGATTTATTTTGCTTAAAGGTTGATCTGAGAATAAAGCTAGTACTCTTGTGCCTAAGATGATTTATTCTTAGAATGTTTGGATTCCTGGTTTTCAGGAAAGATTTTTGGACTTTTGGGAGAGACAGGGCTAGAGTTACAACTAGAGGTCAGGAGATTATGGCTTGTCTGTCCGAGCATGGAGCGAGCAACTATAAGTGTACTGCAGCTGAAAAAGGTTGAGTCACATCTTTAGAATATACTTTTTTTTTTTCTTTCTTTCTTTTTTTTTTTTCTGTATGTGGGCCTCTCACTGTTGTGGCCTCTCCCGTTGCGGAGCACAGGCTCCGGACGCGCAGGCTCAGCGGCTATGGCTCACGGGCCCAGCCGCTCCACGGCATGTGGGATCTTCCTGGACCGGGGCACGAACCCGTGTCCCCTGCATCGGCAGGCGGACTCTCAACCACTGCACCACCAGGGAAGCCCTGGAATATACTTTTTAAAGGATCTTATCCTGTTATTTTCTGCTCTGAGGGTATTTGTTTGAATACTTTGATTACAAGTTGCCTCTTAGTTTTTACTATTCCTATAAAAGTAATTGATAACACATTTAAGTATGTAAGGGGTTTAAAATTGACCTTAAACTGATAATATTTCAGTTTTCTAATAACAGCAGTAGATAGATCCAAAATATATTTCTAAACAGTAAATAAGCTATAGAAGCCTCTGTGACTCTTAAATACCCTCAATTTCACATAGGACAGCTCCTTTGGGCCTTTGTAGCAAATCAGAGGAAGTAGATGTTGGCACAGGTAGCTGCTGCAATAAGAAGTAATAATGATGAACTTGATGCTGACACGCAGAGAAACTCTGAAAGCATTTTGGGGCATTAACTTGAGGGGCTGTAGTTTAAAGCAGTTGGGTAAACTCTTTTTTATAGAGGGTCATATTGTAAATATTTCAGGTCTTGAATATTAATTCACTTCTGCTGTTGTAGCATGAAAGTAGGTATAGATGGTATATAAATGAATGAGCATAGCTATGTTGCAAAAAAAATTGTTTTTGACTTTTTATATTTTAGTTTTATTTTTGTTTATTTATTTTTGGTTGCATTGGGTTTTCGTTGCTGCGCACAGGCTTTATCTGGTTGCAACGAGTGGGGGCTAGTTTTTGTTGCGGTGCACGGGCTTCTTATTGCGGTGGCTTCTCTTGTTGCGGAGCATGGGCTCTAGGTGTGCGGGCTTCAGTAGTTGTGGCACGTGGGCTCAGTAGATGTGGCTCACGGGCTTAGCTGCTGCACGGCATGTGGGATCTTCCTGGACCAGGGATTGAACCCCTGTCCCCTGCATTGGCAGGCGGATTCTTTTTTTGTTTAATTAATTAATTAATTTTATTTTATTTATTTTTGGCTGTGTTGGGTCTTCGTTGCTGTATGTGGGCTTTCTCTGGTTGTGGCGAGCAGGGGTTACTCTTCCTTGCAGTGTGCAGGCTTCTCATTGCGGTGGCTTCTCCTGTTGCAGAGCACGGGCTGTAGGCACGCGAGCTTCAGTAGTTGTGGCTCGTGGGCTCTAGAGCGCAGGCTCAGTAGTTGTGGCGCACAGGCTAAAGTTGCTCTGCAGCATGTGGGATCTTCCCGGACCAGGGCTCGAGCCCGAGTCCCCTGCATTGGCAGGTGGATTCTTAACCACTGCGCCATCAGGGAAGCCTGGCAGGTGGATTCTTAACCACTGTGCCACCAGGGAAGTCCTGTTGCAAAAAAATTTTATTTACAAAACAAGTGCCAGGCTGGATTTGCCTGCAGGCTGTAGTTTGCTGACCACTGTCTTTGAGGCAAATGAGAGTTATTTCTTGAAGGCATCACTTTTATACTAAGTGTAATTTATACTTCCGTGATCACTGACTTGTGAATTCTGTATTCAGTATTGCTTAAGAATCTGTGAAAGCTATAACTTCAAAAAAGATTTTCACTTGAAGCAGTTATTATTTTTGAAATGTACTGCTTAAAAAGGGACTTAGTAGATCTTCTCATTTGCAAATACTGAATATAAAAATCTTTGTTATCCTTGGCAGTTTTAAAATATGAGCCATCTCCTTCAAGGAAGATTACCTCTAATATATATACAATTAGAAAAATCCTGTGAAAGCACATAATATTTTATGTTTTGAGAAAGGTATATGCAGGTTGCCAGGTCAAGTCTTTGGATTAGTACTTGCCCTGTTGGTGAAGTTAAATGTTAATATTTGGTGCATCCTTAAAATTTATATTACCTCAAGGAGAAGGATGACTTTTTTTCCTCCCCTCTGCTTTGTTTCTAGGACTCTTTTCTGATTTTTCTGGTTCTCTACTTTTGTGTTATTTTATGTGGTGTAGGCTATTAGTCCCTCTGACTGTGAATAAAATCTCACTTGAGGATTGTTTTTTTTCTAAGAGTCTTACAAAAGGTTTAACTTGATTAGGTTTGGTTGTACCTGTGTGGGTACTTGTATTTCAGAAACTTTGCCGACTTTTAATAAAAGAAACTGAGTATGTAATTTTTTTGTCCAAAATAGTGTATTTTTATCTCTCAGCTGTTATGCTTATTTTGCTGTTTATTAAATGACTAATGCTATACTATGCATACTATAAAGGCGAACAGCTGCTTGGAGAACTACAAGTGAAGAAAAGAAAGCATTAGATCAAGCTAGTGAAGAGATTTGGAACGATTTTCGAGAAGCTGCAGAAGCACATCGACAAGTTAGAAAATATGTCATGAGCTGGATCAAGCCTGGGATGACAATGATAGAAATCTGGTAAAAGGGATATGTTTTTGTAAGAACATGATAAAAGAAATTGTTTAGAGCTAACTCTCCAATTGTAATGTATGGCTTTCATTATATAATGCTTTGCCAAAAAACTTTAAGTGAAGGTTCTAGAAATAACCTTCTAAATTCTTGTAGTGTCGATGTAATGAGGAAACCATAAGAGGACATTTGCAACTTCATTCACCCTATTTTGTACTCATGTACTCTCATGTGTACAAATGTACACATTACTGATTCTTATTTTCTGTTTGGAAATCTGTTACTTTGCTATCCAGTAAATCGTATTAAATTAAAATTCTGGGACACAAAACATTTATAATGCAATGAAGAAATCAATAAAAGTAATTATTTCTCCAGCTTTCCCCTTGAGAAATAATAAGCTATAGGGCAACTTAATACTCTGATCCCAAGAATATTCAAAACATGCAGCATTGAGAAAATAAAACGTAATCAGCATTTAAATTAGTCTAAGTCAAGAGTCTTATTTCCTGGTAAATCAGGTTGAAAGTGGATCGTGTTTTTCTGTTTCTCCAGATTTCTAGTGGAATTAAATTCTCTTTATTTTTTAGAGATGAACCTACTGTGTTCATAACGTCAAAGGACTGTTATTTAGTCACATGCAGAAAGTACTCAGATCACTCCCAGAAAGTAATTTAAGAGTTGTAGTAAACTTTTTGGAGTTGATGAACTGTAAGGTATATACGGGTAGGAACATAAAAGTAAACAAATTCCTTTTTTTTTTTAAGTGAAAAGTTGGAAGACTGTTCACGGAAGTTAATAAAAGAGAATGGATTAAATGCAGGCCTGGCATTTCCTACTGGGTGTTCTCTGAATAACTGTGCTGCCCATTATACTCCCAATGCTGGTGACACAACAGTATTACAGTATGATGACATCTGTAAGATAGACTTTGGAACACATATAAGTGGTGAGTTGTTAGAAATAATTCCCACTCCACCCTCCTCCTGAAAACTCTAGTCTTGTCCCTGTTGGGTGGGGCTGTAGATACTGAACTCTCACGTTTTCTTCTTGATGCCTCACTTTTCAGTAGAGCTATGTTGAGGTAGATTTTGAGATTTACTTTGAAGCATCCTACTTAGTGGAGTACAGTGAAAACTGTTGGGTAATTGAGGTTTATTACCTATTGTATCAAGGCATGAAAAATAGAATCTTACATCTCATTCAGTTCATTGTTGTAGACATTTTTTATTCATATAACAACAAAAAGCATTTACTTAGAACCTTTGAGTTTACCAACCTTTATATATAATGGTTAACTTTTCTATATTCTCTCCCAAACCCTGTTAGGTAAGTACCTTTTACTTTCACTTAACAGGTGAGAAAGCAAAGCTTAGATTTAAATACTTACCTGAGGTTTTACTAAATTGGAGAAGCTAGTCTGATGGTTAGTGTCCTGTGGACCTATACATTTTCTCTGTCCACCGTGCTGTTCCTTAGTTCCCCAGGCTTTTCTCACTTTGATTTGTTTCTGTTTATATATTTTTTATAACTGCCTGGGTGAATATTGAATTGGTGCTGTCTTGAAGTAGTATATACCAACCCTGGAATTAATTTTTTCATTTCAAAACCTTTGTATAACTTATTTACACTTTTTTCCCCTTTGATTACGATTGCTGTCTGGGTACTTGATGTGCTGCCTTCATTTGAGCCCATCTTTTTTTTTTTTTTTCTTTTTTTTTTGTGGTACGCGGGCCTCTCACTGTTGTGGCCTCTCCCGTTGCGGAGCACAGGCTCTGGATGCGCAGGCTCAGCGGCCATGGCTCACGGGCCTAGCTGCTCCGCGGCATGTGGGATCTTCCCGGACTGGGGCACGAACCTGTGTCCCCTGCATCGGCAGGCGGACTCTCAACCACTGCGCCACCAGGAAAGCCCCTGAGCCCATCATTTTATGTTGCTGTTAACTAGCAAGGTTAATTAATAGAGTAGATACTATAAAGTAGATCATTTGACTAGCTGATAAGTAAACTTAAAGACAAATTTTCTCTTTCAGGTAGGATTATTGACTGCGCTTTTACTGTCACTTTTAATCCCAAATATGATACATTATTAAAAGCTGTAAAAGATGCCACTAACACTGGAATAAAGGTATGTGAACTGTAAGCGCCATTTCATTCAACATATTTTGAGCACTTTATAGCCTGTTTGGGTTATGTAAGACTGGTCCACCACCCTTAGGGTTTTAAGTGGGTTATTGTAATACAGTGTATGGAAGGCTTTTATAGAGGAAGTCATTTCTGCTTGTCCCTTATTTTAAGATATTAAGAAGTTAAGTTGCTGTAAAATTCTGCACTTTGAATAACAGAGTATACATGATTCTGTTTTTAGTGTGCTGGAATCGATGTCCGTCTATGTGATGTTGGTGAGGCCATCCAAGAAGTTATGGAATCCTACGAAGTTGAAATAGATGGGAAGACATATCAAGGTATGTTCTCTAAAAATGCATCTTATTTTGAAATGTCTGTGACCTTGGCAGAAATAATTTTGCAAGATAGTGTTGAGTTCTTTCTTTAGATCAGCTGCTTCATCTTTATCTCTTGGGAATTGGGAACATAAAGAGGAAAAACAAGGGAAATGACCTGTTCATGGTAGGAATTCTGTGGTAGCTAGCTGGTGGGAATTGTTGTCATCTACCCTGGTAGCTGATAAGAAGACACCTGGGGATTTATTTCAGGATGGCTGAAATGTAGGCTAGATTTTTTTTTTTTTTTTTTTTGCGGTACGTGGGCGTCTCACTGTTGTGGCCTCTCCAGTTGTGGAGCACAGGCTCCGGACGCGCAGGCTCAGCGGCCATGGCTCACGGGCCCAGCTGCTCCGCGGCATGTGGGATCTTCCCGGGCCGGGGCACGAACCCACGTCCCCTGCCTCGGCAGGCGGACTCTCAACCACTGCGCCACCAGGGAAGCCCTAACCTTACCTCTTGACAAATAGAATACTGCCAGCATTACAGAAGCCCCCCCTATTCTATATACTCCTTCTCAGTTACATTACAGAAGCCTTCTTCTAATAAGCCACTATCTTCAGTACTAAGGATTGGCATTTCCTTTTCTTTGTCTTTACCATCTGTTATGCATCCCTAAACATTAGTTTAATTATGCTTAATTTTGAACTCTGTGTGTGTGTGTGTGTGTGTGTGTGTGTGTATGGAATTGCACCGTATGTATATAATTGTGCCTTCTTTTGCTCATTTGGTTTATTTCAGGTCAGTGTATCTGTAGCTTTTCATTTTTATTGTTGAGTAAGTGTTCCACTGTGTGAATGTATTCAACAATTTGTTTATTCTGTCAGTGATCCCAGGACCTTGGGATTGTTTAGATTTTCTTTTTTAACATTTGAAATGTTGATGTAATAATAAAATTTAAGGTTTTTTATTTCTATTATTTTGACACAGAATCCTCATTTTCAAATTACCTTTTGGTCCATAACCATGAAAATACATATTTTTCATGTTTGTAATGCTTATATACATGATATTTTATGACTATTTTTATTAACAATAACTCCCTAGATGGACCCCCACCCATCATGTCCTCATCACATAGTTTATTCTTTTCCCATCATTTTCCCTACTCCTTCTAGTTTTTAATCAGTAACATTGCAGTATCCCAGTAGTTTTCCAGTTTGTATTTAATTATCTTAATGTGGGGTTATTTAATAGAGCCATACCTGTTTGTGCTTTTAGAGACCCTGAATAACTTTTTTTTTCCCTGTTATGCCAGTGAAACCAATCCGTAATCTAAATGGCCATTCAATTGGACCATATAGAATACATGCTGGGAAAACCGTGCCCATTGTGAAAGGAGGAGAGGCAACAAGAATGGAGGTATGTATGCCATTAACACTGTTCTTTTGTGAAGCATTTTGACTTTTTTTTTCCTACCAAACTATGAAGCTAGTAGTAGTTGAGTATATAGTATGTTGAGCAAAATTAACTTGCCATCCATTCTCACCCCGACAGGAATTGGGCTGTGTGAGTGTGCAGATTGTGTCTGGTCAGACTGGGGCTCAGTCAGCTGTGGAAGTGAGGCATGTCAAAGGTTCATTCAACACTTCGTGAATATTTACTGAGCATCTCGTAGGTGCCCGTCTCTTTAGTAGGCACTGGAATGTATTCACTAGTAGCAAACAAAACTCCCTGCTCATGTAAAACTTAACATTTTAATAGATGACACAAAGACCAAAAGTGCTAAGGAGATAAAGCAGGAAAAGGTAGATAAGGACTGCCAGGTATGGGACTACTTCAGCCTGAAGTTGAGATGGGAATTTTAATTAGTTCTGAATTTCTGAATTTTTCTTCTCTACGCTTGACCCTTATATATATTTTTAGGAAGGAGAAGTATATGCCATTGAAACCTTTGGTAGCACAGGAAAAGGCGTGGTTCATGATGATATGGAATGTTCACATTACATGAAAAATTTTGATGTTGGACACGTGCCAATAAGGTGAGAGACTATAGTTTTTATATGACTGATGAGTTTCTCTTCCCAGTTAATAGCATTTTAAAAAGTGTGACGGACATCCACAGTGGCACATTCATAAATGCACAGTTCTATGGCCTAAATTAAGTTCTGTGGATTTCTATAATTCAGCAGAAAAATTGTCCTGTTAAAAATTTTAACTGAGATGAGAATGATGTAAGTATTCACTTCATATCCAGTTTCCAACAAGCGTAATAATTTCAGAGATTATCATTTTGCTGGCATTCCTAGGTTTTTGTTCTTAGTATTTTCCCATTGGTAAACTTTATATTTTTTTATTTATTTTTATTTTTTTTAACATCTTTATTGGGGTATAATTGCTTTGCAACGGTGTATTAGTTTTTGCTTTATAACAAAGTGAATCAGTTATACATATACATATGTTCCCATATCTCTTCCCTCTTGCGTCTCCCTCCGTATCCCACCTCTCCAGGTGGTCACAAAGCACCGAGCCAATATCCCTGTGCCATGCGGCTGCTTCCCACTAGCTATCTACCTTACGTTTGCTGGTGTGTATATGTCCATGCCTCTCTCTCGCCCTGTCACAGCCCACCCTTCCCCCTCCCCTTATCCTCAAGTCCGTTCTCCAGTAGGTCTGTGTCTTTATTCCTGTCTTACCCCTAGGTTCTTCATGACTTTTTTTTTCTTAAATTCCATATATATGTGTTAGCATACGGTATTTGTCTTTTTCTTTCTGACTTACTTCACTCTGTATGACAGACTCTAGGTCTATCCACCTCATTACAAATATCTCAATTTCGTTTCTTTTTATGGCTGAGTAATATTCCATTGTATATATGTGCCACATCTTCTTTATCCATTCATCCGATGATGGGCACTTAGGTTGTTTCCATCTCTGGGCTATTGTAAATAGAGCTGCAGTGAACATTTTGGTACATGACTCATTTTGAATTTTGGTTTTCTCAGGGTATATGCCCAGTAGTGGGATTGCTGGGTCGTATGGTAGTTCTATTTGTACTTTTTTAAGGAACCTCCATACTGTTCTCCATAGTGGTTGAACCAATTCACATTCCCACCAGCAGTGCAAGAGTGTTCCCTTTTCTCCACACTCTCTCCAGCATTTATTGTTTCTAGATTTTTTGATGATGGCCATTCTGACTGGTGTGAGATGATATCTCATTCTAGTTTTGATTTGCATTTCTCTAATGATTAATGATGTTGAGCATTCTTTCATGTGTTTGTTGGCAGTCTGTATATCTTCTTTGGAGAAATGTCTATTTAGGTCTTCTGCCCATTTTTGGATTGGGTTGTTTGCTTTTTGTTATTGAGCTGCATGTGCTGCTTATATATTTTGGAGATTAATCCTTTGTCAGTTGCTTCATTTGCAAATATTTTCTCCCATTGTGAGGGTTGTCTTTTGGTCTTGTTTATGGTTTCCTTTGCTGTGCAAAAGCTTTGAAGTTTCATTAGGTCCCATTTGTTTATTTTTGTTTTTATTTCCATTTCTCTAGGAGGTGGGTCAGAAAGGATCTTGCTGTGATTTATGTCATAGTGTTCTGCCTATGTTTTCCTCTAAGAGTTTGATAGTTTCTGGCCTTACATTTAGGTCTTTAATCAATTTTGAACTTATTTTTGTATATGGTGTTAGGGAGTGATCTAATCTCATACTTTTACATGTACCTGTCCAGTTTTCCCAGCACCACTTACTGAAGAGGCTGTCCTTTCTCCACTGTACATTCCTGCCACCTTTATCAAAGATAAGGTGTCCATATGTGCATGGGTTTATCTCTGGGCTTTCTATCCTGTTCCATTGATCTATATTTCTGTTTTTGTGCCAGTACCATACTGTCTTGATTACTGTAGCTTTGTAGTATAGTCTGAAGTCAGGGAGCCTGATTCCTCCAGCTCTGTTTTTTGTTCTCAAGATTGCTTTGGATATTTGGGGTCTTTTGTGTTTCCATACAAATTGTGAAATTTTTTGTTCTAGTTCTGTGAAAAATGCCAGTGGTAGTTTGATAGGGATTGCATTGAATCTATAGATTGCTTTGGGTAGTAGAGTCATTTTCACAATGTTGATTCTTCCAATCCAAGAACATGGTATATCTCTCCATCTATTTGTATCATCTTTAATTTCTTTCATCAGTGTCTTATAATTTTCTGCATACAGGTCTTTTGTCTCCTTAGGTAGGTTTATTCCTAGATATTGTATTCTTTTTGTTGCAATGGTAAATGGGAGTGTTTTCTTGATTTCACTTTCAAATTTTTCATCATTAGTATATAGGAATGCCAGAGATTTCTGTGCATTAATTTTGTATCCTGCTACTTTACCAAATTCATTGATTAGCTCTAGTAGTTTTCTGGTAGCATCTTTAGGATTCTCTATGTATAGTATCATGTCATCTGCAAAGGGTGACAGCTTTACTTCTTCTTTTCCGATTTGGATTCCTTTTATTTCCTTTTCTTCTCTGATTGCTGTGGCTAAAACTTCCAAAATTATGTTGAATAATAGTGGTGAGAGTGGGCAACCTTGTCTTGTTCCTGATCTTAGTGGAAATGCTTTCAGTTTTTCACCATTGAGGATGATGTTGGCTGTGGGCTTGTCATATATGGCCTTTATTATGTTGAGGAAAGTTCCCTCTATGCCTACTTTCTGCAGGGTTTTTATCATAAATGGGTGTTGAATTTTGTCAAAAGCTTTCTCTGCATCTATTGAGATGATCATATGGTTTTTCTCCTTCAATTTGTTAGTATGGTTTATCACATTGATAGATTTGCGTATATTGAAGTATCCTTGCATTGCTGGAATAAACCCCACTTGATCATGGTGTATGATCCTTTTAATGTGCTGTTGGATTCTGTTTGCTAGTATTTTGTTGAGGATTTTTGCATCTATGTTCATCAGTGATATTGGCCTGTATTTTTCTTTCTTTGTGCCATCCTTGTCTGGTTTTGGTATCAAGGTGATGGTGGCCTCGTAGAAGGAATTTGGGAGTGTTCCTCCCTCTGCTATATTATATTTTTATTTACTTTTTTTTTTTTTTACTTTTTGGAGATGGTTGAAGTGTCTACTTTTTGTTCAGGTCTTTCAGTTTACTGCCGAAATTTCCCCCAAAAGGGAAATTCCCACTTTCATACTATTGATGAGTCTGTACTTGGAATTTAACACACACACGCATAGACACATAAATATAAGGTAGCCTTCATCTGGTCTCCTATTCATCTGCCATCTATAATTGGGTGTTATACATTCTGGTTTTTGAATGTTGAAAGAGGCAGCAAAAAGTTTTTTGAACTTTAATTACTAAGTGAAGTCATAGCTTTGGTTTGAGTTTTCCTTAATGAGGGAAATGAGTTGCTAACTTTTTAGCCAACTATTAATCTTGGATTTTCTTGTCTTAGGCTTCCAAGAACAAAACACTTGTTAAATGTCATCAATGAAAACTTTGGCACCCTTGCCTTCTGCCGCAGATGGCTGGATCGTTTGGGAGAAAGTAAATACTTGATGGCTCTGAAGAATCTGTGTGACTTGGGTATTGTAGATCCATATCCACCATTATGTGACATTAAAGGATCATATACAGCGCAGTTTGAACATACCATACTTTTGCGTCCAACATGTAAAGAAGTTGTCAGCAGAGGAGATGACTATTAAACTTAGTCCAGAGCCACCGCAACACCTTTTATTTTCTAAGCTTTGTTGGAATACATTATACCAGAATTAATTTGCAACCTGTTGTCTTTAACAGTGGACCTATGTAATACTTTTATCCATGTTTAAAAAGGAAGGAATTTGATCAAAGGCAAACCATTTAATGTAATTAACCAAGGAAAAAGCTTTCAGGACTTTGAACTGTTAACTGTTTTCCTTCTGTCTAGGAAATGCTATAAAGCTCCAATTAATTAGGAATGACCTAATACATTTTGTTTCAAACACCTAAGAGATGCTTTTCAGATATTTATATTGCCATATTCTTAATTGAATGCTTTGAATGACTACATCCAGTTCTGCACCTATACCCTCTGGTATTGCTTTTTAACCTTCCTGGAATCCATTTTCTAAAAAATAAAGACATTTTCAGATCTGAGAGCTATATTTCAATGTCTGTGGTTATAATTCTGTACAGGAAATAGTTTAGCTTAATGTAGGAAAATGTAGAGCCTTTTATCTGGATTGTAGACCTCCACACTGAAACTTTTCTTCTGACGTAGTGGCTAAAACAAGATCTATACATGCATAAAGTGGGAGGAGAATCTTCATAAATTAATATACAGCTTTAGGCATATTTTACCTTTATTTTCTTTTTAGGACCATATTAGTCCTCGTCTCATTTTTCTCCTGACATTGGAAAGATCTAATTAAAACATATTAGTAGGAACATTGTACCAACTTAAAACCTTGATTTACTAAAATCTCAACCTTTAGATCCTTTGTCCAGTGGTAGTTATTTATTGAGAAATGTATTCAGCTTAGTAAGTGAAAAGGGCGCTTAAAACCACACAAATAAAAACAGGAGAACTTCCCATGTTTGGATCTTGTTCTAGTTAATTTTTAGGCTTTTTCATTAGTGAACCAAATTCTCTTAACACCCTGTCCCTGTACTGGCTTGAATTCATAACAACATGGGCGGTATTTCAGGAAGTGAGGTTACAATGATGCTCATAGCAGCTAAGTGCAGAAGTTAAATGTGAGATGCCTAATACTTGTTTGAACTGAGCCCCACAGTTCTTGAGCAGATTGCTTGAATTTCGTGTAAATGATTCGTTGGGAATGTTCCCACGTAATTTCAAAATTGTTATGTACCAGGGTAAAGCCTTAATTTGTATATGCTTTAGCACAATAAGATTGCCTCTGGGATGCTGTTTAGTTTGTATTTTGTTTAACATTTTTCTCCTAAGAAACCTGACTTGTGTACTAAATCATTTATTATACATTAAAAAGTTGCTCTTTCATATTAGAGCTATAAATGTTATCTTGTGGGATAAACAGTGTAGTTTTTAGCTATATGAGCCATGTTTATTATGGTGCTAATGTTCAGTAGCTACCTTTGAATAATCTCTCCATTTCCTCTGATGATGTGCAAGTAGCAGAGCTCACCAGTTCACGCCTGGACATGTTACAGGGCTTGCGCCCTCCAGCTAGCTCTTTTGGGGCTTTGAGTCCATACCTTTCTGATGTGCTTTGGTGGGAGGTATAAAGTATCTTGATTTCTAAACCCAAGAACTTTCGAATTGAGTCAAGAATTTGTAGCTTTGTAAAACCTCTTCAGCAGTAGTGATCTCAAACCAATTATAAGCTTGAAGCTCCCTTCCCAAGTTGGGAGCAGTGGCATCACTGCATGCCCCGGAATGGCAAGGGATATGATCTTGTAAATAGGAAAGCTGTTACTTAAAAATTGTATTGTTCACCTACTAGCCATGTATCTCTTGAAATCATTTTGTCATGTTTACAATGATGTACCTTATTGGTAACAAATTATTAGCTTGATGTTTAACAATAGTGCCTTTAGTAAATTATTTTACAACCAAAACACGTTGTTTTTTGTTAGATCAACTTAGCAGAATGTATAAGTCCACAAGGAGATGTACTGTAAGAAATCTAAGTTTCTGTTCATTGACTAGGTTTTAGTTTTGTTATTTTAATAGCCTTCATTTTTTTAGATCAGTTTTAGGTTTGTAGCAAAACTGAGCATAAAGTACAGAGTTCCCATGTACCCCCTTCCTCGACTTCAGAAACACAGAGCCTCCCCATAGGTTTTAGTTTTAAGGATTTAAAAAGTAAAGGGCTAAGTCACTTACTACTTTCTCGTATGTATTTACATTGAAGTAAGTACTGAAACAAGCAACTATACCATTGTAAACAACATAGCTTCCAGAGTTGTTTTTTAACTGTTCCACTAAAACTAGGTACTAAAAAGTGTAGCAGTTTAAGTATAAAGTAATCCTTGACATTAAGAAACGCTAGACTCAGGTATCTTGACCACAGTAAATCTTTAATGAGGTATAATAATGTTAACAGTTGAGGTAACAACTTGCATAGGTATTTAATAGATGAATGATTTTAAACCTTAGCCATTTAATACTCGAGCTGTAGTTTTGGCATGAATGATTTGTTCAGTGATAAATTCTCATTGTACTTCACGATCAGCTGCCTGAAATGATTTCAACCTGCAAGCAAAACCCACTTGAGAAAAAAGATAAATCATCTTTCAGTGGTTAACACTTAGCTAAGATATTACATAGCTCTTCTATAGAGGTTAATGGATTCTCACCTTTCTGAATAAAATTAAATTAGCAGCTGTAGGACTTTAAAGAGATCTAATAAGGTTGTTAGGGAAGAGCAAAGAGTATTACATACTATATTTTTAATAAAATGCAAGTGTAATTTTTTTTAATTTTAAAAAAGGGCCCAGTGTTTGAATATCTAAGAGGCTCTTAGTATTCACATAATCCTAGCAAGAGTAACTTAATCCAGGCTTTAGTTATTTAGAAAAATGAGATACTGAATATTTTGCCCAGATGCCAATATCTTGTGTGTCCTATGCAATTTTTTCTCCTCGACTTATTTTTATCCCTTTAAACTAAAAATTTCAAGATACAATATAGTACAAAGCTTTAAGAGATCTAATGTTAAATATATAAAATGAACTCATATCCAAGTTGAACTGTACTTGTATTATATCATAATATACTGTTTGCTACATTCAGTTTTTTTATGACTGCTTTATTAGAATCTGGACAAACCTATTTACTGCCAGACAATCATTATAAATCTTGGCCAGCATTGTTTTCATGTCCATAGTACTGAAGTCATTTAAACATGCTATTTATAAAGCTGTCATCTTCATTTGTATACAGTTTGACTATGCCAAATAAAGAACAATTATTAAAACTTAATAAATTTTTGAAAAAAGGAAGTTCCAATAACCAAAATAATGTCTGTTCTGAGCCCTGTAACACACAAAGCCTCAGGAATATTAATGAGTGTGATCAGTGAGTATTTAAGTGGTACCTTGATATTTCACTTTGTAGTAGTTTAACTCCCTTTAGAGGGCAAAGGTGACTTCAGTATACAAATCTGAAAGAAATGCCTTTTTTTTTTTTGGTAAGACTATTAGTGAAAAAAGTCTAATATTCTGTCTGATAAGAATTTGTATAGAAAATAGCTATAAAAGATAAATAAGAAATGTATAAAATGATGCCACCTGAACTTCTTCAGTAGAAGATTGCACAAATTCATGATCTGAGCCAATTAAGACATCGAAATATAAAAGAGGTAACACCAGTCTGAGGTAAACACTAAAAGTTTAAAACTCCCAAGTACTTGAAAAACGTTTAGTTACCTGCTGACATTGATACACATATACTTACGCTAACTTCCTCTGTAAAAAAGAGATTTGTTGTAGTTAGATACAAAATATGTAAACATAGTGTGCACTGATTAGTAAGTAAAAATAAAAACAATGAAGCTCAAAATTAAGTCAGCCCTTTAAAAAGTATATATACAAATCACAAGAAGAAAGCCCCACTGTCTTTGGATCAGCTAAGGATTTCATTAGAAGAGGCATCAGCTTCACTGGGATGTTGGCTACCAGACAGGAGTTCTGGAGGCAAGAGTTTAGAATGTCCATTCTCAGTAACTCGCTGGGTATAAAACAAGATATAAGCTTGGGCCTTGCATACTTCATCCATAGTGCACATGCTTAGCTTGGAATCATTGCAGTGTACCCAGAACCCTAGAGTGAAGCACAGAAATACATCTTAATGTTTACAAAGGAACTTTAGAAGTTTCTAGTATAAATGAAAACATGGATTTAAAGACAGTTTCAGTGAGAGCTAAGCTTTTTTCAAAGGGAAAATAATAGTCTAGCCAATTTATTTCTTTTAATTAGAAATACAGCTTGGGCAGTATGTTACTCTGGAATTATCTACCTTTATCCTAGAAGTAATTTGAAGTTACAGAATCTGACCGATTGGTTCACTTGACACTAGCTTTAATTCCTGGTATAATCTTACCAGTTCATGCTTTGCTGGTAATTATACTGTAAAGCAAATAGTGTACAACTCATGGTAGTGTTAAATTAATTGCCTTCATGGGTTATTTGGGGCCTTTTGTCCATACCTCTTTTTTCTAAGGTTCATGGAGGCATTAAGTAAAAGTTTTATATGTTAGAACTTGAACTCAAAGTTTGTTCCAAATATCTGTGATCTGCCAGTTCGTTAGATGCTTTGTTCTTTAACGAAAGTAACTGAATTAAACCAGTTAAAACAGAGGATCTACTTTTGGAAGTGTGCCTTTACCACTCTCTGACCTTTAATTACTGAGACCATCCTTACTATTTTATCCCTTCAGCTCTTATAAGTCAAAACTACCACAATCCTGCATAAAATATCCCATTTTCTGCACAAAACCCCCTGTTTTTTATGAACAATACTGCAGAAGCATTCTTCTTGAAAGAAAACAGAGGTCAAGTGGCTTTGCTTAAGATTACTTAGTGGTCAGTTTAGAAACCCTGAAAGCCTGAACTCTGGCTTCCAAAAGTCTAACCCAAGATAAAACACTTTTTCTCGTCTCTACCTCCTTCGGAATTATAACAGTAGGCAGTGTAGTGTCCTGAGCCAAATCCTTTCCCGTGGTGCATTACTACAGCAGATAAATCATAGATAAAACATTCTGGTCTGAGGGATTTCAGGGATTCCCTGCAGCAATAGGGCTCCATGTTTAAGATTTCTTCAAAGCCAACATGAACACCAATCTTCTCTCGGTTATTATGTCCTGACCACCTACGAACAAATCAGGGTAAAATTATCAACAAAATCAAGGGAAAATAACCACGTACTAGGTCCAAACTCATAATAATAGAAGGCCTCAGCGTAGAGTACAACCATATATAATAAATAGTGTAAACAGAAAATCCTTTCAATGCTAAAGTTGGCTATAAATAGAGGAATGTAGGCTTATTTACCAAACAGGTACAGTCAGGTTGTAAAATAAATTATTTGGCTTCTGTAATTAGATGACAGTATAGGAAGAAAATTAACTTTCAGAAAAATATGGCACTATGGCATTTTCCCCCTTTGAAGAGAGAAATTCAACACACCAAAGGGTTTTTAATTCTTACTGTCTTGTCCATACTTTGAGGAGGATGTTCCAGAACCTAGAGTTTGTTCCTGGGAGACATAACCTGGACCTTTCTTGGCCAGGGGTGGAGAAAAAACAAAACAGGGCACCTCTAATTCCTCAGAACATTTCAGAGCTCTTCATACTAAAAAAATAGAAACTGTGACCCTTCCCTGTGTGTAAATCAGTATAACACCTGTTAGTGACAAAACTCAAATAATGTCCCTATACTGTCAGTTTCTCAATCTGTTGGTCATGCTTCCCAGTACGGGGGTCTATGCATGTAAAGCAATATTTGCATCTTATGCATAGTATGAATTGGTGCTACAGGAGAAAAATAATGTAATATATGTTAGTTCTTTCAAGAGATTATAATCCAACTTGGGGTGTTATGGTGCAGAGACAAAAGAGAGACAGATGAAAATATAGTATTAAAGTATTGGGGCTTCCCTGGTGGCACAGGGGTTAAGAATCTGCCTGCCAATGCAGGGGACACGGGTTTGAGCCCTGATCAGGGCAGATCCCACATGCTGCAGAGCAACTAAGCCCATGTGCCACAACTACTGAGCCTGCGCTCTAGAGCCCGCAAACCACAACTACTGAGCCCACGTGCCACAACTACTGAAGCCCGCGCACCTAGAGCCCGTGCTCCGCAACAAGAGAAGCCACCACAATGAGAAGCCCGTGCACCGCAACGAAGAGTAGTCCCCTCTCGCCACAACTAGAGAAAGCCTGTGCGCAGCAACAAAGACCCAATGCAGCCAAAAATAAATAAATTTTTTAAAAAAGTATTAAAACATGAGGTTAAGACAGCAGGAGGTAGAGAAGGGAGAAGGGCATATAGACAGGTTTTATGAAGGAAAAAAATGTGAAAATGCTTATTAGTATGATGTAAAATGTGGTATGGAACTAAAGTCACGTGAGACTTGCAAATTATGTCATCTGCTGGACTAGAAGTCATATCCCAATCTTTCCCTATTAAATGTATAAAAAAATCCTGTATCCAGTGTACCTTTAATCTTAGTAAAGATGGAAGACCAAGCATGGAAAATAATGGGACTTGCTTAACCTAAGTTCCTGTCATTCTCACTTTATCTCCCTTTTATTTTACCATAAAATTCAAACCTTAAATTATTTAATTATGCTAAAAGTTATCTAATTAGAAAATATTCATTTCTGCCATTTGCAGCAACATGGATGGACCTAGAGATCATCATACTAAGTGAAGTCAGAGAAAGACAAATATCATATGACATCACTTACATGTGGAATCTAAAATGATACAAATGAACTTATTTACAAAAGAGAAACAGACTCACAGACTTTGAAAACAAACTTATTGTTACCAAAGGGGAAAGATATGGGGGAGGGAGAAATTAGGAGGTTGGGATTAACCTATACACACCACTATATATAAAATAGATAATCAACAAGGACCTACTATATAGCACAGGGAACTCTACTCAATACTCTGTAATAACCTATGTGGGAAAAGAATCTGAAAAACAATAGATATATGTGTATGTATAACTGAATCACTTTGCTGTACACCTAAAACTAGCACAACATTGTAAATCAACTATACTCCAATATAAAATAAAAATTAAAGAAAAAAAATTCATTTCTATCAATAGGTGGGTACCCATTATTTTCTGCTGATAAAAATACAGTAAAATGATAAAGAAAAAGATAACACTATATCCAAAATTCATAATGGTTTACTTCTGAGAGGGTGCAGGAATAGGACTAGGAGGCACACACATCGGAACTTCTAAGGTATTAGAAATGTTTCTTATGCTTTTTAAAAGCTCTTGGGCGCCCCTCCCCAATCCCATTCTCCCTTTTATCTTACATACCCTATGTATTGTATACACTGGCAAATACAATAGTACTTTTTGAATAGATGAAGAGAAAGGAAAGAGATAAATGTGGTGGTAATGGCTGCATAAAAATGGTCTCTGAATCAGAAATATGGCATGAAGCGTCAAAAATGTTTTGGGCAGAAGATGGAAGGGGGTCAAATAGGTTTAAATTAAGGTGAGCTTTAAATGGCAGATTAAAGAGTCAATTATGAAGAACAGGAGGTTCTTCAACAATTTATAGTAGCCAATTAAGTACCAATTTAAGTACCATAAATTTAAGTCCTTTCAATGCTGTCTTTATGGAATCTTATATGTTCTCACCTCTCCATGCTACCTGGCCCTGAACAATATTCACCTCCTAACAATCTTCCTGTTTTCATTCCACTTGATTTTACACACCATGGCAGGTCTCACCAGACTTTTCACTAAACTTTTGTTATATACCCTTTCCTTCCTTCATACCTTTGTTCAGGTTGCTCTCAGGCTAAAGTCCTCCTCCTGTATACACCCCATTCATTCACTTAATATTTTGGGGCATCTACTATGTACTCAGTTCTAGGCTTTGGAATATAGGAATGAAAAAGACAAGATCCATGTCATTACTGAGTTTCTGTTCGTGGGGAGAGAAATAATAAACTATTGCAGATAGTGGTTTTTGCCATGAAGCAAAAATAGGGTAGGTAACGTGACACTGAAGGTTGGGTGGTGCTACTTTTAAATAGGATGGTCAGGGAAGTCCTCTAAAGAGATGAAATATGAACTGAGATTTAAATTATACAAAGTCCTCTATGCCATTAGAGAGGCTTTGGGAATGTTTAGATTTTGCCTAACTCCCTCCTCCAAGGCGCTGATAAATCATTTTGTATACAGTTTGTGATACTTGGTATTTCTACTTCACCATTATTTCTGTGCATGCCTGATTATAATCTTGTTGAGAAAAGAATCCAACCTTATATTCCCCAAAGAATATGAAACAACATCTGGCATTAAAAAGCACTCACATGGTATCTGCTGACTGTACTTTTAACAGCTTAAATAAATAACTTTAGTCAATTATTTCCATTAACAGTGATTATCTCTGGGAAGTGGGACTGAGAGAAAGAGGTACTTTTAGTTTGGGCTTTTACATTACCTTCTGTAATGTTTGAATTTTTTTTTAACATGTATTCCTTTAATTTAAAAAAGAAAGAAACTGGCAACAACTAATATGTACAAGAAACATGATCTCAATAGTTTCCAAATCATAGCACATAAAGTAACTTCTCATTTCTTAAGAGAAAAATAAACTCTCAAGTTAACATGGTTATTACAAGGTATGAATCCATATGCTTTGATTAACCAACAGATTTGCCAACTAATTTATCTAAATATATTTCTGAAAACTGAAGCTTTTTGTTTTTGTTTTTAACTGCTTGGAACTGAACTGCTATACCATTGTTCAAATATTTTCCAAGCATGAAGCAATTGGGTCAAATACTCTCAAGTTATAGATTTAAATTTTAAAAATTTTATACCTAAAATATGCTGTATACTCTCAAATCAAATACTCTCAAGTTATAGATTTAAATCTTAAAATTTTTTTTTTAAATCTTAAAAATTTTATACCTAAAATATGCTGAATATTAAACACTATAAGCAGAGACTTACAAGGAGAATGATACTAGCAGACCGAAATGCGAGGGGTCAGCAATACATTCTGCAAGGGAAGATAATCAAGGAGAGTTACTGAACATGGTGTCTATGATTAGGGCTAGAGACAATGACAGAATTTTTTTCCCTTAAAAAAAAAAAAAACAAGTAGATAAGTCATCTAGCCAAGTATTAAAATTTATTCTACTACTAACCTGAATCGTTTGAGATGTAGTCTGAGAACCTGAGGTAGGTGGCAAATCATAAGCTGTTTCTGGGCTTCTGTGAGTACAACTGGTTTTGAGGAAAACCTTCTACGCTTTGCTGTGATATTAAAGACAGAATGAGATGCAAATTTAAGGATACAAGGAAAAGCTGAGTAAACTCAAAATAATTCAGACATGCATTATCAATTAAACATCTACTGCATTACAGGCATTTTACTGTGTTAGAGATAAAGGCATGGCCTTGCCCTCAAGACACTTAGAATCATGTAAACACACAAAACTTATGAGCTAGTCAAGGTATACAGACATGTAAACAAATAAGCACATTGACTCTTGAACAATAAAGGCTTGGATTACACGGGTCCACTTACATGCAGATTATTATTTTTTTCAATACATGTACAGTTGGCCCTCTGCAGGTTTCACATGCACAGATTCAACCATGGATCGAAATTTACATCTGCAGTTGGTTGAATCCGCTGATGTGAAATCTGCAGATATAGATGACCTACTATGGAATTTGAGCATCGGTAGATTTTGGTATAAAAGTGGGCGCTCCTGGAACCAATCCCCCATATATACTGTACATGATTTAATATAATCCTGAAAATAAGGCAACAGAATGATACTGTGCTATAATATTTTTAAATGGATTTGGCCATGCCAACTAACAGGAAAAGTTAAAACTCTCCCTAAACATACTTGAATATACTCTGAGTCTAATTAAAAAGTTTCATGGTCAGTTCATTTCTTGAGGCTAATCAGGATCCCCGGGGCATGGGACCTTCCTTCCAAGAACACCCATCCCTGCTTCCTGGGGATCCACCCCAGCACTGCCCAAGAAAGCAAGCCTTTACTAGCTCAGCATCTGAGGTCTCCCTCAGTATCTTGCTATTTTAGTACCAAATCTTAAACAAGTGGAACTGAGGATTCTTTTTGTTTACCCCCCTGCTTCTCTAGAGGTCCACCTATGGACCTTGTCCTGGCTGGGCCATTGGCTACCAAAATTTGCTCTTGATGTCCAGGAGCTATTCTTCAACTTGTACAACAACTGCGACTCCAGCCGTAGCAGCAGCTGCTTCTTATGTAGGAAGTAGAATCAGTCCACCATGAGGCTGTCCTCTAACCCATCTCCTCTTGCTACCAGAAGCCTTTCCTCCAGGTCTATGCCCCTGAGATCCAGGTATCAGGCTGCTGCTGAATGTCAAAGACCTACCTTTGGATTGTCATCCAGAAATATATGGTCCAAGTGTAGCTACACAAACGATGTTAACTCCTTGAATTATAATTTTAAACATTTGACATTATGTATTAAATTAAGGCAGCTCTTTTAGGCCCTTATTTGGTGGACCGAGGAGACACACACAAACATGTTATAAAGCCATATTCTGCATTTATTCATATCTTTCTACTCCCAGATTTGGTGATGGAAGCATCTAGGACCATTCACATTTATGTCCAAGAAAAAAAACACTTCACTAACAAATCTGATAAAGGTTTATTTTCTTTTAACCTTATAAATCTTAGGCTCCTATAAATTAACAGATTTTATATTAGGCAGCACACAGAAAACAATGTTAGTATAAGTTGTTCTAGAATACGATCAACTGATGTGCCATTTTTTCAATGCTGGAACAGCCATGTTTCTTTTATATTTACCTTATAAGTTTAGTATCTAAAGCCCTAGAATCATTTTTTCAGACATGGAGCTTAAGGAGAATATCTGCAAATATAAAGTATAAACACTAAAATGCCATGTACACATCGACAGAGATAAAGAAACTGGATAAAGACACAGAAGATCCGATGTAGTTTCGTATACCGTTGCCTGGAGGATGATGCTTCTTTAATTGAAATGGCTATTTCATCCCCCAGTGCTGGGTTCCTATGCTCGCCTCTATCAGAGAGCTTATCATAGTAGATCTTAATTGTCTGTTTCCTCCATTAGGTATGTGAACATCTTGAAAGTGTCTTACGTCTATCCACAGCAACTAGAACAATTACTAATATAGAAGAGACAGTCAGTAGATGGTTTTTGAATAAATTTTTGTTTTTATGAAGCCAAAGTCCATAGCAGCAGTCCAACTATATGTCTTATTTCCTATTATATAAGTACGCAGACACACACACACACACACACACACACACACACACACACACACACATTATCTATATATCAATGTTTTGATATGTAGCAAAAAGACTCATAAAGCAAACATTTCACTCAGTACTAAATAACATGGTTACCTTTTACTATTCCCATTTGCTACTTTATTCTGCCCTCACATATTAAATTTAAATCTTATTTTACGAATTCTTTCTATAATTTACTATAGGATCAAAACATTTTTAATGTCATCAATAAGGGAAAACAAACACATAGTTCACAAATGCCAATTAAAAAGTAGAACTATCCAGCCAAGTTTCTTTTGATAAACTAACAGTTTATTTCTATACCTGCTACTAAAGGAATTTATTCCAGCTTCCTTCATTTGTGTTTCTCTTTGCTAACCTTAGAAAAGCAAAGAGAATATACAGCTTCTACTTACAATTGCACTGGTCACATATGTAGATTTTTCCTTCTAAAGCTTCGGTTTCTGTGAATTTGGCCAACATTTCAGTAACCAGACATGGCTGGGAAGCAATATCTTTTCCACTGCATTGGTATCTTTCTGGAAATTCCAGTGACAAGTCCCAGAAAGGTTCTATGGTGTTTGATTTGTTGTCACATGCAAGACATGTAACCTGCAAATAAAAATATTAGTTTCTCAGATTACAATCCTTCTGTCAAAATATTTATTCCTTTCACTAGAAGCCACTGCCAGTAAATTAGCTCTTCTTCTGAAGATGCACTATCAGAATTCTGAATAATCTGTTTTATATTATTTTCAGGGAATAATTTTTTTCTTCCGTAAACCCATCATGCATTGATGGGCTTTAACTACTAGGCATTCGAAAAGCTCCAACGGCATTAGTCAAGTCTGAATTTAGTAGAAAACCAAACCATGGACTCAGTTATATACCCATTGTGTGTATATATATGTGTGTGTGTATGTGCGTCTATACATATATAATATATATGATATATATTTATATAAATTTAATTTAATGTGTTTAGATTATTAGACTTGAGGTTCTTTGCCCCTTTTCCTTCCTCATCTTTCACTGATTGATTTTCTCTCCCCAAATCCCTATAACCTCTTAACCATGATACAA
Organism: Lagenorhynchus albirostris; assembly: GCF_949774975.1. Lineage (NCBI taxonomy): Eukaryota > Metazoa > Chordata > Mammalia > Artiodactyla > Delphinidae > Lagenorhynchus > Lagenorhynchus albirostris. Next base: position 25,611,762 of record NC_083105.1, on the reverse strand, counting down.
GTAAAATACTACTAGTATATTTTTATATACAGATTTTAAAATATAGTATATTTTTATATATGGTATATTTAGTATATATTTTGAAGCCCTACCAACTAATAATTTCAAAGGATAGTACATATAACATAAATATACATATAATATAAATATTATACATATAATATAAATACTCCCACTTAAAGCAAACATCACTACATTAAAATCCTCATCAAAATATAGGAACCATATAGAATATGAGGCCTTTCTAACAACTTATGTAGGAAACAGAGTAACTGGAAAAGGAAAGAATAATAATTTCAGTAAAGCATTCAGCAGGATTTAATGCCAACAAACACTGCCCATAACTGAAGACAGACTCTGTAGATCTAAAAATCCACACGTGATACGAAATATCACTAAACTCTTTCATAAAAGCTATATTCCTGGAACAAACAAAAATAAAGAGGCCAATTTTAATGTAGATTTTAGATTTAACACAATGACACAAAGAAAATAATACTCCTGGTGTTTAGTTTGGGGACTCACTAGGACCATGGTCTGACCTTTTGAGAACAGTTTCTTGAATTTGGTGTGGGGGTGGGGCGGGGCGGGGCATTCCAACCTCTGAATCTCCTGAGATGACCAGTTTCCTAAGTGTTTATTACACATTGAAACGAAGAAAGCAAAATGCTAGCACAACAATTTTTATTAATTTCAAAATTCATCCATAAAGGAAAAAACAAGCACATAACCCCTCTCGCACTATTCAAAATATAAAATGGCAACTTTCTGGAAAGAAATTTGCAGCCAAGTATCAAAAGTCCTAATCTTTGACAAAGTAATTCTACTTCTAGGACTCTGTCCTAAGGAAATCATTAGAAAAACTGTATTAATTGATCGTGACATTATAATGATGTCTGGAAACAGTTTACAAGTCAACAATATGGAAATGATTAAATAAATTATGGTATATACATATGATGGACACTGAAATGTTGTGAAAAGAATGATCAAATATTTTGATGACTATGAAAAATCCTTACATTATTAAATGAAAAAGTGAAAAAAAGCAGGTAAATTCAACATGACCATACAATTAGCGGGAAAAATATGTATAAATATTCAGAAGAAAAAAAAAAGCCTAGATGGAAATATACCAAAATATTAATAGTTTTATGTGTGGGTTATGTGGAGTTATAGTACTAAGGGATGATTTTTCTTCTACATAGATTTACTATACCATATAGATTTTCTATATGGTATATATTATTTTCTTTATAATTGTGTATTTTAACTTTTGCATAAAAAGTTTAAAATGACAGAGAAAGATGGTGGAAAAATAAAATTGCATGCAACACAAGAAGCACAACTCTTATGTGCTAATTGACACAATGTAGAATCTATACATTTCTGAAATATGAAGGGAAATAAACTTCATAGATATTCCCTAAGAAATACATTTGAAATATTTAAACTACATTCCAGAAAAGTATGCTATAAAAACAAAAGGTGGTATTATTACCATGAAAGTTGAACTGAGGAACAGAAGCATGTGTATAGGGGCCTAATTGCCTCAGTTAAAAAATAAACTTTTTTTTTTAACATCTTTATTGGAATATAATTGCTATAAAATGGTGTGTTAGTTTCTGCTTTATAACAAAGTGAATCAGCTATACATATACATATATCCCCATATCTCATCCCTCTTGCAAATAAACTTTTTAATAGATCTTTATTGGAGTATAATTACTTCACAATACTGTGTTAGTTTCTGTTGCACAACAAAGCGTATCAGCCATACGCATATTGACTTACTTCACTCTGTATGACAGACTCCAGGTCCATCCACTTCACTACAAATAACTCAATTTTGAATAAACTTTTTTTAAAGCTCTATGCTCTGGAAAAGTAGAGAGCCGATGTCTAGTAATAGTCTACCAACAAGTCCACTCATTCTAGAGAATCATTAATTAGATGGAAGATTCTGGTTTTCTGACTTTCACAGGGAAATTTTTGCGGGTGTAATTAAAATAAAGGAAAACCATTTAGGATCTTTCTAGATGAAATCACATTTATTTACCTTAAAATTTTGCTACCTACTTGTTAAAAGTTTTCAAACCTTGCCCCCTTTGGTTCTATAGGAAATCCTCCAGGGCTACTCCTTGGTCCCTGAAATTTCTCAAGTGTACACCAAATCCATTCCCAGTACAAAAGTATCTTCAGGGCTTCCCTGGTGGCGCAGTGGTTGAGAGTCCGCCTGCCGATGCAGGGGACACGGGTTCGTGCCCCGGTCTGGGAAGATCCCACGTGCCGCGGAGCGGCTGAGCCCGTGAGCCATGGCCGCTGAGCCTGCGCGTCCGGAGCCTGTGCTCCGCAACGGGAGAGGCCACAACAGTGAGAGGCCTGCGTATCGCAAAAAAAGTATCTTCAAATCTGTTCCTTGTGGGATTAAACTCTTCTCAATCCCTCAGAGAACGAATGCAATATCATTAACCTAAGAAGCTCTGTTTCCTGATTCCCTCTCCCCATCAAAAAGCTTTAATATACCATGGATGTAAAACTACTTCCAATGATTCATGAAGGAAGCAACTATAAGAGTGAGCTGACTTCTTCATACATTGTAAAAGTGACCAATTTTGACCTGACAACAGTACTAGTGCTAACATACTCGATATACAGAGAATATGCATTTTTTTAGGCTTCACTTTATGAATTCCCCAAGATGAAAATAAGATTTTTAAAAATCCATACCTGACTAAGAAGTTGTCCATGAAAGATGTTATTTACAACATTCAGAACCTGCTTGATAAGTTTCCTTTGAGAAGTGGGGATAAGAGCTGGTAACCTGGTACCAGTTGTCTCTAGTTCATGTTGTATTTTATCCAAAAGCTCACAAAGAAATTCCTGAGCATCTTGTTGGGCATAACCACGAAAAGCAGGAATTAGTCTCCATACTGAGTGTAGCATAGCAAATGGTGAGACCAAGGCCCACTTTCCAGACCACATGACTTGGAACAAAGTATGCAATTCATGACAGAGAGAAATGTATTGTGAACTTGGCTCCCTTGGCTGAATAAGTTCCATCTTTCTACTCTTTGATGCTCCACCGCTTAGTCCTGATGATAAACTTGGATGTCTGGAGCGAACAGAGCATGTTTCTTTTTCTTGGCATTCATTCATTTGATATACTGTATCTGTGATTGGAGGATGCTTATGAGATGATCTTGTTTTATCACTAGCTGTCACAGCTAGCCATTGGTTCAGATCAAGTTTTAAAAAACATTGTCGAAAAATAAGTAAATGACTTAACACTTGAAGAACAGAATTCATATAGCAAGTATTTCCCAAATTTCTCAATCCTGTTACACCAGGAGTTACTATTGGTCTTCGTTTAACAGAGGAGTCACTGGCTTCTTTTAGTCTTACATCTTCTGAGGTAGATACTACTTTATCTTTTGCTGGTGATGCTGAGGCTTGCAGTGGTACTTGAACAGGAACTATTTCTACTGTGGTGGACTCAGCTAGACCTTGCAAACGTAAACTCTTTCTTGGAGGCATACTTTCCAATTCTGCTTTAACTTGATACTCTAATTCTTGCCGTCTTTTCTTCACTTCTCTTTTTGCTATTTTTTCCTGAAATTGTTCTTGCCTTCTTCTTCCAGTGGGTGACTGTTCAAACCAAGTTCGAAAGATTTTACCCATTAGTATCCTTCTCCTGTGCCAAAGAGCAGTATACATTTGATCTTCATTTTGAAGCAGAGATTGGGTGCCATCATGTAAGAAATAAGAATCATCACTTGTACCCACAGACCGTAAAACCCTTCCACTACGAGTGGTGCAGTGATAATTCTGACTTTTGATTGCACTTAATGTACTTCGTAGTAACTTCAGGTCTCCAATTGCATTATCATTAAGAACATAATCATCACAAAGGTAACAAAAAACATACATCTCGTTCACCTCCAATGCAACAGGATGACTGCTTTCTTGAAAGTGCCTGAGTGCATGTTCTTCAATATATCTTCCACAGGCCACATGGGAACAGCTAAGGCAAGCCCAAATAGACTCAGTTGTATTGCAGTCCACACAATGCCATTTCTGAGGGTTGAGGATGGAATGGTCTTGAGCAAGCCGCAACTGCCCAATGTGTTTGCACTTATCCATTGTTAGCATTTATTTAGTCTAGCTGAGAAACACATAATCCAAACAAGTCTCTGTTCATAACATTTGAAGCATCTGAAAACTAAGCAGAACAATGTCAATTTTTAATAAAAGAAAAACAAAAAGCCAATATTTTTCTTTTTCACAAGGTATTTTTTCCAGGAATTATTTTATTTTTCCAGGAATAATTTAATAAAATTGCTCTCTCTGCTCCCAGTACTTGGGCTGCCTGTCATAATACCATAGGCAGTTCTCACTTTTCATTTACTCTAGACTTCACTAATCTTTCATCCACCTTGCTCTGAAAGCACACACACATCACCTAACTTTCTCTGATGGTTCCTTTTAAAAACTTTGTTTTTAATTTTATGCCACCATCTACTGGTAAAGAATGGGTAGCAATCCCTTTTCACATCCCCTTTTATCCAATAGTCTGAAGGCAGTTTACAAAAATATTCATTTTCTTAAAAATTGGGACTGGCAAGACCCAAATACATCTCATTAGTGTCTATATTCTGAGAGCCCTAAGTGGAGTTACTAAAATATAATCATAGTTAAAAGCATGGGTTTTGAAGTAGAAGCACTTAGGTTTGAAGCTACCTCTGCCACACACTGTTTATATGTCTGATTTGATCAAATATTCTAACTTCTCTAAACTTCATCTGTAAAACAGGGAAAATCATACCACCTTCACAGAATTGTTAAAGGACTGAGATAACAAAATATCTGGCACATAGTATGCTCAGATATTTTGTGAGATATATAAATGCTCAGTAAACAATAAATATCTACACATAGCTATAGTGAACAAATCAATATTACATTCTATTTATTTAAATGATACTAAATAAAAATACTAAATAGTCTAATTAACTACCATTTAAAATTTGGCTTTCCACTAGTAAATCAATAATGACCTTTAATTCATGGCTCTGTAACGATAGACTCTGATTTGATAGACTTGACAGTTTGCCTTAAGGAAAGAGAAAAGCATTCTCCCATTCTGTCTTTGTATTTGAATAGACTCTCAGGAATGTGCAAGGATGTATAAGCAAATTAAGAAAAAAGAGGAAAAATATGAAGTGAGTGGCAATATAATGAACTTCTACATTCTGGCAGGCTAAGCATTATCTGAAATTAGAAGCTTATTTCAAAAAACAAACCCACAGGGCTTCCCTGGTGGCGCAGTGGTTGAGAGTCCGCCTGCTGATGCGGGGGACACGGGTTCGTGCCCCGGTCCAGGAGGATCCCACATGCCGCGGAGCGGCTGGGCCCATGAGCCATGGCCACTGAGCCTGCGCGTCCGGAGCCTGTGCTCCGCAACGGGAGAGGCCACAACAGTGAGAGGCCCGCATACCGTAAAAAAACAAAAACAAAAACAAAAAACCCCACACACCAAAGAAACTTAACATAATAAAACAAATGTGATTCTGACCCAGAAACTTGTTCCTTTATCAGTTAAAGAAACACATCTGCTACCTGAACCTAAAAAGAGTGAAACGAAATCTAGTTAAAAAGTAGGGAATCACAAAACATTTTCTTCATTGATTTAACATAAATTGAACACAAATTTTATGTTGCAGCTGAGGACCTAGATACAGAGCACTCACAACATTGTGTGTAGCATGATCAATGCTTTCCATTTTTTAGGACAGCAAGACAGTATGAATTTCAATGTTACTTGCAGATGCTGCCCAAGGCCCTAAGAAAACTGCAAAGGTAAGGTTGATTTTTGGGTTTTCCCACCTCTTTTTTGTAAAATCTCCTAGCAATCAGAGATACTCCTGCCCACCACCAATTTCTTAACTCTTAAATACAGGGTTTCCTGAATAAAGATTTAAGACTGCCAGCCCCAGCCCTCACAACTGCACACACTTCACTTCTCTTCCCTCAAAATTTCCTGAGGCCCAAAATCTGGTCAAATATAGTATTTTATTAGAACCAGCATTCAACAATAGCTGCAATGGCAAAAGTAAGACATCAGTGATTAATATGCTCCATTACCCTAAATCCTTCCAGGTACTGAGGTTAATAATCTTGGAATCATACTTGTCTCCTCTCTTTCTCTCTCCCCACATCAATCCTTTAGGAAGAATGTTTGGCTCTACCTTCAAAATATATCTAGAATCTGACTACTTATTATCTCTACTGCTACCACCCTGGACCAAGCCACAATCAAGTGGATTACTGCAATTAGGCTCCTAAATGTTCTACCAGCTTTGATCCTTGCTGCCACCAAAAGTTTACTGTTCACACAGCAGCAGCACACTCTGCCTTTAGACCCAGACAATGAGGGCCCAGACCTGACACGTTAGAGGGCCCCTGCCTGGCCCTCATTATGTGGAGTCAGCAGAGTCAAGGGATGTGGCCATCTGGAACAAGCATACATCCCAAACTCCCCTTTTAAACTGCTACTTGGGACCTGGAGAATTCCCTGCCCCAGTCATCCTCAAATCCTGCTTCCAGGGCATACCAGCAATAAGAAGCCACTGAAGAATTCTATAAAGGAGAATGACACAATCAGATATGTAGGTTACAGAGGGACCTGAACGGCAGATCTAGAGGAGGGATGAGTAATTAAAGGAGACTCTACTGCTCCAGATATTACAAGGAAATTAAAGCTGTAGCAAAGACAGGAGTAGAGGTAGATTAGTGCTGACCAAACACTGGTTGAAAGAACTGACTCAATATGGAGATTAAGTGAAGAATCTAGGGTTCTCTTCTATCTACTTTTACTTAAAAAGGATCATACAAAGAACACAGAGATAATTTAGTTAAACATTTGTTTCTGGCAAGTCATAGACAATAATTATTAATTCAACTTCTCGTAGAGATGAAGTGGGAAATGCTGTTTATTTATACTCAAGGGAAATTATTTCATTCTAAAATTTTAAAGAGGTGGTATGAGTTGACACCTTGCAGAACATTCAGAAAATAAGGCTCAAAAGAAAAAAAACCTAGAAAGAATACAAACACACACACACGTATGTGTATATGTATATATACATACATGTGATATATACATATATACATACGTGTGTGTGTGTGTGTGTGTTATCTCGGGGTACTAGGACTACAAATTATTTTATTAATCCATATTTTTAAATTCCCCAAAATAAGTTTTAAATAGGAAAGATAGTGCTCGATTATAGACTAGTCTCTTTACTTCCTTCTTCTCTATATCCTGCAAATACATTCCCTTAGTTATAAGGAATTTTCCTATTTCATTACAGTTGTTACTAAAAAATCTATTTAGATGATGGCAAGGCCCTGACCTTCAACAGGAAGTGGCCTATAATCAAATAGCATAATTCCATTTGATGCAAAATTGTAAAAAGGGTGAAATGTTGATCAGATGCCATCTCTCTGAGAGGCAATATAGCAGGGAAGAGGTCTCACAGCAAAACAGACCTAAGGAATCCAAATGCCTGAGTCTAACACTCGGCTGCATTTATTACGTGACATAGACAATTACTTATGTTCCACATACCTCAGTTTTCTTATCTGTAAAATAACAGTAGTAATAACATCAATAGGGTTGATGAGGGAATTAGGGAAATTTATATTTGTAAAGCACTTACAACAATTCCTGGCACTTAATAATATGGCCCTTAGTACATCTTACCTTCCAATAATAATAATAATAATAATAGTATTACTACTACTACTATTAATATTAATATTATAAATGCTAGCTTCCCTCTAGTTTTATCACTTTTAGCCAGGGGTTCTCCTCAGGCAAATGTGTACTAAGGCAAACTTAGGTACTAACTGATAATTAAGATGTTAGCTGAGGACTAAGGTCAGACCTCTCCCAGGGGTATTTGCATTTTAAAAGGCGATCTTTCAGATAAAATCTTTTTAAAAATCCAAAGAAGTGAAACCAGAATGGTGGAATGACAGATCATGAGATTAATATTTTAGAGTAGGGGGCCCACTTGCTCAGTCTATTTATGAAAGAAACCAGTAGGGGGTGGACGACCAAGCGAAGGGCAGGGAAGAATGAAGAAGGAGCTAGAGAGCCAGGCTGCTGCCACCAGAGACCTCCAGTTTGCTCTGCTGCCTGGAGCCACAGCTCAGAGACAGTTACTAGCGTACCCCAAAGGGGCCTGGTCACACAAAGATCTAAAAGCCTGGCCACAGCTCGGAGACAGTTACTAGAGTACCCCAAAGGGGCCTGGTCACACAAAGATCTAAAAGCCTGGCCACAGCTCAGAGACAGTTACTAGCGTACCCCAAAGGGGCCTGGTCACACAAAGATCTAAAAGCCTGGCCACAGCTCGGAGACAGTTACTAGAGTACCCCAAAGGGGCCTGGTCACACAAAGATCTAAAAGCCTGGCCACAGCTCGGAGACAGTTACTAGAGTACCCCAAAGGGGCCTGGTCACACAAAGATCTAAAAGCCTGGCCACAGCTCGGAGACAGTTACTAGAGTACCCCAAAGGGGCCTGGTCACACAAAGATCTAAAAGCCTGGCCACAGCTCGGAGACAGTTACTAGAGTACCCCAAAGGGGCCTGGTCACACAAAGATCTAAAAGCCTGGCCACAGCTCGGAGACAGTTACTAGAGTACCCCAAAGGGGCCTGGTCACACAAAGATCTAAAAGCCTGGCCACAGCTCGGAGACAGTTACTAGAGTACCCCAAAGGGGCCTGGTCACACAAAGATCTAAAAGCCTGGCCACAGCTCGGAGACAGTTACTAGAGTACCCCAAAGGGGCCTGGTCACACAAAGATCTAAAAGCCTGGCCACAGCTCGGAGACAGTTACTAGCGTACCCCAAAGGGGCCTCGTCACACAAAGATCTACAAGCTTGGAAGAGAAGAAAGGGGGATGGGAGTACTTCTTGACACTTCCTATTTTCCTCTACTGGGTTCAGAGCACTTCTTTTCATTTGCTAATCCACTGCTGAGAAGCTATATATTAGCTCTGTTTGGCTCCAGCAGATAGGATAAGTGATTTGGGGCAGTATATTCATTTTATAGAGAGTTAACAAAATATTTTTGTACCCCCCCATGTAGATTCTGGTAAAATATTACCTGTATCTATATATAATAGCAATATACAAATAGTCAAGATGTTTTGAATGAAATCTATATATAAAGATTAAAATTACCTATATCATTTTCTCATATTTTTAAAAAGTTTCACACTTTAAATTTCACTTAACAGCTACGAAATGGCTTTTTTAAAAACCAGATATGCTATCTTTACTTTAAATACAGATGGATTTATAAATATTCTGAAAGCTTCACTTTGTCATTCTTCACTGCTTAAAGACAATAAAAAATTTAATTTGTTCAAAGAAAACCATTCAAGCTACTCAAACTTTTCATGCCATATAAATGAGCAAGCATCTTTATTTTTACAATTCCCTTCAGCAAATCTCTAAAGTTTACAAAATAATTGTATTTGACTTGTTGAAACCTAATTATTTTACAGAGTTAGCATACCATTAAAGCAATTATAAAATAGAAAGCTAAAATGACTAGAAGAGAAATAAAACATAAGATCTTATTAGATATGGTATTTATAGTCAAAGGTTTATATCCACACAAACATCAAATAAGATTACAGGTAAAATATTTAACTTGTTACGGTTCGACAGCACAAAACTGCTTATACTTACCACACAGTGAGGACTGTAGAATCTATTTTAATGGCTCTTCAAACCTCTTCTTGTAATGAACCCTTTCTACCAGCAGAGGTTCAATGGTCAGATGTAGATAGCCATCTACCAAGTCTTTATCTTCAGACCTAGCCCTTCTGAACCAGTGCCAGGCACACTTCAACTCAGCTTACCTATACATCTTGCCTTCACAGAATTAGCTTTTCCAATATTCTCTTATTAAAGATACTGCATTATCATTCAAGTACCCAGGCTACAAATCTTACACTTTTTTTTTGATTCCTCCCTCCCATCTTTTCCATGCGAACATTCAATTTGTCATATATAGCAGGGCTATCATTCCCCAAGTCTTGATTCCTTTCCATTTCCAGAACTATCATTCTCATTATGGACAAATCATTCTGAAGCACAGCAGTAACCTCCAACCTGGTCTCTCATCATCCGGACTCTCGCTTTCCTTCATAGTACTATCCCGCCAAATTAATCTTCAAGTTTGCTTTGAGCCTTTAATGCTTGTACTTAAAATCCTCTGTTCCTCATAGTCAAGTAAAGCAGTGGATTTCTAACTTCGACTAAGACTCCTTTAGAAACTTTACATCAGGTTCCAGTGAATGTGTGTATACATGTAACACACATACCTGGAGCAAAAGTTTCACAAACAATCCTTATAAAAATAATGTATTCTGATATTTCCTATTCTATTTCATTTAAAAAGAAAATGCTGGTCACAAATCACTAAACGGCAGTTTTTCAAATACTGCAATAAAAAAATACTTTACATTTGACAGTCGTGCTTTCAAAATTCTCCAGATTCCAGCCTATCTTCTTCATCTCATCTTATTACCCCTCTGTCATGAGCACTCCAGACAAAAGGAATAATCTCCAGTTCATTTCCTAAACTCATCTTCCTCATTCCCTCACTTCCACCTTTAAAAAATTTTATCTATCCTCCAAGGCCCAACTCCTTCATAAAGTATTTCTAGTTAAGAAAATCTTCTCTCCTAACTTCCTAAAAGGCTTGAATTGTGCCAAATGTGAATTCTTGGGTTTATCTGTGTGCACATCCTTACTCTGCCAACTACCTGCTGGGTAGGTTCCCTGTGGTAAGGGAGGGACTACTCAAGCATCTTTTATCTCCTTAGTAAGAAAAGGTAAGGGCTTTATGAAGATCCTCTAGGTTCTATAGCCATACTGTTTCAGGCTACCAAATTCTTGGCACAGTCAACTAGTATTAACTGCAGGCCCACTTCAGTTTTCTTTGTGTCTTTTAAATCAGTGGTTAAGAATAGAAAGTCATTGATCACCAGTGACCAAAACTGTCCCCTCCTCTTAACCAAGTGGCCGTTTTGCCCAGCTAAGGCAGTTTCCTGATAGTTTGTGATGTCATTATCCTACTTCCTCTGTTCTTAAACGAAGCCTACCATGTGTCTTGTCCCATCCTACGTGCTTCCAGACGCCCAAAATAGATCTTACACAAAAGCAGACTGAGAAATACTTCCCCAACCCTAATTGGGGTATTTTAAATTTTGGTATGACATGTAGTGACCCTTTAAATAAATATTTGTGCTCCAAATATAAGTATTACTAAAAGCTATAAGAATCACTGAAAAATTAGAAGGGTAACTAATTTTTTACTTCGAAAATGAACATTCCACTATAAACTTTTAGTTATCTTTAATATAATGATCCTTCTCAGGTGACCACTCACTTTCCACCTCAGTTTCTTTAGAAGACACTTAGAAAGAAAGCATAGAAACTACAAGAGGTTAGGTACCAGAGATCAGTTATATGAAAGTAATTTAGATTTTCTAATCAGTGCAATTAGTAGCATAGTTTTCAGATTTTTCTCATTAAAAATGTTTTTATGGAAGTCTGGAAGTTACCATGAAAAACAAACACAAAAATAGCCAAACTACATTACTATTTTAAAAAGTGACATAAAATGAGGGAAATGGCTAATATACATTTCTAGAAAGAGTATTTTAAAATCTGAATAGTCACTAATATAACATCATCATGCTCTATTAAGAAACTTCCCTCTTTCATAGTTTATACTTAGTCAAATAATCATCATATAAGATTTACATTTTATATAATGCCTAGTGTGTCTTATAGGCACAGTTTTTACAACTATCAAAGGATTGTTAAAACTCTTATAAGACCACATGATAAATTCAAACTCCTGAACATGGCATGTAAGAGTTTTCAAATTGTGGCACAATATGTACTTTTCTACTTTTATCTATGACCAGCCACTTCCCACACATCTTTTGTTAAAATGTTTTTATATACCAATGACCACATGGTGAATAAGTTCAATTTTTAAACATTTCATAACTGGGATATGAACTCTTGTTTCATAGGAAATGGGTATGCACATTTTATATAAATACTTACATAAATTACATACTTATTGAAGAAAAAAACATGTACCACTGGGCATAAAGTAGAATATTTAAATAAAATTGTCACAGTAACTATCTTTATCTCATTAAAGAAAATTCTCCCGAGACTTCCCAAGAGGGATGGCATATGTTGAACCTTTATTTAACAAAGATAATTTTTGTAACAAAACTTATTTTCTTTTAACAATACCAAATAACCTAAACAGATCCTCTAGAAGCTATTAAAAGTACGAAGATTTGTTATTTTCCATGATAAAAGATAGGAGGAAATGGCAATTTCAGTAGGAAGTAGGCCTTAGGAATTACTAACCACCACAATCCTTACATGCATTTGGATAAGAATGAAAATAACTATCCACAGTAATTACGGCAAACCTTACCCACTCCTTATAAGCAGTTTTCAATTTTCCATTTATTTCACGGAACCACCATAGTACCCCGTTCTCTTTTAAGAGATGTTTATAAAATGCCAAGGGTCAAGCATAGTGCCTGGTACATATAAAGGGATTCAATATTTTTGAATGAACAAATTATTGAATGAATAAACACAATGGGCTCTCAAAATCCCTCTCCTCCGTCTTAGGTATGCTATTATGCCTATTATGTGTTTTGGCACCTCTCCTTGTCAATCATGATGTATTTCCTTTCCTTTATCCTTAGAAAGGCTCTGGTTATTCTTTCTTCCTCTAGAGATCTAGAATCTATAATTACCCGGATCTTGCTTGAAACTCATTAAACAATAAAGGATACTCTTTCCCTGGGCCTTCTTCAAGTCTTGCATGCCTCTCCTGAGGCACAGAGATTGTATCTAGTACCGACCATTTAAGGAAAAGCAAGTTCTGCTGCCAGATTATTTGATTTCCTCACCCACCACAACTTACAAGTATTTCATTCACAGGCAATTTTGTTCCAAAATATTTATCATTACATCAACCCACTGCAGCTAACTTCATAACAATAGGGGAAACATTCATAAAAAGATTGACCATTCTACCATGGGTCTAGTAAATTGAGCTCAAATACTTTGTGTGAAATGGCCAGACTGTTATTCTAGTACATATATGACTTGGCCTAACAAGTATATTCTTGGACTATAAATTAGTTTTCTATGGCATGTAAAACTCCATTAAAAATGAATTTCTTATAATAAAGTGTTTATGATGTCTGAAAGTGCTATGAAAAATCAATTGTACTTCTTATAGTAATCTTTGTCAGAAGCCAGTATTGGTAGAATCCTTTTATATTTTAGTTACTTGTCACCTGTTTGGGCAGGGCCTAATGGCAAAACTGTCCCCATTACTGAACTCAGGAAATGATTGGGCATACATTTCCTATCTTGATTAGACTCCTAAGCCCATGCTCTCAGCCTCTCTCTAATCTCCCTCAACTAGACAACTCCATTAGAATCTGGCAATGTTCCTTCTGGCTAACATTGCCAGGAGGGAGAAAAACTTCAAAGCATGTTTTTTTCTGCTACCAAGATGCCAAAATGTTGCCTTTCCCTGTACTTCTGTATGATCCAAAAACCCAATTGAGCGAACATTTACAGAGGTTTTTCCTCCATGTTAAGCAGTAAGTCAGGTGCTAGGGTTACAAATAAAATACAATCAGACTCTGCCTTCAAACAATCCAACAAGCAGAAAATCCTCTTATGTACTACCAATGCTATAACACTCAGTAAGATTCAAGTGTGTAGAGGAAAAGTTTGGTAGAGGTATATATGATACCTTATTTCTTTCTTTTTGGAGTGCAAGAAAAAAAATATGTGAAAAAGGGGGGTAAAGACAATTGGGTAGAAACAATATACTTCAAACATTTAACCCAAATCTTCAACGGATTTCCCATTTTAAATATTCCAAAAAGTTTATCATTGTATATTACACTAAACGTGGATTCACCAATCACTTAAATTTTTTTAAGCTTAAAAAAAATGTGGGACATTAATGTTTTCAACGAAAAATAAGACTTATGCACAATCAAACCAGTCAAAACACTTCAACTTTCTACCATGTATATGTATTGAACTCTCTGTTCAATATCAGAATGTGTCTAAATTTCAATATGAATAGTCTACAATGATAAATACTGGAATGAAAAATCTGCTACCCATTGCAAAATTAATGGCTAGGACACAAAAAGCTAGAGAAATGGCAGTTCGGGGGAGAGAGGCTAAATGAGACAAAATGTATTAAATCTCTTTCAAATGGCCTGAGACACTAAATTAAGGTTAAAAAGATTAGGGTTCCAAGAATACAAAGTGTTCATGTCTTTCAAGACAACTAAGTACTGAATCTCACTGTGATTATGAAATATTCTATAAACATGTGCTTAACTTATGCTTGGCTTTCCTAATTTGATCACAGTGAACAGCCAATTCTTTTTCCTTGTTTATACCTAAAGCTGGTTTTAAAGACAACTCAAAATGGAATTCCAGGCCCAACATTACCACCCCCCTACTTTTACCCCACAGGCAGCTACTTAACAGATAATAAGGAATTCAAGTGCAGGGCCTGAAAGTCGTATTTCTATGCTAATTTCACAACCCCGTTACTCGCAGGATCTGACAAGGCTTAAAAATGGGGAGCGGGGGTTTGAGGATAAAGCGGCTCTCTCAAGGCTTGCTTATTTTTTAACTTCCAAAATTAAAACTGCAAGAAATTATCCAGTTACCAGTAGAATTTACAACAGCTCAAACTTGAAGTCGAAACAATTACCACGTTTCACTTTCTTTTTTATTGCGGGGGTGGGGGAGAGGACGAGTCCTACTATTTCGTAAACTTGAGCAGTCATTTTCTTCTCCCTATGCTGACACATTTCTTTATGCCCCCCAAATAAGTTTAGCCTATTAGCATTCCTTCCCCGAAGGCCAGCGGGAATGGTTTAGAAAGCTGGTATTCAAAAATCCCAAGTGTCTCTAAGTGGCAGCAGGTGCTGGCAGTGCCGGGACCCGATCAATGGAGGGAAGGCAAGACATTCCTTCTAAATGGAGGACTAGAACCGCCCTTCCAAAGCATCCCAGGGGCGCTTCGAGCATCACTTGGCGGCACTCAGAGCCAGGAGGAGGATGCGGTTTTATCTCGACAGTGTCAGCTCTACAGAGCGCCCCAGCCCGCATCAGATACGCGATCAGATTCGCGATTACACCTCCTCCACGCTCCGGCACGCGGGTCGGGGCACAACTCCCCCTCTGCATCCCCTCAAGTCCCCCAATTTTGCCCCTTCTCCCAACTCGTCCCCCGCCCCCAGCCGAGCGCAGGGTGGTTACGCGGTGCCCCTGGCCACAGGGGACGCCGCTCCTGGCAGCATCTCTGGGGACTCATGAGGTGCCGGCACCCGCCAGGGCATCGCTCGACCCATCTTAACTTCCCAGAGGCGCCAATTCTAAATTCGCCGGACCCGCCGCCGCTGCCGCCACCTCCTCCTCCACGCGCCCCTAGGCTCGCTCCCCTCAGTCCGTCGGCAGCCCCCTCTCCCTCCCTCAGGACCCCTGCGCCCTGCGCGGCGGGAAAACGCCGCTAAGTGCCTCCCGGCCCTGGGGGCTCCCGTCGCATCTCTGCTCCAGCAGGGAGCCTCGCTCCGCCAACCGCCGCAGCCGCCTCTCACGCACACTCACCAGCCCGAGCCGGAGCGGCCATCTTAGCGCTCGTCTCCCACGCCCCCCTTCCCCGCTCCCCGGTGCCGCGGCTACAGCAGCAGCGGCGGCGGCGGCGGCCCGGTCGGGCGGCTACGTCAGCGGTGACGCCGCGGCTGACCCCGCCTCCCTCCCCTCACAAGCCTTCGGAGGGCCCAAGGGGGCGGGCCGCGCTGCGTGGCGACTGCGGACCCGTGGGTTGCCGGCCTGAGGGGGAAACCCGCGCCCGGGCTCCGACTGGGCGTCCGGGGATGGACGTCCCCCGGCGCCGCTTGTGGCTCTGCGCGGGCAGTAGAAGCTCCTCCGGGGCGGGCTTCGCACCTGTCGTAGCCGTCGGGGCCTGGGAGGGGGCATCCAGTGTTTCCTCCCAGCCAGTGAGATGCACAATATCCCCTGGGCGTCCTTACTCCTTCATAGAATTTCTGCCACTCAGCGCCGAATTGGTTGACAGAAACGCGCGCCAATCTCGTTGTCGTCAGAATCTGCCCAAATTGGCGTAGAAAGTTTTCAAGAAAGCGTTTCCTTCTCGAGGATGCACTCAGGTGTGAGCTCAAGTGGCGGCGACTGCTTTGAATTTGGCTTCTTCAGACGGCAGTCGGGCAAGGAAGGTTCCAGAATGGGAAACTCCCTGAGAAATCAGAGGTAAGGTACACGAAAGTCACCTCTGTCCAGCGTTACTTTACCTGAAATTGCCAATTTAAGGTAATGAAGTAGATTCCGAAAAGAAACGAAGGGAAGAGACTGAGGGATAAAAATCTGGAGAAGAGTAAAGTCAAGCCCATAGGTACGGGAAGATTAATCCGTTACTGTTTATTGAGCTTTTACTTTGCGCTCGGCTCTGAGCCAGTTCTGCGCCGCTACCCCGTGGGGAGTGTGGAAAATGAAAAGACACTGTCTTCCTAAGGGGGGAACTTGAAGAATCAGCGAGACAAACGTGCGAAGTTAACATGTCAATGGAGTACAATATCTTGCAATATATAAGGCAAGCTATAAAATTGTTCATTTCTTTTAATCATCAGTTCCACTTTGGGGAATATCTTTCAATGATATGACCTTAAAAAAAATGAGTGCACAAAGCTATTCATAGCATATTATTCAAACAACAAAAATTTGAAGGGAAAAAAACCCAAATCTAACCAAAAGGAAATGGCTAATTAGCTTCTGGCATATTGGCCTCAGGAATTCTTACGCAGATCACAAAATGGCAATAGCCTTACCAATTAATACTCGAAAAAATACCAAATATGTACATGAAGGTTCAACTGCATAAAATGTAGTTATGCACATAAAGGTTAAAGGTAAAGAATGAATTTGTATAGTTTAATATGCCTTTCATTCTTTTTTTCTATGTACTTAAGTGCATAATAATTCTTTCCAATTCAAGTCTGTCCCCAGTGCATTCCTCCCACTCAAAACACAAACTGCTGTCTTGTAATCTTCCTTACCACCTTCATTTCTAAAATGCACTCACTTCATTACATCAGAGCAAATACTTCTTCCAATTAAGTATTTCTAGCATACAGTATAGATTTCCCTGTGGTTCCTAGAAAGCAAAATATAACAAAAGTCAAAATCCTTGCTCGTACTTTAATGTCATAAAACCCTTCTGGAAGTTTGCTTGTCAAACTCTATCAAGAGTGCCACCTCTGATGTAGTAATTCAACTTTTAGAAATCCAAAGGGTTTTTACCTGAGACTCAGGCAGCTTAGAAGGCTGTTCATTTCACTGTTATTTAGAATAGTGAAAATCAGAAATGCGCTGTTCATTACTATTGGAATGGATAGGTACATCTGGAATAGTCACAGCACAGAATATTATATAGTCATCAAAAATCTTATTTTCAAAAAGTAAGAAATGAAGGAATATAGGTCAAGACAACTGTATCTGCCATTCCCATTCCTCTAAAAGGTTCCTTCTTCAAAAATTATCTTATGGCACTACATGACCCCTTCTCCCTCTTTGCAGCAGTTTGTGGACTGCCATGGACAACAGACCCAAGGGCAATAGATCTGTAGAAAGCTTGTTAAAGCTCTACTCAAACACTGTTCAAGGAGAAAGAGGGGTTGAAGTGGATTGAATAATGGTTTAAAGGTGCATTGGGTAGGCAAGTGGTGTACACCAGGCAGCAAGAACCACAAGGAGGCAGAAATCACGAATAATCAGAGGATACAGGGAGTAGCAGCTGAGTTACAGAGAAGCAGCAGTAACATGGGTCTTTACAAGATTCTGAGTAGAACTGCTTGGATTCTAGGAGCCTCTAAAATAACTGAAAGTAAACACTAAAAGCAAGATGCAAAGATGTATATACTGTATTTTAAAATATGTATAAATTATTCACATTCAACAACATTTGGAAGGAATACATCAACATTTTAATAATGGTGGTGAGACTACAAGTGATTTTTATTTTCTACAATGATCATAATTTTTTTAAAAACCTTAGAATTAATTAGAATGAAGACCATCAGTAGTCAAAAATTCTAATCAGAAAATAAGGTGCAAGTGGTCAAGGTGACTAGCAGACAGAATTTTCTGAGATCATAAATGGCTTCAAGGGAAGGGTGGCTGGGTCTTTTAAGGACTGAAATGATTTGACTAAATGAAGAGGGGGAGGTGAAATGAGAAGAAGATGAAGCAAGGGCAAGCTGAACAGGCAGAGGCGGAGGGTACTGAAGAGGATGTCCTGAATAAAATGTCTTTGATACAAAGGTGTAAGCTAGGGAGAGGTGCTGGGTAGGAAGGGGGAACTGGAGATAAATTATCTGGAGATCATTGTTAATTGGGTTGATAATTAAAGAGTAGTAACTGGATAGTTTGTAGCATAGCCTTTTCTTTATTATTACTACCATTTATTCAACTTTGAAAATTTCCTCAGCTACCATTTTATTCCAGGTCTTAACAACCTAGGCCTAAATTATGACATATCTAGCTTGTTTCCTGAGCTCCCGAACCTCTCTATGGTAATCTCATTTTTACATAGCTGTCATAAAATCATTCTTCTCATGTAATTTTCCTATTTTTTTTTTACCACCATGTCACATCTAAGTTTTTTATTTAACAACGACGAAAAAATCTCAGTCCCTTCCCACCTTCATCAACTGACTGCCCCAAACTTGCCTATTACATCCTCAAAATCAGTCTTTCCCCAAATCAGCCTTTTGACTGCTAGGAAGTCAGTCTCCTTACCTTCTCCCTCACTTCAGGCACTTCCCACCTTTAAATCAGGGCAGATGTTTATCTCCTAAGTAGAAGGCCCTCCAACTTTCACTCCTGCAAATCATTACAATCAGCCTCTTTTGGAGCTGGCCTAAAAGCTCTCACCTTCTGGAAACCACTTTCCTAGTAACAACTGGGCTTCCAGATTCCCCATCCCCTACCCCCACTAGTACATTATTATGCAGTCACAGCTTTTGTTCTGAGTTCCCCGCCGGGTTCTCTCTCTTTGCATTGTAACTTCAGGGGCAAGGACTATGCACTTGCGCCATTCGTATACCTTACTCAGCGCAGTGCTGGCCGAAAATGCTCTTAAAATGTTTAATGAATTAACAAAATTAGAAGTTCCCTAGAATAATACGGGATTGTGGAAAAGACGTGTAGAGGTTTCCCTTGTTTCCACAGTCTCCATATGGGAAGAAATGGCAATTTGCCCCTTTCCCAAGGTAAGCAGACAGTTTCCTAAACAAGATTAAGATTTAATGACTCGAATACTCAATTCTGAGGCCATATCCAGCTTCTTCTGAAGTGGATGCAACACAAACTGGTTTTGTTTCTATATTCTGAGAGGAAGGTGTGAATGAATTAAAGGACGACAAAACACACTGCAAATTTTTTAAACTTTAGAGCTGCTTTTTATGCTTTGATTTTTAGAATTTTCTAGTCCAGTCTTTCATGAATCTGAGAAATAACAGGAATCCTAATTGTAGACAGATGAAGAATTTATGAGCTTGTTAGCTTTGAGGAAGCCACTTTCAAGGATTTTCAGAGTTTTACATACTGAATGTTCCTATCCAACTTTAAAGTTATATAAAGTTATGACAAATTTTTTGAGTACCTATGTACAGCCTGGCACCATGCTAGGCACTGAAAAATCCACAGCCTTCATTTAAATGTTACATGTTAAATGTTACAAGGAGATGAATGGAGAAGTAGGTAAAAAGAATACTGAAGAGTTCAGACCTAAAGTTTGATTAACATGCAGCAACACAGTGCAGTTGAATTTTTTTAAAACGAACGACCCAAAGAACCTTAAATCTGTGGCAGATACGTAAGAAAGAAGTTGAGAGTAGTGTTGAAAACAGAACCGCCGATGACCGCTGATGGCAAGATTTGGCTTCAGTAAGTGAATAGAGAGGAAAGAGAACAGAAAAAATGGCTTTAGAACTAGCCTTTTTTTTAAAAAAAGGAAAGAACGAGGATGGTGGCAGATAGGGGAGGTAAGTGCAAGTTGAGAAGTAGGTGGTACCAAACGTGATTTAATTTTAAAGACCATTAAGTGTTTATTTAGAGGTCTGTGAGGGAAACTTGTACCTTGGAGGTGAATTACCAATGTAGGCCTACTGGAAACTGAAACAGCCCAGGGTTTTGGCATTAATGGAAGAAAAATTGTGAAGCTAGTGAATGTCTCTGTCCTTTTACCATCCTCACCACCTTCACCATACTCAGTTTTTCAGGGATCGTCAGGCTGCTTGTGCCCAGGGCTTTACCTCAATCTATCAAGGCCTTTCTCTCTTTCCTCCCATCAAAACTGTCCCCATTTTGTTCTAGGACTGTTATCGCAACCTTCCATTTTCTAAGGAGCCCAATTATCATGTAGTAAATTGACTCACTTGTAAATTATTAGCATCTAGTAATGTTTTTGCATTTCTCTCTATTTAGGTCTGTGTTCTAATGGACTTCTTATAGATACCAGAATATGGAGTTTCTAAAATGAAATTTTAAGCATTGTAGCAGATTAATGGGATAAATATTTTCTTAAGCCAAGACACCTTTCCAAGGATAAGCTATGATGTGTGTGTGTGTGTGTGTGTGTGTGTGTGTGTGTGTGTACGTGTGTGTACAGTTGACCCTTGAAAACGGTGAGGGTTAGGAGCGGCTACCCCTCCTGCAGTCAAAAATCCAAGTGTAACTTTACAGTCAGTGCTCCATATCCTACAGTTTCTCCACATCCATAGATGCAACCGACCATGGACCCTGTAGTACAGTAGTACTTACTTATTGAAAAAAATCCATGTGTAGGTGGACCTGTGTAATTCAAACTCGTGTTGTTAAAAGTCAACACATATATTTACGTAGATAACGATATATTTATTTATAATCACAGTGTATGAATTTAGTTATTTTTACTTCTTTACATATGTTGCATGTTTTATCTCTATCTCCTCTGTAATGTTGGGAAAATAGTATCTGTCCTGTCTTTCTTACAAGGATGTATTAAATATCAAATGAAGTTTTGCATGTGTAAACCCTTCCTTCCGTGTAAAGAGTAGAGTAAATGTATTTATCATTATTATTTCTCTTAGGATTATTACCACCCTGTAAAGTTCTTTGAGGTCAAGAACTGAGTTTTGTTCATGTTTATAATCCTTTGAATTGAGTTTTACTTCTGTACTAAAGTAATAGTTGGAGGATAAATGCTGTTAAGTTTCAGATTAATTACAGTACTCTGAGAAACATGCAGAACAAAGTTTTAGTCTCCCTTTCTTACAGCAGGGGGAAAAGGATCTGGAAAAGCAGAGAGAGAGAAGGGAAAGGAAAAACATTAGGGGAGGAAATTTTAACTTTTAAAGTTTTAATAAACCATGCCCCAAAGATACTAGTAATCGTTCATGAGGGAAGATACTTGAGGTACCTAAATTTTGTTTTATATCCTGTACATTTCTTTAAGCCCACTTCTTTTTTTTTTAATTATTTAATTAATTTATTTATTTTTGGCTGCGTTGGGTCTTCGTTGCTGCGCACGGGCTTTCTCTAGTTGTGGCCAGTGGGGGATACTCTTCTCTGCAGTGCACGGGCTTCTCATTGCGGTGGCTTCTCTTGTTGCAGAGCACGGGCTCTAGGCACGCAGGCTTCAGGAGTTGTGGCATGTGGGCTCAGTAGCTGTGGCTCGCGGGCTGTAGAGCGCAGGCTCAGTAGTTGTGGCGCACGGGCTTAGCTGCTCCGCGGCATGTGGGATCTTCCTGGACCAGAGATCGAACCCGTGTCCCCTGCATTGGCAGGTGGATTCTTTTTTTTTTTTTTTTTTTTTGCTGTACACGGGCCTCTCATTGTTGTGGCCTCTCCCGTTGCGGAGCACAGGCTCTGGATGCGCAGGCTCAGCGGCCATGGCTCATGGGCCTAGCCACTCCGCGGCATGTGGGATCTTCCCAGACCGGGGTACGAACCCGTGTACCTTGCATCGGCAGGCGGACTCTCAACCACTGCGCCACCAGGGAAGCCCAGGTGGATTCTTAACCACCGCGTCTTCAGGGAAGCCGCAAGCCCACTTCTTAAAAAAAAAAAGTCGAATAAGAAAAGCATAGGTGGTTAACCGTAGTTGTTTGTATAATTATTTACATCTTCCCAAGCCATTTGGAAATTAAAATCCTGCAGTGTTGCTCCTGGGTTGTTAGAAAGAAAGCTGAATAGAGAACAGCAGTCAATGCAGTAGGTACTGCATCATATAAAGGAAACCATGTACTGTAGATGCAGGATGTATGCATGTGATAAAAAGAACTAACAATTCTTCATGTGCAAGAACTAGGATGATCACCCTGCTTTTCTCTGCCATCTTAAGATTGCTTCGTTTAAGGTCAAAGGCCCTCTCGATAATAATCATTGGTTCAGCCATCTGTTAAGTAGTGTCTGTAAGCCTCCCTTTCCTCAGCTAACCAGAGATTAATGAGGTCCTAGAAAACCACATTTCCACAGGAGATTCTTAAGGGGCAAAGCGATTGTATGCAAAGGAGATAGCTCCATCTATTTCGTTTTATCTACGATCCTGGAACTAGTACTTACAGAACTAAGCAGAAAAGACACTTGACATAGATTTCTTAATTTTCAAAACTAAATATATGGCTCCTGATCTTTAGAAAAATAATGAAGGATGAGTCAGAAAAAAAAATGTGACATGAAGGAGGTTTTTTTAAACAAGTATAAAGTTTTCTTTCTTTTGTCTGTTTGTATGAAAACTCTAAAATGCCTCAGGAATGATCATAGGAAATTTGTATAAATTCACCATTAAACACTTATGAAATTATCTCTTCATAAAAATCAATGATAGTATTAAAGGATGGCTTAAACATTTAATTTACTTGCTATGCCCATAACATTTTATTGAATTAAGATTAAATCTGGTTTTACCATTATCATTAGCCAATCACAAAATTAAACTGTACAAAAGAATTATAATTTTAACTAGTCTTATTGTGAATATTTTCCCCCTTACTATTTTGTTTAATATGATCATGTAATGAATATTAGGGTTATTCCTACAAAAAGGCCTATAAAGTATGCTTTTGCTGTGGTGGTGTGATGGGATGCCAGGAGAGACCAAGCTTCTTTGACCCCGTTCTGAGGGTCAGAAATGCCCATATTATTAGAAAGTTTAAGAGGTCCAGGTTAAAATTCAAATCTGGGAGGAGGTAATTTGTTAAACTGTTATTAGTTCTGATATCTTAGTGCAAATTAATGAATTAGGTAAGTTAACAGTGCTCTGAAAATAATGGGAAAGAAGTTGTTAAATTTAGGAAATGAGGGAAAATGAGAATTGTGCATGGATATTATGTTGCCTCTGGGAGGCTTGATCAAGAGTGGAGCAGCATCAGGACACAGGTCTTTGGGGAAACAGAAAGAGGGAATCTGAATGCATGCAAAACATTTTATGGAAGACCAAGTGCTAGTCAGTAAGTCCAACACTTTAAATATCTACCAAAATCTGAGAAGAATAACTCTTCATAATCAACTCTGTACTTAAGAAAATTTTAAAAAACCTCGTTTGCAAGTCATTTAACCTTCATGCCTTCAATTACTCTTATCTGAAAATGAGAATTACAAAACTGACTGCAGATTCACTTTGTTTTTGTGAGGATTATATGAAAGCTTTTGTAAACTATGAAGCTACATTAATTCAAGGTAAATTTTAAGTCTAAAAGGTGGATAAATGATGTTTCTACCTAATTTGTAATTTATATTGACACCAATAAAAATCAGATTTAAATTGTAGTATAACTGTTAGCTGTTATTATGTATAAGACAGAGATCTGGGACTTCCCTGGTGGTCCACTGCTTAAGACTCCATAGGTTTGATCTATGTTGGGGGGGGGGGACGGACTAAGATCCCACATGCTGCGCAGTGCAGCAAAAAACAAACAAACAAACAAAAAAAACCCCAGAGATCTAACAAAGTTTTTAAATGATAATGGTTCCCAACAAATGCTAGGTGCAAATATTACTGAATCTTATCCTAATATGTGAGGCACTTTGTTGCTAAGCTTTTCCCCTTGTTCTGTATCTTCGTTCTCTTCCCTTTTGCTGGCCCCTTACCATCTGCTTTAAAACATGCAGTTTTCTACAACTTGGAAGTAATTGCTTGACGTATTACTTCTTGTCTCAACCACTTTATTTCTCTTCTCCTTTATGTCATCAATGAGAAGCTTGTATCAGTAGATCTCAATGGCATAGAAATAATCTAGTTGGTATGAAACTGCATTTCATCACAATCACTAAAATTTCATTCTCCTTCAATCTCCATATCTACTTAGAGATATGTCTGGCCTCCCCCTACCCACTGTACTTACCAATTTTTAATTCATCATCAAAGTGCTCTGTAGAAATAATAATAGCTTTATATATTGTCAAGCACTAATGGAACATTTTTCATGTTTGTGAATTAGAACCATGGAACAAGACAGTCTCAGTTAGTAGTATTTTTCCCAATCCTAAAACGTTCTATAAATGAGAACTATAATAAAAAGCCTAGAAACAGTCCTTCCCCGATTTTAAAAAAATTGTCATGTCTCTATGAGAGTGATTGGTGGATACAAAATGTTGAAAATCCCTGGTTTATACATGCTACCTCCATTTTCTTTTCATGTGTTTTCTGTTAGCCACCTATAATCAGGCTTCCCACCTTTCTGCTTTGAAACTGTTCCCTTAAAACAGGGTCACCAGCAGTTCCTTTCTTGTCAAATTCAAAAGCCATTGATATTCCTCCACCACTGGCTAAAATTGATCACCCTTTCCTTCTTAAAACGCCCTTAGTTTTTATTCTAAAGACCTAGGCAGGCATCAGGACAAAATGAGAACACTGGCTGCCGCTGGTGCTGCTCCTGCTGATGCTGTTGCTGCTCTCACTTAGTAGTTAGCTTGTATTCATTGATTTCCCCTCATTTAAAATTTTAGATTTATTTTTTTACTGAGGTAACTTTGCTTATAATATTATATAAGTTTGATGTGTACAACATTATATTTCTGCTTCTATATACTCTACAGTGTACTCACCACCAAAAATATAGTTTACATCTATCACCACACAGTTGTATTCACTGTTTACCATAATTCTCACGACTATCCTGTGGAGGTCAGTGTTATCGTCATTTTACAGTTGAGGAAACATGCTCAGAATTTAATCAACTTGCTCAAATTCACACATTAGAACAAGATCTGCTCTGGGAAGTGTTAGGTTTAACAATAGAGAGAAAAGCCTTTTCCTAATTGAATCACAACATGCCCTGTTTCTATATTTAGATTAGGTAGAGCTTTTTGTTTTTTTCCTATTTATCTGTAGTTCGGAGTGTTACGGTACTTCATTCGTGAAGATGGCATTTCAAGGAGTTTTTTGCCCAGGCTGACCATCCACAATTTTATCTAGTCCACTTTTTCTCTCCTTTTCAAGTTAACTGACTCCTATAGGAATACAAATGCAACCTTGGACTCGTTTAGGCTAGGCAATGCTCTAACCGCATACACTAAATTGAAAAGTATAGTTATCAGAATTCAGTGGATGACAACATAGATTTTAAATTAAGCTATATAGTATAATTTATTCAACTTTTGACTGACTGGGTATGTTTTATTGAAGCCATTGTAGAGATACAGTAGGATTTAGTTACATACATATTTTGTTTTCTCAAGTAAGTGCATAACAACAGTGTAATCTAGCTACAAAAGATTTCCTTAAGGTTTTTGTTGGCATGTCACCGTTAACAATTGGAACTTGAGTGTTTTAGATTTCATCTGAAATTAGTGGTTCAAATACAACAATAAATGGTTTTCATGGTTGTCAGCTTTGATTGAAGTAATACTAAACTTCTTATTACACCACTACTTTTGTTTTTTAACTGACAAATTTGAAAAATAATACAGACGCAGTATCTGTCTTATGAACACATTAAGTGTAGGTCTTTGATTTTTTTCATTTAACACACCCTTACCTTTTTCAGAGGCATTTTGGCTTTATTTCTTTAGCAGGTTTTTTCACTAAATCTTTTACCTTTCTCCCAAAATGCCTCCCACAATTTGATTAACAAATCTGATGGAGGGAAGAGAGAATTATGAGTTATCCCAAAGATATATTAAGGACATCATTTCAACATAAATAGAACGAGGAAAAGAAGAATTATGCATTAGTAATAAAGTCGTTCACTGCAGAACAGTTTAGACCTCTCAAAGGATTTTCGTACACATTCTCTTCATACTTAGCATTATATAGCTGAGGAAATTGAGGTAATAAGGGACTTGTGAGGCCACACAGCAATTATCAGACTAGGATTAGAAGACAAGTCTTCTTAGGACCAGGTATTGCTCTTTACTGTGTACCTCATAGATACCATAGAAGTGATTTGAGTAATAGTTATTAAAACCATTTTTTCCCCTCACAACTTGTCTACTTGTGAAAAAAACGGATTTAAATCTGACTGCCTAAATCAGACAGAATAGTGTTTTGGAACCCCCAAACAGAATTTGTGTAGATTATAATGAGAAAACATACTTTAGAGAATTTTACCTACAGCTTACTTTCTGTTAGATAGCTGCCTTGCCAAGCTAATTTGACATACGTTTCAAGGAGTCCAAATCAATTTAAAGGCCATTCTATTATAATTTATAGAAGCTCTTCCACCATAATTTATTCACCCATAGGTAAACTCATGACCTTGGAGAGTGAACAGAAAAACAAGTAAGAAGGAAAGGTCTCAGAGAAGAAACAGAAATGCATGTGTTCTCTAAGTTACGCATTATAAGGGTGGGTGTGAGGATCAACTGGTTCATACTCGAGGTGTTTCCTCCTCTTCTTGATCTGAGTTATATCCTCATTTATTCATCTGCATTTGATTGTGAAATGCGTTGATGGTCACGAATCAATTTCTTCTGTTACACTCAGGGATACAGGAAGTGTCCTAATAAGCCCCAGCATCCAAACGAAAAGGATAAAATCTTTGGTCTGAATTTTGCAGATGAGGCAGCTGAAGTGGGGGGTAAAATGACTGGTCCAAAGTAAAACAATGGGATACTTAAGCTTCCAGGATTCCAAAGCAGAGCTCTTTCCTCCAAGATGTAGTGACTTCATAACCAGGTCCTTGTGTTATTGGAAAATTCTTCCTGGGGGCAAATCAAAATTTACTTGTAACATTTACTCTCTGATCCTATTTCTGCCCTCCAGGGCCTCACTGAACAAACTGTTTTCTCCATTTCCCCCACCCCCTACCCCAGTCTCTTTTATGTCTTTGTGCAGTTTAGGATCAGAAGTGGCTTTGTTTCCTAAGGAAAAATCTCCAACCAAGAATTTTCAGTATTTTAGATCTCTTTCCCTCTCTTTTTAATGCCCACTTGTGCCTACTTGCAAAAGATTTAATGTCTTAAATATCTTTTGTCCTTCCCTTCCTCCCAGTCCCCAATCTCCTCTTTTTCTTTTACTCCCTATTTTTTGATAATAGAATCATCATCTAGTCAACCATTTATTTTAGATAACTTAGAATCATCTTTGACTCCCCCCATATACCCCATTTCCTGATCTGGGTAGCAGATGAGGCAACTGAGTTCAAAAAATTTAAATAATATGCCTAATATCACACAGTAAATTTCAGAGCTGGGATTTAAACTCAGTTGTGTTTGGTTCTAAAGCTCAGGGTTGTTTCACTATTTCACTAAAGCCCACTCAGATATCTTCGGCAGTCTGGAAATTAGTATAGCCAAGTTGTGTTAAAGGGGATTGTAAGTCCACATGTCTAATTTTGAGGTTATTTCTATGGTACCTTGGGCTATATTCATTACCTTCATCATTATAATCAAAGGATAGTTTAGAGATAGATAAGACATCATTACTGTCTTCAAGGAATTAGACGTGATGGGAAGACTGACAACACAGTGTGGTCAGTGTTATAATAATGAAAAAAGGTCAGGGACTTAGTTGAGATTCAAACACTTGTTGCTCTATAGCCTTGCTTCTGACAGTAACTAGTTTAGACAAGTCATTTAACTAATACATATTTCAGTTTCCTTCTCTGTAAAATGAAGGGGTGTGACTAAATAAGGGAACCTCTTAGTTATTAAAACTCACTGCTCTTTTTTTAAAATTTATTTATTTTATTTATTTATTTTTGGCTGTGTTGGGTCTTCATTGCTGCGGGCGGGCTTTCTCTAGTTGCGGTGAGCAGGGGCTACTCTTTGTTGCAGTGCGCAGGCTTCTCATTGCGGTGGCTTCTCTCATTGTGGAGCACGGGCCCTAGGTGCGCGGGCTTCAGTAGTTGCGGCACGCAGGCTCAGTAGTTGTGGCTCACGGGCTCTAGAGCACAAGCTCAGTAGTTGTGGCGCACGGGCTTATTTGCTCCGCGGCATGTGGGATCTTCCCAGACCAGGGCTTGAACCCGTGTCCCCTGCATTGGCAGGCAGATTCTCTACCACTGCGCCACCAGGGAAGCCCTCACTGCTCTTTTTATTCTTAATCCTTAGTTCTATTTTGGCTTTTCATTTTATTTCATTCATTCACTGACTCATTCATCATTCCATCAGCATTTATTGAATACCTTCCATGTTCTAGGCACTATGTGGTACACTGGGAACACAAAGAAAAGATACAATAACCCCCTCCCCTCAAGAAGCTCACAGATTTGGAGACAGATAAATTCAAGGAAGTAAATTAGAGACAGTAAATTCAATGTAGTTTCCAATAGAGTTGTTTACAAAATGCTATGAGAGTGCAGCAAAGGGACTGTAAGGTGGGGGTGAGGATGGGGATGCAGTAGGGAAGACTTGCCAAGGAGTTGACATTTGCAAAGGCTCTTAAAAGACTGAATAGGTGTTTGCTAAAAGGAGTGCACGTGGGAATTCCAGGCCTAGGAAATATATAGATTGTGGCTTTCTTGTGTCTGCCTGCTCCTGATCCTTTTCTTCGTCAAAATATTAGCTCTTCTTTAGTTATCAGCACAGTTAGTTGCTGCAGATACAATACATTGGAGATTTAGTTTCCTTAAATACCCTAGATAGAAGAGAATGCTTTTTTTTTTTCATGCAAATGCTCTCAGTTATTAGGTAGAAAGAAAAAGATACTTGGATCACAAATTCTGTTCTCTATAAGTCCATAGGACTTTGAAATGGAGCTTATATCTGTTTTAATAAAAAGAACTGACAAGCTATTATAATAACCTAAATAAGTCACACACATAAGGTATTTTGCTAAGGGATAGAACTCATGTTTTTTACTCAAAAAGCATTATTATTCTGAAATATTTAAAACATTTGTCAAGAGAATTGAAGAAGTTTGAGAATTTTCTGGAATGTAAACTGTCTCCATATTGTAAAACCCTGCAGTAGTCCCACTACTGAGTTCAATACCGTAAGTATGAATTGTCTTTCATTCTACAAAAGGTGGGGTTGAAAATAAAGATATAAAGTAAGTTCATGTTGGTGGTTTCATTACTTTTTACCTTATATATGCTTATGGGCTTGGGATCTATTGTTTATTCCCGGATCGTAGTAGGAACAGTTTTCTACTAGTAAGAAGGACTTGTGATTCAATCACATTCCCTAGTCATTGTTTCTGGAGAGGGCAGATTTAGAAGCAAATTGGGAGCCATTGCCTAGAGTTAAGAGTGTGCCTCAGTGTGAGGAAATACTTTCATCATTAGAACTGTCCAGTAGTACACTAATTTCATTTTGTCTTCTCTTAGTTATTTAAGCTTGACCAATTTGTAAGTTTCCTTGGAGAAAGTATGTCATTCACCTCTATATTCTTCCTTCCTCTATCCCCACCAATCTGGTGCCTGACACATGTTAGATAAACACTCAATATGTCAAAATGAATTGCCTATGAAATCAGGAATGGTCTGAGATAATGCAATTAGGCAGAGGTTGGTGACCATTTGCCAGGCATGTTATAGCGGGTGACAGACACCAAGGCCTTCTCCATTATGGTGTGGTAGAGAAATGCAGACCATGGGGCTTGGGTTCAAATATAGGCTCTATCATTTATTAGTTGTATAATCATGAATAAATCACTCTTCTGTGCCTTGGTTTGTGAATGAGATTGCATACCCACTCATCTACTCAAGTACACTGTAATCCTTCCCTCTCTCTCCTGTGTCATCAGTTTTCCTCTTTGCTGGATTATTACTAATGCCATAGAAACATGCTGTTATTTCTCCCTTCTTAAAAATATCATCTCTTAACGCCAGCAACAATTGCTCCATTCCTCTGTTCTCTTAATGGCAAAGGTCCTTTCGTCCCATTATCTTTTAACTCATTCCAATAAGGCTTCCATCTCCATCATTCCATAGAAGCAACTCTTGTTGAGCTTCCGGTAACTTCCACATTGTTAAATACAGTGGTCAGTTTTTAATTTTCATCATTAGGGGCATCAACACAATTGATCACTTCCTCTTCCTAGAAATACTCTCTTTCCTTTGCCTCCCAGGAATTCCACACACTCCTGGTTTTTCTCCTCCCTCACTGGTTGTTCCTTTGCAGTTTCCTTTGCTGAATCCTTCCCTTTTCCCCACCTTTTACATTGGAGAGCACTAAGCCTCATTTCTTGGTCCTTACCTCTTTCTCACTCTCTTAGTTATTTCATCTATGCGTGTGTGTGTGTGTGGTTTTATTCATTTATTTATTTATTTATTTATTGGCTGTGTTGGGTCTTTGTTGCTGCGCGTGTACTTTCTCTAGTTGTGGCAAGCGGAGGCTACTCTTCCTTGCGGTGCGCGGGCTTCTCATTGTGGTGGCTTCTTGTTGCAGAGCACGGGCTCTAGGCTCGCGGGCTTCAGTAGTTGCGGCATGTGGGCTCAGTAGTTGTGGCTCACAGGCTCTGGAGTGCAGGGTCGGTAGCTGTGGCGCACAGGCTTAGTTGCTCCACAGCATGTGGGATCTTCCTGGACCAGGGATCGAACCTGTGTCCCCTGCATTGGCAGGTGGATTCTTAACCGCTGTACCACCAGGGAAGTCGCTATGTATGTGGTTTTAAATGCCATCTAAATGAAGACAATTTCCAAATTTTATCCCCAACCCAGACTTCTCCCGTTAACTTCTGACTCGATATATCTGCCTATTCAACATCTCTACTTGGATGTCGAATAGATAGCTAAACTTAACATTTGCAAAACTGAATTCAAATTCTTCAAATCTGCTCTATTTTTTCTCATTTCAGTAAATAGCATCTTTGTCCTTTTAGTTGCACAGGCCAAAAATGTTAGCATCTTCCTTGGCACCATGTGCCTTTGCCACCCACATTCTACATCAAGAGGTCCCTTCTACTTTCAAATTATATTCAGAATCCATTTCTCACTACTTCCACTGCTATCACCATGGACCAAGCTGCGGTAATCTCTTGCTTGGATTATTATAATAGCATTTTAACTAGTCTCCCTGCTTCTACTCTTGCCACCCTACAGTCTTTGCTCGTCAAAACAGCCAGAATGACTTCCTATTGCTCTTAGAGTAAAAGCTAAAGTCCTTACAAAGACGTTTAAGGTCCTAAAAGATCTGGCCCTGCCCCTTCCCCCTTGTCTTTCCTCACCTCTTATCATTTTCTTCATCACAGTTGTCTTTTTGTTGCACTTTAAACAGTCCAGGCAAGCTCCCGCCCCTGGACTTTTTACACAGAGTGTTCCCTCTGATTAGACCACTCTTCTCCCAGATATGCTCTTTAAAATAACGCCTGTCTTGGGCTTCCCTGGTGGCGCAGTGGTTGGGAGTCTGCCTGCTAGTGCAGGGGACACGGGTTTGAGCCCTGGTCTGGGAGGATCCCACATGCCACGGTGCAGCTGGGCCCGTGGGCCACAACTGCTGAGCCAGCGCGTCTGGAGCCTGTGCTCCGCAGCAAGAGGGGCCACGATGGTGAGAGGCCCGCGCACCACGATGAAGAGTGGCCTCCACTTGCCACAACTAGAGAAAGCCCTCGCACAGAAACGAAGACCCAACACAGCAAAAATAAATAAATAAATGAACTCCTACCCCCAACATCTTAAAAAAAAAAAATACTAGAAGAGATGAAAGTTTAAAAAAAAAAAATAACGCCTGTCTTGACACTGCTATTTAAAATTGCAAGCCTCCCCCAGCACTTCCCATTACACTTATTTATTTTTCTGTAGCATTTTGTACTTTCTAAATTACTTCATTGTTCTAATA
This sequence comes from Lagenorhynchus albirostris, assembly GCF_949774975.1. Lineage (NCBI taxonomy): Eukaryota > Metazoa > Chordata > Mammalia > Artiodactyla > Delphinidae > Lagenorhynchus > Lagenorhynchus albirostris. The sequence goes on along the minus strand of NC_083105.1, from coordinate 25,579,364 downwards.
TTATGTTCTAAATAACTATATAATTTGTTTATATATATACATAAGCAAATTGTATATTGTCTCTCTCCTACTAGAATGTAAGCTGTATGAGAACAGCAACTCTCATCTGTCTTGTTCGCTGCTGAATTTTCAGTACCTCAAACACTCTTTGGCACATGTTAGGCACTCTATATTTTGTTGAAGGAAGGAAGGAAGGAATTGAATGTAAACAACAAAAATGATGTCTTAGTTTCACCTTCCTGAACTATGGTAAGGATCCAATGAGAGAAAGGATGTGATAGTCCTTATTAAATCATGGAGCAACAATTAAGTTAAGATACTAGTATTGATAGTATGCCTTGCAGTCTGCCTTGCAGCCTTTTTGAACTTTTGCTATATGTGGTCATTGAGTAAAGACTGGTCTTACGAAATCATACCTCCATTTAGTCAGACTTTTGAGATGAAATTTTCTAAGTTCATTTGACTATCAGTGTTCATTTATATTTCCTTTCAACTCTTAATACTGCTCTTTGCTTATGCTCTAGAATAACGTTACTTTAATTCTGTGGTACATCTCTTTCTGCATATCCTTTGTGTATGTGTGTCCTGCTGGCCATCTCATGTGTACATGTGTGTACACATGTGTGAGTACATGTGCATGCTGCATGTGCTGTGCTCTCCAACCTGGCTCTCTGAGCCGTCATCAGCCAGATCAATAATAAGAAAGTTGCTTTTATGAGGGTCTAAGACCAGCCAGAAGCTTCAGATAAGCCAGATAATGAGGGTGGGGATGGGGAGGAACCAGAGATGGATAGTATAGATAGGATGACAGATATTAAATTTTTGTGCTTGTTTTCTGTTCATTTTGAGAGGCTTGAAAATGGCAGCGCAGTGGCAGCTTGTTCCCCCTGAGTCCCTTGCTACTCTCACTGCCATTGGCCAGGTAAAGGACCCGTCACAGAGAGGCAGGGAAATGGATGAAAAGGTATCTTTTCCCAGAGCATTTTGGAAAATTGAGCTTTTACTTTATATTTAGCCCTCAGAAGAAAATACACAGGTTATACTGTTACTCCAGATTATGGGGTTTGGGCTGGAAAATAATTCATCAAGGGATAGGATAATTGTCATATAAGAAAGAGTTAACCTAAGTCCCGCTATTTAATTCTGTCAGCCAAAGAGCAGAAGTACTTGATGGCACACTGACCTGTCTTGCACTTTCTCCAGGGGGTTTGGTTACCTGAAATGTCTTGTTACCAACCTGTTTTTGTGAGGCTGTGCTTGTACTGGATGTGATAGCTGACTCTAGGATTGATTTAGCCAATTTGGCTAGTTGGACAGGCATCTTCTCTGCGTCTCCCCATTTCATGTTTTTTCCCCCAGAAACTGTACCCTTTCAAAGAGGACTGCCTTCCCAGACACAGTTGTTTTTTTAATGTCTTTCTCTCAGCTCTAATATTCTAGCATAAATCTAGAAGATTTTTTTAGAGTATCATGAAATATTACTGTGCCCAGACTCCAGAATTAGGAGTGATCCAGAGAAGGTTTTCAAGGTGTGTATTAGAATAAAATTTCAGTGGATTTGGATTTAAAACAGACGTTGATTCAAATCCTCTTTTCTTCACCTACAAAATAGGTGATCTCACAGAGTTGCTCTGAGGATTGAATGAGTTAATATATGTAAAAAGTAATAGATATAGCCAATTATTTAGGCATATGATAAATGGTAGGTGGTTGCTGATGGTAGGGATAGTACCTTATTATTATGGTGACATTTTATTGCTGAAAATAGCAATAAATATAGTAAGAGTGAACTAGAGTTAAAATTGCTAGATTAGATGGTAGCAGTTGATCCCTGACTCTGCCAACCACTGGTCCTTATTAGGGAATAATCAATTTCTTGACTATCCAGATTAAAGTTATGTTTGTCATACATCTAATATGGGGATAAATGGGTAATTATATCTATGAAGCTTTATGTAATTTGTATAGTTAAAACATGTTGAAGGAAGTTGTTTTGGGAAGACGTTCCATCTCTAAATATCATTCTTCACAACAATCAGGGGAGGAATTCTGCAGGGCAGGCTGTGGAGCCTGACTGAATCTGGAATTTGGGTGTTGGAGAGAAAGGGGAAGGAGAAGTTGTGAACTATATAAGGAGAGGGTACCTCCAGAGGCTCTTAAGGAAAGAGATATACATTTGAAAGTGACAAAATTTACATTAAGAAGCCAAGGATCATAGGGCTAAGTCCTTACTAGGTAGATAGCAAATTCCTGGAGAAAAAGAATAATGAAGAATAGGAAAAGGAAAATATGGTTTTCAATGTGGTATCTCTGGGAATTTAGCTCACCTATGACACTGAAAGAAGTGCAACATAATCTCACAGTCCAGATTCCAAACCCTAGTCCTCATTCTATCAAACTGTGTACATGTGATCCTCAACTAGGAAAAAGTGTGCAAGGAAAAATAGAAGACATAAACCAAATGTTAAATACCTTTTCTCTGACTGGTAGGATCAGGGGGTTTTAATGTTCTTTTTAAATTCTTTGTAGTCATTTCCACATTTTACAATAAGCATATGTTATTTCTATAATAAAAATTTCATTCTTAAATATTTCAAAAGGTCTGTTTTCACCCATCCAGAGGGAGCCACTGTGTTAATAGTTGCTATTATTTTATAAGCACTCACTTACATGCCTGGGGACTGTGCAAGCAGCTTTATCAGTATCTTGTCATTTAATCCTCACAATAAGTCCATGAAGTATAGTGTTATTTCCATTTAAAAGATGAAGCCACTGGGGTACAGAGAGGTCAAATAACTTACTTTAGGTCATGTAGCTAGCAGATGGCAATACCAGGAATTGAATCCAGGAAGTTTGACTCCAGAGATTCCTGTTCATGTTTCCACTGTGTTACAATGTCCTGGTCTGTACACACACCAAGGCAAAGGAGGCTCTCTGCCTTGGGTCTACTTTAGGTATATCACACACAAGATCTGTTTGGTGGCTTCTAGACTATTTTAACTTTTTAAAAGCTTAGTGTAAATAGGCATTCAGATACTCTTATAAAAAATATTTTTGCTTTTCTTAGAATTCTTATGAAAAGGCAACTAACTATTTCATTAAAAGATAAACTGGAGAATTGAATTCAAATATACACATAAAAATCTGTTTTTGACCAATCTGAATAATACTGCAAAATTCTCTGTTACATCATTAATGTAGCTTTTGCTTTTTAAGCCATTGTCTCCTGGAGCTAGGTTTTTAGTCCCTATGACTGTTTTTAAGAATATGTGCAAAGAAGCAGGTAATGACATTTTTTCTTTAGTTAGTGTAACCTGTATAGGAAAGATGCTTATTGGGAAGTCATGCAAGAGTAGTAATCTAGGTCAAGTGTATAGCCTTGATGTAGAATTTCCTTCTATAGTTTCTCTAGCGAAGAGTTTTTAGGTTTGAAAAAATACCTTATACAATACAGGCCAGTAGATGACCTGGACATCCTTGAGTCCCTTTCTCATTCCCCTCCAATCTATTTCCCCTTCCTAAGGTTCTACTACTAGTAACAAAGAACTCACAGTTTCCAGAAGCAGCCCTTCTGTTTTAGGACCACTGTTTGTAACTTTTCCTGTTGTTGAGTGGGAATTAGTCTTCTGGTAGCTTCTTTTTCATCCTACAAGTGATTGAAAGAGCAATTTCAATAGGTCTGAAACAAGTCTTAATCTATTTTTGTTGTGCGTGATGGCAGGAGAGAGCCCTCAATATTCTTTACATCACTATTGTGGATAGTACTTTATATAGTACTTTTTTTTCTTAAGGTGCTTTCTGTGTAGTACATGGTATTTTGTCTTCCCCTCTCATCTGAGAGGGAGGCTGGGATAGTTCACACACATACACACACACGACCCTAATCCTTACAAGTTAGATCATCTTATTCCCAATTTTACAGGTGAGGAAACTTAGGTTAAATAACTTCAAAATCACCCAACTAGAAAGTGACCACATTGGCATTTAGAACTCAAGAGTTCCCAAAGGGTGAATACCTGGGCTTTAAATCTTTGCTCTGTAATACACTGCATGTCAGGTCCAATGGATTATCTGTGGTAGAGAGAAGGTAAGATCACAGAACTTGTTTTGGAGCTGGAATCAGTCTTGCAGTCTTTTGGTTCTGTTTCTACTTGCTTGTGTAGCCTACTGGATGTCACTGGCTTGAAAGTATAAATTCAGCTTATTCTCCCCGGAGGGCTTGCAGACAGTGATGCCTGTTTGATCCTTTGGTTTAAAAAGAACTGGTTGGTATCTTTAGGACACTATGGATGGCATACTGCTCCAAAACTGGGCTACGCCTCTAGTTTGAGATGATTTCACTCTAGGATTTCCAGTTTGCTTGCTTTTTTTTAAGACATAGTATAAAACCCAGTTCTTTCCTTAAGCATGGCCAGTTCTGATGGAGCCCAGTGCTAAAACAAAAGAACATGGTCTTTTCCCCAAAGGATTAGGGAGAGTAGTTAGGTACAAGGATACGTAGCCCCATCTTCAAATGGACAGGATTTTTGCTAGATATTGTTAATAAGTCACTTTTAGTTTATAGATGGGAAGGGTCAGGGATAACAGTAAAAAACAAAGGCCTTGATTTTCTAATACATCCTAAACTCCAAACTCCACCGAGATGGTTTAAGTACACAGCAAAGCCCAAATCTTCAATCCCTAAAGGAACAGAAAGAAATCACAGTTCTCTGAATTCTCTTTCCCATCAGCCTCACCTGCCCACACTTCAGACCTTTCTGAATTCTCAAACCACACACTGATGGCAGACTTCGGCTCCACTCATCCAAAGCTTTCCGTTTTGATCAGTTTAAATCCCTATGAGGCAACTGCCATCAGAAGGCTAATAGGTATTGTGAGCTCACACAGGGCCGTGGGGGAGGGGTGAGCTGGCCTGTGGGGAGCCCCATCTCGAGGAGCTGGTCACTCAGCTTCAAACAAATCTGCATCACACTGGGGGTTTCCACCCCTTTTTCTCTGTCAATGATCCCCATTTGTCCCCAGGGCCCGGGGTTTCAGGTCCTGGTGAGCCATTCTCATTTATCTTCCTTTTGTTTTCAACCTGCATTCTGCCCTAACCATCAACAATTATCATTTATTCTGTAACTTTTAGTTTGGTGGTGAATGCTGAGGCTTTGCTAGCCTTTCAGTTTTGTCATTCAGGCTTTTTCTAAAGAACAGGGTCTCAAACGTCAATTCCTTGATCTGTCTCTGGCTGAGGTGGTCAGCGTTGGAGGGGGTTTCTGAGTCCAAATTTCTGCTTGAATTTTCTTTGGTGTCATAAAGAGTGGGAAAAAAGTCATTTTTCAGTGGTTCTGAATTTCCCTCTCTCTCTCTCTCTCTCTCTCATCTCTGAAACCTCTTTGAGAATCTTTCTGTCCTCAGAAAAATGCACAATTTTAGAGGTTCACAGACCTTCTGATACCCATGAGTGTACCATCTCCAAGTTAGGAAACTGTCTGCCCTAGTGTCCTTCTAGAGTCACATGGCTTCTGATCTAACATGAAGGAATAAGTAGTGAATGTGGCTTTTGAGAAACAATAAACTGATTTCCTCCCACTTTTCCATAATTTCCATGTGCATTTTTAGCCTCATATATTTGAAATTCTTGGAGCACTGTGCACTGTGGAATGGGAAAGACAATTTATTTCCAATTTGCTACTATATTGTTTTACAACTTCAATACCAACACTATTTCATAAGCTTTTATTTTTTTAGCCTCTTTATTGGAGTATAATTGCTTTACAATGGTGTGTTAGTTTCTGCTTTATAACAAAGTGAATCAGCTATACATATACATATATCCCCATATCTCCTCCCTCTTGGGTCTCCCTCACACCCTCCGTATTCCACCCCTCTAGGTGGTCACAAAGCACCCAGCTGATCTCCCTGTGTTATGCGGCTGCTTCCCACTAGCTATTTTACGTTTGGTAGTGTATATAAATCCATGCCACTCTCTCACTTTGTCCCAGCTTACCCTTCCCCCTCCTCGTGTCCTCAAATCCATTCTCTACATCTGCGTCTTTATTCCTGTGTTCATAACCTTTTTTAGGGGAAATGAAGCACTGAAAATTTCCCCGTCCATTGCAAGTGACAGTAAGGTGACCTCTAGTGGACTCTTATGGTAATTACCGGGACATTCTGGAATAATTGCTGGTGGAGGGGCAGACCACTGAAATTAGAGCAGCTATTCAGCTACCTAGTGCTTGAAGTTCAGTTGGATGTACAGTCATCTTCAAGGCCAAGGCTGGGACAGGTGAGGGAGGTACATTCGAATGAAGCAAGTTTCATCACTGGTTAAAAGAGGCTTCAAGAGACCTTGAGTTTCCTGGAACTAACATTTCTCTAAAGGACCAAGGATTAGGTTATGACCAATCCACCAGATTGATTTTAGGGAAAAGAAATTTTCTCTTTGAAATAATAAACAGTGAGAGGGATTTGAAGTCATAATAGACCTTGTAGGCAAAGAGAAGGTAAGTATTCCACAATTTATGTTCTGTTTTGAGTGCTGGGACATGTTGGTAGGGGGAAGAGAAGGAAACAAACGTTTAAAAAATTCCAACTCAGGGCTAAATAGTCTCTCAATCTCCCAGTCTCTGTCTTTCTCACCCTCACCCTATACCTTTTATCCAGCCTTACTCAACAACCAAAACAAGGCAAAGCTTTGTTCACAGCCGTTCCCCAGGGCCTACTCTGGCCCCTTTTCTGGCTCTAAGTCATGTTTCCTGCCCACTGGACCTGCTTGACCTTGGTTACCTGCTTTGCTCCTTAGAAGTCCTTAAGAGTGTTTATTGGACTTACCTCTCAGGATATGCCCACTCCTGCTTGCTTTGGGGAGGATATGCTGCCCCAACTCTGTTCATGAGGACCCAAGCCGTGGCAGCAGCTGGCCCACTCATGGTGGGGAACAGCTGGTTTGGACATTTGGTTTGGGCCTTTTGTCTATCAGTTATCCCTTCTGCCCTTGCCCCCTCTAACCTGGTATTTAGTCTTGTACCCTTGAGCCTGTTTCTCAAGTCACCATCCCCTGGCTTTGGTCCCATGTTTAACACCTAGATCTCATCTGACTCTGTAGGGCTCAGGCTTCTTTAGTTAAGGCTGACCTTTTTGGAACCCTGCTATGATGGGATATATATTGTGTCTTCAGGGTAGCATGATCATAGGTTAATAATGTTTTCTCAAAGGGAAAGAAAAACTCAATATCTACTACTATTCTCTTGATCAGCATTTAAAGATACTATTAAACCAAGCTGTGTCATACATTTAAATTTGAATGCCTTTTTCTGACGTTTAATATAAGAACATAGAGACTTATTCGTAACTTACAGAATACTTGTAAAGTCTAAATAATGTGTTAAAAAAAACCCAGAATACAGAAGTTATGTGTGAATTTCATGCTAAATTATTATAAACATTTGCCTGCTTGGTTCAGAATTATTATCTCATCTCTTGTCTCTCCAGCTGCAGCAAGACCCCTCAAGAAAACCATGTTTATAGCTGGAGTCATTCATGATCTTAACAATAAGAATCAATGATCCTGTTCAGTGAATAACAGCTCAGACGGTGCTCATAACGTGAACGGGCTCTGAAGCTGGCATACAAGAGGAGTTCAGAGGTTAGTGGATGTGAATGGTTTAATGAAAGATGACATGTCACAAAATACTTCAAGTCCAGCTGGTGGTATAAGAATCCATCTGGGAATTAAGCTCATCAGGAGTATAAAAACTGGGTTTGTTTAGGTTTGCCATGATCGAATGAATCTAAAGTATAGGGTTCCATGGTATTCTAGAATGAAAAAAAATTAACTTTTGAAGTAGTAAATGAATTTACTTATAAAGTGAACTGAGACTGTTCTTTTGAATGCCAAGGGGATTTCTTTCTTTTTATTTTTTTTAATTTTATTTTTTGGCTGCGCGGCATGTGGGATCTTGGCTCTGGGACCAGGGATCAAACCTGCTCCTCCCGCGTTGGAAGCGTGGAGTCTTAACCACTGGACCGCCAGGGAAGTTGCTAAGGGGGTTTCTAATTTCCCATCAAAAAAGGAGAAAAGGTCTTAAGGGTGGAAAAGCAGTATCTACCTCTTTATATTGAAGATTTGAAACACTTTTGACTTTTTCCATGAAGCACTTTCCTTAGTGCATTTTGCCATAAGGGGGTGCTCTGGGATAATACGTTTCAGCAAAGCCGCTGTCTTTTCTACTTGTTTACCTAAAAAAAAAGCAAACATAGATTTGTTCCTTCTACTTCTCATCCAGATTCACTAACCTTTGAAAGGTGTCGATTTAAATTAAAATGAAAAAAATAGTGAAAACTATTTAAAATAACCAGTGTCATTTTGTGTAGACCCTTGTTTCCTTTTTTGAGAAATAAGTTCAGAGGTTAGTGGATGTGAATGGTTTAATGAAAGATGGCATGTCACAAAATACACAATAAACCAAAATTACACTTGAATTCTGCTGGCTTGGGAACTAAAGCCATATCTTGATGAATTAGTATTTACTCTTTTACTTTAGTTCCTTTCTGTGGCATTACTTTCACTATGTCTTTGGCCAGTGCTATGGGGATGCATTGTAGTTGAAACTGCTTTCTTGCAAAGGTCTGTCAGTGTTTCTGTAACTTCTTCTGTTAACCTCTGCCACATTTATTGACCAGTTCTTAGGTTCTGTTCTTGCCTCCCTAAGTGTGGGGAGTGACACAGTGGGGAGGAAACTCAATTCTGTTTTTATAGACTGGAAGGGAAAATGAGAGGCAATCATAGTAGCTATTCCAGGCACAGAACGCTGTGAAGGACAACTAACTAGCCAAGGTCACCAACAGGGTTCTACTGCAGGATGTCTGAAGGTGTTGGCTCCTTATTGCCTGGGTGGCAAATGGCCCTGGTATATAGTAGAGGGATAGAGAGAAATGTTATATCTTTGCTTATAAAAGAGTAGTTCTTGCTATATATTCCCTAAACCCATCTCCTTAGGCATAACTACGTGAGACTTCTTTTGTCATCTTTTTTTTTTTTTTAATAAATTTACTTATTTTATTTATTTATTTTTGGCTGCATTGGGTCTTCATTGCTGTGCACGGGCTTTCTTTAGTTGCGGTGAGTGGGGGCTGCTCTTTGTTGCGGTGTGCAGGCTTCTCATTCCGGTGGCTTCTCTTGTTGTGGAGCACGGACTCTAGGTGCACGGGCTTCAGTAGTTGTGGTGCGCAGGCTCAGTAGTTGTGGCTCGCGGGCTCTAGAGCGCAGGCTTAGTAGTTGTGGCACTTGGGCTTAGTTGCTCCGAGGCATGTGGGATCTTCCTGGACTAGGAATCAAACCCGTGTCCCCTGCATTGGTAGGTGGATTCTTAACCACTGTGCCACCAGGGAAGTCCCTCTTTAGTCATCGTTATGACCATTTAACTCTATATACAAGAGGGCAATTTGGCTGAGGATTTATATAAATAGTATAACTTGGGAGGTTTTTAGAATAATGTCTATTCATCAGTCTTTAGTGTCCTTTTTATGCATGGCATTAATTTTTTTAAAAAACAAGGTATATCCATATCAATATCTATATTTTAAAATACATTTTTCTTCTTTTTTAGTAATTGGTATTTCATTTTATTTTATTATTATTTAAAAAATATTTATTTATTTTTGGCTGTGTCTGGTCTTAGTTGTGGCACACTGTATCTTTTGTTGCGGTGCACAGGCTCTTCATTGTAACATGTGGGCTTCTCTCTAGTTGCGGCGCGAGGGCTTAGTTGCCCTGTGGCTTGTGGGATCTTAGTTCCCCAACCAGGAATCGAACCTGCATCCCCTGCATTGGAAGGCGGATTCTTAACCACTGGACCACCAGGGAAGTCCCCAAAATACATTTTTCTTAAATATATGTTAAGTTCCACTTCCGATAATTGGTTACCTTTATTTATTTATTTATTTATTTCTAGAGGTGATGCAGAGAAATGAGGAAAAGACAGAGTTCTGGGTAAAGGAAAATGTACATAAGCTTTTTCCTCCTCAGTTTTAAGATTTAAAATAGTATTTTCCTTGTTCTTTACACTTGTGGGAAAAAACCCCAAACTTTTCTTAGATTCTTGACTATAATGGAATATCCTAAGGAAAAGACTTTGTTTAAGAGTCTAATATTAGAAACCCTAAGAGGTTATCAAATGGCCAAGAACTAAAACAAAGAAAGAAAATGTTCTCTAAGTTTTTTTTTTTTGTTTTTTGCTGTTTTCCCATCTATAAATTTAAAAATTTTAAGATTTAAAGTGAGCCATAGACTCCATGTGGCTGCTAGTGGTCTCACATTTTGTGGGCTGATCAAGCATCAGAAGGGGGAAGTGCAGTCACTAAACTTGCTCCTGACCTGCACACACATTTTTTTCCATTAATCCTTTTCACAGAACAGATGCTCTGGGTGCAGCTTTAGGCCAGAAGAATGTCCAAAATATGTGGGTGTGAATTTGGCCAAAGGGTTAGTTGAATGTGGAGCACAGATACCAGCCTAGTAACAGGCCACATTTTAATGAAAAACGCACATTCAGCATGGCATTATGTTTTTCAAAGAGGTAATTCCCAGTCATGGAGGACACAAGGGAGAAACAGGCATTCACGTGGAACTGCTTTAAAACAGAGTTCTTGTGTATCCTGGCCATGGGGCAGGGCTCACTAGTAACCCTTGGGAAATTAGATAATGGAATTTTGCTAGGCATAATTGAGTTTTTTTGGATCATCAGTCATAATTCTTCAAAAAGAAAAAGCCCTCTACAGTTGAATAAAGGAAAGACTTCAAAATTATAATTGGCTATGCTAGAAAAAAAAACTTTCAAAAGGGGAAAAGGGGTTGTCCCCTTCACATGCTGAGAACTGTGAATAAGCAGAGAAACAATTTTCCTTGTTCCACTTAATAAAAAAATAGTGAAGAAAACAAAGTGACCAAAAAAATCTTTACCTGAAGAGTGAAATATAAAAGTCTCTTAGATACATGTTATACTAGAAGTGGTTCTATTTCCTCTCAAGAAATGTGTATGTGTTTTAAACCATTTGGGATCATCTATAAGTACATAAGCAACATAACTGAGGTTATTTTTTAAGAATGAGAGAAATGTAGAAATATTAGCCTCAGTCACTTTTTAAATGTGAACAAAATGCTATTTGATAGTGTTAAAAAATAAACATTTAATTTTATGTCATTATTATGGCTAGTTGTAGATGGCATACAAAAACAGTGGAAAGTGGCTTCAAAAAAAGGAAGTACATTGGGACTTCCCTGGTGGTCCAATGATAAAGAATCCACCTTCCAGTGCAGGAGATGCGGGTCAGGGAACTAAGACCCACATGCAGTGGGGCAACTAAACCCACGCGCCACAACTACTGAGCCTGCGTGCCTCAACTAGAGAGACTGAGTGCTGCAAACTACAGAGCCCACGTGCTCTGGAACCTGCGCGCCACAACTAGAGAAGAGAAAACCCGCATGCCACAACTAGAGAGAAGACTGCACGCTGCAACGAAAGATCCCGCGTGCCTCAACGAAGTTCCTGCGTGCCGCAACTAAGACCTGACGTGGCCAAAAAAATTAAAAAATAATAATAAATAAATCTTTAGAAAAGGAAATACATTAATGAAAGTATTATATCTGAGGTAAAGAAGGTGACAGTTTATTCTACTTTCTGCTAGTCAATTTTATGATCAGCCCCTTTCTTCAGAAGAGCTAGGGTGATGAGGGGATATGAAATTAGGACATCAAGGAAGAATGAAAGAATCTTAATGTTGTTTAGTCTGAAGAAGGCAAGACTGGAAGAGTCAAGAGGAGGAAGAAGGATCAGGCTTCTTCTGGAAGGACCCTCCAAGTTGAATTTTATTCAGTGAATGGAAAAAATAGGGATTGGTCAAACTTGGTTCAATATTGAGCTCTTCAAATAGTTGGCCATTGTTGGGCAGTAATGTTGTAGAGAAGATTTCAATATAAAGATGCCATGCCAATAGGATAAAGTTTATGAGATAGAGATATAGCCTCAATTCTGCCAAATCCTTGAGTGTAAAAAAACTCAAAACTCAATTTATTTGCAAATATTGTTAAAATAAATAAATAAGCAAAGAAGTAAATATGCATATCCTTTAGGCATAAAATAAATGTTATATTTTACTTCTCACGTGTTTGTTGAATTGAATTAGGTTAAATGTTATAAGCCCAGGAATAATTTATGGATAATATTCTTTCATTTTTAATATAGTTAAGCCTATTTTCTTTTCTTTTTTTGGCCGTGACACAGGGCATGCGGGATCTTAGTTCCCTGACCAGGGATCAAACCTGTGCCCCCTGCAATAGAAGCGCGGAGTCCTAACCACCGGATCGCTTGAGAAGTCCCAAGCCTATTTTCTATACTATAAATTAGGCATGCGAAATCTCAGTTTTAGATAGAAAATCCTATTTCTACATTTAGCCTCTCTTAAATTATTACAACTAACAACGTAAAGAAAACTCTTTTGAGTTTTAACAACTATGGGAATAAATTGAACTCCTTCTTGTTACCTTCTCTGTGAGCTGAAAACATTTGAGTCAAGGGCTAGAGGTTTCCTACACTTCGATTAAAAGAAAAAGAAAAACAACTCAGAAGCCTCTTTTCTTGCTCTGGAGGATTGGTGCTGGAACAATTGGGTATCTCTATGGAAAAAAATGAAATTGACTTCTACCTCATACCATAGACAAAAATCAATACCAGGTAGATTAATGACTTAAATATGAAAGTCAAAACTATAAAGCTGGGCTTCCCTGGTGGCGCAGTGGTTGGGGGTCCGCCTGCCGATGCGGGGGACACGGGTTCGTGCCCCGGTCCAGGAAGATTCCCACATGCTGTGGAGCGGCTGGGCCCGTGGCCACTGAGCCTGCGCGTCCGGAGCCTGTGCTCCGCAACGGGAGAGGCCACAACAGTGAGAGGCCCATGTACCGCAAAAAAAAAACAACAAAAAATACCTATAAAGCTATTGGAAGACAATACAGGAGAATACCTCAAGGGTTAAGTGCCCTTAAACAAGTCACAGAAATCACTAAACATAACATTTCACCATTTCACAATAAAGGATATCCAGATGGTTGATAAATTTTATGAAAAAGATGCTCAACCTCATTTCTATTAGGGCTGTGTAGATTAGTGCGATACCTTTACACACCTACCAGATTTGCGAAAATTAGTACATCTGACGATATCAAGGACTGGCCAGGGGAAGAAGCAGCCGGAGCGCTCATCTTATAGGTTTCTAATGGCAATGTAAATTGGCACAACTGCTTTGGAAATTAGTTCGCATCATCAGGTAAAGTTGAAGATACTCATATCCTATGACATGAGAATTCCACTCCTAGGAACGTACTGTGTGCTTATGTTTATCAGAGTTCATGTTTAACAGTATTCATAACAGCATTGTTCTTAGTAGTCCCCAGATGGAAACGTCATAAATATCCATCAACTGTACAGTGGAGGAATAAATTAAAGGATATTTAGAAAATGGAAAATTAGGCAGAAATGAAAATGCACAAGTATAGCTATAAGCAACAATATGGAGCAAAAGAGAATACATACAGTATGATTCCACTTCTATAAAGTTCAAAAATAGACAAACCTAAATTATATTATTTAAGGATACATACATGAGTGGTAAAACTAAAGGAAGCAAGGACATAATTATGATAAAAGTAAAGATAATGGTTAACTCTAGGGTGATGGGAGAATAACAGAAGATCCATTCTCCAGAGTTAGCCAAGTATTGATGATTTCTAGAAGGAACAAGGTATAGAAAGTTCATGAGTTGAAAAGAAAGTGTGTCTAAGAGAAGAGCTATCTATAAATAAGGTATCATCTAGAGTTATCAGATCGAAATTCTGAAATATTTTAGAAGATAAATTCATATCCAAACCTAACTAAGTTAGTATGGGCTTATATTTATGATTCATTTATTACCTGAAATCTTATGAGGGTAGATTATTGGTAATATTGTAGAATAGGCCAAAAATTGTTTTTTGGCTCTCTGGCCACCTCCTTTCTTGATTTTATCTCCTTGCCCAAACCCTGCATCTCATTTCTAAATTATTTAATGAAGATGATTGCTGCTCTCTTGGCTTAAGGGATTAACTCTCCCAGGAATTTGTATTTTAAGAGATTTTTTTAAAGAAGACTGAAAGGCTTTAAAGACCCCTAATAAAATCTTAGATAATGGAATTTAAACTATCCTTTTAAAACGTGGAGCAATTTTTCACAACGTGACTCACGTGTAAGGTTTTGTGAGTAACAATCAGCCTCTGCTTGCAGAAGGCCCACCAAAGAAGAGACCCCTGTCTAGCTTGGAGGTTGGTTTCTTTTGAAATTGACAAAGATTTAAAGTACTTTGCCTGAAGTTTTTGCTCTGTAAGAGGTGAAATCTCTACTAACTCAATGAATTGTAAATAGAGATACACATTTTAGTTGTCCATGTTATGAGATGGCTATTTTCAGTTCAGTGAAATGAAATATAACCAGCCACCAAAGTATGAAACTTATAAGTCCTTCATAAAAGAAACTGAAAAATTATATTCTTGGCTAGAATGGAATGAGTTTCTTTGACTTATAAAGTATAAATTGTTACGATCACTAGTTTGGCAAAGTTAGAAAAGATCTATTATTATGCATACATATAAGACTTGTACTGAATTTGAAATCCATTCTTTAAATAATTATCCCCAAGATTGGATCCTCTCCTGGGATAGAAGCAATCATCAGAGAGTACTAAATACCTAACTGATCGAGTAGGTAATTTGTGGAGCTGTGCTTGCAGTGAACAGAAGAATTCTTTTAAAAATTATTTGTTTATTTATTTATTTTGGCTGTGCTGGGTCTTAGTTATGGAACGCGGGATCTTCGTTGCGGCATGTGGACTCTTATTTGCGGCATGCATGCAGGATCTAGTTCCCCGACTAGGGATTGAACCCAAGCCCCCTACATTGGGAGCACGGAGTCTTACCCACTGGACCACCAGGGAAGTCCCAAACAGAAGAATTTAAATAAGTTGGATTATTGAATTAGTCCAATTAGTTGAATTAATATTAATTGAATTAGTATTAATTGAATTAGTATTAATATTAATTAGTTGAATTAATATTCAACCATCTAACTGTTGAATACCCAAAATTCACTGGGTGAAAATAATTGCTAATCCACCTCAAAATTGTGGGTGAAAAGAATTGCTCCTGTATTGTTTTAAATGTTAGCTCAATAATATAAACAGGTGATAAAATATGTACAGTTTACCCTTGAACAGCACGGGTTTGAACTGTGTGGGTCCACTTATATGTGGATTTTTTCAGTAGTAAATAATACAGTACTACACGACCCAAGGTTGGTTGAATCCTCAGATGCTGAACCGTGGATACAGAGGATCTTGGGATACTGAGGGCTGACTGTAATTTATATGCAGCCTTTCTATTACACAAAGAGTCGATGCCCCTAACTTGTGTGTTGTTCAAGTGTCAACTGTAGATTCTCTCTCTCTCTCTCTCTCTCTCTCTCTCTCTCTCTCTCTCTCGCACGCACACACACACACACACACACACACACACACACACACACACATTTTCTTGAGAATTTCATTAGTTTCTTTTCTGAGTGGTCAGGGATACCTGTAGTAGATTTCTAAATGGTTGTTTAAGTATCTTGATGCATCTTTGTTTGTTTCAGGGTAGGTAATCTGGTTGCCACATTTAATATTTTATTTTCTACTTCTATTACCTAATTTTTATGGGAATCTCACAAGTGCACAAGGGTATATATATATATATATACACACACATACATACATATATATACACATATATATGTATATATATGTGTGTGTGTGTGTGTGTATATATATATATTCATTCCCTGGAACATTTTTTTTTTCCAACCTGTGCCCCCTGCATTGGAAGTGTGGCATCTTAACCACTGGACCACCAGGGAAGTCCCCCTGGAACATTTTTTTAATTTAATTTTTATTTTATATTAGAGTATAGTTGATTTACAATGTTGTGTTAGTTTCAGGTATACAGCAAAGTGATTCAGTTATCCATATATATATATATATCCATTCTTTTTCAGATTCTTTGCCCATATAGGTTATTACAGAATATTGAGTAGAGTTCCCTGTGCTATACAGTAGGTCCTTGTTGATTATTTTATATATAGTAGTGTGTATATGTTAATCCCAAACTCCTAATTTATCCCTCCCCCAGCCTTTCCCCTTTGGTAACCGTAAGTTTGTTTTCTATGTCTGTGAGTCTGTTTTCTGTTTTGTAAATAAGTTCATTGGTATCATTTTTTTAGATTCCACATAGAAGTGATATCATATAATATTTGCATTTCTGTACACTAACAACAAAATATCAGCAAGAGAAATTAAGGAAACAATTCCATTTACCATTGCATCAAAAAGAATAACACACCTAGGAATAAACCTACCTAAGGAGGCAAAAGACCTGTACTCTGAAAATTATAAGATGCTGATGAGAGATTGAAGATGACACAAACAGATGGAAAGATAAACCATGTTCTTGGATTGGAAGAATCAATATTGTAAAAATGACTATACTACTTAAGGAAATCTACAGAATCAATGCAATCCCTATTAAATTCCCTGGAACATTTTAAAAGGAAAAAATAAAATTGAAGACAAGCTAAAAGCCCATTGAAGTGGGATGGTTGTATTATGGTACAATGATAAAATGGAATACAATGATAAAATGAATGAGCTAGATTTATAGTATAAATGTAAAAGGATTCCCACTTCTACTATATTACCTTCCTTCTCCCAGCCTGTGCCTGTGACCTCATCAGGAGTTCCCTACAATCAATTGATAGGGGAAGAGGAATCTTAGGACTGGTTTACAGATGATTCTGTGCAGTATGGAGGCACTACTTGAAAATGGACAGCTATAGTACTATGACCCCCTTCTGAGACATCCCTGAAGGACAGTGGGGAAAGGAAATACTCCCAGTGGGCAGAACGTCAAGCAGCACAGTGGCTTGCTCATTTTTCTTGGAAGGAAAAATGGCCAGATGTTACCTATACACTGACTCATGGGCTGTGGCCAATGGTTTGGCTGGATGGTCAGAGACTTGGAAGGAGCGCGCCTGGAAAACTGGTAACAAAGACATTTTGGGAAGAGGTATATGGGTAGACTTCTCTGAATGAGTGAAAATATGAAGTTATTTGTGTGTCATGTGAATGTTCACCAAAGTATATCCTCAGGAGAGGAGGATTTTATTTTTTAATTTAATTTAATTTAATTATTTTTTTTAATTAATCAAGGATTTTAATAATCAAGTGGATAGAATGACCCATTCTGTGGATACCAGTCAGCCTCTTTCCTGAGCCACCTCTGTCATTGCCCAATGGGCTCATGAACAAAGTGGCCATAGTGGCAGGTTATGCCTGGGCTCAGTGACATGGACTTGTACTCACCACAGCTGACCTGGCTATGGCCACTGCTGAGTGCTCAGTCTGCTACCTACACTGAGTCCCGATATGGCATCCTTCCCCAGGGTGATCAGCCAACTACCTGCTGACAAGTTGATTACATTGGACAACTTCCATCATGGAAGGGGCAGCATTTTGTTCTTACTGGAATAGACACTCTGGATGTGGATTTGCCTTCCCTGCATGTAGTGCTTCAGCTAAAAATACCATCCATAGACATATAGAATGCTTTATCCACTGTCATGGTATCCATACAGTATTGCTTCTGATCAAGGAACTTAATTTACAACAAATGAAGTGTGACAATGGACCATGCTCATGGAACTCATTGGTCTTACCATATTTCCCATCATCCTGAGGCAGCTGGCTTCATAGAATGGTGGAATGGCCCTTTGAAGACTCAGTTATAGTGCCAGCTAGGTGGCAGCATCTTGTAGGACAGTGTTCACCAGGAGGCTCTATGTGCTCTGTACTTTCTGCTGTTCTCCCATAGCCAGGATTCATGGGTCCAGGAATCAAGGGGTGGAAATGGGAGCAGTACCATTTTTCCCCTGGTGACCCACTAGCAAAGTTTTTTCTTCCTGTCCTCATGAGCTCATACTCTGCTGGCCTAGAGGTCTTAGTTTTAAATGGAAGAATAACTTTACCAGGAGACACAACAATGAATTGGAAGTTAAGACGGCCAACCGGCCACTTTGGGCTCCTCATGCCTCTGAACAGGCAAAGAAGAGAGTTACTGTGTTGGCTGGGGTGACTGATCTTGAAAACCAAGGGGAAATTGGACTACTACTTCACAGTGGAGGTAAGGAAGTGTATGTCTGGCATACAGATCTCTTAGGGTATCTCTTATTATTACCATGCCCTGTTATCAAAGTTGATGGAAAACTACAGCAACCTAATTCAGGCAGGACTAGTAATGACACAGACCCTTTAGGAATGAAAATTTGAGTTATCTACCTGGTGAAGAACCACGACCAGCTGAGGTGCTTGCTGAGGACAAGGGAAATACAGAATAGGGAGTGGAAGAATGTATTCTAAATACCAGCTATGGGACTTCCCAGGTGGCACAGTGGTTAAGAATCTGCCTGCCAATGCAGGGGACACGGGTTTGAGCCCTGGTCCAGGAAGATCCCACATGCCGCGGAGCAACTAAGCCCGTGCGCCACAGCTACTGAGCCTGCGCTGTAGAGCCCGCAAGCCACAGCTACTGAGCCCGCATGCCACAGCCACTGAAGCCCGCGTGCCTAGAGCCCGTGCTCTGCAACAAGAGAAGCCACCGCAATGAGAAGCCCGCGCACCGCAACGAAGAGTAGCCCCCGCTCGCTGCAACTAGAGAAAGCCCACACACAGGAACGAAGACCCAACACAGCCAAAAATAAATAAAATAAATTTATTAAAATAAATTAATTAATACCAGCTGTGACCACATGACCAGTAATAATAATAATTGTAATTGTCATGAGTATTTCTTCCTTATTTTGTTATGAATATGTTTGTGTGTGTATTCTTAGCAAGTATCTTCATTTTCTTCTCTCTCTTATCCTCTTATCATATAACATTAAATGTATTGACTTTACACTATAATATTTAAGTTGTATGGTATCAAGAAGAGTGAACATCACCCAGGAACTTTGCATCTTCTTTTGGAGAAAGTGTTAGTGCTTTTTCAGTTGAACAAAGTATAGTTGTATTATATTAGCTGGAAGTATAACCTTATTATTATGGACTGAATGTTTGTGTCCTTCCAAAATTCATATGTTGAAAACCTGACCCCCAATGTGTTGGTATTAGGAGATGGGGCCTTTGGGATTAGGATTAGATGGGGTCATGATGATAGAGCCCTCAGGAGTGGGATTACTGTCCTTATAAGTGTCACAAGAGAGCTTCCTATCCCTTCCTGCTTTCTGCCATGTGAGGATACAAGAAATCAGCACTTAGTAACTGGAAGAGTTGCTGGAAGAGCAGTCTCACTAGAGCTTGGCCATGCTGGCATGCTGATCTCAGACTTCCGAACTTCAAAACTATGAGAAATAAATTTCTGCTGTTCATAAGTCACCCAGTCTAGGATACTTTGTTATAGCAGCCTGAACTAAGACACTTGTTATTATCTTTGTTTAGATATCAGGTATGGTTTAAAGAGTACCAAATTGACAAGTAGTGGGTTTGTGATAATTAATGTTATGTATAAACTTGGCTAGTCTATGGTGCCCAGATGTTTGGTTACATGCCAGTTTAGATGTTGTGGTGAAGGTATTTTAGATGTGATTAACATTTAAGTCAGTAGTTTGAGTAAAGCAGATTACCTTCCATAAGGTGGGTTGCTGAGCAATACACAGAGTAAATTCCATTTTTATTAAAAATTCATATTCAAACATATGCACACATATAAATAAGTAGCCATGAAAAAAGTTCTGGAAATAATGCACACCAAACCAACAGCAATTACCTCTGGGGAATGGGACAGGGGCTGAGGTGAGGAAAGAGGTGTATCATTCCTTTTTGATTTTATAAAATTTTTGTCATTCAAATTTTCCCCAATCAGAATGTATTTCTTACAATTGTCCTTTATTCCAGAAGAAGATCCTACTTTGCTTTATTTTGGTTAAGAGGATCAGTTATCAGTCTGACAAATTTTGTTTCCCAATATTCATCTACAACTGTAAGCTGGAACTAGTGCTATGCATGTCAAAGCACAGCTACACCATGACTATCTTCCTTCCGGCCTACAGGCTGTACAAATGTGCAGAATAAGACTAAGAATAATGTAACTTGTTTGAGATTCCATATTTTACAATAACTAAATGTAGTAACATAAATTATTAAAGATGTGAGATATTTTGTGTGAGTAAAGATGGCTTTTTTTTGGTAGTGTACTTGCAGTGTTGCAAATTGGGTTCCTCAGGCAGCAGGCTCTGAGACACAGCTTAGCATGCAGGATGTTTATTAAGCCGTGCCCTTGGGAATAAAGCTTGTTGAAACATGGGGAAGGAAGCAGAGGGATAAATCCAGCTGTGGTGCACACCAAACCACAGTCTCAGCTGACCCCACAAAGAGCTCTGAAGCTAGAATGGCATTTGGGATTGTCCTAAATTGGCCCTAGGTGGCTAAGTGTTTATACTCCCACATCAACCAGTCATTGGATAAGGGGCCACCCTGGAAGGGGCATGGTTTTGGGCAAGGTTTCAGGCAAGGGTCTCTGCTTCTGAGGCAATCCTGAAAGGGGCTGGCTGACAGCAGAAGACTGATTGAGGTAATTCCTGAAAGGTGTTAACATAGGGTAAGGCTGTCTGCCACGAGTACTCCTAGTGTTCTCCTAGCTGAAGCAACAAGTCCATCAGCGAAGAAGAATCTGGGTGGCACACCACAATGTCTACCTCATGCACCCTTCTTATTCTTGGGATCAACTTCTAAAACCATTTATGTGTCATTTTTTTAAATATGTAATCCCATTACATAATCATATCAGTATGGTACTTTAATAAGTCACATGAAATACTTATGGTGCTTATTAAGTGCTAGCTATCATTATCATAATTATTATACTCACCTAGTTGGCAGATGTCTTGAAAAAAACATAGTGTAATTTCCCAAGCTTTGTTTTTATTAAGCATGGAGAAGAGCTGGTACAAGCGGAAAAGAATATTATAACATTTCTGTTGAACATACATTATATTAAGTTTATCCTGAAAAAGTTTCAAATTTTAGGTTGTTTTCCTGTAATCCCTTTCATATGATAAAGAGAATTTTATTCTTCCCTTTTGATTTTATAAGCTATAATTCAGTGTCATTTGATGATTCCTAAGGAACTCTCTTTCCTGGTTTATTAAGAAAAAAGTTAGGCCCAGATTTTTTTTTTTTTTTTTTTTGTGGTACACGGCCCTCTCACTGTTGTGGCCTCTCCCATTGCGGAGCACAGGCTCCGGATGCGCAGGCTCAGAGGCCATGGCTCATGGGCCCAGCCGCTCCGCGGCATGTGCGGACTGGGGCACGAACCCGTGTCCCCTGCATCGGCAGGCGGACTCTCAACCACTGTGCCACCAGGGAAGCCCAGGCCCAGATTTTAAATTAATTCCCTTGACAAATGTAATCCCATCATAAATCATAACAATAAATGAAAAGCCAGCTTCAGCTCTAGGAAAAAATAGTCGTGTGAGACTATTGTGTTCATGCTGTTGAAATTTGGTTTTGTACATTTGACTGTATGCTGATGAAAAATATCTGTTAACCAGGGGGAAAAGAAAAGAAGCTAATAATACTTACTGAGTACTCTTCTAAGTATTTTACCTGCATTATCTCATATATCAGTCTTCTGAGGTAGATACTGTTACTGTCTCTTTTATAGATGATGAAACTGAGGTTCAGAAAGGTAATTTGATTAAGGTCAAACATCTAGTCAAGGGGCAGCACAGGAATTAGAACCCAGGATAATTGGGCTGCAAGATTCATATTTCTAATCATTCCACTTTACTGACATGAAGGACTGATTTGAGTCCTTCAAGGATTTGAGTCCTTGATTCCTCTCAGTTAATCAATTGTTTATTGAAAACATACTGTGAACCCAGCACAGCCCAGGACTGGAAAGATTTTAAGATGATCAAGGGGAGTGTTTCTGCACCTTAATTATTCATTTACTATTTTTCTTTGTTGTCATGTGTACCACATGAAGTATTACTTCCCCCTTTCTGAACATTCTTGTTTCCAGAACTTGACTTGTATACTCAAATCTCTCAACTGTGTTAAAAAATCTTAACAAAAGAAATAGTTTTTATTATATCTTTTATACCTTTTGAAAGATGATTCAACATTTTGTTTAGTACAATAAGAAACTGAAGAGTGATATATCAGTGGTGATTTATTTTACTAGTGCATATGCTTCTAGATAATTTAATAATATTCTTCCATTTTCTTACTGTTTTATTCTTTAAAAAAATCACAGTTGAGAATAGTTGGTCAGTAATGATGAACTAATTTCAAGGATGGTGACATAGCAAAGTAATTGAAGATATGAGAAAAATATCTCTAAGATACCCTATGTTAAATTTTAAAGAGTTCATTGGACCTGTTTGGTAATTGCAAGATATAATGAGCTTTATCCTAAAAAATAAAAAAGCAAAATTTCTCCTTGTTTTTTAAGACCTCTAAGATAAAAAATCAATCTTCTTAAATAAAGACCTCTATGAAAAATTAATCTTTACAAATAGAACTGCTCAAAAAAGAAATTCAAAAATCAAAAATGAGTCCAGTGGACACTGACATTATACCAAGGTTACATTTTGAAACAATTTCATGAGATAGATTCTGTTATTTCCATTTTACAGATCAAAAACTTAGTGTTCAAATTAAGAAACTTACAGTCCGCCCAACTCCACAACCTGTGCTAATACAATCACTTACTATTCTGTAATAGTTCCTCTAACCTCTCATATCATCCTATAGTTTTCCTTCAAAAACTATATATACATACAGTTTCTTACTATATTATAAGGACAGAAACTATGTTTTGCTGACCACAGTATATCATTGCATATAGTGTAGTGCCTGGCACAGAGTCAATGTGCAGTGAATATCAATTGAATTGAACAAATGGACAATTATTTAATCACTGTGCTTAGCATCCAATCAGTTAGCATGGGCAAAGGTATCTAACCACTTTATATATTAAGCACATATTCTGTAAAGAGTGAGTTTTAGGCTCTGAGAAAAGAAGATCAAGACATAGTCCCTGCCCTCAAGGAACCTTTGATATAGGTGGGATGTAGGGCAGGGAGCAAAGACAGGGGCATTAAAGGGTTAATAATAATGCAGGTGGGAAGATATAGACAATTGATCTATAGTGAGCATCACCCTCCCTAGGAGCTTCACAGCTTAACACGAGGGAGTCATCATGGAGGGCTCCCTTTTGTCCAGGGCAGAGAAAACTTCCTCATATAGAAAGAAAAATTTGTGTCCCCTTTTTCTAATCCATCATCTCTTCCAGGAAGTTGTTTCAACCTAAATCTTATATGATCAGTTTAAACAGATATCTTCTTTTTCTCTTCTTGGAGAATAGGAATTGGTGGTGAATGTTCATATACAGGCTTTGAGGATCATTAAGTCACTCTCCAGTCTTCTTTTCTCCAGGCTATATAATTTTTTAAAGTTTTCATCATAAATTTTATTTTCCTATCCTCCAGTTGTAATTACTGCTTTCCTCAGACTTATCTCCAAAATTTCCAGGTTTCTTTTAAACTGTGAAGCTGAGATTTGAACATGGTCCTTATAACAGAATCATTGTTTTACAATTTCTGCCTATTTTCCTCTTTCTTTTCTCTTCCTTTTCTTTCTCTTTCTTTCTCGTGTTGGCCATGCAAAACAATACTCTTTTTTTCCCTATGTTTTATTATACAGACATATTAGAGTCAACTTTTACTCTAATTGATAGTAGTATACAGTTAACTTTACAAAAGTTACATCTCATCTGTGGTAAATTGAACCATGCCTCCTGTTTATTCATGCCCCTGTGTGGTGTTCTCCCCTTGAATGTGGGCTGGCATTGAGACCTGCTTTAACTAATAGAATGCAGAGGAGGTGACACTGCTCATTCCAGGCTTAAGCCTTAAGAAGACCTCGCCGCTTTCTGGGGTAAAGCCAGCTGCTATGTAATATTTCTACTGTGAGACTGCCATGCTGTGAACATTTGTGCTCCACATGGCCTCTCCACGAGCCCAACCTAGCCACATGGTAGAGGCCTGTGGAGGAGACCAAATCCCCGGCCAACAGCCCTCACCGATCTAACCGACCACGCCAACTACACCAGCTTGACTGCCCATGAGTGAGGCCATCTTGGAAGTAGATGTATTCTCTAATCATAGTTGCACCACCCCATCTGAAGCCATGTGGAGCAATGACAAGTTTTCCTTGCCTCGCCTTGCCAAAATTGCAGAATTATAGGCAAACAAACAATTTTCTAAAGCCACTGTTTTTCAGGGTAATTTGTTAAATAGCAAGACAATTGAAACACTCTCTCTATGCAAGACCTTTTTTCATCTGTAAAATGAATTAGTTGGACAAGGTAATTTCCATATAGCATAAACTCTCAATTAGAGTGTGGTCCACCTTGTTCAACACATTGCTACTCAACTTCTGCCTGCAGCCCTGTGTTGGTCCTACAGATTCTTCATACCAATTTGTGACTGTTCTTGTTGAAATTTTTTCTTTTTTTTTCCTTAGACCCAAGTCTCTAACTTGCCAGAGTCATTCTGAATACTGATTTTTATCCTCCAGCATGCTAATACTGCTCTCAGCTTGTTGGTGTGTCCATTTTATGAGCTCAGCTTGTTGGTGTGTCCATTTTATGAGCTTGCTTTTTACTTCATCATTTCCTTCAGCAATCTCACAGCTGCATTCTCACAGCTGGACTGGCTGATTCATTGTCTTTTCTTGGCTCTCAGAAAATCCTACTGGCATAGTTTCTAGGATTCAGAATCCTGAAACTCGCCTTTCCCACCATTTTGCTGTTTCTGGCTCAAGAATACTCCTAAATGGGTCACTTTTCCAAGACATAGCATGTCCATCCATGTGAATTTCTTGTGAATAATATGTGCTATTAGAAAGTTAATGAGAAAAATATTTCCCTTTTTTGGTGGAGTCTGAGCTCAGACTCTTTCTGAAGCAATCATCATCAATTAATTATGCCTCAGGACTTCTGTGATATCGATGTGAAACCAGTAATTTTTTTTCACATCACGTCTCAGAATATTACAGCACATCTGCTCTCCTTGAGCTGAATTCATTCCAGAAGGAACATGTTTCTTAGTAAATATTGTCCAGTCATTTTTAAAGGACTTTCAAGCTTGGAGAGTATTAAAGTAATTGATTCTCAGCATTTTTTAAACTACTTTCAATTTTAGCCACTGCTGACCATCTGTTTATTCACTTCAGAAAGAGTTCTAAACATAGCCTAGAGTCATCATGAGTAATCTTAACAGGCTCACTAGAGCATATGCTATAACCCCGGTCTTCCCAGAATTTCAAAGTGCTTTAGAAAAGGACTGCATGCCATATTAGGGTCCACTTATCCTGTCTCACAGATGATATACTCAGAATATCTAGGAGCTAAATATATTATCTGAGGTAAGAGCAAAATAGAAGAGTTGATCTATGGGACAACTATAAGGTTGTAAGGTTAACACAACGCAAATTCCTATGATGTAAGGTTACTAGTTCCAGTGCAGAAGGCCAGTGTTTTCCCTCCCCACTAAATCTTTCAACTTGGAAGAGCACTAATTGTCACAGGCTCCTTAAGTACTCGAATACAAATGTTCTGGGGTAATATTGTTTACCCAAAGTTCTGCTTTCCTACTACACTAGACTTTTTTTTTTTCTATCCAGCATCCTTTCTTTACAAGAACTGCCTCTCCTCTACTTCCTGTGATTCTTATGGGCTGCATTTCCCAGGGCCTAAGTCATTTGGCCACAGTAATGGCACATGAACCAAGGTTGGCCTTTCAAAGTAACCTCTTCTTCTAAACACAGTGTTTGGCTCAGGAGTGGACATTGACCTAAGCAGGACAAATCAGAGACTTTCACTCAACTGATGGATGATGGTAGAGAGGATTCCTTCTACAGAAGCTGCTAGATTAGGATGTACCATGGAGCCACACATAGTAATCTTCTCTGGCCTCATGGAGTCTGTCTTATATTAAGAGAAAACTAACACACAGGAGCAGAGTGGAGAAACAGAGAGAAAATGAAAGCTGCCGATATTGGTTTGGTCCCTGGATATAGTTGTATTTAAACTTCTCAGCTAACCTAGTCACTTGCTCTTTTTCTTAAACTCATTTTAATTGTGTTTGAATCATTTTTAATTGAGTCAATTAATAGCAGCCTATTCTTTAAGGAAAATTTATGCAACCTTAAAAATTCCTTTCTTATCCAGCAATCCCACTTTTTGGTGTATATCCAAAGAAATGAAACCATTATCTTGAAGAGAGATCTATATTCCCATGTTCATTGCAGCATTATTCACAATAGCCAAGGTATGCAAATAATGTAAGTGTCCATCAACAGATTACTGGATCAAAAAAATCTCTCTCTCTCTCTGTAAACACACACACACACACACACACACACCCATACCCCCATACCCCCCCCCCCAGGAATATTTTTCAGCCTTAAAACAGAAAGAAAGCCTGTCATGTGAGATGACATGGATGAACCTGAAGGGTATTATGCTAGGTAAAATAAGGCAAATACTGCCTGGTACCACTTACCTGTGGAATCTTAAAATAAAGGTCAAATTCATAGTAACAGAGTAGACTGGTGGTTATCAGAGGCTAGAAGATAGGGGAAAAGGGGAGATATTGATCGAAGGGTACAAACTTTCAGTTATTAGATGATTAATTTCTGGAGACCTAGTGTACAGCATGGTGACTGTAGCTAGTAATAATGTATTGTATACTTGAAATTTGCATAAAGAGTAGATCTCAAGTGTTCTTACCATACACACACACTCACACACACAAGGTAACTATGGGAGGTGATGGGTATGTTAATTACTTTGATTGTGGTAATCATTTCACAATGTATACATATGTCAGACCATCATGTTGTACACCTTAAATATATACAATTTTTATCTGTCATTCATAGGTAGGTAGGTAGATAGATAAAATTCAGACAGTTAAAACTGAAAATCACTAATCAAAGTGAACAGGCAAAATTCAAGTTAAAAAAGTGGGAAGGGAAGAAGTAGAAGAGAGAAGACATTCTCAAACTTAGAAAATCTTGGAGGATTATGGCAGTTTTCTTTGTAAAGATAAAAACATATAATTACAGGGACTTCTCTGGTGGTCCAGTGGTAAAGAATCTGCCTTCCAATGCAAGGGACGCGGGTTTGATCCCTGGTTGGGGAACTAGGTTCCCACATGCCTCGGGGCAGCTAAGCCTGAGCACCACAACTACTGAGCTCATGTGCCTCAACTAGAGATCCTGCATGCTGCAGACTACAGAGACCATGCACCCTGGAGCCTGCGTGCCGCAACAACAGAGCTCACATTCCCTGGAGCCCGCAGGCCACAACTACAGAGAGAAAAAAACCACACGCCACAATCAGAGAGAAGCCCGAGCACTACAACTAGCAAGAGGCCCAAGTGCCACAATGAAGAGACTGCACACCAC
Source organism: Lagenorhynchus albirostris (assembly GCF_949774975.1). Classification (NCBI taxonomy): domain Eukaryota; kingdom Metazoa; phylum Chordata; class Mammalia; order Artiodactyla; family Delphinidae; genus Lagenorhynchus; species Lagenorhynchus albirostris. The sequence goes on along the minus strand of NC_083105.1, from coordinate 25,551,728 downwards.
AATGAAAGATCCCCCATGCCTTAGCGAAGATCCCGCATGCTGAAGCTAAGACCCGATGCAGCCAAAAAAGAAGAAAGAAAAAAAAGAGAGAAAAAGAAAAAAAAAAATTAAAATTGTACTCGGTTAAAAAAACCCCATATAATTACAAAGCTGACAGTTAAGATGAACTAAAGGGCTTCCCTGGTGGTACAGTGGTTGAGAGTCCGCCTGCCGATGCAGGGGACATGTGTTCATACCCCAGTCCGGGAAGATCCCACGTGCCGCGGAACGGCTGGGCCTGTGAGCCATGGCCGCTGAACCTGCGCGTCTGGAGCCTGTGCTCTGCAACGGAAGAGGCCACAACAGTTAGAGACCTGTGTACTGCCAAAAAAAAAAGAGAAAAAAAAAAAAAGATGAACTAAAAACAGGTACTGATCATCCGTACTTAGAAGTGTCCTTTTCACTTCTCCTGACACATCCATCAGAAGATAGCTTATGCTCAGTGGACTCATCACATCTTCAGCACATCTTGAAATCACTATCACCTGTCCCCAAGAGGCATTCCTAAGGAGGTACATGCCAGAGTTCCTTAATTCCAATTATTTCTCTGGTTTCTATATTTCTAAGATTTCAGGCTAAAGAGATGCTACAATCATATTTCTTGGTCTAAAACTTCCCAGTGGGTAGCAATACATTTTTTTGAAAGAAGATGAGGATGGAGAATCTTGTAAGACAAGGCTCTACCTGGCTGGATTAAGGAAACCACTTCTAGCTCTGGCCCTCTCACCTTCTGAAAAATTACTAAATTATATGAAAATTCTGTTCTAAAATTTTAACAACTGTCATTCACATTTCCAAGAAGAAGCCTATTTTTTAAATTAAAATTAAAATTAAAAATTTTTTTTGGCTGCACCACATGGCTTGTGGGATCTTAGTTCCCTGATCAGGGATTGAACCCTGGGCGCCAGCAGTGAAAGCACCGAGGCCTAACTACTGAACCGCCAAGGGAATTCCCAGAAGGCTATTTTTTAAATAAGTGAAAGTTTGAACCCTTTTACCAACTACTCCATATTTTTTCCCAGCCCCTAGCCCCTGGCAACCAGTCAATTTTTTACTCCGTGTTTCTATGAATTCCATATTTTACAATATTCGAATGGAATATATACATACATACGTTGAGAGACACTTAGGTTGTCTCCATACCTTGGCTGTTAATGAGTAGCTGCAATAAACATGGGAGTGCAGATATCTGTTCAAGATAGTAATTTTATTTCCTTTAGATATGTACCCAGAACTGAGATTGCTGAATCATATGGTATTTCTATTTTTAGTGTTTTTGAGAAATTTCCAAACTGTCTTCTGTAATGGCTGTACCAATTTATATTCCCACCAATAGTGCACAAGGGTTCCCTTTTCTACACATCCTCACCAACACTTGTTACCTTTTGACTTTTTGATAGTAGCCATTCTAACAGTTGTGAGGTGATATCTCCCATATTGTAGTTTTGAATTGCATTTCCCTGATAATTAGTGATGTCGAGCATCTTTTCATATAATGGTTGGCCATTTATATGTCTTCTTGGAAAAATGTCTATCCAGGTATATATATATTTTTAATTAATTAATTTATTTTTGGCTGCATTGGGTCTTCATTGCTGTGTGTGGGCTTTCTCTAGTTGTAGCGAGAGGAGGCTACTCTTCGTTGCGGTGCGTGGGCTTCTCATTGAGGTGGCTTCTCTTGTTGCGGAGCACGGGCTCTAGACACGTCGGCTTCAGTAGCTGTGCCTCATGGGCTCTAGAGAGCAGGCTCAGTTGTGGCGCACAGGCTTAGTTGCTCTGTGGCATGTGGGATCTTCCCAGACCAGGGCTCGAACCAATGTCCCCTGCATTGGCAGGTGGCTTCTTAACCACTGCACCACCAGGGAAGTCCCTATCCAGGTGTGTTTATATTTTAAAATACCTTAACCACATTTTGGAAGTACAATAAATATACATATGCACATACATACTAGATCAGGCTAGAGACTTCTTGCAAAATAGGAGGAAGTATTAACAGAAACATACGTTCAATTTGGACTCAATATTATCCTCTAAAAAATTAACAACCACATTAGAGGATCTAGTAAAAAATGATCCTTTTGTTAAGTACTTAAGCTAAATTAATCAAATATCATTCAACACCTGCATACAAGAAATCATGCCAAATATCGAGAATGAGAAGATGAAAATGATTTGATTCTTTGCCCTTAAGAATTTAGTAAGGGAGGTAGATTTGATTTCCCAGACAAGCAGAACTAATTCTTCTTCCATTAGGCTCTCATTGCACCTATCTCAATTACAGCACAAATCATAATTCTTTCTTTTTTTTTTGGCGGCACCACACGGCATGTGGGATCTTAGATCCCCAACCAGTGATCGAACCTGTGCCCCCTGCATTGGAAGTGTGGAGTCTTAACCAATGGACTGCCAGGGAAGTCCATCATAATTATTTCTTTAAGGATCCATGTCCTCTTTTACAATAAAAATTCTACAATGGGACAATTGACTGTCATTCACTTTTATGTTTTCAGTGCCAAATACTGTCCCTGGCACAGTAGGTATTTAATAAAAGCTGGATGTTGAGGCACTCATGAAATATACAACTCAATCTGACTTAAAAATGGGGAAGTGTGTTAGTTCACATAAGAGGAACTCCAGTGGTAGGGTGGATCCAGTAGTTTCACTATTTCATCAAAGGCAGCGGGTCTTTCAAAGATGTCACAAAGAAAGAAAACTACAGGCCAATATCACTGTTGAACCTAGATGCAAAAATCCTCAACAAAATACTAGCAAACAGAATCCAACAGCACATTAAAAGGATCATACACCATGATCAAGTGGGATTTATCCTGGGAATGCAAGGATTCTTCAATATATGCAAATCAATCAATGTGATAAACCATATTCACAAATTGAAGGAGAAAAATCATATGATCATCTCAATAGATGCAGAAAAAGCTTTTGACAAAATTCAACACCCATTTATGATAAAAACCCTCCAGAAAGTAATCATAGAGGGAACTTACCTCAACATAATAAAGGCCATATATGACAAACCCACAGCCAACATCGTTCTCAATGGTGAAAAACTGAAACCATTTCCTCTAAGATCAGGAACAAGACAAGGTTGTCCCCTCTCACCACTATTATTCAACACAGTTTTGGAAGTTTTAGCCACAGCAATCAGAGAAGAAAAAGAAAGAAAAGGAATCCAAATTGGAAAAGAAGAAGTAAAGCTGTCACTATATGCAGATGACATGATACTATACACAGAGAATCCTAAAGATGCTACCAGAAAACTACTAGAGCTAATCAATGAATTTGGTAAAGTAGCAGGGTACAAAATTAATGCACAGAAATCTCTTGCATTCCTATACACTAATGATGAAAAATCTGAAAGAGAAATTAAGGAAACACTCCCATTTACCATTGCAACAAGAAGAATAAAATACCTAGGAATAAACCCACCTAAGGAGACAAAAGACCTGTATTCAGAAAACTATAAGACACTGATGAAAGAAATTAAAGATGATACAAACAGATGGAGAGATATACCATATTCTTGGATTGGAAGAATCAACATTGTGAAAATGACTTTACTACCCAAAGCTATCTACAGATTCAATGCAGTCCCTATCAAACTACCAATGGCATTTTTCACAGAACTAGAACAAAAAGTTTCACAATTTGTATGGAAACACAAAAGACCCCGAATAGCCAAAGCAATCTTGAGAAAGAAAAACAGAGCTGGAGGAAATAGGCTCCCTGACTTCAGACTATACTTCAAAGCTACAGTAATCAAAACAGTGTGGTACTGGCACAAAAACAAATATAGATCAATGAAACAGGAGAAGAAGTCCAGAGATAAACCCATGCACATATGGTCACCTTATTTTTGATAAAGGAGGAAAGAACATACAATGGAGAAAAGATAGCCTCTCCAATAAGTTGTGCTGGGAAAACTGGACAGCTACATGTAAAAGAATGACATTAGAACACTCCCTAACACCATACACAAAAATAAACTCGAAATGGATTAAAGACCTAAATGTAAAGGCAGACACTATAAAACTCTTAGAGGAAAACAAAGGCAGAACACTCTATGACATAAATCACAGAAAGATCCTTTTTAACCCACCTCCTAGAGAAATGGAAATAAAAACAAAAACAAATGGGACCTAATGAAACTTAAAAGCTTTTGTACAGAAACGGAAACCATAAACAAGATGAAAAGACAACCCTCAGAATGGGAGAAAATATTTGCAAATGAAGCAACTGACAAAGGATTAATCTCCAAAATTTACAAGCAGTTCATGCAGCTCAATATCAAAAAAACAAACAACCCACTCCAAAAATGGGCAGAAGACCTAGATAAACTTTTCTCCAAAGAAGATATACAGATTGCCAACAAACACATGAAAGGATGCTCAACATCACTAATCATTAGAGAAATGCAAATCAAAACTACAATGAGGGGCTTCCCTGGTGGCGCAGTGGTTGAGAGTCCACCTGCCAATGCAGAGGAAACGGGTTCGTGCCCTCGTCCGGGAAGATCCCACATGCCGCAGAGCGGCTGGGCCCGTGAGCCATGGCCGCTGAGCCTGCGCGTCCGGAGCCTGTGCTCCGCAATGGGAGAGGCCGCGACAGTGAGAGGCCCGCGTACCACAAAAAAAAAAAAAAAAACTACAATGAGGTATCACCTCACAGTGGTCAGAATGGCCATCATCAAAAAATCTACAAATAATAAATGCTGGAGAAGGTGTGGAGAAAAGGGAACCCTCTTGCATTGTTGGTGGGAATGTAAATTGATACAGCCACTATGGAGAACAGTATGGAAGTTCCTTAAAAAACTAAAAATAGAACTACCATACGACCCAGCAATCCCACTACTGGGCATATACCCTGAGAAAACCATAATTCAAAAAGAGTCGTGTACCACAGTGTTCACTGTATTTCTATTTACAATAGCCAGGACATGGAAGCAACCTAAGTGTCCATCCACAGATGAATGGATAAAGAAGATGTGACACAATGGAATATTACTCAGCCATAGAAGGAAACAAAATTGAGTTATTTTTAGTGGGGTGGATGGACCTAGAGACTGTCATACAGAGTGAAGTAAGTCAGAAAGAGAAGAACAAATACCGTATGCTAACACATATATATGGAATCTAAAAAAAAAAAAAAAAGGTTCTGAAGAAGCTAGGGGCAGGACAGAAATAAAGACACAGACGTAGAGAATGGACTCGAGCACATGGGGAGGAGGAAGGTAAGCTGGGACGCAGTGAGAGAGTGGCATGGACTTATATATACTACCAAAGGTAAGATAGATAGCTAGTGAGAAGCAGCCGCATAGCACAGGGAGATCAACTCAGTGCTTTGTGACCACCTAGAGGGGTGGGATAGGGAGGGTGGGAAGGAGACGCAAGAGGGAGGAGATATGGGGATATATGTATATTTATAGCTGATTCACTCTGTTATAAAGCAGAAACTAACACACCATTGTAAAGCAATTATACTCCAATAAAGACATTTAAAAAAAAAAAAAAGACAGCGGGTCTTTATGTTGCTTTGTTCTGTTTTAATCCTCAGGCTGGTTCCTTTTGGTGTTGGACAATGGCTACTGGAGCAATTAGGCTGCATGCAAACTTGGTGTGTGACAAGATAGAGAGACAGAGACAGAGACAGAGAGAGAGAAGGGGAAAGAGAAAGAGAGAGAGATTCTCCTGAGCTTCTTTCTTAGGAGAGATGAAAAGCTTTCCCAGAGCATCTAGAAAACCTCTTCTCATATCTCATTGGTTGGAATTGGGTTGAGACAGACCTGGGACCTGGGACCCTTTGCTGCAGTGCTGCAATGCTTGCACCTAGACACACCTCTCCTCAAGCAGCAAAATACAAAGAAACTATATGGGACTAAAAATAACTGTGTGCATGTGCAGTTGGGGCAAAATCTGGACCCAAAATATACAAAAAGACAAAAAAAAAAACCCACTGCCATTTCTGAAGAGCTGGGAGCAAAAACTGGGTGTCAGGAACAAAAGCAAGGGACTGCTCATGCCCCTCTGCACATAACACTACCTAAAGGGTGGACAAAACACCTAAGCCACCCCTCCGGCCCAACCCCTGGACACACCCCCTACCCTCACCCCATATAAGGAACAAGCTCACCCCCTCCTTGGGGAGCAAGCAAGGGAACCTGTTACTTGTTTTCGCCCCCTCCTGCAGCTGATGCAGGAGCCCTAGAGGCCTGAATTTCTTGTCTGGCCTCGAGTCAATTTCTGTTGATTGGGGAAGGTCAAGAACCCTGGTCGGTATCAGGGTCACATATTCCCTCTCATAAAGGGATGGGATTCCCTTTAGACTAGGGTTTCTCAACCTTGACACCATTGGCATTTTAGGCTGGATAATTCTTTGTTATGGGGGACTGTCCTGTGCATTGTAGGTTGTTTAACAGCATCCCTGGCCTTTACCCACCAGAGGCCAGGAGCATTCCCCAACCAGTTGCAACAACCAGAATGTCTCTAGACATTGTCAAATGTCCCCTAGGAGGCAAAATCACCCTGAATGAAAAACACTGGTTTAGATAGTTTAGGATTACTCCAGAAGCTGAGGGAGGATCAGCTTTGTGTAAGGCAGATGGGGACATAGGTTTGAACTCATCAGGGTACTATCAGGAAGGTAATGGATCTGTTTAGATAACCGACTAACAATGTCCATTATGCTTTTTGAACACAAAGGCATGACAGGTTCAGCGTGCAATTTAAAATGTTAGGTTCTTCCATCTCATATGTTCTCAAAACCAATTTCTGCACAGTTTGGTGAAATTAGAAGTGAAAAAATGAATTTGTGTTAGAGGGATTGGTTATTGTCTCTTGCCAGTTTCTTACAAAAGTAAAACTGAGTAAGGCCACTTTAAGTTGGAAGTTACAGAAACGCAATCCCAACTGCTTATGCAAAAGTGGCACTCACTGGTTCATAATAATAATTGTAGCCAAATTTTATCAAGTGCTTCCCCCTTAACAGGAGTCGTTCTAAATGCTTTCTGTGTGTTAACAGATCTAATTCTCGTAACAATTCTGTGAGATCTTTACTATTATTTCCATAAGGAAACCAAAGCACAGGGAAGTTAAGTAACCAGTAACCAGCCAGTAAATGACGACAATTTGTAAGTGCTATTGGAGCCCCAAGGAGGAACTGATTAATTCTTACCTGGATATAATAAGATCTCATAGAGAAGGGGCATTTTTACTTTGCTTGGAAGGAAGGGTAAAATATTTATATAATTAGGATGGCATTGTTTTGAAGGTGGAATAGAGAGAAGGAGAAAATGTTCCCTCCTGCTGTGTAATGCTCACTCGGGGGTGGACTTCAGCAAAAGCCCTGGATCCCGAAAGGTAGAGCTCTACTCAATTTACAAGTCCCCACCTATTTCCCTCATAGGCACACTCACAGCTCTGATATGGCTGGTTCCGGATGGATTCTGGTATTAACTGCAAAGTACGTGGAAGCAGCACTCTGACTTTCAACTCTTCTTGGGAAGCTTGGCTCGTGAGTCTAGACTCCTTCTACCTTCACAGTGAGTGTCTTCTAAAGTAGGGGTCCCTAACCCCCAGGCCACAGACTGGTACAGTCCGTGGCCTGTTAGGAACCAGGCCGCACAGCAGGAGGTGAACAGCAAGCGAGTGAGCAAAACTTCATCTGCATTTACAGCCGCTCCCCATCGCTCGTATTACCACCTGAGCTCCGCTTCCTGTCAGCATTATGGTGAGTTGTATAATTATTTCATTATATATTACAATGTAATAATAATAGAAATAAAGTACACAATAAATATAATGTGCTTGAATCATCCCAAAACCATCCACCTGCCCCCGGTCTGTGGAAAAATTGTCTTCCACAAAACCAGTTCCTGGTGCCAAAAAGGTTGGGGACTGCTGTTCTAAAAGGTCTCCTTGCCCTTTCCTGTAATCTGACCTCAATCAGGATTGGGGTCATCACAAATAGCCTTGCAGTTTGTGTACTATACAATTCCAGGTGCACCACTCACAGAAAACTTTTAAATGTCTGCAAGAAACCATAAACCTATGATTTTTCATCCCCAATACAACACCTGGAGCCCACACCAGCAGGAAACAGACTGAGAAAATGTCAAATCTCCAAGAAGGCCATAGTCTCTCATACCAACTTCAGATGTGGCCACAGAGGATAATGGTGAAAGAACCCCCATATAGCAGAATCGAGGGTGATCAGAAAGGCCAACCAAGGGGCTTACTCTCAGCCAGGGCAGGGAATCTTTGCAGTTCTTGCTCATTAGGATTTGACAGTTGCTGTGGACTAGTGATTACTATGTATTTCCCATTCTTCCCTTTTCTGACTTGGAGTTTTTATTGTGGTTAGCTCGTCTTGTCATACCACTGCACATTGGCTGTCTTATGAGTCACATCCAAATATGATGAAAAGGACTGCTTAGCACTCGGAGATCTCGGACTCCAATAGATGTGGTAACTGGGTGGGACGTTGGATGGGTTTCCATGGGAAGGAGGTGAATTCGTTCTTATGTATCAGAAGGGTATGTATCAATACTTGGGTGGCCAGAGGTGGTCTGTGGAAGAGCCTACTAATTGGCCTCTGATATTCATTCTGTCAGTCTTTCTCTTACTAACAGAAGTGCCAGTTTTTAGCTGGGAACATGGCTCTCAAGCTAGAAACAGCATTTTCCAGCTTCCTCTGAATGTAGGCCATATAGCTAAGTTCTGGCCAAAGAAAATATCTTTACTTATCTTTCTACCCTTTCACATAAGCTGCAGTGTGGTGGTGAACCAGATTTGACTGTGCAGTAGAGAACTTCATTTAGTATATTTCTTTGGCAGAGGTTGGCAAATTTTCTTAAAGGGCCTGATAGGAAATATTTTGACTTATAGGCCATAGGATCTCTGTCACAACTATTCAGTTTTGCTGTCACAGCAGCCATAGACAATACTTACACAATTGGGCATGGCTGTATTCTAATAAAACTTTTTTTTTTTTTTTAATAAAAACAAGCGATCACCCTACTGACAGTAGTTTCTCTACCCCTGCTCTAGTGGAACAATAACATAGGTGAAATCTGGGTCCTTGGACGACCTCATGGAAGAAAGTCACCCTACAGTCCACATCATCTACTAGCTCAGACTTTTATGTGAAGGAGAAATAATTCTTCAATCTTACTTAAGTCACTGTTACGTTGGATTCTGTTAAGGTGTTCAAACGAATGTCTTAATGCAACTATATCTTATTGTGAGAAATCCCTAAATATTTGTAGTCATGATCCACTAGAAATATTATTACTTTATTTTAATCATTAATCTATTTCTAGAAAAAAAGAGCAATGATTTGGAAAGTAACTTCCTCAAAATCCCATGGCAAATCTGTGATGGTATTGAGAAATGCTCCCATTTCCCTTGATTTTGAAGATGTCAGGAGTAACAACTAAAGTTTTTTGTTTTTGTTTTTAACCTGAAATCATTGTGAAAGTGCTAAGGAAATGTCAGATGACCTCTGAGCCATTTATTTACTGATAAGGATATAATGAATAACATTTCATTAAATGCACATTAGTTGCAGGTTCTTACCTGCAATCCTGGTTAAACGTAAATATCCTAAAGGCAGCATGCTTGTAAAGGAAATTCCAATATGTCGCATAACATTTACATTTTGCCCATCATTTAAGGCCTTGTATGCACTATTAACTTCTCTGACCATCTTCTTTATTCATAATCAATATGAAATTGAGAAGAGCTTCCTTTCATGCTGCTGATAGCCCACTGTTTTCTGAAGAGCAAGATAATGACAACAAAAGAATTTGTCACTTTGAAAAAGAAAATTTACTAAATGAAGCAGGAGGTTGGAGGGAATGGGTTATAATTTTTTTTTTGAGAAAATTTGCATCGATTGTTCATATTAAAAAGGTCTTCAGAGTATTCTTTTTATTTGCCCTCTCTTTTTAGTGAAGACATCAGTATGTACTCAGTTTAATGTTCTCATCTCTGTTGTAAATAGCACATTTATTCATTTACTTAATTTCATCTTTTGGCTCTATAGTTTTAGAAGTGCCAAGTGATATTTATATTACCAGTTTGGATTTTTGCAGTAGTAGGTGTGGTTGCCTTATAAAAGTTCTTTCGGTATAGCAAATGTCATGTTCCTTATTTGTGTGTTATTTTCTAAACATATTCAAGGCAGCACCCCCTGAGACAGCTGTGACAATAATGCCCCACCATGACAACAGAGGAACAGTGCCAAAGCTCAGCAAAACAAAATTTACTTGGCAGGGGAGAGAGAATAGAGGCTTTTCACAGCTCTTTGGAAATGCTAATAAGGTCTCAACCTTGAACCATGCTTACTTTTTATCTGGGAAACCCTTTCCAGTTACGATACCATCTGTATAAGTAGAAGGAAGAGATTCCAAGCTGGGAGTTTATACAGCAGCAGATTTATGAGAAGGGCTAGTCCCAAATCCAGGTGCTTCCTTTTCATCTGAGATAACAGTACATTTGGGGACATTTTAAAGTCCATAGTCAACTTCTTTGGGCCCTTAAACTTGACGGTCTCCAGCTTGGCAGGCATTGCCACCCAGGGGTGGTGTTGTGTTAAAGTGGATGAAATACATTTGCAATGTGTAAACAGTTGACTCAGAGCTCAGATTTTGTTCTGATGAATAGCTCTTTTAGCTTCCCATTTTGTCCTATGTTGCATAGTTGGAGAAAAATATTATTATTATTTGATGGCTCAATTTAACGATCAGCACTAAACCAACTAAACTCAACCTTCACACTCACACCCTCCCTCCAATATGTGGCATTAATCTTTTAAATAAGTGGTCAGAGGAATACCGTTTTATGGGCGTGTTAAAACTGGTCATGCTGTTATGTCCCAACAACCCATGAAGCCTTGAAGCTGGGTTGTTGGGTGGAAACTTTCCCTTTCCTTTCTCTGCCACATCATCATTGGAATGATAAGATGGATGGTGCTTTCCTTCTGTGATTTATCTGTGGTTTCAATGGTGTAAATCCCGTGAAGAGATGGTCTATTAAGAATTACAAAAGCCAACACTTTTAAATATCTGTTTGAAAACTTTATTCCTTTTTTACTGTTTCTAAAAGACTAAGAACCTTGAGGAATAAGCTGTAGCTCTCTTTTTGATCATTTTTAGTGTTAGTAATTTAAAGCCCCCCAATTATATAAGCTGACATTGTTTAATATAAAGACAGATAATACATGGGAATCATGGGAGACCCAAGTTGTATCATTGCATAGCAAAAGTCATCTATTGGTTATGATTAACTGTCTTAAAGTTTATCTTTTCCTACAGAAGAAACAATATTATTATTAGCAGGCCCCTTTGAATGCTTATTGTTATTATTCTTCAGTACTGGATATCAGGTAATATTTTTCTGTATATTATTTTCACGCATAGTTAATAAGGAAAGCAGATGAGATAAAAACAACATAGGAATATTATTTATTATGTCTATGTAAATGAATAAGGCTTAAATATTTTATGACAATTAAATTAGTAATATGAATAATAATATGTAATCACTGAGTGGTCTCCATAATAAAATGTTGAAAGTTATATTTACACTGATTTTCAAATTAAAGTGATTTAGGGACCAAAGCATACTTCCATAATAAAATCATTTTTCAGTGTTTCAACAAACCAAAATATATGTGTATATCTGTATGTAAGTAAAAGAATGCTTGTTGTAGAAAATTTGGAAAAATTTCACCTAAAATTTTATCAGAGATAAAAACAAATACTTTGTTACATCTTTCCAGTCTTTTTTAAAAAATGCACACAACCATTTTCTCTTTTACCTAATTGATATAAAAATCTATATAAATCCAACAGTGTTTTACTATCTGCTTTTGCTCTCACGATGTGATATTTTGTACATTTTACTTTCAGTATTATTTGGTAACATGATTTTAAAGCTTAATCAGACGAACATACCACAATTTATTTAACAAAATATCTATTGTTGGACATTTAGATTGGGTTCAATTTTTCCTTTTTATAGTAACATTCAGCAGAATACCACTGAACATAAATCTTTGGATGCATCTTGATTATTTTCTTAGGATAAGTTCCTAAGTCTAACATTAGTGAGTCCAAAGTTATAGTCGCCTCGACTTTAATGGGTGAATAATTTTAAAATTTATTATTTTCGGGCTTCCCTGGTGGCGCAGTGGTTGAGAGTCCGCCTGCCGATGCAGGGGACACGAGTTCGTGCCCCGGTCCAGGAAGATCCCACATGCCGCGGAGCGGCTGGGCCCGTGAGCCATGGCCACTGAGCCTGTGCGTCCGAAGCCTGTGCTCTGCAACGGGAGAGGACACAACAGTGAGAGGCCCGCGTACCGAAAAAAAAAAAAAAATATATATATATATATATATATATATTCACTTCAGAAGTGGTAGTGTTTTGAGTGCAAATGTAACCCAAAGGTCATGGACAAGCAATAATTAATTTTTAATAAATAATTTTTATGCATTGAGCAAAGCCAGAAGATTTAAAAGCTATTTTGTGGGACTTCCCTGGTGGCACAGTGGTTAAGAATCCGCCTGCCAATGCAGGAGACACAGGTTCAATCTCTGGTCCGGGAAGATCCCACATGCTGTGGAGCAACTAAGGCCATGCACCACAACTACTGAGCCTGTGCTCTAGAGCCCATGAGCCACAACTACTGAGCCCGAGTGCCACAACTACTGAAGCATGAGCGCTTAGACCCCGTGCTCCACCACAAGAGAAGCCACCACAATGAGAAGCCCACATACCCCAACGAAGAGTCGCCCCCGCTCGCCACAACTAGAGAAAGCCTGCGTGCAGCAACGAAGACCCAACACAGCCAAAAAAAAAAAAAAAAAATAGTAAAAGCTATTTTGTGCTTGCACTGCTGTAATACTATGGAACAATAAGGAATTTTCTTTAAAAGGGATAGAGCACCAGCCCACCAGGAAAGTTGTTGTTACCTAGGACAGTCTTCCTTCCATCTAAAACCAAAGAATTGGCATAAATAATCCCTCCTCCCAAATTAAAGCGAGATAAGAAGGATAATCGAAATCTTGTGAGACAGAGTTTATCAGAGGGATGTGATAGAGAGAGGTGATGTTAGGACCAAACAGACAATCCCCATTGTCACTGTCCCTGTGGTCCTCTGGCCAGGGCTGGGTCTCTTAGAGCTGTGGTTTCCACATCTGAGCATCAGCTACAGCTGAGGCATTGACAGGTTCTAAGTCAGAATCTTTGCGGGGAGGGGACTTGAGATTCTATCTTTTAAAAAAGTTTTTCAACTCAGTCAGGTTAGGAGCTGTTGTCTTGAAGCTTTATCGTTTTAAATTGTGATCATGGACTCTGGCCATCGACCTAGTAGAGTTTCTTAAAGTTATATAGTCTCCAAAGTAGGGATGTTAGAAAAAAATATTAGAAATATTTGTATATTTGTATTTTTAAAATCTCATTTAAAATGTACATTTTCCATGCTTTATGAAATACATGATATGTGAGTACCTATTGTATGATATAATTTATAAATAAATATGAATGGGACTAGTGCTCAAAATGTTTTACTGATAGGGTTGAGCAGTCAAAACAAAATTTGGGAACCACAGCCTTAGAAGGCTGGGAAAATGAAAACTTATCCTGAAGGGGCAGGTCTGTATTCAAAATGAATATTTGGCCTTCAGAAGCAGATATAATGGACACTACATTTCTAGAGTCACTGTATCATAGAGAATGACTGACCCAGGCAGGACAAGGGTAAAATGCCAGGAAAAGGAGAAACGTGGGCAGGAATTGGGGTTCTGACCACTGATAGTTCAAGAGGCAACATGGTGTAGCAAACAGGTAATAGGTTTAGGAGTTAGCAGATCTGACCTAAACTTTGGGTTCTGCCACCTCACGGCTGTGTTACCCCATCTCTCAGTCTCAGTTTCCCCATCTGTAAAACAGGGATAGAAATACTTGCAGAGATGCTTTGAGGATTAAATGAGATAATGTATATTTTAACAGAGTTCAGCACATATAGGTACTCTATATGAGAGGTACTCTCATATAGATGAGAGCCTATATGAGAGGTACTATATATAGGTACTCTATAAAATGAGAGCTATTGTTATTAAGAGCTATTGTTAGTAATCGTACCATTTATAGAGGCAGTGTAAGGTAGTGGCTGATAGTATAGGCTCTGAAGTCAATTTGCCAGAGTTGGAATCCTGGCATTGCCACTCACTCACTGTTAAGTCAGACCACGTGATGGTACTACTACTACTACGAATAATAATAGTAATACTACCTATTTCCTGGGGTTGTTATGAAGTTTTAAAGAGATTATATAATGTAGAGTATTGTAGGATGATTTCTGCCTCAGATTAATATATGCTTGCTATTAACTGCTATCATTATCATCATTGTTGCATCAGTTTTTTTTAAGTGAGGAGGTAAATAATAACTGAACAATTGTAACCATGTGTTTTCAATTCTGTAATTAATAACCAAGTAAAATGACCAGTAAATCTGCTGGTATCTTTCTCAAATATTTGTGTACATTAAAATCATCTGTGGGGCTCATGAAGGACAAAGCTAAGTCCCACTTCAAACTTCAGAATTTTTACAGTGGAGCCCAGGAAGCTATATTTAACACAAGACACACAGGTGGTTCTGATACATTAGAAAGTTTGAGAACAAGAGATTATAGTGTCCTTCTCTGAATTTTTTTAGTTTTCCACAATTCAGTTTTTCCCAAAAGCGCCAAGAAGGTCATTCAGATAGTGTTAAATTAGAAATACCTCTGTGATCCAATTGACCATCTGATTTGATTATTACTTGATGCCTAAATAAATTGTACTCTGGATTTAGACTATTAGGCCACTGGTTGGGAGTTTTGAAATGCTTACCTTTCATTTGGAGGTTACACTTTGCTTTTTTTTTTTTTTTTTTTTTTTTTTGCGGTACGCGGGCCTCTCACTGCTGGGGCCTCTCCCGTTGCAAAGCACAGGCTCCAGACGCGCAGGCTCAGCGGCCATGGCTCACGGGCCCAGCCGCTCCGCGGCATGTGGGATCTTCCCAGACCGGGGCACGAACCCGTGTCCCCTGCATTGGCAGGCGGACTCTCAACCACTGCGCCACCAGGGAAGCCCTACACTTTGCTTTTTATTTTCACTTACCACCATCTTACTATATACTTTATGGTTCAAGATAAATTAACATATTGATAGTCAAGAGTGGAAGGGAATTTAGAGATGAACTAATTCAATGTCCAGATTTGATTAAGAGGCTATGTCTAGTTGAAATAGCCTGTGTTCCTCTATGTTGAAATAATCAATATGCTACAATACCTAATACCTATGCTGATGCTTTAAAGTACTTTAAAGTTTAAAGTATGTCACAGAAAACTTTTGACTTACTTGCGTTTATCTACTTGGAGTAACTCTCATATACAGTGGAAGACAAAGCTAGCAAGGTATCAGTTGTCTTAAAGTTCTGTTGTTACTATCTTATATAATGTCTTTCCGCTTTATAAAATTATAAAATATAGTAAGCATACAGAAAAGGTATATAAAATAATATGACAAATAATAAATGACCACTACCTAGCTTAAAAGAATCTTAGCATTTAACCATATTTCTTTCAGATCTTTTTGTTTCTTTTTTTGGCATAAGAGTACCAAAAAGTAATATATACTGGTTGAGATATGGTGTGTTCCCCTCCTCTGTCCTTCTTCTGTGACAACCACTATCCTGAAGTTGGTGTTTATCATTCCATGCCTGCTTTTGTTTTTGTCTTATTTTTGCCTGTTTTATACTCTTTTTTTTTTTTTGAGTTATGCATCCATAAACAGTAGGTAGGGTTGTTTGCACGATTTTAAACTTTATATGAATGGTATACGGTACCTATAGTCTGCAAATTATTATATTTTTTGCTTAACATAATAGATTTATATGTGTTGACAGATGTTGCTCTCATACATTTATTTAAACTGCTGTACCCTGTGCCATTGTTTAAATATACCATAGTTTATTTACCTATTCTTCTTTTGCTGGATGTTTAGGTTTTTTACTTGATGTGTTTCCTTATGCACATGTGTGAGAGCTTTTCTATGGTATAAACCAACAAGTGGGACGTACATTTAACTTAGATATTGCCAAGTTGCTCTGTTATGCAAATTATAGTGCATTAGAGTTCCTATTTTTTCCACCCCTTCAATATCGCTGGGTATTATCAGACTTCTTAATTTATGTCAATCTGATGGCATCTCATTCATTGCTTACATTTACATTTCTCTGATTACTAGTGAGATTGAATATCTCTTTAGATGTTTACTGATCATTTTTCTAAATCCTATATTTTTTTTCTAAACAGTGTCAAAGTTTTGCTTTTCATATTTAAATTTTTAAACTTCCTGAAGCTGATTTGTGTGTGTGTGTGTATAGTGTGAGTTATTTTTTCTACATATAAAACTACTTATTAACATGCTCTGAATGTTAAAAAATAGATTTTTTAATGGTGCAGGTAGAGTCGTATCTTTCCAGGCTTTTTTTCCCTCTTTACATTTCAATGATTCTGAAATTCTTAACTGCCAACAGAGCTGTGCATCAAAAGACATTTTACATAGTTACCATTTTATAGGTACATGGAAACTTAGCCTTGTGTAGAAATTTCTATCATTTGATTGTCACATTGGTTGTTATTTGCATAGTATCATAAATATTTAAATTTACGTCCCTCAGTGTCACTTAAAATAATTTCAAAAAGATTACACTTTAATGTAGCATTGTAAAGTTACTGTTTATTCAAAAGGGCATGGAAAAAAAATCTATGGGATATAAATTTTTTTATGAGGGAACAAAAGTTTGTCATTCTAAGACTGGCTTGCTGACTGTATTTTCTTGATTAGCAAAAGCCACATGCTTGGTTCCAAGAAGGGGAGCCGCACACAAATACTGTTTAATATTCTTACTGTGACATGTGTCACAGGCCTTACAATGCAGTTAAAGGCAGTGGAAATTGCCAAGTATAGGACAGATTGGTTTGACTGATTCACACATCATGAAAGATTCTGGCACTAAATATAAGTCAAAATTTTCTAGATAATAGTCAAGGAAACCTGTCTGATTTTTACAGTCATATGTAATTCAACTAAGAAAATAGAAACAAATGCAGAGTACAGAATATATCCTGGCATTCTTTATTTTTTTTTAAATTTTATTTTATTTATTTATTTATACAGCAGGTTCTTACTAGTTATCCATTTTATATATATTAGTGTATATATGTCAATCCCAATCACCCAATTCATCACCCCCCGCCCCCCACCCCCCGCTGCTTCCCCCCTTGGTGTCCATATGTTTGTTCTCTACGTCTGTGTCTCAATTTCTGCCCTGCAAACCAGTTCACCTGTACCATTTTTCCAGGTTCCACATATATGCGTTAATATACGATATTTTCCTCTTTCTGACTTACTTCACTCTGTATGATAGTCTCTAGATCCATCCACGTCTCTACAAATGACCCAATTTCCTTCCTTTTTATGGCTGGGATTGACATATATACACTAATATGTATAAAATAGATAACTAATAAGAACCTGCTGTATACAAAAAAAAAAAAAGAGTGGATTGTTTGTGTCAAGGTCACGTTCTTTTACGGGATGGCACGGATCTGTCAGGCAGATTACCTCACTAGTGTTGATTGGGTAGTTCCTGACTGACTGGCTTAAGATTCTATTTCTGTTACAGAACGCAAGTTCCTGTGACTGACGCACAGTAAGGCCAAACAAACCGAAACGTCGAAGTTTGGAGCAGAGAAAGCTTTGTTGCAGGGCCATGCAAGGAGAACAGGTGGCTTGTGCCCAAAAAAGACCCCTAACTCCTTGAAGCGTTTCAGCAAAGCATTTTTAAAGGCCAGGTGAGGGGAGGGACATCCTAGGGTATCTGCTCAGCTTTGGGTAGTATAGTCATTTTCACAATGTTGATTCTTCCCATCCAAGAGCATGGTATATCTCTCCATCTGTTTGTATCATCTTTAATTTCTTTCATCAGTGTCTTATAGTTTTCTGCGTACAGGTCTTTTGTCTCCTTAGGTAGGTTTATTCCTAGGTATTTTATTCTTTTTGTTGCAATGGTAAATGGGAGTGTTTCCTTAATTTCTCTTTCAGATTTTTCATCATTAGTGTATAGGAATGCAAGAGATTTCTGTGCATTAATTTTGTACCCTGCTACTTTACCAAATTCATTGATTAGCTCTAGTAGTTTTCTGGTAGCATCTTTAGGATTCTCTGTGTATAGTATCATGTCATCTGCATATAGTGACAGCTTTACTTCTTCTTTTCCAATTTGGATTCCTTTTATTTCTTTTTCTTCTTTGATTGCTGTGGCTAAAACTTGCAAAACTATGTTGAATAATAGTGGTGAGAGGGGACAACCTTGTCTTGTTCCTGATCTTAGAGGAAATGGTTTCAGTTTTTCACCATTGAGAACAATGTTGGCTGTGGGTTTGTCATATACAGCCTTTATTATGTTGAGGTAAGTTTCCTCTATGCCTATTTTCTGGAGGGTTTTTATCATAAAATGGGTGTTGAATTTTGTCGAAAGCTTTTTCTGCATCTATTGAGATGATCATATGGTTTTTCTCCTTCAATTTGTGAATATGGTTTATCACATTGATTGATTTGCATATGTTGAAGAATCCTTGCATTCCCGGGATAAATCCCACTTGATCATGGTGTATGATCCTTTTAAAGTGCTGTTGGATTCTGTTTGCTAGTATTTTGTTGAGGATTTCTGCATCTATGTTCATCAGTGATATTGGTCTGTAGTTTTCTTTCTTTGTGACATCTTTGTCTGGTTTTGGTATCAGGGTGATGGTGGCCTCGTAGAATGAGTTTGGGAGTGTTCCTCCCTCTGCTATATTTTGGAAGAGTTTGAGAAGGATAGGTGTTAGCTCTTCTCTAAATCTTTGATAGAATTCGCCTGTGAAGCTGACTGGTCCTGGGCTTTTGTTTATTGGAAGATTTTTGTTTTTGTTCTTTTTTTTTTTTTTGTGATACACGGGCCTCTCACTGTTGTGGCCTCTCCCTTTACGGAGCACAGGCTCCGGACGCGCAGGCTCAGCGGCCATGGCTCACGGGCCCAAACGCTCCGCGGCACATGGGATCTTCCCGGACCGGGGCACGAACCCGTGTCCCCTGCATCGGCAGGCGGACTCTAAACCACTGCGCCACCAGGGAAGCCCCTGTTTATTGGAAGATTTTTAATCGCAGTCTCAACTTCACTGCTTGTGATTGGTCTGTTTATATTTTCTATTTCTTCCTGGTTCAGTCTCAGAAGGTTGTGCTTTTCTAAGAATTTGTCCATTTCTTCCAGGTTGTCCATTTTATTGGCATATAGTTGCTTATAGTAATCTCTCATGATCCTTTGTATTTCTTCAGTGTCAGTTGTTACTTCTTTTTCATTTCTAATTCTATTGCTTTGAATCTTCTCCCTTTTTTTCTTGATGAGTCTGGCTAATGGTTTATCAATTTTGTTTATCTTATCAATGAACCGGCTTCTGGTTTTTTGATCTTTGCTATTGTTTTCTTTGTTTCTGTTACGTTTATTTCTGCTCTCATCTTTATGATTTCTTTCGTTCTGCTAACTTTGGATTTTGTTTGTTCTTCTTTCTCTAGTTCCTTTAGCTGTAAGGTTAGATTGTTTTTTGAGATTTTTCTTGTTTCTTGAGGTAGGCTTGTGTTGCTATAAACCTCCCTCTTAGAACTGCTTTTGCTGCATCCCATAGGTTTTGGATCATCATATTTTCATTGTCATTTGTCTCTAGGTATTTTTTGATTTCCTCTTTGACTTCTTCAGTGATCTCTTCATTATTTAGTAACGTATTGCTTAGCCTCCATGTGTTTGTGTTTTTTATGTTTTTTTCCCTGTAATTGATTTCTAATCTCATAACATTGTGGTCAGAAAAGATGCTTGATATGATTTCAATTTTCTTAAATTTACTGAGGCTTGATTTGTGATCCAAGATGTGATCTATCCTGGAGGATGTTCTGCACGCACTTGAGAAGAAAGTGTAGGAATGTCCTATAAATATCAATTAAATCTATCTGGTCTATTGTGTCATTTAAAGATTGTGTTTCCTTATTAACTTTCTGTTTGGATGATCTGTCCATTGGTGTAAGTGAGGTGTTAAAGTCCCCCACTATTATTGTGTTACTGTCGATTTCCTCTTCTATAGCTGTTAGTGGTTGCCTTATGTGTTGAGGTGCTCCTATGTTAGGTGCATATATATTTGTAATTGTTATATCTTCTTCTTGGATTGATCCCTTGATCATTATGTAGTGTCCTTCCTTGTCTCTTGTAACATTCTTTATTTTAAAGTCTAGTTTGGGCTTCCCTGGTGGTGCAGCGGTTGAGAGTCCGCCTGCCGATGCACGGGACACGAGTTCGTGCCCCGGCCCGGGAAGATCCCACATGCCGTGGAGCGGCTAGGCCCGTGAGCCATGGCTGCTGAGCCTGCGCTTCTGAAGCCTGTGCTCCACAATGGGAGAGGCCACAACAGTGAGAGGCCCGCATACCACAAAAAAAGAAAAAAAAAAGTCTATTTTATCTGATACGAGTATTGCTACTCCAGCTTTCTTTTGATTTCCATTTTCATGGAATATCCTTTTCCATCCCCTCACTTTCAGTCTGTATGTGTCCCTAGGTCTGAAGTGGGTCTCTTGTAGACAGTATATATATGGGTTTTGTTTTTATATCCATTCAGAGAGCCTGTGTCTTTTGGTTGGAGCATTTCATCCATTCATGTTTAAGGTAATTATCGATATGTATGTTCCTATTACCGTTTTCTTAATTGTTTTGGGTTTGTTTTTGTAGGTCCTTTTCTACTCTGTGTTTCCCACTTAGAGAAGTTCCTTTAGCATTTGCTGTAGAGTTGGTTTGGTGGTGCTGAATTCTCTTAGCTTTTGCTTGTCTGTAAAGCTTTTGATTTCTCCATCGAATTTGAATGAAATCCTTGCCAGGTAGTGTAATCTTGGTTGTAGGTTCTTCCCTTTCATCACTTTAAATATGTCATGCCACTCCCTTCTGGCTTGTAGAGTTTCTGCTGAGAAATCAGCCGTTAACCTTCTGGGAGTTCCCTTGTATGTTATTTGTCCTTTTTCCCTTGCTGCTTTCAGTAATTTTTCTTTGTCTTTAATTTTTTTCCAATTTGATTACTATGTGTCTCGGCATGTTTCTCCTTGGGTTTATCCTGTATGGGACTCTCTGTGCTTCCTGGATTTGGGTGGCTATTTCCTTTCCCATGTTAGGGAAGTTTTGGACTATAATTTCTTCAAATATTTTCTCGGGTCCTTTCTCTCTCTCTTCTCCTTCTGGGACCCCTATAATGCCAATGTTGTTGCATTTAATGTGGTCCCAGAGGTCTCTTAGGCTGTCTTCATTTCTTTTCATTCTTTTTTCTTTATTCTGTTCCGCAGCAGCAAATTCCACCATTCTGTCTTCCAGGTCACTTATCCGTTCTTCTGCCTCAGTTGTTCTGCTATTGATTCCTTCTAGTGTATTTTTCATTTCAGTTATTGTATTGTTCATTTCTGTTTGTTTGTTTTTTAATTCTTCTAGGTCTTTGTTAAATATTTCTTGCATCTTCTTGATCTTTGCCTCCATTCTTTTTCCGAGGTCCTGGATCATGCTCACTGTCATTATTCTGAATTCTTTTTCTTGGAGGTTGCCTATCTCCACTTCATTTAGTTGTTTTTCTGGGGTTTTATCATTCCTTCATCTGGTACATAGCCCTCTGCCTTTTCATCTTGTCTATCTTACTGTGAATGTGGTTTTTGTTCCACAGGCTGCGGGATTGTAGTTCTTCTTGCTTCTGCTATCTGCCCTCTCCATCCTGGCATTCTTTAATTACTGTGCTTTGAAATTATCTTGTTAATCCTAAAAGTGGTAAAGGGAATCAGCAAGTGTTAGGCCAAATGGAGATCAGTGTTTGATGTCACATATCATGCTGTCTATAAGAAGTAATTTGGAAGTTTATAAATTAAAAAAGTCTCAAACTATGTAATATTGTATAATAAAGTAGAATAATTATATGCATAAATATATACTATTTGTTATTAGTAAAACATTTTTGTGTACGTTTAGTATACTTCTAAACTTTAGTATACTTTAGTATACTTCTATTTTCATGCCCTTTTAAATACACAACTTATCAATGCTACATTAAAGTGTAATCTTGAAATTATTTTAAGTGACATTGAGGGACCCAAATTTAAATTTAAATATTTATGATAGTATGCAAGTAACTGAAAAAAAATCCCGGCATTATATTGATGTTCTGTCTGAGAATTGATGGCATTTTAGAATCAAAGAATTTGGAATGTCTCTTTTCCAGGTATGGATCAAGACTCCTCTGTCTGTTACCTCTTTTTCTTGGGAAGATCTGTTGTATTCTAGTTAAGCAAGATTAATCACATAGTCCAAGCCAGGACCAAGAGAACTATAGGGAGGGGATATAGGCACTACCTTTATCTTAGAAGAGAGGCGGGACTCTAAAAAGAACTGGATTGAAATTGGTGAAGTCAGCTTGGACTGTTATGCCTGAGCTCTGGTGTTATTTGGGAAGGGGATGACCCAGGCTTTTGGAAGTGTATTGAAGTGATTATCCTTGAGATTCTCAGAGTAAGACCATACCTTTGTGGTTTGGGCTGGTGATTTCCATGATGCCAGTGGAAATTTGTCATGTTGGAAACTCAGTCATCTTGAAAGAAACAGTTCCTGGGACTGGAAAAGCAGCACTTGGATGAGCCTTAGACAGGATGAGGGGAGAACTCTTCTCTCACTGGACCTCTTGGTGTTTTGACTGGGTTTTGCTGCATGGACATGCCAGTACACTACCAGTGGTGGGGGTGAGCCAATGTTTGCCACATGGATGCAGGTTAAAAACTAGGAGGCATGGATGTGCCTTGAGGGTTCCCCCTGTTGGTTGCTGGTCCTGTGGGCTCTGAAAGAAGCCACATCTTATAGCAGTCATAAATTACTTCCCATGCCAGTGATTCAAATGTTGGTGTGCATATATATCTTCTGGGGAGCTTGTTATGAATGCGGATATCTCAGAGCCACTTGCAGAAATTCTAAGTGTGAAGTGGGGCCCTTAATCTTGTTTGTAACAAACACTTCAGATAATTCTAATGCATTTAGTTCAAAATTTAGCAGATAATCTTAGGGTCTCTTCCAGTTGGTTACTTTTGATTCTTTGTTGAAGTCTTCTTACAGGTGGTAGTCTGCTGTGATGAATTACTAGAAAGGCCTGTTGCATGCTTTAAAATGTATGGCCAAGAGGAGAATGACGCTGCATCCCCAAGGCCAGAGCAGTGGGAGCAGTGGTGGTGACCCAGCTGAAGAAAGCTATGCTTAATAGAGTAACTGTCTCATCAGGGGCATTGTGAGAGGCAGCAGCCTTAGGTCGCTGGGGAGGTGACAATGTTGAAGTCTGCAAGGGTTTTACAGGGGAAGAAATAAGAAGAAATAATTTGGAGTCAAGGATCTAGCTAATTTAGGATAAATTTAGGGCTCAAGATCACAGAGTGGTTTCCAAAAGAAGGGAAGACCACCTTTTCTCGTTCCCTATTCCATCCCCAGGTATATGTAGCCAGTAAAGACTGACTTCAGTTTCCCTCAAGGGTGACAAACAGGAAGGGAAGACAGAGCCCGACACTGCTATTCTTGGGAACCATTCTCATCAGCTGGGCTTTCTTGGCAGCTCCCAATGGTACTGCTGCTCTTGGGGACTTTCTCCAGTTTATGTGTTTGGTAACTACCCCCACCCCTTCCCAAACATTCTCAAGCCACACAGTGACTGGAAACCTCAATGTCGCCTCTAGAGGGCGCCTGGGTCTCTATCAAAGCCCTCAGTGGTCTAGCTAGTTTGGGATTCCACTTCTAAGAAATTCCTTTTTTAAGGTTACACAAGAGAGGCAGCCCTGTGGGGTGTTAATCAATGTCCTGTGCTCTCTATCTTCTTCAGTGCCGTGCTCAGGGCCAGGTTTCTTCTCTCGCCTCTGGCTCAGGAAACATTTTTGAATTTTCCATTAGGTACCCTCTTCCTGGTGCTCCCCCTGCACTGCAGGGTGTTGATGGTAGAGTCTATCACTTTCTCCTGCCAGACCCATTCTCAGGAGTCTTGTGGATTTGGCAACAGCCCTAATTACCTCTTTCTGTGTTGCCCCAAGTAGAGTACAGGAGGACCACAGAGGCAGACTGGGATCAGGTACTGCTGTAGAAACAGATCACAGAGAACCCTAAGGTAGATTTGCAAACTAAACCTTGAAAATCACCCCCAGGAAGCACCAATAATATAATTTCCAACCAAGAATAAGGGAAAAAAAGTTCTTCTCTGTCAACCCCAAAGAAAGGCCATTTTGACCTTTTGTCCTCAATAGACTTTGCCTGAAATAAGAAATGTTCACATGGAATAGCTGCCATTAATATGGGTGACCTAAAGGTTAATATAGCCCAGGGAATGCTTTTCATTGTTCTGTATTGTTTGTTTCCCTTTTGTGAAATTCTGTGGCCAGGGAACTGCATAGTTCCAGTATGTGGTCCAGTAGCACATTACTAATTGCATTCTTTAAAATACAGATTTATGTTGGTTTGTTTGGCCATACCAGGAGAGAAACCAGTGTAGGGGGTTATAAAGCGTCAAGGTTATAAACTTCATGGGGCTTTCAGGCAAATGAGGAATTTTTATTAATTCTTTGAATGCAAATGTCCAGTAAAGTCTCCACTTGTCACACCCCCTGCAGCGCTCCAGTTAGGAAAGGATTGCAACCTGCTCAGTTGGGGGCCAAGTGGAGGAAAAAAACAATCTGATTATTCAGGGGCTCTGCGTTGTCAAAGTGTATAGCTGAATAAAAAAGACCCTCCTTCTCCCCTGACTCCTCTCCTAAAAAACCATGTGTCAAACACAGATACAAAACAGAGGAATCCCTCTCATTTGTAGCCCCTGGCAGAACACATTTTAGAATGAAATCAGCAGGTACCCTTGGCAGACACCCAAGATATCAGGTAAATTGTTAACTATCTGACCGTTCTTTTACAACACCAAAATTGAGTGTGATGTTAAAGCAAAACCTCTTTATTTTAAACTAGTTGTTCATAGTCCTGTTTTAGATGCCCCTAAATAATCCTTCATAAGAACTTTAAAAAAGTGTGCTTTTCTTTTTTTAGCTTTCGTACTATAGCAACTAAAGTCCAAACTTAGAATAACAAATCAACATGTATCAATCACCTTCATATTCCTGTCAAGGGCATATTGGGTTACCATGAAAAAGATCCTAAATCTATCTTCTTGTGACCAAGTCAGCATGGGGTGAACTTTTCACACTTTAACATATTACCTGTAGCCAAGTGTTGTTCCTGACCTGTGTTTTCATTTATAATGCATACCGTAGAGATTTGATGGTTAAAGAAGGAGGAGATTGCTTTATACCAGTAGTTCTCAAACTGTGAGCTGAGGACTCCTGAGATACTGGGGAATTAGAGACAGTGTTCTCTAATCAGCATGTGAAACAGCACTGTCTGTGGATCAATAAATAACAAGTCTTGCATATATATGTACTTTAGGAAGTCAGGTGCCATATTGGTTTTTACTCACTCTTGTATCTTTAGTGCCTCACTTGGTGCCTGGGATATATTATGCATTCCATACATAAATAAATAAAGGAAATAATGAACATGTTTTTCCTAACATATGTGTCATAAAAATACAGATTTATTTTAAAAGCATTACTAAATTCATATTTTGCCATCATGATTTTTTTTATTGTAGTAAACTATTCACAACATAAATTTACCATTTTAACCATTTTTAAGTGGATAGTTCTGTGGCATTAGTCATCACGGTTTCTTAATAGATACTAAGAGCACAAATACTAAACCTAAAAGGGGTCCTTATACCTACAAATGTTGGAAACCACTAGTATTCAATTTTCCTGATGGGAAGTCATCCCATCTTGACTGTTTCCAGTGTCATAGATCTCACCTCTTCAAGGGGTGGCATGTTTCATGATTGGGCCAATAAAAGTGTTAAAAAGTTCTTATGAGTATTGAGTTGAAATCTGTCTCCCCATATTTTCCCATTGGTCTTACTGATTCTAGTTGGAAGAAACAGAATCAATACATTATGCTTTCTTCCAAGGAAAAGCCCTTATTAGTTGTCAGCTTTTCATTTTTTTCTTTTAAAGCAACTTATTATCAAGTTGATTAAATCTAACCAAAATTCCTCCCATTGAAATTTAAAATTAAAGACTTAAAAATTTTTTTCTGCTTTTCATCAATTCTGAGCTTTAAGAGAGGTGAATAGTAATATAAAAAGCATACATAGGTTGGATAGGCTGGTCATGTCTTCCTCATACCCCAGAGACCAAGCCCCGGTGGGACAGTTCAGGCCTTTGCTTGCACAGGGGAGGCCTTACCCAAGAAAGAGCCTCACTCATTCCTCTTTTTGTTAGTACCGATGAAGCACATACTAGGCTATGCTTGACCTCTCCTGCTCTTCCCCACAGCCAGCCCAGCACAGAAGAGACTAGACATTTCCCCCCCATAATCCTAGGTGTGCCAATTTTTAAAAACATCTTTGTACCCAAAGTTATCACTGTAATTTCTTTTCCCACATTTTCCCCCCCATCTTATATTTTCCTTTTCATCAGATATTTGGGGTATATTTTTTAAAAATGTTCTTTCTTTCTCCTATCTATGTTCTTCTCCTGTCATTCTGTTTTCTCTCCACTATTCTGCCTTGTGTCCTGTAGACCAGGTGTCCCCAACCCCTGGGCCACGGACAGTACCAGTCCATGGCCTGTAGGAGCCAGGCCGCACAGCAGGAGGTGAGTGGAGCGAGCAAAGCTTCATCTGTATTTACAGCTGTTCCCCGTCGCTCGCATTACTGCCTGAGCTCCACCTCCTGTCCGATCAGCAGTGGCATTAGATTCTCATAGGAGTGCAAATCCTACTGTGAACTGTGCACGCGAGGGATCTAGGTTGTGCGCTCCTTACGAGAATGTAATGCCTGATGATCTGAGGTGGAGCTGAGGCAGTGATGCTAGCGCTGGTGAGTGGCTACAAATACAGATTATCATTAGCAGAGAGGTTTGACTGCACAGAGACCATAATAAAATCAATTGCTTTCAGACTCATATCAAAACCCCATCAGTGAGTGGCAAGTGAAAACAAGGTCAGGGCTCCCACTGATTCTGCATTATGCTGGGTTGTATAATTATTTCATTATATATTACAATGTAATAATAACAGAAATAAAGTGCACAGTAAATGTAATGTGTGTGAATCATCCCCAAACCATCTCCCCGCTGCCACCCCATTCCATGGAAAAATTGTCTTCCATGAAACTGGCAGCCCTGGTGCCAAAAAGGTTGAGGACCGCTGCTGTAGACCACTAATTTCCTTCTGTGATTTGTTTGCCAACAAAAATCTCTTTCTGAATTATTCATCTTAATTAAGAGAGAGTGTCAGTGTTAAACCAGACTCCTGGCTTCATGTTTTGATGAAGAATTATTATACTCAGAACACAGTGGGCCTAGTGCTAGGTCATACTCCAGTGAATGCCGAAGGAAGGTTGACTATTGAGCGAAAGACAAAATAACAAAATAAGCTAGTCGGAGCTGCCAGTCCATACTTGGCTGCCTCTTGTGTTTCCCTGATTACCAGAGCCAGAATTAGCTATGAGTGGGAGACCATGCTTTCTTTTTCCAACTCCCACCTCATGTTGACTCACATGGACATTTCAAAGGATTCCCCAAGTCCAAAATAATTTGCAATGAATACAAATACTTAATTTCTAATTCTGACCTTTAATTGAGGTCTATAAAGGAATTTTGTACTTGATGGTTAAATAAAGTGTGTGGGAACCAATATCTAAATTTAAGTTTTTGACTTCCTTCCAGAAGTCAGTTCCTGGACAAGATCTTGCCAGTTTAGCTCCTCAGTAGTTATTTCTACAACTGAGCCTTTGGCAAAACTTATTCATAACATGATATGGAATCAACAGAGCCTACCTTTACCTGGTTTTCTTTCCTCCCATCTCAGAAAATCACTTATGCTCAATCAGAATTTATCAGTAGCCCTTTAATTCTTTTGGGTCTTGCTCTAAATAATTACCTGAAAGAACTAGTGAAACCCAACTAGCTCTAGCTATGACTTCAGAGTTGAATTTAGCTAAACCAACCCAATTGCATCATCAGTTCTAAGGGCAATATAGGCCTTCCATAGTAATAACTGACCCATCTCCTTTTCACTAGGACAGGAAGTAATCTTGTCTTTTCCTACCAACAAGGAAAATTTCTGATTGCTCTTTAACATAAAACAGGAATTGTGTTGGTCATTATCCCATGGTGATCATCTGAATACATATCTAAAGGTAGGTTTCAGAGGATTCTAGGACTGGAAGAAAGCCCTCAGGTAATATGGTCCATTTCCACAACAGTCCTTTATGTCCATGTTAAAGAGTCTAAGTCCACTCTTGGTCATTTCCTCACCATGTTAAGTGGCATTTTCTCTACAAGAGTTGCTAGTGTCAATCTCCTCTCTTAGAAAAATAAAACTTTCCTCTTATTCTCTGAAAACATTTGGAATGTGTCTACAGTACAATATGTAGGTTTCTTATCCTTTGCATATGGAGGGGACATTATTAACCTGCCATTAAATGAGCTTATCCTTCAAATGACAGTTTCTTCAAAAACAGACATCCTGGGGGGAAAAGAAGAAGAAGGATGTACTGTTACAGATAAAAGGAGACTTGAGTGCCATATCAGCCAACCGAAATCTGTGGGCCTGGTTGAGATCCTGATTTGAGCAAAACAACTGTAAAAAGATACTTTTGATACAACTGAGAAATTTGATCATAGAATGGGTACTAGACGATATTAAGAAATGATTGTTTTTTAAAAAAGAAATGATTGGGCTTCCCTGGTGGCGCAGTGGTTGAGAGTCCGCCTGCCAATGCAGGGGACACGGATTCGTGCCCTGGTCCGGGAAGATCCCACATGCCGCGGAGCGGCTGGGCCCGTGAGCCATGGCCACTGAGCCTGCGCGTCTGGAGCCTGTGCTCCTCAACGGGAGAGGCCACAACAGTGAGAGGCCCTCATACGGCAAAAACAAAAACAAAAACAAAACAACAGAAAAAAGAAATGATTGTTAGTTTTGTTAGATATGATCATTGTGTTGGGGTTATATTTAAAAAAAAGTTATTTCCTGTTAGGGATACAAACTGAAGTATTTATAGGTGAAATGATAATATATTTTAGTTTTAAAACATTCCAGAAAAATAAGGTGAAATAAGATTGAATAAATGCTCATTATTGACACTGTGTACATGGAGATTCGTTAGATTACTTGCTTTAATTTTGTATACATTTGGAAATTTCCCCAAATACAAAGTTGTTTTTTAAGAAGGGAGAAAGAGCACTTCCTTTATTTTTCCCATTAATTTGTTATTGTTATTATTCTCATAGCAGAGAAGAAATATAATTTAACCTGGGGCTTGCCTGTATTATTTGTAATAATGATAAAATAATCCAAAACTTAATTACTAAGTTAAATAACTACAATGGTTAGTTATTTTTATATTTTTAGTGCTGACTACTATATTTCAGGTGCTTTATAAATATCTCATTTAATTAATAGCTCTGTAGAGTAGGTTATGTTATTCTCCTTTTGCAGTTGAGGAAACTGAGGTTCAGAGAGTTTAAATAACTAGTGTAAAGTTAATAAAGCAGCAGATGATTGAGCCTAAGGTCTGGACCCAGACCTGTCTCATTCCAAAGCCCATGTTCTTTGTACTACCATCCTACTTCTCATTCTATGTGTAGTTTGGGGCCTTACTGACTAGAGGCAGCCAAGTCAATAGGCTAATTAACAGTGATTCTCCTAAAACATAACCCAGACTGTGTCATTCCTCAGATGAAAACCTCCCAAAGACTTTCCATCTCATATATAGTAAGTCCCCTACCTGCGAACGAGTTCCGTTCCAAGAGCACGCTCGTAGGTCCAATTTGTTCCTAAGTCCAACAAAGTTAGCCTCGGTACCCAACTAACACAATCGGCTATATAGTACTCTACTGTAATAGGCTTATAATACTTTTCACACAAATAGTACATAAAAAACAAACACAAAAAAAATAAAACATTTTTAATCTTACTGTACAGTACCTTGAAAAGTACAGTAGTACAGCACAACAGCTGGCATACGGGGGCTGGCATCAAGTGAACAGGCAAGAAGAGTTACTGACTGGAGGAGGGAGAGGAGGTGGGAGATGGTAGAGGTGAAGGATCGTCAGCAATAGGAGGTGGAGGGCAAGCTGCAATTTCACTCACACCTGACATTAATGGAACACACGTTCGCATATTTGAAAGTTCACAACCTGAAGGTTCGTTTGTAGGGGACTTACTGTGGTGAAATTCAAAACATTTACAGACTCTGCAGGGTCCTTAATGATCTTCCCTCCCTGCCACCCATTCCACCTCATCTCTTTGAACTCTCCCGTTTGTTTACTCCGCTGCAGCCACACTGGCATCTTCAGTGCTTTCCCCTCAATGTACAGAGCACCCTCCTTAGGCTCTTCACTTGATGTTCCTTCTGCCTGGGATTCTCTTTCCGTGGATATCACATGGTTCACTTTCTTCTCCCTCCCTTCATTTCCTTCACTCTTTGCTCAGAGGTCTTCTTATCAGAGAGGGTTTCCCTGACCACCTAAATTGAGTAGTACCCCCACTGAAGTTTTCTCTTTTCCTCCTTAACCTTCTTCATTTTTCTTCATAGTGCTTATCCCTACCTGACATTATTATGTACGTATTTGTTTGTCAGTTTCCCCTTATTAGAATGTAAACCCAGTGGGAACAGGGACTTTGTCCATTTATTCACTGTTGTATCTCTTGCACCTAGAACAGTACCTGGCACATGGTAGTTTCTCAATAATATTTGTTATGGGCCCCATAAACACTGTGATCTGAGTCACCAGTGATATACATCATGCCCAGTAACCAGGCAATGTGTAGGACTGAAATGGAATCACTGATAAAGACCAGCAGCACCCTCTGATATCCTCTTGTATGATGTGGACGTTGTGGAAAGGTTAGCATTCCAGATCCATCACTTCCCAGCTGCCTGACAATGAGTAAATTTCTTAACTCTTTTTAGTCTTATTTCCTCATAGGTAAAATGAGATAATAATTATTAGATAATTACATGATTATTAGATACTCATGTAGAATACTGAGCAAATTGTACAGTCCAAATCTTTTTATGGTAAATCAGAGTTCCTCCTTCATCTCCAAAAGCTTCCTTTCTTTCATAATTCCAGACAAATGATGAGGCAGCCAAGAGCTCTGAAAGGCCTTTGGCTAGAAACTGAGGATTTATTAAAGCTCATGTTCTCTCCCTCTTGTTTGAGCATGTAGATGACATGGAATAACCCCTCTGATGTATTGAATTAGCTTTTCCAGTGTTGTTTATGCTGCCAGATGATCACTTCCCATTTTGATAAAAATCACTTCATAATGGGGATCAGATGGTACAAAAATGACAGTGGTCTCTGCTGGATCTGCCACAATCTTTTTTTTTTTTTTAACCAAAAATCTCCAGCATGCCAAAAGTTTGCAAAAAAACTTACTGTTATAATTTTCCAGGACTTAATAAATTAGCCATTGTTATGAGATAATCTCAAAACATTAAAAGATCCTGGCTAGGAGGTAAAAAAATAATAATTAAAAAATGGAGCAAAAGTATAGATGCATTGGTAAAAAAATTTTTTCAAGTTTGAGTGGAAAGTAGTGTAACCATAGGCGTGTTCATTAACAAAAGCAATAAGCTAAATAACACACAAATGTTGTATCGTCTGGTTATTAATGCTTGAAGGTCATGTCTTAGTTTACAATGGCGAAGGGAATTTATTAAGGGAGGATTATTTCACAGGAATCTTTTTGTCCTACAAGTTATGTGCAGGTTAAGATAATCAACAGTTCTTTTTTATTTTTCTATGAGTGGAACCATAAAGAAGAGAAGTCTCTGCAACATATACTTCTTGCTTGTTATATTATGGTGTTTGGTTCACAGGCCCTTGGGAAGAGAAGAGAAGTAAAAGGAAAAGAGAAGAGGAGAGGAGAAGAGAAAACACTCTTTGGGCATAAAGCCGGGGGTTAGTGTTCTAGTCAGTTGGCCATAGTCAGGGAGACCGAGCCTTGCGCAGGTTTCTGGGATTTAATACCTAACAGAGCAGGAAGCAAATGAGCACTGAGCCATGTGGCACCTTTTTCCTGCCATCTCTAAATAAACATAGCACAGAGGTGGGTCTGGCACACGGAACTGGGTTTCCTAGTGGCTTGATCTCTGTCTTGGCATTTGGTCTATGTTTACAATCTAAGTAACAGATATGAAACAAGTAATGAAACAAAGGAGGGAAGTACAAAATAATGAGGGTAACATAGAGGTACTCTTTACTCGGAGTCTTTTGGAGGGTACAGGAGGGATGGAGGAGTCAGCTGTACTGCGTCTGTCTTTGGTCCATCTGTGGCCCAGGCTTTTGCTCCATTCAACAGTCAGCAGTTACCCAGTATTGCACCATAGCTACTGGAGGGCAGTGAGGGCTGTGAAAAGCATGTGATGTAATGACGCTTTCAGAGAAAGCTGTCGGGACTAGTGATGATAGCTGGGTGCCAAGAACTTTTTGGTATTGGGCATAAACAAGGTTCTCAGTAAATATTTGAAGTGAACTGACTCTGACACAGGCTCTAGTCATAGACTCCATTCCTTTACCAGTATAACCTAGGGTGTTGTATGTCTGTGTTGGGGGAACTAAGAAATACTCAAGGCTTGTTTTGCACATGCATCACTTTTTCATCTGGGGGCGGTATTAGGGCTGGTAGTCATGCAGGAAGGGCCAAGAACACACTCAAAGACATGAGCTAAAAGAGAGTCAGTGGGCCCATGTCCTGCCTCAGAGACCCAAATGATAAAGTCAAACGGCAGCTTTGAGTGTGTCTGTGGTGTGTTCCTTTAGCTTCCCCACTTTAATTATTTTTAGGGTCTTACACAAGTTCAATTCAAAAAAGCCTTTTTGGGAAGAGCTGTGAGATACTATCTATGCAAGCAATATGTATATTCAGTGGAGAAACTGCTATGAACCACCCTTTGACAAAGGTATTGCAGTGTCCCTCTAAGAAGTGTAACCAACTCCTGAGGCAACAAGGGGCATCAGCGTGTATAAGAGCTTTGCCACTGGGGCAAGCCATGGCTGAAGGGAGCAACAGGCAGCCTGAGACTAAAGAGACTCTGGTCCCCACCAGGCAAAAGTAATTCAGTCTGGGTATCACAAACTTTCAAGTAAATCAAATAATGAAATAGCCTGAGAGCAGGGACCAAAGTTAAAGCTGTTTTTTGAAGATGCCTGTGAGCACAGGAAGCACAGGAAGCTCTGAGTGGCTCTGTCATCAGGTGGGCAGCATAGTTACTCTTTGCCTTATTTTCAGGGCAAAGAATGAAGGAAGAGGCAGAGACCACAAAATGATTTTGTGGCAAGGAGGTATAACTAGAACCCAGGAGTGGTGAAATCTGAGAGAGTTTCACATGTTATTGGAAATTTCCCAGTGAGCACCACAGCCAGATGAAGTACTGTTGAGTTTAGGGAAATAAATTTTTACTAAATGGCAGTGACCAAGCAGTTAGCAGTTTCCAGCTTTGCCAAATTCAATCCTTTGTTAACAGTGTGAACCAGAATTAAAGCAGAATACAGCCAGCCCTCCCTATCTGAGGTTTCTGCAACCGCAGATTCAACCGAGCAAGGATCAAAAATATTCGAAAAATAAATCCCAGAAAGTTTCAAAAAGCAAAACTTAAATTTGCCGTAAACTGGCAACTGTCTGCATAGCATTTACAT
This sequence comes from Lagenorhynchus albirostris, assembly GCF_949774975.1. Lineage (NCBI taxonomy): Eukaryota > Metazoa > Chordata > Mammalia > Artiodactyla > Delphinidae > Lagenorhynchus > Lagenorhynchus albirostris. Next base: position 25,517,740 of record NC_083105.1, on the reverse strand, counting down.
TGTATTTACAACTACTTACATAGCATTTACATTGTATTAGGTATATAAGTAATCTAGAGATGATTTAAAGTATACAGGAGGATGGGAGGATGTCTGTAGGTTTTATGCAACTCACGCCATTTTATGTAAGGGGCTTGAGCATCTGTGGATTTCGGTGTCTGTGGGGGATCCTGGAACCAGTGCCCCACATGTACCAGGGAGTAACTATTTGTTTCCATATTGTCTTTTGCGATCTGAAAGCTGATGTCATTATTTCCTAATTTCGTTTTATGATTTTCTCCATATCTCACTAGGACCAGTCAGCGAAAGAATATTTAGCTAACAGACAACAGGAAAATACCATGCATAGCAACTGAAGATGTATGAATTATAGATAAACATCATGGTCCCTTAAAATCAACAAGGAAAATCCTAGCATCTATCCAATAATGACTTCTTGTTTTAAACTATAGCTCATTTCAAGTAATCCTTGTGTTCCAGGAAAGAACACCTGTTCTGATGGAAGCCCTGGCATGAGAATGTAGGATAAATTCTCCAAGCCAAACTACTATATAATACCAACAATAATATTTCATTATGTGAGATATTTGTTGGTGCCTTTTAGGATTCTTGGAAAATGGTGCAGATTAAGCCATGTAGTAGACAGAATGGCTGCCTTTCAGGATCATTACTTGCTCACACCCTCTCCCCACCTCAACCCCCTGCTAAGAGTCCCTAGAGGGGCCAAGTGGGACTTTAAGTAGGAAAAGCATTTGTACAAGGTGGAAAGATGTCAAGCCAGAGATGAGGAGGACTGGTGAAGAAAGAATAGAGCCTATGCTAGCACAGTGAGGGCTATCGCCATGTTCTGAACTCCGTGAATTTTCAGTGTGTGGTGAGCAGTCTGGGAGAACAGACAGGGCTGGGACCGGGGAAGGAGAGCAGCAGGGACTCAGGGGATAAGTCTGAACAGCAGCCTGGAATTGCGAACCTGGCCTAACCACCATTCTGCTCTCTATTTTTACGAGTTTGGCTTTTTTTGATTATACAGGTAAATGATATAAAATATTTGTCTTCGTCTGGCTTATCTCACTAAGCCTAAAGCTCTCAAGGTCCATCTATGTTGTGCAAATGGCAGGATTTCCTTCTTTCTCATGGCTGAATAATATTCCACTATATATAATAAAATATTATGTATATATGTGTATGCATACATACCACATCTTCTTTCTTTATCCATTCATTCACTGACAGACACTTAGGTTGTTTCTGCATCTTGGCTACTGTGAATACTGCTATAGTAAACATGGGAGTGCAGATATCTTTTTCACATCCTGTTTTCATTTCCTAGGACTTTCTCAAGGCCTAGCATGTTTCCTCTTGTCCTCTTGAGCGTCTGCCATTGCCTTTGCCTTTGCCTGGCTGGCCTGATGGAGGATGAGAGACGCATAGAGTAGAGCCACCTGTCTGACCCATATACCTGCAGATAGAAGCAGAGATGCCTAGATTAAACCCCAGACAATCTACAGATGTGAGCAAAAATAAATTGTTGTTCTTTTTTGCCACTGAGTGTTGGGAATGGTTACGTGGCAATAGCAACATCTATTTACCTATGACTCCCAAATATAAATCTTTAGGCTTTGACGTCTCTTTTTTGTGCTCCAGACTTTTATATCCAGCTGACGACTTGACATCTCCACTGATGTCTAGTGGGTATCTCAAACCAAAAAAATCCAAGATGGACTCTTTATTTTCAACCCTAAATCTACCTTTTGCCATCTCAGTACATACCATCATCCTTCCAGTTGTTCAAGCCGAAAAAACTAGGAGTCATTCCTGAGTCTCCTTTTCTTCACTTTCCTCATTTAATCCATTAGCAAGCCCTGTGGGGTTTCCTGCAGAATACTGCATATAAATACAGCCACTTTTCTCATCTTCATCAACATACCATTGCCTGTTGGGAAAATTTCCACAACCTTTTAATTGGCCTTTCTGCCTTCACTTGTATCCTTTCTTTAATCTATTCCCCACATATCAGCCAGAGGGATCTTTTAAAAGAATAAATCAGATCCTGCCTCTTCCCTCCAGTTGCTACTCATCATTATCTAGAATAAAATCCAAACTGTTGCAAGGTTCTCATGCTCCGGCCCCTGCCTGCCTCTTCAGACCTCATTTTATACAACTCTCGGGCCTGGCTGGCTGTTTGAACTTCGAACACTCCTGACTTGTTCTGCCCTGGGGGACACGGTACTGGCTATTTCCTTTAATAAGAATGCTTTCTCTGCTCTATTTATGTGGCTGCCACCTCCTCACTGTATAGTTACCAGCTTAAATATTACCTCCTCAGAGAGGCCTTCCATGACCACATTTTTTAGGTAGTGACCCACCCCCACCATCATATCTGCTGGGTGGAATGCATACTGTGTTGTGCTGCCCTATCTCCCTTCGATGGCAACAGGCAGTCTTCAGCTGTCAGCCCCTTTAGGGACTGCTTCAGCTGCAGAGAGCAAGGTCATCACCCTTCCTAGGGTAGCCTACATCCAGAGAGGGGTCTAAAGGTCTGGTCACCTCAGCCCCACTCGGGACCTCCCCAAAGCGTCATTCCACTCCAGCTCTCCTTGTAGCATGGGCTGGGGCTATCGTTGGGGCTGCTTTGCAGTGCAGCTTCTTCTTCTGCCTGCTTCTGGTTCCTTTTCCTCCCTTCCACAGAGGTTGATCCCTCCTTAGTAAAATTCTTAAAATTCCACCTCAGTGTTCATTTCTCAACACCAGGAAAGTGTCATTTCCTTCACAGTGTTTAAAACTATTTGAAATGGTTTCACTGATTCTTTGTAAGTTTATTGTTTGTTTCTCCCACTAGAATGTAAGTTACATGCACACAGGGACCTGTCTGATTTCTTCACTATTGTACCTCCAGTGCCCTGAAGCTTAGAACATCCTCATCTTCTTCATCCTTGTAAACACCTACTATTTATTATATGCCAGGTGCTGTTCTAAATACTTTATCTATGTGAATTCACTTCATCCTTATAACAGCCTTGTGAGGTTGGTACTATTACTTCCCCCATTTTACAGATTGGGAATATAAAATACAGAAGGGTTAGTTGGCTCACCCAGGGCCACACAGCTGGTAAGTGACAGAACCAGTATTTGAATCCAGGAAATCAGAGTTTAGATTCTGTGTACTTAACCATGCCAATAAGCTGTTTCTTTTTGTAGCTGCTGTTCAATAAATGTTGAATGATTGAATAAATAAGGAAAAGGGAATAGTTGAATATGCTTTGGGGGATATCACCTATTTATTCATTTGACAAATATTTTCTGAGTACCTGCTATCTGCCAGGCACTTTGGTATGCATAGGGGATAAAATATGAACAAAACAGATATGATCTCTGCCCTCAAAGAGCTTGTACAACCTAATGGAAGAAAATAGACTAAGTATGAAAATGAGTAATTATCTTATTATGATGTGTTATTTTCCATCCTTCTAAGGTGGTGGTCTAGAAGTAGTTATCACTATCATTGCTGTCCAAGATGTTTGGTTTCATTTTTAGGCAACCAGAGTACCACCCGTACCAGTCCCATAGGGCATACTCTTAGGTAATGGGGCCACGATGGCACCATTCCCTACACTCAGTGATTTTTTTAAAAAAGATTGTAGGGAAGTCATCATTTGCCAGGCTTAATAGGGAGAACAGAATGGAGATGCTGAAGCTCCTACTAATGATGGTGCCTAGCTGCAGGAAGAGTTACCAGTTCATTGTCTCAGGACTCAGTTCCTGAGTTCTTCCAGCAAATGGTGCAGAGGGCCAGAAGGAAGAGAGAGATTCAGGGAGAGTCAGAGCAGTTGGCTGCCTCTGCAGACTGAGAAAGCACATGTTAAAGAAGAAGGACTACAGTATAATGACTAAGAACACAGGCTCTGGGGCTCAGAACTGGGCTTGTACTCTTGCTCTATCACTTACTGCCTGTGACAAGGGCCTAGTTGCTCACTTGGGCTTCCTCTTCCTCAGGAGTAACATGGGAATAATAATAGCACCGGCCTCATTGTTGTGAAGATAATGCATATAAAGCAGATCTCAATGACAACAGTATCTGGATTTCAGGGGAGTCAGGACATTAGAGCCATCCTAGTCATTATAAACTACAATGTAGAGTCTATCCCCTTTGCCTAGTGAAATTCAAAAGCGGAGAAGTTGCTGTTAGACACAGCCAAATCACCTTCTCTTTAATGTCTCTAAGAATCTCTCATTCAGGGCTTCCTCAGCATGCATTTTTGTGGTTCATTAATAGCACTTATCCCGGTGTGACATACTGTTGCTTGTTTGTATTATCTTCTCAATCAGATTTCTGTTTGCTAGTGTTTGAATTGCATTAGTTTTCTCCCCCCCTTCCACCTCTCAATTATTAGAATAAGTGCATGTGTACTCTATGTTGGAGGAAATATATACTCAATCTGTGGCTCTGTAAAGAAATGGTTTCTGGGAATACCCTGAAGGTCCAGTGGTTAGGACTCAGCGCTTTCACTGCCCTGGCCTGTGTTTGATCCCTGGCTGGGGAACTAAGATCTTGCAAGCCACACAGTGTGGCCAAAAATAAGTTTCTGTTTGCAGAGTGTAATAATTATCCCTGCTCTGTTATCAAGGTCAGTGTTTTTGACTCCTAGTAACAGTAGCCTAAGTTTGTATCAGTTGAAGCTCCTTTGGGGCACTTCTTAATGATGGGATAATTTTTTTTTATTTGCCTTAAGAAAAATTGGAGCAACTTCTCATATTTTTCTATTATTTTTCCTCCCTTTCTTTATAGAGGAAGAAATAGCAAAGAGGAGGTAAGCAGGAAGTGAGTCTCCTAAAAAGAATTCCCTGGTGGTCAAGTGGTTAGGACTCCAGGCTTTCGCTGCAGAGGGCCCTGATTCAATCCCTAGTTGGGGAACTAACATCTCACAAGCCCTGCGGTGCCCCCCCTCCCCCACTGCTCCGCAAAAGAATCACAAGTGAGAATGAAATTTGCAGGAGAAATTCAAACAAGGATGATTTGGAGGATGCAGTTGGACCTAGAAAAGGACACAGGAGCATTTGATTTTCAGGACCCTGAAAGGAGTGAAGACTTCTTAGAACAGCCATCAGTAGTCATAGATGTAGATTTCTGAAGCTTAAGGAATAAACTGTTCTGCAAAATTTCCAGATCACAAACGATGACTCTGCTCTGGAATAGCAATCCTTGAAGTTGAAAATCTTCGAACCTCTGAAAAGTCATTGCTCAAAACCTGAGGATAATTCACCAAATCCCAGACTGACCTCCCTATAGAATCAGCTTGTGGTTCATGATTTAAAAAAAAAAGGCAGGGAGAGAATTTGTAGAGTTAATTACTAGACCTCGGTCTATTAAATGTACAAAGCATACAATGATGGTGCTGAAGCTTTGACATAAGTGGAGGAACTTGAATTCTTTTGCAGCTGGAATGTGCTGGAACTTCCCAATGGCTTGAAAGAATGCTTAGAATTTCTTTTTTTATTATGATCACTGTTATTTCTCACAGAGGCAAGTGAATCTTCCCGAGCTCTCGTGACTGGAGTACATGAGCCCCCAGCAGGTTTGTGGGGAGCAAAGCTGGCCAGTGCACCACAGCTTGGGCACATGGGATCCCTGTGATTCTCATGCATGAGTGTCAGAGCTGTTGTAAATCTTTAAAGCCAACAGGAAAATTAATGAGCACGGCACAGAGCAGGACCTTGTCAGCTCCATAATGGGTGGTGGGAGGAAGAATTCTGCTGCTTCCCCCCAGGCATTTAGTGTAACTCAGAACGCCTGCTTTGTGTTCATTAGCCAATTTTAACAGCTTTCCACTCTGAAGAATTTAGTCATTTACTGCTTTCAGTTCATCTGGGGGAAAACAGTGTTCAGTGCAATCAAGAGGATAGGGTCCATTGCATTGAATTTTCCCTTTAGTGCTGAAGAAAGAATATTTCTCTTAAATCATTTAGGGCGTTGAGTGCTCCATAAATAATTCCTACAGTGTGGATATAGAGCAGGGATTATTATATCTATCTTCTGAATGGCCTCCCCTACTAAAATGTAAGCTCTATGAGAGTAGGAATTTTGTTTTGTTCACCACTGTATCCCCAGGACCCAGAACAATGCCCACTGCATAGGAGGGTCATAAGAAAGACCTGTCTTCAAAACTTTGTTCTGAGGACTAATTGAGATGAGGATCGTGATGGTGTTTGGCACTCTGAAAATGCTGGTTCTACCCCTACCTTCCATAAATCATGTTGTTTTAATAAGAATTTACACAATGGACGACCTACTCAATGGGAGAGTAAGCTAGGCTAGCATCTACTTACTGCCGTAAAAATAGATTTTAAAGAACTCTTCAGGTTGCAAGGTACTTATTGTTCTGTTTTTATACATGTGTTATTTTTATTTTCTACTTAAAAACTGAAAACACATTTCATAAAGATATTGAATCAGAGTCCTGAAAAATCAACTGTGGCCTATATGAGGCTTTAAAACATCACTTCTCAAATAGCTTTTACCTAATCCAAGTAGGATAACATTTGGGGACAAGTGAAAACTTAGAGGAATCTTTCTTAAAGTTAGCCTTCTTTCCTGAGACATTTGGCGAGACTTGTGAAATTCTGGAGGATGCAAATTAAGTATACTTGTAGATACTGCATTAAAAATAATGTAATCACTGTGTTTTTGCTTCAAACTGCTTAGTGCAACATTTATCAAAGGCAGAGAACACGCTGATAAAAATATCCAGTTGTGTATTCTCAATTGTTATAAAAAGCTCTCAAGGCTGCTGAAGGTCACTTCTGGGCAAGTGTCCCTGTGTAAGAGGTTGGAGCGTGTGTGTATGTATAATGAGTATTGCCGAGGTTAAGGAATTCTATTCGCTGTGATGCAAGTTGTGTACATTTCCTTGGTTTTTCTCCCCATACGTATCAAGGAAAATGTTATCCTAGATTTTACTTCTCATTTACAGGAATGGGAAAGCAAAATGTGAAGTCTGTGTGGATTCGTATTTTATTTGTGGCTTGAATCCTTACTTCTGAGAGAGGGTAAGTTAGATGGTCCCCAATGCTTTCCTTTCCCAATGTCACTGCTTTTTACCTTTCTCCTAACTTCTTAAGCTTCTGAGTGGGGTACAATTGAGTGTGTGAGTAGGACTGGCACTGCCTAAAGGGTAATTAGGAAGCTGCCTAAGCGTCCTGATTTATGAGGCATTGAAAGGCACAGCTGACCAAAAATATCTCTTCCACTGGCCTGCCATCAGTGCCTGAAATTCCCATGATAAGAATCACCCATTAAATGTTTTCTGCAGACACGCATGGTTTATTTGAGTTAATAAAACATTGTGTTTGGGAAAAAGGAAAGTGGGAAAACGGGAAAGTATCTCATTAGAATGACTTATTTTATCTTATCAATCTACCAATCTCTTGGTCAAGAGTAGCATCTTGACAAGTAAGTATACTGTTAAAGGCTGGAGGGAATGTTGGGAGTTCAGAGTTTTGTGTAGCATCTTCGTGTAGACTCTGAGCAGTATGAAGCCAATAGGCATTTGGGAGGAGATTGCCCAAAATGGACCAAGGAGCTAAGATATCAAAGACAAGTTCCGGCATTTCGTAATTCCGTTTCAGGCCAGGTTAAGAAGTAGGGTATATAATAGTTGGAGGAATCTCTTTTCAATTCCCTTTTTCCACCATTTTAGTTCTTGGGTAACCATAACAGGACTAATGATTCGGTTATTCATAAAATAATATGTGTGATGAAGGCCAAGTAGATTTATGACCAGAGGGAGATGCATTTGTAGAAGCAGAACTAGTGATAATTCTGACTTTGTTGAGACTATTCTGTAAAAGTGTCTAGAGCAGTGTTTCTCAAAGTCTTTTCTATAGACCACCTGTATCAGCGTCACCACTGGTGCTTATTAAATTGTCCCTCCCGGGTCCCCACCCAGACCTTCTGAAACAGATGTTGTGAGATAGGGGCCTGGGACTCTGCACTTTAACAAACATGTCTGTTGATTTTTATGGACATTATTTGAGAATCATTGGTTTGGAGGCTTCAGTAGATCATAGGGGTTAAAAGGGGTTAAAATCAGGGCTCAGATCTCAGCTTTTCTGCTTGTTTGGTGACCTTGGACAAGTAACCCTCTGGCCCTCAGTTTCTGTCTAATACAGTACCAGCTTCACAAGATTGTTAACTGAGGTCTGAGGTAAGTCGTATAAAATTTAGCACAGCATCTGGCACTTAATAAGGGCAAAAGTGATAATCATTATTAAGATGAGTCTTAGGCAGTGCTTACTGGTATTAAATATTTTGATGACTATGTACCTTGTAAAAGGTAAATTTAAAATTCTATTTCAATATATGGTAAAACCAATTGGTTTCCTAATTTCCTAATTACTATCACCTAAGGTTTCTCTGTTGCTTTATCTTTTTTAGCTTTTCTGACTCCTCAAACATAACTGAGAGCAAAAGAGTTGGATGGAAAAATTTTGTAATAAATATTTGCAGTGATCTCATATAAATCATGATATCTATGTGAAGTATCTATGAACATACTTCAGTCAACCAATGGAAGAATTGGTTGACTGAGTATGTTCTACTTTAAAATATTTTGCATATTCTTACTAGAACAGATCACCTGGCTCCTTTTCCAGCTGTTGCTTTCCTTTATTCTCTTATATCTTTACCCCTTCTTTCTTGCCTCTTGCTCTCTCTCCTTGGTTGACAAGTGCCTACATTCTCTATTTTTTTCCGTTTCCTTGTGTCTTTCTGGTGTAATTCCTTCTCATTTATCTTGCAAGCAGAGTTGCTCTACACAGCAAAATTTAGAGCTGAGAGAACTGATTGAAATGCTGTTGAATTGTATAGTAGCTTATTCAGGGACATTACTGATAAATGCAAAAGTGGACCTTATACCTAAATAGATCTCAGAAAATCAGATCAAGAGGAAAAGAGCAAAGATAAAAATGGACTCATTATCTCAACTTAGTATAAATTATGGTAAACAGTTTTACTCTAATGGCAATGTAATAATGAGAAAGATAGTAGAAAATTATGTAATCGCAAGGTGGAATAATGGGATACATTATAATCTGGAGTATAGAGAAGGAAAACTGGGAGAAATCCTGACCTTCAGTGTTCTTCCCTCAACTATGATCTAAAAGAAACAGCCATGTGGAGTCTAAAATATGACACAAATGAACTTATCTATGAAACAGAAACAGACTCACAGACACAGAGAAAAGACTTGTGGTTGCCAAGGAGGAGGGGGGCGGGGGGCGGTCGGATTGGGAGTATGGGACTAGCAGATGCAAACTATTATATATAGAATGGATAAACAACACGGTCTTATTGTATAGCACAGGGAACTATATTCAATATCCTATAATAAACCATAGGGGAAAAGAATATGAAAAAGAATGTATATATATGTATAACTGAGTCACTTCGCTGTACATCAGAAACTAACACAACATTGTAAATCAACTATACTTCAATAAATAAATAAATAAATAATAAATAAATGAAATGGCCAATGGAGAAAATGGTGCAGTTGGCATCATCTCACGTGAATTCCTTTCTGAATGCTAGGATCCCCTTTTAGTGGTTGAAATATGGACTCTGGGAATTAGAATGCTTGGGTTTAAACCCAGGTGTCACAATTATTAGCTGAGTGTCCTTGGACAATTTAGTCTCTCTGTGCCTCAGTTTCCTTATCTGGGAAATGGAGGTAATAATATGTCCTTTACGTGTGCTTAGGAGGATCAAATAAGAATAACACATGTAAAACATTTTGAAAAGTGTCTTCTTAGTTATTGATTTCTACTGATATATTATCTTTCTTATTTTTTATTCACCACGTTTGAAATCCTTGACGGTACCCTGGCTGAGGAGGGGGTGTCCAGGGTGTCTCTGGGTGGACCATGTTGTTCACACTGTGAAAATTTGCTGACAGTGGTTATTTTTCTTTCTGGGAAGCAAGTTTCCCTGCCTGGCTGCCATTCCCCTCTATTCAGATAAGTGCACTATGATTTGATCATCCCCAGTAAATCTTGGAGAGCTTTGGATTTCTAAATTGACTCATTATTAATGATCACACTTTGGAACACAGCCACCCACCTGTGACTACCTAGTAAGAAACTAGAGATGTGTTCAGCATTTACTAAAACTCTCTCTTAACAGAACATGCTTCTCAATTCTGGAACTATCTATTTGGCCCCGTGCATATTTCTTTCTCTCTCACTAGTATTTTGCTTTTTTGGGTCATTCACCCTATGTGAGTTGACTAATAATAGAGCTGAGAATTTGTCATTTAAAATATTGCAGGTCTCAAACACAGTCAGTAATGCTCAAGAAGTAGAGAAATGTTTAAATCCCTTTGGCGCAAGTGTAGGAAAGCAGGAACAAGGGCATTGGTTTTCAAAAAGTATTCTCAGACAAATCATTCTCTGAGATTTAAAAAAATCCGTCATGCAAGGCACACACCCTTTTGCTTCTATTCCATTTTTATCATACCAATCTCCCTTGCAAACTTGAGGTTATTCATAAATATTTTCCTTCCAAACTGTGGGAAATAAATCGTGAGTAATTTGGCTCTTTGATAAAGTTAGGTTAGGGGACTGCTTCTCATTGAAACAATGAACACAAAGGCGATTCAGTCCTGGGGCCTCTGACAAAACTCTCAACAGCCAAGGCGGTGTTCGTGCTCCTTGTTCTCAGGCATTCCAGAGCAGTGGCAAAGGGACAGCCAGCACAAGGAATTTTCAAGGGTTTTTTTTTTCCCACCCTTCAGAGTAGATAAGTCTCTAATCATTTAGAAAGGGACTTGTTCTGCAAGAACCCAAAGTATCCCAAAGAACTATGTTTACCCGTAACAGGCCTTGCTCTCTGTTTAATATAGCCAGATGCACACTGCTTTTTGGACTCGCCATCATATCCCTACAGATTTGACCTCACTATTAAAAGATTATCCTGCGATTGAGAATTTCCATTGCATCAAATACCAAATATTAGTAACATTCCTCTATGGGGAAAGTGATGTAATAAGAAGGCATAGACTGGGTTGACCTCAGACAAATTATGCACATAGGTATGTGGAGATTATGCAACTAATCTGCTGGCTAATAAAGCCCCACACTACAGAGAATAAAGCTCTGGGGGCAGAGACTTTCCCACTAGCTCGTGAAGGAAGTATTCATGTTCATCTGAAGCCATAGATGGAAGTTTTATGTGATTCTGTTGCCTTGGTACTGTGATGGTTATTTTGAAAGATGCCAAGGGTGAGAAAGTATACAGAAGTGTGGCAGAATGATGGAATGATGGAATGGGAGTGGGGTCAGGGGGCGGCTTGCTCACATTTCATTTTGTTGTTTACTTTTACAAAGAGGAACATAAGGTTCCTTCTATTTTTCTTTCTCTTTCCTTTTTTTTTCACTTTGGAAGCCAATAATGCTCATAGGAAATTAAAACTGCAGTGAAAGGGCTGCAAATGATTTAAGAATCAAAAGATTAAAAAATGATTGTAACAGTGACCTATGTTTTTGGAATGTTGCCAGAAAAGGTGTTGAAACAGCACCTAATGAAGATTTTAATCAAAAAGACTGGAAGGGCTTCCCTGGTGGCGCAGTGGTTGAGAGTCCACCTGCCGATGCAGGGGACGCGGGTTCGTGCCCCAGTCCGGGAGGATCTCACATGCCGCGGAGTGGCTGGGCCCGTGAGCCATGGCCGCTGGGCCTGCGCGTCCGGAGCCTGTGCTCCACAACGGGAGAGGCCACAACAGTGAGAGGCCCGCGTAACCGCAAAAAACAAAAACAAAAACAAAAAAAGACTGGAAAACCATATAGGGGCCCAGCAATTTGGTAAACTAGCTAAATTAAACTTTCAGTTATGCTTTTGCTTGAACATACTTTAAAAACAGTTGATTAAATTTTAAGTGTTTAGGGCTTCCCTGGTGGTGCAGTGGTTGAGAATCCGCCTGCCAACGCAGGGGACACGGATTCAATCCCTGGTCCGGGAAGATCCCACGTGCCGCGGAGCAACTAAGCCCGTGCGCTACAACTACTGAGCCTGTGCTCTAGAGCCCGTGAGCCAGAACTACTGAAGCCCACATGCCTAGAGCCCGTGCTCCGCAACAAGAAAAGCCACTGCAATGAGAAGCCCGCACACCGCAACGAAGAGTAGCCCCCGCTCGCCGCAACAAGAGAAAAGCCCGTGTGCAGCAGCGAAGACCCAACACGGCCAAAAATAAATAAATAAATAAATTAAAAAAAAAAATTAAGTGTTTAAAAAATAAATTACAAAAGCAGTACGTGACCAATGAAAGAAAGTCAAGCAATGCAGACATATGCAAAATACAAGGTGAGAATTCTCTTTCCCCTGCAGGGGTAAATACTGCTATAATCTATCTGTCAGAACTTTTGAGATGCTATATTATTTTTTTCTTTCTTTCTTTTTTTTTTTTTTGCAGTACGCGGGCCTTTCACTGTTGTGGCCTCTCCCGTTGTGGAGCACAGGCTCTGGATGCGCAGGCTCAGCGGCCATGGCTCATGGACCCAGCCGCTCCGCGGCATGTGGGATCTTCCCGGACCAGGGCACGAACCCGTGTCCCCTGCATCGGCAGGCGGACTCTCAACCACTGCACCACCAGGGAAGCCCGAGATGCTGTATTATTATAAATGTGTTTTGGGGGTGGGAGCTAATACTATAAGTATTGTTCTGTCATTTTCTTTCACTGAATAATATATTGTGGGCATCTTTCTACTCTTTTAAAAAATAGACATTATTTATATTCTTCTTTTTAATGTGTAGTAGCTATTTTATATAAAGTGAAATGGAAAAGAAGGCAACCTGGCAATTTTGAAACTTAAGAAAATCCTATATCTGACATACTTAAAATATTTTTCTTGGTATGATGTACTTACCACCATGTTTTATAAGTTGCTTGTAAATGATGTCTACTAGTTAGCATTCCATCTATGAGGATAAGATAGGAATAGGTAAGAAACTAAGAGATATGCTACAGGTTATAAAAGCAGACTTCATAAGAGTATGTATAGTATAATTCCAATTCTATAAGAGGTATGTATATGCATACAAAGTAGTCTAGCAGCATCTACACTAAACTGCTAACAGCTATTATCACGATTGTTGGAATATAGGCATCTTTTTTTTCTCATTATGGTTTTCTGTATTTTCAACAGTGAACTTTTATTACTTTTTAAATTAGTTAAAAAGTAAATGTAAGGGCTTCCCTAGTGGTGCAATGGTTGAGAGTCCGCCTGCCGATGCAGGGGACACGGGTTCGTGCCCTGGTCCGGGAGGATCCCACATGCCGCGGAGCAGCTGGGCCCGTAAGCCATGGCGTCCGGAGCCTGTGCTCCACAACGGGAGAGGCCACAACAGTGAGAGGCCCACGTACCGCAAAAAAAAAAAAAAAAAGTAAATGTAATATAAAAAAATGCAATGCATCTGATGAAAAAGTTCACGTCCAACAGCTACAGAAAGTAAACCCATCTGAATTAGCTTCCACTCCATCCCCAAACCCTAGAATATAAGAGTAGAAATACCAGGTCCTTATTTGATTTTCTTAGTTTAAGGAATTAGATTTGAGTTCCCTCATTAAGAGAAGGTAATCTTTAGCATCAGTGAAAGAGTTGATCAGGAAATGAGGCAAAAATCAGGAGATCATATTCCTTTATTACATATATGAAATATAAAAAATTAACAGAGCAATATATATATATATTTTGCAAGTCCACAGGACCTCAGGAAAAATATGTTCTGTATGTGAAGTTAATCTTATGGCACTGTGGTTCAGGTTTTATATATTCAAGTACAGAAGAAATGATATGTATAGTGGTTATGCATGAGTACAGAAGAGAAATAATAATGAAAAACTGTAATTTGGTGAACTATCACATACATTGAGTCAAAAAATGAGTGAATAGAATGACCATATACTGTTAATAAAGATAAGGAGGAAACTGTTTCCATATTCAGGTTTAAATACTAAACACAAAAATAAAACAAATTGTGTCTACAATAATTTTTGAAGTGTATACAAGTGCATTGCAAATAAATGGGCTTTTAAAATTTAAAGTCCATTTTCTCTTTATCCAAGCATTTTCTACACTTATGACTCCTTTCTCTTAGAGTCTCTTCTTGTTCAGTTTTTTTAAAAGTTTCATCATGGCCGGTATCTGTGGAATCTAACCTCTATCCCAAAGCTGAGACTTCATGCAAACATATTCTCCTTTCAGGTTGCATCTTCACATAGTTACTCTCAAGTGTTCAACTCTAAAGAGTACAAGTTCCACTTTTTTTCCACACGTAGTGACAGTGCTTCTGTTTCAGCAGGTTTTCTTACGTGCCCTTTTCTTCTTTTTTTTTCTGTCAACGGCAGTCTCCAAACTTTCACAACACAAGTGGTAGGTAGTAAAGTGCTTTATACAATGAAATACTATATACATGTGGAGAGGTTCCATTTAACACCCCACAGACCAAAGTTCACACACATCACGCAAGAGAAGGCTCTTTTTAAGAAACACCTTTTCTGATAGTAGGGTTGGGGATTCCTTAAAATCTCATTAATTACTCCAAGTAGCACAAATGTAAGTAACATATCTGAAGATGGGAGGAGTCCTTGTTACGTGCATTGCCCTTAATGGATTACTGCTATTAAAATATTCTTAATAGTTATGAATTTCAGAATCAGTCCTATAGAAAATAGGTATCGGTATTGGATTTTTCATTCCACTTTATGAAACAAACTGTATTTAAACATGGGCCCAAAAGAGATAGGGTAGACAAGGGTCATGCATTGGAACATTTCTATATATTTTGGCACTAAAAAAAATTTCCAGTTTCATCTTTGAGGTCTCCTTTCCATTAAGTTTGTGTTTTGTACATAGAGAATTGCCATTATGTGCTATACACCTTTTCTGCTACTTGCACTCTCTTTTCAAAATATCCATGACTTTTCTTCCAAGAGATGGTTTCCAGTGCTGGACAAAACTTTTCATATTCACGACTAGTTTGCCTGTTCTTACATCCTCATGTCCTGCTACAAGGTACTCCAAACCTGAAAGAGAACAAAATTAGGGACTATGTAGTATCATAGTTTAGTGAAGGGAGAGATATGACTTTAGCAGTTTTATATATACATGGTTCACAGTTTTATAAATTCATAGTTGAAATAGGGAGTCATATGCAATAATAGCTGACACTTAGTAAATATTTATTATGTGCTAAGTGCTCTAAATGTATTATCTCATTTAATCTTGAAAATAACCCTATGAAGTAGGTATTACCTTTCTTCTTTCCTTGTTTTACAAATGAGGAAACAGAGGCTTGGCAAGATTGAGAAACAGTGTTTGCCAGTAAGCAGTGCACGCTGACTCAAGTTCAGGCCTGTCTGATTGTTGAACTTTTACTCTTTCCCTCTATGGTGAAGAAGTGAGGATTCTGTGGGTACTTAACATGCTGCTACAGTTCAATATTTCTTGGAGACTCACTATGTATAGTAGTGTATATTAAGGAGGATTTTATAAAAGTGAAACAATCATTTGGGAAAACGTATTGGAAGAGAGCTATGGATTATACAAAATAACACATATCTCCTATATAAAGTCAGTGTGTTTTTGGAATATAGAATGTTTGTTTGTCATACTTAAAAAAAAGATGAGACTTGACTAGTGCTGACTTTATAATTCAAAATTCTTTTCAGGCTTCAAGTAAAAATTTTGGCTAACAAACATAAGAATCCAAAAGGACAATCTCATTATCCATACATTAATAAAAAGAAATGTGATAATCTCCCTCGGTACATGTCTGTAGTAATATCAATATTAGTATTTTGAAACAATTTTCTTTAATATTATAGGGTAGAGCAAATAAGTAATTACATTTATAAAATAAAACTTTCCTATATAAGATCAAGAGACATATACTTTAAAACTCAAGTTAAGGGAAAACACAAGATGTTAAAATTCAATTGAAAATATCAATTTAAGCTCATGGTTTAATATATACAGTCTTGTTCATTCACTAAAATGGCTTTAAAAATGTCATTCCAGTGGTAGTGAACACCTGTAACAAACATAATGTCTCTAATAACAGGTCTCACTAAAGACAAAACAAAACTAAACAAGGCTTCTTGAAGAAATGCTTTTTTTAGGTCCAGGGCAGGAAGATACAAGGTAAGCATGGGATTTCTTATTGTGCTAAAAAAAACAAGGAAGCTTTCAAAGCTTAATGGGAATCGTTTTAAAAGGATACAGGAACCAGCAAGGGAGGGTTATAACTCACCAAAGTTGTGATAATTTGAGCACCAAGAATGTAATAATTGTGTGTGTGTTAATATACTGAATCAACAAAAATCCATAATTCCAAAGTGATACTCAAAAAAGAGAAATCCAGAGAAAAATTAACTTGTCGTCTTGAGACAGTTGTTAAAGCCATTCCTTACTTTGGAAATTGAAAATTAAAGGAAAGAATTTAGCATTTATCGTGCTTTTATAATAGGAACTATATTTCATGGTAACCTAATAGCCCAGCTTGGGAGAGAAAGTCCTCTTACAGAATAATGTTAATTGATAAATGAAGGGAATTAGGTGAAATTAGAAAAACATCATTTCTCAAAATTCTAATGAAATTATTCATTGAGGAAGGGATTGCCAATTGAATTGGTGATAAAATCATTAAATTGAATAGTTAATGGGGAACTGGATGTTTGCTTAGTGACTAAGTAACTCATACTCATTGTTTTCTAGTCTCAAAAGGAAACCCAATGGAGAGATCAGACTGTAATCACTCCAACCCCAGAGTCAAGTTTAGCAACCCTGACGGTGGGTCATCCAGGTACTATATATCTTGTGATGTGATTTAACATGATGTGATTTAACATGAAGCACACAACAATATCTATGATGAATTCTAGACAAAATGTTTATCTTGAGTCTATCAAGCTTTCCTTTATGATTACAAGAAATATAGGAAGTAGAGAGACAAGCTAAATGACACCACAAAGAACCAACCAGACAAATATAGAAGGCAGGATAATCTACAGGACACCTGGCCTGGTTTCTTCAACAATAATAATTTCTTCAATACTAAAAAGAAACTCTGCATGAATAAAAGATACTTGAGGGACTTAAAAACTAGATACAATGTGTGATTCTGGATTGAATACTGGCAAGGACAAACCACGTCTAAAGAACATTTTGGGATCAATTGGGAAATTGGAATATGATCTGAGTATTAGAATATATGAAAATTAAAACTGAAGGTAAAGATAATAACTGCATAAAGTAGGTTGCAGAATGAAGCATATACTTATGATTTCATTTTTGTTAAAATATATACATATATATATATATACGTAAGATGGATTATAAGGTATTTAAATTCTTTAAAGGGTAACCTTAGCTTCTTCATGAAAAAGAATCCCAATATTTGATTAACAGACTAGTTAAAACATAATCGTCTTAAAAAAAAAAAACAAAAAAACCCCAAACATAATCATCTTGATATTGTTTGTATCATCTCTAAAATAATAAAATCCTCATTTAAAAATGTGATAAACAATTTTTAGGAAACTTTCAGTGTTAGGTCTAGTATTTTAAATGAATTTACTTTGAAACTATAAATAGAACAAATATTATAGGAGTTTGCCATTACTTTGAAGTATAAATATAAATTAAACTAATAAAAATGATGCTGAATAAATCCATAAATTATGGAACAGCATCATACCAAACGTTAGCGTGGAAAACAATGTTACCTGTTGTATCACTTATTAGCATTTACATTTTATCTTCCTATCTCTATGCTTTTGACATCTACCTTGCTATAAGTTTTTATTTATTTATTTATTTATTTATTTTTATTTTTTGGCTGCGTTGGGTCTTCGTTGCTGTGCGCGGGCTTTCTCTAGTTGTGGTGAGCGGGGGCTACTCTTTGTTGCGGTGCGCGGGTTTGTCATTGTGGTGCCTTCTCTTTGTTGCGGAGCACAGGCTCTAGGCACGCGGGCTGCAGTAGTTGTGGCACGCAGGCTCAGTAGTTGTGGCTCACAGGCTCTAGAGCGCAGGCTCAGTAGTTGTGGCACATGGGCTTAGTTGCTCTGCGGCATGTGGGGATCTTCCCAGCCCAGGGCTCAAACCCATGTCCCCTGCATTGGCAGGCAGATTCTTAATCACTGCGCCACCAGGGAAGTCCCAACCTTGCTATAAGTTTGAGGGTGCAAAGTTTACTTTGTATCCATAGAGAAAGAAAATATAATACTTTAGTGCTAGTCTTGGTATTCTAATATATATGATTGATGAATGAGTAAATGTATGTATGAATGTAGGAATGAATGAATTTGCAGGGATGCCAATTAGATTACTCCTTCTCAAAAGTAGCGAAGGAAATGTTGGCGTGTAAAGTTTCAGAGTTTTCTTATCAGCTTTCTTTGGCCTTAGCTATTGAACTTGTAAAATGGAAAAACAAAGTGAAATGAAAGAGTGTCTGGTTTTGCTTTGGCAGGTTCTAGTCTTTTCATCAAAGTGAATAAACATGTTTTCAAGAATTCTTTGAATAATTGTGCTTATGTTTTCAATTGTGATGAGCTCAGTTGATTCTTTTACTCTATTTGGCAGAAATCTGATTAGGAAGTGTAATTCACTTCCTGGAGGGTGGCTCAGATTGTCAAAGCTTTTGTTTATAATGTCTTACTAAAAAACTGAGTGGATTTCTTTCTTTCTTTCTTTCTTTTTGTTTTGCCAAGATAGTAGAAAGTGCTTATAGAAAGAGCCCCGGGAAACAGAACTTAAATTGATGACTCCTAGTCTCCGGTATTCAAAATCCAAGATTCTGATTACTTCATTTGTTCTTTGTAAACATATTTATTTTAAAATGTCTTTAAATTTTTCCTTATTAAAATTTAGATTAATTTAAATAAAATATGAAGAGGTATAAAAGGGTGTGAGAGATTAGTCAATGGTCAAAAGTCAAGAGTTTTATATCACTGTGTAGATCGTTTAGGTTGTGGGGAATATTTTATTGATAGTTTTTCTCTCTCTTTCTCTCACTCAGTTATCTATTTCTCTCAAATTTATTAACCAAAACCCATAAATGACTTCTTAACATAACTGTGGTTTCCTGGACTTAAATTTGAAAAGAATTAGATCCAGAACACAAATTATGCACCTGTTTCAGCAGTGCCATTAAGACACAGCTGGCAACTTCATAAACAAGGAAATACAGAAGATTAAAAAATATATTATTTGTTTTACTAGAACTTACTCTGTGGGTACTTTGTTACTATTATTTGGGTACTAATGGTAGGCCCTGGAGATAGTATGGTCAAAAATCTAAATCCCATCCTCAAATTTAATGAGGGAGACAGAAATAAGCAGCTTACGACACAGTATGAGTGTACTTGTAGAGTGAACAGATATGAATCCCATCCTTACTTGCTTGCCTCTATGTCTGCCACAATGTTTTAAAGTGCAAATTTTCCTCCACTCCAAGTTTCTCTAAGATTCTGTAGTTTTGTTGTTGTTTGTTTGTTTTTGCTGTTTCTAATTTGAAACCAAAAGGTCATTTAATGAAAAAGAAGATGATGAGAACTTGAGAGTTGTTTTCTATCCAGGAGAAACAGATGCTTCTCATGCAACAGTAAAAATGAATTCGATATTATTTGCACAGATGGAATTTTGCATTTGAACTTCCTTTTGGGAGCAAGTTCTAACCAGGGCATCATAATAGGACCTAGCTTTCCAATACAGTATTATTGGCAGATAAATTCATGAAAGTGCTTTCCTTGCTACTGACACCTGGAACCAATCTGAGACTTCTCTTTCAGGACAGAAAATATTATATTGCTGGATTTTAAAATATTTTACTTTTATAGAGCATGTGAAAGAGAAAAAATTTTTTGATGTCAGTTCAAAGAATTCCATTTGGATTTTCCCTAGATCAGATGGTGAAAAGGAGAGATACTCTTGCTGAGTTTATTTAGGTTGTGGTTCAGAGAATGTAGGACAAGCAGCAAATCAGCAGAAACACGGTAGGTAACAAGCTAGACGAGACTAATGCTCACCAGGGTTGAGGATTGGACAAGTGCAGCCTCTGTTAGTCCATGATTCTGGATATAATGTTCGTTTTCCTCGTAAAATTTTCAATTTGGTGGATTTTAAGACTTTTTTAATCTTCACATTGACCTCAGCATGAGATCCTTTATCATGAGCTGATAAAATCTTTATTTTTAGCACTGTAACAACACAATTCCAAAAGTCAAAATGCATAGAATTTCATACTATCCTTTGAACTCTGAACAACTTAAATATGCATTTCAGAGTATAATGGAAAAGTGAACCAATGATGATAATGTGGAAATTTGCTTTAAAAATCATTAGGGATTAAGAGGTACAAACTACTATGTATAAAATAGATAAGCTACAAGAATATATTGTACAACACAGGGAATATAGCCAATATTTTATAATAACTGTAAATGGAATATAACCTTTAAAAATTGTGAATCATTAGTTGTACACCTGAAACATATAATATTGTACATTAACTGTATATACCTCAATAAAAAGAAAGAAAATCATTAGGCTCATTGATTTTGCACTGACTTCATCTCATTTATCTATATTAACTATCCTCTTCTTTCTTAACATTTTTCAACTGCTACTTCTGTCCATATCACTATGCTAAGAGAATATCAGCCATTTGCCTACTGCAAATAAATCTTAAACACATTCAGCTATCAAATCTAAATAGAAAAAAGATGCACAGGAAGTAGAATTGTTATCCTGGTTTTTATTTAGATTCTGACTATATTATACTCTTATAGCTAGCTTTGTGTAATGTTATGACAAAAAGCAAAATGTTACTGCCAGGACATATTTTACGTATTCTAAAGAGATTAAATAATATTATTGATTACTTAATTTTCTTCCCTGGTGTAATGCAAGCTGACTGGGATTAGGAAGCTGTCCTACGTGATGGCAGAGCTCCAGTTTTCGATATGACTCCTGATTCTATTATGTTTTTCCATCTATGAAATGGATGTGGGTAGGGATCAAGTAATGGGATAAATTGGGGTGGGGAAAAACATAGACCTAAGGAACACTGAATGCAACGTTCTGTATTATTAGGAGAGTTCTTACTGGCTCATCTATATCTTGGAAGATGATGGAAGATTGTGTGTAATAAAAGAACCCTATCTTGGCTGGTACCATATCCTGAGAATATGGCTGTCAGATGGCCATGTTTTCTTTATAGATTCACCAAATGCACCAAATTATAGATTCACCAAATTTTAGACGTCTAAGGGCTCTTAAGAGCTCATCTAGTCTTGTTTTATGTATGAGGAAGCGAGTTTTAAGTGAACTGCTCAAACCTGTATGCCTGATTGATTAGAGGTAGACTTTGGACTAGAACTCTGATAAGATAAATGCATGAAGGGTACATATTGTAGTAGCCCCTTGCACATGGCCAATGCTCAATAAATGTTCACTATTATTTTTCTAGCTCAAAGAGAGCAGGAACCTTATCAATTCACTATTATAACTCAATAAATATTTGCTAAAAGAATAAAAATGAATCGAGTATTTTTTCTATTAAGTCAGAGAATGGGGAGGGGGAGACCATTTTTCCCCAAGTCTGTAGGTGTATTGCACTTAATAAGACCAAGATACTTCATGACATCATTAAAAGCATTCAAGTTCTCTTAAGCAGAAAATAATACAGTTGTATTAAAAGATATCAATGTGGTTGTAAATTCAGTCAAAGAGCTACTGAATCTATGTGATAATGAAAACCAGTTGATATTTCTATTGAACTGAATGACTTTGGACTAAATTGTCATATTTTTTTGCTTTTAATAGTAAATACCTTTCCCTCTAAACTGACTTTTCTTTACTGGGCACTATGCATTTCAAAAGTTTGCTTCTATTATTTAACCAGGTTGGCAGGTGAAAGGAGGGAAATATGCACATAATTTTAGATAAGATTTATGAGGTTTTTAACATTTGTGTTTTTATCTTTTATGAGAATAAATACAATGTTATCAAGAACCTAAACATTTTGTTTCAGAAATCATGACTTAAAACTTTCTCTTCATTGTAATGCATAAATAATAAATAATGCTGTATACATTATGGAATAATAAAAAGATTCAGACACTAGTCAATGATATGTTGGCAGGATAAGGCATCTTTAATATACTTAATAATAAACATAAAGCCATTTAGAATTTGAAGATAGTAACAGTCTTTACTTAGGGCAATGGTATTTTCCTTTGTCCATACACTGTATTTTCCTGGCATTTGGAAGGTAGAGGAGTCTAGAGTATATAGAGAGGGCAGGGAAGAGACTCAGGCAGAGAGCTTGTCTCAAGGCCTCCCCACTATATTTCCCCTTCCTTCCCTAACACTGACTGAGCATCTAGTATGTGCAAGGTAATGTGCTGTGTGCTTTTCAAAATTCTCATTTCATGGGGAAGGTGGCGTCATCCCTATTTTACAGAGGAGGAAGTCTGGAGACGTTAAGTTACCCACCCAATAAACCACAAATAAAACCCATGTAGGTCTGAGCCCAAAGCCTGAGCTTTTAATCACTGTGAAATATACAGCTTTAAAGTGATTGCTGCCTAGTAGTACTACAGGATAAACTGGCTGAGAATCATTTAAGTGGCTAGAGACTTCCCTTTTAGATTACTAATACAAGAAGCATTTATAAGAAAGGATTACGTGTCATGATTTTTTTCTTTTTCTTGTTTGCCTCTTTTCCACATAGCAGGATAACCCTGCTTTTGCTCTAAAGCCTCCTGCTCTCACCATTACATTCAACACCATCTCTATTAGGAGAATCTAGGTCAAGGCCAGACTACTATGTTTACTATTATTATATAAGACTAGTGCTTTGATTTACTGTGAATGTGATAAACCAGGCCACCCATTTCCTTAAAAACTCTTCCTACTTAGTTTGAATAGATCCTTAGAAGCATTCAAGCACTTCAAACTCACCGTATGAATATTTCATTCCACAGAATGCCTTGGAGTTTCTTAACACCTGTTCCTTACACTCACATTTACCTACAGAAAGTAAATGAACATGGTGTTAGTTATTTAGAAAAAAAGTAAAACAAAACAAACAACAATTGCAAGTAAATTCAAGAAATCTTTGGAAGACTTTCAAAATGCCTTTGTACATAGTCTATAATAGCATTCTTATACTTATTTATGTACCTGTTTCCTCTCTAGACTGTGATCCTTGAGGACGATGGTTATGTCTTATTCATCTTTATATGCTTAAAGCCCAGAATGGGTACGATTTTCATTCTTTTTTTTTTTGGCCATGCCGCTCAGCTTGTGGGATTTTAGTTCCCCGACCAGGGATCAAACACGGGCCCTCGGCAGTGAGAGCACAGAATCCTAACCACTAGACCACCAGGGAATTCCCCAGGATTTTCATTCTTACTGATTTAACAATTAGATATAATTCTACCTCTTCCCTAACCCCTCCCCTCCTACCCTCACACATTGCATTTTATAGGCACTGAGTGGCATAACAGCAGGTAACATTTACTGGGGAGCACTTACTACATGCCAGACACTATTTTAAGTCTTTTACATTTATTTACTAAGTATTTATTTATTATTTATTTATTTATTATTTATTTACTATTTACAATAGTCTAAGATTCTAACAAATAGAAATTTGACAGGAATACAGAGATAAAAGGATGAGCAAAGAAATGTAAGAGAAAGAGGAGAGAGTGTTCATGGAAGAACCAGTTGTTCTGTTTATCCTGGGTACAGACTGAGTTGAGAATAATAGAAGGTATCATGGAGGACCTTGACTGATATGCAGTTAGGGCCTGAATTTAATTTGTTAGATAAAGGGGAATTTTCAAAGCTATCAGCTTAAAGAAGTTACATTAATTTAAAAATATATATATGAAAATTAATCTGGCATTACTGTATCAAAACTATTGGAATGGAGAAAATATGAAGGCAGGGACCAGTTAGAAACTCGTGAAATTGGTAACACACAACAGTAACTAAATTGAATACCAACTATAAGCCATAAACTTTATAAGGAATTTTATCCATATGATCTTATTTAATATTTACAGTTAGGTTATGAGATAGGTACTATTAACAAATGAAAAAAGGAAGGCTCAGAGAGGTTAATTAGCTTGTTCAAGGCAGCGTATAGCTAACAAGTAGAAAAGCCAGATTTTAAGCCTGGGTCGGGGAGAATCTGAAGCCCCCAATCTTTCCATTGTACTGTCTTTTTAAGGCAGATGGGATGTGGGTCTGAGAGGTGGCCATGGGTGTAGATAGGAAGAAATATCAAGGGATGCTGCAGAGTTAGGGTCTACAGGTCTACAAATCCTGTCACTGCATTGGATGAGGACAAGCATCCAATTTTATGAGGAAGCATAAAAATGTACTTGAAATTTTCAGCCAAGGTGACAGAGAGGATTGTAGTTTCACTAACAGAAATAGGGAAGTTAGGAGAAGGAGAGCATTTTAGGAGTGTATTACGTTTTTTTTTTTTTGGTAGTAATCAATAGTCTAACTTAATTATTGAAAGTTTATTGAGTAGCTCATAGAAAGGAGAAAAAGCTGAAGAACCAGAACTCTGAAAGGACAAGAAACAAGAGAGCGCCAGAGATCTATTGGGCAGTCTCTTTACGGCTTTGCCATTGGAATCATGAACTCTAATCATTTTCAGAATTTGCCACTTTCAGCTCAAGATTTAAACTCTAGGGACAGAACATCTGATTGACCTCTCTAAGACTGTATTAAATGGCAGAAGAGTGGTTCCCCAAAGAAAAACTGGGTTGAGCTACCACAGAAATAGCAAGAAAGAAGGGGAAAGGGATCTGGTCAGGCAAAAAACAACAGAGGTCTAGTACGAGGAGAATATAATGAATTAGAGATGCTGACAGACATACATGTGGAAATGAGAGTGTGATTCTGGTGAGACTAGGTAGGTAGATATGGAAAATGGAAAATATTGACATATCGGCTCTAGCTAAAGTTTCTTGAGAAACCAGAAGGAGATCTGCAAGTAGAAAATCACAGTGGAATTAAATAGTGGGAAAGATTAAATCAAAGATGCTTAAAATGAGCTGTTGTGATTTGTTAAGTAATATTGCTTATCATCTAAACAAAGCAGAGGATTGCTCATTCAGAAACTGTAGTAACCTGAGTGGACAGCTCATGGCCTTTGATGATTCCACCAAAGCAGAAGAGTATGGTAACTACCATGCATATCTTACTCCTCAACATAATGCTCTTCCCTTTGTCCTTGAGCCTATAAGAACATGAGTAGGGAGGGACAATATTGGGGTGGGGGAGTGGGAGGTACAAACTATTGGGTATAAAATAGGCTCAAGGATGTATTGTACAACATGGGGAATATAGTGAATATTTATAGTGAATATAGTAATAACTGTAAATGGAAAGTAACCCTTAAAATTGTATAAAAAGAAAAAAAATTTAATAAAAAGAACATGAATAAGTCTGTTACTTGAAGACCTTTCCTTGGCTGCTTTCCAATACTCCCTTTTCATATGTTAAGAAATCAGACATTAAAATTTGCTTTTGAATAAATCTTTTTTTGATTAGGCTTCAGCCCAGATGTGTTTTCTTAAAAGAAATTTGGAAGAAGAGGAAAACCTATTTAGTTATACTGGGTTGTTAGAACGTTTCAAAAAAAAGTATTGCTTACAGTTCTCTGGTACTAGTTAAAGCCAGTTTTGTTGGACAGGAAGTGAAATTTTACATCTGATGCTCTCTACCCCACAAGAAGTGGTAGAAATTAAGAGTATCTTGGTATAGTGCATTATATTCCTAGTTATGGAAACTTATGGCAGGTAAATAGGTATGTAGGCACATACATTTGAAAATGAACCACAGTGCTTAGAAAACTGATTATCACTTTTCTGTTGAAAAAGGTGCCCAGGGGCACTATTTTATACTCATTGGGAATATTGCTGTAGCAGGAGACTGAACAGTCTCTTCCTCAGTCCGGAGCTCATCCAGATGAATTTCAGAGACTCTCTGGGGACATCATAGACCTAACAGCTGTTATGGATGTGAGAGTCTGGAGTTAGTCTGATGCCAGCACCGTTATGTGCTTCATTAGTGTGCTGCCAGCTCCCTCCCTAGTAACATGATGATTGGCTTAATGAATGTCTTATGGCACTAGAACCTTGATTTTTACAGATTTGGCTTGGCAGACAAAGTTGGAGAATTCTGAAAACGATTGTGTTAGAAAAAGAGAAGAAATCTTTCAAAAGTTGTTATTAAAGTTAACATCATAGAGTTCAGACTACGTAGCATTAAGGCACAAAATTAATGGGAAAGAGTTTTCCTTTTCAAATGCTAAAAAAGATAAATATGACAACTTCATATTACCTTATCTTTCCCACCTTCTTTCCTGTTGTGAATTAAAATGAAACCAATTAGGAAAATGATCATAAGATTATGTTAAGTGAAAAAAACCCATGATATGGAATTGCAGATACCAAGTGTTTCTGTAACTTGAGTTCCTGATTCTTGAAAGGTCCATAAATTCTCTATGAGAAGGTGTTAAAACTGTGGTTTCTTACTCTGCTTCAGCCACACTGGCCTCCTTGCTGTTCCCTAAATAAGTCAGGCCTAGTCTCACCTCAGGGTTTCTGTACTTGCTGTATCTTCTGCCTAAACTCTCTTTCCTCTGTTATCTGTATAGCTCACTCCCTTACCTTCCTCAGGTTTTTTTCTCAAAAGTCCTTTCATAGGACTTTTCTGATCACCCCATTTAAAAGTATGTCCCTCTCAAGTATTTCTTATCCCACATCCCTGCTTTATTTGTCTATTATATTAAACATCATTAAATATTTAACTTATTAGCTGTCTTTCTCTGCATGAATGTGAACTCCTTGGAGACTGAGGTTTTTGTCTGTTCAATTACTAGATTTACAGCACTGGCATGTAGTATGAGTATTCGATAAATATTGTCAAATGAATGAGTCTATAAAGCATTCCTACAAATTAGTAAGAAAATTACAAATAGGAAATTCACAGAAAAAGAAACCTGAAAGTCCAAGAAACCATGAAAAATTACTAATCAGGAAAATGCAATTAAAATGACAAGGTCCCATTTCACACCCATCAGATTGGCAAAAATTTAGAGGTTTGATAACATCAGTTTTAGAAGCCCAATAAATATTGAATGAATTAAACTGTGCCTGAGTTATTAGCGAGTTAGAATACTGCTTGGCCCCTTGTGTATGCTATATAGACATTTGTTAAATAAGTACAAAGTACTTATTTGTGAGGATGTGGAACAACAGGGTGTCATACTTTGCTGGTGGAATGCAAATTTATGCAACCACTTGAGAGAGCTATTTTGCAATAAATGGTAAATTTGACAATAAGCACACTGTGACCCAACAGTGTCTAGATTGTACCCCAGAACAAGGGTCAGCAAACATTTTCTATAATGGAACAGATAATAAATATTTTAGGCTTTGTGGCCATGGGGAAAAATTAAAGATTTTATGTAGGTACTTATATAACCATTTAAAATAACTTATATAACCATTTAAACCTTAGAGCAGGCAGCTTAGCCTGTAGAAAAGTAGATGGCAGGCCACATTTGGCCTGAGGGCTGTAGTTTGCCAGCCCCTGATCTAGTGAAACTCCTTCTCAAGTACACAATATAACACATATAAGAGAACATTCATGGTAGCATTATATATAATAGTGGAAAATTGGAAATTGGAAATAACCTAAATGGCAAACAATGGGAGAATACAGAGTGTTGTATTCATATAATAGAATGGATAAATCTAAAAAAAGTACACATTTAACTAAAAAAAAAAAAAATTAAAGGGTAGGTAAGTTACCATGTACATGAGATTTTTAAAACATTACATAAATATATAAATATATTAATTATATACTATTTAATATATATATATAGTAAAATAGTAAAAATGTGAAAGTGGATGATGAACACCAAAATTCACGTTAGTGGTTATTCTGTGGAGTAAGGAAGGCTAGTCAACTTGTAGATTGGTACATCAGGGGCTTCAAATGCATCTGTAGAATTTAAATGAAAATATGAGGCAATTATGGCAAAATCAAGATTTCATAACACTAGAAGGTGTTCATATGGGTGTTCATATCACATTTTTGGTGTTTGTCGTGTTTAATAATAAAAAATATTTTAATGTTATTTTAAGTTTTATTTGGATGATTTGGTGAGCACTTTACAACCAAATGCTGACAACAAGATTTCTTGTCCACATTTGTATTTGTGACATGATTTAAGTTGATGCTAAATAGAACCACTTGAGTTTCTATGAGAAAAGAATAGAGATAGGATGAACACAGAAATTTGTGTTCACGCCAGTATCACAGCCTGCTCCTCAAATGACAGAACACGTAAACATCACAGGAAAATTAAATCAGAATAAAGAGGAGTATAGACTTGATAAACTCAAGGAATCATATTTATGTAGTAAACAGTGTTTTGGCGTCAGTAAAAATCATTTTTCATATTCAGTTAATGTTAATTTGAATTTTATTAGTTTTATTTGGCTTATATTTAGTTTGTAAAATTATTTTTGTTTTATAGTTGGTTAAAAGCTTTAAACATAAGGAGTTCACAGCTAGCTTTTGCTTTGTACTGAGTTACATACACTAGGTCTGTAGGAATGTTTTTCCTTTAAATGAATCTGTACATTTCCATTGAGTTAGCTCTCAGCTGTGTAAAACAGTATGTTTTAGAGCGAGGAAGGGACTTCCCTGGCGGTTCAGTGGTTAAGATTTCGTCTTCCAATGCAGAGGGCGTGGGTTTAATCCCTGGTCAGGGAGCTAAGATCCCACATGCGTCATGGCCAAAAAACCAAAACATAAAACCGAAGCAATATTGTAACAAATTCAATAAAGACTTTAAAAATGGTCCACAGCAAAAAAAAAAGAAAAATCTTACCAAAGTATTAACAGTGGGATAGTGAGATTTGGAGGGTTTTTTTTACTGTGATATTCTGCATTTTCCAAATTTTCTGTACTAATTACATGTTATTCTAACAATCAGAAAATAAACAAAAGCTTGTTAAATACCATTTAGCTATGTTTAAGAGTTTTATATTTACGGGGGTCACTACTTTGTTAACCTTAGAACTAGAGTTCCCCTTGTAAGATCCAAAATCTGTTCTCTGGTTTGTCATGAATCACTGTTCCTCAAGACCAGACCCGGAAATATGACTAGACGCAGTAATATCTATTGTCTCACCTGAATGTCGAAGTGCAGAAAATCCTTGCTCATCCTCCCACTCCCAGGTTGGTTCACTCTTATTGTGCATGGAATGGAAGTTAGGAATTTCATGATGCCAGTCTATGTCTGTGCTGCTAATAAAATAGAAAATGATGAAGAACTTATTAAGGAATTTCTTAGAACTTGAATGAAATGAATGTATTTCTAGAGATTTAAACCTTATTAGCTACCTTCCCATCCTTTCACTTTTCAGAAATAGTGTTGTAAAGGACTTATTGTTAAAAAGAATAATTTATTTTGCAGAATGAACCAGGCCATCTCTAGAATCTTGCAAGAACAAATTACTTGACTCTGCACTTTGACAAAAATTTTTTAAAGAGATGTGCAAATACATCTTTGTCCACTAGCGGCATGCAACGTTTTCCAAATCACTACCAGATCTTCAAAAGAATCTGAAAGACACAGAGGTGAGAACAAGAGCCATGCACATTCACCTGCTGATGCAGTCTCCTGTGAGAGGGTCGCAGCTCCCTGCACAGTCACAAGGCCTGCAGCCATAGGCTCCGAAGCCCCAGTATCCCACCATACACCTGTCGCAATGTGGCCCTGCCACCCCAGGCTTGCAAGGGCAGTCACCGTTGCTGGGGTCACAGAAGGTCACTGAGCTGAAAGGAAGGACAGCTGATCCAACTGGATGACAGGAACACACTACAACAGAGAGGACACACAAGGACCAATGAGTGACCAGATTATCTGTGGAGATTAGGCCCAGCCATCCTAAACTGGCTTCCCTTCACCACACAGCATATCTCTGAGTCTCCTCCTTTACCCACTTGGTGTATGCTCAATGAATGAAAGCTAATTAAATGACAGATAAGAAGATATCATCAGAAAAGCACATCTGCTGCTAAACCACCTAATTTATCCTAAAATTAAAGGCATTAAATATGAATGGCTTTTGTTTGGGGTGATGAGAATGAATCAGCAAAGAAAACAAAGAAGGAGCAGTTAGTGAGAAAGGAAAAAATTCATGAGCGCATGGTGTTCTGGAAGCCAAACAAAGTTTCAAGGAGGTGGACGACATCAACTGTGTTAAATGCTGACAGGTCCAAGAAGATGAGGAACAGGAATGGGTCACTGTACTTGACAGCATGAAGACCACCGGTGTCCTTGGCAGGAACGGTTTCAGTGTAACAGTGAGTGGCGAACCTCACTGAAGAAAACTCAGGAGAGAATGGGAATAGAGTAATCTGAGCAAGAGAACAGACAGCTCTGTTGTGAGCTTTTCTATAAGGGCACAGAAATGTGGTGGTAGCTAATACCGAATGGATATATGAACTGAAGTGAAGGTTTGAATTTTTGTCTGTTTTGATTGTTTTAAGATAGGGGAAATTACAGCATGTTTGATGTTGATGGAAATGAACCAGTAGAAAGGGAAAAATTGATGAGTAGAAGAGAGATGGGAGAATTTTTAAAGGGATACTTGAGTGAGGAAAAAAAGGATGGGATTTGGTGTAGAAGAGGAGGTGTTGGACTTGGGTAGGAGCATGATTAGTTCATAGTAATAGGACAGAAGGCAGAGCATATGGATACAAATGCAGGGAAGTGAATAGATGCAGTGGCGGGAGCCGGTGGGATTTTTCTTCTGATTGCTTGCATTTTTTTTTGGCTGCGCTGGGTCTTTGTTGCTGTGCCCGGGCTTTCTCTAGTTGCAGCAAGTGGGGGCTACTCTTTGTTGCGGTGTGCGGACTTCTCATTGCAGTGGCTTCTCGTTGCGGAGCACGGGCTCAGTAGTTGCAGCATGAAGGCTCTAGAGCATGCAGGCTTCAGTAGTTGTGGCACGTGGGCTCAATAGTTGCAGCGCGTGGGCTCAGTAGTTGTGGCGCACGGGCTTAGTTGCCCCGCAGCAATGTGGGATCTTCCCGGACCAGGGATTGAACCCGTGTCCCCTGCATTGGCAGGCAGATTCTTAACCACTGTACCACCAGGGAAGTCCCCTGATTGCTTGTATTTTCTGGATGAAATAGAAAGCAAGGTCATCAGGTGAGAGAGATGATGAAGAATGGGAGTGGGAGAGTGAATGAGACACTTAGGAAGTGAAGTATAATTGCCAGCAGCATAAAGGCCACCTTTTGAGGTTAGTAGTCATCAATTTATAGTGACCCCAGATAAAATGATAGGTTGTTTCTCCAACCCTATACAAGTGGGAGAGTTCAGGTTTGGTATAGGAAGAAAGCTTAATTTGATTTGTTCAACGTTTGTGTCCCCCGGCTTCAGATTTGTATGTTGAAGCCTAATCCCCAATGTGATGGTATTTAGAGGTGGGGGGCCTTTAGGAGGTTTGGATACAATTTGGGGGAGATGAGATTGGTGCCCTTATAAGGGAATGAAGAATGCAGAGCTCTCTTCTTTGTGAAGGATGTGAGGCAACAACAGAGGTTGGCAGTCTGCAACCCAGAAGAGAGCTCTCACCAGAACTGGACCATGCTGGTACCATATTGCGGACTTCAACCTCCAGTTATTTCTCCAACTGTGGGGAATAAACGTTTACCCTTTAAGCCACCTAGTCTATGGTATCTTGTTATAGCAGCCTGTATGGGCTAAGACAGCTCCTCAGACTAGAATCTATAATCAGCCACTTCTGCAAGTCCTTTCTATTAATCAAAAGTCCTTCCCCTCAGCCCTCTCCCAACTCCTGCGATTGCCTACTGCTCAGTTTGACAATCCCCAACACTTTCTTTGTTCATGGGCTAGCAAGAGTAGCTGAACAAAGTAAAAAAAAAATGTGCTTGTTGGGTTTATCACAAATTTGTGTACCCTAACCTCAGTAGGGTCCCCTAACTGATGCTCATTAGCCCTATTTATTCAGTTGTCCCTGTCTATTTTTTTTAAATAAAATTCCTCACAGTGGGTGTCCCAAAATTTCTCCAGGCTTTTTAATTCACCCTCACCACTTGGTCTGAAGATTCTGATTCACTGATAAGGTCCTCAGGTAATCTTTTCTCCACCTCAAAATCTCTTTATCTTCAACTTTCCACGCTTTTCTCTAAGAATCAAATGAGAAAGCTGGAAGAGATCTTGCTTTATGGCCTTGTCTCTCACAAGCTCTGTGATTTTGGACAAAAAATTTAACTTTTGTGAATGTCGGTTTCTTCATTTGGGTATCTACATTACACGGAGATTTGATGAGGATGAAACTATTTTAAATGAGATTACTTCAGCAAGGTGCATAGCACAGAGTCTGACACCTGCCGGCCCGGCTCTTCCTTCTGAATCTTCTCAATTAACTTTCTAGATCCCACTCCCTCCTTTATCCCCTTGGAAACTTACTCTATTGATTACTTTCTTTGTCATTAAAAGCTCTGTTTGGCTTCAATCTGGCTTCACATCAACTACTAACTGTGTGACTTTTGGCAAGATACCTAGCCTCTCGTTTTCTCAGTTTTCTCTTCTATAAAATGGAAAAGAGAACAATATCTACCCTCATACAGTTGTAAGGGTGAAAGGAGATCACGTATATAAAGCACTTAGTATAGTGTATGGCATATGGTTAGTTAATAGTGAGTTAAATAACTAATGAATTCATTAGATAATTCTTGTAGAAGCATAGAGTCTATGCCTGTATAAGTTATGGTGACTCACGGATATGAGTCAAGGAGCTCATATCCGTGTGGGGGAAACAGAGGAATAAACAAAACATTTCCATAATCTGTGATTAGCACTCTGATAGAGCTCTGTAAGAGCACAGAGGAGGGGTGCACAGGCTGAGGGTCTCACATAGGATCCACAAAGGAGGGGTCATTTAGACATCTGAGTTGATCCTAAAAGATGAGTAGGAGTTTGCAAGGTGAAAAGGAGGGGAAGATAGGCAGTTGCTTATTTCAGCCTGTCTTTAGATTCTCTCCCCGTTGCATTTCTTTTAAATAATTAAAACAAAATTTTAATTGTGGTAAAAAACACATACCATAACATTTACCATCTTAACCATTTTTAAGTGTATGGTTCATCCTCATTGCATTTTATGTTTCTGCATTATATGTGGAAGCTCTTCCTGCTTCCTGAAAACGTGAAACTCTTTCATGCCTCAGTGCCCCTGGCTGTGCCTGCATTGCTTTTACCTTTACGCTTCCTTGTCCCACGCCTTCCAGACAATTAACCACCCTCTCTTCTATGCTGCCTCTGTTCTTTGTATGTATTTCTATTCTGTGTGTATCACAGTGCATTATTATTTATGTGCCTGTCTCCCTTATTACTGGACTCTGAACTCATTGACAGAAGGATCTTTATCTTCTTATTTTTGCTTTCTATGCCCCAGAACAGAGCCTGGTACATAGTAGATGCCCAAATAAGAATTTACGGAATTGACCTGAAGGACATTCCAGGCTGTAGGAGTCATATGTGAAAGGGCCTATTTGGGGACTGTGAGAAGGTTACTGTGTCTAGAGTGTGCATTGAGTGGAAAGCAGTTGGAGCTGATGAGCCTGAAGAAAAAGCTATAGAGTTAGGTTTGGAGCCAGACTGAGGCAGGGCCTAACCCAAGAAGTTGAATTTTGTCTTATGGGTATAAAGAATCATAGGAAGTAAAATGTTAAAAAAGCAGAACTATGACATGGTTATAATTTAATTTTGACAGTTACTTTGGCATCATTGTGTGAAATAGACTGCAGTAGGGGGAGACTGATGGCAGAGAAACCAAAGAAATGAGAGAGAACAAGGAACTTGACTAAGACAGCAGATGAAGGAATGGGAGAAAACCTTATTTTTTTTAATAGTGAATTGATAGGGTTCAGAGGCCATCTGGATGAGGAGGAAGAATGCATTGTTGAGGGACAAACAGAAACGGAGGAAGATTTTGAGGTTTGTAGTTTATGAAAGTGAATGACTAGAGCAGGTTGGGATAGGTGAATCCATGTTGGGGTGGAGATAGGGAAGGGAGGGAGAAGAGAGTGAGTTCAGGGTTAGACATACTAAGTTTGAGATGTCTGAAGGATGCACCAATAAGTTATAATACACAACTGGAAATAATAATCTGAAGTGTAGGAGAAGGTTGGGGTCACAAATACAGTGTTGAGAGTTGTCAGCAGATGGGGATTGAAACTAGGAGGGCTGGATGAGATTTCCCAGGGATAGTGTATAGAGTGAGAAGGCAACCAAGGGTGGAACACTGGTCCAGGCAGATAAGGACCAGATAGAGAGGGAAAAGAATCAAGTAGGTGTTGTTATAGAAACCAAAGGATGAGAAAGTTTCAAGTGATTAACAATGTAAGACAACACAGAATGAGTAAGTCACATAAGATTTATAATAGCACAGTAATGCTGTCAAACAGGAAGGTGTTGGTGACTTGTGAGAACAGGAGCTGAAGAAATGCAGGTATTGATGGTGTAGTACTCTGTTTAGATCTCTTTAATTTTGTTAAGCCTATAATCATTAGTGCAGTGGTTCCCAAACCAGCAGGAATGTGAGAAGTCTGCAAAAGTTCTTTACATCTTACATATGTGAAACACACCCTTCCTCTCCTCCCTTATGCTCTCCTTGGTTGAGAACCACTACAGTAAGGGCATGGAATATTGCCTTTTTTTTTTTTAAACAAAAGGTAAAAATTATCTTCTTGAGAATATTCATTTATTTGCTTACTCAACCAACATGTGTTAGTTAATAATTCTAATGTTTACGAAGCATTTGTAGTCTACAAAACACAACTGCCCCTTAATCAAACATTTAAGATCCTCATACTATGGCCCTAGCCCACTTTTCCGGTCTTACTTTTCATTACTCTCTTGCCTATAGCCCTTATTCTAATCGAATGGGATGAATTCTTGCAGATAGCCTTCATTCTAATTAAATGAACCCCCAACCTTTCCTGTTTCTGTACCTTTATTAATTTCAATAGGGAAATCTTTTCTCCTATATCTATCTTCCAAAATTCTACACGTCCTTTAAGATCTATTCAAGTGTCACCCCTAAAGTTGTCGCTGGAAGGGTATGGTCAAAGCGATTCAACCATTTGGAGCAGTGGAAGTGCTCAAGGTAGCAGCTCTGTTTGCACCTTTCTTGTAAAGACAGAACTTCAAAACTCATATTCAGTGATATTCAGAAAAGAGATGCAGCACCCTTCCCTCTGCTACCCTCTCCCACCTCACCAAGTATGAAGCCCAAAGCAGCCATTCCAGTTACCCATCTAATGGACAAGTTTACCTTCTTTGAGAAGTCATTCCTTATTTCAGCACAGTTGAATATGATTTCATCCTTTCTTTGAAACCCTCTAGTGCTTTAAAAATAACACTTCTTCTTATCGCTCTGGTCTCTTCTACTTTGCATTTCAGACAGTCAGAGGTTTACTTTTCTCTGTCAAACCGGTATGTAAATTCCTTGAAGGTGAACATGGGTCTCACTCACCTATCCTCTGAAGGGTTTAGTGGAGGTAGACTTGGGTGCAACTCCTAGCTAAATTTTTACCTTTATGAGCCCCGCATTTCTATTTTACCAGGTGGTACCGAGAGTTAAATGAGCCATAATGTATGTCCCTAGCACTTAACAGGCAATTAGCAGATAGCAAATTATGGCTGCTCAAAAAAAGACTGTTTTTGTTTGTTTTTATTCTTATTCCTCTTCTGTGAAGTCTGTCTTCTTGATCTTTCCCTATTTTCTATTGGATTATTGTTCTAAAACAGACTGTTAAATTGAATTAAAAGGCAGTGATAAAAGAAACTATTTACAAAGGACAGAGGAGGAAAACACCATAATAGATTTTGTTCGAAAGGATAACAATGTGTGTGTTTGTTTAAGGCAGCATTTATTTATCTGTTCACTTACTCAACAGACATTTAATGAGCATCTACTATGTGCTAAATACTGAACAAACTCCTAGGGATAAGACAGTCTTGGCCCTTAAAGAGATTCATAATTTAGAAGAATAATTATTACAAGATTAAAAAAAAACTTACCTAACACAAGAGAGAAGTAAACATTTTGCTTCTAAAACGCTGAATTTCTCAGGAGACCAGTTTTATTTTAATTCATACAGTTACGGTGATCACTATTTCCACATTAAATCCCCAGATATTTTTTCTTTTGGTTGGGCCTCATTATGAAAACATTAGGCATTTTCTCTTAAGATAGCAAAGCACTTTTGATTTTTCATTTGTTTTTAATTAAATAATTTAGAGGTATTATATAATATGTAACATGAATGTATCAAAATGCTATGACTTTAAATTAAATCCCATAATCCAGTATAAACATTTCATCATTTTGAGGTGACTAAACCAATAGTTACTGTATGATTCAGTTAAGTCAACTTGGTTCTTGACAGCAGACAGGGAGCCAGAAGAAAGACAATGTAGGACTCTCATCTATTATTATATGGTATTCCACCACCACCACCATTATCTTTTACTCTAATAGAAGATCCAATCCTTTCTAGGATTTGACTTCTCTGTACTGCCATGTATTTTATTTTATTTATTTAATTTTTAAATAAATTTATTTATTTTATTTTTGGCTGCGTTGGGTCTTCATTGCTATGAGCAGGCTTTCTCTAGCTGCGGTGAGCAGGGGCCACTCTTCGTTGTGGTGTGGTGGGCTTCTCATTGCGGTGGACAGCATTGTCCACCTGTCCATCTGCTGGATGGTAGCCATAAGTTCTCAACGACAGTGTAGGCCTTTTAGGCTTCTAGTTATTGTCTCCATCCTGATCTAGGTGGCCTTCCAGGAGCTGGACCAGTACTTGAAACACAAAGAAAAACTGGGGAGGTTCAAAGTGCATGTTCTATGCCATTTGCAACTTCTCTTGTTGCGGAGCACGGGCTCTAGGTGCACAGGCTTCAGTAGTTGTAGCTCGCGGGTTCTAGAGCGCAGGCTCAGTAGTTGTGGCGCACGGGCTTAGTTGCTCTGTGGCATGTGGGATCTTCCTGGACCAGGGCTCGAACCCGTTTCCCCTGTGTTGGCAGGTGGATTCTCAACCACTGCGTCACAAGGGAAGCCCTGCCATATATTTTAAAACCTACACACATTTCAGGAATGGCCAGAGAAGAATGTGATTCTATCACATGTGCTAGTGGATTTCTGTCAATGTGACTTTTCACATAATTACAAGATAAAAATACCATTTGGAAACTATGCAGAACTAGCTTCAGGCAGAAGGCCCTGACACCTTTCATGGCATACTTTTTCGGACTGCACACGGAGGCTTGCCTTGCATACCTATCTCTTGAAGTTTGTACAGCAGGCAATATCTGACACACATAATCTACATTTCTTATTTTCTTCCAAAATGCAAATATATTTTCTTCTTGCTTGGGGGGAAAAAAAAGTTTCTTCTTAGATTCTGGTTCAGGTTCTGATCCTCCAACATATATTTCTTTTTAATTTATTTATTTTATTAATGTATTACTTTTGGCTACGAGTCTTCGTTGTTGTGTGCAGGCTTTCTCTAGTTGTGGCGAGCGGGGGCTACTCTTTGTTGCGGTGCGCAGGCTTCTCATTGCGGTGGCTCCTCTTGTTGCGGAGCACGGGCTCTAGACATGTGGGCTTCAGTAGTTGTGGCACGCAGGCTTCAGTAGTTGTGGCTCGCGGGCTCTAGAGCGCAGGCTCGGTAGTTATGGCACATGGGCTTAGTTGCTCCATGGCATGTGGGATCTTCCCGGACCAGGGCTCGAACCCGTGTCCCCTGCATTGGCAGGTGGATTCTTAACCACTGCACCACCAGGGAAGCCCCGACATATATTTCTTACCAATTGTTGATTCTAAAATGCAACCTAAGCACTTACTTTTTATGCATTCATTATGATGAACGTCAAATTAGAACCCAATTGCAGTGACATAAATCCTTGACTTCAGCTTTCTCCTTGTTAGACATAAAACCCAATAGTAAAGATTGAACTAACATCATATACTATTATTCTAAATTTAATTATTTGTTTCATTACCACTTTTGGTGTATTCAGCTGTGGTAAATTGTTCTTGACAGCCAAAACTTGCCTGGTAACCAGATATGTTTAGAAACTATGTGGTCTACCTAGGTAGCAAATCATTACTGGAGTAATTATTACCACTACCCCCCAAAAGAAAATTTGCCCTAGGCTGCTCTCACATAATCATATTGGCAAAGCAAAATTATTAAAAATGTCATTTTAATTCCTCACTATTGTCACAAGATTTCTTTAATAATGAAAACATCTTATTTTAAACAGTATGTTCTATACTGGTATGTCCTGTTATAAGAAAACATGACATAGTAATACAAAACTTCCAGAACAGATGAGATAGAGGAAATGGGTACTTTACAAAAGATTTCACAACAATTTTCCTTCAAATAATGAATTTAGATAATTGCTAAATGTTGTACAAATTTTACAAATATATATTACAGATATATATTTGTAATTACATCTATTTTGTGAAGTATTGTCCCTCCATAGAGCATGCACAGAAAAGAGGACATGCGCTGCTTTTCTCCTAGGAAACATAACTATTAATGAAACAACGGGTGAACACGTTTTTAAATAACCTTGTGTATCTGTAAGGCTCTAAACTAATAATTGTTTCAATCACAAAGGCTGACAATAAATACAGCTGTCTGGAAAGTACTTGTAATATCTCAGGAAGACATAAAATAAAACAAAGGCAATGTAATAGAGTTGGTAAGGGCACAAACTTAGGAGTTAGACTAGAAGAGTTCAAATTCTGGTTATGAGGCTTACTCCTTATATGACTGTGAAATTAACCCCCTCAAGTCTCAGTTTTCTCATTCATGAAGGAAGAGTAAAAATACCTAGGCTATAGAGTTGTTTGTGTGAGGACTAAATGAGATAGTGTATATGTGTAGCAATGTTTCAGGCATTTAGTGGTACCATATGCTTAGATAATAACTATTATTGTTATCTGGATGAAACATATTGGTTTTAAAACGTCCATCATTCATTCATTCATTCATTCATTATACCTTTATCAAAGAGTTCTTGAGCTTTAGTGTTAACATGAATTATGCTAGGGGCTGAAGATACAAAGACAAATACAGTCATATCTCTTCAGAGAGGGAAGAGAGATATGCAAATAAATAATTACAGGGCAGTAAATGTTAAAACAGAGGTAGACCAGGGTGCATGGAAACACAGAAGAAAGAATAATAACTGCCTCATTATAGATATGGGTTGTTTTTTAAGGAAATTAATGATCTAACTGGCTTTCAAAATAGGCTGAAATTCCTTGCTTTGCACCTGTGAGGAACTGGTGGCAAACAGCTTTCTTGACTAATCTAAATCCTATAGAATTAGGTTACTCTCTTGTTACATGTTCCTTTCTTTGCTTAAAAAAAAAATTAATCGGCTATTACTTTCATTTTTTGGATCACAGTATGTTGAGAAAAAGTAGGGTATTATCTATGATCCTGCTGCTTATAGGGAGATACCCTGCCATGGAATGTAGGACAAAAGTCACAGCTGTCAATCTACATGAACATAATAAGCATGTAAACATGGGTACAAAATGGCCAGGAACATAATGGAAGAGTTATGGCTTCCTTTATTTTGATGGGGTTGCTAAAGCATTTGGTGGTAGAGTCGCAGGAGACCACTGCTGCCTTTTCATCTTTATTCCCACCTTCACTTGAGCTCTATGAGTCTTCACATCTTTCACTCAGAGTGATCCACAGTGCCAAGTGTGCAGCAGAAACAGCCTGCTGAGTTTAGCATCTCACCTTTTTTAAATTGCCCGAACTCCTTAGTATTACCTGATGGCTCTAGCTTTTGCCATTTTATTAGTAAAAGCTACACTTGGAGCAAAATACCCTGAAAGTATTTGCTCCTGATTTAGCTTTTCTAAAAACAGAACTCAAAGTTCAAGGCCCTCAGCTGGGAAAGAAACTGCTCGTCAAGCCCTTTCACCACTGCTCAGTGGCCACTCCTTCAGCTGCGCCTCCCAGCCTCCCAACATTGTTTTCTCCTGCAAAGGCCAAGGCCCTACAGAATTTCTGATGGAGAATTTTTAATATCAAAGCCATTTTGAAAGCTGTCCAGCTTCCTGCTGAGGTTCTTAGAAGGAACAGAAGATGACTTTGAGATGTAGCTCCAAACAGAAGGAGCCAGTATGAACTGTCATTACTATCTTAAGTGTGAAGTTAAATGTTAGATAAAATGAAGTCTTCTACATTTTTTTGGCATTATTTTCTCCTTCTACTATCAACTGTTGTTTTTTTTTTTTTTTTGCTAGTGGATGGATAGCTACAAATAATAGAGAAAAAACTAAATGAACTTTACTCAAAGACAATATGGTTTTTACCCCTTTACTCTCCTAAGGAGCATCTTTTTATTCATCCTTTAAATGTTATATACATTGTATTCAAAGATAGCTTGTTCCACAATATTCAATATGTTAATTTCAAAAAAAAAATTACACTAGAATAAATTTAATAAGAAAATAATCTAAATTAGGATTTGCCTATCAGTTACTGAAATGCAATATCTCCTGAACTGTACATCCCACACAAAAGAAAGAGATCCATTTATGCATGAGATCTATTCATTCTTGCCTCTATTAAATGCTTTTTAAAAATAAATATAAGGTATTTAAGTGTATTTCCTATCTGTCTTCTATAAGCTTTTAAATGGGCAATGCAAATAAATACAAAAGTCATGCCCTTTAAAAATTTTTTTTAAATTCAATTGTTTGAATATATTCCCACTGAATTTTTATTTTATTTATTTACTTATTTTTGGCCACACCACGCAGCATACAGAATCTTAGTTCCACTACCAGGGATCAAACTGTACCCTCTGCAGTGGAAGCACACAGTCTTAAGCACTGGACAGCCAGGGAAGTCCCAATGCCCTTTATTTTTAATGCTTCACTATGTGACCACTGCTCAGACCCTCAGTTTGATTTCTGTATCATTCCTTTCCTGTTTACTAGTTGTAACTGAGCCAGTTCCTATTTATTTCTGAGTATATCTAAGAGATCTTAGCAAGCTAAATAGCCGATTTTATATTCCTAGGTTGCTACTTTAGTTAAAATTGAAGAAAGTACTTTTAAGTGTACAGACAAATTTTACTATGGGAAAACTTTTTAGTACAATTTTGGACAATGTATTTTGCTTTGGAGAATTTGGTTTGATCATACGCCGTTATCTTTTTTGTTGAAGACAGTCTTCTATATTCCCAGGCCACTCAGGTACCACTCGGGTGCCTAGTTCCTAGCTAGGCATCTAGTGAGAAACTGGGGTCATCTCTAACTCCTTTTTCCTTTGGAGAAAGAATCCCTATTGACTCCATTTATCTCCATGGAACTGATGGGTTAGCCTCTGCTAGATTGTGTCATGGTACCCTTTTTTTCTTAATACTTAATGCAGTTGTTAATTTACATATTTACTTGGGTAAATTTATTTATAGTTTGTTCCCATGGGGTAAGGGACTGTTTTGTTGTATATACCGTGAATAGGATAGGGCTGCCACATGATAGGCACTGAGTAAATCCTTGTTGAGTTTTTTAAAAATGGATTAATTATAGCCAGTTAATAGATATTTCTTAATGACTGATGGTCTTCTGGCCTCCAAAGTAATTTTGTTATGATTTTTCGCCTCATTGCTGTCTCCATAGTACATTGTGAAGGCCTAGAAGGTAGGGGCCATGTCTTTTCATCTCTGTATCCCCAAAACCTAGGACCATGACTGACCCATTTTCAGAACTTAATCTCTGTTGAATGAATGTGCCTCTCAATGAGCAACAACCAGGAAATGATTTTATGTTTTGATGAACCTCCTAAAAGGCTCATACTATTACTTTCACAGGTTTTTAGTATCTTAGCATCATAGCATTGCAACACTAAGATATTAGAAACAGAACAAACACAGCAAATTCATAAAGAACTGAAATGGTCAAACAGAACAGAATATTCTGAATCTTCCCAGTGCAAGACTGTTCCCTGCATGAGTGCAAGACTGCTTCCTACATTTAATGCTACACTCAGTCAAGTACTGTTATTTATTATTTGTAAGAAAAGTTCTTTATTCTAACTCTGTGGGAGAGATTCCCCACCCATAAATGCCTCTCACTGGCAGCAAAACATTTTTTTTCACATTAATCAATCTGAAATTCCTTTCCTCACTTTCATCCAATTATATGTAATTATGACTCATTGTTCTAGGTAAGTTAAATTATTCTTTGCCCCTCCCTATGTCCCTTTATACCTTTCAAGTATATGTAAAAAGTTGTTGTATTCTCCCTGAGCAGTTTACTAGTTGATCTGAGAATATTTATCTTCTTTCATATTTATTCATTAGTATCTCTCTTTTCCTGACTGTTTTGTTGGTCTATTTGAAGCACTCTCCATTTACCTCCACCTTTCTTATACTAAGATTCCTTAAGATAAATACAGCTCTTAAGATTCAAGAATGCAAGTGTGTGTGTGTGTGTGTGTGTGTGTGTGTGTGTGTGTGTGTATATATATATATATATATATATAAAATTTCCGATTATTTCTGCCTTTGTGTACTCATTTTGTTTTCATCAGTTAGGTCACAGTATGGAATCAAGTTCTTCGGATCTTTATAGGTCTTTGGATCAAAGTCTTTGGGGTCAGACAAATCTGGGTTCAAATCTCTGCCTCTGACCAGCTGTGTGAACTTGGACAAATTATGTAGTCAATTTAAGCCTTGGTGTCCTCATTTATAAAATACAAAAGATACCACCTAACTTGTAAAGATTGCTAAATGAGAAAACTTATGTAAATTGCCCAGCACAGTGTCTGACCTATAATAGCCACTCAACAAATGCTAGTTCTCTTCTTTATACCCCATCTAGTTTTGTCTAGGCTTTCTGAGAGTTTAGATATTTTATAATTATTTGCTTGATTATTTAATGCTTCTTCTCATCAAATGCAGAATAGCATATTATTTATTTATTCAGTGAACTGTTCTAGAGACATTTTAGAGAATTCCATGACCTCTCCCACTTCTCTTCCAAAATTTGACTGACTTTTATTATTCACCAGTTCATAAAATGTCTCCTTTTTGTGGTGAATTTTAATGTTATTTAAGCTTTTTAAAGGATAGTTCTAGTATGATTATTACATAATGATATATGTATTTTACCTAGCTCTTTCACTTCTTAACCTTCCGGTTTTACGTCCTAGATTTTTTTAAAACTGAGATTAAA
This sequence comes from Lagenorhynchus albirostris, assembly GCF_949774975.1. Taxonomy (NCBI): domain Eukaryota; kingdom Metazoa; phylum Chordata; class Mammalia; order Artiodactyla; family Delphinidae; genus Lagenorhynchus; species Lagenorhynchus albirostris. The sequence continues at coordinate 25,474,319 of NC_083105.1, read as the reverse complement.
GTTTCCCAACTCTTATTGCCAAGTCACTGTTCTATTTAAAGTTTGCTTTTCAAAAACAGTTACTTCATATTGGTTCTATGCTGGAATCATTCACAGTTGCTTCCAAAATAAAACAAAGATGTCTATGTTGTTTATATGACGTAAGATGACTTCATGTGGATTTGCTAAAACTACAATTTGAAAGAAAAAGCCCACTGAGCTACTACTGGAAGAAATGTCAATGACCCTTGGGGAACAATTCTTTTCTGAGATGGACTGGAATACGGGCACAAGAATGAAAAATGGAAGGTGATATTGTGATAAGGTATTCTGGATTTTATTAATTTAACAATTATACTTCAAAGACAATTTGAAGGTAAAGAATAACCATGCTAAAGGTAGAATGAAATAGTTGTTAAATAGAGGTACAAGCAGAGAGAGACAGTGATTCTTCTTGCGACCATGTTGAGAAGGTGATATCTGAGTAGACTGTGAAGGATGGAAAGATGGTCTGCAGCAAGATAGTCACCCACTCAAGGCACTTGTATTTTCATCAGTTGAACAGTTTTCATCTAAGCCAGAAAGAAGAAAGAAGAAATAAAAAGCAAGAAGGAACACAAGAGAGATTTGAATGGATGATAGAACTCTTTCTTTACAGAGATAGCTTGCTACTTAGGGTAATGGTAACCAAGTAACCAGACACTATCTTGGTAAACATTTGGTTTAGGTTTTAGGGCAGAGGGACTAAGTTTATTTTTATTCACTCTCTGTTAAAAGGCAGTTAGTTGAATACATTTATTTTGTCCCACCAGGGAAGAAGGAAGGGCATGTCAGTTCTTCAAGAGGTTGTTTACTCTGACAGAGAATGAATGATACTTTCTTTTCCATTTGCTGATTTTTCTTTAGATGTAGAAAGAGACTATGCAATAGTCAAAAATATGTCTTGACATAAAAGTCAATTCATTCGTTGTAAAGTAACTAACTGGCTATTTCCCAAAAAGAGAACTAATTCTGTTCTATAAAGCATTTCTTCTGTTCTATAAAACATCTGTTTCAATCCACGTGTCCCACTAAAGGAAGGGAAATTTTCTATAGAAAAATGTCATGGACTAGCTGTCAATATTCCATACCCAATCAATTTCCCACCCGTTGAACATTTAACATATCCTTTGGTGTTAAAAGAATAGGGAAGTGGGGGAGGATGGGACTTCATGAAGTACTGGCTTCAATATTTATTTCAATACCAACATAATGTACTTATACTAGTTTAATGCTATGTTCTGGAATATGTAAACATGGAAGTAAAAGCAAATTGTCAGTGTAGTGATAAGCTAATTTTATTATAAATTCTGATCTCATTATAATAATTCACTTTAAAGTATGAGGTATTTATGGTAAATAAACCTGTACACTATGAGTAAGGGAATCCTGTGAATGGAATTGCTTGGTATTTATTTTGAAACTGTTACATGAAAAACAGACATCCTAGAATTCTTCCAGAAATTTTCTTGGAGGAAAACAGAGGTTCTGAGTTAGACAGCCTTATGTGGGAGAAGATAATTGAATGAATGCTTACCAGCATTTATATCTATCATTGAGTCAGGAAAAACATGTCTAGCCAGAGTTTTAGTAATCCTTTAGGATTTTCCACCAGAGATATGGCTAATTCAGGGAATGGATTAAGTTATAGATGATAATTAGCTCAAAATCTTTGATCCAAGGATGAAGGTGAACAGAGTTCACACTAGAAACAGGAATAGTATGTGTAGTGGTTCTCACATGCTAGCCTGGAGACCAAAAGGCTGAGTCAGAATCACCAATGATGCTTTTTAAAATAAAATACAAATTTCTGTCTCCATCCCTGTTGGAGATTCTGATTCAGCAGATCTAGGGCAGGGCTCTGAAATTTCATATTTCAGCAACTTTTCCCAAGTGATTCTGGTCCACATACAGGTTTGGAAACCAGTTACTAGATAGCAACAGTGCTTGAGATCAGATAAGGGGGCTGTGAAAGTGGAAGCCAGACTTTGTTCAAAGGAGAGAAACCATCCCACTTTTGGTTTAGAGTCTGAGTTCCTGATATTAAAAAAATATATATGGTAGCTTGAAATAGGCCGTGGTGGGAATATTTATTTATTTATAATATTTATTTATTATTTATTTATTTGGCTGCGCTGGGTCTTAGTTGCGGCACATGGGATCTTCATTGCCACGTGTGGGGTCTTTGTTGCGGCATGCAGGATCTTTTAGTTGTGGCACGCGGGATCTTTAGTTGCAGCATGCGAACTCTTAGTTGTGACATGCATGTAGGACCTAGTTCCCTGACCAGGGATCGAACCTGGGTCCCCTGCATTGGGAGTGTGGAGTCTTAACCGTGGACCACCAGGGAAATCCCCATGGTGGGAATATTTAAACCATAGAAATTGACCAGTGCTACAAATCAGGGCTTTCTCCCCCCTAGAAAGCCAGCGTGCCACTGTGCAGTAGGATTATTCTATTTTTAATATGCTTGCCATAGGAAAATCTACTTAGGTTATAGGCTACTAAAGGCACATAAGTGACTTTAAAGATTTCAAGTGAGCTACTCTAGAAGAAGCTTCTCTTTATTTATTTTTTTACACAGTAGGTTCTTATTAGTTTTCCATTTTATACACATTAGTGTATATATGTCGATTCCAATCTCCCAGTTCATCACACACACACACACACACACACACACACACACACTTTCCCCCCTTGGTGTCCCTACGTCTGTCACTACATCTGTGTAGAAGAGACTTCTCTTTTAGAACAAAGAGACAGTATTCCTCCAAGTGTCTCAGTACACAGTGATAGTTATGTTTCTCATGTATCTTAACAACCAGTTTGCGCCTCCATTCTGCTCTCAGCCCTAGATTCAGCTGGAGAGATTCACGTTGTCTCTTGTGTTTATAGACGTTAAATGCACTGTCTTTAAAAAAAAAAATTTTTTTCTGAGTTGTAGAAATAAATTCAGTTTCAATGATCTCCACTAGTCTTAAAAAAGAACAAACAACATCTCTAAAATCCTCAGAAGTAATTTCTTGACTATGAAAATGTGTAGTTGATTGTTTGGGTCCCACAGTTGACTCTAGTTAAGGTTAAAATAAAGAGGAATTGAGAACAAAGATGATTTAATTTCTCACAGGAATAAATCTATTGGCTAGTAGATTTGGTTCAGGGCCCTGTTTATTCAGCTTTGGTGAACTTATGGCCATTAACTACAAGTGTACACATAGGACCATAGTATTTAGCATGATGTTTGTCAGGAGGAAAAAAATAGCCTAGAACATCCATGGGGCCAGTAAGTCCTGAGTATTCTGTTCAATGTATAGTATATAGATTCTGTGAGGAAGAATAAACATCAATTCATTCCCTTTTCTAGATTATCTCGTTAAAGGCAACAAAGGCAATCATCGATTAGAAAGTAGGACAAACTTTGTATTTCAGCACTTTAAAAGGAAAAAATAAAAACAGCCACCAAGGAAGTATGGAAGGCATCTTTCTAAGGAAGCCTCCCCTTAATTGCCCTCACACCACCCCCAAACTCTCCTTGAGGCACTTCATGTGTCGCTTTCATTGCATTTTCCTCATATGATGGGGGGACATTAATACTTTTGTGCTTTTGTGAAAGTTAAGTGAGTTACTAAATATACAGCCCTTTGAACAGTGAACAGAAAAGAGTAGGCACTCAATAAATGTCAGCTATTACTATTATATCCTTACCATCACCACAGTGTATTGAAATGATGTGTTACTATAAATTTCTCCCCATCTAGAATGTAAGATCCTTTAGGGAAGACCTTTTCATCTTTTTCAGAGCTAGTGCTTACTGCAGTGCCTGCCATAGAGGAGATGTTTTTCCAATAAGTGCTTCTTTGGCTAAATTGAGCTATGATTTATAAACTTCGACCTGCTGTTTCAGGCTTTCAATAGTTCCAACTCCTGAGAAGACATAAACTAGGAAATAAGGGTGAGAAGGTTTTGACACATTGTCACTGATAATCCAAATAGACGGTAATTGTCCAGGCCTATTTAATATTATGTTTGTAATTATTTCACTGATAGAAATATAAAGTTTATTATTTCCTTAATATACAGTTGTAGGCTCTAGCACTTGGAAATGAGGAACAAACATACAGAAGGAATCTTCTAGGATATGTCTTTGTAAGTGACTCTTCATATAGATATGGCCACAAGACAATAGCAGTATTTCCCATGCATTCTGTAGAATGCTGGTCCTAAAAGATGCTCTGTAAGAAAAGCATTCTCTGATTAGATTTGGGAGACAGACTTCAGAGCTCTATAGGAGGTTTATCATGAACACTAGCATATTAAAGCTCTGAGAAATCCTGAAGAAAAGAAACCTTTGATTAATTCACCACTTCCTGAATTTGAAGGCTGTAGAAAAATTTCCCCATATCTAGTTCCCATTAACACCTTTCGGAGTTAGTGTTCCATGAATCAAACTTTGGAAAATGCTATATCATAGAAGCACATTTATCCAGATTTCCATTTTTTCCTCAATAAATCTCTATGTAATTCATTAAAAAAATCTAAGTCTATGTGCATACAAACAGAGATGCAAACTCTGGTTAATTTGGATGCTAAGGGAATAGTGGGATATTCTGTCTGGCTAACTAATTTTTTAAAATTAACTGTAGAGTAAATGCTAACTGCATTTAACCCTTGATGAAAAGTACTCTGCAGCATTCTCAAACTTTAATATAACACAACCACCTGAGAATTTTGGTAAAGCGCATGTTTGATTCAGTAGGTCTGGGGTGGGATCAGAGGTTCTGCTACTTCTAATCAGCAACTGGATGATGCCAGTGCAGCTGGTCTTTGGACCACACACTGAGTATCAGGTTACTTTTCTGCCTGGTAAGCACAGTAGAGTAAATATAATAAAATTGTTACTTTGAATAACATTGTACATGCAGTTGATAGAGCCACACACACTGAGATAGTTTAAATTTTTAGAGGTATCCACTTGTTTTCTTGATACTACCTTCCTCATAAAAGTAAAGTGGGACCCAATGGGCAGAAAAGTTGTAGCTCTAGCGATATTTCTATCAGCACTTAGTGTGAAATGTGGTGTACTGTAGGTACTTAATAACTGTTAAGTACATTAACCTATTTGTCATACACTTTATTATCAGCCTTGGTAACTGTAAAGGTGATATAGAGACACATCTGCTAAGGAGGGAGTTAATGATAAGAAAATATTACTAAATAAAAATGAAAATGTTGCCAAACATTGCCAGTCAAACAGTATAGTATGGAAAATACTTGAAAGAGAAAAAAATTGAATGTGCTAATAAGTGGTGGAATTTACCCCTGGCTCAGAAAAGGGAAGGGAAGAACCAGAATAATGTTCTGGAAGAAGGTGCCAGTAAGAAAACCCATGCTAGGGAAGTGGACACAGGCATCTCTGCCCCAAACATATGCTGGAATAGTCATAAAGTGAATGGAGATACACCTTCCTCAGGCAGCCTACCCAGGATCAAGGGTATGTCTAGAAAACGAAAAAAGGAAATACAGATCTTCCATACTAATCCATCCACCACCTACAAATTATGCTAAAAGGACTAAATTGGTACCAGTTATTTTCATAATCCCCCTACTTGGTGCAAGTATTGTGTACATGTTTTTAACTAGGAGTGATTAGCAATATGAATTATTGGTAGTAGCTTCTAGCTTGAAGTCTTTCAGTACCCCAGATGCAGGGGAATTCTATAATTTAAGGGGTTGAGAAACTAATCCAGACAAGTATGTTACAATTGTCTTATAATGTTTTCTTCCTCCCTCCCTCCCTTCCCTTCTCTTTCTTTCTTCTTTCTTTCTTTCTTTCTTTCTTTCTTTCTTTCTTTCTTTCTTTCTTTCTTTCTTTCTTTCTTCCTTCCTTCCTTCCTTTCTTTCTTTCTTTCTTTCTTTCTTTCTTTCTTTCTTTCTTTCTTTCTTTCTCTCTTTCTCTCTTTCTTTCCTTCTTTCTTTTAAATATATTAATGTGCTCTTCATGCAGTTTTCATTAGAATAGCTTTGATACCTTTGGTCTTCGGACACTTGGATATTGCCTATAAATATCAATTGGCAGGGTCCAGGTAATTATACTAAAGGTACCTATTGACTGATTATCATCTACTTGTGGATAGTTCAATCCACACCATCTCACTGACTGAGGCGTCCAAGATGAGGGCACCTCTAGCCAACCACCCATCTTCTCTATTTCTCTCATCCTCATACTCCTTTATTGTCCTCCCCCTCTTTTTTTGCCTCTATAACCATTTTGAAATTTTTTCAGTTCTTTGAACATGCTATAGTCTTTCTTCCTTCTGCTCCTTTTTAGCACTGGTTGTTCTCTCTGCTGGGAATATTCCTACCCATGTTATGTTGATTCCTATTAAACTTCAGGTCTCCTTAATCAAAAAATTAACTCTTGTTCATTGCCCCTCCTATGAGCTGCCCTGTACACTCTCTAAACAATACTGGTCATACTTGTGTGATCTAACACACACACGTATATATCACTAGTTGCCTATACACACACACACATACATACACACACACACATATGTGTGTGTGTGTATATATATATATATATACATTTATATACACACGCATTCATAAGCTCTTTAAAAAGACTGTGTCTCTTGCTCACTGTTATAATTCCCAAGAATTAGCACACAGTAGTGTTCAATAAGAATTTGTAGAATGAAAGAATACTTTTTTTTTTTTTTAAGAATACGTTTTTTAAATGTCCTAATTTTGCTCAAGTCTATTGACCTTGGAAATCAAACACTATAATATGGAAAATACTGTCTCACAGGCTAAAAAATAATAAAAAGTTATGTGTTTTGTTAGTTTTAGCTACCTTCTCAAATTTTGCTTATGTTTTTATAGAACTGTAGTTTGGGGACCAAAAACCTATAAAGCCTTTCTGGCACAAGTCCCTAGAAGAGCTATATAAGTAGTGGGGTAACTTTTAAAATAATCTCCTCTTTCATGCTCTTTTTATAAAACTCTGAAGCCATGAGCCCTCTAGGATTTACATAGTTAGAGCTGGCAACCTTTTTACGTTTTGTAAGAATATGAGCAGTAGCTTGAACATAGAACAGTAACAAAACAAAACAAAACACAAGGTATTTATCTTGGCTCCAAGTCTGCCAATAAACCTTTCTATTTCTCTTTTTATTGGTAAGACACAGACATTTTTTTAAAAAGTCACTGTTTGAATCTTTTGTACATTTACTCACCTTACAATTTTATAAAGCTGCAGAATTTAAAGTTTGATTAGTAAAGTAAAACGCAGTGCATAATATGCAATGCTTTCAAATTAATCTGAACATTATATCAGTAAAATATATTTGAAATATATGAAACTTTCCTAATTAAATCACTTGGCCCCCAGTACCCTAGGGAATAAATACTAAAATTTTTAGGATAGCATACAAGACTCTCTAAAATCTAGCCCTAATCAATGTTTCAAAGTTTTCTTTCACTGTTCTTGTAGATCTTCTACTTGTTACTCTAATGAAAGTGACCAGCCATTTGCTATACCAGAACATAGGAGATACTTGAATGTTAGTTAGATATTAGAAACTGGGTTTGTTTTAACCAATGTAAGTAAAATTGGGGGAACCTTCAACTAGACCAGTGTTTCTCAAACTTTAGCTTGCATCAGAAACACCTGGAGGGCTTGGAAAACTCAGATTTCTGGGCTCCACCCAAAGAATTTTTGATTCAGTTGGTCTGGGCTGGAGTCTGAGAATTTGCATTTCTAACACATTTCCCACGTGATGCTGTTGCTGATGGCCCCGCAACCACACTTTGAGAATCACTGGTTTGCTTGTTAACTTCAACTAAGTTAAAAAAAAACCAGAAAACCCCACAAACTTCCAGTTACAAGATAAATAAGTTTTGGGGTTGTAATGTACAACATGATAACTATAGTTAATACCATACTGTATATGTGAAAATTGCTAAGAGAGTACATCATAAAAGTTCTCATCACAAGGAAAAAAACTGTAACTATGTGAGGTGATGGATGTTAATTAAACTTACTGTGGTGATCATTTCACCATTATACATATACTAAATTATTATGTTGTACACCTTAAACTTATACAATGCTATATACCAATCATTTCTCAATAAAACTGGGGGAAAATAAAAAAAAATACTGCATCTTGTCACTCCTTATGCCAAATCTCTGGCACCTTGGATCTTTCTAAACTTGTTTTGGTGATAAAAGCACTTATCACCTTCTAACATACTATATATTTCACTTATTACTTATATTTATTGTATGTCTTCTCTGCTAGAATATAAGCTCCTTGAGCGCAGGGGTCTTTGTTTTGTTCCTGAACACATCCTAAGCCCTTGGCACATAGTAGGCACTCAATGTATATCCATTGAATGAACAAATGAATGAATGAAGGAATGAATACATTAGGTACTTTGTACAACATACTGTTTCAAGTCAGTGCTATATAACAGTATCTTTTTGAAAATGTTGCCTGTTGCTATACAAGACAGTTACAAGTATCTAAGTTACTCAATGACAAATGAATTTCCTTTCCTGTTTCATCTGCTTGTTAGTCCATACATTCTTATTTTTAGACATTTCTACTAGTGGTCTGAGGATGTGGAATACACACATACATATCTATTTAAATATATCCTGTACAAATGGTGTTAGGGCTGAATATATTCTAGATTGAAATTTCATAAGCAGACCCTTCAGTCAGTACATGGAGTTAAGGAAACTTAGTCCCTAAGGTACTGTGGATTTTAAAGAAGTAATTATCTCTGACATAAGGTATATTTAGTCAATAAAGAGTAGAAACTCTATAGTATTATTTCCCACTGTCTATCTTATAGGACAACAGTTATTATAATACTAGTTTTCATTTCTTGGGGGCTTACTATATGACAAGCAATGCGCTAAACACTCCACATACTTTAGCTTATGTAGTTCTCATTACAACCCTGTTGGGAGAAGGAAATCGAAGTGCAAAGAGCTTCAACAGCTGGCATAGGATGACACGGCCATAAGGGGCAGGGAAAGCTTCTACTCTAGATCTGTTTGAAACCTATTAAAATGAAAGTCTGAGTACAACAAGGAGCAGGAGTAAAACAGAATTCTTGGAGAAATATTATGACGTAAATCCAAATTTGGGGCTCAAGGTTGAAAGGGAGCTGTTGCACATTCTATCTTCCACAGTCTAAGAGAGAAAGCTTGTAACAAGGAAGACCACTCATATTTCATGTAGGTATCTCCTGCTTGAGGTTAAAACTGTATTTTCAAGAGCAATAGAATTTTTCCTTTAAATTAAAAATGAACCCAAGATTTTAAATGATTGTTTCCCATTGTATTGCTCCTTTCCTGTCACTGTTTTTGATCTAGAACATGGAGTCCTTGGCGGGGAAAGGAAGGGCATGATCATTCATCTCCATTAACAGTCTTGAGTGGTTTCTGTTATCTAATAATTTCTGAGTTGACAGACGTGGAAATGCTCATGTAGTTAAATGACTATTCATCCACACTGGACTTCTACTTAAGCTCTGCATATATCTTTCACAGTCATGTTTCAGGTAATGTCTCATTAATTGAGCAGATCTTTGAAGATTCTACTCTTTTTTCAAATAAACCTCTTCTTGGAGTTATACCAACAAAAAAGCAGAACCATTCTGTAACAGTTTAGTATTTGGGGGGAGAGTAGGGAATTATTGTTATGTTCTAAATTCATTGCTACATTAGAGCAGAGTCAACCAAATTGCGTTCACAATGAAACCAAAACCTGTCATTTTTCAGGTGTTCAAATTCACTGCAGAGATGAACACTAGAGTGACCCAAGTGCAGATAACCACTCTTTCTTTCGTCTATTTGAGTCCATTATTGTCTGCGTCCTACTCATATGTTTGGTCTTAAGATGATCTTAAATATATCTCCCTCTTCATCATTCTTTTTTCTCTCTTATTAGACATCTTGTTTTCCAAAATGAGGTGCTATAGGAAACAATTTTACTTCATGGAGAGTGAGAAAGGACATTGTCTTTAAGAATATTATACTGTTTCCACCTAACAGATTGAAAATTCTTACCCCTTATCAATGAAGTTAACTGATGGGTGTGAGTGGATTGTCTGAGAATTTCATGACCTCTCTCCCATGCGTGAGCAAATGAAGGATGGAGAGTCATCTCTTTTGTACAAATCAACCTTTTTTTTTTTTCCAGTAACCATTAATTCACTTACATTTGCAAGCATCTGGGGCAGAGAAAGGTCTTCGGAGGTCCCGGTAGAAGCCTGGCTTACATCGTTGGCAATGCTGACCTTCTGTGTTGTGCTGACAGTCATTGCAGACGCCACCACTACGATTCCCTGACGCCTCCCACACATTAATGTCAAAGTGACAGGCATCAGCATGTCCATTGCACTTGCAGGCTGGAAAAAAGCATGGGAGGAAAACAAAGAATTAAAAATAAAATGACAGGTTCTCTAATATTCAGGCAGTTAAAAGTAGGATAAGCTGATTCCTAATTTTTAAAAATTTAGTTTTTTCACATTCAGAGACATAGAGAACAGACTTGTGGTTGCCAAGGGGGAGGGGAGATGGGGAAGGGACGGAGTGGCAGTTCGGGGTTAGCAGATGCAAACAATTATATATAGAATGGATAAACAACAAGGTCTTACTGTACAGCACAGGGAACTATATTCAATATCCTGTGATAAACCGTAATGGAAAAGAATATTTTTAAAAGAATGTATATATATGTACATACATCTATCTGTATGTATAACTGAATCACTTTGCTGTACAGCAGAAATTAACACAACATTGTAAATCAACTATACTTCCATTAAAAAAAATTTAGTTTTTTTAGTAGTATACATTTTCACAGTACAAGATTCAAAACAGTATAAAAACATTTATACATTAAGAACTCTTTCACCCCATTTCCTCTGGCCTTCAGCAGCTGCTTTCCTTTCTTCCTTCCTTCCTTCTCTTTCTCCCCTCCTTCCCTCCCTCCTTCCTCCGAGCCTAGAAGGAACCTTCTGGTGGACAGGGGTTAGTAACTTGGCAGATAGATTGATTTACCTTTCATGAAGTACTATTCCTCAGCTATTGCTGTACTGGTGAGTACGAGGTAGTCTCCTATAGAAGCCTTAATTTTCTTATAGAAGAGGCTTGCAGAGTTTCTCATATAACAATTTCTCAAAGGCATTTCTAAGATTATCAGTCAATAGTGCCAAGTGACAAGTCTCTGTGTTCTATATGCGTTTAGATATGCAGCTGGTTTCGGTGGAAAGGGCCAGAATGGCACTCTAGGAATTTAGGAGAAATTCTTTAGATTCTCTTGATGAGTGATTTAGGAATTTAGGAGAAATTCTTTAGATTCTCTTGATGAGTGATTTGAATAAGTATCCAGACTTTTTTCTGGAGGTCAACTGCATTTGAAAATGTTTGTGCTATTGTTTTTCATTGTTTCCTTGATGTGTTATGATACTTTGACCAGACTCATAGTCTTTAAAAAGCATATTGTAAGATAATTTAAGAGTTATGCTTAGAGGAAATCCTTTACATTTCCTAGAAACTAAAATAAATCAGTTATGATTCCAAATTATGTAAGGGAAGAGACTTCTCACAGTTTTACCCACTGCACTTGCCTTTAAATCCTAGTAAAACTGAAGTCTGTGAGTGTAAACATTGTTAAGGCCATGTGTATTTCTCTGTGCATGTGTATTTCTATTTCATGTATATTTCATTTTGAATTGCAAAGAAAAAAAATGATTCATGTTCCCATAGTTTTTACCCTTCTATCTAATCTCCAACCTCAAACCCAAAGTTAGCCATGGCAATGTTAGTCTCATTCTTGACGAACTGGCTTAGTTTTAAATCTAATTTGTCACTACAAGTATCATAAGTGAAAAGAAAGGCATTATGGTATTACAGGAAAAAAAGCATTTAATTTGGAGTCTGAAGAGCAGGGATCAAGTCCTGACTCTATCATTTACTAACTTTGGCAAGTTACTTAATCTTATTGAGCCTCAGTTTCCTGATCTCTAAAATGGGATTAACACCACCTACTTTATAGGGTTGTTTTGAGAATTGAATTCAAGATAGCTATTTTCATGATTATAATTCAATATCTCAGCTATGATGGTAACTGCACATTCTAATCCTCAGTTGCTCTTGCATCTAGCCATGTTTTATTATGTCAAAGTCTCAGGGAGGGTGCTTAGGTCCCACATAGTGTCCCAGCAAATGGGCAACACATTATTGGCAAAATAGTATATCGGTGATTTTGCAAGCAGTAATTGTTTCCAAATGGCTGAAGTTACAGTGGGCAGTGATATGGTTTATGTTTGATATGGGCTACTACCTTATATTGTGTTTCTAGAGACAACAAGGAGTCCATAGATGTTTACTTTACAAAGGCGGCTTTGAGTCTGTGGTTTGGTACTTACTTCTGCACTCTTTTGGAGACCCTGTTTTGCCATCAGCTGCCTCCCAGGGGCGGTCATTGTATAAAGGTGCACAATGTTGGCAGTGGGTGCCTGCCGTGTTGTGCTTACACATACACTTTCCATGGACCTGCAAACAAAAATAAGTAAGCACTATGAGCACAAACAGTGCTAGGAAAGAACACTCTTCCCACAACCTCATCTCATTGGTTGGCTTTAGCCATATGACATTCATTCATTTTTGCTGAGAAGTTAGTCATCAAGATGAAAGATCCTTTCTTTAGTTTGTCTTGTTGTTAATTCATATCCTTGGCTATAGGATATGTGACCCTAATGAGCAGTTCTGAGATACTGGCTAGGCATTTACTTAAATTTTTTTTGTTTTGTTTTGTTTTGTTTTTTTGTTTTTGGTTATTTATTTATTTATTTATTTGTGGCTGCATTGGGTCTTCGTTGTGGTGCATGGGCTTCTCATTGTGGTGGCTTCTCTTGTTTCGGAGTACGGGCTCTAGGCGCACGGGCTTCAGTAGTTGTGGCACACGGGCTCAGTAGTTGTGGCTCGCAGGCTCTAGAGCGCAGGCTCAGTAGCTGTGGTGCACGGGCTTAGTTGCTCTGCGGCATGTGGGCTCCTCCCAGACCAGGGATAGAACCCGTGTCCTCTGCATTGGCAGGCGGATTCTTAACCACTGCACCACCAGGGAAGTCTCCACACATTCACAGATTTCCCCTAGCCTCCTAGCACTGCAGCTTGGTTAATTTTGTTTCCTCTTCCTGGAAAGTCTCTTCCCTTCTGCCTGTCAGAAATACTGCCCAACTTCAAGAACCATCTCAAAACCCAGTCCCTCTCATGGTCCTCAACAACTGCTAATCTATGGTGATTTCTGCATTCTTTGAATTCCAACATCATTTTGTTTCTTAGGTATTTATTTATTGTCTTGTTTATCTGTAATTTTTTCTATGTAAATTTTTTTTTTCTCCAGCTACATCATACTTTGCTTAAAGACAGAAAAAATGTTTTGTAATGCTTTGTGTACCAAACATTGCCTAACATAGCAACTCTCTCTTGTAGATATTCATTAAATAATTGTTGACGGGTTGATATAATTTATTACCTTTATGCTGATTTACCTCTTATACTGTTTCTCAAGAAAACAACAACAATACCTCATAGATCCAAATTTGGGAATCCCATTCTGAGCTGCTTTACAAAACGTTCATTTGTACAGTCATGACATCATGTGTCAATAAATGCATTTTGCTACTGGAATTCAGGGCAATACTTAGTTATTAGGAAGTATTCCAGATGATCCCAAATATTAATTTTTAGAAATTTATTCTATCAAATAAATAGTTATTCTATAAAATAACTTCTACATGGTAAGATTCTTTTTTAATTGAAATATAGTTGATTTACAATGTTGCGTTAATTTCTACTGTACAGCAAAGTGATTCAGTTATGTGTGTGTGTGTGTGTATATATATATATATATTCTTTTTCATATTTTCCATTATGGGTTTTTTTTTTGCGGTACGCGGGCCTCTCACTGTTGTGGCCTCTCCCGTTGCAGAGCACAGGCTCCGGACGCGCAGGCTCAGTGGCCATGGCTCACGGGCTCAGCCGCTCCGCGGCATGTGGGATCTTCCCAGACCAGGGCACGAATCCGTGTCCCCTGCATCAGCAGGCAGACTCTCAACCACTGCGCCACCAGGGAAGCCCTCCATTATGGTTTATCACAGGATATTGAATATAGTTCACTGTGCTATACAGTAAGACCTTGTTTATCCATTCTATTTCTAATAGTTTGCATCTGCTAACCCCAAACTCCAACTTCTTCCCTCTTCAACCCCCTCCTCCTTACTAATCACAAGTCTGTTCTCAATGTCTGTGAGTCTGTTTCTGTTTCGTAGATAAGTTCATTTGTGTCATATTCTAGATTTGAACGGTAAGATTCTTTAAAGGCTCTAAAAAGATGGATGATCCTTTGTTTACTTGTACTAGATCCTGATTTCAAACAAAATGGAGTCTTTTGAAAAAATGAATAAGAAAAATCTTCCAAAGTTGAAGAATTTAGTGAAGCGAAGGCATACTTATGTAGCTGGCACAAGTTAGTAGCATAATGAAGATTAGCAGAAAAAGCAGTTTTGTAACTGTCTAAATTCTATAATAACCTGTGAAAAAATAAAAAACAAACCACTACGTACAAAACACCCAGGATACAAATATTTGATAGAATTAGAGTCCAAATTCCTAGAATAAACCATCCCTAATTCATCATTGCTGTTACGGAGATTATATGGAATACTATCTGAGGAGGGCATTTGAAACAATGTTAAGAAATCCAAAGTAAATATAGTAGAGACCAAGGTCAATAATTGCTATCTGTATAAAACCCTAAGTGTGGTCCCTGAGGTTGTGTCTTGAAGAGTACATAGGATTTTCCTTAGGGAGCAAAGACAAGAAGATAACCCCAAAGGAATATTCTGAATAGTCAGTAAGTAAACCAGAGGACATGTGTTGAATAAGTACGTTCTATCTAGACCACGGAATACATTATAGAGCTTAAGAATGATGAATTTATTCTGTAATACTGAAGATCCATTGAAGATTTTTGAGTAGGAAGTGATTGAAAGGTATATTAAATATACTTTATTTTCCTCTCTTTTAAAAGATTTCTTTTTATCTCCTATCTTGTCTGTTATGTTGTTTCTTCCCCCTCCTTTATTATTTCTTTTCCAAAATTTTTACCCCAGCTTATACCTTCCAACAGCAATGGCAGTCAAATGTATTTTCTGATAATGTTTGGAATTTTAAAAGGTTGTTAATTTTTATTTTATTGCTTTTTTGTATCCTTCCTACTTTTAAAACAACCATTTATTGAATACTATATAAACATAGATGCTGCAAATTATTGCTACTTTTCTTTAGAGGAACTAAACTATCATCATAAGTCAGTTTATCTGGTTTGGTCTTGGAATGCCCAAGGCCTATATGTAATTTCACCCAACTCATAGGTTAGTCCTGGCCCACAAATTCCAGGCCTCAGGAGGCCACAGACATTTAGGGAAACCTCATCAAACATTCACATGTATCACAAGATAATGTGGACAGGTCAGTTCCCTCTGGAGTAAAGATTTCAGAGCATTCCCTCATTCCTGCATGCCAAGGATTGGGATGAACCTCCCAGGGTCTGAAAGATGCCAGCCCAGCAAATATTTCTGCACACAGAAAAATTCAAGGAGCTGTCATTTTGAGAATTACCAAAAATAGCTGTAAATCATTACCTAGACCATTTGAAACAAGAAATCCTTCCTCAGCAATACAACTGTTACAGTTCAAGCTTGAAAGATCACCCACTATTTGATGCTCGTGAAAAATGTGCAAGTAAAACTAGGTCTTCACTGAAAAAAAAAAACAAAACAGAAAAAGGAAAATTTAGTAACAAGTTAAACATAGCTCTTATTTGGTACACAAACATAAGCTAGATAAAGAGCAGGAAAATGGGATTATGTATTTAAGGCTTAGTTGAAGAGTGGTGTCTGGCTTTATAATTGGAAAATGAGAAATCTATTTCAACAAAAAAATCTACAACTCCTAATTATCTAAGAGGTATACCTCTTAGATAATACCTTGGCATTTTGGATATTCTATGAATTTCATAAACTCCTTTTCTATGCTGAGAGTATGTTTTTTCTGTTGATGTCAAAAGTTTTCCTACCTATATCTGAAACCAAGCAAGACCCTGTGGGACTCCTGGGCATGAAAGCCTTTCTGTGTCCCCTGTTTTTTGTTTGCAGGGAATAGTCTTCAGCCTCCATGACCTTCCCTGAGTTCCAAAGAGCAGGTCCAAACAGTTGCTAATCAAGGAATGGAGGCGATGCAAAGATAAGGGAGGAGCAGCCAAGAAACAGTAGTGCAGCCTTGGGGCAGGGTCCTGCTTCTGCCTCAAGGGACGCACATAACAATACCTTTAAGCTCTTTACAGAACTAAAATTCCCAACAAATGGAAGATGTTAGCATTCTTCATTCCAGAGAAGCTTATCAAGAGAGACTACCTGAGGCCAGATTAAAGGAGTGCAGGCCCTGCACACACCCTGACCCTTATCAACAATTCCGCCCTTGAACCATTGCTATAAAACTCCTCACCAAATCCTCCCAGGTTGGGACACACACTTTTGAGAGGCATGAGCGCTGTGTCCTTCTTTGCCTGGCAAAGCAATAAAGCTATTCTTTTCTACTTCACCCAAAACTCTGTCTCCAAGATTTGATTGAGCACCGGTGCACAGAGGCCAAGTTTTCAGCCTCATGTCTAATAGTATTTATTTGTTACTAATATTAACCTACTTGCAAGTCATTTTTAGCATATTTATCTTACAGGGAGGGAATCATACAAACTTTGAACCAGTAATTTAAGGAATTACTGGAACAGCTTGCTCATTAATACCTGTGCACTTTGACACATATTATATATTAGAGGCAAATAGACATGGAAGAGAAAATACCACTCCTTCATATGTAAGGCTATAGAAGTAAGAATCTAGGTGGGTGCAAAATGAGGAAATGATTCTTTCAAATCCGTCATTGGAAGATACACATCTTGCTTAGAAAAGCTGCTTTCTTTTTTATTTATTTATTTATTTATTTTTGTCTCTGTTGGGTCTTTGTTGCTGCGCACAAGCTTTCTCTAGTTGTGGGAGCAGGGGCTACTCTTCGTTGAGGTGTGAAGACTTCTCATTGCGGTGGCTTCTCTTGTTGCGTAGCATGGGCTCTAGGCACGTGGTCTTCACTAGTTGTGACTCATGGGTTCTAGAGTGCAGGCTCAGTAGTTGTGGCACACAGGCTTAGTTGCTGCACAGTATGTGGGATCTTCCTGGACCAGGGCTCGAACCCGTGCCCCCTGCATTGGCAGGCAGATTCTTAACCACTGTGCCACCAGGGAAGCCCAAAAAGCTGCTTTTTAATTGTTCTCTTTGGGGCAGTAGGCCTTCTAGTAGTCAGCAAACACAGAGTTGAGGAAATTGGCCATGGCAGGAGGTTGTGAGAATCTGGTTGTTTGCCATGTCAAGCATATGGGTTGGACAATCACTTATCAAGATGTTGTAGAATATTTAAACATTAGATGGAAGATTGGCTTTGACAACTTGTAAGGTCCTTCTAGTCTTAAGGTTCTATGATTCTAAGCCCTGCTGTTCTGTATTGTGAATACTGCCTGGTTGTAGGCAACTACCCATAATCCTTTCTGAGCTACCAGATAAGACTTAAATGTCATATGGCTGGGTCCTGTTGGCATCTCTCCAATGCAGCATGTTTCCAAATGATGTGAAAGTCAAACAAGGGAGAGCTAGGAGA
Source organism: Lagenorhynchus albirostris (assembly GCF_949774975.1). Lineage (NCBI taxonomy): Eukaryota > Metazoa > Chordata > Mammalia > Artiodactyla > Delphinidae > Lagenorhynchus > Lagenorhynchus albirostris. Next base: position 25,456,507 of record NC_083105.1, on the reverse strand, counting down.
ATATCTCTTCTTTTTTGCAGGTACTACCTGATGTGGCACAAATGAAAAATAAATGTTAATAGTCTCTGAAGATGGATTTGCATTTGTCAATAATGACTATACCTAAACTAAATTGTATTCTTTCTGATTTTTCTTCTACTGTTTTCCTCCTTCTGAACTGCATTTTCCCCATTGGCTTGTGACTACAGTAATTGTAGACTGTCATTCTAGCACCTGCCTTCCAAATAAAGGTATATTTCATCATCTAGTGATGCTCACCACAGGCACTCACCATAATGGAATTACCAAAGCGAATAATCAGTCTGGTTAAAGCTTTGAAGGACTCAAATTAACTGAATTGTTTTGTGAATGTCTGATAAAATTTACTTCCCAACTGCTTTCCAAGAAAGAAAGGACCAACTATTGTTCATGTCCTACTAAACTTTATAATGAAAGTTAGCGGAAAAAAAGATTTTACAGCTAAATATTCAGAAATTCCTGAATTTCATCAATTGACTAATTTCCTTGGGCTCTTGTGCCATTATTGTTTACATATACATGATTTTATTTTCATTCTTTGAATTCCAATGGGAAATGAATATTCTTTCATACCATCATTGGAACTTTAAAAAATGTTTGTGAAAAAAGGATACAAACAGTGCCTATTCTATGAACCTAAGAAAAATGCCCACTTAAAGGCAGCTGTGGCAATTCACGGACCTCCATTTAGCTATGACAAATGATTTAGAAAGTGGAACAATGCTTTGTAGCACCTTAAGACAAAATGTAAAGGCAAAAAAATGATTTAATTTCTAAAGAGATAGTATGTCCCTTTTAGAGAAAAGGATTAACTTCTAAAAGAATGAACTTCTTATGCATGAAAAGAGATAAATTCTAATAACGGCCAGCCTGTTAGAACCTGCTCCTCTTAAGCAGGGCAAAAACAGGCACAACAATGCTACAGCATAAACCTTTGAATAGAAAGCATTGTGAGGAAAACACGTCTTTTCATTAACAAATAAAATATTCCTCTACCCCTATTAAAGGTTTGCATGTTTTAATTTAACAGAAGAAGCGGGAGTTCTATGGTGAATATAAAGCATAGTAATTGAGTTTGGTAAAAGGGGGCTTGAAACATACTGTCAGAATGAGATAAAATAGGCTGAAGCCCGAGTATTCCAAACCCTTGCCCAGTAATATATATAGCAAGAATATAAGAAGTTGAAAAGTTCTACAGTCTATTCCTTGGTCTATACTTTAACACTAGAGAAAACGGGTCTTGTAAGAAAGCATGGGCAAAAAAATAGAGGTATAGAGCAGAAACAATTATGAGTAAAGAATGAAAATCAGCCACGAGAGGCTTCCCTGTCAGCCTGTTGCCTGAAATTCTTCCTATTGGGACTCATTCCTTTAGCTTCTGAATGGTGCTTTAGGTTCAAGAGCTCCCTACAAAAATGTACTTAAGCTCAGAAGGCGTAAATCCTTAAATTATTAGCAACAAACATATCAGCAGGGATTATAACCATCTGTTTTCAATCCTAAAACTGTATTCAGAGTTGCTTAAAGGAGGAAGTAGTTTCCTGGTGGAAGGAAAGGGAATGTCTAAAGGGGAGAGGGAAGGAGCCAAAGACAAACTGTGCCTACTTCACTATTTTGCCAAGAACCTTGCTCTGGCTGACAAACCTGGAAAAAAAACAAAAACAAAAAACATGCATGGAGCCAAAACAAATTTCATAGGAAAACTGCATGTAAGTACACTGTATGGTAATCGTGTTTATATACCTCTCTCCACTAAACTCTTGCAGGGAAGAAACTGTGGCTTAAATTTCTTTGAATCCCCAGTAACTGGCATATAATGGGTTTTCAATCAATATGTGTTAATTTTATTCAGCCAATGTATATTCAAATGAGCATTGAGAACCTTAGTTATTGAGTTTAGTTCCATTTTAAAAACTTCCCAAGAAAGCAGGGTGCTAATTATTCATTTGAAGTGGGAATAGGATACTTTTGTTTGTCACAGAGCAGGATTTCAGGCAGAGTAGGATTGAAAGACATTCAACTTTGTCCAGAGTGCTTCTGGTCAAGGAATATTGGTAAATATGATGTTACATAGAGTGGTCGTCTGTAGTTGATCTGGGAGAACTACTGTAGGCCCAAGGAACATGGATTAGTCAGGGAGGGAAATGGGAACAATAAAGATGAAGAAGAAGATGATGATAATGATGACGATAAATAATAACAATTAATAGTAGTAGTTAATATTGATTAGCATTTACTATGTACCAGGCACTGTTCTAGGCATTGTATAAATATTCATTGGATTTACACAAGAATAAGGTAGGTATATTACTTCCATTTCATAAATGAGGAAACTGAAGCCCAAAGAGTTTAAGTAATTTGCCCAAGGTCACAAAGCCAGTAAATGGTGGAGCTATTTGAATTCTAGCCGTCTGACTCCAGAGCCACCATCTTAATCCTTAAACTATACTATTCTGAAGACCCTGGGGAGTAGGATTTTTGAGAGATCTACTTTGGCCAGATCTCTTCAGTGTGTTACTTAAATAATATTGGTATGTTTCAAACCAATTTGTCCTTGAAGAGCTCCTTGGGACAAAGGCTGGTTTGGACTCAAAGTGAGCCATTTCAAGGGTATTAAGTTCTTGAATGGATTATTTGTCCTATTCCTCTGGGAGAAACCTAGCAGTTTTCAAGATGGGTGAATATAGGAAGATTGGCCCCCATTTCCCATACCTGGCATGAATAAGTTCAGTGCATGTACTGGTAGAGAATACTTTTAGATTCTCATTGGTTCAGTGTAAAATCTGTCTGTACACTGAAAATTCTGATGCCTCCTAGGGGCATTTCTGGGCCACTGCAAGTATTAACAACTCTTTAACTTATCAGAAACTCCCCTGAATAAATTTGCAAATGGAGATAATAGGAATGTAAATGAATTCTAATTAAAGATTTGCTCTTTGTGAATAGCCTCCCTTTTGTTATGTGCTCCCACTATTAGATATGATTTGGTAGGGATAGATAGTAATATTATGTAGTGTGATGGCTTTTAAACAGTTAGTTTTAATTTATAAAGAATGGTAAGTGAGAACACTGTGCATAGCCTAATGATTCAGGTTCATTTTTAGATTCAGGTTGCTGGCTTATTTCCATTTTTTCATGTACAAAACTTTGTATGCCCCAAAGCTTTTATTTATATATCGAAATGGCAGTTTTTCTGTGCCATTGTGCATGCTATTTATCATATGAAACCAGGAGTTGAAGTAGTATTCAGAAGCGTGAATCCACACACACACAATTTCCAAATGCTACTAAATCTGTGTACTCCAAATTGTGGACATTAATTTTAAGATTTCGTAAAGATGTGTTTCAGCAGACCTCTGTTTTGTAGTATTACAGCTAGAACTAAGAACTAAAATCAAGTTTTGTGGTTTATCTTTCAACATTCATCATGGCGCTTTCTGTGAACTTAGATGATTGGTCAAAACCAAAAACAAAACAAAGCCCAAACAAACTTTCCAAACCAACTTCCCTGCAGAAAGGAAGGCAGAAACTACTCCAGGACAGAAAAAAGCATTTTGGGCTTTCCAAATAAATTTCAAAACACTTTTGAGTTAAAAAATAGGGTTAATAACGTAACCTTATTTAAAAGCCACATGAAAGAAGGTTTTAAAATATTCCCATTGTTTTAAAATGTAATATTAGCTCAACAATGGTTTTAAAGTGAGCACTTTAGTTTAAATTTTGGGTTCTTCAGTAAATTTTAGGTAGGATTCTCTCTTACCCTTCAGTGATGATTTCCTAGAATAAAGAAAATCTCTCTCTCTTTGTTAGTCCAGGTATAGGGACTACTTTTATTTATAACAATGGGCTTAAAAGGTTCAAATGTAGCAAGTTTTGGGAAACAACATTATCAACATTATCAGAATAATTTTCTTTGCATATTTCCCTAATTAACAAATAATGTTCTTTTTGTTTGGTAAAATTCAGATAAACTTTGAAATGCTGCCCCCCCCCTCGCCCCAACCCCACGCCAAAAAAAAAAGACTAAGTGTTCTGGCTAGCATACTTTTGTGGGTTATCTCTGCCTTTTTTTTTTTTTAACATCTTTATTGGAGTATAATTGCTTTACAGTGGTGTGTTAGTTTCTGCTTTATACCAAAGTGAATCAGTTATACATATACACATGTTCCCATATCTCTTCCCTCCTGTGTCTCCCTTCCTCCCACCCCTCTAGGCGGTCACAAAGCACCGAGCTGATCTCCCTGTGCTATGCAGCTGCTTCCCACTAGCTATCTATTTTACATTTGGTAGTGTATATATGTCCATGCCACTCTCTCACCTCGTCACAGCCTACCCCTACCCCTCCCCATATCCTCAAGTCCATGCTCTAGTAGGTCTGTGTCTTTATTCCTGTCTTACCCCTAGGTTCTTCATGATCTTTTTTTTTTTTCTTAGATTTCATATATATGTGTTAGCATACGGTATTTGTTTTTCTCTTTCTGACTTACTTCACTCTGTATGACAGACTCTAGGTCCATCCACCTCACCACAAACAACTCAATTTCTTTTCTTTTTATGGCTGAGTAATATTCCATTGTGTATATGTGCCACATCTTCTTTATCCATTCATCTGTTGATGGACACTTAGGTTGCTTCCATGTCCTGGCTATTGTAAATAGAGCTGCAGTGAACATTGTGGTACATGACTCTTTTTGAATTATGGTTTTCTCAGGGTATATGCCCAGTAGTGGGATTGCTGGGTCGTATGGTAGTTCTGTTTTTAGTTTTTTAAGGAGCTGTCATACTGTTCTCCATAGTGGCTGTATCAATTTACATTCCCACCAGCAGTGCAAGAGGGTTCCCTTTTCTCCACACCCTCTCCAGCATTTATTATTTGAAGAATTTTTAATGATGGCCGTTCTGGCTGGTGTGAGGTGATACCACATTGTAGTTTTGATTTGCATTTCTCTAATAATTAGTGATGCTGGGCATCTTTTCACATGCCTGTTGGCCACCTGTATGTCTTCTCTGGAGAATGTCTACTTAGGTCTTCTGCCCATCTTTGCATTTTATTATCATATCACTGAACCATTTTACAACTCTGTAAGTTGTAGAAAATGAATAATAATTCAAATAACTCTTGTCCATAGAAATGCAAATCAGTTGTGTCTGACAATGCAATTGATCATTACCCTTCATATTGACCTATTTTGCACCTCTTTGTATATTTCTTCATTTACCAGTGTATGTGTGGTTCTTCGAATTTTCCTTTGAAGCAGTTATAAGGTCTTACTGGTACCTCATTAATTACAGAGTTAAGTAAAATGGTTGACACATGTTTATTTTATATCTGTGTGACAGTCATGGCTTTACTCTTTAAAAATGTATCCTTGGGACTTCCCTGGTGGTGCAGTGGTTAAGAATCCGCCTGCCAATGCAGGGGACATGGGTTCAAGTTCTGGTCTGGGAAGATCCCACATGCCGCGGAGCGGCTGGGCCCGTGAACCATGGCCGCTGAGCCTGCGCGTCCGGAGCCTGTGCTCCGCAACGGGAGAGGCCACAACAGTGAGAGGCCCGTGTACCGCCAAAAAAAAAAAAAAAAGTGAAAATAGCATTAAACTAAAAATTGTGATGCTCAGGAAGCTTATGAAGATTATATTTAGATAAGATCATACTATTACCAATTTATGTGATGTTTTTTCTATCATTACTTCCTTACATAAAACTATTTCTTATTTGCTTTTTGTTTCCAATGGTTTTTAAAAATTACTTCTGACTACTGGGCTTTTAAAAATGATGTCTGTCCAACAGGTATATTTATTTGGATAAATCCTACAAATGAATAGTTAGGTTACATGCATAATTTGGTTTCAGATTTGCATGTGTACAATGCAATAAAGTAAGGTACTCTGATTTTAAGACATTTATTTCAGTGTATCTGAGGAATTGCCTCATAATATCAAATTATCTCCTTTTCTCCTCTATAACAGCTACAATTTCTTCAAGATAAGACTGACAAATATCATTAGAGTCTTGCTGCAGTTCTTTTTTATAGGCAGACTTTGACTTTCCTAAAGTACTATATAAGAAACTATCTTAGTATACAGCTAAGGCATCTGAAATTTCTTTCAAGCCCGATTACTGCCTGCGTTACTGTGTTGAGTCACTGGGACAGTTGCTATCATACATAGCCGTGTGACCAATCCATCTCTGCTCTTCGTTTGATCTCAGTTAAGTCTTGTTTTCATAAGTTCACTTTGCACTTGTCTTTTTATATTTAAACTTTTCCAAGGTCACAACACAAATCAGTGGCAAAACAGGGAACAGAACTCCCAAGAGAGTTCTAAAATATTAGAGGCTTCCATCTTAGAACAGTGATGTCATCAGGAAGATTTTTTTTTTTCCTTCCCACAAACACCTAAAATAACTTCTTATGATAAAATCTCTGGAGGGAAAAAGGGATCATATCAATTTCAATTTTTTAGTATCTATTTAATTTGAATAATCTTAGAAAGAAATAGCAAAAGTAGAATTAACAATATATAACTTCTCCTATGCTGTTAAAACTATCAGACAAGAACCTAAGAAACTAAGTGAAGGGAAAAACTAGAACTCGTTTTGTAAGCAACTTATCTGTCAAGCAGCATTTGATGCAAGAAAGAAGGAAGGTCTTGTGGGGTTTTGTTCAATGTCTTTGAGGATTTAGATGGGTTTTTATAATTAGTTGGGGACCAGGTAAATTCTATTAGAAATGCTGTGGGGGATTATTAAGTACTTTTCACCACATTGACATTCGCTTGCTCAATGTATTCACATAGCTTTTGGTTATTTTAAAGGAAAATTCCTTGTCACCCACTATTTTGCATTCTTATACAAAGTTTTTTCTTTCTTTTTTTAAAAATTCATTCTAGTTCACATTTCCCACTGTTTTCCTTTTTTCTTGACAGTTCTGTTTAACTGTCACTCAGTATTCTATACAGTGCAGAGGGTGTTACAAAAGTTGACTTAAGATAAATGAGCCCCTGATTATAGTACAAGAAGCCAGTTGCTAGGGCATGTTTTCTTCCATAGTCTTTTGTTGTTGAATTAATTCATTCAGGTGCTTCTTTTCATATTGGAAAATTGCTTGTTTCCAGGTGAATCTTGTAAAATATTGTCTTCATTATTGAGTATGCTCATATGAAAGGTTAAGGTGGAAGTACTGATATTAAAAACTTATGCTTGTTTGGTAACTCTATCAGAAAGCAGTCATTACCACATCTGTGATCATTTGAATATGTCCAGAAACAACAACCACAGATACTGAAAGAATTGGTTTTCTTCAATACCCATCCATCCAAAGGTACTGCTTTTTAAAACAGTTGGCTTAATGACTGGGACTTGAAAAGAAATACATTCATTTTGTAAAGTTCCCTTATAACCAGCCATGGGTTGGTTGGTTTGTTTTTTAGCTTTTGATTTTTTCTTATTGAGATTATATTCACATAGCATAAAATTCATCATTTTAACAATTGTAAAGCATGCAATTCAGTGGTTTTTAGAATATCCAAAAAATTGTGCAATCATTGCCATCACCTAATTCCAGAGAATTTCCATCACCCCAAAAAGAAAACTTGTGCCCATTAAGCAGTCATTCCCCATTCCTCCCTGAGCTCCAACTCCTGGCAACCACTAACCTACTTTGTCTTTATGGATTTGCTTTTTCTGGACATTTCATAGAAAAGGAATAATACAATATGTGGCCTTTTGTGTCTGGCTTCTCTCACTTAGCATACTGTTTTCAAGGTTCATTTACGTTGTAGCATGTATCAGTACTGCATTCCTTTTTATGGTTGGATAATACTCCATTGTATGGATATACCACAGTTTGTTTATTCATTCATCAGTTGATGGACACTGGGTTGTTTCCACTTTTTGGCTCCTATGAATAATGCTGCTATGAACATTCATGTAAAAGGTTTTGTGTAGACATATGTTTTCAATTCACTTGGGCAGATACTGAGGAGTAGAATCGCTGGATCATATAATAACTCTATGTTAAACTTTTTGAGGACCTGCCATACAGCAGCAGCACCATTTTACATTCCTGCCAGCAATGTATGAGGGTTCCAATTTCTCTACATCCTCATTAACACTTGTTATTATCTGTCTTTTTGGTTATAGTCGTTCTAGTGGATGTGAAGCAGTATCTCATTGTGGTTTTGATTTGCATTTCCCTAATGCCTACGAATGTCAAGCATCTTTTCATGGGCTTATTGGACATTTGCATGTCTTCTTTGGAAAAATACCTATTTAAACCTTTGCCCATTTTTTTTTTCCTTTGCCCATTTTTAAATTGGGTTCTTTTCTTAGCATTATGTAGATAAATGTGACATAAAGAGAATAAATTTTGGAATTAGATACATGGGGTTTCCAATCCCTGCTCTCAATCATCTTGGGTAAATTCCTTAATAACAAGACATAGTTTCCTACCTATAAAATAAGGATAATAGTACTGGCTCCATGTATTTGAGAATTAAAAGAGAAAATATATGTAGATGTGTGACACAATCAAGAACAGTCATTATTATTGATATTTTTAACATTATTATCTGAAATGAATCTCTTATTTTTTCAATGCCATTGATTAATTCATTCATATATTGACTGGGGATTTTTTGAACCCACTATATGCTAGACATGGTGACTATCCCAGTATCTGCCATTAAAAAATCAGATAGTTTAGCAGATAGGGAAAGCTGGATATGTAAGCAAATAACAGAGTGAAGTAAATATTTTAATCGTGATAAGTACAGCGGACTCTTAGAGGTCTGAGGAATGATTGAGGCTTTGTGTCAAGGCCACTAATAACCTACTTGCTTGATAAAATAGACTGTCATTCTTTGCTTTGCATGTTAGTGAAGTTAGGTGCCTAAGTGTAATTCTCTTTTTATTACATATGAGAATTGAATTAAATTACAAATGAGAATTAGAAGATAAATATACTACAATTATGATCTTTAGCCTCTATTCAGCACATGGAAATACTACAATTCCATGTTTCCTTTAATTTTAATGCCTACTAGGGGCTTATCTGGGAAACAATGAAACCATTGCCCTTCAGGAATTCTGAGAGCTGACTGAGCCAGCTAAGTTACATGCCTGGTACTGGTGCCCTTAGAGATGCAAAAATTGAAGGACAAAGACACTTGATCAGTGTTTACTTTTACAAATTTCATAATTGTTTGTATATATAACATATTTAATAGTAGGAAAAAGTAATCATTTTTCCATTTCCATATACAATATACTGTAGTTTTTGAAACCATAATTTTCTCTGCTTTTTCTATCTAAAGAGCTCGAGAGTTAAAAAAGTATCAGAATTCCATATGATTAAAAAAATCTTATTAAGAATTAACAAATACCATACTACTTCTGTATCCCCACACATGTACTATTTTATTCCATTAAATATTTACATTGCTAAGATGACTCTAGCTCCAATTATAGCATTAAGGTTTTGAATGCCAAGATTAAGAGACCTTGTCTTCCTCACTATTTGAAATGGCTGTGAGGTTCCTCCATCTTGTGGAATAATTATTATATATATCTATATACTTGTCTGTATGTGTGTGCGTGTGTGTATTTTAACCTTTAACTAAAATTCGCCTCATAAGAGGGAACAGGACTTAAATTACAACTTATCTTCTACTGAATGTAATTGTTTTAAGACAAATTGAAGTACATTTCCAGCTCTTACAAAATTGGCAAGACACAAATGAAATACCACAGAGATATGAGACCTGGGGTTGTGAACCAGAAGTCAGATAATCTGTAACCTCAGCTTTTCTCTTTCCATGTAGCTTCACCCTCCACTCACTCCATTATCTTAGCAATTAAACAGGGAGACTAGACTTTCCAGATCCAGAGATCTGACTCTAGGCTCCCAGCTATCCACAGGATGGACACCCAAATGCTACTGGACTGAAAAGGAAATATTCATAAGAAAATTGGCAAAGTGAGATATGCCTTGAATATCTGAGGAGTATTTTACAGTAGGAAAAATGTCAAATTTAAGTTGTTGTTTCCCAATCTATAGAACTAGCAGCTTAAACCTGTTAAAGAAACTCATTTTTGTATCCTTACAGTGCCCAAATTTTGACCTAAAAATACATGTGATTCACTTTCTGTAAAGCATGTTCATGAAAAGTTGAATGTACAAATATTATACTATTTGGAGAATCAACCTACTTTCCTATTGGCTTATATTTTACTTTCAGCGATGTCAGCTCTCACACTAACATTTTAGCTTTCTGGTATTTTTATCCTTCAACCTCTCTGTGAAGTAGTCAAAAGCCTATAAACAAATACTTAAATGTTCTGGGGGAACCCTTGAAAGGAACCCCACAGGGAATTCCTTTCCTGAGTGCAAAAATTATTTTGTAACGCCTCTAGGTTTAAAGTCTTCTGGTTTCCTAATCATCAAATAAAAAGAGTAATCTCAGGCAACTTTTGCCATTAGAAGAGAGTGTGTCTTACTGTTTAGAGGGAAAATAAGGCTAGATTCATTTGCAATCTTATAGTCAAAACACTAACAATTTGCAGCCATGAACATGTTTTACTGACTTGCCCTGCTACTAGGAAACACAAGGTAGTAAATGAAGTATAAAAAACTCTCTGTACACCTTCTACGTAGTTATTCACTGCCAAGGGATGACTGGCAAAGTTATACTATACTAATGTAGGAATATTGAAAGAAGAACTCTGAGACCTTGAAATGAATTGAGAATAGTCTCACACTAACTGCATCAAGCTGACAGTTTCTCTTTTGTTAATATTAGGAATACAACATTGCACGCCCCTTGGTGATAGGATTACCCATTCCTCCTGGTCTAATGTGACAAGTGAACTGCTTGGGATTGCTGCTGCCTTTCATTAGCAGTGAAAATGATTTATGGCTAAAGATGGAAGTAAAGAATGGTAGATCCAGAAATCCCTCTTCCTAATAAAACCAAAGATACTGATCAAAGATGATTCATACCCCCCAAAAGATAGTCACTTCTGAATTATTTTCTTTGTAGATTTTCCAAACTTATTGCTTTTACTCTTTCTTTTTTCCCTTTGAGCCATTTCAGTAATGAATAGAAGAGAAGAGAGAATCAATGATAATTTCTGGTTCAACAGAAATTAGATGACTTGGATAGATTACCTATTCCTATAAAAATAGTCTTTTTAATGAGAGTTTTTTTCTTGGTACCATATTGGTGGTGGAGGTAGGGTATGGTAGTAAGAACTCTGAATGTGAGAAATTGCTCTCTATCACTGTGACTACAAGCAGGTAAATTAATCTATCTGTACCTCAGTTCCCCTTATCTGCAGAATAGAAACAAAAATGCTTATCTTCTAGGATTGTAGTAAGGATCAAGTGAAATAATGCATGGGAAAGGGCTTTATAAAATATAAAACAAGGAAACTTTGGTTGTGGGACTAGTGTTTGCTCTCTTGTGTCCTCACTTCCCTCTTTGCTCAGTTTATTTTTTATTTATTTTTTGGCTGGGCCACACAGACCCATGCCCTCGGCAGTGAAAGCTAACCACTGGACCACCAGGGAATTCCCTTTGCTCAGTTTAGATTCCATGATCCATGATGATAATCAATCGCTTGAGCCCACCCCTACCACACTTGCCCTCCTGTGCTTTCTCCCCTCTTTTTTACTCTGTTCTTGGCATAATATCAAGTATAGATTAAGTACAGATTAAGTTTTTAACAACACAACAACAAAAAGAGAATGGGTGGTGAATTTAACCTGAGCTCTACTTTTTATTAACTTTTGGGAAATCAGTTAGCATTCCCAAGCCTCAGGCCTCAGTTCCTCACCTATGAAAGAAAGTGATGATGATACTTCATGCAGTTGTTGTGAAGATTAAATTCAATAACATTTGTAACATGACAGCACAAGACCTGGCACACTATAAGCATTTAAAAAGTTGTAACTATTATCAGCAGTATTTATAATCCATGATAATTATTTTTTTCTCTGCTGAGAAGACCTGACACTAATTTATAGATGTTCATTTCCAAATATACATGCATGTTTGCTCTATGAAAATATTTTAAAATTCTGATTTAATATTCTCATTTAATAACTTTACTGATTGTTTTTAAACCCTCTGCTCTTTTCCTTAATACCTTGAAGAGCCAAGAGCTTTCTAATTATTATTGTCCATTTGGCTTATTCACAGTACAATAAAGAATTTTTAAAAAGAAAACTATGGTCTTAAATCTGTCCTGAATTTATAAAACATGACATATAAGATGTGCAAATATAAAACATGAATAAATGTATTCAGATTCAGATGAGAAAAATTTTTGTAATGAAACTTTATGAATGATTCTGAAACTTGCCTTACACAGCTAGGTAGGCTAAGTAATATTTTCCTCAAAACCCACATTATGGTTCCATAGGTTTTAATGTTTTCTTTTAGATTCAGAACACATTAGTCAAAATGTTGACACTCTTTTATAATGAGTTTCTGGTTACAAAAGAAAAATCCACTTTAACCTTAGTGTAACTCAAGGCATTTAAACAATTCTCCACGGCATTCTATGGCCTCTTGTTATCCAATGAATGATATTTTAGTAAAACAATGAAACGTTCCATGTTCCTTCTTATTACCATCCATCATCCAACAGCTGTAAAATCACCAGCTGCTGGGAAAAAGAGAACTACATCAGTTCTCCCCAGCTGCAAGGAGAAAAAGCTTGAGATCTCCTCTTCACATAGTTTCTGGGATCCCAGCAGGCTGGAATCAAAGTACAGTTTTCCTTGACACAAAAACTCTAGCCTTGTAAACATGTCAAAAAGCACATACACTATGATTTATTCCTGTCGCTACTGGGGAGAAAGTGTCTGTGAGAAATGTGGTAGAAAAGGCTGAGATAATATAAGATAACAACAGCAATGTAGATAGAGGCTACCATACGCCAGGCACTGGCTATCATACTTTTAAGCCTCACAATAACTATATAAGGTAGACATTGTTCTCATTTTCTTAGGGAACTGAGGTTCAGTGAGACATTAATTTAGTAAATGCTGTGGGGAGTCAAATCCAGATCTATTTGACTCCAATGCTAGGGTCTTAAACACTGTGCTGTTCTGCCTTCCAGTGACATGAACAGATAAGGAAAAACTGAACTGGTGAAGGCTAAATGGAATGGATTGGGAAGAAGGGGAAACATGGAAAAGGTGGTACTACTTTAAAAGACACAGGAGGAGTGTTTAAAGGTAAATGAGGTTGCGAACTGGTACCCCACTTCATGCCTTTTCCTACCCGCCTCTTCCAAAGAAGGAAAATGGCCCTAAAATCTTATGTAGCTTAAGAAACAGACTAAGTATCATTTCCATTAACTTCCCTAGTTCTCTGTCATTAGCCATCAAAAATTCTAGCCCGTAAAACCAGATTTCATTAACTAATTACTCATCCTCACAACATTGGCTGCAGGGGATTTGGCATAGTCTATAAAGCAGCAGCTCTCAAACTTTAGCAAGCACTGGAATCACCTGAGGGCTTGTTAAACACAGATTCCTGAGCCCCATTTTTAGAATTTCTGATTCAGTAGGACTGGATATATATTTGCAATTATAACAAGTTCTGAGGTAATCCTGATGCTGCTGGTGCAGAGACCACACGTTGAGAATGACTGATATAAAGAAAAACTGTGCTAAAGAAAGTCAGATTTATACACACATACCTATGACAAGCTGACTAGTAAAAGAATGCTCTCTTAAGAGGCTACCTTCTGTTCTGCAGGCGCAATTTATGAATCTGGTTATTTACAGCTGCATATGTATAATGAATGGTGTTCACAGATACACAAATATGCGAGGACAATTGACCTTATGACCATGCTCTTAATAAAGCAAAAGACTATGCGTTTAATGTGCAGTTTGCTCAGCTAAGCAATCATAGGGATAAGAATATCACATTCAAACCAGGCAACTATGTCCAAATTTAATACCAGCTCTTTATAATCGAGAAGAAATATATACATGAAAATAAAATGCACCTAAGCTTAGGGATGGGAAAAATCTGAAACCAGAACCATTCACATTTCCAGTCATAAGCCTCTGCTGGTCCAATTGCTTATGGCTTTTTTTTTTTTTTTTTTTTTTTTAAAGAGAGTTCTTCTGGAACCAGATCCCTGCAAGCCATCATGGCCTTGGCCACTTACCTGTTTCTAACCCCTTACCTGGCCCTAGCTCCACGTGTGACTTGGTCTTGCCTGGTTTTGGTACATGCTATAGTTACAGCACGGGGGGCTACCAGCATTGTTGCAGAAGTTGAAATCAGTACATAAGCTGGGGAGTAGGATGTCACAAGATGAGTATTATTTTAAGAAGATATGGCTTCCAATTTCAAAGGAGCCTGAGATGAGTAAGGAAATGAGGTTTCCATCCCATAGGGTCTTCTAGGATGGAGACTTCTCATTCTAATATCCTTTTGAAATGGAAAAAACCACTTACTATACAATCCCCTTTTCATGGTTATCCAGATCCTCTTTTTAGGTTGATAATTATCTATTTGGGTGGCGGGGGGCAGGGTCTACAGTAACTTTAGTGTGGCAGAGAAACCAAGCTGCAATAAGTCTACATGATTAGAGCAGATGAAGGTTACCTTTCCAAAGGGAAAAGCCTAAGCCTGGCTGGCAGCACACAAAGATTAACACCAAAGCCCAGGGAATTCTCTTGTCTGGTACAACACTGCACTGGCCTACTCATGATATGAAATGAGTGACTGTACAACCACGTTGAATGAAAGTATGAGGTCCGACTGGCCAGAGGCAACATCCCGACAGGAGATAATCACTGAAGAGGTTGCTGAAATAAAGTGCAGTTACCTACTCTCCACTACTCCTTGCTGAGAGAGGTGAGGGTATGGGATGAGCAGTAAATGATGTTCTTCATTCTTCAAGTAAGTAAATCCTGATAGGATGGGGTTGATGGTCAATCAAGTAGTAGAACAGGATGAAAATCTAGGCTAGTTCTAGATCTTTCTAAGGAAAAGAACAGCAGTGATAAGGGAAAAGAGAGGAACATTAAAAATGCCTGCAAGTATTAAAAAGGAGAGCCTTCTTTCTTTTCACTTATGTAAGACAGGAGACGGCATCTTTTCTTTTTCTTGTGGCAGTGGCAGCAGACTTGCTGGTTTTCACAGAACACGATTTCTGTAATATGGTCTGTTGACAAGGCTCCTCAACCACTGGAGAACAAACAGGCTGACCGTTAATGTCAGAGCTAGGTCTTCTCACGAAGCCTTGGACAGGGGCTATTTCACATGCTGGATCCACAGAGGAACCCCCGACACTGCAGGGCGCTTCAGTTCAAGCTTCTGAAATATTACAATGGAGTGATTGGCAGGTTTTGGGGGGCTCTTACTTCCTTACACATGTAAATTCTTACAGAAAAGCTGGAAATACAAGTATGGGGAAAATTTTGTTTAGAGCCACAAAGTTCCAGAGACCAGCCACGGATGTTTCTGCCCCATTTCACTACATGTTCTTTTCTGAGAAACACATTGCTGAGTGTTAAGCACTGTGGCTGAAAAAAATGATTCACCCTCCCTCATCCTCCGTGTGAATCTCACAACTGCAGAGGCTGAAGACAGGAAGGTTGTCTCTGTTCCCTCTCATCAGGGAACTCACTTGGTGACCTGGTGGATGTCATGAGCAAGGTAGCCCAGTTGTCTGTGTCCCCTGCCACAGAGATGTGGCTGACCTTTGTCATGTAGATGGAGAATTCCTTGGTCAGCCACTCCACCTGTTCAGGCATTAGCCCTGTGAAATAAAACATGCCACTTTGGTTAGCGATGTTGCTGCCCATTGTGGGAGAAGCCCTCTTTCTTGAGGCTGGAGACAAGCTGAATCCGAATCTAATGACACAGTTGGCCATGCCTTTCACTTCTTGCAACCGTTGTTTTTGCAAATCCAGGCTGGTCACAATGGTTAAGGCAGTCAGGGCTCCATTGAGAATACATGGGATGGATCGAGATCTTCAAATGTGACTCCACCCTTTTGGCTTCATCAGCATCTTTGTAGGACCACAGTGAAGGCTCCCACATGCTCACCATGTAAGCCCGTGTTCTTGGCATAGGATCGGCAGAGACAAACACTAATGCCCTCTTGAATGAAGTGGTGCACAGCCCAGACATCCATGTTACCATCACCACTGTCCAAGCCTTGGTAGGCTGGCAGATGATTGTAGAGAACAGTTGTATTTTAAGACTTTTGCCATCAGCAGACCAGGTCAGAGAGGTGTACTGGGTGGCTCTGCTTTGCTGCTGGTACTGATAACTTCTTGCTTCAGTTCATTTACAGTGACCTTGCCCTCCAAGTCCCAGAGCTGGGTGTTGGGGCCCGTGGTGGCACAGAGCCAGCAGTGGTTGAGGCTAAAGCACAGGGAATTGATGATGTCCCCACCATCTGGCATATAAAGGTGCTTGCTTTTATTGAGGTGCCACAGCATGACCTGGCCACCCTTGCCTTCAGAAGCACAGAGGGATCCATCTGGAGAGACAGTCACAGTGTTCAGGTGGCCCGGGGGGCTGATACGGTTGGATTTCAGTTTGCAGTATTCCAGGTTCCATACGTTGGCCAGCTTGTCCCGGGCACAGGAGATGATGATGGGATTGCTGCTATCGGGTGAGAAGCAAATGCAAGATACCCACTCCCAGTGGCTCTCACCCTGGACAGTCTATTTGCATATACCCAGAGTGAATAATAAAAACTTCCAGAATTTTCTCTTCAGCCTAAGAAAGTGTTGCTAACTCTTTGAAAGTTTACATTCAGAGGATTTACTTTAAAAAAAAAAAAAAAGAAACCACTGCTTTTTTTTTTTTTTTTTTTTTTTTGGGCCATGTGGCATGCAGGATCTTATTTCCCCAACCAGGGATCGAAACCATGCCCCCTGCAGTGGACGCGTGGAGTCTTAACCACTGGACTACCAGGGAAGTCTCAAAACTATTGCTTTTAAACCATACTCATGAATGCTTTATAAGGCTCTTGAGAACTCTGGTAATTTAGTTTGGTTGACCAGAGCCATTCAGGTTGTCTCATAGGTCATGAGACAAATCAGATATGGCCTATTCTGGGCCATGTTTTGGGGGCCTCTAAGCTTGTATCTGTCCTTTTGCTCAGGACTCTACCCTGAAATAATCCTATAAGGCTTGGATTACAAAGATAGTTGAGGAAACAAAAGGCCAGTGTCATGGTCCGTTTGGGCTGCTAGAACAAAGTTCCATAGACTGGGTGGATGATAAATAACAGAAATGTATTTCTCACAGTTTTGGAGGCTAGAAGTCTGAGATCAGGGTGTCAGCATGGTCAGGTACTGGTAAAAGCATTCTTCCAGGTTGTAGACTGCAGACTTCTCACTGTGTCCTCACATGGCAGAAACAGAGTTAGCTAGCTGTCTGGCCTCTTCTTTTAAGAGCACTGATCCCATTCATGAGGGCTCCCCTCTCATGACCTAATTACTTCCCAAAGGCTCCACCTCCATATACCATCGCATTGGGATTAGGGTCTCAACATACAAATTTGGGGGCGGGGACAAAAACATTCAGAACATTGCAGCCAGCCGGCTCTCCTTCGCTAATGCACTTAAATATAATGGCAGAAATTTATTAGCATCTTACCTCATGCAAATTTTCCTGTTTCAGTCTAGTTGGTTGACATGTATCTAGAATATCTAGGTTATTTTCTATTTGAATAATACCTGAACCCAATTAACTTAGGTATAACAAATTATTCCATCCTTTATTTGAAACAATATTGGTTCAAAAGTCCATTAATGAGTAGAAACTAGTAGATGTTTGTTGAATGAGTATTGCACTCCCTTCAACTTGGAAGCCCCAGCTTCACTTCTAGAAGTAACAGCATTGTTTCTATTTTTGTAACTTCCTGGCTACTGTCCTAGTCATTTCAGTTACCCCAATGCTATTCTGCACCCCAGCAACTCAGCCCAGCTAACACAGACTGTCCTGCTGGCTAACTGGTTCATGGTCCCTCACGGCTGTACCTATATCAGGGCTGGGAGAAAGAAGACAAATGTGTAAGTCTACTCTTTAGGTAATGAAGTAAGGATATTCTGAGGCCTTTTAAGTTTTATTTATTTATTTTTGGTTTGGTTTGATTAGAAATATCAGAGCAAAACATAAAAAGAAAGAATTAGAGTGCTCTCCTACTTGCCTAATCCTCATTCACAGCTCTGGATGCATCCCAACAAGGTACTTGCTGTCTGAGCCACTCTGTATCTTTTCTGGAAGAAGATGAGGTGAAGACAATGACAGTAATTTTCATCATCTCCCTATTCCTATGTTGCTATCATTCAACCAAACACCTACTGAACACCTTCTTCTGGCTCAGGTAATACACTCGGTCCTGAGGATATGAAGATCACACAGTCCCTGTCCTCAGGAAGTTCGTGATCTCCTGGGAGATGCAAACAAGTAAAAGTTCAGAGGAAAGCGCAGTGAGAAGTGTGAGCCTAGAGGAGAGAGCATTTAAGTCTGCCTTAGGGTGAGAGGCTACTCTTTACAGAGGAAAATTACTCTTCATTCTACTGGCTGGCCAGCAAAAGATACTGGGCATTAAATTGAAGTTCTTATTTTTTACACTCTAAAATCTCCTTAACAATGGCATGCATTTACTGTCAAAGCTGGTTTCCATGTGATAATGCCACAAATATGATTATGCCAACCTCTTCTACTGCTCGCCTTACACTTTATATCTGGAAGTCATGGTACTAAAAACTGGCATGGATGTTTTCCAAGGAATCTGGTTATCATACTTGACTATTTATAATTCTAAAATCGAAGATTAAAAAACAAGTTAATAGGCACTTTATAGGATGGGCATGGAGTCAGAGAAGTGAATCAGCAGAGGAAGAAAGAAGAAGAACCATGTAAGCACAGACACACTCTAAGGGAACTTAGACTACCAAATGATTTTTTTTCGTAAGTGAGGACTTGTTTTACATACCACGTGGAATGCTCCAGGGGCCTTGACAGGTCTGAAGCCATCAACAGGTATACACTGATCAGCGTGGCCATTACAGAAGCAGCTGCCCTTGACAATGAAATCATAGATTGCATAGTGCGTAAAATGTTGAGGCTTTGCATTCAGGTTGTTTCTCTGACAGGGACAAGACTGTCGTTTTAGCAGCTGCACACGGAGGTTGGTGATCTTTAGCTGCTCCTGCACTTTGGCACTGTAAGGGTTCTCCACATCATACGGTGGTGACAAAGCTCTGAAAATAACCTGTAAAGAAAAAGAAAATGCTGTGCATATATAGGACTGTGTGCAAACCCTGAACTATTTGCCCCGTGTAGTACTGGTTTGATTTATACCTTTTATTATCTGCAAGTGATAAGATAACAAGAGGTTTTCAGACCTTGATCACCCCTGGGGAAGAGCTGCCCTGTTATTCTAAGGAACAGATGTGCTGCCTGTTGGGATGCAGAAGTAGTATAAATTGAGTAATCAGCAGAAATCTGACTCTTGGGTTGAAGGCAGCCATACAAAGATCTTGGGGGAAGAGCATTCTGGGCAGAAGGAACAGCCAGTTTGAAGGCCTTGAAGTGGAATCAAGCTTGGCTTATCCAAGGAAGAACAAGACCAGTGTGACTAGAGTTCAGGGGACAAGGGGGCAGTGGAGAGGAGGACAGAGGCCACGTATGACAGATCATGAATAGAGAGCCCTTTATAGGCCGTGGTGGAGTTATCCTAACTGTAGTGGGAAGCCACTGGAAGGTAATAGGCAGAGAAGTGATGTGATCTGATTTGCATTTTTAAAAAAGGTAACTCTCTCTTGCTTCTGCGAGGAGAATGGATTATAAAGGGTAAAGGATAGAAGCACGAAGACCAGTTAGGAAGTGACTGCAAAATAAAGATCCAGGCACTTATATTTCTAAATGAGGTATGACCCTTTTAAAGACTCATCAGTTATTAATTGGGACCACTTTCGCTATGAGTATTTTTGATTCTCCTTTTCTGGATCTGCCTTGCAACTTGTGGCATATATTTGGAATATTTTTACTGGAAGTAAATATACAACCCTTTGAGGGTGGATTTGATTTCTAAAATTAGTCAGAAGTCACTTGAATCCAAGGCAGTGAGTAATGTACCTGATCAAGTTAGTTAACAGCACTTTTGGTTAAATGCAAGGTGTAACTAAGTAATGAGACTTTTTATTGTGTAGGTTATAGACAGACTCTACAGGCAACTTAAGGCTTTAGTTCTGAGGAGGAAACCAGAGGGAGGAAGGCTCAGAAGGGACAGACTTTGGACATGTCTGTGAGTCTATACATTATACAGGGGCAATAAAATGGGCCTTGGGGTGGGGTGGTGCAAATTCTCTAGTGGACCTGTTACTTTGGAGGAGTAGAGGTTAATGCAAAGGGAAATCACTGCCCATGGAAACCAATGAATATAAATATAATGTAACATAAAGCATTATTATAAGGAGGGCAACACTGTTACACCTCATTATGCAGTTAAAAAAAAAACACCTCAATCAATCTTGTTGATTTATATAGTAAGAAATACAAAGCTCCTCTGAAAAATTCTTAAGCATCTCTTGACTTCTTAAAAATATGTCAAAAAAACCCTATTTACAAAAAAACAGAAATATTTTGATAACCACATAACGGTCGTCCCTTGGTATTCGTGGGGGATCGGTTCCAGGCCCCCCTGGATATCAAATTTTGCAAATGCTCAAGTCCCTTAGTTGGCCCTCCATATCTGCAGATGTGGAGCCTGTGGATACAGAGGGCTGACTGTAGTATGAAAGTAAAGTAATTATTAAAAAGTAAGCTTTGGATAAACTCCCATTTAGAGAGAATGTACCTAAAAGTAACTTTCCAGAAAAAAAATTTTTTTCTTTAAGGAATACTTTGGATAGAAAAATTTCATTTTATAAATTGCTTTTGCACGGAAAGTATAAAAAGGCAAGAATCTACTCTGTAGGATCACATCTCCAGGTCTATTGGTACAGAACTGTCCTCAATGAAATATAACTTAAGGGAAGGTGATAATCAGCACTAGGCCTCCTATAGCCAATTCTCCATCCAGCAGCCAGAGTGATTCTCTATTAACAGAAATTGGACCATGTCCTTGCTTAGATCTACACGCACCTAAAGACCTCCCATGTCTCTCAGAATAAAATACAAAGTCCTTATAATGGCCCTGCTTTATTTTTTTTCTTAGTGTTATTACCACCTGCACATTTTAGTTGTAGTTGCTTAATGTTTTACTGTCTTCCTCGTCTAGAATGTAAACTTGATTTTTTTTTTTTGGGGGGGCCACGTGGCATGCAGAATCTTAGTTCCCAGACCACGGATAGAACCGGTGCCCCCTGCAATGGAAGCACAGTTTTAACCACTGCACCACCAGGGAAGTCCCAAGAATGTAAACTTCTTGAGCGGAGTCACTGGTGTATCCCAGGACAGTGCCTGGCACAGAATAGGTATTCAATAAATTTTTGGTAAATGAATTGATTAACTATAACATTGTTCTTGGCACTCAAATAATAGGTGAGAATTTCAAATAACTTCCTTTTACAGGGTCCTAAACAGATTGACACACTGAATTCATGTCATAGCACCAGAAGGGGACAGGTGAGAAGTTGTATTAAAGCAATAGTTACCAATAATGAATTACTAACCAGTATCTGCATATGTAGCTAATTTTGAACTTGCAAAACTTAAAAAAGTTGTATCTTAAACAATATTCTGCACCATTTATTCACATGGAAAATGGTAGAAAGCAACATAGTATGGAATAAAATTTTCCAATAAACAATATGTCACCTATTTGAAAGTCAATATAGAATTAATGTCTTTTTCTTTTAACAACAGCCTAAATCAGAACATGATTTCATATTTTGAATCATTAAAAAAAATTTTTAAAAAGCATTGAATCCATTGTGAGCTTTACATGGGGTTTATTTTCCATATGACTCCCAAACACTGGCATTATGTTAGACATTTGTGACGCACTCTTGCTCTAAATAAGATCAGTGATGTGGCTGCCTCCCAATTTATCAAGCACAGTGGTGCAAGGACATGGAAAAAGGTAACCAGTGCTAACTAAATAAGTATTCCACTGAAAAGTCTATTGCATGCTACACTGTCACCCACCCATCCTTTTCCTGAACATTGGTGGCAACTGTTTGCTGTCTCTGCTCCTGGCACATATTTACCCTTGACATTTACCCTAGTTCCCTCTGTCTCCCTCCCCGTGAGAATTGTTCAGCACATGCAGGACTACAGGAAGATCTGTCAAGGTTTGTAGGAACTTAGAAGCTCTTTTGCTTCCTGGACCCAGACTGTGGAAGCTGAATGGCGGCTCTGTGCTTGGTGTGCATGACACCACAGTTGGCACGCTGATATCAGCAGGGAACGGACATCATGACCCCTGAGGCTGCGTGCTGGAAAGGAGACAGCGGAGTGCCACAGACACAAAAGTGGATGGGAATTTAAACCATGAAATCTTTTTTCCAGAAAGGAGACGCCTTAATCTGATACCCTGGGAAATGGATCTACCCTGTGTCAGGAAACAAAGAGTGTGCCAATCCAGATGCTTCAAACTTCTGGCAGGTCGCCTTTTGGGTCCCACCCAGTTTTTCTTCAAATATCCCCAGAAGAAGCCTGTATGGCACTACTTAAATGAAGGAAGAAAAAGTGTAGAAGCCCTCCATATAATATCAGCCTCTTCTGTTTTTGTCCCCATCAGGAACTGGATGTACCTATGGGCCCATCACTGTTCCTCTGCCTGTGATTGCTTCTGAAGATGCACTCCTAACAAGACATAGTTAAAAAGCCAGAGGGGGATTAGGATCAAGCCCACTTTGATGTTTCCAGCTTGTTAGTGCCATTGGCCAGGATTTCATGATCTTATTTTTTTAACTAAGAAATTTGATTATGTTTTAGTGATTAATACTATGCTCATTACAGAAAAATCTGTCACTCAAAATGTAGAAGACATTAAAAAACTACAATTCAATCCATCCTAAAGGCAACCAGGGATACCAGCTTGATAATATTTTTCCATCTAAACTTCTATATGTATAAATACAAAATATAATGTAAACAACTTTGTTTCAACTTAGCAACACTTTGTGAATATTCTTCCAAATCGTTAAAAATAACTCTACATACATCAGTAGTTCTCAAAGTGTGGCCCCCAGACTAATATCATCAGTATCAACCTGGAAACTTGTTAGATATGTAAATTCTTGGGCCCTACACCAGATTGACAAATCAAAAATTCTGGAGATGGGGCCCAGAAATCTGTGCTTCAACAAGCCTTCCAAGTGATTCTGATGCACAATAAATTTTGAGAAACACTGCTACATAATTTAAAACCTGGTTAGAATTCCATTGTGTGGATATGACATAGTTTATTCAGCCAGACTGCTACTGTTAGTCATCTAAGTTGTTTCCAACTTTTCAGTATAACATTACAATGTACAGTCTTGTAGCTAGAATATGGAAGTTTATAATAATATCCTGACACATTTCCAAATGAGAAAATCAAGAGTTAAAGGAATGCATAGTTGTTGTTTTTTTAAATTTTTTTTTAAAATTAATTGATTAATTTATTTTTTGGCTGTGTTGGGTCTTCGTTTCTGTGCGAGGCCTTTCTCTAGTTGCGGCAAGCGGGGGCCACTCTTCATCACGGTGCGCGGGCCCCTCACTATCGCGGTCTCTCTTGTTGCGGAGCACAGGCTCCAGACGCGCAGGCTCAGTAGTTGTGGCTCACGGGCCTAGTTGCTCCGCGGCATGTGGGATCTTCCCAGACCAGGGCTCGAACCCGTGTCCCCTGCATTGGCAGGCAGATTCTCAACCACTGCGCCACCAGGGAAGCCCCGGAATGCATAGTTTTAAAAGCTATCTGAGTTTCTTGAATGAATCATGGACCCTTTCCTACATAATCTTTGGAATCTTCACATTTCTCTGGTCTTGCCTCACTTCTCTAATCCTGGAATCCCTCAAACTTTGCCTAAGGATCTGGAATCTTGGCTTAGGTTCTGCCACTTCTTATGCCCCACTAAAACAAAGAGATCTTTAAGAAGTTCTGAACAGGTTAGAATCACCTATATGTTCTTTCTTTTCTGGAATACTTACAAAAAACTCTCAATAATACTGAAAGTTAGTAAAAATTGTATTCTTTATGTCTTATTTATACTCTGAGATAGAAATTTCAACAGAGTATTAACACAGTGTGAACAGAATAAGAAGTAGAGGAAGTATTTGGTACGTAATAATCAAGGAATTCTTTCAGTATTGAACTCATACCTGACATATTGCTTTGTACCTAAAATTTTATTGCCTGTGTTGAATCATAATAATTTGAGAAACTTAGTTATCACATTAAAAAAAAACTTTTCAGCTGCTAGCTTGAGGAATATTTCAGGTCCAAGTTCATTACCATCCCACGGACTCCTCTGGCACTTGCTCTTTCCATGACAGCATTTTTACACTAGTACATTGTTATTGCCTATTTACTTGTCTGTATCTCACATTAGACTCTGCTCAGTGGGCAGGCATCTTGTTTGTCTGGTTAACAGCTGTGTCCCCCAGCATGTCCCACAGTCTTTGGCATATTGTAGCATTTCATAATTATGTTGAACGAATAAATGAATGAATGATTTCTCCAAATAGCATTTTTAAAAGGAGAAGCCAAATAGGGAATAGGGTTTAGAAAAATAAAGAAAGCAAGATGGTCTTACCACCAGTTCTGCACTCTTGATGAGGAGCATGTGAACACACACATTTGCATAAATACCTATGTAAAAATAGGTAATACATTTCAAACGGCTTTATGGATTCTTTCTCTTCAGTAGCACACAAGATCTTTCATGTTCTTCAGAAAACAAATCAGGCAGGCATGAGCAAGCACCCAAACACATACAAATACTAGATATTTCCCATGGTTTCTGGTCTAGTTTTCTTAGTTACCAAAAATAGAAGCTTCAGGATCATAGCTGCAACTGTTATTTAATGGTTTTTGAAACCCTAGACATCTTCATATTCTCAAAAGAGCAGCTTTTGGTTTCAGTGATTTTTCTCTATTTTTCTATTTCATTTTTGCTTTTATCTTTATTACTTTCTTCTGCTTCCTTTGGGTTTAATTTTCTTTTCTTTTACTAGTTTCTGAAAATGGAACTGTAGACCATTGATTTGAGACCGTCTTTTCCCCTAAGTGCTTCTTTAGCTGCAGCTCATAAATTTTTCTGTGTTGTGTTTTCATTTTTAATTCAGTTCAAATGCTTTCTAATTTTCCTTTTGATGTCTTCTTTGACCCATGGGTTATCCAAAAATATGTTATTTAACTTCCAAATATTTGGGGATTTCCCAGATACCTTCCTATTATTGATTTCTAAGTAATTCCTTTGTGGTCAGGGAATATACTTTGTATGATTTGAATCCTTTTACATCTATTGGTACTTGTTTTATGGCCCAGAATATGGTCTATCTTGATAAATGCTCCCGTGCCCTTGAAAAGATTGTATATACTACTGTTGCTGGTGAAGTGTTATATAAATGTTAATCAGATCAAGCTGGTTGACAGTGTTATTCAAATCATCTATAGCCTCACTGATTTTCTCTACTTGTTCTGTCAATTTCAGAGAGAAAGTTGTTGAAATCTCCAACTATAATTATCAATTTATCTATTCCTTCTTGCAGTTCTTGCTTCATGCAATTTGAAGCCTTGTTATTAGGTGCATAAACATGTAAGGTTGTTATATTCTCTTGATTAATTGGCTCTTGATTAGTATGAAATGTCCCTCTTTATCCCTGGTAATATTCTCTTATCTGAAATCTACTTTGTCTGATAATAATATAGCCACTATCAAAAGCTTTTGATTAGTGTTAGCATGGTATATCTTTTTCCATTCTTCTCCTTTTAACTTACTTATGTCTTAATATTTAAAGTGGATTTCTTATAAGCATCATAATTGTGTCTTTTAAAATTTTTTATTCAATTTGATAATCTCTGCCTTTAATTGGAGTGTTTAAACCTTTTAAATTTAATGTGATTGTTGATATGGTTGTGTTTAATCTACCATCTTGCTTTTTGCTTTATATTCTGTGCCCTTCTTTTTCTCTCTTCTGTTGGATTGAACATTTAGGGTCCTTTTTACTTCTGTTTTTGTTTATTAGTCATAACTCTTTTAGAAAAAATAGTGATTGCTTTAGGATTTATAGTATACATCTTTAACTTAGCACAGTCTATCTTTAACTAATGTTTATCACTTCACATATACTTTAAGACACTTACAGCAGTGTACTCCCATTTCCTCCCCTCAATCTGTGTTGTTTTCATGCATTTGACTTCTATATATATTATAAAGTCCATAACACATTGTTAATATTTTTTCTCTAAAAAGTCAATTATCTTTTAAAGAGATTTTAAAAATAAGAAAACAATTATTTTACATATAGCCACCTATTTTCCCTTTTTGATGATCTTTATGCCTTTGCACAGATCTAGATATCCATCTGGTATCATTTTTCTTCTGCCTAAAGGACTTTTTTTAACATTTCCTGTAGTGCAGCTCTGCTGGTTTTTTGTTTTTTGGTTTTTTTTTTTGCTTTTTATGCCTGAAAAATTCTTTATTTCTTCATTTAAAAAAATATTTATGTATTTATTTATTTTGGGCTGCATTGGGTCTTCGTTGCTGCTGCGCACAGGCTTTCTCTAGTCGCGGTGAGCGGGGGCTACTCTTTGTTGCAGTGCACGGGCTTCTCATTGCAGTGGCTTCTCTTGTTGCGGAGCACAGGCTCTAGGCGCACGGGCTTCAGTAGTGGCGGCGTGTGGGCTCAGTAGTTGTGGCGCATGGCCTTAGTTGCTCCATGGCATGTGGGATCTTCCCAGACCAGGACTCGAACCCGTGTCCCCTGCATTGGCAGGCAGACTCTCAACCACTGTGCCACCAGGGAAGTCCCTTCTTCTTCATTTTTGAAAGCTATTTTTGCCAGGTATAGAAGTCTAGGTTAACAATTTTTTTGCTTTCAGGGTTCTGCCCCACTGTCTTTTGGCTTGCATTGTTTTTGTACAAAAGCTGCCACTCTTGTATTTGTTCTTTTGTATATAATGTGTTATTTTTCCCCCCTCTTGCTGCCTCAAGGTTTTCTCTTTACTATTGGTTGTTAAACTATTTGATTATGATGTGCCTTGGGGTATTTTTCTTCCTGTTTCATGTGTTTAAGGTTTGTTGTACTTCTTGGATCTGTGGATTTATAGTTACAGTCAAATTTAGAAAAATTTCAGCCATTATTTCTTAAATTTTCTGTTCCCCTCCTCTCTCTTCTCTCCTTCATGGACTCCAACTACACATATATTAGATTGCTTGAAAGTGTTCCACAATTCACTGATTTATTTAAATTGCTGATTTATTTATTTATTTTTCTGCATTTTTTTCTCCCTGTGTTTCATATTGGATCATATTTCTATTGCTCTATATTGAACTTCACAAATCTTCGCTTCTGTAGTGTCTAACCTACTAATCCCATTCCATGTTTTTTTTTTTTTTTGTCTGTGCCACGCAGCTTGTGGGATCTTAGTTCCCTGACCAGGGATCAAACCCAGGCCACCACCAGGGAAGCCTGTGAATTTTACCTTGTTGATTGCTGGGATATTTTTGTATTCTTGAGTTCTTTTCTGGGGTGCAGTTACTTGGAAATAGCTCGCTCCTTTTGAGGCTTGCTTTTAAGTTTTGTTAGGTGGGGCCGATGCATTCATTAGTATTGGGCTGGCTCTGTACTTTTACTCAGGCAGTACCCTTCTAATTACTCTACTGATGCATCACAAGGTTGAATTATAAGGTTTTCCATTCTGGCTGACTAGTCCTGGTCCTATATAACCTCTGAGGATTTTCTCCCTCTGTCCTTTAGGGTGGTTCTTTCTCTGGCCTCAGGTAGTTTTCTTAAACACATGTGTTGATCAGTACTCAGTTGCAGACTTGAGGGGGACCATCTGTAGATCTCTGGAAGCCTCTTCCAGTGCAGCTGTTTCTTCTCTGGTACTCTGCCCTGAAAACTGTAGCCACCTTGGCCTTCCCAGACTCTCAGCTCTTTAATTCAGGAAATCCATTAGGCTCCTCCTAGGTTCCTCCTCCCTGTACTCCAGCCTGGAAACTCCAGGCAATAAGCTGGGGCAATCATAGGGTTCACCTCATTTGCTTTTGCTCTCCCAGGGATCACTGTCCTCTACTGCCTGATGTGCAGCACCTGAAAACATGGTTCATCTATATTTTGTCCATTTTTTTTTTTCAAGTTGTTTCAGGCAGTAGGGTTAGTCTGGTTCTCGTTATTGCATCTTGGCTGAGAGCTGAAGTCTAAAGAACCGAGAGAGCTTAATTGTATAAAATACAATTTATAAAACTGTAATTGGACTAAGCCCTTATTTTTGTATAAAAATATCATAGAAATGACATATTGAAATTTTCATAATAAAGCTAGAAGTGTGGTTCCATTCCGCAGATAAAAAGGCTTGAAGAACAAATGAGTTTTCTTATGGGGCTTATCAAACTAAGAAATAGGAAAAATAATTGAAAACATAAGCATTTAAACTTTATAAGTTTATTCGATAATTCAATTTTGGTAATTTGTATATTTTAATAGACAGGTAAACCTTCACTATAACTTTCTTTATAATTTATGATACTTATTATAATCTTCTACTTTATATTTTTATGTTTATGCTATGCTGTGATGCATCTTTGTATTCCCATGTACTACTGTCTGATAGATTCTCAACAATACATATTGAAAGACTGAGCCAATATAGAATCATGTTAAGACAGATTTATTTTTATTTTCTGATACAAGAATAATAATATGGGAATTCCCTTGCGGTCTGGTGGTTAAGAATCTGCGCTTCCACTGCAGAGGGCACGAGTTTGATCTCTGGTCAGGGAACTAAAATCCCACACGCTGCATGGTGTGGCCACCCCCCAAAATAATAATAATATAAATGTAATAAAATTTTATTTATATAATGTGAATTTTATTCATAAGAGAATATACTAGGCACATAGTACTTCACAAGAAACTTTATCATCTTAAAGGTATCTTAGTTGTTTGCTAATCTTATACCACTTAAAAGTTTTACTTAAAAATTTTACTTTATTGAAAAAAATGGATTTACTATTAGTCAATATGAAAATACTTTTTGAGTGCCAAATTTGAATAATGTATTTTCAGTAATAAATTTACACCAACTGCCAGGATGACAACCCATTTAGAGAGGAATCCCTGGTACTTTTGCCTAATATAATCTACAGTAATAACTAACTCTATATTAGAAAAATAATCACACTTCTTCCCTACTCTACTTAAGCCTGGTTAGAGTAACATCTGTATTAAGAAATATTTCCTTTACAGATGCCTTTTTTCTTCTTGATTTCATTTTTTTAAAATATGTAAAACATTTTTGCTTCCATAGGCAAAACTATAATATAGAGTCTATCTAGAAAAGTCTCATATTATTGATGTCCTCTCCCTCCTCTGAAGGCAGTGCCTTTTATTTGTTCTTAGTTTTCCTTCCAGTGTTTCTTTTGGAAATATATATATATATATATATATGTTTTATTCTCTCTTAAAAATTATGTTAAATATAAAAATATATTTACCTCTTTTTCAATGGAAAAAGAAAAAAAAGAAATATTTCCAATTACATTATAAAGCCATCATTTGTTTTATGTGGTTGTTTACTAGTTGTTTACAAATAGCATCTGATAAATTCATTTGAATCTCATAACTACTACACATTGACAACTGTTCTGTATATTGTTAGGTTGATGACACACCTAAGACCTAAACATAGAAACTGATATATTTGTCTTCATTTCTGCTGTTTATCAAGCTATCTCAAAAGTGCAAATTCCCATACTTAAAAAGTTCCTAAAATTTAGTGCGATCCACACACTCTAGTTTTATACTGTCACCACGCAAACAAGGATGGCTTTATGTCACTTGACTTCTGAAGTTAGTTGCTGGCACCATTTAAGTTGAGGTTTTAGGAATTTGAGACGAAAAGCTCAAAGAGCACAGATTCTTTGAGTACATGTACCCTAATATGTTTTTGAAACCAGCTTTCTGCTTTCCTGGGTAGGTAACCTTTGGGAAAGTATGTGAAGTTTCAGGCTTTTTAAGGGTTGCCATGAGTGGAGAGTTCCGGTTTCATGGAGAGAGAAGGCTGGACAAGGAAAAGATAGCATAATTAACAGGTGGGCATCTGTGGCGGAGCAGCTGGTTGGTTTAATTTTAGAACATTTGTCCTTGTCTGTGCCACTTTAAGTGGAGCACCTGCTTGTCTTAGAGAAGTGTGTCTGTCTTTGGGCAGTGCCAAAATCCTTTTGCTTACACTCTAGAGCATTAAGCACCCTTTTTCATCAGATAGCCCACCTTTTAAAGTGGGAGAGTCTTATCTACTCAACTAGTTCTTCTAAGATAGGACAATATAAGCTAATAAAGCTCTCAATGGAGCAAGCTGAGGAATGCAGTGCACTCAAGTGACTTACTTGTACTATAATAACCTCGATTTGTAAGTACACAAAAGCCTCTTTGCATGTTTCAAGGGCATATTTACAGTTTTAAAATGATGAAAAGGCAGCTTCTTAAATATCTTCAGGGGGAAGGGAAACGACAGAACTGCAAGGAGGAACAAGAAACAAGACAGAAAGACCAAAATAAAAATAAAGATTGGGGCTAAAAATAAATTTTAAAACATTTTTCAATACATTTGGAATCCCAGCTTTTCCTTTGCCCTCAGTACTTGGAGTCATAGGATTTGAGTGTCAAAAGAGTCCTTAGCAATTGATGATCTAGTCCAACTAGTGGAAACTGAGACGCAGAGTGCTTAAAGTGATTTGCCAAAGGTCAATCCATAGGCTTGTGACAGAGCTAAGACTAGTACCCAGTTTCCTGACCTCCAATCTAATGATTTTTCCATTATATCCCACTTTATACTTGTTTGGCAGCTAGCCATTCCTGAATTAAAGTTAAATTTAAAGTGGAGGATTAAGGAAAATATTATATATGATTTATCCCATTTCCCCTTGTCATGTTAATAATGGATGGGACTAACTGTGCCTGCCACCTTTATTTTATTAATGGATGTGAATAACTGTACCCTTCATAAAAGTAACGATAGCTACTCTTGTTTGGCTCACAGGGATACAGTGAAGATTTTTAAAAAGATATCAGATATAGAAACACCTTGAAAAATTACTGCTCTTTATAAATAAAATTGATTGGTGAATAGCTTTTTATTAGGGACATGCCTTGTTTTTGCCAGTCTCTCTTCTTTGGGACTGAGCCCTATCAGTAAATGCAGCCCAGTGGCTAGGATTCATTGACGGGCCCTTCAGATGTGGATTGTATGTCAACCTGAGTATCTTCTCAGCATTTACCTTCTGTTTCCTAGAACCATGTTCGGCCTACAGTCTGGAATACCCTCTGCTTCATCTTGGGTCCCTGATACCTTCTGTTTGCCTCACCGATGCTGGAAATTGCATGCATGATCTCTCTGCTTTCACTGCCTGTGAAAATTCCAATTCTTGCTCCCTCTCTGTGTACTCAACTTGATATACTCCAGTCATACTGAACACTTTCTGTTCCTAGAAAGCGCCACGGTCTCTCTCCCTTCCCTTCCCAGCCTATGCCCATAAAATTCTACTGCCTGGAATACTTTTCACACCTCTTTGCCACTGTCACCCACTGCTTGACCTCCTTACTTGGCCAACTCATTACCTATCTTTTAGGTGTCATCCTAGATGTCACTTTCTTCACCATTCCTCTCCACTGCACGCCTAGACAAGATGTTCTTCCAACGTGCTACTTCAAGCACCTGTTATTTCTTTCAGACTTAAAACTTAACCATGTCTATTTTAATTGCTTATATTCCTCTCTAGACTGTGAGCCCCATGAGTGCAGAGGGCCTTGTTTGCTTGCCTACCAGTGTACAGCGAATGCTTGGCACGTAGAAGAGTTAACACATATTTGTGGAAATATGATACTCATGCTTGATAAGGATTTACATGTCACAAACTGCGTTCACCTTTATTTATCTCATTTCATCCTTACAGTAAACCTATGGTGTGGTTATTATTCATTGCCATTTTTCAGATATAGAAACCCTGAGAAGGTGTTAGTTGACATGTCCAAACTTACCTACCTAGTAAGTGACAGAGCTAGTACTTGAACCCAGGTTGTTGGAGTCCAAGTTCAGTGTTATTACCATTACATCACAACTAATTTTGTTTGGTTATAGAATAATTAAAAGTCTAAAGCAAGTGATCAGGGGATATAAATAATTGGAGCAGGAGAATAAATCTGGCAAAGAGAAGAGCTTGAACCATGGTGGAGGCAGTGGGGGAAGGGTGGGGCAGAACACCCATAGGTGAGAGGCAAAAAAAATGAATATTAGAACAAAAACTAAGAACTAAAGGCTAAGTTTTAGGGGCCACTCATAGTTAGAGGCCAGAAGAAAGGAGATGAGCCAGAAATAATACAAAAGAAGGATCAGTGAGCAATGTAGGAAAATAATGAAAATTCATTTTCGTAAAAGCCAAAGGAAGTGAGAATGCAAAGAAAGAAAATGTAGTTATTAATGGCATATTCAATTCAGGAGGCAAGGAAGAAGATTGAGGAAAAAAATGGGGGAGGGGTTGGCTGGCTCACAGAAGACTTTTGAGAGCCTAGATGGAATAAGGAACGGTTTGTAAAGGTTTCAAGAAAGAATAAGGGACAAAGTAAAGGAAGCAAGAAAGAAGCAATTGAAGAATTTTGGCAGTTTGTTTATTCATTCATCCATTGATAGACATTTGGGTTGTTTACAGATTTTGGCTATTATGAATAAAAGTGCTAAGGTCATTCACATAGAAGTCATTGTGAGAACCTAAGTTATTTTTCATGGGTACTTAGAGGAATTTCTAGGTGGTTTGATAAAAGCGTGTTTAACTTTATTGGGAATTGCAAGTCTGTTTTCTAAGGTAATTGTACTATTTTGCATTTCTCCTAGCAATGTATGATGAAAATTGTAGTTGCTACACGTTCTCACCAGCACTTGGTATTGTTAGTCTTCTTAATTTTAGCCTTGATAGTGAATGTGAACAGTCTCTCATTGTGGTTTTAATGTGCATTTCCCTGTTGACTAATGGTGTTGAGCATCTTTTCATGTGTTTATTTGATATACATCTTCTTTGGTAAAGTATCTGTTCAAATCTTTTGCCATTTTTATTCTTGTTGTTTTTCTTCTTGTTGAGTTATGAGTTGTGATATGTAAATATATATTCAGATATGTGATTGGCAAATACTTTCTTCCAGTCTGAGGTTTGTCTTTTTCATTTTCTTAATGGTGTCTTAAAAGCAAAAGTTTTTAATTTTTATGAAATTCAATTATAAATATTTTCCTTTTATGATTTGTGCTTTTTGTGTCCCAGATAAGAAATTTTTGCCTAACTCAAGGTCATAAATATTTTCTCCTAGAAGTTTTATCGTTTTACCTCTTACATTTAGATATACAGTCCATTTCAAGTTAATTTTTCTATATGGTGTGAACTAAGTGCTGAGAACTAAGTTCTTTATTTTCTTTCTTCTTCTTCTTCTTTTTTCTTTTTTTGCATGTGGATATCCAATTATTCCAGCACTGTTTGTTGGAAAGACTAGCTTTTCTTCATTGAATCACCTTGACGGCTTTGTTTGGTATAGTTTTCTTCATGTTTCTTTTGCTTGAAGTTTATTGATCTTATTAGATCTGTGGATTTATACTTTCCATCAAGTTTAGAAAAGATTTGCCTGTTATTCCTTAAAAAAAATTTTTTTTGTCCTCTGCTTATCCTTTTAGATTCCAACTACATGAATGTCAGATCACTCAATATTGTCCCACAGTTCACTAATACTCTTTTCATTTAATTCTCTTTTCTCTATGTACTTCATTAATGTATAGTTTCCATTGTTATGTTGTTGGGTTCACCAGTTTTTTCTTCTGCACTATCTAATCTGCTGTTAACCCCTTGCAGTATATTTTCATTTCAGATATTGCATTTTTCATCTTTAGAAGCTCCATTTGGATCTTTTTTTATATCTTCTATTTCTATCTTCAGTGTTTGTGTTTTCTTCAACATATGGAGCATATTTATAATAGCTGCTTTAATTGCCTTTGTCTGCCCATTCTATCAGCTGTGTCATTTCTGATTATGTTTCTATTAATTGACTTTTCTTCTGATCAGGAGTCATATTCTCATGGTTGTTATATTTTTTTTGATCTTTTATGTTATTTTATTTTTATTGGAGTACAGTTGATTTACAGTGTTGTGTTAGTTTCTGCTGTACAGCAAAGTGAATCAGTTATACACATACATATATCCAATCTTTTTTAGATTGTTTTCCCATTTGGTCATTACAGAGTATTGAGAAGAGTTCCCTGTGCTATACAGTAGGTCCTTATTAGTTACCTATTTTGTATATACTAGTGTGTCATGGTTGTTAATTTTGATTAATCATTAGACATTTGTAAATATTATGTTGCTGGTTGCTTGATTTTGATGCATTTCTCTAAGTAGGGTTAGACTTTGTTCTGCAGTTAATTTACTTGGGGTCAAATTGTTTTGAGCATTGTTTTTAATTTTCGTTAGGGTGAATCCAGTTTAGTCTTTATTCTAGAGCTAATTTAACCCCACTAGTAAGGCCATCTGAGGACCCTTCTGAGAACCCTTCCCAGTGCCTGTGAATTATGAGGTCTTTCCACTTTGGGTGGTAGGAACATGAACTATTCTCAGCCTTCTGGGAATACTAGGAATTGTTCAGCTAGCCTCTGCATTCTATCAGTTCTTTTCCCCCTCTCATAGAGTTTTAGTTCACACATAAGCAGCTCAGTATTCAGCCAAAGATTTGAGGGGACCTTTGGACAGATCTTTGGACTTCTCTCTTTCTGCAGCTTCCTCTTTTCCAGTATTCTTCCCCACAAATTCTAGCTGCCTTGGCCTCCTTGAGCACTGATCTCCTCAAGTCAGTGAGATCACTGGACTCTGGGTTCCCCTTCCTATGCCATGCCTTAGAAATGCCCCATCAATAAGCTGGACAGTCACAGGGCTTGTCATATTTGTTTCCCCAGAGATCAGTCTTGTGCTGCCTGTTGGCCAGTCTGAAATAATTGTATCACATATTTTTTCCTCGTCTTGTAGTTTTTTAATGTGGAAAGGTAATTCCTACAGCAGTTAATCCTTCACAAGCAGAAGAAGAAATCCCATTTCAAACTGCTAACTTTTAATATGTTGCAACTTCTTGAGTGTCAGAAATGAGACAAAAGGGAAAACCTAACTGATTTTAAGGAGATCACTTTGAATACTTAAATGTAATTATTCTTTCTTTCTTATTCCTTCCCTATCCATCTCCCTTTCCTCCCTAAAGGGTAGAGGATTCTACCTGAGATCTTTCCCTTGAGCAAATGAAACTTGCAAATGAAACTGCTTTCTATAATTTGTTGTATTTGGAGGTGTACTCAGTATTTAAGGAGCAGAAACCATAGTGTTGCAGATATCCCCCCCTTTTTTTTTTCAAAGTAGATGATATTACAATAGCTCTGGGTAGCTATTTCACTTACTGAATTAAAAGTTCCTAGGGTTTCACTTTGGCCCTGCTGTCATTCAACACGATCAGAACAAAGCTCTTTACCCTCTTCTATGCCTCAGTTGCTTAACTGTAATATCAAGGTACTTTAATGCAGAATGTAAAATTGTGCACACGGAAAAGTGAATTTTCCTGAAGCACAGCAATTGAGATATTCCTTTAAATGAAGTGCACTAGAAGAGTCAGCCTTGGATCTCCAGTTTACTTACAAAACCTACCCACATTGAAAAAAGATAAACCATGAACACTCAGTTGTTAACACCCAGAAGAATTCTCTAAGTCTACTATATCTACATTTCTATAAATACGTAGTTCTTTTCTTTTATCCTCCTCTTTAAGAGTAAGACAACTCAAAAAAAAAAAAAAGAGTAAGACAACTCTTAAACGCTAACAAGACTGAATGCCAGGGAAATTGTCCATTGTGGCAAAAATTTTCAGCCATTTTTTCATGTTAAAGGCTTTAAAATTTTTATTCCCCTCTGTTTATCTCCTCAATTAATCTTCCTTATAAAAATGCATATATACATATAAATTAAAAACAAACACTTTCCCTAACTATGTACCATAGAAAACCACAGATGGCAATTAGCTTGACTTTATTTTATTTTATTATTTTTTACTATAAATTTATTTACTTATTTATTTATCTGTCTGGGTTGGGTCTTTGTTGCTGCACGCAGGCTTTCCTCTAGTTGCGGCATGCAGGGGCTACTCTTCATTGCAGTGCATGGGCTTCTCATTGCGGCGGCTTCTCTTGTTGCAGAGCACAGGCTCTAGGCACCCGGGCTTCAGTAGTTGTGGCATGTGGGCTCAGCAGTTGTGGCTCGTGGGTTCTAGAGTGCAGGTTGAGTAGTTGTGGTGCGTGGGCTTAGTTGCTCCACAGCATGTGGGATCTTCCTGGACTAGGGCTCGAACCCGTGTCCCCTGCATTGGCAGGAGGATTCTTAACCACTGTGCCACCAGGGAAGTCCCAATTAGTTTGACTTTAAAACTAGCTTTCTTATTGAACATTTGTGTGCCTATTGGAGGATTTTCATAATGCAAACCTCCACTAGAATGTGCTTTCAACTTTTCATTCAAGAGACTTAATCAGGAGCAACCAAAATGTACTGCTTAAGGTTTAAAAAATATATCAAACTTTAAACACTGTTACCCTGGAGGGGAGATCCTGGCTACAAAACAAATAGACTTCAAAGGGACCTCCTGACTTTCTCTAAACCACAGATAAATATTTGCTATTACTATGGTAATAGGTAGCATAGGGCCACTTTGTCCTTCACTTGTAGGAGACCTTGAAGATAGGTGTTGATCGCCACCATGAAAAGTTTTCCCAGTAGAGATAAATCTCATACACCTTTTCCCATTAAGTTCTAGTCTGACATACAAGGATTAATTGCAAGAGATTAATTAAAGAAGAGAGCTGAAAGCTAATTAGAAGGAGAAACTTGCAGAAATAAAAGCCAATAAACTGGCTTAAAAGATAAAAAGTAGATATTATTTTCTCTACTTTGACCTACATGTAATGAAGTACAATCAGTTCAACTGAAAGACTGGTATCCCTAATTTATATGTTTGTAGAGATAGAAAACAAGGGACTTCCCTGGTGGCGCAGTGGTTGAGAATCTGCCTGCTAATGCAGGGGACACGGGTTTGAGCCCTGGTCTGGGAGGATCCCACATGCCGCGGAGCGGCTGGGCCTGTGAGCCACAACTACTGAGCCTGAGCGTCTGGAGCCTGTGCTCCGCAACAAGAGAGGCCGCGATAGTGAGAGGCCCGCATACCGCGATGAAGAGTGGCCCCCGCTTGCCACAACTAGAGAAAGCCCTCACACAGAAACGAAGACCCAACACAGCAAAAATAAATTAATTAATTAAACTCCTACCCCAAACATCTGAAAAAAAACAAAACAAAACACCATGTTCCGTCAACGAGCCAAGTTCTTTCACAATATTATTATTTATAAAAAAAAAAAAAAAAGAATCCGCCTGCCAATGCAGGGAACACGGGTTCGAGCCCTGGTCTGGGAAGATCCCACATGCTGCAGAGCAACTAAACCCGTACGCCACAACTACTGAGCCTGCGAGCCACAACTACTGAAGCCCGCATGCCTAAAACCCGTGATCCACAAGAGAAGCCACCTCAGTGAGAAGCCCGTGCACCGCAACGAAGAGTAGCCTCCACTCGCCACAACTAGAGAAAGCCCACGCAACAAAGACCTAACGCAGCCAAAAATAAATAAATAAAATAAATTTATTAAAAAAAAAAATCCGCCTGCAAATCCAGGGGACACGGGTTCAAGCCCTGCTCCGGGAAGATCCCACATGCTGCAGAGCAACTAAGCCCGTGCACCACAACTACTGAGCCCGTGCTCTAGAGCCCACGAGCCACAACTACTGAGTCTGCACGCCTAGAGCCCATGCTCCACAACAAGAGAAGCCACTGCAATGAGAAGCCCGCACACTGCAAGGAAGAGTAGCCCCCACTCGCCACAACTAGAGAAAGTCCGCACAGAGCAATGAAGACTCAACGTAGCCAAAAATAAATAAATAAAAAATTTTTAAAAAGATGGAAAACAATAAATACTATAAAATTAGTCTATGTTTCCTTCCACTCCAGAGTAGAGATTTATAGAGAAGAACTGGAAGTACAGAATTTTCAGGATGTTTAAGCCATTGAGCTTACAGAGCATGAACGCCCATAACAAAAATCCTGACCTCCAAAGAGAAACAAATTAAATCTCATTTCAGTTTCTAAAAATGTTTTTTTCTCATACTTTAGATAAGAAAAAGACATTTCCAACCTGGATAGATTGCAAGCTTGGCTAATATAAATCCTAATTGTGTCTCTTATCAGCAGTGTCATTTCTGAGTGATGACAGAGCTGTGATTAAAGATAAAATTCCAGGTCTATGTGACATTAAGCCTTTTAATCAAAGAAGCATTTATTCATTCAACCATTATTTATTGAGGAGATACTTTGTATCAGGCACTGTGCTAGGTACTCTGGATACAAAACTGAATAAGAAAAATCAGTCATGCGTAGGATTTCAGTTGTTCCCGAATTCTTGAAAATTGAGCGAGCTCTGTGAAAAGCGGTGTCAGAAAACAGCCCCAAATATTATTTTTTTAAATCAGAAGAGCACGTAAGGCCGTTTAACCAAATTTCTCAATGCTGGAAGTTCCTCTAGAATGGCTGATACCCATCTGTTCTCTATTAGATCCCACACCCTCATCAGGCAGCATATTTCATTTTTTGATGATTCTAATTATCAAAAAGTTCCTCTGTGTTAAGCTAGATCTGTCCTCTGTAACTTCTAATACTGATCTTGAAGCTACACAAAATAAGTCTATTTTACTTTCAACAAGCAAGTCCTTCAAACATTTAACGGCAGCCACCAACTTCACTTTCATTTTCCAGGTAAAATATCTACAGTGTCTCATATCATGTAGTTTTTAGACCATTTACCACTCTGGCTAGGTAGCAAATGACCTCTGTTTTATTTATATATGTAAGCAACCAATGACACTATTTTCCTCACATTTCCCCCTCTAAGATGTCAAACAAATTCTAAACTCTACTCCTGAACATTTTTTCCCAATTCTTTTTCAATCCAAATGCATTTCAAAGGTTTTTCTGTAACCTAAGGAATATTCAGATTTTAAAACACCTATAGTATTTCAATACAGCTATTTGGGAAGAAATGGAGTTGATGAGTAGGGACAGTGGTATGAAAGTAAAAAAAAAAATGAATTCGCCATGAGAACATTATTTATGTAGCCTACTGAGCATGCACCTACAATCACGGTAAAACAGGGAGGCAAGATTGCCATTCCAGTGTCATTATTTTGGGAGGTAGGGAAGGGAAGAGTCACTTCTATATGTGAATAGAATGTCGTAACATTATCTGCATATTTCCATAGTATCTGTCATTGTATTATTTAGTTCATGAGAAAATAATATTTCTGGTTACACACCAACTAAACTGACAGGCAAACTGGCAGGTAAGGCTGACGTAACGAAGCGGAGTTGGGGGTGGCCAGAGCAGTCTAAATATTCAGTAGGTACATATGAACAGAATTGGTTCCCCCTGTCTCCATAAGCAGCTGAAGGGATGAAGGTGACTGGTTGAAACTGACCAGGAGATTAAAATGGCCTCTGAGGATGAAAGTACCAGCGGCCAGCTCCACAAGTAACATAGCCTTCTGGTTACACTTACGGCACCTGCTAGAACGTCCAGAAGTAGCTAAATGCTTTCTCAACTGGGCTTTTTAAAAAGCAGAACTAAAAAGGAACAGCAATAATACATCACTGAACTCTTGGCCCATGAATTTCCACGTGCGCCTGGTGCATATTTTATAAAGTTCTTGGAAAACAGGTGTTTCCCACCTGTTCTGGTTACAGTATTTCAAACTGATAATCTTTTAAACATGTTATAACTCCCTGACTAACTTGAACAGGACTTCAAGAGAGACTTTTTCAAGCATATTGTTTTAAAAGACCATTTATTTTAACAACAAACCTACCATACAAAGTCATGAAGAGTATCTATTCTTAACAAAAGAATAAAGACAAGTCCAAATAGGGAATCCAGACCAGGGTCAGGAACTGAACTTTGCTCACTCACTCTGAGTTCCCTACAGAGCAACCTCTTACTGGGATCACTTGGAGATTCCTCCTTGGAGTCCAAAATACCAACAAGGTGTAGGTGGATACATTTTTTTTCAGTTTTGATAAGAAGTTTTACTTTAAGCTCATACTTATCTCTTAACATAACTTTGCCATCTAAAAATATCTTTTAAAACTTAGTTCTTTATCTTGTACTTGACATTCATAATATAGTTTTAAAAGAATTTGTAGAGTCACAATAGATATGTAGAACTAAATATGGAATGAAGAGACATGAATTGTTCTTTGTACATCGGATTTGTTCATTTTTCTCTAAATCTAACTCCTTCTAGTCTATTTTTGCCTGTTTGTGAAGATGACTGGGCTACTGCTTTAATAAAAAAAGTATATAATTCTTTATATTCACTCTACTATGAAATGACCAAGACTGATGTGTTCTCTAATTAAATAGCTGTCCAAAAGCACTAAGCAAAAATGTAGACCCTTGATGCTCTTGAAAAACATTGACAGTTAACCAATGTTAGTACAGGATGTCCCTAACTTACAAGTGGTTTGTGTTCTAAAAATTTATTTGTAAGTCAGTTGCCTGGCCTTTAGAATGCATTTTATGTCTATTTTTGTTTACTACTGTATCCCCAGAACCTGAGATAGTGCTAGACACATAGTGGGCATCCAAATATTTGCTGATTGACTGGATGAAGTGACCTAAAAGTGCACTTCACTAATAACGTAATTGAACTATATTATTGTTAATAATAATTAGCATTTATAGAGCACTTAGCCATTTATAAAACACATTTATATGTGCCTTATTTTGTCCTTTCTCACATTGATTCAATTTACAAATGAAGAGTCTAAGACCCCTAAATTAAAGAGAGCCATTGAAGCTACTTGAGAGGATTGGGTGTGAGATGTGGAACTTGAATTAAAGTGGTAACAGTGGAGGTGAGAACCAATTAGAGATAGAACCACCAGAACCTGGTGATGGACCTGATATGGGCCTCCAACTCCTACACTTATGCTATCACACTGCATTAGAAATACAAGCTATAGATAAAATATCATCTATACATACAAAATAGAGACTCAGAGAGAGTAGGGACTCATTTCTTTTTCTGCTGACACCCTTTTCTTTAGCAGTTAAGTGACTTCCTTATGTTCAGTGGTTAAGAAGAAGGACCCATTCACCTTGCAAGAAATGAGATCTCCCCAAAAAGATTACACCAAAATTGAGGGCTCCTGCCTAGCTAGCAGGAAGACTGATGTGACTAGCTAAGCAGTATCCAGCCCAAGACCCCTGCTATTGGAGTAGTTTGGATGTAAAGAATTTTCTTGTCATTTACTCACTCTATGGCATAACCCATGTATTCAGAGGTGGATGAGACATTAAGGGGTCCTGAGACAAATCTTCAAATCTGTACACAAATCCTTTCTGTAACATCTCTCATAGAGGCTCACTCAGCCTTAGCTGAAACATTTCATGGGATGAGAAACTCAATGGATCTCACTTTGTCTTTTGGATACATCCGTTTTTTTAAAAAGTCTTTCTTTGGTCAAACTCTTGCTTTCTGAAAGCATCAGAGTCCATTTAATCCCTCTTCAAACATCTGAAGAATGCTAGCAATTCCTGAACATCCATAAATCCTCTCTCACAGGCGAAATATCCCAAGTTAATTGTTCATGATATAATGAGGTTTCTAATTGATCTCACCAATTCTGCTCAGCTTTCTCTAAATAGGAATATCTTGACCTGAACATAATATTCTAGCTGTGCTTTGACTAGAGAACACAACAAAAGGACTATTCTCTTTTTGTTTGGAGCATTATTTTTCTATTAATGCAGCCTAAGACTGCATTAGCTTTTTTGGCAGTCGTGATGTATTGTTGACTCACATTGAGATTACAGTCAAACGAAACCCTCAGGTCTTTTTCACATGAATGGCTGATAAGTCACACCTCTTTGGTGGTATTACAGCTGATTTTTGAAAAGAGGAATTTATCACTATTAAGTTTAATCTCATAAGTTTTGCTCAAGAATCTTTCACAACGTTCCCTGAGTTGTCTTTCTTAAACAGTTCTGATTATGTTATCCTTACCCAGAGCTACTGATTGATCTCCACTACCCACAGGATCAAGTCCAAAATACTTTGCACACTAGATCCTGTATAATCTGCACTGAGCCTTCAGGGTTAGCCTCATCTTCCCTCATCCCTCTCTCTTCTCCATTCCCCACCATTCCATACTCTCCAACCATTCTGAGCATTGACCTTCTTCACACATGTGCACTTTTCCATGGAATTTCCTTCTCCACCTTTCAATTATTTTTTTATACTTTAAGAGACAGCAATTTAAAAGTCCCGATCAGACTGTGAGCTCCCTGAAGGCAGGAATATACTACAGTGATGTTCAGATAATAAGAAAGAGACATAACTTACAAGTTCTATATTTTTAAGTTTTTTTGGTTCGATTTTTCAAAAAAAGAATATTTAAACCTCTTTCTTCAAAGCTAGTTTCTCCTCCCAGCTCTAGAAATGCAGGTGAGTGGGGTTTGGCTTACTTGAAATAATATTTCTTAGGGATAGGGAGTAACAACTTTGGCAGTTTATCTGAGTGAACCAGATAGCTGCACAGGTTTGTCCAGAGGCC
The DNA here is from genome assembly GCF_949774975.1 of Lagenorhynchus albirostris. NCBI lineage: Eukaryota > Metazoa > Chordata > Mammalia > Artiodactyla > Delphinidae > Lagenorhynchus > Lagenorhynchus albirostris. Next base: position 25,413,563 of record NC_083105.1, on the reverse strand, counting down.
ATGTCATAAGGTGATTGTTTTCCAGAATCACAAAAAAACCCCACCTTTGCACCCAACACAGCATTGTGAAAAGAAGCCCAGCTGGAAGCACTGCAGGAGCAGAAGCATGAGGCCCTCTATTCAATCATTTCCAATGATTTCAATGAAAAACTAAACAAAATCCCCCAGTTAACCTTTACATGCACCTTCTGCTGTTTTCCAACAGGTGTTGATAGATTTGTACCTTTCCATCTAAACTGCAACCCTTTGTACCAGGCCTTTGCAGATTAGAAATAGAGCCTATGGTTTGGGTTTGCAAAGGGATGGAGGCTACGACATTGTTCTTGTTGAGAAATTGTACTAACTAACTATCTGCCTTAGGATCTGTCATCCTAAATGGCTAACTTAACAGACATTTAGCAAGTCATCTCTCAAACAGACTGTTTAGTGTGCCTGCAGACCAGGTGCTCTGCCATAAAGATGAACAACAAAAGGTAACAAATAGTTATTATAGATAATCTTAACAATAAGAATGCCTCAGAGTTCATATATTTGATAAACAGCTATTTAGCAGGCAACATGTTAGATGCAAGTCTAGCGTTTCTCAAAGTGTGGTCTGGACTGCCTTAAGGAGCTCACAGAACAATGCGATAAACGCCATGACAGAGGTGAGCGTGTGATAAGGATGCACAGGTGTAAGGCACATACATAGTGCACCTAACCCAGGATTTTGGAAAGAGGTGAAGTTTAAGGAAAGTCCTTAAGGATCAATAGCAATTATCTATCCTTTCATCCATCCATCCAAAAATACCTGAGTGACAACTTGGCTAAGTGGATGAGAGGTAGGACTTGGGGAGAGGAGCATCTCAGGAAAAGAAAGCATGTGTGCAAGGGTCAGCGGATAAGAAAGAGCATGGCACCTTGGGGTAATACGATGGTTCAATAGATAGAGCTGGAGGCTGGGGCATAGCGGCAGTGAAGAGGCTGAGGCAGCAGGTATTAGAAAGGACCTAGCGTGCCCCATTAAACAACGTGGACTACGTTATGAGGAAACTGGAGAGTCAGTGAAGGGTTTTAAGCAGAGAAGTGACATTTTAGATTTCATAAAGATCCTTCAGAGTGTGGTACAGAGAACAGATTGGGGAGCAAGCAAGACAGAGTAGAGAGAACCTTCAGGAGAACATTGCAATAATACATAGAAATGATTTGCACCACCATTTGTAGCTGTGGGGATGGAGAGAAGCATACGTACTCAAGAGACACTGCAGTAGCAGAATGGGACAGGCCCTGGGGACTGGCTGAGGCTGGGTGAAGGAGAGAAAAGAATCGAGAATGAATCTCAGTTTTCGCCTTGATGGGTCTTTCTGGGTTAGACAGTGATGCTGTTTGTTTAGGTCTTTATTTTCTCAGTGAGGTAAGAGGCAAACTCTGGCTGAGAGCAAGCAATGGGTGTGAGAAGGGGTTTTAGGGAGAGGAGAAGACACTTTGAAAGAGTCATTGCAGGAATGAAAGGGAGCTGACGGAAAAAGGATTTCCAGGGAAGTTTGAGGGCCAAATTCAGGCTGGAAAACATAAATCTGTAGAGGTATCTCTCAGCACAATTGTGTTATTATTTTTCCCATTAGAGTTCAGCTATTTAGCTGAAGGAGCGAGAAGGCGAACAGTAGAATTGATCTAGAATGGGGATGTGATGGACAGACAAGGGGGCAATGGAGTTGAGAGAACTGACAGAAGATTCCAGAGAGAAAATCATGGGAGCAGGCTAGGTATCATGTCCATTTTTGCAGACAAATAGATATTTGGGGGCCAAAGAAGAGATAAAAGAAGTGGTCTAATGTGACCTAACTAAATTGTTAAAGAGAAGAAATAAAAATTAGAAAGAAAAATGGCCAAAAGTAACAAAGAGGATTGATAGAGCATGTGGGCAGGAGTTGACGATTACCTTTCTGTTGTTGCAAACTATACCTCTTCACTACGTCCCCTACCCCAGAAAGGATTCCCCAGTGGGCCTATGTTCTTCTGAACTCTGGTAATCATCAGAGAGAGAGCTACTGTTACAACAGGCTGAGTGTAGTGTCCTCCCCCTTTGGGTGTGTTGGGATGGTGAACATGGGTTGTTGGAGAGTGAGGTGCCTAGTTCTTCTGACAGAGAAGTGGTTGATGTGGCCTCCATTTACTTTTGCTTTTTATTTGGAGGTGGGAGTGGAGTCAGAGGGTTATTCATTGGGACACAGGATATGAGAAAAATGTAGGCATCAATTACAAAAGGAACTGATGGAAAGCCTCAAAGACCTCAGCAAGGTCAGGTTGGCTGAAATAAAAAGAAACACAAATTCTTAATGGAGATTAAACAGTATAAGGGAGTGATTACATTTTCTCTCTTTGATTTAATTTGAAAACACTGAAACCTTTTTCAGTAGCTGCCGAAAGGCAGAGTGTTAGCACAGATGATGTCACGCAGAAGGCATTTGAATGTTTTTCATACTTTTTTTGTTTTGTTTTAGGAACTGTGATTATGAAGTGTAAAGTAACATCGGCAAACATAGCTGATGCCTTGAAAGACTTCTGCTCCTGTCAGTTACAGGAAAGTTAGGAAGACGAGTGAAATAGGACATAGGAAGAGGGTTGGTGTTTTGTTTTTGTTTGTTTGTTAACAAGACAAACTATCCAGGAAAAGAGCTTGTTTCTTAGAGATAAAGTGAGATGTGTACAAAATGCCCAACATAATAGAAACTGGCATATTATACTGTGATCTCTAAATGATGCTTTTCTCTTCTCCTCCTTAATAGAACAACTAAACATTAATACATAAGCATTAATGAAAACATTAATATTTTTCAAGATTGTGAAAATGTAAATACTTCTACATAAACGGGATTAACTGCACAGCACCCTTGCCTTAGGTAGATGTTCTCCGTCACATTTTGAAAATTAAATTTCACAACCCACTAAGCAGAAAAAATGTGTACAATGCTATATTTTAATTTCATTTCCAATACTGTAATAGCTCAGGGGCATTTAAAAAATGCCTTTTAAAAAAAATCATCCCAAAAAATTGCTCCTATAGCTGGAATTGTGGGTCAAAAAAAGATTAAAAGTTGGATGAGTCAAGATAAAATGGAATGTGAGGCCCTTAAAATCTGAAAGCACCTAAAATCAACATTTCTCTTTCAGCATGATATTTTCAAGGGTTATCATTCTCCTTCAATACTGTTCCCTCTCCCTTTTCTATCATCATTCATTACCTGCTCAGTGCTTTCCCTTCTCCTCATTTGTTTCGGTTCATCTTTTGAAAACCTAAAGTTGCAGTTCTCATGCCTTCCCTCTGACTTTTCATTTTAGATTTGTACCCTCTGTTTCGACTGTAGCAAGTCAATGTTATTCGAATTCATGTTGTTGCTTAATTAAACAACCATTTAATTACCAACCCGCAGATTGGTAAGACTGGTTCTTGTATAAGCCTGGGCAGTTCCAAGCGTTTATGGTAATGGCAGCGTCAGTGGACTAACTTTGATCCTCTCCTGGGCTCAGTTCTTGGACTTTCCTCTTTTCTATCCACACCCATTCCCTTGATGATCTCATCCAGTTTCATGGCTTTAAACATCATCTCTGCACTGATGACTCCCAAGTTTATATATTTAGTCCAGAACCCTCCTCTGAACTTTAAACTCACAGATCCAACTGCCTACTCGGTATTTCCACTTGGATGTCTCACAGGCAACTCATACCTAACGTGTCCACATATAAGCTCCTGGCATTCCTCTCCAAATCTGTCCCCTCTAGAGTCTTCTTCATCTCAGTAATTGGCCATCCCATTCTTCCAGGTGCTCAGGCTAAAAACATGCTTACTTCTCTCTTTCTCTCATACCCTGCATCCAACCTGTCAGCAAATGCTGTTGGCTTTTATCCATAAAACCGATCCAGAACTCAACAGCTTTTTACCATTTCCACTGCTACTTTCTGTCCAGGCACCATCAGATCTAGCCTGAATTACTGCAACAGCGTTCTAGCTGGTCTCCCTGCTTCCCCCTTTGGTCTTTCCTTAACACACAAACCAGAGAAATCCTATTAAAAATAAATTGATCATATTGCCCCTCTGCTCAAGACTCCACTGGCTTCCAGTATCATTCAGAGTAAAACTCAATGACTATAATAACTTATTGTCCAAACTGGGATCTCTTTGAGAGTGAAAGGGGATGCTACAAATAATGAACAGGATTTAAGTGATCTAGGTGTAAATTTGGGCCATCCTGGGCACCTGTTTATCAGACTCCACATAATCTCCCACACCTCCCCGTTATCCCTCTGACCTCTGACCTCACCTGTTATACTACACCTCAACCCCTCTGCTTCAGCACCAGCCTCTTCACAGTCCTATCAGTAGGAGGCAGACTTCCTCAGGGCCTTTGCTCTTCCCCTAGACATGCCCATGACTCATTTCTGCTTCCCTTCAGTTCCTAATTTAAAAGTCACAGTGAGGCTTTCCCTGGGAGCTCTGTCTAAACATTTAAAACCCCCTTCCTACTTCCTAGCCCCCTTCCCTGCTTTTTTTTTTTCTTTCTTAATTTACACTGATTATTGATACTATCTAACATTCCATATATTTTACTTACTTAACTTGTTTAGCACCTTACATTTAGAATGTAATCTCAGGGGCAGCAGTTTTTGACTTTTTGCTGTGTGTCCGCAACTCCTAAAATAGTTGGCACATAGGAGACACTATATAAATATTTGTAAGAAGAATGAACGAATCATGACTAGTTTGAAAGGATACTTAGGAGTCGTGTAACATCCAACACAATTAGTCAACAGTATTATCATTTTACAGTTATTTTCCTATAATTCAGTTCAGCACCAGCCCCCTCGCTGTCCTGAAGTATTCTCCACATGTACTCTGGACATTCATGCCCTGTGGGGATCTGTGCTAGGTTCAGAGGTTGGGGGCCTGGGAGCCACAGAGTGAATACAAGGAGAGAGGAGACAAAGTTCCTCACGAAGTGACCACTGTAGGAATAGAAGAGACGGGGGACATGATATTATAGTTACATGTGAGTGACCAGGGTGCATGGGAGTGCAGACCAGAGAGACATTACGTTCAGTGACTTTTCAGACAATTCTGATTACTGATCAGAAGCAACAACTTCCATATTCTCTGGCATGATTCATTTTCCTCATCTTCCAGAGCCCCCAACCTCTAATACTCCCAGCCTGGTTTATGTTCTCCGCTCCTTGGTAGGAAGTTACCTTGTATGCCCAGATATGCCTGACCTCCAGGTGTCTGTTCCTCATTGTCTGGCCTTAATTTTTCAATATGAATCATCAGTTACTAACGCAGCATTTTGCAATCTGATCTCTCAAAGTTTCCAGAAAATTACAACCAAATACTGGCAAAGTTAAACCATCAAGTAGAACAAATACGAAGCAAGCAGATGCTAAACAGATTTTTTTAATAGCTAGAAAGAAGGTATTTGGTGGGGGGGTATTCACCCATTGAAATCAATAAGTCAAAGTTTATTGATTTAATTTCTGGGTTTGTTCGAATTTTTAATGTAGCTCCTTTGAATAATTTTATTTGATAACCATCCTGTGGGTTTTCCTTAAACTAAAGCCATTTTTTAAAATGTGCTGTTGTAAGTCTCTAGCCTCACCCCTACAGGAAGGGAGTAGCCCCAGGGTGTGGATAATTGAAACACTCTAAACAAATATATACAACATTTTATTTTCAAAAAAGTTCAACAAAATTGTAGCTGAGAATATGCTTCAAAGCATAACATTAATAACTTAGAAGAATTACTTAAAGCGGTTACCAACTAGATAAAAAGTATTTCCCTTCCACCCAACAAACAAATCAATCAAATAAAAAGTATGCTAAATGGTACTGAAGAACTGTAATACTCATTCCCATATAGTTTATTTTAAATGATCTTGGGTAACATTAAGTGCAAAGAATCTTTACTGGTTATTTTTCTATCTAATGTAAAAAAAATTAACTTTATTATGCAAAGTTCACAAACCCATATTACAAATTATCAATTAAACTGTAAGTTTTACAGTTTCATAATTACCAGAGCAATTTAGTTTTAGTTTTGTTTTGTTTTTAATTTTGGAGTTATAACAAAACCTAATCATATAAATAATTTTAAAGCAAGCTAATCATCCCAGCTCTGGCACAGGTTAGCTCATTACTTACTTACTCTAACCAAGTTACTCTGACTCACTAAGTCTCAGGTACTTTGTCTGTAAAATGGGGTCAATACTTGTACCCAACTAACAGGGTTCTTGTGAAAATAAGGCATGCAGAGGACTCTACAGAATGCCTGGCAGATGGGAAAGCTTCAGTAGATAAGAGCTGCCACTATGACTCATGACTGATGCTGCTGAAAAAAGAGGCATGAGCGCATTTCAATGACTGAAGAAAACAAGTAGCTAACCAAAGAGTAGTGTTTAGAAAGCATTTCTACTCATGTATTACTTCGTTTTATCTTTTCAGTTTAAAAATCCTAAATATTGTCTAGGACATTATACATATAAATACCTGTAAAAACCTGATTAATTTATCATTTTCTGCACATTTGTGCCATATTGACTTTATCACAAGGTATCACAAGGTATTGAAATATACTCCTTTTCAATGGCCTAAAGAGACAAATAGATACTCAGATCTTGCAAAGCACATTATTTTCACAACATACTTGGGGAATTAATCATGCACTACCTCATTATTTAATCAATCAGTCCATAAATTATCACATGTAATCTCTCACCCACTGGACTGTAAGGATTACGAAGGAAAGGAATGTATATAGTTTTTGTATCTTTCACACTACACAGCTTGGTACAAAGGAATTTCAAACTAGGATAATGGAAACAGCACTGGGCTAGAAGTCAGGAAGTACGAATTTCAGCTGAGTAATTGTAGACAAGTCACTTAACTCTCTTCAGGCTTCAGATTACTCATCAGTCATGTGCTTTTCCATCAATGACATTCAGGTTCCTTTTCAAATGCTCTCATTTTAAGAAACACTAGCAAGAGGGATTTTTACCAATGTTTGTCATTTTAATACACAACTTCATTTTTCCATATCAACAGGTTGAAAGAATGGGACCCTTAAGTACAGATTTTGTTCACTCAAGAAAACTTGCCAGGAACTCAGAGTTCTTGTCACTGTCTGTTCCATCAAACACAAATCCTTCAACCTGTTTTAGAAACAGCAAGCCCTCCCCTGCCAGCATTCCCTATCCCCTACCCTGTTTTATATTCTCCTTACTACCTATCACACTCTGGCATACTGTATATTTTACTTAGTTATTTGTTCTCTATCTCCCCCTTCCCCACCCCCATTCCCAGTACCATGCCAAGCACCACATCTGCCTGTGCCTTTTTTAAAAATAAAATGGAGGTATATTTGAAAATTAAGAATTGCATGTATTTAAGGTGTACAATTTGATGATTTGATATACATAAATATTGTGAAATAATCACCACTTTCAGGTTAACATTTCCATCACCTCAGATAGTCACCACTTTTCGGTATGTGTGGTGAGAATACTCCAGATCCACCCTCCTAACAATTTCAAGTACACAATAAAGTATTGTTAACTATAGTCATACTGTTGTACATTAGATCTCCAGAACTTGTTCATCTTGCATAACTGAAACTTCGTACCCCTTGAACAACACCTTCCCCATCTGTGCCTTTTACCAGGATTTTGGGAGCACTTAATACCTCCACCCCAGCATTTCCCAAGTTGTGCTCTGAGGATCTCTAGAGTTCTGAAAGATAGTCATCGGAGTTCTGCAAAAAGAGGGTTGCATGGGCAAATAAGTTTGGGGATGTCCCATCCTATACTTCCCACTTGGAGACAGAGGACACATAATGAGAATATTTATATACTTATAAATGTCTAATTTTGTTAAACCCAGTCAGTGTTTCCCAATCTGGTTTGGCCATGGAAACTTTCATTCCCAGAACACCACTGACATCTCAGAGGACATTCCTGCTCAGGAGAAAGCCATCTGGCAAATTCTTTTTCACCTTCATGTCACATCCAAATGAATAGCAAATGTGAGAGAGTGAGCGAGGAGAAAGGCAGATAGCTCTTTGCTAGCAATTCTTAGAGGTAATGGAGAGAGAACATGGTTTTATGAAACAAATACTACACTTAAAGTCAGAAGACTTGTGATTTAGTCCTAGCGCTGCCACATAACTAACTAACTGTATGTCGTTGGGCAAATCGCCCTACCTCTGAGCCTATCTCCTCTCCTGTAAAGGAGACACATTTTAGGATAACCATATCCTATTCTTTGAAACTGCTGACCAGTTTAGAAAGTTTCTGTGTAGTAGATTTGACTTGGATTTAAAAAGTATTTAAATTTAAAAATTATTCTTGGATTTAAAAAGTATTCTTCTGGGTGGATTTTTCGGGCCTATATTTTTAAAGTCCTTTTTCAGATGACTGGTGCCTTCCACTCTGAAGATGGGCATATCTGATTTCTTAGACATGAAACTACAGGACTCTCTAGGGCCCTAAAAGCCCAAAGAAATATTTTAGAATGAATAATGGAAACACATTAAGTCTGGGATATATTTATGTTAGTCTGAGTAGTAGGATAATACCTAGAGAAAGCCTGAGAAGTCTTATATAGAATGGAGGAAGATACAGGTCTATAGTATTATAAATAAGGAGTAAATGAAATTTGAGACTACTTATTTGATGCTAGATTAATTGGCTTATTTTTCTGATCACTCAGTTTTCAAAGAGAGTGATTGAGGATACAGGGTTGTACTGAAAAATTAATTTGTAGCTCAGCACTAATTTATATTCCAAAGCAACATGCGAGAGGTAGATAATAATCATTTCCTAGGGGGCTTCCTCTGGTCCTTACCTTTGAGGAAGACTCTCTTCTACTCTCTAACTCAGGAGGGAAAGATTCATTCTCAAACCTGTCTCTGAAGGGAAGAAATTCTATGATAGTTTAATGTACACTTGCAAATAATGCTCTAGAGAGAACTAGGTGGCCCTTGATGTTTTTCTTGCCGTTGAAATATGTCTGCTGAAATAACAACTACAGTAAAAAAAATTTTTTTAACTGGATATAAAAGGTGACTGCACATTGAAAGATCTATCTAACGTAAATTTTAGTCTCTGCTTGAAATTTGATGTAAGCGTTGATGACAATAAGTAGTTTGGCTTTAAAGAAGACAAGATTTTGCTCTGCTACAGGTTAAATAAATGTTCCTTTAGTCATCTCTAAGTAATTGCTGGGCCATTGTAATACATTCAATATGATATTTGCTAAGCAAGCATGCCTGCCATCTGGTTACTGAAACTCTATTTTTGCTACTTCATAGGTACACATGGCCCAGTAGCACTGAGATGCAGGCAACTGATAGGAGCCTGTGGATCAATTCCAAAGCAATTTGAGAGTTCAAGCCATTCATTTGTTTGCAACACAAAGTGTTCTCCACGGAAGAAAACAATGAGTCTAACTTATCTGTCTCTTTCCTGTCCTGGTATCTTTAAAAATGTCCATCATGACAGGGTGCATGCAGGTTTACAATATTAAGCCAACTTTAGAGAAGAATGGAAAGAAGACTAAGAATGGAAAATAGTCTGTGTGCTGCTTGTACCACATCCTGCTCGGCTCTGGTGCCAGCAACTCCGTTCCTGGTCTGGGGAGTGTCCACAGAAGAAGAAGTAGCTGGGTAACATGGCAAAAGTCCATATGGGTCTGTGGTAGGAGGGAGAAGAAGTTTCCAAACCAGTCCTTCCATCAAGTCCCTGGCAAGCACCCCTGTCCCCCAAACCAAAGACAGAATTAGCAGCACTGAGTACAATGCCTGACACACATAGTAGGGGCTCAATGAATGTTTACTAAATGTAATCATCTGGGAAGCCTGTGAACAGTAATATAAATGACTGCTAGAAGAATGATTATGTTAGTCTCTGAAGCCATTGTAATACATGCATTGGATATATGCTTAACACCTGGTCCAGGCTTTCTCGACTTTGACACTATTGACATTTTGAGCTAACAATTCTTTGTTGGGAACAGGAGTGGGAGGGAAGCTATCTTGCCCACTGTAGGAGGCTTAGTGGCATCCCTGGCCTCCATCCACTAGATGCCAACAGTGTCCCTCTCCCCAGCAAAAATGTCCCCCTCGTGATGGGGGGGTAACAAAATCACTCCTTGTTGAGAACCACTTATCTACTCTGTGTGTTTGTGTCATGTACTAGAATTAGAAATACTATACTCTCTCTTCTCTTTTTTCCTGCATTGATATTTCTTGATCTACACGTTGAAGGTATTTTATTCTTTTAATCTGCTTTCTCTCAATTGCCTCTAAATTCCATGTTTTCACATATCTCAGTGGGGGAGGGCTTTCTAGGTACATCTGTACAAGTTAAAAAAGACATGTTTCCCCCTTAGGAGAGGGGAAATATGAAACAAAGAGTAAACATTCCATACAGAAATTGGACTAGTAGCTAAGGAGGCTGTTTTGCAGAATGATATTGAGATGGTCTTGCGCCCAGGATAGACCCCAGACTCTAAGCTGCAACTATTGTGTATGTGTGTCCAAAAAGAGTTTCTGCATCTTAAAAGAAACTACCTTCATTTGTTTGCTATGCACTCTTGCAATCTTACCAGTAAAACTCCTCTGTTATATAAAAGTATCCTTCTGACAAACATATTTTTTTCTCCCTTGGTTTTGTTTTTATTTACTTCCTATTTATGCTAACAGTTTCAGGAAGATACCAGCATGGGCTCCAGGAACAGGCTGTCTCAGTAACTCTTGCCTCTTCAGAAGCACAGTAATCAGTCCTGCTAACTGAAGAAATCAGTAGCCTTTTAAACCTCTAAGGCAAAATGATAATGTTGTATATTTCCTCTTTCTTAAAATGAAAAATATTAAAATCTTAGAAATCTGACTTAAACCTAGCCAGTGGGCAACCTGCTTGAAAATGATTACACATCCATGTCTAAGGGTGAGAAATAATTTATGACAAATAAAGCTCATGAAAAATTCTAATTTCACTCATGTTGCTACAAGTATACCTTCATGCTTTAAAAAAAATGTGGGCTGGTAACATTTTTCTACCTTACTTACAGTGTAGAGTTAAACATGTGCCCTTACCTCTCCTCCAGTGCACGGGAAAGGATTGGAGTATCTAGAAGTGCAAATAGCTCCCTTCTTGACAACATCATCTTCCAGGCCAAATGTAGCCGGGCAGTTAGTTGCAAAGTACTTGTAAGGCTTCCATGTTTTCCCAAAGTCCTGGGACCGGTCCAGCACCATGGCTGCCGGCCTAGGGGACTTGAACACCATAATCAGATGAGTGAAGTAGAATTCAGCTTCCAGGTCTAACTGGATCTTTTCTCTGTGCACATCCTCAGCAGACTGCCACCACGTGCGAGGAAACCTGAAGGATGAGTCTGCCATGGCAGCTGGCAGGTGAGCCAGGTGAGGCTGGGCAGCACTGCATTTGTCACATTTGGGCTGCTGACAAGTCAGATCAGTGTTCTCACTATAGAAGCAGTACAGTTCAGTGGCGTTCTGACCACAGGTGGTGTCTGCCCAGAGTTTTCTTCCTAAAGCCAAATTTCCCATGCGAGGGTTACAGGCTTTTTCACAGCGGGAACTCACTCCAGCCACTCCACTCAGTCCTAGGGATGGGAGAGCATATGTTATTCAAGACAAACCCATCTGGAAACTTCTTTTGTCCACCTAGTCCATCTTCAACAGTCGAGTTATCCCCATATTGCCCCAAGGCTTTCAGTAAAGAGGAAATGCTACCGAATTTGAGCATGAATACTGTTCTGCATTTATACTATTGGCATATGCAAGTGTGTGAATGTGCATGTGTGTGTGTGAGTGTGTGCCTGCGTGCCCGTTTCATGTAAAATTCCCATAGAAGAAAATAAGATCAGTTTGGGTAAAGGGCAAGAGGAAGGAAAGTGGAAACATTGGGTAAAGATAATGGGACTGCTTTCTAACAGTCTCTATTTTTGAAATACACTCATTTGCTTTTGAAGTCATGACATAAATAATACCAAAAACCAACAATGTTTTTAAGATCACTCAATTTAGTCTTTCAAATATAATTTGAGTCTTTAGCATTATCTAACATGTTTATGAGAATGCATTAAGGAGGAAATGTAGAATTCTACTATATTTTTAAGACGAAAACATGAAAGGACCAATTCCCTAAGAAAATCAATATGAGGTATTGGTATACAATGGGATCTCATTTAGGGATACAAAGCTAGAGACCACTGTAGCCAAGATGTGCAATATCTATTTTTAATATCAAGTAAATGTAAGTAAGAAAAAACCCTCTAAACTGCCAAATGACAGAAAAGCTTATTTGACACCCTCTCTGCCTCTTGAGTGCTTCTACCTATGACAGGTTCTACAGTAGTTACCTGTTTGCTTAACAGGAGAATGTTTACAGTCTGGCAGCCACTAACAGGACCTTTAAACATAATCTGTGAACTAAAACACCTTCCTAAAGAAACATGCGCTTCCACCCAAACAAAGGTCCAACAGACTTTAATGTTTCAAAATTACTTAAAATGATAAACATTATACACCTACTAACATCCTGACTACATAATATAATCCTTAATTTGGGCTTGTCATTTTAATTATGAATACCTGAAGCAAAATTATCTATTTTAAAAGTTAAAACAGAGAGGGAAAAAAAGGAAAAAGAAGTCAAACCCCAAATTCCGGCTAATTGAACGTTTCTGCTTCTTAAGAGGGAGCATCTCTGAATCGTTATCACTATACTGTTGGAGAAGCCAAATGACAGCTTAGACCAAAAGAGAGACATTTCACACACTCAACTGACTATCACGAGCCTCACGAGCCTTATGGTTCTTTGCAACCATAAGAAAGGGCTTCCTTAGGCATATTTTTTAAATGTCAAATTCAAGTGTGCGTTATGCCTGGACTCTGTTTGCCACTTTTCTGATTAGCTGCGGCAACAGTTGCTTGTGGCCAGGATCACCCAAACACACAGTGTGCTATGACTCACCTGTAAAGCATTTCAGGGAAAATCATATACTGCCCGTACAAGTATTTTTGACTTGAAACACTTGCCTTGTGATATTTATTTACAACCTCTTGATTGCTTGCATGTTTTTGCCATAACACGGTTTGAAAAGGGAAAGGTTTATTAAAGTTCACCTTGTGGCTGGGGGAGCATGCATAACAGCATGCAGGGGTGCATAAGTAGCAAGAATTAAAGTAAAAGCTTAGACCTTTAACGGCTCCTTGGGAAAAGTACTGAATAATTTTAGATGTCCCCACCCCAAACTAGGAAGAAATCCAGAAAAGACTGGAGCCAGATAAATAATCGGTGGACACAATACTTAGAGATCCCTAAAGAAGTGACCATCCAAGTATAGCAAGGATGCTCCTAAGAGTCCGACGCGTTTGGGATGCAGACTCCAAGCCTGGCTTTTACTTCATGCTAGCGTCTCTGGGGGCTGAGTGGATGAAACCGAAGGGAAGGGAGAAGTGTGCCAGTGCTCTCTCTCCACCAGTCCGTCCCTCCAGCCCACACTCCCCTTTCTGGAGCAAGCGAGATGCGTTTGAGAGACCAAGTGGCCAAAGAGTCCCTCACTTTCTTTCCCCCTTACACCCTGAACCGCACTTACGCCTAGCTGGAAACCAGGTGACCTGCAAGAGGAGGGAGAGGAGCAAAAGGGGTTCCCAAATTTAGAAACGGCAAGCTAGGAACGGGTGGCCAAGGGCAACCCAAGGCAGCCGGGACGGGAGTGGGAGGGAGAGCGCATCTGACGACGCCTCTATCGGTCGTCCAGTTACCGAGACAGGAAGCAGACCCGCCTCCGACCTCCCGCGGAGCCTCGGCCAGGGTACCAATTCCCCAAGGGCGGCAGGCCGGCTCCGTGCAACCCGGGGCGATCACTACCTATCGTCCCAGCCCGGGGTCTCACTGAGTTCTAGCCACTGCCCAGGGAGAGGCCACTCACCCCGCCCCAGGTGTCCCTACCTGGCTCCCTAGTACCCAGCATGAGGTCGGGGACAACGGCGATCGCTCTCAACAAGAGAGCGGCCCCGGCCCACGCGCGCCCAGGGTCGCTGGGCCACCCCTCCCCATCATTCCTCAGGCCATGAAGTGCCGGGGGATGGCGAGCTTGGTCCTTTGTTCCCTCACAAAATGGAAAGGCAGTTTTTTACAAGTCCAAACCGAGAAAAAAAACCAAGGTCGCGCTGTCTCCGGCAGGGCGCACCCAGGATATCGGGTTATCCAAAGGCATGTGTATCGCAGTTGCAAAAAAAAAAAAAAAAAAATCAGTAGTATTTTAAACTGCTGAGACCCGGGGAAAGGAGGCGGAACATGGCCACTCATTTCATCCTTGGGAGCTGAGCTCTGCGCTCTCAACCTGCACTCGCCTGCACCCCCGAGTTCTGAGGTGGGGCACACAAGGGGCGAAGGAAGGGGGTTGGGGGCCCGGCAGCGTCACCACCCACCTGCGGCCACCGCGGAGCAGCCCCAGAGCAGCAGCAGCCGCGCGCAGCTCCCCATGGCCGGGAGGAGCCGGGAGGACCCGGGCCGGGCAGGTGCGGGAAGGAGTCGAGCCCTCGCGGCCGCGGGATGAAGCGCCAGCAGTCCTCGGGAGGAACCGGGCTCTTTATTTCTTCCTCCTTCTAGGGCGCCAGGCTCGGTCAGTGGGCGCCGGCGGCGGGGAGCTGCGGGCTGGGGCCGCGCCGGGCGGTGGGGTGACCCTCGCGCACCGGCCTGGAGGGGCGCGGGCACCTCGGGGGCGGCGGGAGCCCCGGCACCATAGCCCGCCTGGCCACGCTGCCCCGCGGAGCGGTCCTGCGAGCTCCTCCGCCTCTAGCCCGGGGCTCGGCGCCCGCAGCAGCCGCTGAACTTTGCGAGACCTTTCACTTCCCGGCCGCCTCCGCCGCCGCCGCCGCCGCCGCCGCCACCGCCTCCTGGGCGTCCTCCTCCGCTTTTACCACGTCCTCTTGCTGCTGCGTCTCGGTCCCGTCCTTCTCCATGGGCAGTTCCATGGGATGCATTTTTATTGCACCGACACCGCGGCGCTCCGGTGCCAGCCCTCCTCCCCTCGCACCTCCACCCCTTCCTCCCGCCCGCCCCCCGCGCTCGCTTGACAGCCCGGGCGCAGTAGCCCTCGCGGTCGGGTCGCCGCCGCCGCCCGGGGAGGGATCCTCTCGCCCGACCAGCCGCCCCCGCTGCCTCGCTGCCAGCTCCACCCGCCCGCCTCAGCCCCCGCGCGCGTCCGTCACCTCGCACCCCAGCTTCTCTCGTGCCCCTCCCGTCTCTTGCCCTGCATCTCCCTGTGTGACCCCCCCTGGTGCCCTCCAGCACCCACAGGCCTCCTCTGGAAGAAGTCTCCCACCTTCTCCCGGAACATTCCAGAGAGCAGTTGACTCCCTCTTGATCAGGTCAGGGCATGCCAAGGGGCTTAAAAAACCGCGAAACAGGCTAGCTCCTACTTCCTACATCCCCCAACAAAAACAAGCCCTCCTCTTCTCCCGCCACCCCTTCTCCCAGAGTCTAACGACCCAGGGATGGAACCCCTGATCCAGTCCGGGGTCAAGGGCAAGGGAGAGCTCATTAACTGCTAAGTGGCATCCGCCGCTTCTCTGCTGACTTTCGGGGGGTGGGGGAGGGCATCCTGGCTAAACAATCAATGCTTACTTCATCCGAGGTGTATCTGTTTTGATGTAAAACGTGTTCCCTAATTCAAACTCAAGGTGCTAAAAGAAAAGGGTCACAGGATTAGCTAGTACCCAGTTTAAGAACATCCTTGTCTAGGGGCAGGGGCACGACTAAGACAACCTCTTTGGACCTTCCAAGCACTCTCTCTCCAGTTGTGCTGCGAAACAATAATGTTGTGTAATAACGTATGGGGAACAATTTAGTAGCGACGGCAAGCAGCTAATTGTGGATAGGATTGCTCAGGGCTGCTGCTTATGGAAGATTACACAGCCCTTGAGTCTGGGACTTTTGCAAGTTCTGTGAAGATATAATTCTACGTACACATCCAGGGAAATTGGTTAAAGTTAAGTAGAAAGCAATTTTTTATTGCAGTGTTCATTTTGTGCCTTTAAATATTTTCCAGAAAATTATCTACTTTACAGATACCATTCAGTTGTGTGTGTTACTGATGACGACAGTTCAGAGCTCTGGGGCATATGTAGATATTATTTATGACTCAGCTGGGGACACGTAAGAAGTTTATATCTCCCAGGAGGGACTGGGGCAAGGTCAGCATCATCCATTTGGGAGACATTAAAATTATTCTGGCCAACACTGGGAAGTGGCAAAAGGTGTGGAACAGCAATTTATGTAACACTTTAGAAAATAAACCCTTTGAATTTTTCAAATATTGGTAGTGTTAGGGCTTTCTTCATATCTTATAGACATGTTCCCGATGAAGTCAGTGAAATACGTCCCCAAATTATTTTTCTTACCAAATAAATGATAGGAAATTATAACAACCAAAGGCTCTAAGCACCAATATTAACCTGATTAACAAAGCAAATCTTTAAAAAAAAGAAAGAAAATGCACTTTTATTATTAACTTCTGATTCTACTATATTGAGGCAGAACTACTCCATTTCTCATTACAAGTGTTAGGGGCATAATATCTGCACCAATCCTGCCTTGATAATATACTTCCTTGATTGCTCTGTAACTGGTTCCTGTTTCCTTTAACAAGAGAGTAAATGCCTTAATGGTCAAGCAGTCTTTTATACTTAGTCTATATAAAACATTATTATGTTTTTCTTTTATTCGTAACTGAGAACACCTGCTAGATATATAGTAAATTTTCATTAAATGTTTTTGACTGAGTAATGTTAAAATTATTACTATATACTAAGAGCAGGGATTAAGAAGAAAACCAGTGAAATCAGAATGATTCTCCATAGTCTAAAGAAATCTGTATGTTTATACCAAGATGAAGCAGCTCAGGAGAGAAGTAATTAGCATTCTAATAAAGTTCATTTGGTGGTATAGTCTAATTTAGTTATAAATTTTATTTTCATTTAAAAATTTTGTTTTTCTTTTTTTCTATTTTCATTTTGAAGAAACTATACAGGAAAAGTTTACCTACCTAAGGAAAATCTTGCTCAGTGATCAGCATATATTGCCTATGATTAAGTGTTTTTGAAAATTTTAGTAATGAGTTTAGAATTTTTTTAAAAAATTATGAATTAGTAGGAAGCTTAGCATGGAATTTTGATAACCAGTTTTCAGAAGCCACATAATTGACAAATCTAGACTACTCCTGAGAACTTGAAAGAAAGATAAAAGGGCCTTTAAGAACTAAAATAGATGGCAAAAAGTCCATGCACCAAAGACCTTACTCACAGGAGAGCTCTTTAGGTCTTCACTTAAATTATTCATGCAATGTTAATAAGTTTGGTTATGCTGTTATCCTAGACCATAGCATATTAGAAGTAACAAAGTAGAATGAAGCAGAATCCTGTTAAAGCAAGGAATGAGTTGCAAAGTGGTAAGAAAAAAGTAGCCATAAGGACCAAAAACCCCACAGCCATCTGAAGACTTTTAGTTTAGAGGCAAAGCACCAAAAGGCTGCAAAGGTATCATTCGAGTATAACTTAGTACAGTAAATGAGGTTTCTAATGGATCATGGGATTATTTTAGCATCAAAAGGAACCTTAGGGGTCTTTGAGGCCAACTTCTTACCCCATCGTGAATTCTCTCCACAAAATCTCTGTCCAATGGTCATCCAGTTTCTGTTCTAGAAATCTCAGTAAACAAAAGCAGCCCTTTTCATTTTTGGTACTATTTTGTTTAACTGTGACATCTTTCTTCTTAAAATTCTTCCTATGTTTATAGTTTAGTTGTCTGCAACAATACAGAATAGGTCCAATCTCTTTTCTAATAGGTATTTGAAAATTTGAAGTCAAGTTTTATTGCTCCTCCTAACTATTCTCTTCTTCAAGTGTTTAATTGCCCATGTAGCATGATTTCCAAACCTTTAACTATCTTATTCACCCCTCTTCAGATATACTACAGTTTGTCAATGTTGCTTTTATACTTTGCATCTAGAACTCAACTCCAGGTTTGTCTGAATCGGTGTGGAATAAAACTGAACTAGTAGTTCCTTTAACTTAGGTCTAGGGCTTATATTTCATTAGCCTAAAAATGTATTAGAAGCTTTATGATGTCAGCTGATATTATTATATATTGAAGCAAACTAAAATCCCCTTTTTATATACTGCTGTCTTAAAGAGTCATTAATAAAACATAAAACATGTTTTGTTTAACCAGAAGGAAAGAGTTCCACTAAAATACACTGCAGATAGCAAGCATTCAATAAATATTAAGGAAAAAAAGCAACAAATTCAAATTGCTAAATTTGAAAAATGGTTAAATTCTTAAAAGGAAACTGTTACTCCTGAATGGGATAAGTATCTATTTTCTATAAAAATCATCACTTCTATGGAAAATTTGATTCAGTAACACAGTATACATTGGTATTACTATACATTTCCAAGGAAAGGAGGGACTTTGAAATAGTGATATTTTTAGTATACCTACTATCTTTCCTCCATGGAACTATAAACAGTATCTCATTTATCCTGGAAGCATCAATGTGTGGGAAGGAACAGGTATAATTTTGCACATTTTCAGAGAGAGAAAATGATGTGAAAGATATAAATGCCAAATTAAGATAATCCAATAAATATACACCAGAGATAGGACATGGGTTTCCAGATTTGTTTGTTTGTTTTCATCATTGCTTATCCATCAATTTTCCGTGAATACAATCTTCTCTTTTTGAACTAGAAGACTTTTAGGAGACAATGAAATGGAGAATTGTTTCCATTGAAATAATCCTATATTTTGTTTTCTACCTGGTCTATGCCCTTCAAATGCCCTTTAAAAACACCGTCCTGGGAATTTCCTTAAGCTTTAATCTAAGCCTCCTGCCACTGGCACTGTGTTTCTTATTTCATCTGCTTCCTGGCTACAGCTGCTCATTCCTAGGAAGGGAGTAAGAGCCTTTGAAAACACATGTGCTCTTCCAGGAAGGTAAGCAGTACTTTCCTTAAAAAAAAAAAAAAATGCACACATGTTCTCTCATGTTCAAATTAATTATATGGAGTCTAGAAAGTTCAGATAAACAAGAACAGTTCTGTTGTTGTTACAGAGATAGCTACTCTGGACAACACTGTATTGGCACGAATTTTAAACATTTTCTCTTCAAAATAGCTCTTAGCTAAAACTTTCTATACATAGTTCTATTTCTGACATTAATGAAAAGATGCTCAGAGACAAATTACTTTTTTAAACGTAGGGAAATAGATAAAGAAACAGCTACCAAAGGCCTCATGAGGATGAAAGAACAGTAAGCAATATGGGTAATTTCTCTTATTTATATCTTTTATATAGCAGTATAGTAATTAGGAGCATGGACAATGGGGTCTGACTCCCCAGATTTTAAGCCTGGCTCTGCCACCTGCTAGCTGTGTGAGTGTGGGCAAGTTATTTAACCTCTTGGTGCAACCATTTCCTTATTTGCTGTATGGAAATAATAATAGTATCTAATTAATAAGGTTATTATGAATATTAAATGAGTTTATATTTATGAAATGGTAGAAAAGAGCAAGACACATTGGAAGCACTTTAAGTTTTGTTAAATACATAATATAGTAAACTACAAATCCATCAAGTACATACAGTCTCTTTTGACCTGCCCTAGAATTCCATCTTCAAGTTATATATGGATATTTAATAGGCAGAAATGAAATCATTGCCCTGGCTTAATTTTAAGTGCTGTTTTAGCTGTGTAAAAGGCATTGCACAGGAGGTGAAAGTATGAAGCAACAAATCTTTTTCAACTAGAGGGAAAGAGGGATTGGCACTGATGGAGCAGCTGCAATTTACCAGGCACAATGTTGAATACTTCGTGATTCTCACAGCAACTTTATATGGTTAGGTTGTCAACCACTTGATGAGAAAACTGAAGCTCAGAGACGTTAAATATCTGAGCCAAGTTCAAACAGCTAAGTAAACTGACAATGCAGGATTTGAACCCCCAGTGTGTCTGACTTTAAGCACAGTATTCTTTCCGTTTCCTCTTTCAAGAGAGGTGGCATAACAAGGCAGTTAAAGAAAGTGTGTGAGACTAGATTGCCAATTTCCTCATTGGTAAAAACACTCATAGAATATTTTCTACCTTAACAATTACCGTTGAACCCACTGAGCCATGGATTTAACTACCACCTACCTTGTTGACTCCCTAACGTCACTCGTGGGCCTCAGCGCTGTCAATGGACACCTCCACGTAGACATCTCAAATTCAACACATTTAAAACTAAACTCACTATCTTTCTCCCCTAGCAGGTTACTCCTTCTGTGTTTACCATCTTAGTAGAAGGTCACAGCTATCCATCTACTGGATCAACACAAATGAGTAGTATTTTCCAAACTTCTGCAGAATACTCATGCTCGGTGAGATATACTACGTGTTCTGAGGAAAAACAGTTCTATTGTCAAATGATATCAATATTAGGTTAAACAAAATTAAATAGGACTTAGCACCTTTCATATGCTAAGTTCTTTGCCAGTCTTTAAGAAATGGACATAACATTATATTACATAGGATTGCATTCAGTTGCGTGGACTCAACTCACTAGCTTAACCAAATTGAGATTGATTTTCTTCCCATGACAGGAAGTCAGGAGGTAGACAGTCCAGAACAAGTGCAGCTGCTCAAGGAAGTCATCAGGATTTACGTGGCTTTCTTCTTCATGGTCACAAGAAGGCTATTCCACCTCCAGGACTTGTATCCCCCTTCTAGGCAAGAGAAATGGAACAGAGAAAAGGAAAAAGGATGTATGCCATCTGAGTCTTAAAAAGCTTCCCCAGCAGCCCCACCCACCTGCTTATATCTAATTTCCTGAACTGGGTTATGTGGCCTTTCCAGACCCTGAGGAAGTCTGAAGAGGTGAATATTTTAACTGGGCACATTGCCACCCTTAAAAAATCAGGCTGCTTCTATTAGAAGGAAGAGGAGATTGAATGTCAAGTAGACGTACTGTGTATGTCATCAAATTGTTAGTAATATTTCACTAGTGTATCTGGCCCAAGCACCTATTAACATATTTCATGGTTCCACATCGCTGACAGATGGAATTCATGCTGCTTGGCACCCAAACCTGCTGTGATGTACCAGTTCCTGCCACAGGGTCTCTGGCTCCACCCAGAGTGAACTTCCTGCAGTCTCTGAGTGGGTAACGGGCTTCATGCCTCTTGTTTCTGCATGCGTTCTCCCTTCCTTTGCCTCCTCTTCTCCTGGCTAATTCTGGCAGGTCCTCGGAAATTCAGTTCAGACAATAACTACTATGACACATTTCTCTCTTGCTCTCTCCTCTTCCAGCAGGGTTAGTTGCCCCCTCTATCATCCCATGGATCACTTCATTATCCTCAATTATAGTTTTTTTCTTATATATTAAGTGGGGGAAAACAGGAAGCAAAATTATATTTATGCTTTAGTTAGAACTATGGGAAACATACATATTAAAAAGGCATGGAATGTATCAAAAATACTAGAGATGCATGTTTCTCTAGCTTCGAAACTTTCAGCAATACCATATAGTTGTTATGATCACATTTATTTTTTTTGTTTTGTTTTTTTTTTTTGCGGTACGCGGGCCTCTCACTGCTGTGGACTCTCCCGTTGCGGAGCACAGGCTCCGGACGCGCAGGCTCAGCGGCCATGGCTCACGGGCCCAGCCGCTCCGCGGCACATGCGTTCCTCCCGGACCGGGGCATGAACCCGCGTCCCCTGCATCGGCAGGCGGACTCTCAACCACTGCGCCACCAGGGAAGCCCTGGATATTTTTTAGTACTAAACTTGGGCTGCGATTTCAAACACAAGCACTTTTCTGTATGTTTTTATTTCAAATCTCACAAGATTACAATGCAATTTAGAGGGCAAAATGGTGACATAATTTGCTTTAACCCTAAATTCAGTATAATGGACCTCATTGTAGAAGAGAGATTCAGTTACCAGGAACATCAGAGAACCTCATTAAATAATGTCGAACCATAACACCATCCTCAGAGCTCAAGGTAACAGCTTCAGTGTATTAATACATTTCGAAAGCCTATAAACTGAGCAGTAAAGGAAATTGGAAGGCCATAGCCACTCAAGGTTACAATAAAAGTAATTTCATTTATGTTCCTGCAAAATTCAAAATAGCACCTCCAATGTTCTACTTTAAACCTTCTCTACTTATAAATGCTATTTACTCACAGAAATAGTGCCTATTAAACTTGAGGAATAAAGGCCTTAAAGCCAAAGTTAATACAAAATTAATATGAAAATAGTCATTGCTCTGGTGAAGTCTAAGCAATTTTTCATGTATGCAGTTAGTCTCTCTAACATAACTGTAGAAGATTCCTTCATCATAAAGGAATAGTACATCATTTTCCCACCTTCTTCCTTCCTTCAGGAATGTTTGAATGAACTTCCCTGGTGGCGCAGTGGTTAAGAATCCGTCTGCCAATGTTGGGGGCATGGTTTTGAGCCCTGGTCTGGGAAGATCCCACATGCTGCAGAGCAACTAAGCCCATGCGCCACAACTACTGAGGCTGCTCTCTAGAGCCCGTAAGCCACAACTACTGAGCCTGCGTACTGCAACTACTGAAGCCCGCGCACCTAGAGCCTGTGCTCCACAGCAAGAGGAGCCACTACAAGGAGAAGCCTGCACGCCGCAAGCAAGAGTAGCCCCTGCTCGCCACAGTGACAAAAAAGCCTGCGCCCAGCAATGAAGGCCCAACGCAGCCAAAAATAAATAAATTAAACAAATTATATTAAAAAAAAAGAATGTTTGAATGAAGGCAGGTTTTATTACAAACAGAAAAGAAGGAATCCTCTTTTAAAATGATAGATTATTGTTAGAATACATGATATCCCTATTATGGACAGAACTCTGCTTTTGGTAATGAAAGCATATAGAATTATATGAACACTTTTAAAGCAGTATTAGAATTTATATTAAAAAGAATCCTGAAGCAGTAGGAGATTTCTCAGTCTACTAATGACCCTATAGGAAGTTTGCTCTGAAATTATCATATTCTCTGCCTTCCTACCGACCCAACAGGGGAAAAGAAAGAGGTACAGATTACTATCTTACTCTGGAAAAAAAAACATCAAAACCTGCAGACTTGAAGTAATATGTAGCTAAACAGTAGCTTTGAATTCTTTTCTCAGTCTCACTGGTGTGGTCCTGGGTATATAGTACTTTTGCTTTTTCCCATGCCGCTTTGATGCTTCTTTTGTTTATTTATTTATTTATTATTTATTTTTTTAGCATCTTTATTGGAGTATAATTGCTTTACAAGGTTGTGTTAGTTTCTGCTGTATAGCAAAGTGAATCAGCTATATGCATACTTTTAAATACGTGAAGAGAGTCAAATACATTTGTGGTTTTCTAGTATGTACTTTTTTTGTATACAAAAGGATATTTAATGGCCCCTCTATGGACTCAAAATATCCTGCAATCAGTAAACAAATATCTTGAATATGCATGTAATCCAAAGGGATCAGTAAATAGAAAAAAAAATTCCCTATGCAAATTTGGATGAACCTGTCCTAATGTGCTTACTCTCGATGGGACATTGTTTTTTAAAGTATTATAACCGGTAACAATAGCTAGTGTTTACTGGGGACTTAAAGCACAGCAGGCCCTGTGCTAAACAAGTGACATACATTATCACCTTCAGTCCTCACGGTCACAATAGGGAGAGACCTTCAGTCATCATCCTCACTTTACAAATGAGAACTGAGACTCGCACAGCAGAGCTGAGCCGGTAATCCAAACCACTGTTCTCCAAAGCCACTATGTCCATCATGGGTCTTTGGAAAATATGGAAAAGCGGCAAAAAGAGCAAACCCATCATACCAAGAAACCAGTTTTCATTTTGGTATATTTCTTTCTGATTGTATTTCTATCCATACAATTTTTGTTCCATACTCTTTCACTTATTATTATTAATTTATTAGAAATTATTTCAAAATATCAATTTTCATGGCCATTAACTATTCCAGTGATTGGATATTCCTTGTTCAACTTAATGCCACACTTATTTGGGCTATTTTCAAATTTTTGCTATAAATAATACTTTTACAGCTATTTATGTGAATTAAATATTTTCTTAATCTGGGATTATTTGTTTATAATCATTAAAATGGAAACACCAGGTCAAATACATACATTTAAAGGCCACATTAAATACATTTAAGATCACATTGCCAAATTTATTTTCCAAAAAGGTTACATCAATCTGTACAACTACCACCAATGTGGTGCCTATTTCACCTCACCCATACCAGCATTGGGTATTATACTTTAGAAATACAAATTTCCTAGTTCAGTATGTGAAAAGTGATTTTTTTATTTGCTTTTCTTTTACTGGATTATGTGCAAAATTGAACATTTTTTTCTATGCTTGCTATTCAGTTTTATTTTACCCTTTTCACTGGATTCCTAGGGTGGAAGCTTTGATTATTGTTTTTAGTTCGCTTTTTCTGATATACACATTTAATGCTATAAATTTTCCTCTAAGCAAGTTGATTTTGCTGTGTCCCATAAATTTTGATAAGTTGTACTTTTATTTTTTCTTTAATTCAAAATATCATAAAATTTCTCTTGAGATTTCTTCTTTGGCTCATGAGTTACTTAGAGGTATGCTGTTTAATTTCCAGATATTTGGGGATTTTCCAGTTATCTTTCTGTTACTTGTTTCTACTTTAATTCATTGTGGTCTGAGAACATACCATGTTTGATTTCTATTCTTTCAAGTTTATTAACGTGTGTCTTACGGCCCAGAATATGGTCTATCTTGGTGTATACTTCTTGTGAAGTATACTTCTGCTGTTGTTGGATGGAGTATTCTGTAAATGTCAACTCGATCAAATTGACTGATCTGTTCACGTCATATATACCCTTACTGTTTTCACCTTTTTCAAATTATACTCACTTAAAAATTTTTATTTGTTTATTTATTTATTTTTTATTTTTGGCTGCGTTGGGTCTTCATTGCTGTGCACGGGCTTTCTCTAATTGCAGTGAGCAGGGGCTACTCTTCGTTGCGGTGTGCGGGCTTCTCATTGCAGTGGCTTCTCTTGTTTCGGAGCACGGGCTGTAGGCGCACAGCCTTCAGTACTTGTGGCACATGGGCTCAGTAGTTGTGGCTCACGGGCTCTAGAGTGCAGACTCAGTAGTTGTGCCACACGGGCTTAGTTGCCCTGCAGCATGTGGGATCTTCGCGGACCAGGCTCAAATCCATGTCCCCTGCCTTGGCAGGAGGATTCTTAACCACTGAGCCACCAGGGAAGTCCTATACTCACTTTATACAACTAGTGAACAAAACAACAGAAGAGAAAAGTAAATTAAAAAACTTAATTACACTTAAAGTTTATAATGGAGGAAACAGATTTCCATGCATGCTTTTCATGAAGTTTTTCATTTTTGCCTATTACCTCCTTCTAACAATGAAGAGGATGTATGAGAGGAAAAGCTGGGTGAGAGGGTAAGTCAGAAACACAGAATAAAATGTTGAAAGGAAACACCAATCACATCACTAGTCTGAGATTTTTCCGTATTCTAAATGATGGTTTCACGCCTATTGCAAAAAAAAAAAAGCTTATTTTATCTTTGTCTTCTTGAGCATTCATAATTTTTAATTAAAAAGTAATAACTCTTAAAAACAACATCTATAATCTCATATTTTGAACTGACCCTGTTTTCACTGTAAAATACCAGAAAATCACAGTTAAAGAGTCGTAAAGGTAACTGTAGTACAGAAAGTTTGACTGATTACATAGTGTTATAGTTTTAAGAGCTCCTTCAAAAGCAATCAGACTATTTGGAAAACCTCTTTCATAATATATGTGTTCTTCCTTTAAAATGTAAACACTGGGCTTCCCTGGTGGCGCAGTGGTTGAGAGTCCACCTGCTGATGCAGGAGACACGTGTTCGTGCCCCGGTCCGGGAAGATCCCACGTGCCGCGGAGCAGCTGGGCCCGTGAGCTATGGCCGCTGAGCCTGCGCGGCCGGAGCCTCTGCTCCGCAACGGGAGAGGCCACAACAGTGAGAGGTCCGCGTACCGCAAAAAAAAAAAAAAAAAAAAAAAAAAAGTAAACACTGAGCCAATCTTAGAAGCAAACACTGACTGCATACTTATATCAAGTCAGTTGTTGCATTTTAGTTATAGCAATCCAAAAACGTGAACCATAGGTTTACTTTTTAACTCCAACCCTGTTCAAAGATCACTTATTGGCCTCTGAAGGAACAGGTGGCATGTCTGTTATAGTTTAACAAGTGGCCTTTGGGTGAGGTATAGTCATTCAGATACCTCTGGATGCTTTGGATGCTCTCATGTGTGGCAGGGTACACTTGCTAAAACATTCTCTCTAGATCTGGAAACCTAGAGTCTGTATCTTAGGCACTGGGCTGGTATTCCAGACTTCCCTTCTGAGTCATAGATGAAAAATGCCGTCTTGCAACTGAGATAGCACTTCCTTTGCCAAGAAATCACATTCCTAATTTCCTAATGTTGACATTACGATCCAGTTCTTGGTATATAAGACAGCTTTTCTCTTTGCAGTATACATATATCTGAGCATTCATCTTTCTGATAACAAACTTTACAGGGATTTTTTTTTCTATCAGAGGTACCGTTAATTATATTAGGCTCCCCAGAGAATTCCAGATTCACTTCAAATACCAGCAACTCAATTCTATTCCACTACTCACATCTGTTGAGTTGGGTTGAATTGGAATTGTATTACATTAAAAGTTAATTTTAGGAGTATTTACGTTTGTAGGAAATTGAATTTACATTTTTATGCGTATGGTATAACTCTCCATGTATTTAAGTCCTCTTTAAGGCACTTCAATAGAGTTTTATACTTTTCTTCATAAAAATCTTGTCAATCTTTAATCAGACATTCCTAGACACTATTTTTGGTTATGTTTGTAAATACCTTTTTAAAAATAATATTTTAAAAATCGTTGTTGGTATATTGGTACATAACTGATTTTTTGTGTATTGATCTTATATCTAGCAACCTTACTAAATTCATAGTTCTGATATTTTTACTTTTTGGATTTTTCTGTGTAAACAATCATATCATATGTGTGTACACATGGTTTACTTCCAATCCTTAAAACTTTTGTTTTTCTTTGCTAACTACGCTGGCTAGAACACTTAGTACATTTTGAATAGTCACAATACTGGAAGACTGGTGATTTCCCTTATTATTTTGTGAGGTAAGCAATGTGTTTAAAAGATTTTTTTTAACCCAGAACTAGGTGTTTTGTACTGAGAGAAATCAAGTTGTCTAATCTGCCCTATTGCTAGAGTCATATCCTACCTTAATCATTTCCCATACCCTTACCTTCTTTTTCTACTAGGTGAATTGCTCTTTATACACTTTCTAAGTCCATGTTTTAAAATCACTTTTCTCATTTCCAATGGTGTATTTTTTTTTGAAATTGAATATTGATTGTGAAATCAATACCCTATTGAGAAATTATCTTTCTCTTTACATTCAAATTACCTCTTAATATTCATGGCTTCCAGGAAAAACTTAATTAAAAAATGAAAGTACTTTCAAAGACAATGAGATGACCATGGGTCTACCTAGCACATTAATGAAGCATTCTTTATATCTTCCTACAATATTTCCGGTACTTCCGAATGTGCAGCTTGCTTTGTTGCATAACATCAGAGGCACCATTCACATCACTGTCTCTGTGAATGGCGTTTCCTGAAATTTTCAGTGCACAACCTGCAAGGCTGATGTAGTGGCCTTGCCTGTGTGTTTCATTTTTCTGTCTAATTAGGACTGTGGGTTCTCTCTCAAGCAAGTAGTGATAATCTGCAAATGTCTGGCTCCAAAAATAACCCTAAATGTGTTTCAAAAAGATTCTTTGGCTGCAAGCAGAAAAATAGTATGTCTAGGAGATGGGTTACGATAATACAGCTTTAGTAGGGTAGCCTCTTCTTCCACCCCAAATCAGTATTGATTCAGTGTTCTTTAACTTTAGTATTATGTAATTAAGTAAATTGTCACTTCCGTTTATATAAACACACAATTAGGATGAGGTAAAAAAAAAAAGGAAAGTCGGGGCTTCCCTGGTGGCGCAGTGGTTGAGAGTCTGCCTGCCGATGCAGGGGACACGGGTTCGTGCCCCGGTCCGGGAAGATCCCACATGCCGCGGAGCGGCTGGGCCCGTGAGCCATGGCCGCTGAGCCTGCGCGTCCGGAGCCTGTGCTCCGCAACGGGAGAGGCCACAACAGTGAGAGGCCCGCGTACCGCACACACACACACAAAAAAAAACACAAGTAAAGTTGGGTGAATTGCTTGGGGGAAGAGTCAACATAAAACTAATAAATTACAAATCTCACTAGTAGTAATAATATTTGTGATTAGATAATGGTAAGGTGGTAATGATAATAATGAATCGTAGTTGTTTGGCTTAGTTCCCTTTTTTTATTGAAGTTATAGTTGACTTACAATGCTGTGCCAATCTCTGCTGTACAGCAAAGTGACTCAGTCATGCACATATAGTTACTTTTTTTCATATTCTTATCCATTATGGTTGATCACAGGATATTGAATATAGTTCCCTGTGCTATACAGTAGGACCTTGTTGTTTACCCATCCTATATATAATAGTTTACATCTGCTAATCCCAAACTCCCAGTCTTTCCCTCCCCCACCCCCCAGCCTCCTTGGCAACCACACATCTGTTCTCTATGTCTGTGAGTCTGTTCCTCTTTTGTAGGTAGGTTCATTTGTGCCAATATTTTAGATTCCACGTATAAGTGATATTATATGGTATTTGTCTTTCTCTTTCTGACTTACTTCACTTAGTATGATAATCTCTAGTTGCATCCATGTTGCTGCAAATGGCATTATTTTGTTCTTTTTCATGACTGAGTAGTATTCCATTGTATATATGTACCACATCTTCTTTATCCATTTATCTGTCGATGGACATTTAGGTTGTTTCCATGTTGTGGCTATTGTGAATAGTGCTGATATGAACATAGGGGTGCATGTATCTTTTTGAATTATAGTTTTTTTCTGGTCTATGCCTAGGAGTGGGATTGCTAGATCATATGGTAATTCTATTTTTAGTTTTCTGAGGAACATCCACACTGTTTTCCATAGTGGCTGCACCGACTTACATTCCCACCAACAGTGTAGGAGGGTTCCCTTTTCTCCACACCCTCTCCAGCATTTGTTATTTGTAGACTTTGGCTTAGTTCCAAATTTAAACTGCATTGTGGCTTAGTTTCTGCCATAAAAAGTTCTTGAGAGACAGAGAAAGAGAGAGGATTATATAGCATAGCTGCTACTTTCTCACTAAGAAATGTCAGTGTTAATGATGTATGCCAAACATACAATGATACCAGATTCTCAACTGTTTGAACTATCATCTCGTGCCCAAGCAATGTCAAAGTTAATTTTATCTGACTGAACCCATAAAGTTCTCTTTAGAAAGGCAGGTCTTTAGTTATAGACTAAAAAGGGCAAAGATTATAGCCAATTCATCTTTATAGCTGTACATCTGCAGTTTTAAGTTATATATATATTTCACTTGCTCATTCATTCAGTATTGGATAGCACAGTTTTAGACCTCACAGCAGGTAATACCACAAAGGGAATAACATGTACTGGGTGCAAAGTAAGCGCATGCAACCAGCTTGCGCTATCAGAAAAAAAGCACTGGATGGAGCCAAAAGAAGAGTGTAGATCAATCATGACCTTGATAGAAAAGGATAAAGTTTGGATGCTTGGACACATTTGCAAATAATGATGCTAGCATAGAAGCTAAACAGAGGGCTAAAATAGGACCACAGGTTATACGAAAAAGTTATGAATAGTCAAGAGTTCGAAAGCAACTTAAATGAAAAAAATAAAAACAGTCTGCCCTGGCAATGTGTAAGGTATATTAGGCTTGTCACTAATATGAGGTGGCTAGGGACATCAACTGTATTACTTCATCCTTATATCACTAGTGCCAGGCACAGAATAAGTTCTCAATAAATACTTGTTGAAAATGGAAGAAGGATGATCAATTAGATACCTATGTGACCTAATTTAAAATATTCTGGGATTTCCCTGGTGGTGCAGTGGTTAAGAATCTGCCTGCCAATGCAGGGGACACAGGTTCAAGCCCTAGTCCGGGAAGATCCCACATGCTGCAGAGCATGCACCACAACTACTGAGACTGTGCTCTAGAGCCTGCAAGCCACAACTACTGAGCCTGCATACCACAACTACTAAAGCCTGTGCGCCTAGAGCCTGTGCTCCACAACAAGAGAAGCCACTGTAATGAGAAGCCAGGGCACCGCAACGAAGAGCAGCCCCTGCTCACCACAACTAGAGAAAGCCCACGCCCAGCAACAAAGGCCAATGCAGCCAAAAATAAATAAATTAATAAAATAAAATAAAATATCCCAACTCACAAATGTCACATGTGGCTAAAGAAAAATCTGTTTCTGAGTTGTTTTTATAGGTGTGGTTCAGCCAGCATTGGTGACACATCAGGAAAGATGGCAAACAGACTGAGAACAAGCTGTAAAAAAGTGATCTCATTGTAAGCAGCATGGGTGGGCCTGGTAGGTCAGTTCTCATACAAGCACATTCATTCTAGAAAGTTCTCTTATGACTAAGAAGACGCTAACAGAAATTGAACAGATTTCATCATTAAATAAATAGGAAACATCAAATAGGTAATGGAAAATGTTGAATGATGATGGGAGAAGACATTTCTAGATAATTTATAACCTCCTTCCTTTCATTCCCTTTCACATGTTGACTTCTCCTATTCCCCTTGACCTCTTCCATCCCTACCCTATGAGGCAGGGATGTTTCCCTGTAATCCACTCAAGAGCACTATCTTTGGAAGTTAAGTAACTTGCCCAAGATCACCTAAGAAGAGACAGAGCCAGGATTTGAAAAATTGGACTCCAGAGCCTGTGGCTATTACCATTCTGCTAAACTAGATTATGCAGTAGTTACATGGCAGGTAGAAAGTAAAATGCCTTAAAGTTGTCATGGGTTTTTTCCCTATTCTGTCATTAAGCAGCATTATCCTTCAACTCAGTCAACGATTCCAACCTTCCTCACCAGAAAAAAGCCACCTAAACATTTCTAATTACCTAACAATATAAAACAAGAGAACACCAAAGATCCAGAAATCTCCAGGAGTAAAGAATAGAGGTGGGAGGGGACAGTGAGCATTTTACTGCCCACTTAACCTCATTCATAAAATGGGAGTAATAATAACATGTATTTTGTAGGTTTCCATAGGATTGAATAAGTTAATTAAAGCACTGAGAATAATGCTTGGCACATAGGAAGCATTTAGTAAGAGTTAACTATTATTTATTTTTTTCCTATCAGGGGCAGTGGATTGTTTTTTCTACAAAAAAATTACAATAAAAAAAATTACAATATCACTACATGTTTTCAGTTCCTGTAGCCCAAGAATGTGATTTCTAGCATGTACTCATATTTCTTAAAATCCTATAGAACTTATTTGGATATTCCATGTTGTAATACAACATACCTTAACTTACTATTTTAACCAGGAATTCATATTGCTTTAACAAAAATGAATTAAAAGATTATTGATCATGTTGCAAAGGCAGAATAGTGAGATGCTTAGAGACCAGACTCTGGCATTCTAACTCTAGAAGAATCCCAGATCTTCCACTCATTAGCAGAGTGACTTTGGGCAAATTATCTACCCTATGTATACCTCAGTTTCCTCATCTGTAAATCAGGATAGTAATAGTATCTACGTCATAGACTTGTTATGAGGATTAAATGAGTCATTACAAGTAAAGGTCTAGGAATATGCCTTGCACATAGTCTACACTTACGTGAGTTATTATTTCTTTTATACTTTTTCCATATAGTTGAAAAATGTATTTTGTCAATTGATTTTTAAAAATTTATCAGCAAAATGTCCATAGGAAAACATTCAAATTCCCCTACTCTAAATGCCTAAAATATATTTAATATGTGGATGAAATTCAAGCCTTTCTGTCTAATTTTAGTATATTGTAATTATTGCTTTAATTCTATTTTAATCCTCAGATACTTAATTCGGAGTAGTTGCCTTTTACTGTCTCAGCCTGTTACTTTTCCTAAAATCCATGCTTAGGTTTAAACTTGTTTATATAATTTTTTTTAACATCCTTATTGGAGTGTAATTGCTTTACAATGGTGTGTTAGTTTCTGCTTTATAACAAACTGAATCCACTATACATATACATATATCCCCATATCTCCTCCCTCTTGCATCTCCCTCCCACCCTCCCTATCCCACCCCTCTAGGTGGTCACAAAGCACTGAGCTGATCTCCCTGTGCTATGCGGCTGCTTCTCACTAGCTATCTGTTTTACATTTGGTAGTCTATATAAGTCCATGCCACTCTCTTACTTCGTCCCAGCTTACCCTTCCCCCTCCCCGTGTCCTCAAGTCCATTCTCTACGTCTGCATCTTTATTCCTGTCCTGCCCCTATGTTCTTCAGAACCATTTTTTTTAGATTCCATATATACGTGTTAGCATACGGTATTTGTTTTCCTCTTTCTGACTTACTTCACTCTGTATGACAGACTCTAGGTCCATCCACCTCACTACAAATAACTCAATTTCATTTCTTTTTATGGCTGAGTAATATTCCATTGTATATATGTACCACATCTTCTTTATCCATTCATCTGTCAATGGACACTTAGGTTGCTTCCATGTCCTGACTATTGTAAATAGAGCTGCAATGAACATTGTGGACATAACTATTTTTGAATTATGGTTTTCTCAGGCTATATGCCCAGTAGTGGAATTGCTGGGTCACATGGTAGTTCTATTTTTAGTTTTTTAAGGAACCTCCATACTGTTCTCCATAGTGGCTGTATCAATTTACATTCCCACCAGCAGTGCAAGAGGGTTCCCTTTTCTCCACACCCTCTCCAGCATTTATCGTTTGTAGATTTTTTTGATGATGGCCATTCTGACTGATGTGAGGTGATACCTCATTGTAGTTTTGATTTGCATTTCTCTAATGATTAGTGATGTTGAGCATCCTTTCATGTGTTTGTTGGCAGTCTGCATATCTTCTTTGGAGAAATGTCTATTTAGGTCTTCTGCCCATTTTTGGATCAGGTTGTTTGTTTTTTTGATACTGAGCTGCATGAGCTGCTTGTAAATTTTGTAAATTTGCTTCATTTGCAAATATTTTCTCCCATTCTGAGGGTTGTCTTTTTGCCTTGTTTATGGTTTCCTTTGCTGTGCAAAAGCTTTTAAGTTTCATTAGGTTCCATTTGTTTATTTTTTATTTTATTTCCATTACACTAGGAGGTGGGTCAAAAAGGATCTTGCTGTGATTTATGTCATAGAGTGTTTTGCCTATGTTTTCCTCTAAGAGTTTTATAGTGTCTGGCCTTACATTTAGGTCTTTAATCCATTTTCAGTTTATTTTTGTGTATGGTGTTAGGGAGTATTCTAATTTCATTCTTTTACATGTAGCTGTCCAATTTTCCCAGCACCACTTATTGAAAAGGCTGTCTTCTCTCCATTGTATATTCTTTCCTCCTTTATCAAAAATAAGGGGACCATATGTGCATGGGTTTATCTCTGGGCTTTCTCTCCTGTTCCATTGATCTATATTCTGTTTTTGTGCCAGTACCATAATGTCTTGATTACTGTAGCTTTGTAGTATAGTCTGAAGTCAGGGAGCCTGATTCCTCCAGCTCCGTGTTTCTTTCTCAAGATTGCTTTGGCTATTCGGGGTCTTTTGTGTTTCCATATAAATTGTGAAATTTTTTGTTCTACCTCTGTGAAAAATGCCAGTGGTAGTTTGATAGGGATTGCATTGAATCTGTAGATAGCTTTGGGTAGTAGAGTCATTTTCAGAATGTTGATTCTTCCAATCCAAGAATATGGTATATCTCTCCATTGTTTATATCATCTTAATTTCTTTCATCAGTGTCTTATAGTTTTCTGCCTACAGATCTTTTGTCTCCTCAGGTAGGTTTATTGCTAGGTATTTTATTCTTTTTGCTGCAATGGTAAATGGGAGTGTTTCTTTAATTTCTCTTTCAGATTTTTCATCATCAGTGTATAGAAATGCAAGAGGTTTCTGTGCATTTATTTTGTATCCTGCTACTTTACCAAATTCATTGATTAGCTCTAGTAGTTTTCTGGTAGCATCTTTAGGATTCTCTATGTATAGTATCATATCATCTGCAAACAGTGACAACTTTACTTCTTCTTTTCCGATTTGGATTCCTTTTATTTCCTTTTCTTCTCTGATTGCTGTGGCTAAAACTTCCAAAACTATGTTGAATAATAGCGGTGAGAGTGGGCATCATTGTCTTGTTCCTGATCTTAGTGGAAATGGTTTCAGTTTTTCACCATTGAGGATGATGTTGGCCTTGGGTTTGTCATATATGGCCTTTATTATGTTGAGGTAAGTTCCCTCTATGCCTACTTTCTGCAGGGTTTTTATCATAAATGGGTGTTGAATTTTGTCAAAAGCTTTTTCTGCATCTATTGAGATGATTATATGGTTTTTATCCTCCAATTTGTTAATATTATTTATCACATTGATTGATTTGCGTATATTGAAGAATCCTTGCCTTCCTGGGATAAACCCCACTTGATGCGCTGTTGGATTCTGTTTGCTAGTATTTTGTTGAGGATTTTTGCATCTATGTTCATCAGTGATATTGGCTTGTAGTTTTCTTTTTTTGTGACATCTTTGTCTGGTTTTGGTATCGGGGTGTTGGTGGCCTCATAGAATGTGTTGGGGAGTGTTCCTCCCTCTGCTATATTTTGGAAGAGTTTGAGAAGAATTGGTATTAGCTCTTCTCTAAATGTTTGATAGAATTTGCCTGTGAAGCCATCTGGTCCTGGGCTTTTGTTTGTTGGAAGATTTTTAATCACAGTTTCAATTTCAGTGCTGTGATTGATCTGTTTAAATTTTCTATTGCTTCCTGGTTCCATCTCGGAAGGTTGTGCTTTTCTAAGAATTTGTCCATTTCTTCCAGGTTGTCCATTTTATTGGCATATAGGTGCTTGTAGTAATCTCTCATGATCCTTTGTATTTCTGCAGTGTCAGTTGTTACTTCTCCTTTTTCATTTCTAATTCTATTGATTTGAGTCTTCTCCCTTTTTTTCTTGATGAGTCTGGCTAATGGTTTATAAATTTCGTTTATCTTCTCAAAGAACCAGCTTTTAGTTTTATTGATCTTTGCTATTGTTTCCTTTATTTCTTTTCCATTTATTTATGATCTGATCTTTATGATTTCTTTCCTTCTGCTAACTTTGGGGGTTTTTTATTCTTCTTTCTCTAATTGCTTTAGGTGTAAGGTTAGGTTGTTTATTTGAGATTAAACTTGTTTATATAATTTTATAACAATTTCCCTTACTAACAAAGCAAACTGTTAAGATATAGTGAATGTGATAAGTACTTAGAATATTTTATTTTTTGTACAGACTCTGCTAAACGTCGTAAGTCTTAGAGCTCAAAAATTAAGCAAAATACATGTACTTTTTTGTACATATTTTTAAATTTTATGCTTAAGTACTGTTTATGAGTATTGAAATTAACAACAGGCTCAAATCAAGAAGAGAAATATGCCAGTGACATCACATTTGTTTTAAAAAAAATAAATAAATTTATTTATTTATTTTTGGCTGTGTTGTGTCTTTGTTGCTGCGTGCGGGCTTTCTCTAGTTGCGGAGAGTGAGGGCTACTCTTCCTTGCGGTGTGTGGTCTTCTCATTGCGGTCCCTTCTCTTGTTGCAGAGCTCGGGCTCCAGTAGTTGTGGTGCACAGGCTTAGTTGCTCCGCAGCATGTGGGATCTTCCCGGACCAGGGCTCAAACACGTGTCCCCTGCATTAGCAGGTGGATTCTTAATCACTGTGCCACCAGGGAAGCCCCGCATCCCATTTTAATGCTGCTTAATTTTTAGGCTTCCTGTGTGAATTAGCTAAGAGATACAGCAATTTAAATAATAATGATGAAAACCTTTTCTATTTCCTGCTTAATTTCTTTCTAAAGGAAAGTATTGTTTTTAAATATTTCTCAGGCATTCTCTATAAAAAGAAAACCAGGAAATTAGAATTCTCTTAACAGGCATATCTTCTAGAGCTAAGAATTTCGGATGAAGGAGAAAGTGAATAGAGAAAAAGTATTTTTATGAGTTTAGAAAGGATACGTCTATGTAGATCTAGAGTTTAAAAAGTCAGTCAAGTGCTGTCTGTGTCATGTTCATAGAATATTATTTTGTGAATTCTCCAGTCTTGTCCCAATGTCTGGCATCATTCACATACCTGCATACCAGGTATAGGTGGCATGAAGGCAGCACACACTGATAACCTCCCCTTGGAAAAAGATGAATAAAGAATATTTGCCATTTGGTTCACTCCTCGGAAAATATCAGAGGCATAAAAGGAAAAAGAATTAAAACTACAAAAAAAATTAAAAGAAAATTAACTTATAAAGAAGTCAGAGTGATCAGCTTTCATATTTATAATTATGGAAAACAATTTACTCACATTACTAACGGTATAGATAAGACTTTCTTTAACTACAGATATGTCCTTTCATAGAACTGAAGATTTTAAAATATAATTACAAAATTTAAAACCTCTACTTATCCAAAATCAATTGACAATTCAAAAACTTGTGTCTTCCTCTGCTTCCATTTCATGATTAACAAGGAATTAGTTTCAGCACTCTTTTTAGAGCATAGGTTGAAAAGGCATTTTAATTTCCATCTCAGGGTAATTTTAAAACCACATCAATTATTTTTCATGTGCAGCTGTTTTTTATCCACAAATTATTGCTCTAGGCATTTTTACTTTACCACACATTTCAGAAGAGAAGGAATGAAGGGAAACCAGCTAATCTACAAATGTTTCACCAACAGTAGATCAGACCACAAAAAAGTGAAGGAGGAGTTATGAACCAACACATCTTTAGGAATAAGAACTGCTTATTGGATATATATTATATATATATATAATATATAATATAAACACTGGATATATAATCCACTTTAATTGCATTTAATTATCACTAAAGAATTGATTTCTGATTTGCTTTCCCCCTACCATTTATTCATTTAATACATATTTATTTATGTGCTGGGAAACATAAGTGAAGCATAAGACTGTTCTCAAGAGGCTTACATCTGATTGAGAATACAATAATTGCATGTAAAACAAACAGAGAATGATATAAAGCAATAAAACACACCAGAGACTGGTATGCCAAGAAGAGGAAGGAGAAGGGTGAAGGGAGAAGGGAGAAGGGGAAGAGGAGGAAGAGGAAGAGGAAGGAGAAGGAGACGGAGAAGAAGGAGAAGGAGAAGAAGAAGAAGAAGAAGAAGGGCAGCTAAGATTTGGATAAGCTAAAGAAGGGCAGGGAAGACATTCTCCAAAGGCAGGAGTGAAGGTTTAAAGTGAATAAGGAATGTTTGGGATACACTGGGTAGGCGTGTCATAGGAGCAGGGTACACAGAGGTGAGTAGAATAATAGAATTTAGCCTGGAAGGGAGCTTAGATGTCATCTTTCTGAACGTGCAAAAATCTCTTTTATAACATCTCTGGATGATAGTCATTTAACATCTGCTGTTACATGTTTCTTGTTTGTTTAGCAAAACAAACTCCAGGTACTGCTCTGAAGAGTTCACAGACATTAACTCAAGTGGTCTCATAACAGCCCTCTGACCAAGGTATGTTCATCATCCCTGCTTTACAGATAAGGAAGTGAGGCAAGGAGAAGATAGGTGATTCGCCTCAGGTCATGTTGCTGGTAAGTGGCTGATCCAGGATCCTCATACAGATGGTCTGGCTGCAGAGTCCACACTCTAGCCAGGTGTTTACCCTTTTCCAGGGTAGATGGCCCTTCCACCGTTGGCCAGCTCAAATGATTAGACATGAGGTTGAGAAGCTTCTAAAATTTTTCTTATATTTCAGCATTATTTGTGATATAGATTCGCCTCATAAAAATTCAGATTTCAAGCAAAGAACACTGTGGAACTCTAAGGATTTGAGTGCAGGTCTTCCTTGACTTACGATGGGATTGTAGTCTTATAAACCCATTGTAAATTGAAGATATCATAAGTTGAAAATGCATTTAACCTACCAAACATCATAGTTTAGCCCAGCCTACATTAAATGTGCTCAGGACTTCCCTGGTGGCGCAGTGGTTGAGAGTCCGCCTGCCGATGACATGGGTTCATGCCCCGGTCCAGGAAGATCCCACATGCCATGGAGCAGCTGGGCCCGTGAGCCATGGCCTCTGAGCCTGTGCTCTGCAACAGGAGAGGTCACAGCAGTGAGAGGCCCATGTACCACAAAAAAAAAAAGTGCTCAGAACACTTCCATTAGCCTACAGTTAGGCAAAATCATCTAACACAAAGCCTATTTTATAATAAAGTGTTGAATATTTCATGTACTTTACTGAATACTGTGCTGAAAGTGAAAAACAGGATGGTTGTAAGTGTGTCAGTTGTTTACCCGCATTATTGTGTGGCTGACTGGGAACTGCAGCTCACTGCCACTGCTCAGCATCATGAGAAATTTTACGACATGTCACTAGCCCAGGAAAAGATCAAAATTCAAAGTACAGTTTCTACTGTATGTGAATCGCTTTTGCACTGTTGTAAAGTCAAAAAATCGTAGGTCCAGCCATCATAAATCGGGGACCTTCCATATAAGTGAGTTAAAGTGGTCACAAAAGTTACCTAGTATTTGTTTGACACCAAAACCAATGGTGTCTATGATTTTAAAAAAATTCTCTTAAAATATATAAAATGAATCTAATTTGACAAAGTCTAGTGATTCTGTATGCAAAAATAAATGTAGTTGATTTATTAACTTGTGAAAGTCTTTAAACAACCTAGTGACTCAGGATACCAGAAAATATATAAAGACCATTTTATCATGATCACTTCAGAGGTAGAACTTTCTCTGTGAATGGGTGTTTTTTTTGCAGAACGCGGGCCTCTCACTGTTGTGGCCTCTCCCGTTGCGGAGCACAGGCTCCGGACACGCAGGCTCAGCGGCCATGGCTCACAGGCCCAGCCGCTCTGCGGCATGTGGGATCTTCCCGGACCGGGACACGAACCCGTGTCCCCTGCAGCGGCAGGCGGACTCCCAACCACTGCGCCACCAGGGAAGCCCTTTCTATGTGAGTTTAAAGAATGTTTAAAATTAAGAATTCTTCTTGGTAATCTTTAAAAATCATGATGGTACTTGGCGAGTGGAGACTGTGAGAACTGAGACAGGCTTCTTCTCCCAAAGCCAGAGTTACACAATCCTAAACACTGGATTCGCTCACTCATTCATTCAGTCAATACTGACTGAGTTCTCTCGATGTGCCGGGCATTCTTTCAGGCACTGGGGATTCTGTGGGAAATAACACAGACCAGGTTTCTGCTCTTGTGACGTTTAACATTCTTTGGGGGTGAGGGATACAGGTGGGATTTAATCAGGAGTGTAACATATTTTCTGTTTGGCCAAAATTATACTTTATTGGATTCCCATCTGCCCCCAATTACTTCTATTATGTTAATAAGAAGGAGAAAAGACTGTAAAACCTTGAGATACGCTTACAATGCAAGGAAAAGGAGACATAACTTGAAACAGAAAGAAAGTCTATTTTTCCAAGGAGCAGCATGAGGAAGGAGGTGGAGCCAGCTTTTAGGAACGCCTGGGTCTGATGCTATCTCCCAACAGTCCTCACTGAACTCCCCAAACTGAGAAATTCTAAACAAAACATGCTAATAATTTTTAAAGTGTCAATAATGATGGTAAACACTTAAATTTAGCATATGGTATTATCATATAAAAGCAAAATATTCTATCACAGAACCAGAAATTGACAGAATTATCAAATGTTATTCCAAGATTTTGGCTATAGAACTGGAAATACGAGTCTATTGATTAAGCCATGGCTCATATAGATGATTTCCTCCAAGGAAAAGGTTGGTCTTTCAATTAAGCACTTATGCTAATAGTTTTTATGAAGATCAAATGTTTCTAAATTCTAAGGCCAGAGAGAAATAGTTAAATCAATAACTGAAAATTTAGAGATTTTATTGGGTAAATGATTAAATATTTAGCTGTGAAAATATGTTTTTCTCCATAGAGTTAAAAAGTTTATATTGATCATTTTCTTTAAGAAAACATCCTAGGGGCATTGTCAATTATAAATAAGGATCAGAATACAGGTCTTTGCTTTAAGGAAACAGAGCTCTTAATTTTTAATTGCCCAAATAAAACAGCTGCAATGCAGCCTTTTATACCTCTGATAAAGGCCATATGTTCTTTTCTATCTATTAGGATTGTGAAAGTTTTTGGTGGACAAATAATGAGAACCCAAGACAGATTCTGTTCTCTTATAGCAGGTTCCATTTTCTACATGTAATTTCACAATGGGTGCTATAACTGGATAGTTCTATACAGAGTCATTGCACCAAATCAGGACTCTAAAATACTCTTAGTTTATTTTACCATGGCCTTACACATGTAGTAGGGTTGCATAATCGGAGAAAAATAAAGTCTGGTGCAATTCTCACAGCATTAACATAATCTCTATTGAGTAAAACTACAATTTAAAAAAACTGGCCCAATATATCTACTGTTAACTATGGCCTAAGTTGTTTAAATAAAAAGAATTGTCATGTTAAAGAAGAATCCTGTTTGTCTTTCAACACCTGCTATTGGTAGATTGAGAATGACTAACAGAACTGAGAGTTTCTAGAAAGAGGGGAGGCCTTTTGAATAAGGGAAGAATTTGAAACAAAGAAGATAAAGAGGTTTCAGACTTATTTGATTTTGAGTATCTTTACACTATATAGTGAAATTTCATTAACTTTAATTCATAAAATCAACTACTATCACCTAGTTTGGTGCTAAAGATTACTTTTGAACTATTTATTATGCAAGAAAATCAATAATAAAAAATTAAAATAGTTCATTCCATTTAGAATGCATAAAATGAAAAGAGTTGGACAAGGGGGCACAGGAAATATTTTTAATTTGTGGAGCAATTCCTGGGATTTAGTTTGCTCCGCAAGGAAGAATAACCTTTCAATAAATATCTTAGCAAATAAATATATTATTACATTTTTTTCTTTTCTTAAATATTTTGATAGGAAAAAACATATATATATATGTAAATACTTTGATTCATATCTATAAGCCAGATATTTCCAAAGTAGATATTGCCCATGATTGGTTAATACCTGAATTTACGGGGTTTGTTTCTATACCTTTCATTCACACGATCAAATCGTTAAGCCCCCATCATGTGTGCAGGCCTCAGACGCACATTCTGTTTATTGCCAGAGTGAAAGCAGCGTTTAAGAGGCTCAGGAAAAGCACCTAGGCAAGTGCTTTTGCCTGTCTCAAGCAGGGGATCTCAATCTGGGGCCCCTGCATGAGCTTTAATGAGCCGAGGTCTTCAAATCTGCAGAAACTGCATGAAAAATTTTTATGTGTTTATATGAAAATTTTCAGAGAGTGCCTTTTTTGTTTTGTTTTGTTTTGTTTGCGGTACGCGGGCCTCTCACTGTTGTGGCCTCTCCCATTGCGGAGCACAGGCTCCGGACGCGCAGGCTCAGCGGCCATGGCTCATGGGCCCAGCCGCTCTGCGGCATGTGGGATCCTACCGGACCAGGGAACGAACCCGTGTCCCCTGCATCGGCAGGCGGATTCTCAACCACTGCGCCACCAGGGAAGCCCCTCCATGTTTTTCATGATTATCAAAGGTCATTATCCCCCTAAAAAGGTAACAATTATTGATTTAGGGAGTCTTTGTTCATGGAAGATCCAGTGCTCCAATAAAATGCAATACAAGATTGGGATTGACATATAATCATTACTATGTATAAATAGATAACTAATGAGAACCTACTGTATAGCACGGGGAGCTCTACTCAGTGCTCTGTGGTGACCTAAATGGGAAGGAAATCTAAAAAAGAGGGATATATGTATATGTATAACTGATTCACTTTGCTGTACAGCAGAAACTAACACAACATTGTAAAGCCATTATACTCCAATAAAAATTAATTTTAAAAAACCAAACAACAACAACAAAAAACAAAAATACAATACAACTTTGGATTAAAAGATCTGAAATGAGAATTCCCTGGTGGTCCAGTGGTTAGGGTTCGGTGCTTTCACTGCCAGGGCCCAGGTTCAATCCCTGGTCAGGGAACTATGATCCTGCAAGCCTCAGGACACGGCTAAAAAAAAGAGAAAGATTTGAAATGATGTCCCATCCCCGCTGACCACAAACTTTCCCTGGAAAACCCTTCAAATACCTAGCTACCATTTGCAAGAAAAACTGTTCTAAATGTAATGTTATAGATTTTGGTAATATTAAACATTTCTTCTGTTAAAGTCTCATATCCTTTGTTCAGTTAACAATATTTTTGCAAATGTATTATGTGCAGATGTTGAGGATAAAAACGATGAACCAAAACAGACATATCCCTCACCTTCCAGGATGGATATATAGCAGAAGACACTCTCAGTTTTCCTTGTTCTCTATATCAACTGGAGGAAAAAAATGTATAAGACATACTCAAGTTCATCTAATTTCAACTAAAAGCGCTCACATTAAACTAAATGAATGAAGTAAAGTGACATCTAGCGTTGGTTAAGTGGCAGTGAAATATGTATAAAGACACTGAAGTTTTAACTTATTCATTGGAAATAATGTTAAACTTGGCTTGACCAACCCTTAAAAGCATAGTT
Organism: Lagenorhynchus albirostris; assembly: GCF_949774975.1. NCBI lineage: Eukaryota > Metazoa > Chordata > Mammalia > Artiodactyla > Delphinidae > Lagenorhynchus > Lagenorhynchus albirostris. The sequence goes on along the minus strand of NC_083105.1, from coordinate 25,370,724 downwards.
TGTTTTCATTCTTTTTTACATTTTAGAGTAATTTTGAAGTAATCTGAATTTAAATGTCGATAACCTTGTTTTTACTTTCATAAAAAAATCTCAAAGCACAGAGAGAAGTATTGCATAGAGAATAAAATAACACTCATGGATCTATCACCCAGTTTTGGCATTTGCTGTATTTGCTTCAGATAGATTAAAAGTAAGACATAATAGACACATTTGATGCCCTGTGAACTCTCTCCTGGTTCATTTTCATCTTTTTCTCCTCAGAAGTAACCACTATCTGGTTTACGATTTCTGTGACTGTTTTTATATTTTTTATTACATATTTATGTACCTGTAAAATGTATAATATTGCACTTTTTATGCTTGATATAAATAACACCATCCTGTATAAGTCCTTGCAGCTTGCTCTTCTGCTTCAATATTATGCTTTTCAGATTTATTCAGATGGATCATTAGCTCTAGTCATTTATTTTAACTGCTGTGTGGTAGTAATCCATTGACTAAATTATAGCACAATTTATGTTACAATTGATGGACATTTGGGTTGTTTCCAGGGTCTTGCTCTTTTAAACCATGCTACAGTGAACACTCATATTCACTCACAGCACCCTTGTGCACACGTTTGAGAGTTTCTGTAGTCTGAATGACAAGGAAGTAGTGCTCAGATAGATATATATATATATATATATTTTTTTTTTTTTTGCAGTACGCGGGCCTCTCACTGTTGTGGCCTCTCCCGTTGTGGAGCACAGGCTCCGGACGCGCAGGCCCAGCTGCTCCGCGGCATGTGGGATCCTCCCGGACCGGGGCACGAACCTGTGTCCCCTGCATCGGCAGGCGGACTCTCAACCACTGCGCCACCAGGGAAGCCCTCAGGTATATACTTTTATATTCAATTTGCATCTCCCTGATTAGTAGTAAAACTGAGCTTCTTAAAAAATATGTTTTTACCACCCAAGTTTCTGCTGTGAATTGCCTATACCTCACATGTGCCTGTTGGATTGCTAGCATTTTCCTTACCGAATTCTTGGGGTTCTTTACATACTTTTGATATGAGTACTTTGTAGGTTTAATGCACTGCAAATATTGTTCCCCAGTTTATGGCTCGGCTCTTCACTATGTTCATAGGATCCTTTCTTTTTAATGTAATCAACTTTATCTATCTTTCCCTTTTTATAGCTTAAGAAATCCTTTGGCAAGCTTTTCTCCTTTATTTTCTTCTCGAATATTTAAAGTTTTGATTTACATATTTAGGCTTCCATGTTGCTAACTTTTGTGTATTGTGTGAGGTTGCGAATTTGTTTTTTCTTATAGATAATAATTGTTCCAGCATTATTCATCGAAGAGACGACCTCTTCTTTATTGTTCACTGTAGAAATTAGTTGTGTCTAATTTCTCTTGTATGGCGCTACTTGAATAGGACCTTGAGTTTCCCTCAATTGAGTCAAGCGTATCTACTGACACATTCCACCTGTGGGCTTTTCCCTACTCACATGCTGAGCCTGATTTGCCATCTGCCTGAGAAATATTGGTCAATCTCAGCACCATTCTTCCTAATGTTCCCAGACTGTGTCTGTGTTCTCACCACTGTTTCTTTTCTTGCAGTCCATACCCTTGCCGTTTGCACTCCTATTCTGGATTCTGAGTTAGGGTGACCAACCATGCCAGTTTGCCCAGGACTGAAGAGTTTTCCCAAAACAGGACTTTAAGTGCAAAAACTGGGACAGTTCTTGGCAAACTGGAATGGGACAGTAGGTCACTTTTGTTTTTACCTCCAGTTTCAGCTTCCTCCTATATTGACCCCTTGACTCTTTAATTTGGCGTTCTCTCTGTGCTCACCAATCATCTTTACATTGAACTTATATTTGTTGAGCACCTACTATATCAGAGGCTGTATGAAACATTTTCACATATAGTATCTCACTGAACACTTACAACAGCTCTGTATGTCTTCCTTTTATACACGAGGAGAGTTGCATATAATTGGCAAGGATCACAAAATTAGTGACACAAAAGATTGAAACACAAGTCTCTTGACTAAAAGTATTTTATTTCTACTAAAATTGCTATCATTCTAGCCTGAGGAAAGCAGTTGTAGTTGCATACATGGGGTCCACCTCTGTACTAACTGAACTTCTGGGTGGAACCTCATTACGCCTAGCCTCTCGCTGTTCATACCTTTTTGGTTGAATGTTATTCCTGGTACATTTGACAGTGTATGAAGTCAACTTCATATATTATAAAGCAAAAGTCACAATTCCATTTGTTTTGCAACAATACAAACATCTCAAATGTTTCATTAGGATAAAAACTAAGAATAAAGAGAAACATAAATATCATAGCATGGCACACCACACTGCCACATCAGATTGTATCCCTCCAGTCAAAACATCACTGCATGGATGTGGGACCTTTTCATTTTATTGCATCTGCTTTATCAATTGTTCCCTTTTTATAGCTTATTTAAGAAATCTTTCATTAAGTTTTCTCCTTTACTTTCTCCAGATCCCAACTCGTATTTGTAGATTATTAATAAAAATATTGTTTGTGTAAATATTAGTTCCCCAAATATCAACAGGAGTTAGGTAGGGGAAAAAATAATCCAATTAGTGTGGGAAACAAATTTCTTTATTATAGAACTTCTCAGTCTTTATTTTGTTAGTTTGCATTGTTATTTCCCCATACAGAGATAGTATAGTATCTTCCAAATGATTTGACCATGAAACCTTTTTGTTTTCTTTTTTCATAACTTTTCCCATACTTTGGAATATACATAGGGAAATTCTGTTTTCATCTGTCACAGCAGAATACCCTCTAGAGGGCAGCAGATTCCTTTGGCATATGGCCAATCACCTGTTCATTGAACAGGTTGACAAGGGTCCTGGAACATGTTCTATTATTATTCAGTTCATGGATGTAAAATTTCTAGTTCCTATAGCAGGAATAGGCATTGAAATTTAGCTTAAACCTGTTAATAAAATAAGTGTGTGGCACTAAGATAAATACTCAAAAATCAACTAACTGAGTCTCTGATTGATCACAATTACATCATTGTATTATAAAGTTCAGATAACAGATCATATCTTTTCCTTCTTCCTTTTAATCTTCAATCAAACTACAAATATTAACCAAATGTTCTATAAGGAATAAAATGAAGTATTACAAACAGTTCCTTTCCCAAGGAGCTACTAAAAGATTGGGGAGATGTTTGGATAAAGCAACACGTTACCTCAGTGACTGTCACACCTGCCTGTAATTTTGAATCACCTAGAGGCACTTTTAAACAATAACAATGCCCAGGTCCCACTTCAGAACAATTAAATTTGAATCCCTGTGTTTGGTCTCAGGCATGTCATTAAAATAAATATTTTCAGATGACCTGATGAGCAGCCAGGGTTGAGGACCACTGTTTTATAATGATCAAATAATGTTTTAGGGGAGTAGTTTCTGACCTTTTCAAAGAGGAGCAGAAATTTAGGCTTCTTATCCTAGAGGAATTGTTTTAAATGTGGAAGAAACGAAAAGAAAATAGTCATTCTTACATCCTCTGTCCAAAGTTAACATGTGTCAACATCTTTATTCTTTCTTAGCCATCAGGATTGCATACAACAGAATCAAACAAAAACCCCACATCTTAGAGTTCCTAAACTTAAATTCAGAAAACATTTCCTAGTCTTACAGCAAAAGACATCATGTTTTTGCCTCCAAAAATTCATTATAGCTCACCTTAGTTAACAAATAGCCTGGCACATTCCAAATAGATCCACTGGACCCATGAGGGCTTCATCTGACAAAAATAAATTCTATTCAGTTGCTATTTGAATAGAGCTAAGAGGTTTATTTGTACAAAAACTAACTGGTGAGACAGAGGAGGAGAGAGCAAGAGATCAAGAAAATATGAATGACTATATATCTTTCAGTTGCAAAGAGATATGGAACAAGAACCTGCCTGGATGGCTGGAATGAGAAGTGTAGGCTGTAATTATGGATTGGAAGTTTTCTTTATGCAAAATTAACTGGTTTACAGTGGGAAGTGAATGCATGGAAACGTGTCTCGTTAACATCACATTCTTTTTAAAATTAATTAATTTTATTATATTTTGGCTGTGCCGGGTTTTAGTTGCGGCACGCGGGATCTTCATTGCGGGGCATGTGGGATTTTTTTTTTTTTTTTTTGGTTGCGGCACGCGGACTCTTAGTTGTGGCATGTATGCAGGATCTAGTTCCCCGACCAGGGATCGAACCCAGGCCCCCTGCATTGGGAACGCGGACCCTTATCCACTGGACCGCCAAGGAAGTCCCAAAGTCATGCATTTACCATGAGCTCAGTTAGTGTCAATAACCTGATAGGACGGCTGTTTTTAGGGCATCATAGAACTGGAGTCCTCCTGAAGACAATGACAAGTCTTTGAACTAAAAGATAGTATTTGAAAATAAAATACAGGCAGAAATAATGGGTGCAGTTCTTCTGAGAGCTGATAGATATTTTAAGCAAAGAACCAGATCCATCTTTTGCAAAAGGCTTTAGAAATCAAACTAAAAATGCTTAGCTAGGTCTAATGAAGTGTGCTTTGAATGATCCAGAGGAAATATTATTATCCCTATTTTATCGATGAAGTATCTGAAATCAGAGAAATTAAATAACTTTCCCAGGCCTGCAAGCAAATAAGAAGCTGACTGGCTTCAAAGTCTTCATGCTTGACTACTACACTGTATTGCCTCAGAACTTACAGAAAAAATTTCACGTTGCAATAAACACATGTATGTACATATCACACAAATTACCTGTTCTAAGGCACATCTTTCAACATCTCTAAAATTGGGATATTACCAACCCTCAATAGGGTCTACAATTATAATTGACACCTATATTGATACATAAATGATACCTATAATTATAACTGAAACATAACTGGTACATAAAACAATGGTATGTCTTTGAAGTATAGTAAAATAAATCTCATAGGCACTTGCAGTTGTTCCTGCCCATAGGAAGGTGTTCGTAAAATCAGAAATCCTTTTCTTTTTTAAGAAAAGTGATGAAATAAATACAAATTTCTGTGAATGAAAGTTCATTAACTCTTTTAACTCTTTTACCTCTGGAATCAGATGGACCTGTGTCAAATTCTGCCCAAACTATTTCCAAGCTATGTGACCTTGAATAAGGTACCTAATCTCTCTAAACCTCAGTCAAATGAAGATGTTAACAGTAACTCACAGAGTTATCATAAGAATTCAATGTAATAATTCATTTAAGGGACCAGCACAATGTTTGGCACATTTGATAAATATTATCCACTATTATCACTATTAGTTTAAAAAAGTCTGTTACACGCCTCCATTGTGTCACACAGAGGTCTAAGGTTTGGTAGTGACCTTATAACAATGAAATAAGGAAAAGGTTTTGTTCTCATAGCACTTATATATATCCTAGGAGAAAAGGACACAATTATTATTGTATTTACTATGTGATCAGCACCAGGCAAATCACTCTGAGTTAAAAGGTGAGTTAAGATGACTTGCCTCTCCTTGAGTGATTTACAGTGTAGTAACCTAGTTAACTAATATTTAAAATCTAATTGTAGAAAGCCTCTTTGAAAGTAGTTATGTCCCTAACAAGGTAATTAAGACATTTCTATTGGAGGTCTAGTAAGAGATTCAAACTAGATAATCCAAAAATATTTGTCGAATCAAATTGGGATGCATATCTCTTCTTTTTAGTTCGCTGTGAGTTGGGAAACCAAATGGGGCCTTCTCCCAGACAGTTTTTTAAAAACCAGTTTTCCTTTAAAACTCTTACTATAGAATCACAGGAAATTTTAAAACATTAAATAAATAGCATCCACCTTGCAATTACACATTCAGATGTTTCACTCATTGCCACATGTATTATCTTCACCTATTAACTAAGTTGTCCTTTATCACTACAGTAATGATCTTCTATGATAACGATGTGCTGAGTCACCAAAAAATTCAATCCACCACATGAGGTGAGTTAGGCCCCAGTGATAATTCTTCGTGATATTTTACCCACCTCTAACAAACTTCACATTTATATAAGATGAGAACAAGAGGAACTGAGATGGTTTCGTGGCTCATTTTCTTTATATCAGATGAGAACTAGAGAAACCATGGTGGTTTCATGACTCTTATCTCATGGCTCAGGAAAAAGTAGCTGAGCCAATAGCAATCTAAGACCATGTTCCACTTAAGTGATATTCCTGGTCTCAGTTTTCTTATTTGGAAATACAGGAATTGAAAGAGTTTTTTTCTTTAAGTATTTTTTGCAAATATGTAAGTAACATATATACTGATTTCTGAATATTTGGAAAAAACAGAAAAATATAAAAATAACCTATAATATCACCCAGAGAGAGCCAAATATTAACATTTTGACATATTTCTCTCTAGAAAGAGGAAAAGACAGGTGAGCACATATATATACAAATTAGGAATGGGCTATGACCAAATGCATAGGTGAAATCAACAGACTACTTATTACTTTATGAAAGTAAATAAAAACAAGATATGAATGATTCTCAGGAAAATATAAATTACATTAATTGACTCAAGAATAGTAGAAAACCTGAATAGATCTATAACTATGAAGAAAACTGAAAACACTTGCAGAACCATACTTCCACGAGGTAGGTACCATTACAACCCCCATTTTATAGAATGAAGAGGCTACATGTCAAGGAATTAGCAGAGCTGGGACTTGTCAGTGGTTTCCATGATCGCAATCACCATACTCGAAGTAGGTCTGGACCCCAATGAGAAAAGACTCATCCTATGGTAGGCAAGTTATTTAACAATCAGTAACCCAGCACCTTCTCAGTGCATTGTTCTGGGTGCCAGGGATGCAAAGATGAATAAGTATGCCATGGTCCCTGTGTTCAAGACGCTTCTGGTTGACTCAAGACAGACAAAGAATTATACAGACTATATTGCAACATGTTAATTGCTATAACAGAGGTAGAAAAAAGAAGCATTGCCAGATCCCAGAGGAAGGAGTGATGCCGTGGGGGACAGGGAAGGGATCATAATGAATGTACCATTTGGGCTGGCTCTGGAAAGGTCAGCAGAGAAGGGAGAGAAAGGCATTCCATGAAGAGGGATGTGCTGAGGCAAAACGCTATAGATAATCGATACGTTGATGTGTCATTAAATCTCTCTTTAAAAACAGTGTAAGGAGACATTATGCTGCTTTTGACAGAAGGCAGCAGTTGTCGGCAGCATCTTTTCCTTCTTCCATCATGACAAAAACTGCTGTTAGTTCACATTAAAATGGTAGTGATATTTGGCAGAAATCTACTGTATTCTTCCTTAATGAGTTGTCAGAGATTCTGCCATGCCATTTGTCTTCTAAACAAGTTATTATGAAGGCTGTCAGTAAAGAGTAAAGATGAGGATAAGCAATATATTCACCAGTCAGCAGGGGGCTGAGAATCTGTTCAGTCAGAATCAGCAGGGGGCTGTGGGAAAATGTCTGCTCTTTAAGCAAGCCTATGAAGGACTACCATTCAAAAGAGAGGGTAGGTTTGTAAGAAGCTAAGAAAGTCTTCCTCTAATTTAAACTCCCAGGAGCTTTCTGTGGGCACTCTATCTGCTTACGGACAGAGAATGAAATAAAGAATAGCAGACATTCGGATATAAGAGTGATCTTAATTTTGACCACTCACCAAAACCTAATTTGGAGACTGACAGATGAATCTGATACTATACAGAAGGTCATGTGTATGGGTAATTAAGTGGACAATCACATATGTCAAAATAATTCACACTCAGTCTGCAGTATAGAAATTTCGCTTTTACTTAGGCTATTAATTACATGCGGAATTAAGGATTAAGATTGATTGTGTGTGTTTGTTTTCCCTGAGTTTCTTACAGTTTGGATTAGAAGTGCTAAGGAGCAAAGTTAGGAGAAAGATCCTGGCTCTGAGGCTTATTCCTTGTGGGACTTTGTGCAAATTATTTAGCAATTCTAGCTAATAATAACTGCTTAACAGAATTCCTGTAAGGATTAAATGAGATAATATATGTAAAGTGTAGGCACATAAGTGCTCAATAAATGGCAGTCATAATGATGCTGCTGCTGGCTTAAATATTATTATTATACAGATCCAAGAACAGTCTAGGCTTTCCTCCAAGCATAATAAGTTCCTGTAAGGAGAAGAAAATTTTTATTGTCTAAATAATTATGGATAAGTAAATTATATTATGAATAAAAATATTTTCTGCTGATAAATTTAATCTTCTGTCAGTAATAAAATCTAATTTGTTATCTATGATTGGATAGAAACAGAATCAGTTTCAGTTCCCTTTCTTAAATTATTACATTTCTGATTGCTCTATTATACGTTGAGAATCAAGATACAGATGTTAACAGCAGCATTGCAAAATCTCACTTTACAGTGTATGGCTTTAAAAGAATTATATTTTACTGCCTAACATTCTCAACATACATGGAAAACTGAAAGATTTAAGCTATGAGACACTTACTGAAAAGCTATTCTGTCTTTGGGAGGATGAAGGGTTAATCTGTAATTGAAGCCATAGTTACAACTCAAGGGATAGTCTTTATTTTACTCTTCAGTTCACTCCAGCTATTAATTTAAACTATCAGAGAATAATAGTATATTAAAGGTGGAAAAGTCCTTAAGATGATCTATTTCAATCCCTTAATTTGACTAATGCAAAACTAAGGCCTACAGAAGTCAAGGGACTTCACGAAATATCAGTGGGACCAAGGGTAATATTAAAAATTTTTTTGTTTTCAGAATTGCAGCAGCTATAAATAATATAACCTGATAATTGCTAGAAGTAAATAATAGAACTAACTTGGTATGGAATAAATCTGACTTTTTAAATCTTAACTGGTTCTCACACCTGGGGTTAAATATCAGCTATTTGGGACACTGTGAATAACATTAGGTGCTTCATTTCTACAGCTCCTTGAATAACAGCCCACTGCATTTCTACAACACATGGACATGTTCTTCAGTGCCTTAGAAGTTAAAGTGCTAGGGCTTCCCTGGTGGTGCAGTGGTTGAGACTCCGCCTGCCGTTGCAGGGGACATGGGTTCATGCCCCGGTTCGGGAAACATGCCGTGGAGCGGCTGGGCCCATGAGCCATGGCCGCTGAGCCTGCCCGTCTGGAGCCTGTGCTCCGCAACAGGAGAGGCCACAGCAGTGAGAGGCCTGTGTACCGCAAAAAACAAAACAAAACAAAAGTTAAAGTGCTACTCAAAGTCCATCATTTTAGACATTGGATAAAAAAGGATATAGAATCATATTTGGCTTTGGGATATTTCACAGTTCTTGGTATATATTAATATATCACTCAAATATTTGTCTATATTGTCTTGTTCACTGTAACTCTACTATATATTGGCTAACAAGGTCAAATAAAATAATTTTTTAACAAAGGATATTCTTTGTGTTTGAGAATAACACAGAATGGCTATTTTCCTGTAAGCCAGTTGATGTCACTCTATAAAATAGGCAGTAATTATCATAAAAAACTAAAATAGACTTCTTAACCTTACACTTCAACAATTTTTCACTCATGCATGTTCAGTCATGCATGTAAAGCTGTCATTTCTAATCTAGACTATTTCTGATTAGTCTTAGCTATTCTGAAGCAATGCCAATCAGAGTGATTATGTTATCACTCTTGTGGCAATTAAATGCTCTATTTGTTTACTACTGAAAGCATGACTGATCCGATACATAGTCAAGTTACAAATAGTTCTGTGTCTGATATTAATGAATGCCCATAATGCATTTTTCCAAAGTTATTTCTTCACAGTTAAAATGACACAATTTACAATGAAAATTTTTCCTCTTTAAATCAGTGTTTCTCAACTAGGGGCAACTTTGCCTCCTGGGGACATTTGGCAATGTCTAGGGACATTTTTGATTGTCAAGACTCAGGGGGAGGAGGGATGCTACTGGCATCTAATGGGTAGAGGCCAGGGATGCTGCTAAACATCCTGCAATATATAGGACAGACACCCCCCTTCAACCCCAACAAAGACTTATTTGATCCAGAATGTCAGTAGTGAAAAAGTTCTGGAGATTGATGGTGGTGATGGCTGTACAACAATGTGAGTGTGTTTAATGCCGATAAACTATACACTTAAAAATAGTTAACATGGTAAATTTTATGTTATGTATATTTTACCACAATAAAAAGAAATCAATAGTGCTGAGACTGAGAGCTTTAAATCACTGAGAGTCCTTTTATAAGGAATGTATTTCAGTACTTCTAGGAAGGCTAAAAGACTCTGCATCTGATAAAGTGACATTAATAAAGCAAACAACTTTACTTTCTTCTATTAAATCATATTTTGTTCTCTCTTGACTTGCTTCCAAATTTCTTTCATCCACTAGTGAATGATTCCAAACAATTAGTTTCCTCACCAACATGCATACTGCTGCAACAAAAATGAAAACAGAAACTATAATTAGGGTTTTTGTTGGTTTGTTTGTTTTTGCTTAGGCTAGTTTGACTTCGGTTTCAGTTACATGCAACAAAAGTCTTGACAAATATAAGGGGCAGCAAAGAAACTTGGACACAGAAACACAGAAAATAAGAAAATTTGACACATGGGCTGTACGGAGAAGAAAGAACAAAACAATATGAAGCAACATGCTTCAAAAACCACTAAAGATAGAAGTGAAGATTTATTTTCTTTTTCTGGTGTTAGTCACAAAGGAAGCTAAATGCAGGCGTCCACTCAATAGTGTTCCATTAAGAAAGTTTATCAAGCGTAGACTCCAGCCTCAACCTATGCTTCTTCAAATCTACCTTCCCACTACTTTAAATATCTCCCCTGTGTTCAGAGTTGAACCCAGTAGTAATTAGTCACTTCACTTTATACTATTTCAGCTCTGCAAATATTTTATCAGTATTCCCTCTTCCCCAATTTAGTCAATGGTAATTAAAACATTTCTTATTGGGACAATACATATTATTAATAGCTCTTGCTGAAGCTGGATTAGAGTATATCAGCAAAGCCATAGCCCTTCAAAAGTTTTGATATTAACACAAATGAAAATGAAGCTCTAAAACTGGAACACAACGATTAGAATCAAAAGTTTTCTCACCTATAACATAGCCACATCATAAAAATAAATATCTTACACAACTTTTACTAAAATTACTCTTAGTTCCATAACAGCACATTAGAAAAAAGATGCTGATAATCTGTCAAAATAAGAATTTTAGTCATACATGTAGAGAAATTCTTGTCACAAAATTTTAATTTACGAAAGAGATGGGGAGAAGAAAATATAGGGAAATATTTTAGTGACTTTGGGTAAAAAAAAAAAGTAAACCAAATGAAAAGCAGAAACTATAAAGAAAATGATTAGTGAACTGAAAACATTAAAATCAAAATTTTCTGTGTGGCAGAAGATACCATAGGCAAAATCAAAGTTCAGGCGACAGTCTGGGACAGTGTTTCTCAGAAGCACATAGTCACCACCTGGGGAGCTTTTAAAAGTACTGATTCATAGGTCCCATTCCCAGAGATTCTGATTTTATGTGGATGAAGATACAGCTGAGGTGCCTAGAGTTTTAAAAGCTCCCCAGGTGACTAAAATCTACAGCCAAGATGAAGAAAGTTGCAATGTATATAACCTATGAGGTATTTTTAACCAGAATTATTAAAGAATCTTATACGTCAATGAGAAAAAGGCAAAGAACCAATGTAAAATTGGACAAGGGATTTAAACAGGCAAATAATGAAAGAGAAAACTCAGATCAGTAAACGTACAAAAGATGCTCAGTTTTCTAGTAGTCAGGGAAATCCAAATTAATACGAGATGCCTGTTCACACTAAGCAGGTTGGCAAAATTACAAGGGTTTGTAATGCTGTGAAGCAACAAGAACTCTCAAACAGTGCTGGTAGGAGTGTAAATTGGTACAACCCTGTGATCGTTAATTTGATGTGTCATCTTGGCTAGGTTATGGTGTCTGGTTGCTTGGTCAGACAGCAGTCCAGATGTTGCTATGAAGGTATATTTTTAGATGTGATTAACCTTTAAATCAGTAGAGCTTGAGTAAAGCAGATTGCCCTCCATGATGTGGATGGGCTTCATCCAATCAGTTAAAGGACTTAAGAGCAAAGACTGAGGTTTCTTGAAAAAAGCAATTCTGCCCCAAGACCGCCCTGCCTAAATTTTCAGTTGCTGAGCTGCCTTGCAGATTTCAGGCTCAAGCCTGTAACATCAACTCTTACCTGAATCTCTAGCCTGCTGGCCTGCCCCACAAATTTTGGACTTGTCTACCCTCACGATCTTGTGAGCCCATTCAGTAAAATCTGTCTGTCTCTGTCTGTCTCTCTCTCCATGTTATACGTATATGATATAATCTGTGTGTGTGTGTGTCTGTGTTTTTGTGTGTCTTGTGTCGTGCGTATATACACAGAACCTCCTGATCCTGTTTCTCTGAAGAACCGTAAATAATACAAATTCACTTTGAAGAACAGTTTGGCAATTTCGGGAAAAGCTGAAGTTGAACAAGTTCTAGAAAAGCTAAAGATGGGCGTGGTCAATTTCAGATCTAGGTACGCAGCCTGCAGTCCCTCTCAAAGGGGCAGTACTGGCATTGTGGTCGGGAGCTGTAAAATGAGATGAAGGGATGGAACTTCTCTACGTTAAAGAGTGTGGGGTGGCGTGGGAGACAAATATGGCAAAATGTTAGAATGTGCTAAATCAGAGATGGAGTGTGTTTCATGTTGCCACATTATTTTCTGCACTTTTTCTGTGTGTTTGACATAGTCTGAAACTTTAATAAAAACAATTTTAAAGCAACTTCTGTTAAGCATGATGGCAATGGAAGTGGCCCTGACTGGTAGGCCAAATGCACTAAATCAAGCTCAAAGTAGAAAAGACAGTCTCAGCAGAGAGCAGGGATGGATGAGGAGAGGGGTTGAAGGAGAAAGCAAATAACTCGAGGACCCCAAAACTTTCAGAAGTCCCTTCGCGCACAGAACTTCCTTTAGTTTCAAAGATGGTTCATTCATCGTTAACCGGCAAAGGAGAGCATACACATTTGGCAGATTAAATGAGATCCACAGACATCACTGGTCATCTTGACCTTCATTGCTTAGTTAAGGCAGTGTTTGCCCAGTTTCTCTGCTGTAAAGGTACTATTTTCTCTTTTCCTAGAAGTTTTTGAGGATCATCTTGGAAAATATGATAAAATAAATGGTTAACTTGCTGTAATATCAGTGGAACCCTTTGATGATTATTGCAAGTGGGATTTATGAGAAGCTGGGAGAAGACAGCTCACAGCAAGGAAAAACTGTATAAGGATTTGAGTAGGACCGAGGTAGGAAAAAATAAAAGATGTTGCTTAGTCCCTTGTAGTTCACTATTTTTCTACTCTGCCTTCCTTTCCTTGCCTTGAAAGTGTTTTTTCTTCTTCCTTTTGTTAACTGGGTCCAGTTAGTTCCACATGGGCAGGAACCAAGTCTCTATTTGTTAATCTTTGTATCCCCAGAGGCTGTAATAGAGTCAGTGATAAATAGATGCTTACTGAAGAAAAGGAACGAAAGGGGAGAGAAGAAGAGGGAAGAGAAAAGATGGGAATAAAAGAGGAAATAACTGACCATAACAGATTATCAATGTATTCTTTAATATTTATTTTATGTTCCATACACAATTAATTTATTATAGGTGGAAGCAAAAGAAAAAAAAGCTACATACCATTGGCAAGGTTTTCCTTCTCTGAAAGCATCAACCTAAATTAAGACTAGAAAGAGCAGCGATACCTTATGTTTAACAAATGTAGCATCTTCAGCGGAGCTCCCTGTTTGGGAGAAGAGAAACAAGCATTAAGACTGCAGTTTCAAGGCTTTATTGCTTTCCTCACCTATACTTATACTGTAGTATGCCTGTGGGATCATCTAGATCAGAGCTGAGTCTGGTCATCATTTTCTTCCATGTGTTCATTCATTCACTCAATATCGGCAAAGTGAAACACTGCCTTGGGTGTTATCCAATTGAGTGAAGGGCTAGGGCCAAACACTGCAGGCAGGAATCTGCAGGCAGAAGGGTCAGCGGCCTGTTTGCCATCCCATGGACAGATATGTGTGGGCTTGGCATGGCTAGATACTTCAAGGGTTGTGCTCCAGAAAAGCAAACTTGCCTGCCCCCTCCTTGTGAGAACAGCCTTGCATGTAGAGGAAAACTGGTCTTCGAGCTTGGTTGCCAGAGAGAGGGCAAGGAGCCACCAAGCCCAGCAAGCTTACTACCAAGCAACCCACAGACAGCCACAGGGATGGCCCCGCAGACAATTTGTTTGTCTCACCACACTCAGTCCTCATTTAGCAGTAACCAAATACTGAATTTTTGTTTACCTTGCACTTAAGGAACTTATAGTAGGAGGTCAAATACATGTACACGAATACCACAATACAGAACGATCTATAACATGTACTATGTGAGTAGTCCAATTATTACGAATAGAGGAGTTTTTATGCCTTCTCATATTTTTGGCCTCAGGTTGAATATCACCTCCTCAGAAAAGCCTTCTCTGACTTCCAGAAGGAAGTCAATTCACTAAACGCACACTTGCTGAATTACTGATTGCTTTTGAAATTTTCATTACATGCAAGATTCACTGCAGTCATTTTGCCACAGCTGTTTTCCTCCAAGGATTTATGGGTTCAGCTCAGTTGATTATCAGTTTTGCGTGCATTTCATCTGAGGATGCCTAGCCCTCTTTGAGGGTAAACTTTCCATCAGAAAGGTTTTGCTGTCTTCTCTATTTTTGTAAACTGGAGCTTTGCCTCTACCCTGGCCACTCACTGACAGTGAAACCATTGCAGGGAACATTCTGAACAACCTGTTTTAGATATTTAGCAATTTTTGGTATATTCGTCATTTGGCAGACTGGTCTTTAGACAAATTTAGGCAAAATAGAACTTCCTTATCTGAGTTGGTTTCACTTTCCACCATACCGTTTCTCTATCTCCCTGCCCAGTTCACTTCCTTTCAGCACATAATAGTTGTAATTATTTCTTTGCTTTCTGGTTGAGTTTCTCCCACAGATTGTTCCTTCCTTTTGGAACAGTTGCATCCACAGCCCCTAGAATAATGACCAGCACGTTGTGACACAATATATATTTGCTGAATAAATGAATGAAAGTTTCAAGAAGGAAAGGATCTCTTTTAATTATTAACTAATTTAGTCATCCCAAACCTCAGGAGGTAGAGACTACCGTTGGCCCCACTATACAAATGAAAACTCAAAGTCAGAAGGCCCATGAAGGAACTTGAACTCAAGCAGGGCCTATTCCAGAGTCCACACACTTTGCGCTAAACTACCTCTAGTAGCACAGAGGCACCCATGTTACAGAAAGACTTGTACAGAGATACATGGACATAAAGGAAAGAAATATACATACATAAATAGAATATTCCTAGATTGATATTTTATATAGTAACAAATCAAGAAACATCTTAAATCCCAACAATTAGGGTATATCTAAATATATGATAAATATTATGCAGCCATTAAAAATATTGACACTGAAACATTCCTAAGAAAGAGAAATTATTTTTACTATAATGTTAAGTAAAATAGGATAAAAATTTATATATTATTCCAACTATATCAAAATACATACACTTATACATAGAGAAAAGAGATGATAACAAAATTTAACAGTAGTTATTTCAGCATTGGAATTACAGTTGATAAATACCCCAGGACAATGAGAGGTGATAATGAAGCTGGATAACATATTGATATACAGCCTAAAATGGAATGAGTGTAAACAGATGGCATATAAGAGGTTAGGCAAAATTGTAAAAACTAACCTAATTGTTAGAGTAGAATTTCTGAGTGTGGCAGAAACCACACTCTGTGTTCACGTTGCCTTTTTCCTCCTGTGCACTGACAAAGCACATTTCCCAGCCTCCTTTGGACTTAGGTGAGGTCATGTGACTGTGTTCTAGCCAACAGAATGTGGAAAATGATGTGCATTGCATTAGGGAACGAAATGTAACAGCAACAAATGAGTTAATGAACAAAATCTTTTTTTCTCTAAAATAGAGGGTAGCTGGTGTTAAAACAGGATAGATGGTGTAGAACCATGTGACAGAATAACTAATGGCCTGGGGAAGTTTAAGAGAAGTCTTCAGACCTAAAGTGCCCATTTGAATTGGATCATGGAGATAAGAATTTTCCAGGCAAAGCAAACAGGAGAAAGGATTTCTAGATGGAGAGAGTATCATGTGTAAGTACATGGAGTTGTAAAAAAACAAAAAAAAACATGGCCTGTGATTCAAAGGCCAGCTTTGTGGTTTGTGGGACAGAACGGAAAGACATAAAGCTGGAAAGAAACTTTGGGAAGGAACTTGTTTTAGGCCGCTGGTAAATGGGAACCAAAAAAAGGTAGCAGAGTAGTATGTCCAGATTTTCATTTTATTTTGGAGGAGGGGAGGTTAGACATACTTCTAGCAACAAGGTGGGTAACAGATGAAAAGTAGAATAACAAGCTTATTTTTAAAAATTTGATTCACTGGAAACATTTGAGGGGTGAGGGGGATGGAGACTGTACAGCACAGGAGACTGTGGGAGAAGTTCTATGTGGTTTTGTTCTGTTTCGTTTGTTTTTTTTTTTTACATCTTTATTGGAGTATAATTGCTTTACAATGGTGTGTTAGTTTCTGCTTTATAACAAAGTGAATCAGTTATACATATACATATGTTCCCATATCTCTTCCCTCTTGCGTCTCCCTCCCTCCCACCCTCCCTATCCCACCCCTCTAGGTGGCCACAAAGCACCAAGCTGATCTCCCTGTGCTATGCGGCTGCTTCCCACTAGCTATCTATTTCACATTTGGTAGTGTATATATGTCCATGCCACTCTCTCACTTTGTCACAGCTTACCCTTCCCCCTCCCCATATCCTCAACTCCATTCTCTAGTAGGTCTGTGTCTTTATTCCTGTCTTACCCCTAGGTTCTTCATGACATTTTTTTTTCTTAAATTCCATATATATGTGTTAGCATACGGTATTTGTCTTTCTCTTTCTGACTTACTTCACTCTGTATGACAGACTCTAGGTCCATCCACCTCATTACAAATAGTGCAATTTCGTTTCTTTTTATGGCTGAGTAATATTCCATTGTATATATGTGCCACACATCTTCTTTATCCATTCATCCAATGATGGACACTTAGGTTGTTTCCATCTCCAGGCTATTGTAAATAGAGCTGCAATGAACATTTTGGTACATGATTCTTTTTGAATTATGGTTTTCTCAGGGTATATGCCCAGTAGTGGGTCGTTTGTGTTTTGAGAACAGTGAAGTCCCCTTTTGAACAGATTAACTTCCAAGTGCCTGTATGATTAGAAATTTTACTCAAAACTCACCACTGCCACCTTGTGGAAGTACGGCAAAGAACCGAACTGTGTTTAAAGTCAGTATTTAACACTGGTCAGCTAGCTGAGGGGTTCCCAGATTTTTACCCGCAAAGGGTTTTATTATCTACCCTCCCCCCAAACTGAATCTATGATTTATGACGCTAAAAAACATCATTTATTGACAATTTTCTTTCCCATTTTTATAAATCAGATACATCTATAAATGTCAATCAGAGCTTCTGATCCATGATTATCAACTAGTATTTGTATTTTGAGTTGATTTCATTCCAATCAAAAGCAGAGAAGCATCAGGTTTTCATCATTCTTATACAGTTCCTGTTAAATAAATGTACGATTTGTTAGTTGTTTTGTTTATTTTTTAATAATACAAATAGTTTGCAAAGCCTCAATACTACCTGCAAAGTGATCCAAGTCTGTGGCCTGTGTTTACAAATCATGGATCTAATCCAGTGGTTTTCAACAGGGGACGACTGTGCCCTCCAGAAGACACTGGGCAATGTCTGGAGATATTTTGGTTGTCACAACTTGGAGGGAGGGCGTTGCAACTGGCATCTACTTGGTAGAGGCTGGGGATACTGCTACAATACATCCATTCTACAATACAAAGGGCAGTCCCCACAACAAGAATTGTCTGGCCCCAAATGTCACTAGTATTGAGGTTGAAAACCCCGATCGAGTCCAATCCCTTCATTGTTATCAGCGAAGAAACTGAGACCCAGAATGGTCACATGACTTTTCAAATTAGGCAATACATTCAAGGGTTCCAGAAATAGAACATATAAAAAGGCATACAGGACTTGAACAGACATTTCTCCAAAGATATGCAAGTGGCCAATAAGCACATGAAAAGTTGCTCCACATCATTAGTCATTAGGGAAATACAAATCAAACCCACAATAAGACGGCTTATTATTATTAGGATTACTAGGACGACTATGATAATATTTTTTAATGGTAAATAAGTGTTGGTGAGAATGTGGGGAAATTAGAAATCTCATACATTGCTAGTGGGAATGTAAAATGGTGCAGGCATTGTGGAAAGTAGTTTGGTAGCTCCTCAAAAAGTCAAGTACAGAATTACTGTATGACCCAACAATTCCACTCTTATATTGGAAGGATCAATCCGTGATAGCGTAAACATCCTCCACCTTCTGCTATAAGTGCAGTATAAAGACTGTAGCGGGCCTCTGCTCACAACGCAAAAGAAACAGATGGAGCGGGAGCCCACCACACCATGTTCTAGACTCCATGTAACCTCATCTGAAATATATTCTGTACTTGACTTACTTCGGTGCGTTTCACGTCCCTTAGCCTATCTAGTCTTGCTTCTCCCACTTCCCCTGAAGTGGGTTGACATGAGCATTGAGCATTACAGAACAGAGAGAAGGGGACCGTGTCAGAGGAGACCTCCCAGCACAGATTCTGTGGGAAAGTGAGGAGGAAACCCGAGAGCCCCAAATTCGTTCTCCCAGGTGTACGAGGACAAAGGAAGCCCCCACTAGCCAAGTTGGCAAGACATCACGTCCACTCTACAGGGTACACAGTGCACCCTCGAGGTAGGTGAGCAAACGAGAAACCAGAGCCGCCTCACGGCATTTGCAGCCTCGCAGGTATCCTCCCCTTGGCTTGGAGCAGCCGGTTTCCCAGAGGCCCGCGCACTGCCATGGAGGCGCGCACCCACCCGGCGCAGCTGGTTGCCAGGAGACATGCCCAGCCACCTCCTCCAATCAGCACGCACCTCTTTGCGTCCAATCACAGAAGCCAGAAGAGAGGTAGTCGGAGGTGAAAGGTCACGCTGCTATTTGGCGGCCATTTCTCTGGAAGCTACGCGGCTGGGGACCCTGCTGTGGCTCCTCCAGTCACGAGGGTCGGACGACAGCTGGGTCGGCGGCGAGTAGCCTGCAGCATTTGCCCACTACTGCAGCAGTAGTCGCGATGGTAAGGAGAAAGAGAGCGGCCAGCGTCCCGTGAGAGAGAGAGGGCGGGTGACCAGCCTTGCCGGGCCTGGTGGTTGGTTCGCGCGTTTCCCATTCATCCGCGTGAGGCGCGGCGCGCCGGGTGGCCAGCCCCTTTCTCCCTGCTCTGGGTGTCTGAGGCGCGCCCTCCTTCCGAAGCGCTCCCCTCCCCAGGAGTGCCCCTGCCCCCTTCCCCGTCTTCGTTTTGTATCCGAGCCTGAGGTGTCCTTGCTGCCTGGGGCCACAGGGCTGGGGTAAAAATGCAGCGGTTTTTCACGTCCCACTTATCACACTCCACAATCCGCTTTCGTCCCGTGAGGTTGGGGGGCCCTGCAGCCCTTTGGAATACAGAGCCCAGGCTTTGAGCATTCTCCTGTTCGTTTAGCAAAGCTTTACTGAGCGCCTGCCGCCTGCCAGGGCCAGGTAACGTTCTAGGTGCTAGGAATATAGGATAAAAAGTATTGATGCGGACCCTGCTCTAGGTTAACTCAGACATTAATCAAACAACGATAAATACATAATTTCGAATAACGTTAACTGCTAAGAAGGGAGCAAACGGTGCTGTGAGGGGGCGCCGAGGTACGTTAGAAGAGTGGTTACAGGTGGCATCCCTTGGACGAGGGATTGAACCTGAAATCTAAGAGATGTGGAATGCAGCCCCGTGAAGAGCAGGAGGAAGCGTGTGTACCTCAAGCTCAGGGAACAGGAGCACAGGCTGTGAGGCCGGAAGGAACACCTGACTAGCTGGAGGAATTGAGAAAGCCACAGCCGCCTGCAGGGATAGTGGTCATGAGATGGGGTCGGGCAAGACCTCTTAGGCCGTTTTAGGAGGTCTGGGTTCCACTCCAAGTGCACTTGGAAGCCATCGAAGCATTTTAAGCAGAGACATGGTATGATAAAAATAATACTTGCCATGTGGCTAATAAGTTGGAGAAAGATGAGTGAAAACTGGAGACCCATTTGAGATCACTGTGAATGTGCTTATTCTAGAGGCTTTAGTAGCCAAGGTTATTGGTTTTCTTTCTTTGGCCGATGAGTGAGCAGATGAGGAAAGGAAGAAAAGCCTGAATTCACTGGGGGTACTACCGGTTAGCTGAATAAACAAACATTAAGTGATTGCCCATATGTAGGAGGCACTGCAAAGTCAAAGAAGACCCAGTCCTAGCTCCTGGAATTCAGTTGAAGATCGTGGAGCATGATCTGTCCCTGCCTCCTCCTGTAGCCTCATACAAAACTAATTTGTGTGTCCCTGAGATCCCTTGTTCATTCACTCTTCCCCCCTTTTACATAGGTACCCCCACCCCCACCCCACCAGATCAGCCCTTTTCCCTCTGGAAATACCTCTCATCCTTTAAAACAGAGGCATTACTTATTTCAGGCAACTCTTCCTTTTCTTTTAACCTGGATTGTTTGATTGTTTGGTACCCTTGTACATAGCATATCTCCTCTTACTACATTGCAAAATAATTGTCTATTTGCATGTGTTTTGGCCCTCCCCCCTCCCACTGTGGGCCTGAGGACAGGGACTGTTATCTGCTTTTTTTTTTTTCTTTTTTCTGCCTTTACCTTTGTTTCTTTATGGCCTTGGAACAGTGAGTGATGCATATTAGGTGTTCAGTGTTTCTTAAGTGAACAATGAATACTTCTACAAGTCTTGATGGATTGAAGGTGAAATTGGCTAACTGGGTATTTAAGTTTCTCTGATGCTCTTCAACAAAAGTGAAAATTATGTAATAATGTGAGAGGGAAACAAGAGTTTTGCTTCATTTGGATACTATAAAATATTGGTGATTTGATAGAGAAGAGAGTAGGTAATGGAAGCCAAACTAAGGAAAAATAATCAATTGGGTTCTTTTTTTGTTCTTTGTGCAGAGTTTGCCCCTCAATCCCAAACCTTTCCTCAATGGATTAACAGGAAAGCCAGTAATGGTGAAGCTTAAGTGGGGAATGGAGTACAAAGGCTACCTGGTGTCTGTAGATGGCTATATGAACATGCAGGTAAGCTGAAGAGTTACAAAGATCATTAAATTGTATTTATTTTTCTTCACCTGACTCCTCAAAGGTTTAGTGTGACTTACAAAGTTGTAATTAGTTTAATTGACAGAGAAACACAGAGCAAAATTCAGGAATAAAGTCAAGGCCAAGGAGGGTGTTGTAACTGTGATAACTATGTATGAGACATATTAAAGCAAAATTCAAGCACGGATTTGACTCCTACGGTTAAAAGTAAGAAGAGCTCAGACATTTGATTCACAATGCCATAAGACAAATCCACTAGAGTTCGCAGAAAAAGCAAAACTTTTCCCAGCACTTAGCTCTGAGAGAAACTTTTCCAGTGAAATTCTTAAGTCTTTTGATGAATGCTAAATGTACAACATCAAAGTAATTTGATAAAAGCAATTTTTTTTTTTTTTTTTTTTTGCGTTACGCGGGCCTCTCACTGTCGTGGCCTCTCCCGTCGCGGAGCACAGGCTCCAGATGCGCAGGCTTAGCGGCCATGGCTCACAGGCCCAGCCGCTCCGCGGCATGTGGGATCTTCCCGGACCGGGGCACGAACCCGTGTCCCCTGCATCGGCAGGCGGACTCTCAACCACTGTGCCACCAGGGAAGCCCGATAAAAGCAATTCTTGAGGGAGAAGACAGACTGACCAAAAGAATTGATGAACTGGCTACTTGTCTATTAAACTAGCTTCTATAAATATTTCAGCCACGTTTTGTTTTTTGTTTTTAATTGAGGTAAAATATATATAGCACAAAATTTACCACTTTAACCATTTTCAAGTGTGCAACTCAGTGGCATTAACCGCATTCACATGGTTGTGCATCCATCACCATTATCCATTTAAAGAACTTTTTCATCATCCCGAAGGGAAACTCTGTACCCATTAAACAATAACTCCCCATTCCCTTTGCCTCCTGGTAAACACTGTTCTTTTTGTTTTTATTCTAGGAACCTCATATAAGTGGAATCCTACAATATTTGTCCTTGTGTGTCTGGCTTATTTCATTCAGCATGGTGTTTTCAGGGTTCATCCATGTTGTAGCATGTATCAGAATTTCATTCCTTTTTATGGTTGAAATATTCCATTGTGTGTAGCGGTCCCTCAGTATCCTTGGGGGATTGGTTCCAGGACCTGCCTGGTATACTGAAATTCACAGATGCTTGAGTCCATACTTGGCCTTCCGTATCCATGGTTCTGCATCAGCTTGTTCATGCGATCTCAAACCTGTGTTGTTCAAGGGTCAACTCTGCCTCATTTTAATCGTTCTTCTGTTGGTGAATATTTGAATTGTTTCCACCTTTTGACTGTTGTGAATAGTTCAGTGAACATAGGTGTACAAATATCAGAGTCTCTACTTTCAGTTCTTTTGAGTCTATATTCAGAAGTGGAATTGCTGTATCATACAGTAATTCTTTGTTTAATTTTTTGAGGAAGTGCCAGACTGTTTTCCACAGCAGCTGCATCATTTTACATTCCACCAACGATGTACAAGGGATCCAGTTTCTTAACATCCTCACCAACACTTGTTATTTTCTGTTGTTTTTTTTAATAGTCATCCTAATGAGTGTGAAGTGGTATCTCATTGTTTCGATTTGCATTTACTTAATGATTAGTGATGTTAAGATCTTTTTATGTGCTTATTGGTCATTTACATATCTTTGGAGAAATGCCTGTTCATGTCCTTTGTTCATTTTTAAATTGGGGTGTTTGGTTTTTTTGTTGTTTAATTCAATAGTTTTCAGCCAGGTTTTTGAAGAAAGAGTTTGAGGTTATATTTTCCTGAAGCGCAGGTATTTATGTGACTGATTAATGGCTGATGAGTGAACTTTAAAGGGTACCTAGATAGGTGGTCAAACCAATCATGACTCCCAAGTATTCCAAACTGATAGTGCAGTAGGCAAAGTACTAATAGGAGCACTTGTAGGCCCAAAGCTGACATTTTCCTTAATTTAAGAGTTTACCACCTGAACAGACAATGCTCACGTCCCCAAAGTTCTTATAGAGCATGGTTTTGGCCTGGAAAATTCCCTAAGCAGGAATCATTTACCAAGGCCATAGAGAAATTTGAAGACTATATCCATTGTGCTGAAAATGTTCCAGACTTAGATAGTGGTGATAATTACATAACTTTATGAATATACTAAAAACCACTGACTTGTATACTTTAAAAGAGAATTTTATAAAGAACTATATCTCATTAAAAGAAAGGGATAAAGAATACCCACCAAATACTTGGTTTTAGAAGTAATATGGCTTCCTAGTGAACCTGCCAGAGTTATGAAATGTATCTCTGAGTAACTAACCGCATTGGTGATGCTTTTCAGTTTGTTCACTCAGTGAATATTTACTGAGAGCCCCTATGTGCCTGGCACTGTGAATACACCAGTGAACAAAAACAAAAGTCCCTATCCTCAAGAAGTTTGTGTTTTAGTGATGGGAGATGGTAATATAATGTGATATGGTATCAGGTAATGATAGATGCTATGGAGCAAAAGTAGAAATGGAAGAGGGTGACAAGAGTGTACAGTATTAGATAGGATAGCCAGGGAAAGCCTCTCTGAGGAAGTAAATTTAAACAGAGATCAGAATTGAGTGAGCAACTAAAGAGAGTGTTTGGGGAAGGAGCATCCCAATCTGAGGGAACAGCAAGTTGCAAAGGCTTTGCGGCAGAAACATGCTTTTTCTTTTCAAGGCACAAGAAGGTGAGGGCAGAGTGAGTTACAGGAAGTATGATAGAAAGATTGGAGTGGTAGTCATGGAAGACCTTTTAAGGGATTGTAAGAATTTTGGATTTTATTTAAAATGTGATAATATACAAACAGCTCATACAACTCAATATCAAAAAAACAAAACAAAACCAAACAACCCAATCAAAAAATGGGCAGAAGACCTAAATAGACATTTCTCCAAAGAAGACATACACATGGCCAAAAGTCACATGAAAAGATGCTCAACATCACTAATTATTAGAAAAATACAAATCAAAACTACAATGAGGTATCACCTCACACTGGTCAGAATGGCCATCATCACAAAGTCTATAAATAATAAATGCTGGAGAGGGTGTGGAGAAAAGGGAACCCTCCTACACTGTTGGTGGGAATGTAAATTGGTGGAGCCACTATGGAGAACAGTATGGGGGGAGTTCCTTAAAAAACTAAAAAATAGGGCTTCCCTGGTGGCGCAGTGGTTGAGAGTCCGCCTGCCGATGCAGGGGACACGGGTTCGTGCCCCGGTCCGGGAGGATCCCACATGTCGCGGAGCGGCTGGGCCCGTGAGCCATGGCCGCTGAGCCTGCGCGTCCGGAGCCACGGCCGCTGAGCCTGCGCGTCCAGAGCTTGTGCTCCGCAACGCGAGAGGCCACAACAGTGAGAGGCCCGCGTACCGAAAAAAAAAAAAAAAAAAAAACTAAAAAATAGAGTGGGCTTCCCTGGTGGTGCAGTGGTTGAGAGTACGCCTGCCGATGCAGGGGACACGGGTTCGTGCCCCGGTCCTGGAAGATCCCACATGCCGTAGAGTGGCTGGGCCCGTGAGCCATGGTCGCTGAGCCTGCGCGTCTGGAGCCTGTGCTCCGCAATGGGAGAGGCCATAACGGTGAGAGGCCCGCGTACCACAAAAACAAACAAACAAACAAAAAATAGAGTTACCATATGACCCAGCAGTCCCACTCCTGGGCATATATCTGGAGAAAACACTAATTCAAAAAGATACATGCACCCCAGTGTTCATAGCAGTACTGTTTATAATAACCAAGACATGGATGGAAGTAACCTAAATGTCCATTGACAGATGAGTGAATAAAGAAGATGTGGTACATATGTATCACACACACACAATGGAATATTACTCAGCCATAAAAAGAATGCAGTAATGCCATTTGCAGCAACATGGATGGACCTAAAGATGATCATACTAAGTGAAGGAAGTCAGACAGAAAATGGCAAATATCATATGATATCACTTAAATGTGAAATCTAAAAAGTGATACAAATGAACTTATTTATAAAACAGAAACAGACTCGGAGACAGAAAACAAACCTATGGTTACCAAAGGGGAAGGAGTGGGGGAGAGATAAATTAGGAGCTTGGGATTAACAGATACACACTGCTGTGTATAAAATAGATAAACAACAAAGACCCACTGTATAAAACAGGGAACTATAACTATATTCAATATCTTATAATAACCTATAATGGAAAAGAATCTGAAAAATGGGGTAACTGAATTACTTTGCTGAGCACCTGAAACTAACACAGTATTGTAAATCAGCTATAGTTCAATTTTTTTAAAGTGTGGTAGAAGGCCTTTGGAGCATTATTATAATTTAGAAACCAGTTTAAATGTTGGTGGTGAACATCTGCCGGAAATAATCACTTTAAAAAAAAATTAGTTGATGTTAATACATTATTTCTGAGAGCTATTGCATACAAAACTAATTGTTGGCAACAATTTCAGACAAAACCATATCCCCTGAGTATAAGAGGTTATTTTTTGTTCTCTATAGGAGAAGGAATAATATCCAGTAGCATTATTAATTCATTAACATGTTTTAAATGCCTTACCTTATATCCTCTCTAAGACCTATTTTTCTTTCCCTTTGCCCACTTGCCTAGTTAATGAAGGAAACTTCCCTGTTTCCTTTCTATCTTGTTCATTTCTTTTGTGAGTCCCAGTAGCACTGATTGTAATTTTTTTAAATTATAAGTAAAGTTTATTATCTTTATGTAAAAGGAAAGCTAAACATTTTGATGTAAAATTAGAAATAATAGAGTTCTCTAAAGTAACTATAAAGGTCACTCTTAATTAAACCTCCTCTTAAGAACTTATTTTTTTCCTGTTTATTAGCACATAATTTTTTAAAATTCTTATTCAGTTCTTTAGTTTGGTTGTTGACTAATATAAGAGTATTTGGTATTTTAGCCATAGCTTTTGTACCCTTTGGGTTCCTCAATATGATATAATGCTATTACTCTGAGAAAAGTTAACGTCTGTTTCTTTAGACCTGAATTATTCACAGCTTATTCATAAATTGGAGACTGTCTTCCTTGACATGTTGTTTTAATGTTTAATAGAAAGAAATATTACATTATTGAGATTTAAAAAATTGTGTTGAAACGAGCTTTATTATATATCAGTTCTACATCCATCAATGTTAACTTTACTGAATGTTTATATGAAACCAAAAAGTACTACAGTAGTAATAGAAAACTAATCTTCTAATTATTGTAGGTAAATGTGAGTCATTGGTACCGAAAGTTCTCTGTTAATAAGTTCTCTCACCAATATTAGGTGTATAATACTATTTTCCTCTTGTGTGATTATACTAATATATTTTCTTTTTATTTAAAGCTTGCAAACACAGAAGAATACATAGATGGAGCATTATCTGGACATCTGGGTGAAGTTTTAATAAGGTAACAAAACATCAGTAGTTTATATAAGGAGTTACTGGTGAGCAGTAAAAATACCTGTTTAAATAAACTATTAGTGCCCCAATCTCAGAATTACTTTTTTTTAATCACTATTAATTTTAACATAACATTCTACAACTAGACTTCAAGATTCTTGAAATTGTTAAACTTGTCAAAGCAGATTTAAATATTTGGGAGTTGTTCATTCTTAAGGTTTTTCTAGTGTTGATATTAAACTTTCTAGCTCTTAACTGTACCTTTTTCAGTGGTTTTAGTTGCAAGAGCTTGGTTTTGAATTTTAGGTGGGTCTGGCTGCTATTAGGGATTCGTATTACACTTATTTTCTAGAACTAGCTTCACATCTCCAAATTCTAGTCATTATTCCCTTTGGAAGATCATAAAGATACCATTTTATAACAACTGCATGGTATAAAAATGAGTGTCATGTGCTCTTTAACAAACCAAAGGTAAAATTTTTTTTAAAAGAGAAAGAAATGATGTATTGTAATTTTAGCATTAATATTTTTGTAATGAAAAAATCTAATAAACGTAGTAATTCAGATCTTATATGGTTTCTTGTTGGAACAACAAAATGGACTGTTTTTCTGTTTACAGGTGTAATAATGTCCTTTATATCAGGGGTGTTGAAGAAGAAGAAGAAGATGGGGAAATGAGAGAATAGCATCTTTCGGGGGGAATTTTTTTTATATATATTTGTAGACAATAAAGATTTGTTTGTTTTTCAACTTGACTGTGAGCTATTCATATTCAGATATTTACATGCAGAGCTCAAATGTTGAAACAGTTGAAAAATTATTCACAGAACTAATGCTTTAAAAGCCACCCAACTTTATTCAAGTTGGTTTTCATGTAAGCCCAATGCTGTATTTTTTTTCTATAAGGGAAATTTATTTATATGCTCTATAAATGTTTATGAAAGTCAGTTTTATCCCTTGTAATTGTATATTAACTGAGACCTTTTAAAAGCAACTGTTTATTTTAGAGTTATTTTTGAGCCACTTTTGACACATATAAAGTTAAATATTTTATTAGAGTTAATATAGACTTTTACTTACTAGTCAATAAATTACATGTTAATTCTATATCAATGTGAGCTAAATGATATGCACATTACAGCTAAAATTGAAACGTCACCTGAAAATTAAGATGGTTTTGAGTATAGAACACAACAGAAATTGTGAACTGACATGTAGGCTGAAGACATATTGTTTGTTCACTTAAGAGAATTAAGTTTTCTGAACAGAACCCCTTAATGTGAATTAAAAATCAGTCTCATGGTTGGTTATGTCTCATTATGTTCTCATGAGAACATAATCTAGTAGTTTTCATTTAAGTTTTAAACTCCTCAAATCAGTATTTTAGAGTTGCACATTGTTAAAATGTATACTCCACAGTGATAAAATTGACACTATGAACTTTCCTGTGGACTGGTTGAAAAAAAAAAGATTATTTAAAGTCTTAGGTTGTCAGAATGCCATTATTGCACTTAAATGGTCATTCACCATACAGTTACATCAGTAAGGTCACTTTGGATGTGTATCCCCACCTGGGACAACAGAAAGTATAAATGTTTAGCTATATGGAATAATGGTTAGGATGTGGATAATAAAGGTCTTCAACAAAAGAAAATAACTCCCATTTCCAATCCTAAGAGCCTTTTAGAGTAAGGACCTGTCTTCCTGAAATTGGTTAGGCCTGTGTGTGGGGCAGAATATTGCCATTACTGAAAAGCAAAAATCTGCAAAATATGCCTAAAGCATTCTGGTTATAAATGTCTTACTGCTCCTATTCAAGTGAAAAAATATTCTTCCTCCAGTGATTTTGTTCTTGTATCCTTGACTAAAAGTAGTTCACGTTTGTTAGCAGATGGAGGTTTTGAGCGGTACATAAGTTGTCTTCCCAGCTGAAACAAAAGAAAAAGTAGTTAATATTTTCATATAACCATTTTCTATTGAAGTGTAACTAAAATACTAATATTAACTTGATTTTTCTGAAGAATAATATAGTTTAAAATAGTAAATAATAATCTCAATTACAAAGGGATTGATAACCTAATGGATGTCCAAATGCAGGCAAAGTTAAGTAACGAATGGAGCACCATGGTATGCAGAAGACAGGGCAGTTAGGTTTTATGGGCAAGTGGGAGGATTTAGATAAAGTCATCAGATAGCTTGTGTTTCAGGTATGCTAAGCTTAGAGAAACTCCATGTTTGAGGCCAACACTTCATTTCTCAGTAACTGCCATAGCTAATTTCTACTCCATTGGTTCAAAGAGACCACTTTCCTCTGCTAAGCAACAACTGACTGGCATTTAAAAATCCTGTTAGGGCTTCCCTGGTGGCGCAGTGGTTGAGGGTCCGCCTGCCGATGCGGGGAGCGCGGGTTCGTGCCCCGGTCTGGGAGGGTCCCGCGTGCCGCGGAGCGGCTGGGCCCGTGGGCCATGGCCGCTGGGCCTGCGCGTCCGGAGCCTGTGCTCCCCGGCGGGAGAGGCCGCAGCGGTGAGAGGCCCGCGTACCGCAAAAAAAAAAAAAAAAAAAAAAAAAAAAAATCCTGTTAAACAAAACCTTGAGAAAACCATGTACTATTTTCTTAGGCACGAGAAATCCTGGTGGCTCTTGGTCCCACCAGGAGAGGCTTAGGAATACCCCAGTTCATACCTGTTTATTCTCTCTGGAGCATATACTCAAGTATATCATACTAATCTTTCTCTTTGAGTCTTTTCTCCCCCTTCTCCTTATTCATTTATTTATTTTTTGTTTTGCCTTTATATCTGAATTTGTATAAATTAAATGTATAAGAAAACTGTTCTGTTAGACATGAAATTTGATGGGACATTTCCATTGTGCCTCAAAAGGGGCACCAACCCTGTGTGACTGTCCCCTGCATTGCAGAATGTTTGACATTCCTGACTCCAGAGAACTAAATAGCACTAGCAGTCCTCCCCTCATTATAACAACAAAAATATCCTTAGACGACTGGAATCCTTGAATTCCTTTCCTAATGTCATATTTTTTCCCTCACTGGTGATGATCTCCTTTGATAACCTTTGTTATTAATTTCTGTCTGGGAAAATCGCCAGTGATGAAATGTCCTAAATGTCCTCTGAAAGAGTAAAATCTTCTTTCAGAGGTCTTCATACATTGTTGACTTATCAACATTCTTTCTCCAATTTTCTTCCAGATTTAGTTTTCATTCTCATTTTTAGTCTGTTAATTCAGTAAGCATTTATTGAGTGTCCACTATGTGCCAGGCATTGGGGATACAAAGGTCATAAAACTCATTCATGGTCTAAAAGGAAAGGTGGATATATTAAAAAATAATCACTTTAATTTGGTGAGTTTAGTAAATAATAGTATATACATGTAGCAGGGTGATGAATGGTTAATTCTCTCTTAGAAGAAGAGAAGTTAGAGTTGAACTTCTCAAGAGAAGCAGAGTTGAACTAGATAAGTACAGACCCTTTTAAAGATGAAATGCTTATTTAAATAAAATTAATCATCACTTTTTGACATAGTACATATTAACAGTTACCATACTTCAGAACTTTAAGTACTTACCTCAAAGGCTGGTTGTGAGGCACAGAAGCATTCACTATAGGTTAGCTGTGACTATGGTGAGAATCAATGTCCATATTAGCTTTGCAGTTAACTATGAGATTGCCTTCCTGGAACATACTTCAGACTCTAGCTCAGAGGAGGGAGAGTGGCATATAGAAACAAAAGGCTCTTCACACCTAGGGGGAGTCATAGACCACGTGCACTCTGTGACTGCCCAATTCTAAACTTACTGAACAGGTAATCTTGAAATATGAAGAACCTTGGCTTCTGGTCAGATTCTGCTGCTAAATCTGAAGTGACTCTGGGTAAATTATTTTAACTTCAACTATAAGTCTCATTTTTTTACAGTGTGAGGATTAAAAGACCCTTCCAGTAATATGTAATTCACTTACTATTATTTTTTTAATTCTCTAGTTTCATGGCACCTGGAGCTAAAGAAAAAGAGGAGAGGGGAGAGGTTTCTTTTACCAAAAAGTTAGTCTAATGGAGAACTGTAGGACCAGTAATTTGAATCATTCTAAAAGTAGCAAGGAACCAGAGAGAGATCAATTTAAGCTGTTAGCAATCTTACTGAAGTTTAACCTGGATAAATTACATGAGTTAGGTATTTTGTTTTTGC
Organism: Lagenorhynchus albirostris; assembly: GCF_949774975.1. Lineage (NCBI taxonomy): Eukaryota > Metazoa > Chordata > Mammalia > Artiodactyla > Delphinidae > Lagenorhynchus > Lagenorhynchus albirostris. The sequence continues at coordinate 25,339,750 of NC_083105.1, read as the reverse complement.
ACCACAGAAGCCCTCACACATTGATGTAGTGGAACCTATTAATAACAAAACACAAACCTTTTTCTTTGGTTGTGCTCCTGCTCTTTCCAGAGCAGTTTTTAGCCTTTCCTCCTGGTGTTTTTGTTTTTCTTTCACTTTCTCTTCACGCAACCTGTCAAGAGGGGAAGACATTGTTCTAACTATAAATCACAGAAAGTAAAAAAGACCTACATCATTACTATTTGGTAAAGAATTATGTAAATATTATAAAGTTTCCTTTAAGGTTAAATGAAAATAATACTTCATCTTCACCCAAATCTATGGGTTTTGAATATTCAGGTGAAATTTCAACAACAAATCCTGTTTGTGTTGAAATGGGAAGAAAATGCATGTCACCATTTTGGAAGAAGTAAAATCTATCCAAATCTTGGTCTAAAACAAGCACCTCAGCAAAGCTTTCTCATCACTCCATTTACAGTTCGGTACTTCGCAGTTAATCCGTATGGCAGCCACTTGAATTAATTTCCAGCTATTTCCCCCTCTTTTTAAACCTTTTTATTGAAGTATAATGTGGAGAAAAGTACACAGATCACAAGTGTATATAGTTCAATGGATAACCACAAAAACATACTTTCCAGTAAATCTTTTTGAATGTTATCCTCAAATTAAGGCCAAGAAATAGTATTTGTCTTCGTTCTCTTCAGAGTTGTTATGAGGATAAAATTAAATGAGCTGACTTATGCAAACTGTCTAGTCCAATGCCTGGTACAGAATAACCACTGGACAAGTGATAGCTTTTGTATGGATGTATATAATTATCAATGTAACATTCACTGAACATTTTTTATGCAAAATTAGGTGTTATGTTAGGTGCCTCCAAACCATGGGAAAAATCCAGTAAAATTCTCCTTTTGATAAGAATGATAAGTAATTGGAATTAGGTTCATGTATCACTACTGGAAATAGTAGTAATTACAAGATGCAAATGCTCTTAGTATAATTAGTCAAAGGTCATCTTCTGGAAGGAGTGATTTTCATTTATGATTTCTTAAAAAAATTGCTTCATATTCAATAAAATCCCATCAGGATCACCTTAATATATTCTGGACTTTGTTTTTATATGGAGGAAACCATATCCCCCCCACCCCAGTAACGTAAGCAGTAACAAAGTATCTAATATTAATGGCTACTCTTTGAGTACTTACTATATGCCAAGCATGCTTTAGCGCTTTACATAGATTATTTAATTTAATCCTCACAACAACCCTGTGAGATAAGTTCCATTATTACTGCCATTTTACAGATAAGGAAACTGAAACTTAAGAGAGGTTGTGTGGCCTGCCTAAGGTCACAAAAGTTGTAAATGGCAGAACCTGGATTGAACCCAGGCAGGTCAGCTCTAATGCCCATGCTCATAGCCATAGTTCTAGTATGCCTGCCAACATGTTTTTTTGCTATAACAAGAACATTATTCCACCTATAAGCATTCTCTATATGCTACATTATACTAGGGATCATATTTATAATAATCATTGCCTCAAAGGTAGTATGTACATAAAATCCTTATTTAACTTGGTATGGAAATTTCTAAATCAGTGAATTCTCCGGGAAAGGCCCCAAGCTAGGCAAAGATGGGACATGGGGGCTGGGCAGGGGTGGAGGTGAGGGTGGTGGTATGTGTTCCAGGGATGGCAATCTTCATGAGATTATCTTGAGGAATAAATGAGTTAATGAGTAAATGTGATGTATGTAAGTGTTGGCAGTTAGGAACTGAGGAAAACCCTCATTACATGGCTCTAACTTTCAAACAATTCCTTCATAGGTTGAGTCTCCCTGTAGTTTTCCAATGAAAGGCTCCTAATTCTAGTCTTGGGCCCTTCACCACAAGTATAGTTCTCCTTCTACATTATAGCCCTTTGAAAATTTTCATGTAAGTAGTGAATATTCACTCTGAAAATTCACTTTTTCAGGCTAGAAGGACCCCTTGCCCATCCGAAACTATGTCATTTGCCCCTGATGAACTCTCCTTCACAGTGCTCGTTTTACCATTGATAACGAGATGTTTATTTCGTAAGAATATGGATGTTATGTGTCTCCACACTAAATAATAGCTCCATGAGGAGGGCAGGGCTGGGTTTGATTCCACTGTGTCTCTATATTGCGTATAATAGAGACTTGCTGTATAATAGACTTCCTTAATGTGTGTGGAATCCAAGCAAAAACAGCTTCTCATTAAGTCTTTCACTACATTTATATCATAAGACAGTGACTGTACTTTTGCCGTCGTTCTTTCTGTTTCATCCTCTCAATTGCCTCCACGGTTTCTTTGGGAATGGATTCAATGAGATCACTCAGTTCCACCAGGCGAGACTCTACTTTTACCAGCTTTTGAACTGGGTTGAGGCTGCCAACCTCAGCATCTCCAATGCAGACTTTGTATACTTGATTAATTTTTTTACTAAGAGAGTCTATCAGTTTTTCCTGAGGTTGAGAAGAAAAGGAGAGCAGAAAACATAAAATTTCATTACTATTTTCTTGTTCATTCAATAAACGTAAAATTCCCTTTTACTATATTATAATGAAAAAGGCTTTTATGTTCTTCTAAGTATTTCCTTTTTTAAAAGAAAAACTTTAGTACAACATAGAACAGTGAGAAAATGCAGCATTGAATTTATGTTATAATTTATAGTCAGATCATTACTATAGTAACACCTTGGATTATTTTCTTTAAAAATATTTCAGTCTAGGTATAAAAATAACTTAATAGGACAGATTGTCTTTTTGCTTGAATGTTTTCTGTATCATTCTCACTCAAGTAGACACTACATAAACATTTTAAATCCTTTTTTTCCCCACTCTAACGCATTTCCTAGCAGCACAGTGTGTGAGCTCCCTTTTTTGCCCTTACTATTCTAATTTGCTAAAACTATAATCCTGTATGATAGTTATTTGCATACATGCCTTATCTCCCCTCCTAGACTGTAAGCACCTGGAAGGCAGGAGCTATTTCTTATTTTTACACTTATATCTAAAGCAGCACCTTGCACATAACTGTGCACTTAATAAATGTTTGCTGATTAAATGAATGCATTCTCTAAGGAAAAAAAAAGTTACAAGCAAACAGATTCCTAAGCTGGCCTGTAAAATCTTTTGAGGAGTTTTTTCATTCTCTCCACTGGGAAGCCATTCTAGTACTCCAGTCTAAGCAGAGGCTTAGGCCAAACCTTGCTGATCCCTGTACCTGGCCACTGTGCCGTTTTAACTGTTGGTAGAGATGCTCGAGCTTGTAGGTAACATGTTTCGGGACCGTAAGGAAACTTTCTGTCTCTACAGTGTGTACCCGGCATTCGCAGATAAAAGGATCTCAATAAACTGAGCAAAGTAAATCGTTCTCCAGGTAGCATCCTGCCCTCATTCCTGCTTCTGCTCAGGAAGATGGGAATCACCATAAAGCCAAGGACAAATAATCCTCAAGACAGATGTAGCTCCAGGAGCCATGGGAGACCCCTCCTGAAACCACAGACTCATTACAGAGCCACCAACACTTAATTACAAGTCAAGATCTGTTACCAATAGTTTACTTCAAACAGCTTGTCTGTCCCACCTAGTTTAACAAGCTTTCTGATGGTCCTGTTTGCCATAAAGTCCCCCGTTTTTCTTCTAAAGTAACACTTACTGTATTCCCTATTTATATTTAAAATATGCTTCTTCTAGGAAATTTGGAGAAATACAAAATAATGTTAAAGGAAAAAGTAAAAAAAAGCAAAAGTCCTATTTGCCATAAAGCTTTTTTCTTTCCCTTTCTAAATAACATTTATTGTATTCCTATTTATATTAACACATTCCTTTTAGAAACTTTAGATGTATAGAAAAATATAAAAGGAAAAAAGTATAACTCATCAAGGGGCTAAAATATTGTACTTGGATATGGAAAAAATTACTGTAATGTGGGTCATTAAAAATATATATTCTGAGAAAACATCTTTAATATGAGAATGATTAGTAAGTTGATGGAAGTTTTGTGGGGAAACCTCTTGAACACTTAGAAAGAGCTTTAGAGATGGATGGGCAGCGACCTTTCAGCATGTCTTGTTTTCTTTTTAAGTTCTGCCTGTCAAACAGGAGAGGAAAAGACAAGTAGAGATATTTTATTAAGATAACAAGTTAAGAACAGTGTAAGAAGTAGGATTGGGGAATGAGGTTAAAGAAAATACTCATGTATGAAAAAGAGATTGAGGGCCTGGCCCAACAGAGCAGAAGGACAAGGAAAAAGGGAGCTCAAGGCACAGGCCTACAGATGACAGAGAAGTAAAGCATCAGTCCCATCCCTGGAGCTGCCACCAGATGGCGGGCCCAGCCCAGAGCACCTCGGAGGAGGAGCAGCCAAGAGAGGCTGCAAGAAGTGGGAGGAGATGCTGCTTCCTGCTGTGTAGCGGGACAGGATCGGGACAGGACCGTGAAAGGCTCAGAATACTGGATACGAACTCTGGATGCCTTCAGCAGTGAATGGGAAGTGATCTTACTAGAGCAATGATTAGGAGAAATAGTTGTATCAAAACTGGATAGGCGAGGGGGTAGATGTCTAGATGACCTTTAAAGTCCTTTCCAACTCAAGGATTCTGTAATTCTAATCCATGTTATGTTCTGCTGAGTGCTGACTGTAAACAGCTTTTGCAATTGAACTTGATTAGCTCCCTGTGCCCAAGAACGATAAAACGAGAGATGAGGACGTTCTGCAAATTGAACAACGGAATAGCTTACATTCCATTTCATGTTCGATAAACAACTGCACAAAACAACATGTATGAATCTCACAAACATAATGTTGAGAGGAAGAAACCAGACAAGCCAGACATATTACATGATTCCATTTATATAAAGTTCAAAAACATGAAAGCTAATCGATGGTGAGAGAAGTAAAGATAGTGGTCATCTTGGGTGTATGGCAGAGACTGGAACGGGGCATGCGGGAGGCTTCTGGGGGTGGTAATGGTGTGTTCACCTTGAGGAAATTCCTTGAGAGATAAACTTAGGATCTGTGCACTTTTCAGTATTACATTATAGTTGAGTTTAAAATTTTATTTTAAAAGTAAAATATTGAATCAAGGAAAAATGTTTTTAGGGGATTAAGTACAGTTAAGAGTGTGGAAATTTTGAAAGAATAAAGTACTCATAGCTCCAAAATACCTATGATAATTTATGAATATTAAAATTAGACACAGCTATGCTTATTCACTCATAAAGGATTATGTTTTGCACATTTCAACATATGAAAAGAATGGGAGTGGGGAAGCTGGAAAATTCTTAGAAAAGAATACTTTCCCCTGCCAATTGTCCTGCTCTGCCTCTGCTTCTCTGCCCCAACATTTCACATTTTTGGGAGACACTGTGAATTATTAGCTCCATTTTCCCAGAGTATATAATACACGGATGCCAAAATTACACTTGTGACCCAAATGTCATAGTCTTTAAAAAAGTAATTTTCAGATCAATTCTATCTTCTCCATTTAGGGCTCTGGTTGCTTCAAAGTTTGAGTATTGAAATGCCACTTTTTTTCATAGCCACCCTAAATTTGGATGAAAGGGGCTTGGTGGAGGGCACGGGGAGATACCACTGATATTTACCTGACATTTTTCATGTTACTCAGTTTCAGAATTATTTAAAACAGAATTGAAGGGTGGAAACAACCCAAGTGTCTGTCAACAGATGAATGGATAGACAAACTGTGGTATAAAAATACAGCAGAATATTATTTGGCTGTAAAAAGGAATGAAATTCTGATGCATGCTACAACATGGATGAACCTTGAAAACATGCTAAGTGAAATAAGCCATAAACAGAAGTCCAGATACTGTATGCTTCCATATATATGAGGCAACTTTATAGAGACAGAAAGTAGAACAGAGGTTACCAGAAGCTGGAAGGTGGGGGAATGGGGAATTATTATTTCATGGGTACAGAGTTTCTGTTTGGGATGATGAAAAATTCTGTAAATAGATAATGGTGATGCTTATGCAATATTGCAAATATACTTAATGCCACTGAATTGTACGCTTAAAATGGTTAACTTGTAAATTTTATGTTGTGTATATTTTACCACAATTTAAAAAAAGGTTTAAAAAAAACCCCAGCATTGAAGAACTGAGAGGTGGCTGTCATCACACTTCCTGCTCTGGCAGTGCACAGTCCTATCCCCTCCTACCTCCGGGTGTTATGCCACCCTAGGAAATGTGGGCTGTGAAGGAGCCATAAACAGGTTTGTCTTTTATAACCCTGCCCACCTATGGGCAGGGGAGCATAGTCATCTTCTGATAGAGTCCCCTTAAATCTACCTGTGTTTGAAAATCAAGTTCATAACTATAATTGTGATATTAGTCTCACATATGAGTTTTGAATTTTATTCATTTGAGATTTTTACAAGAAAACCAATGTTAGCTGGAGTTTGTTATGGGTCTTAAAACTAACCTAATCATTCATTCAACAAACATTTATTGAGCACTTACTTTATGAGGACACTAAACTTAGCTGACTAGATAGGGTAAGACAACCCCTACCCTGGGGTTTGCATGGAGCTGGGAGAAACCAGTACGCAAACAGATAAGCACACGTGGATCTATGCAGACCCGAAAGAGGCCACAATCTATTACAAGCTCACTGTTGGGAAGATAATTCCTTTCAGTGCTGATTCAGTGATTCCTCTGTTAATTATTTGCCCCTCAAATTAATACCAAAATGATCACAGGTAGTGAAATACTTCATATGTATGGTAATATGTATACTGACTAAAAGAAATGTATTTATAGGCGGGGAAATCTCAGCATCATACTTTGTAACATTTTAAGAGAACTCCAATGCCAATTTAAATGCTTTCTATCTACTGTGAAATTAGCTATTACATATTGACAAGGTAATTATTTCCAAGCTGCTTTCTGGGCTCCATCATCAACCTGGGACTTGTGGTTTGCTTTAATTCCCCTATTCCAATGCTTAATACACAGGGAATGCAGATTATTAATATCATGAGCCAAAATAAAATTACTACAGGCAAAGAATGATTACCTGAGCATCTGAATTACATTCTCCAAAACTAAATAGCCGGGACCTTAATTCCAGTTCTGATGCTTTTTCCTCTTCTCTTACACAGTTAACCTTAAGCATTTCCTTGTGTTCCAAAAGAAACTCTATGTTGGTATTTCTATTGCAAAAGAAGAAAGAGACCCTTGTCTGTAATTTGTGGTTTAGTGAAATAAGCCATCAGTCAGGAGCTTCAGCACTCCCTCCAGATCATGTGTCAACATCCTATGTCTAGCAAGCCAAATACAAGTTTATATTTTAAGACATTGACAAAGTACATGCAACTTTTCAGGTTAAAGTGAGAAAAATAAATGCACAGATGCTTTTTAACTTCCATCAGGAAGCATTTTTCTCACCCCACCCCCACTTCTGTGGTTCCCCTGAGTCCCCCAAATAGAAAGCAGCAGAGCTGAGGTATCGGGAGCCCAAGCTGTGTGACCTAGTATGTCAGCGTTCTCAAACCTGGCTGATAATCAGAATATCTGAGGAGCCACTGGGTAAAGTACAGACTCCTGACTACTCACTTAGAGATTCTGATATAGATCCCCTTTTCCTGCCCAACCATACCCACCCCATCCCCTCAAATCATATTGTCAGGGCGGGGGCCCCATACACTGAGGACTGGGAGAGAGGAGACAAGGATTAAAAGGATACAGTAGTCTACTGGGTGATTATGAGATTATGGTTTTAGGTTCTTAACTTATGAACAAGTTAATATGTTCCAAAGTTCAATGTAGTTTGACTTAACTATTTAAAATGATTGCTGTCTTCTGATCCAGAAGACTCTTCCCAAAAAAGGTTCTACACATTTTTAGTGTAGAGTAGATATAAAGGTCTATTCTCTGCAACTTGAAGCTATTTTCCAAAATTGTAATCATATAAAATTTTAGAGTAGAAAGGAATTTTGTGAGTCATCAAATCCAGCCTCCTTCCCAACAGAAATCCTTTTTTATAGTAGCCCTGATATATCAATATGTACATTATAAAATGATATATTTAAGTCACACACAAAAAAAACTTTTGCTGAGAGTCACAGCCAAGTAAAAGGCATTTATTAGCATTATCCAAAGCATGAATTGATTAGCCAGATGATAGCATAAAACTGTATTGAACAAAAATTAAGGCAGTAGGTGACATTTCAATTCTTTTTAATCTTTTAAATTGTCTCTTATTATTGCTAGCTAGGAAAATATTTTGACAAGTGAAAAGTAGGGACTAAAATTAAACTAAAGCCAGTCTATTCTGTGTAAATATAACTTCTACCTTTTCCACTCTTCAGTGTAAACTATTATTAACAAAAATCCCATCCTAAATCCAGAGAGACCACAAGGAAGGGCCATACATAAATGAGTTGGACTTTATCTCTGGTTAGAAATCGGTTAATAGAATAAGTCTACTTGTTTTTAATGACTTACATTTTATCCTGTATAAGTTTTTCTTTTTTATTTACATCTTTAAGATTTTCATCTACATCTTGGGAGTATTGTACCAAAGTAAGATTCTGCTCTTCCAGCTCTGTGAGGACCTGAAGTAACTCTTCGGGTTCTTTGAAATAAAGTTCTGGCTCCTAATCAATCAATAATGAAGAATATAATTCGCTTAAAAACATGCTACCTGTGTACATGTGACATCTAGGGAAGAAACAGTGGGGTAAAGGAATACCGTTCTGATTATGAGGGAGACATGGGCAGAGATTGACAAAGGAGCCTATTTCCACATGAGAGCTGGCCTTCAGGAAGAGAGCACTTTGGGTGTTGGGGGGAGATCAAGGTTATTAGGGAAGGGGAAAAGGAAGAGGGTGAGGAAAAGAGAAGGAAGAAGGGATGGAGCAGAGGAGGAGGCAAGGGCAGGAAAAAGGGAAATGGCAGGTCTACAGAAAGGTAAGGGGAGAGGAACAGAAGAACGAGAAAGACAGGAGGCTAAGTGGAGGTCATTTTCTCCCCACATTTTAATGATTTTCTATTTTCCAAAATTTTAAGTATAAGTTTATATTACTTTAAGTAAATTTAATTATTAGCAAGATGACTTGAATATTTGCACACCCATGTTCATCATATTTACTATAGCCAAGAGGTGGAAGTAACCTAAATGTCCATAGACGGATGGATGGGTAAAGAAAATGTGGTATATCCATTCAGCCTTAAAAAAAAAGGAAATCCTGTCATTTGCTACAATATGGATAAACCTGGAAGACATGAGGACATGAGACTAAGCGAAATAAGCCAGTCATGAAAGACAAATACTGCATGATTCCACTTTTACGAGGTATATAAAGTAATCAAACTCTTAGAAATGTAAAGTAGAACGTGGTTGCTAGAGGGAGTGGGCATAGGGGAGTTGTTCAATTGGTGTATAGTTTCAGTTTTGCAAGGTGAAAAAGTTCTAGAGGTCTGTTACACATCAGTGTGCTTATAGCTAACACTACAGTACCATACACTTAAAAATGGTTAAGATGGTAAATTATGTTTTTTCTACAATTAAGAAAAAAAGACTTGGATAAGGTATGTTATACATAATACATGGATGGTGATTTCAAGTGTTTTTCATTCGTTTTGAGTTTCTGTGGTTGTATATAGTGTGGGATTAGCTCAAAGTCAGGGTTGTAGCCATACAGGGCTGTTTTGTTGAAGGTCAATTTATCTCACAGTCCAGCTGCCCAGCATACCTCAAGCCCCAATAAAATGATAAACAGTCAGAAGGTGGTTATTTTTATAGGAAGACTGTAGATAATGTATATCTCCTAAATTGTTACCTTCTTATAGACCTTTATTTATTTATTTTTAATTTTTTTTTTTTATCTTTTGGCCACACCGTGTAGCATGCAGGATCTTAGTTCCCCGACCAGGGATGGAACCCATGCCCCCTGCAGTGGAAGCACGGAGTCTTAACCACTGGACCACCAGGGAAGTCCTGACATTTATTTTTCATTAAATGTCTGATGACAAAGATGAACTGTATATAACTGGAGAACAGTATCAAAATCATATTTTCTTCTGGGAAGTTGTGGAATATTTGGAATAGGACATTTTAATTTCAAAAGAAGAAATGAGCATTTATACTTTTCACCAAACACAATTTTTAAATCAAGAAAGATAATCTGGTTACCAGATCATAGTCCATATCATCATCTAAAAAGAATTCCGAACTGTCTTCTGAACTGATACTTTCAGCTCGGCTGTAAAAGAAAAAGAAACTGCCTGATTTCTGAGCCACTTTCTGTCAACAGATTTGCTTTCATTTCTAAATTGTCTTTGGAACCTAACGGTAACATAGTTCTTTTCAATAGCCTGTTTAGCCTTTTAGGGAATTGCTGATTGCAGGAATCCATGGATTCCATGAGTATGCAAAAGAAAATCAGATTCAGTCCCAGACAAGGGTGACATATGCAAACAGACCACAAGGAAGGGCCATGCCACATGATACCAATTATTTGAGGTGCATCTATAAAATTTCAAATTTTAAAAAAATTTAGAAAAAACAAACACATGACAATCTACATTGCTACATCTGCTTTGTCCTTTTTAAGGCAGTATTCTTGAGAAACTAAACATGTGCTCTAGTGCTCAAAACAAAACGTGTGTTCCAAGTAACACAATATTTGTCTTTTTAAGAGTAGATTTTACCTTTTAAAATATCTTCTGATCAGGCTGAGGAAATGATGGTTGGGGGTGGGTGGGTGATGAGGTACATCCTTAAAGAATAATTATATGGCTTGCAAGGTGGCTCTGGAAAAATCCTTTAAGAAGGATAAATTGAAAATGATTGGACTATTAAAAGGGGCAGGGACTAAGGAGAGAGTAAGGCAGCTGTTGGTGTGATCTAGGTAAGTAACACTTTCAAGTAGAGGGTAGTGATGATGGGAAAAGTGAGTAAATGGGTGGGGCTTGGGAGGAGAATCTAGAGATGCATGAAAGAAAGAATTCATGGTAACCAAGAATAGAGCTACTGGGGCCAAAACAGAAGAGACAAAGATGACTCCAATGCTTGTAGTTTGTGAGCCTGGAATAATGGAGGTTGCACTAACAGGGAGGAAAACGGTTAAAGGATGGGATAAGAACAAGATTAAGATCTGCTTTGTTCATGTTGAGTTTGAGGGGACAAAATAACCTACCTAGAGCTGCCCGTTAGGCAATTGGAAATAAGTTGTAGGAAAACTGAGAAAGGGCCATAGAAGTAAATGAATATTTGGGAAACATCCCCTGAGAAAGCATTTGGTACTGCTGTCCATGCCACTCTTCTTGGACTCAGTGATAGCATTTTCTAATCAATCTCCCACCTCTCTGATACTTTTACCTTTTGGGGTTCCTTTTCTTTGGGTCTCTGGTTCCTCAGCCTTGTTGCCTCTCATTCTAACCATTCTTTTGGGCTGATCTCATCCTCTCTCACAGATTCAACCACTGCTAATATACTAACTCTCACATCTCTCTCTCTTTCTCTTGAGCTCTGGACTTCAATGGCCAGCCTCTAACTGGACACCAGTATCCACTTGGGTGTCCCCTGGGGAGCTCAAACAGACACATCCAAAATCACACTCTTTATCCCCCTGCCAGGCTTGCTCCCCTTACTGTGTTCCCAATATCATTGAATGGCAACATCATACACCCGGTGGCCACACTAGAAATTTGGGAGTTGTCTGTGGCCACTCTCTTTTCCTCACACTTCCCCCAAAGTGTAGGGGACGCCTGTCAATACCACTTCCCTGATGTGTCCCACAGCCTTTCCTTCTTCGTTCCCGCTTCCACTGTCTGGTTGAGGCAGTCCATTATCTCTCACCTGATGAACTGTGACAACAGGCTCCTAACTGGCCTGTCCATTTAGGAGTTTCATCCCTGTCCATTTTATTTCTAGTTTCATCCCTGTCCATTTTATTCTTTAAAATACCACCATATCCAATTTTCTAAAATGCAGATCTGATTGGGTCTCTGTCACACACTTGCTAAAACCCTCAGTGGCTCCCCAGGGCACTTGGAACAAAACATAGACTCCTTTGGAAGGCACCACTGCTTCCCTGTTCATGATGCAATACCTATTTACCCCTCGAGCCTCGCCCACTTGCACCCTGCGGCCCAGCCATTCTGAACAGAGCCGAACGCCGTCACCCCTGTCCCAGAAGGCCCCTCCCTCTTCCAGAGTGTCCTCACTGACCCCTCCTCCTCACCAGGAGCAGCTTAGATGCCACCTGATCTGGAGGGTGTTCACTGATCCCGCCCTTGCTTTCTGAGTCTCTCACCTCTCATCTGGGCTGAGAGTCCTTCCTTTGCATGCCTGTGGCACCCTGAGCTTATCCTTCCAATGACCTTATCACATTATAGTGTAACTGACAAATTCCTCATCTGTCTCCCTCACTAGATGGTAAGCCCCTGGAGGGCAGAGACTGTCTTTTATTTATTGCTGGCCCTGCAGGGCACTCAATAAATATGTGCTGAGTAAATGAAAGAAACTAGGAGAGTGGTGAGCTTTCTGAGAGAATGAATGTGACGTTTGAGTATTACTGTGTGCATCAGCATGAAGAATCCTTATGATATTCTGTATTTGATTGTGTCTTGACTCTGTTGATGTCAATATCCTGGTTGTGATATCATATTACAATTTTGTAAGATGTTACTATTGGGGGAAACTGGGTGAACTGTAGTGGGGCCTCTCTGTATTTTTTTCTTACAACTGCGTGTGAATCTACAATTATCTCAAAATGAAAATTTAATTAAAAACACAACAAAACAGTGACTCCTAAATGCCACAGAAGTGCAGTCACCCCAGAGCCCCTGGAATTCAGAGCACAGTATCTGTGTTGGCTTTTGTCATGGATAATACAGTGCTGGCCCAGATCCTTCCTTTGGGGCTGGTGTACCCATCCTAAACATCAATATATTTTCTTAAAAGCTCCCCTGGGGTAGCTAGGGTTGAGAACTACCAATTTATGAAATAATGAGTATAAATGAGTCAATAATCAAATAAGGGAAGAAACAAAAAATGCTTTATAGTCTCATTGCAGCAATTTTGAATGACATGGTAAAATTGCAAACACACAAGTCAGCAGTGGATTCAAACAACTGGGCAGTGAATTCTGAGAGGCAAAGACCCAAGATGCAGGGCGCAGGCAGTTTCTGCAGATAGCAGTTGTAGGCCCTCATCAAAGGATGCAGGGAGGCCTATGAGAGCTTGGTCACCTCAGGAGCACATAGAACCACTACCTCCGGCATCTGTTAACGGTGGGTGTGGATACATGGTACGTATGTTAAAGAAAGGCTAAAAGAAATATTTGCTTAAAAAAAAAATTCACAGTTTTCAAGAGAGTTAATCAACATGTACTGTACTTTGATAAGGATGATTTCTTTTGCTCCTGGGTGGGAGTGGTCGTCTTGCGCGGTTTTGCTGTTCAAAATGTCCAGGCAAAGTCCATGTCATTGGTGATGGTGGAAGTGAAAAAAATAACGTAATTAGAAGTGAGTCCTTGTTATTTGGTACAAGATATTCATTTTTTCTGCACCGATATGCCCATTACTTTTTAAAAATTATTATTAGAATAATAATCGTATAGGAAATAGAGCTCTTTTATTCTACTACTTTTGGTTCCAAGCATAAAATCAAAGGCACTGTTTGGGGTGGGGGGGTGCATTTTGTCAAAAACGTGGCACAACTATTAAAGGTCACAAATCAGGGACATAGATGGTGAAATATAAACCATGGTTCTATTTTTACCTAATCATACATATTTCTAATCAGAGATTTTAAAAGATCAATATATAAAATAAAAATGATGGACTTCAATTATTACATCTTGTGGAGAGACCTACCATAGGCCCATACAAGTCGCCCATGCACTCATTCCCCTGACACCAGTGTCTGGGCCTGACCCTGGTCTGAAACTGAGAAGTGGGCAAAACTGGTCTTGGGTCTCTCCATCCACTGACCCCCAGGTCCCCCCCACAGCCAGGCCACACTTCCTCATGCCTGTGCTCTTGTGACTTCCAGTCACCCTTTCTGCTATTCTGTCTTGAAACCACAGCAGGTCCCACTCTCCCACCCTCTACCTGGGAAGTTCCTACTTATTCTTCAAAATCCAGCTCAAACATCACCTCCTCTTAAAGACTCTTCTGGGACTTCCCTGGTGGCACAGTGGTTAAGAATCCGCCTGCCAATGCAGGGGACAAAGTTTCGATCCCTGGTCTGGGAAGATGCCACACGCCATGGAGCAACTAAGCCCATGCGCCACAACTACTGAGCCCATGCACCACAACTACTGAGCCCGCACGCCACAACTACTGAAGGCCGCATGCCTAGAGCCCGAGCTCCACAACAAGAGAAGCCCCCGCTCACTGCAACTAGAGAAAGCCCGCGTGCAGCAATGAAGACCCAACACAGCCAAAAATAAATAAATAAATTTATATATATATATAAAAAGACTGTTCTAAATGCCTCAGGCATAGATCACATTTTTTGCTTTTGCTCCCAGACCCCTCACTATCACTGCTGTATCGTTTGCCCTATTGTATTGTATTGTATAGTATAGGTCCAGGGTGCAGAACTATGTCCTATTGGTCTTTGTGTACTCAGAGTCTTAAAAAGAACCCGATACGTTGTATGCCTCCAATATATACATGGTGAGTGGGGGAAGGAAAGAAAATGGATGAAGAACCAGTGGATTCTACCACCGCCATAAATTACCATCTTAAGCTTTTAAACTGATACTGGAACACATATTACTAAAACGTCTTGTTAAGGGATGTTATTTAAACTGAGTGACTTCTATATTCAAGATTTTAAAGAGAAGAAGACATTGACCCCACTACCTACTTCTTCCACCCCCCCTCCCCTACACTCTACTCCAGATCCTCTAACCTTAATTGTGTGACCAGGAGATTTGACAAATGAGAAATGTGTCATGTTTTTAGATAGGAAGGTTGATTTTGTAAAGCTGCCAATTTTTCTGAAATTAATTATGTTTTATGGAATTATAATAAAAATGTTACAAAAAATTGGTCAGGGAGTTGGGTGTTGGGTTAGGTAGAACTTTGCATAATGATTCTGAGGTTCATCTAGAAAGATAAACAAATACTTTTTTTTTTTTTTTTTTTTGCGGTACACGGGCCTCTCACTGTTGTGGCCTCTCCCGTTGCGGAGCACAGGCTCTGGACGCGCAGGTTCAGCGGCCATGGCTCACGGGCCCAGCCGCTCTGCGGCATGTGGGATCTTCCCGGACCTGGGCACGAACCCATGTCCCCTGCATCAGCAGGTGGACTCTCAACCACTGCGCCACCAGGGAAGCCCTCCATGTATATATTTTTATTACTTCATATCTGAAATTAACCTGAATTTCCAAATTAATAATTTATAATATCAGAGATAGTGGGATAGTGGGATTGTTCAGGTTCTGCTTAAAATAAAAATTCTGACTATTTAATAAAAAACAAACATTGAGGCAGAATATTTTAGAATTAGGGATATTTACTTAATTGAATTTAAGAATATGGGACTTACTTGTCATTATACTTGGAAGCTTGACATTCACATTTTCTTTATTCTTTGACACCCTTTTCGTTGCTTGCTGGATTTGCCATTGTTTTGGAGACAGTTTCAGCAGAAAAAATCCATAGTGCATGTACTCTTTAAGGAGGAATTCTGTTTTTGCTATTTCACTACTCAAAAGAAATAAAGATATGATTAGATATACCTGTGTGAAATCATGTTCATTTTTTAAAAAACATTTTACAAAAGTCATTTTCTTGGTCATGTATTTGAATAATAATTTGTTTAACAAATATTGTAAATATGGCCATAAAAATATGGGCTTCGGGCTTCCCTGGTGGCGCAGTGGTTGAGCGTCCGCCTGCCGATGCAGGGGACACGGGTTCGTGCCCGGTCTGGGAAGACCCCACATGCCACGGAGCGGCTGGGCCCGTGAGCCATGGCCACTGAGCCTGCGCGTCCGGAGCCTGTGCTCCACAATGGGAGAGGCCACAACAGTGAGAGGCCCGCGTACCGCAAAAAAAAAAAAAAAAATGGGCTTCAATAAGATATGAGACAAGAGACAAGAAACCTGTAGGACGGCTTCCCTCGTTACACAGTGGTTAAGAATCCTCCTGCCAATGCAGGGGACATGGGTTCAAGCCCTGGTCCGGGCAGATCCCACATGCTGCGGAGCAACTAAGCCCGTGCGCTACAACTACTGAGCCCGCACTCTAGAGCCTGCGAGCCACAACTACTGAGCCCATGTGCCACGACCACTGAAGCCCGCGTGCCTAGAGCCCATGCTCCGCAACAAGAGAAGCCACTGCAATGAGAAGGCTGCATATTGCAACGAAGAGTAGCCCCCGCTCACCACAACTAGAGAAAGCCCCTAAGAAGAAACCAATGCAGCCATAAATAAATAAATTTATAAAAAGAAACCTGTAGGAATGTTATTTGAATAAAACATGCCCGAGGATATGCACACATAGAATAGACTGATGATCGTGTTACTGAGCAAGGCCTCACTGCCCAGTGCGCATAGATGCCAGTACTATGGCACCGGCTTTTGAGAAAAGAAAGAGCTTTACTGAGAGGTTGAGCGGCAAGACGACAGGAGGCAAGCCTCTCAAATCTGTCTCCTTGCCTGTCAACCTCTCAATAAAGCTCTTTCTTTTCTCAAAAGCCGGTGCCATAGTATTGGCTTCTATGCGCATCGGGCAGCGAGCCCTTGCCTGGAACAATTTTGGCGACCACAAAGGGACATAGGGCTTCTGAGTGCCTGCCAGAGGCACTGTGGCCCTTAGTGGAGTGTGTGCCTTGCCACCAATCCAGAGTGGCTACCTAGACCGAATCTGTCTAGAGGGTCACCTGTCAGGTTCCTGCTTCCCCAGCCTGGCACTCCAGCTTCCTTGGTGCTACTTTCACTTTTGAGAAAAGAAGCAACTCCTGGATCAGAGGTCTTTTGGGCGAGTAAGCTCATTAAAATGCACCTGTGCCTGTCTAATAACCTTGTTGGGATTATAATTTAGAGCTCCAACCTGGGGAGATTTTTGTTGGGTTAGATTCCCAAACCTTGGGTTAGAGTCCCAAGGCCAAGATCATGGGTTAGAGTCCCATATTAAGGGAGACAATATAAAAGGTTCTAGCCACTGAGGTACTCAAAGGATGGGGTTAGAGTCCCAGGCCTTTGGTTTCATTGTTTATCTATGTTTGTCTGTGTCTGACTGTTTTATTTGTTAGGATTGGCTGATAGCGGTTGGCTCTTGTATGACTGTACCAGAACTTTATTAAACCAGATATGAATGAGGGCCCTCTGACTCAGGAGACCAAAGACATTGCTCCCTGACTAGAAACCTTGCCTTATGGAGGTGTGGGGTTTTTTTTCTCACTTGTCCCTAATATGATTGCCCGAAGGTATTGATACAGGGGTGTATTCTTAATGGAACCAGCCCTGATTACCTTGTTGGGGTGAGAGGGTAAAGGAGAAATGAGGGCGTGTAAAGCAGGAAAATCCTCCATCCCAGAGGAACATACCCTGTTCTTGGGTTAAAGGAATTCTATATAATTGGACACATTTTGGTTTTCCCTTACTGAGAATTTTAACCCTATTTTGCATGAGCCAAACTAACAGGGAGTTAGCATTGAACTGCTTTTAAGTCTCTCTCTATGTAAAAGGAAAGTTTGCTTGGAGGAACAAACATTGGTGGTGGTGCTTAAGGCCATGGACTACATACATGGAGGCCTTGGGCTGAATGCATTCCACCTAGAAATAGCCCAGACGTCTAGATTAGCTCATCTGTGATCTCTGCTGGGGAGGTAAAATGTTTTGGTCGTCTACCAGGAAGATTAAACACCAACATGCTCAGAAAGGAAGTGAGGGCTTGGGTATTTCAGCCTGTATCTTCCTGAATTCCTCTCTCAAATTCAGCTCCAACTGAGTCTAAGACAGCCTCCTCACTTCACTTTCTTCAAGGTGGTCCAGTCACCTCTCTCACCCTCCTCCTCATCGGGTAAGTTTTCTGAACTGGCGAGGGAGACAGTCTGGACTTTCACAGGCCCCTCTGCAATAGGCAAGCCTGCCCTTAGCACACAGGGGAGAATTATTAGGAGCCTCTGGCCAAATTGACTACAGGCTTGGAGCTGCCGGGCAGCTTCCTCAGCAGCTGGTAGCATGCGTGACTTTCAAGCCACAGTTCTTGGCAATCACCTCTAATGGAAAGTTTCCAGTGTTCCCTAAGTGAACCCTCACATCCATGCTGGCCATCTTTGACTCCTCATTGGATTCTCGGGGGAATTCATACAGCCAAGTTGTGAATAGTCACTACTTCATTTGCTTGCTTCTTTCCAGAAACCAACTAGGAGAAGAAATTGGTTCCCAAATTGTACGGTTCTTGCTTTCTCCCTCACACCTCTTGAGGCTGTCTGCTGTTCTGGGTGGGGTGGGGTCGGCGGGAGTGAGGGAAGGCCATTTTCTAGAGGTTTGCAATCCGTAGACTGTTCTCAGCTCTTGGGTTTGAAACCTGGGGTACTGGCTAACTGTTGACTTATGAGTTGCTTGTTTGCACACTCTCTCCAAACGTCCATTCTCAGGGGGGCCAGCTAACCCCTCAGAATCAGCACTAAGGTGGAATCATTGAGGGGGCAAGCCCTGAGTGTGCCCAGGTGCTTCCTACAAAGGAACAAAGTATGCCCTGAGCCCCAGATTGGCAAACCCTGGTGCTTTCCTTCATCTCCCATGAACTCAGGGGTTTTCCAGGTGCAGCCAGCATTGCATCCCACGGACGTCGAGTCTCTGATAAGACTGATGTCGGGCCCAATCCATGGAGGCTGGGAAGAGGCAGCAGGCATTTGCTAACGGCAGTTGTTCCAGGCTCTTCCGTGTTTTTGCTGGCCAAGAAGTAAAGTGCTTGGAGCACAACGATGGAGGCAGCCCGGTCAGCCAACAACAGAGCTCCTGCTTCACGAAGGGGCTTTTTTTTCCTCCAGAGGATGGACTTCCACATGGAGAAATCTTGGCTGTCCTACCATCAGCTCTGCCTTGCACTGTGAATATCAACTTTCCTCAGATCAAGAGGTAGCAGGTACAAGTCACTTGACTGTTTTTTCTAACTTATTTTGCAATTTTTTCAGCAGTGTAACCAAATTAGGTCTTTATATCACAATAAGAATTTGCAGAATAGATGTAAAATCATGGTTCAGAGGCAAGACCCTCAGGAAAAGCCTGTCTTGCCTGCAGTCAGAGCCTAATGATGATCTCGACTTACTCCATTTGGCTTCGCCTTGGGCGCCCTGTGGCCCTCCCGCCATACGAAGGGGGAAGTCCTGCGTGGCGTGCCAAGACTTCTACCAGCAATCCTCCTACAGCCACAACCAGCCCTACCCTCATACCCTCCTTACCAGAGAGTCAGAAGGGATCGACTCCCCTCCCCGTACATGCCAGCGTATTCAATTGAGTCCACGTGGTCCTCTGCCTCAGGCAGGGCAATATCCCTTAAGACAAGTTCCTGCCGATCTAGATGACCAAGGTCAACCCAGGGGGTTGGTATCTGTGCACTCCCCCCTTTTCTACCTCTGATCTATGTAACTGGAAAAAAACCATATTTAAAGCCCAGCTTTCTGTACATGCCTGATGCCCCCATTCCCTTGTTGGGGCAAGATCTACTAACAAAATTAAATGATTTTCTCACCAGACATTAAAGTACTCCCAGATCAAACCTGCGCCCTCTGAGCTGCACTATTACAACTGGGAGACCCGTCCTTGAGGAAATTCCACAAAAGGTAAGAGCGGATGTTTGGGCTGCAGGAAGGCCAGGGAGAGTCAAGATGCCTGACTCAATAGTAGTAAAACTCCATCCAGGCACCAAGGCTCCCAATTTAAAGCAATACACTTTAAACAGGCATTCAAAGAAAGGTGTAAACCCTCTGATAACCACCTTTCTTAAATGCCAATTAATCGGACCTCGTCAATCCCCATATAACTCTCCAATCCTGCTGGTACAAAAACCCGGGGCCAGAGATTATTGTTTTGTACAGAATTTGAAAGCCATTAACCAAACTGTAGGGGATATACATCCCGTGATGCCAAATCCTTATACTTTGCTTCTAGTAAAACTAAGGAAACTTCAGACCAAAATGCAACCCTCACTTTAAACTTTCTGGCAGACTGGGGACAAAGTCTCCAGGGGAAAAGCGCAAATTTCTCAACTGACTGTAAAATACCTAGGATTTGAGTTATCAAAAGGAAAAGATCCCTTATTGCTGGATCGAAGGGAAGCGTTAGCTAGGGTAGCTGTACCCACGACCAGAAGGCGATTGCTAGGATTCTTAGGAACGGCTGGGTTTTGTAATATTTGGATTCCTAACTTTGGACTCCTGGCCAAACCCCTATACGAGGCTCTTGAAGGAAATGACAATGAGCCATTAAGTGCACTGTGGAATGCCGTAAGGCATCTCATACCATACAAATGACTGAAGAAGTCTGTTCTAGCTGTCCTAACCTAACTCATCAGCCTTTAGAAAATGCAGATATGGATATGTTTATGATCGGGAGCAGCTTCGTGGACTGGGGACTCCAGAAGGCGGGGTACACAGTAGTAACTCCTCAGGAACCTTAGAAGCAGAAGCCCTCCCTCCAGGTACGTCTGCCCAGAAGGCAGAGCTCACAGCCCTCGTAAGAGCCCTGTGCCTCAGAGCTAAGAAAAAGGTAACCATTTATACTGAGTATGCCTTCTCTGTCATGCATGCCCATGGGGCCATGTGGAAAGAGAGACATCTACTAACATCAGGAAGGGAAGAAATTAAGAGGAGATACTGGCCTTATTAGACTCTATTATAATGCTGGAAGAAGTAGCCATAGTACATTGCCCGGGCCACCTAAAGACTGATATTAATAGAGCTAAAGGAAATATTCTGGCTGATCAGGCTACAAAATGGGCAGCCAGAACCCCAAACCCAGATCCTAAGGCCCTAGCACTCATTCCACTTACTCCTGTTCAAGCTCAGTATTTAGAAATGGATTCAGAGAGAATAGAGGAAGGGGGATTTCATGCTGATTCTCAAGACTTAGAGGGTGATCAGTACCAAACAACCAAACAAGGCTGGATTTATACTGAATAGGGACTAGTGCTCATTTAATGGAAAGAATTACTACTCAGCTACATCAAGGAATGCATCATGGGAGGGAGGCAACCTATCATTGTCTACGACAGTTTATTGTTGGTCCACAGATGCAAAGGACCATTTAAAAGGTAATACAGAATTGCAGGATCTGCAACAGAAAAATACTAAAACCAGGCCACCCACAGTAATAAAAGGGGTGCAAACCCGACAGACAGAACCAGGAAATGACTGGCAAATAGACTTTAATATATGCTGGTATTTGTGGACACCTTCACAGGATGGGTCGAAGCTTTTCCACGTTGGACAGACAAAGCTTCCAAGGTAACAGAGGCCTTACTGAAAGAAATTATCCCTCGTTTGGGGTTGCTTCATTCAATTAAATGACAACAGAGGTAACTCAAGGGGTGTCTGCAACCCTCAGAATACCATGGAAGTTACATGCTTCATGGAGACCTCAGTCTACGGGAAAGACTGAAAAGATGAATCGTACCTTTAAAGACAATTGCATTAATATGTAAGGAAATCCACTTAACTTGGGATAAGGTCTTATACCAGTTTCCCTGCTTAGGGTAAGGGTAGCCCCTAGAAGTAAGTTCCAGTTGAGCCCTTATGAAATGTTATATGGGAGACACTTCCTGAAGACTAAGTATTATTGTAGTCTTGAAAATGATCATACTATAAAAGAATTAGATACTATAGAATGTGTACAGTCTCTAGGTGTTACTTTATCTGCTATATCTAAATATGTTTCTAGTCCATAAATGTTTCCCACAGACATTCCCCTGCACTGCATAATCTCAGGGGATTGGGTCCTCCTTAAAACTTGGAAAAATCAACACCCTGAGAATCAGCTGCAACCTGAGTGGAATGGACAATTCCCAAACAGGGCACACTCTCCATGGACTGGAGGAAACAGGAGGACCCAACCGTCCTAACACAGGAGGGAAACCCACTACTGATTTGCCCACGCTCATTACACTTGTGAACCCTTAACTGACCTTAAATTACTTCTCCAAAAGAAACAGGAGAGCTAAGGCTCCACCTGGCCAGGAAGAGAAATGCAGACAGCCTCAACCTGAGTCCAGATCAGGCCTATATAAATCCAAATTCAATCACTCAAAATAACATATTTTCTTGCATTCCCAAAGAAATAAGGTCCATTTTTGAAGGACTGTTAAAATTAGGAGTTATAGTTCTGTGTATCTTAGAGTTAATCCTTTTACTCATCAAATTTTGTACTTATTGTCTGCATTTTATTTTAAAAAGGCCTCCCCAGCTCGCATGATGATTGCCAAGACGTAAGAGTTCAAGGTGGGACTCATAAGTAGTTACATTTAAGTGCAAAACAATTTCATTCCTCTTATAAAAATCTAAGCCCTTTAATCAGCAGGGAGCAGGTAGGGCGGTCTTGCCCTCTTTCCCTCAAGACTGAGGAGGTGTACAAAGAAAAAGGAAACTGAAACAGCATGTAAAACATTGACCAGGGGCTTCCCTGGTGACGCAGTGGTTAAGAACCCGCCTGCCAATGCAGGGGACATGGGTTCGAGCCCTGGTCCGGGAAGATCCCACATGCCGCGGAGCAACTAAGCCCGTGCACCACAACTACTGAGCCTGCGCTCTAGAGCCCGTGAGCCACAACTACTGAGCCCGCGTGCCACAACTGCTGAAGCCCACCCACCTAGAGCCCATGCTCCGCCACGAGAAGCCACCGCAATGAGAAGCCCGCGCACCGCAACGAAGAGTAGCCCCCACTCAACCCAACTAGAGAAAGCCACGCGCACAGCAGCAAAGACCCAACGCAGCCAAAAATAAATAAATAAATATTAAAAAACAACAACAACAACAACAACAACAACGACATTGACCAACTTAAACTGGTTTGCCTCAAATAGGTTGTTGATTCATCAAACTTTGAGTTATTTTAAAGACGGCACCGTGCATGTGCTAGACAGGAACCCATGTCTCCAGGATGACCCCAGAACAAAGAATCTTCAGTCTACGAACTTAAAGAATAGAAATGTTGCCACCAGAGCCCTTTACAAAGAGAAGAGTCCTTAAATGAGGAAAATCTGGCTTCTAGCAGCTCGAGTAGCTTATGTGGACTGACTTAAGACTAGCCAATCAGCTTATTCCCCCAACCCCTCACATTTCGCCCCAAACCCTGGATCAGGGAGACAGATTTTAGCCCTGCCTCCTGCCTCCTTGTCAGTCAACCTCGCAGTAAAGCTCTTTCATTTCTCAAAAGCCCGTGCCATAGTATTGGGTGCTATGTGCATCAGGCAGTGAGCCCTTGCTTGGTAACAATAGATTTACTCTCCTTATTTCTGAGGGAAATATTGTGTTAAATTTCAGACATAGGGAGAAATTAGAAGACAGCAAAAGATGGCACTTATGTAAGAAGAAGAAGGGAAACTAACACTCAGCGAGCATCTATGGACCGGGTAATATGCAGGGCACATTGCATGTATGATTTCATCCTCAGTACAGGATAATGCTGATGATAATAATAATAATACATATTGTTATTCCTATCTTTTGGAAAAAGAAATAAATGACTTGCGAAGTCATCTGTGTGGTAAATGAGCAAAGTCAGCACACAAACCTGGGTCTGTCTGACTCAGATGCTCACACTCTCAACAATACCCGGTGACTTGGACAGAAAGCCTTCCCCCAGCCTCGCATTGCTTTCCCATAAAATCATGTTACAAAATGGACCCAGAAGGAATGTTGAAAATAACAATGAAGGTCCTTGTGAAAGGGAGCTCCACTCTTATCCTTCAGAGCCTGCCTTATCCATACCCTTGTCAATACCCTTATCAATATTACTCCTCTGTCTTCAGCCTCAGTACTTCTTTTGCTCAGAACCTCCCTTAAGTCCTGCTGGGAGTGATATTCAAGAGTCAATAAATGGCGGGCTCATGTATCAGCCGTCAAAAGATGTTGGGAACCCCTCATTCTACCACCACAGTATTTTTAGACTGAAAGCCTCTCTGATGTTCTACAAAGAACAGGATTAAAATGGCTACAACTGCACAGCTTCCAAGCAAAAGCTTCAGAATAAGCTCCCTTTCTCTGTGTAAACAGATGTCCAGCCCTCCCTTCAGCAGAGGGCCTCTGTGGGTCATCCTGAGCCCAAAAAGAGAAGAGGAAGTATATAGCAGATGCTTGCATCTCTTTGCTCTGTTAGCAGCCTGTTTTTCATGACCTTTTGCCCCTTTCTAGTGTGACAAGACACATAAACGACAAGCAAGTTCTCTATGGCCAGGCTGTTTGGAAGGTTTAACTGGGTGGCAATTGTGTATAGTTACTGTACTTTATGCAAACATAGAGGCTGGTACTCTAGTTCTATAAAGAGAATCTTCTAATTACATCATGGAGGGAAGGAAGGTAGGACAGGATTCTTCAACTTGGAGCACTTTCAACCTTAGGCTCCTGACGAAAGAGGTTGCTGAAGCCAGAATGCGTTTGAAGCACACATTTTGTTAGTAGCAATAGTTTCCAAGAAACTGTCATCCAGTTCACTTGCTGTGTTTCAGACAAGCTATTGTCTTCCTCCCAAAAAAGTCTGGGATGTAAGTCTAGGACTTAGTTTTAGAAAAGAGAGAAACACTGAGTCCTCAAAAAGAAAAAACAAGTTTTAGCATGACTCGATACCAAGACCAAGTGTCTCCTGGATCGTGAAATTTCTGTTTAAGGATGTGACAGAAGGAAGCTTCTTGAGATATTTAAAATTAGATCAAGTTGACATCCACTTGACCATAGAAGAAAATATCCAAGGTTTAAAAAGAGTAGCTGGTATTAGAATAATTTTATCCCAACTCCTGCTCCTGTAATTTTTGTCATTATAAATCCCAGTTTTTTACTCTTTTTTGAAAAATTTTATTTTATTGAAGTATAGTTTACAATTTGTTAATTTCTACTGTACAGCAAAGTGATTCGATTACATATATACAGATACATTATTTTTCATATTCTTTTCCATTATGTTTTATCACAGGATATTGAATATAGTTCCCTGTGCTATATAGTAGGACCTTGTTGTTTATCCATTCTATACAGAATAGTTTGCATCTGCTAATCCCAAACTTCCAATCCTTCCCTCCTCCTTCCCCCTCCCCCCACCTTGGCAACCACAAACCTGTTCTCTATGTCTGTTAGTCTGTTTCTGTTTTGTAGATAAGTTCATTCACGTCATATTTTAGATTCCACATATAAGTGACATATGGTATTTGTCTTTCTCTTTCTGACTTACTCCACTTAGTATGATAATCTCTAGGTCCATCCATGCTGCTGCAAATGGCATTATTTCATTCCTTTTTATGGCTGAGTGGTATTCCATTGTGTATATGTACCACAGCTTCTTTATCCAGTCATCTGTCAATGGACATTTAGGTTGTTGCCATGTCTTGGCTACTGTCAATAGTGCTGCAATGAACATCGGGTGTGTGTATCTTTTCGAATTATGGTTTTCTCTGGATTTATGCCCAGGAGTAGGATTACTGTATCATATGGTAACTCTATTTTTAGTTTTTTGAGGAACCTCCGTACTGTTTTCCATTGTGGCTACACCAATTTACCTTTCTATCAACTGTGTTGGAGGGTTCCTTTTTCTCCTCATCCTCGTCAGCATTTGTTACTTGTAGGCTTTTTTTTTTTTTTTTTTTTTTTTGCAGTACGCGGGCCTCTCACTGTTGTGGCCTCTCCCGTTGCGGAGCACAGGCTCCAGACGCGCAGGCTTAGCGGCCATGGCTCACGGGCCCAGCCGCTCCGCGGCATGTGGGATCTTCCCGGACCGGGGCACGAACTCGTGTCCCCTGCATCGGCAGGCGGACTCTCAACCACTGCGCCACCAGGGAAGCCCTACTTGTAGACTTTTTAATGATGGCCATTATGACCATTGTGAGATGGTACCTCACTGTAGTTTTGATTTGCATTTCTCTAAGAATTAGAGATGTTGAGCATCTTTTCATATGCCTGTTGGCCATCTGTGGGTTTTTTTGTTTTGTTTTGTTTTTAGGCTGCACCGGGCAGCATGTGGGATCTTAGCTCCCCAACCAGGGATCGAACCCATGCCCCCTGCATTGGGAACGCAGAGTCTTAACCACTGGACCGCCAGGGAAGTCCCCATCTGTATGTCTTCTTTGGAGAAATGTCTCTTTAGATCTTCTGCCCGTTTTTCGATTGGGTTGTATTTTGGTTATTGTCTTATTTGAGCTGTTTGTATTTTTTGGAAATTTAGCCCTTGTCCGTTGCATCATTTGCAAATATTTTCTCCCAGTCTGTAGGCTGTCTTTTCATCTTGTCTATTGTTTCCTTTGGCTTTACAAAAGCTTGTAAGTTTGCCTATGTCCAATTTGTTTATTTTTTGCTTTTATTTCTACTGCCTTGGGAGATTGACTTAAGAAAAATTGGTACATAAATCCAGTTTTTAATATCAACCAAGTTAGTTTCAACCAAGTGTAAGTATAAATATAAAAAATACTCCCAATTATAATTGTAAGATGACTGTAAAAATATAAAAGCACCCCAATTTCAGAGATGGTAAAATGGGGGAAGAAC
Source organism: Lagenorhynchus albirostris (assembly GCF_949774975.1). Lineage (NCBI taxonomy): Eukaryota > Metazoa > Chordata > Mammalia > Artiodactyla > Delphinidae > Lagenorhynchus > Lagenorhynchus albirostris. Next base: position 25,313,070 of record NC_083105.1, on the reverse strand, counting down.
AGTGCCTTAGAATGAAGATAAAAGGACACTTAGAAAATAATTTATTGTTTACCCCTAACATTGCTTTACTTCTTTTCAACTAATTTCTTGGTTTCTGTAATGACAAGTTAGAGAAATGTTTCAGCCAGAGGTCACTGTGTCCTGGCACCCAGGTAGAGATAATCCTTGATCGACAGATTACTTATTTTTAAAATGTGATAATACTTATGAAATCATCAACTGATAAGGATTAGTCCCACTGAGGTCTTGCCAGGCACAAGTAGGTTTCAGTGGGGCAAGGACACTTGATGAGGAGAAGACGGTGCCCGGCCTCACCTTTTCATCAACTGTACCTCCATACTCGCCTTCTTCAGCTCTGCTGTCATTTGGAGTTTGTTTATAGTTTCTTGTGCTGCCCTGAAAAGAAACAGATTTGTTAGTTTGCTTTGTATTGGGCTGTGTTCTGAGAAACTAAAAAGAAGAAAGAAGGAGGGAAAAAGGCGATCTGGCCAGAGTGAAAAAACGAACATTTTAAGAGCATCTACAGATCTCTGGTCGTTTTCTCGAAGGAACTCTTCAAAGGCCATTGCGTCTTCTTCGAGCTTTTTTTCTGCTTTCATGAATTGTCTTTCCTTCATTATTGTGTGTTTTTCAAACTTCTGAATTGTGTCTCTTTTGGTTGACAGAGCATACTAGGAATATTGAAAACAGAAGTGCATCAAGAACATGATTCCACATTTCTAGCACATTTCCATGGTCTCACAACAAAGGGAAAAATAACTGGCCTGGTCTGTGATCACTTGTATTAGAAATAACAGTATGCCCAATCTTGGGGCTACAGCCTTCATTGCATGTAGGGATTTTATTTTCAGGATAGTTAGAACGGGGACTCATGCCTTTCTTTCACTTTTATAAAGAGGTTCAATGTTGTTCCAAAATGGTTCTGCAGATCAAAATAGCTACATATCCCCTCAGGCTCTATCCTAAAAAAAGGGGGTGGTGGTCCATATCGCTCCAAAGAGCAAGTCTACTTAGTATTATTCAGTGTCCCTCCAATACTTTCTGGGCCTTGGGAAATTGGGCTGCCTGTAGCCACAAAAGCTTTCCTGTAGGAAGTACCATGGGAGAGTCAGGTTCCAGTGATTCCTCCAAGGGGGTAGGAGGGTGGGGGGGTGTTTAACCAGCCTCAGAGCATCCTGTTTAGATCCCCAAATACAACCTTGATAGCTAGCTGCTTTTTTTTTTTTTAGTACATAATATAAGAATCCACTTGGGTTTTTAATGCCATGCATGAAAAATAAAGTATAAACAAAGCCACATATATTATAATATAAATGGATTAGAATATGGAAATGAGATAACTTTAAAGAAACAACAACCAAAAGTTAGATACTCCAAGTTTAAAACCCCAAGATATTTCATTTATTACTTTGTTTGCCAAGTAGTTACTGAGTGCCTGGTGTGTGCCAGGTCTGTTTTTTTTTTTTTTTTTGCAGCACGCGGGCCTCTCACTGTTGTGGCCTCTCCCGTTCTGGAGCACAGGCTCAGCAGCCATGGCTCATGGGCGCAGCCGCTCCGCGGCATGTGGGATCTTCCCGGACCAGGGCACGAACCCATGTGCCCTGCATTGGCAGGCGGACTCTCAACCACTGCGCCACCAGGGAAGCCCCCTAGGTCTGTTTTAAGTGGTACTGATAGAGCAGTGACCAAAATAAACAGCATTGCTTTTACGAAGTATTCATTCTAGTAGAGCAAGGGTGTCGATTAAAGGAGAACAAGTGGTCCAGTGGGCAAGGGCAGGGGTTTAGCCCAGGAAAGCCTCACTGATATGGTGAACGTTAAACAGAGACTGGAAGGAAGTAGGATGCAAAGCATGCAGATATCTGAGGGAGAAGTGTTCCTCCCAGAAGGAAAAGCCTCCTGTGCAAAAGTCCTGAGGCAAGAGCATGATTGGTGTGTCCCAGGAACAGCAAGGAGGCCAGTGTGTCTGGAGCAGAGTGACAGAGTAGAGAGTGGTAGGAATGAGGTCAGAGAGCGAGTGAGCTGGGGACCAGAAAAGTCACCAGAGGTTTTCAGCAAAGGAGGGGCAGGTGTGGAGGACAGGCTGAGTTCAGAGAGCAAACGTGCGAGACCTGTGTTCAGAAGGTCTAACGTAATTCATGCGAGAGCTACTGGCAACACGGACCACAGTGGCAGCAGAGGAGGTCATGAAAAATAGTGTGATTACAGATATAGTTGGAAAAAAATATATTCCAAAGGATATTTGGGTGTGGGCTGTAAGAAGGAGGAGTTGAGGATAACTCCAATATTTTGGGCATAAACAACTGGAAAAATGGAATTGCTGTTTACAGAGATAGGGAGCACTGCCTGAGATTCCAATCTGCAGGGGCAGGAAGGGTATAGCAGGGGCAGCTCTGGCAATGCAAAGTTTGAGATGCCTATGGAGCATCTAAGTAGAGATGTTAAGAACTACGATTACAGTTGTTGAGTCTGGAGTTGCGTTTGTGAGTCTGGAGTTCAGGAAAGAAGATCAGGCTAGAGAAGTAAACTTGGAAGCTGTTAACAGGGCAGTAGAATTTAAAGCCTCCAGCCTGGAGAAGGGTAGATAGAGCGTGGGGTGAGGTGTGAGCCCTGGTCATTCCAGCATTTGGAGATCAGGGTGAAGAGGAACAAGAAAATTATGAAGGAGTGAGCTGCCAGTGCCATGGAAGAACCAAGACATAGAGAGGCCCAGAAACCAGCTGAAGAAGGTGTTTCAAGGGAGGGTGATCACCTGGGCCAATACCTGCTGGAAGTGAGTAGAGGGAAGACTGTGAAATGACCATTTGAATTTGGCAATGGAAGTGGTGTTGGTGGAATGATGAGAACAAAAGCCCCGAATGAAGTGGGTTTAGAAGAGGCTAGATCTTCAAGGTAGGAAAGGCAATGTATCTGGGGCATGAAATGGAAAAATAAAATGTCCAGGTGAAAATTTGGCAGGTATATGCAGGAAGTCTTCTATTTGGCTAATGGGAGAAAGAAATTATTTTAACTACCTCGAGCATAAATCTGTCTCTGTGGTCTTTAATAAATTCATGGACAGTCCTTTTTGTGTCTGCACCTTTAAAGAAAATTGAAATAGACTTAGGTTTGATTCATTATCCCTCAAAGATGTTGTATAAAATAAAAGGTATGTAATTAAATTATTGCATACAGTATGTATCTGACTTAAAAAAAATACCTTCAGATAAACCTTTTCGTAACCACTGAAAAATTACTTTACTAATATTAGCTACCATTTATTTTATGCCCATATTCCAGGAACTTCACTAGACTTTTAAAATATATAATTTAATTCTATTAATAACCCCAGTAAGGTTCTTATTACTATCCCCATTCTGTATGTGAGGTCCTGAAGCTCAGAGATGTCAAGATGCTCGCCCAAGACTGCACAGCTAACAAGTGGCAGAAAGGTATAGTCCCTGGTATCACCGTGTTGCCCAGCATTTGCCTATTTTTCATACAATTACAGTGCAGAATATGCACCTCCAAGAGCTTCTAAATAAGTTAACATGGCTTCCTTCTTCTACATTAATTATTGAATTCAAAGTCCTTTCCTAAGTGATTTTCTTGTTCTCTGAAGATTTTTTTGTTTTCCACAATTTGGGAAAGTACATGGATTTTGGGAGCCAAAGAAATTTTTTTTTTTAGTTACCACAGCAAATGCTGGGCACTCCATGTGTGTTCATCCTTCCTTCCTTTTAATTTTCAATTTAAAAATTTGGACAAGACACATTTGGGGGAAGATTTTATGACTCCATCATCGTACCATTAACCACTTTAACCTCATTAGCTTCAAACTGCTATCAATCTCATTTATAGACACTTCTTGATCTGATGAGTAAGAAACGCCCATGACATTTTGATGACCAGATTGCCCTCATTCATAGAGCAATAATGAATAGCTTGTACTATTTTAACAGGTTGACTTCAAAGAACATTAAAACAGGTTATGATTTTTTCAACAACAGGCAAACTTGCTTAATTCTATGAGCTTCTCAATTCTGGACGTAAGAGTTTCACGGCCTGAACAGTCAAGGCTCCACTTTAGAAAGTTTCTGTATTTCTACATCTGAAATGAGATGAGTGTAAAAGGTAGAACTGAGTGTAAAAGGCAGAGCTAATAGCTCTAATACTGTATCATTTTGGCTGTGACCTTCTTCCTTAGAGCCACGAAAATGAGTCATAGTCTATTTCTTTTCGCAGCTGCTGAACTTCCCTGACCAGGGATGGAACCCGCGCCCCCTGCAGTGGAAGCATGGAGTCTTAACCACTGGACCACCAGGGAAACCCAAGTCTATTTCTTGGAAAAGGTATGTTTTCTTATTTAAAATAGATTTTCTCCCAACTCTCAACCCCCATTTACAAAGGCCCCCTACCATATTATGAGACTGCATACTTCGTTTTTCTCACCTCCAGAAAAGCCCCCAAACCTAACATTAACAGTAACTATTCAAAACAATATTCTTAATCAAACAGTAATTTAGCCTTACCTTCTGTAAATCTGAGACTAAGAGTGGGATCTAGCCCCGGTTTTTCAGTTGAGGTACCACCTGTGTCAGCGAAGATTCCCATTTGGCCCAGGTATGAACGATTCTTCATTCGGGATGAAAAAGTAGACTTTTGGTAGATTTTCATGCTGTGTTCATAAATTTTTCCTGCCCAAGCGAAAAAGTTCAACAGAATTTCTAATATACGAAAATAATGTGTTAAAATAGTGATTGTGTATAAAATTATCAGGTGCAACAAGCCCTTTTCTCATTACTAATTCGTTAAACAAGCAACTTCGAGTTCTTTTGTCTGAAGGATTGTGCCAGTTTTCAATGCCTTCTCATACGAAGCTGAGCACAAGATCGGAACGTTCAGCCTTGATTAAACATACACTTCACAAACAGGAGACTGGAAAGTGTTCTGGTTTTATTTTCACGATCTCGTCTTGCTCAAAACGCAGTTCTCTTGGAGAGTCCACCGATTTGAAAGGATTGGTTCCGTGGAACTGAAAACTTGAGAGCAAATGGACCTCCCCAGTAGACATTAAAAAAACTCAGGCTTCCCATTTCTTGAATCTTTTCTCAATGTCGGATACGTTCAAACTATAGAACACATGCAGAAAACCATGACCTCACAGCTGAATTGGTTAGTAAGCATTTCTAGATTTTTTTCGCCTCATTCTAATTAGGATTTAAAAAATTTTTTGTAATCAACCTTTACTTCTAGTGATAAGCAAAGCAAACCTCATGAAATCGGAACCATGGATCTGCTTCTGTACTTGTATGACCCTGAGAGTGTGTGCCTTACTTGCCACACCTTCGTCCCAGCCCACTGATCTTGTCTTTATTTAAAATTTTGATATTTTATTCATCATGGATTTTTTTTGCATTAATTTTAATTTCTTACAATAGTGAATTAAAATGTTGCTTATTCTGATTGCTGAGTTTTTGCCTCCCCCTTAAATTTTGCACCCAAGGCAAGTACCTCACTTGCCTCACGCTAATCCTTGTCCAGATTTTTATATATATTTTTTGTATCATTCAAATTTCTCAATGAGCTTATGTAATTTTTACAATGAAAAACATAGCAATGATGTTTTCATTTGAGGGAAAAAGGTATTCAGGAGTTTATATAAAAGGGTGTGCTCACAACAGGAACAATGGGACAAAACATCCTATCTCAGGTTGCCCGTTTAAATACTTTTGTTTTAATTAATTTATTTTTGGCTGTGTTGGGTCTTCGTTGCTGCACGCGGGCTTTCTCTAATTGCAGTGAGTGGGGGCTACTCTTCGTTTCGGTGCGCGGGCTTCTTGTTGCGGTGGCTTCTCTTGTTGTGGGGCATGGGCTCTAGGTGAGCGGGCTTCAGTAGTTGTGGCACATGGGCTCAGTAGTTGTGGCTCCGGGGCTCCAGAGCACAGGCTCAGTAGTTGTGGCACACGGGCTTAATTGCTCCGCGGCATGTGGGATCTTCCTGGACCAGGGCTTGAACCCGTGTCCCCTGCATTGGCAGGCGGATTCTCAACCACTGTGCACCAGGGAAGTCCTGCCCATTTAAATATTGACATAAGCCTCCGTAATCTCAACGAGTCACATTTAAGACCCAAATGTCCCAGCAGCACTGTAGCAGATGATCAGGAATGCAGACTTTGGAGTGGACAAATCTGATTTTGAATCTTGATTTGGTACTTACAGATATGTAAGCAAGTTCATTTAACATTCAAAATATATTTCTGCCTACTGTGTGTCAGGCACGGTTCTGGGTGCTGGAGAGAGGGCAATTTTTTTTTAAAAGAACAACAAAAGAAGATAAAAACCATTGTTTTCATGGAGCCTACATTTTAATCCCTTAGCATCTCTGAGCCTCAGTTTCCTTCCATAAAATGGGAATAACAGTTCCACCTCTTAAGGCTTTCATGAGGATTCAATGAGGTTGTACATAAACAACCAAGCAGGATGCCTAGAATACGGGATGAAGTCAGTAAATGGGAGCTACCAGGTGCTAATCATTACTCATTAGCCTGTGTTTTTACTTCTAGTGACTATAAACACAAAGATGAACAGGAGAAAAAAAATATATTAAAGCGTATAAAAGAGAAAATATTAATAAAAACCTACAACATTGATACTATACTTTTCCAGATTACTGAAGTTTTTTCACAGGCATTAGGTTCATTCTGACAGGTAGAAAAGCAAGGTTGGTGAAAAATTGATAACAATCTGTTGGGTTGATGTATTTGCAATTTGGATGGCTAATACTAAAGATTTGCAGGAGATTTTCTTAAATTTATGCTCAGCACTCATCCCCACCCTTAAGATTCTGCTCACCTCTTTCTTGTCACATTTCCCCCTCTTCAATTCTTCTATTTAAATTCACTCCCTTCCTCATCCCTACTCTCATTCCCTTTATCCTCAAAGTCTATCTGCAATAAACACCTTTATCCATAGGTTCTGGCACTTTTTCACTCATAGAAAAACTGGAAGTTCTCTTTCCTCTAAGCCGACTGCTAATAGCAGACGTCTGCTCTTACTTCATCTCTTGGGTAATTCATAGCACACGTGAAGAGAATCAGTGGTCTCTAGAAGTTGTTATACTCCTATATTTCCATATGTATTAATCCCCCTATTGATTAATGAAGGGCTGGTGATGACCATAAAGGAGAAGAAGAGAACCAGCTATGCTTAGGAAGGGATTATAAAGTTCCCGAACTAAACCAATATGGTGTACCAACCAGGAAAAATAAGTAGAAGCTGGTGAATGTCTTCGCTGTGCAAAATAAAAATAGCAGAATGACTAAACAAAGGCTCTGTACCCAAATGAGAGGGAAAATGTTGCTGGATTGCACAGCAAATGCGTGCAAATTCACATCTAAAAGACATGTACAAATCCAACTTCTGATGGATGAAAAAGATAAAGAGCTCAGAAAACCAGGGATTGAAAATGGTGGTGTGTGATTGCAAGCCATCAGTTTTACAGGCTTGTGATTAAGAGCATGGACTCTCATTATGCTCCTTCATCCTCACCCCTCAATTTCCCCCTCTTTCAAAAGAGATGGTAAGGATAGCACCTACCTTGTGGAATTGTTAGGGGAGTTAGTTAGCATATGTCCCGCCCTTTGGACAGCATCAGGAGCACAGTAAGTGTTATGTAAGTGTAAGCTCATGGGGAAAGCGCTCTAAGGAGGGAAGATACTTGGTGTGTTTGAGAAACAGCAAGGAAACCAGTGGAGCTTAAGCACAGTGAACGGAGGGGAGTGACAGCCAAGGTCAAAGAGACAACAAGGGCCCTGTAGGTCATTTACTCAGTGGAATAAAGATCATTAAATGAATCACTCTGACTGCTGAGCTGAGAAGAGACTATAGAAGAGGTTGAGGGTCAAGTCGGGAGGCCTGTTGGGAGGTTACAGCCATCGAGAGGCAAGAGCTTATGGGGTCTCGGGATAGTAGTGGAAGTGGTGAGAGGCGCTCAAATTCTAGATATATCTGGAAAGTAGAGACTACATGACTGGCTGGTGGTTTGGATGTGGGGTATGAGATAAAGAGCCCAGGAAATAAAGAATGGAGTTGCCATCAACAGAGACAGAGAAGGCTGTCTCTGGGGAAAGGGGTGGGTGGGAAGAGCAAAGTTTCAGGTTAGAACATGGTAAGTTTGAGATATCTGTCAATATTAGACATCTAAGGGGATGTGGGTATAAAATATACTGTTCTTCCAAGTGAACACCATGCAGGTTGGTTTAATTCTTGCATTATTCTAACATTATGCAATCACACGTGGTTACCACATTATATAAAAGACTGAGTCAGGTCCTTTGATGCGTGTCATCGTAGGGGCAGCACGAATGGCACTGTGGAAAGACCCTGGCCTTTGGGAACAGGCAGGTTTGAATCCTGCCTCTGACTCCACCCAGCTCTTTCTCTTAGGCCTACCCGAGTAAACGCAGCGCACCTGAGCTGCTGCTTCTATCAAGTGTGGATACTCATACCTTTCTTACAGCCTTGTTGCAATTTCCAAGCACAGATAATGTATGGGAAGTGCCTACTGATGATAGACTGATAGGGAGATAATTGCTTATACTTTCTTCAGAGTAGATATCCAGATCTGTCCTCTTTCTGGTCCACTTTGTCTTGTGAATAACCACAGCACTTGAAAAGAATAGGAGAGGTAAGTGACAACTAGCTTTCCTAAGGAACCCTGAATTAAAGTTATTGAAACCCGGTCGTTTGAGAGGAACTGACCACCAATATCCATACAAATTTGGGAATCTGACTCACCTTAGGGCTGATTCTTATTATTCCAATCTTTGTGGAAGTGGAGAAAGAGGAATTTTTTTTTTTTTTTTTTTTTGCGGTATGCGGGCCTCTCACTGTCGTGGCCTCTCCCGTTGCGGAGCACAGGCTCCAGACGCGCAGGCTCAGCAGCCATGGCTCACGGGCCCAGCCGCTCCGCGGCATGTGGGATCTTCCCAGACTGGGGCACGAACCCGTGTCCCCTGCATCGGCAGGCGGACTCTCAACCACTGCGCCACCAGGGAAGCCCTAGGAATGGGGTTTTATAATGTCCAAACCTAAAGTCCCAGACCAATTCTAAATGAATTCACAGTAACAATATCTAGCACATGTTTTCTGAAGCAGTTTGTGTTTCATTTTCTCGACGACTCTCTCTACAATTCAATGAAAATGGATTTGCAGATTTTCTTATTAGGAGATAGAAAGCTGTTTGTCCCCCATATGCAAATGAAGATTTAGACAGATTCTCTCAGACTCAATGCCTTTCAAGTTTTTCCCACCTCATTCCAGCCCAGTTGGACAAATACTAGGAGAAAGGGCTGTGAACTGTGTCCTGGGATAGTGTGTGGAGACCAGCACTAGCAATTTTTTATTTACAGGAAAGCCGGGAGCCACTAGGTCCTTGGCCTGCTCTGGGACCCGCCTCTTTTCATTAGGTCAGAAGCAGAGCGTGACGGTGAGGAAATTACCTTCAGCTTGACCTTTAAGGACCTGCTGGCGTCAAGCTAGCTATTTGGTATGGGCTTTTCTGTTGACATTTCTGATGGCACCTTTTGCAAACTGAAAATATTACTGGAGTTCAAGAGGAAGGAAGAGTAGGGGAAAGAAATCAGCCAATTTGAGTCCCATGATGTGAAAAGTACTTTGTGAACCAAAAAGTGCTACAGGGATGCTGGTTATTTCTGAGGAAAAATGTGTTATCCTCACCACTCTATAATTATTTAACAATGACCGGAGGAGAGAAGTCCACTCTTAACCTTCTTGCTTCTGCAAACTTCTTGTTTGCAGGAGCTTTTTGGGGAATGTTGTCTATCTGGACTGTAATTGGATACACTCAGTTCACCCACAGATATAAATTCCCGTGAAGAAAAAGTATGATTTCTTTTAGATTTACCAAGAGCTTGTATGCTTTAAGAACATGGTATATTCTTTGAAGGACTGTTGGTTGAAATCAAATCTTTAACTTAATTGACCAGCAAGGCAAATAGCAGGATTAAAATAAACTACCAGTAATAATAATAATACTTCTTTAGAGCTAGGCACTGGGCCGCGTGATTTACATTTCATCTTATTTAAAGCTCAAACAAGTCCATGAAGTAGAATCAATTATTCCCATGATATGGATGAGGAAAATGAGGCTTAGAGAAATTAAGTAAATTGCCCAAGGTCAAATAGCTCATAAGTTACAGAAGTGGGATTACGACAAATTTACTGAACCCCACAGCCTTCTATGTGCCTATAATTTCACCCCGTGCTTAGTTTATACCTCTAATTGCAACATCTGCAAATATGCCTATAATTGCAAAATGTAGCAGATTCAAGTCTTTAGCAGAAATTTTATAAACAAAATGTTAATATTTCTCTATGAATTAGTGACTTTATGTGTTTCTATTTTCCACTGTTTCTATGGTTGTTCAAGAAGTTCCGTTTGGATTTTATACTTCTCTTATAGTATTATTTCTCTGTATATATTATACCTTTCTTTTTAAAACTGTGAAAGACACACATCTGTTTCTGATTGTGTGTCTGAGCTGTGAGTAATCTATGAATTTTTTTCCCCTTTAGGGTCTCTTTTATTCACATTATCTATTTAATTCTCCCCCCCTCTTCTTTTTCTCTCTTTCCTACCTGTCTGATCTGTCTCTTTCATGGCCGTAATATGAAGCTTAAGTATATTCGTATTTATTGTGTTCATTTAAAGGCGTTTTTGCTTTCTGTTCTTCGTTTTTAAATGCCTTTATAGTGACAAAAAATGGACTTTTAGATTTTGTGGTTTTGCTGGCCGCAGCTTTCTTTTATCGTATGCTATTTGCGTCCATAAAGTGTCTTCCTTTTGATTGTAAAGTTTTTGCTGGGCAGGGAAAGGGCCTTCCTATCTTTGAATGTCCTGAAAGGCCTAACACAGAGCTTCTAATAAAAGTGTATAAACAAAATAAAATATTTGAGAAACTCAAAACCCAGTGCCTGCCAGTGTATTCACAGCAACTGACAGGCAGGAAGAGATGTGGCTAAGAATTACAGACCATCTTCTTTAAACAAACTTAATTCGGTCTCCAATCTCGGTGAGGGCAGGCCCCACCGGATACAGTTGCGGTGGGCGACACTGAGCTGAAACCAATCTTACCTCGACGAGTTTGCATTCAGGAACCGTTCCAACCTATCCTTCAGGAAGGCGGAAGGATAGGGGAAGATGAGCGAAGGCGCCAATCGATTTTTTAGTCTCGGCTCTATCCTCCCCTGCCCTGCTCCTCCTTCATCTCGGGGACCGTGTGGTAGTGGATCCGGGAGCGGAGCGGGCCAACCGCAAAGTGCGCGGTACTCGCGGTCGCGCGGACCCTGGAGCGACCCCCCCCCCCCCCCGCCTCCCTCTCCTCCCCATCCCCGGGTTCCCTCTGCGGGCGGCCCCCCGAGTCCCAGGCTGCCGCGAGTTTCTGGTCAGAGGTTTCTCCCCACTCTGTCCCCTCCCGGGACTCTGTCTCAGGTTCCGGCCCCTGCCCCTACCCAGGTCCCCCTCCTCCCCCATTCTGCCCACTCCGGGCCCCCTCGCCCTCGGTGACTCCTTTCCGCCAGGTCACGTGATCGTCGCAGCCCGCCTTTCTCTCTCCCCTCCGCAGAGCCGCAGTTTCCTTACCTGTAAAGTAGGGACAGGACTCTCTACCACATTTACCCAGAGCATGAACAAAGCGAACAGGAAAGAGAAGATTCCATTATAACGTTTATTACTAATCATCATTCTCGTTGCTGGTACTCTTCTTGCCGGTTCGTAGTGGGGGGAGGCGCGCATCCCCAGCGGTCTGGACTGGCAGCTGCTACGAGCGCCCGCCCCCGCCCCGCCCCTCCTTGCTGGCCCCGGGGCGGCGCCGCCTGCGGACCTGTCCCCTCTACCGCCGGCCGCCAGCGGCAGGAGCCGCACAGCCTCTGCTAGACCTGCGGTGCGCAGCGACATGGCGGACGGCCACCGCCTCCTGCTGGAGAACGCGCGGCAAGTGGTGCTGGTGTGCGCCCGCGGCGAGCGCTTCCTGGCGCGGGACGCGCTGCGCAGCCTGGCGGTGCTGGAGGGCGCCAGCCTGGTGGTGGGCACGTAAGTGGCCGCGCGCTCTGGAGCTGCGGGCGACCCGGGTCGTGTGCTGTGGGGCACTGGTCAGCCAAGGCCCAGCTTGGTGCTCTTTCTGTAACTTGTGCGCTGTGGAGGGGAACGCGGTAACAGCCTTTTCGCACCCAGGGAGTCATTGGCACGCCTGCCTTTTAGGCGCCTGTTGCTAATGTATTTGGCCGCCTCCGGTTGTCATTCAGTTGAAGAAACCTCTCTCAAGCTGCACATCCCACTGGGGAGCGTCAAGATCCCGCTTCTGCTGATAAAATATAATTGCAGCAATCTGAAGGCGTAGGGGTTCTCTCCAATGCTTCTTGAAGTGCGGACGGGGGACCACCTGACTCAGACGGCCTGAGATTTTTTTTTCTTAAAGACAGACTTCTGATGCCGCCCCCCCATCCCCAGATCTTTTTTCTTTTTTCAAGTTTTCTTGAGATATAATTGGCATACAGCACTGTATAGATTTAAGGTGAACAGCACGATTTGACTTACATACATCTTGAAATGATTACCAGTAAGTATAGTGAACATCCATCCTCTCATATAGATACAAATTCAAAGAAGTAGAAAAAAATTTTTTCCTTGTGACCAGAACTCCTAGGACTTATTCTTTGAACAACTTTCATAAGTAACATACAGCAGTGTTCATGATATTTATCATGCTGTACATTACATCCCTAGTACTTATTTATCTTATAATTGGAAGTTTGTACATTTTGACTACCTTCATCCAATCCCCTCCACCCAGTCCCCACCTATCCCCAGGTCTTTTGAATCAGGATCTCTATGGGTGGAGTTCTGAGATCTGAATTTTTACAAAGCACGTCTCCCACCCACTTCGTCTGCACCCCAAAGCTTGAGAACCACAGAAAACGTTCAGATGGCAATGGTTTGGGGTGATAGATAATTAAGATTCAGCCACCAGAAAGAGAGGACATTTTCAGTTATTTTCATTTACACTTCTGAGAATAAAAGAGCAGCCAAAGTTTGGAAGGGTGGACTTGGAGTGGTAATGGGGGTTGGGTGCCCATCTGGATTGGAGAGCCCATGGCACTGCGATTACACAAGTCTCATCCCTTATCTGAATCTGCTTAGGGTTGTGTAAGAGCCCAGCTTTTAGGGACTCTGTGTGTGTTTGTTTTTAATTAACAAATAAAAACATTCCCAGTGTTACTGTCAAAAACTTGTTAAAATGAGTTAACAGAATTGCATGGATGTAGGAACCTAGAGCTAGTTGATGGCCGTACTCCACGGAGGATCCAGACCCGACCCCTACTGTCTTGCTCAGCTGAGCACTGCCCTCTTGCTCACAGGCACTCCAGCATCCAGGATTGCTGTGCCATCTCTCATTATGGTGTCTACATTCCAGCCAGTAGGAAGTAGGCAGAGAAAACGATCCTATTGGCTAGAACTTAGTCACGTGGCCACACCTGGCTGATGGGAGATGCGGAAAGGTGGTCTTTATTCTGGGTGGTCATGCCTCCAGCTAAAATTTAGGAATCTAGCACTGTGGGAAAAGGGAACATTGATCTTGGGGAACAATTAGCAATCTCTGCTACACCTGATTTGACTTTTTGCCTTGCATGTGGCTAGAGTCAATTTCCAAAGACACACACTCGAGAAGGAAATACAATAAATATTGACTGACACCAAAAGGCATCAATAATGTGATCATTGGTCAAAATTTTCACAATATTTTCCCCAAAGTTAGTCATAATTTCTTGATTTTTTTTCCAGAGATGGGTTCATAAAAGCCATCGGTCCTGCTGATGCGATCCAAAAACAGTTTTCAGAAGAAACATTTCAAGAAAGAATTGACTGTTCCGGGAAATGCATCTTGCCAGGTATTAACCCCTTTTTCAGTAAAGCCCTGAAAGCAGTTTTAGTAGTGTAAAGAGGAAGAGTAGTAGCTTGTTTTAAACAAGGTTTCACAATGATATGAAAATATAATAGCTACCATTTATTGAATTTCTACTAGTAAATGTCTAGCTGCTTTACAAACACACTTTCATGTTGAATGAAACCGAACTGCCCTGGAAGGTAAGTATCATTATCTACACATTGCAGATTAGAACACTGATGTTTAGGGGTGAAATATCTTACCCAAGATCTCTAAACAGGTGAAGGGCAAGCTGGGAGTCACACCCATTCATTCACTCCACTTCTTCCCACTCATATGTTGAAGAGAACCAGCTGTGCTGGGCTTGGGTTCAAAAGCTGTTGGAAGAATTTTATTAATCCATGGCATAGGGGAGGCAAAGACAGCAAATTGCTCTCTGTAATTCCAGAATATACTCTAAATTTGTATAGAGTATGAAACAAAGGACCCATCTCCAGGCGAAAAAACATAAACCAAGAAACCCTAGAGATTTCATTGAAGTTCATTTGTATCTTCAGTGATTGATAACAGACTCAGTTTATTAACCATTATCTCCTACATTTTCTATGTTTTATGGCTTTATGTAATCCTCTGAAACAAATTTCACAAATTTTGAGTTCTGCACAAACACAGAGGCTAGGATTTATACTTGTGTGCTGTGCACATCTGACAGAGCTTCTACTATCTGGCCCTTGGGGGTCAGGAGAGAAAGTCAGGGTGAAACCTCATGAGAAAGAGCAGAATATGGTAGAGAATGTATGGTAGGGACTTTTGATTTTACTCCGATCGGAACCACTAATGAGCCATTTAATCTATAAGGCACTTTGAATGTTCTGGAAGGATGGACTTTACCAAATTGTACTGGGATAAACAAAAGTTTCAAGTGACCATTTTATAGTTTCTCTTTAATTAAAATATTTTTCTTTCTTAAAGAAAGATTCATCTCTCTGATTTTATACTTTTCCTGCTCAAAGTTGAGGGTAGGGATAGTATTATTCTTTTTCACACCCAGATTCTTCCTTGGTTTTGCTCAGCTAGTAGATTTGACATCCTGTTTTAAAAGGTTGCTTGGTGAGCATGGATTTATTGGGCAAAAGGAGCTGTATTTCTTTAGGGGATATTTTCATCATGTTGAGTCACCCTCCTCCATTAGAGCCTTCTAGACCAACCATGCAGGGAGTCTTCTTGGAACCACTCAGACAAATTCTCCCTTCTCCACCCTCCTCCAAGATGGCTGACCACCAACGTGCTTTCCTAAGAACTGTATAGTAGAGTCTGCCTGATGTCTAAGTGCTTTCTGTTTCTTAACTTTAAACGTGATTTGATTTATTGATTACAGGTTTAGTGGATGCACACACACATCCAGTATGGGCTGGTGAAAGAGTTCATGAGTTTGCGATGAAGGTAACTGCAATAAACGATAGCAAATCAAAATAAAGCACAAATATAGACGTGGTTTTCTAGAGTTTGTAGGCTGTTAGGCTTTACAACAAATGTTTACATGTCTTTTTAACGGAATTTTTACTGGCTTGGACTATGGAAATCAATTACAACAAAATTAACCAATTTATAACTTGGTACCAAATCTTTATACTGTGCCCAGGGCTGTCAGTCATTTCAAGTATAATAGTTTTCAAGCTGTTTTAGCTGCCGAATCCTCCTTTTAAAATAGAGCTGACCTGCTTTGCTCACTAATTTCTCCTCTCTTTTCTTTTCCTCATTCCATCCCTCTGTAGCCTTTGAAGGGACTCCAGGAAACAGTTTGAAAATCACCATTCATTGGGGTCAAACTTGGAAAAACATATTATTAATCACAAAAATAAAATGTCTTATATTGTTCCCACTTTTTTTCCAGAAAAATGAAACTTATTAAGAAACATAAATTGTAGTCTTTGTCAGTCATTAATTAGCTGCAGTCAACCCTCAAATCCCTGGTTTGAGCCATTTTCACATTGTTTATTTCCTTGTTTTTAGTAGACTTTATTTTTTAGAGTAGTTTTAGGTTCACAGAACAATTGAATGAAAGGTACAGAGATTTCCCATATACCACTGCTCCCTGCCCCCTGCCCAAAGCACAGCCTTTTCCATTTTCAACATCCCTGACCAGAGTGGTACATTTGTTACCATGGATGAACCTACATTGACACATCATCATCACCCAGAGTTGATAGCTTTCATGACTGTTGACTCTTGGTGTTGTGCATCCTTTAGGTTTGGGCAAATGTGTAATGACATGCCCCCACCATTGTAGTATCATACAGAGTAATTTTACTGCCCAAAAAATCTTCTCTGCTCTGCCTATTCATCCCTGTCTCGCCCCAGTCCCTGGCAACCACTGATCTTTCTACTATCTCCATAGTTTTGCCTTTTCCAGAATGTCATAGACTTGGAATCCTACAGTACGTAGCCTTTTCAGGTTGTTCCCTCCGTGTCTTTTCTTCACACTGTTTTTTAAAAACCTGGGCAGCCTAACAACTAAATTGGATTATTTCAGAAAAAGAAAAAATTTCTTCAAAAATTGTCTACCTTTTTCAACAATCTGGAACTGTTTTTAAGACTTTCTTAAATCATTGAATTTCAGAGCCAAAAATCAACCTTAGAGATTTACGGTCCAATTCTCTCATTCGATGATGCAGAAAGTGATGCAAAAAGGGCAACATGTAAAAAATGTTTTTTTACAACCCATCAGGTGTTGTTTTTTTTTTAACACGAAATGAACAAAGATCATTTATTATAAAACCATTGAAACTTACCTTAAAAGCTCAAGTTTGCAATAACTTGAACGTGACAGAATTAAGAACAGAAGGGAAGGGTGTGACTAAGGGAGCCCCGCAGGCGGGCACACTTTGTTTGCCCCACACTCCCTGCTGCCCAGAGTAACAGGGGTCCAGTGGGATCCCAGAAAGAGCCTCTTTATTTGCTTGAGTGACAGAGGTCAGGCCCGAAACTCTAGGTGGCCAGATACTGAGGGGTGGAAATGCTCTGGGTCTCTTAGTGGGGACTTGAATAACCACAGTGAGGTCCCTAATCGCCTAAGCTTTGCTTTCTCATAGGTACCGAGACTAGCTGGTACACACCGAGACTGACTGGCTTGTTAAAATACCGAAATACTTTTGTACCTGTTGGTAAACTGTCGCTAGCCTGAGGCCCCAAGTCCTCCCCACATCTCCCATTTCTGCCATCCCAGTCCCTTCCTGAAACACCTCTGACCCCTGCAACTCCCCACCACCCTGGCAGAGTAGGGACTTCCAGAAGGATGGTGCCCCACCATCCTTCCTGATCGGTTGGTGTCTGTGCCATATCGATTGTCAGCCATGTCGAATATCACCTCTGTACGTAGGTTCTGTAGAGCTGCCTGCAACCTCCCTGCATTTTGCAGACCTAAGGGTGAACCGTGTGTTCAGTTGGCAGGAGCCACATACATGGATATCCACCAGGCTGGAGGAGGGATCAACTTCACGGTGGAGCGCACGCGCCAGGCCTCGGAGGAGGAGCTGTTCAGTTCCTTCCAGCAGCGGCTTGGGTGCATGATGAGGGCGGGGACAACGCTGGTGGAGTGCAAGAGCGGATACGGCCTCAGCCTGGAGACGGAGCTCAAGATGCTACGCGTGATTGAGCGCGCCCGGCGGGAGCTGGACATCAGCATCTCAGCCACTTACTGCGGGGCTCACTCGGTGCCAAAGTAACCTCAGCCGAAGGGACCGGGGTTTAACTCAGGGTACTGAGAACGCAGAAGGGCTCCTGTGGTGCCTAAGTGGGGCTGCGTTCTCCAGGGAGTGAAGGTGCACCAGCACACTAGCTCTTGCAGAGGGACCAGTAGAGCCTTTGGAAAGGTGTTCTGATTCCAACCTTCAGGCATCTCACACACATGGGTTTAGGAAGGCGGGCCCCACCAGACCCCATTCGTTTGCAAGTCCCTTAATAGTGAAGGAAGAGGAGATGTTCAAAACTCTTGGTTAACAAAAAGCAATTCCCCTGATAGGTCCTTTAAAATGACAGATATTTATGTAAATAGTTTCCCATGACAGTGAGCCCAAAGGCACTTCAGGAATTGAGTAACACCCCGTGGGAGATAGATCAAATCTTGACGTCAAGATGACGTAGGGAGGTTTTTATTTTTGTTCATCTGTTTGCTTGTTTAGCAGCAAACATTTTTGTTTTAATGCTGTAAATGTTTTTTTCAACTTTCCTCTTTACCTAGAAAGTTCCTCCTGTATGGATTTGCTGTAGAGAATTCTCTCCCTTTCTGCGTCTGCATCTCATCCATCCCGGAATTACTAGATCAGAAGGCCTGCAGTCCCAGAACCAAACGATCCAAAAGAAATCCAGGACTTGAAAATTCGCAGGTGTCTCCAAAGTCTTAGTGCAGTTTTAAGTTGTGATAACTAACTTAGATAATAAATGCTGCAGGCTTACAAAAATGGTTTAATCACATAAATAGCCCATTTAATTAAGTCATATTAATAAGTTAATTAAATCTTTTAAGGTTATTCATTAAAAAATGTGTACATTTATTTAGTTTTGTGAACTTTGACAAAGAAAATTTTAATGTTAATATTTCATTTACCATCTTTAATCAAAGGAACTAAAAAATTAACATTGAAATTATTATGAAAAATTTACAGAACTAAGTAGAAAAGAAATATAAATACTTAATATTTCCAATGATGTTTGTTGTATGTTTTTAGCATTTATACTTCTGAAATTATTATGGCTTGAAACTGCACTAAGACTTTTGGGATATCCTGTCTATTATAGTCTGTTTTTTTTTTTTAGTAGGAAAGACAATGTGACATGGCAGAAAAGTCTCAGGCTTTGGAGGGACACCAGACCTGGGTTTGAGTCTAGCTTAGCTACTTCCAGCTGGGTGATTTTGAGTTAAGTTTTGATCACTTAACTTTTCTGAACATGAATAGCTTATCTTTAAACCAGGTAAATAACACGCTTATCCTATATGGTTGTCTCGAGAATTAGAAACAGCATATGTAAGTACGTGTCTCCTCAGAGCCCACCTCTATCTACCCACCCAGATGGTTTTTGCTGAGAGCCTTCTGTGTGCCAAACACAAGGCTAAAGTTTTACAGAAAATTTCTCCATCTGCCAGTGAGCCTCTGAGGTCTGATCCTGATCCCCGAAGGTAAAGCCTGAGGCCCAGAGGATGCCAAATGACGTCTACATCATGTGTCCAAAGTTATACGGCTAGCAAGTGGCGCAGCTCTGTGTCTGACTTCAAAAGCCCAGACCTTTCTCATATATAACTACCCCAGAATCTTAGAAAGAATTTCAGGGCCTCCTACTATCTTCTTCCCCTATGTCTGATGAGGCAGAAAGCCTTAGGCAGATGCTCCTAGAAACAGTGTGGAGGAAGAAAAAGTCAGGGAAACAGCTTGGCCCAGCTAAGGGGCTCACGGTTGGGTTGTCAGGGAAGCATCCAGGATGTCCTCTACGTGTCCTTGACAAGAAGATTCAGTTTTTCAGCCAGGCATTCCCAAAGGCAACCCAGATGTGCCAGGAAGGATGAACCATCTGAGTCTCTGCCTGTAGGGTCAGTGTGTACAGAAGTCTATTCAATACCTCTGCTATG
Source organism: Lagenorhynchus albirostris (assembly GCF_949774975.1). Lineage (NCBI taxonomy): Eukaryota > Metazoa > Chordata > Mammalia > Artiodactyla > Delphinidae > Lagenorhynchus > Lagenorhynchus albirostris. The sequence goes on along the minus strand of NC_083105.1, from coordinate 25,293,501 downwards.
TAGGCTCATCCCGATAGCTAAGAGTCCTGAGTTATAGCTTTGATCTTCTCTTTACCTGTCTGAGGCTTGGGGTCATTTACCTACAATTTCTCAGATTCTCCAAGTACCAAAAAAAACCCTTTCTCCAATTTAAAAAAAAAAAAAAAAACACTTGCCCACGGTAATCTCACTTTCTTCTTCCCTCAGAGGAAAAACTGCTACTGAAGCCGCTGATGACATCATCAATAACCACCTCCCAAAGCTGAAGGAACTTGGCAGAAATGGGGAAATACATGTTGACAATATAGATGTGTTCTGTGAGAAGGGCGTCTTTGATCTCGATTCCACCAGAAGGATTCTTCAAAGTGGGAAAGATATAGGGTTACAGATTAACTTCCATGGGGATGAACTCCACCCAATGAAGGCTGCTGAGGTATGGGTGACCTTTTGCTTTTCCTTTGTCGACCCTCATGCTGTGGAAAACTTAATGAGTTTGTTCAAAGGAAGGAGTAGCCATCTGAAAAGATAGAGAATGGGGAAACTTGTTTGAAATATGTGCAGGTTGGTGTGGTTGAGCCTTGGAATCCCAGACTTTTTTGCTGATCATTTACTTTTATTATTTCCTCCTGGTGATACTAGTAGAAAAAAGAAGTACCTCTGTGATCTCATTCACTAAATTCACAACCTATTTTGATTGGCACGCAAAGCCACCCTAGCTCAGTCTGTTAATTTCACAGGTAGCTTCTAGGGTCTTTCTGTGGCAGCATCCAGAGGGCTTTTAGTGGAGCATACCATTAATAGCCACAGGAGGATTTTCACATCTATGTGTCTTTTCCAGATTAATTTATTCATGCTTTCTACAAATAGTTGAGTATCTGCTGTGTGCCGGGCATTGTTCTAGGCACTGAGAATTCAGCAGTAAGACGCACCAAATCCCTGCAGTTGGGGGTCTAGCTCTTTCCTCTAAGCCCTGGAGCTACATAAACAACTGCCCTTGGGGCATAAATACAGATGTAGATAGTCTACATGTGTCTCGACCACCACGCGTTCAATATGATCTCTTAATATCACGTCCAAATCTTGTCCCGTGTTTCCTGCCCCAATGAATGACGTCATTATCCATCTGTTGCCTCAGTCGAGACCCTGGATATCATTTTGACTCCTCCCTCCCCCTCACCTACTGCATTTCAGCCAACCAGCAAGTCCTCCCAATTCTCCTCCTAAATATCTCTGGATCCACTTCACCACACTGCCGACTTCAGATCACCGAGCTTGTGCTCGTGAGAGGTAGTTGGCAAGAAATCTTAATAATAGAGTGCTGTTTATTTTTGCAGGAAAAACCATTTGCTGGCACGTTATCGATTTGTTGTTGCTGTTGGTGAAACTTCTCTCTGTCTCTCTGCCCATTCTGTTTAGCTCGGGGTGGAACTGGGAGCCCAGGCAATCAGTCACCTGGAAGAAGTGAGTGATGAAGGCATTGCTGCCATGGCAGCGGCCAGGTGCTCTGCTGTCCTCCTGCCCACCACGGCCTACATGCTGAGGTGAGGTTGTTTCTCCCCCCAACATGAGAGCTGCAAGTATAAGCTGTGGACACACAGACTTCCAAGATGCCCAAATATTCATCACCCTTACAAATCCCTTAAAAATGCAGATCAGGGGCTTCCCTGGTGGCGCAGTGGTTGCGAGTCCGTCTGCCGATGCTGGGGACACGGGTTCGTGCCCCGGTCCGGGAAGATCCCACATGCCGCGGAGCGGCTGGGCCCGTGAGCCATGGCCGCTGAGCCTGCGCGTCCGGAGCCTGTGCTCCGCAACGGCAGAGGCCACAGCAGTGAGAGGCCTGCGTACCGCAAAAAAAAAAAAAAAAAAAATGCAGATCAGGAAAACTTAGCTCATGGAAGATGCTAATACTGGTATGATATTTGTAATGAATTACCCCGAGGAGGGAGCTTAGACCCGAATTGTGTTTGAGTGGTGGAATTCCTGGGGAGAGTGGCGCTTTCTTTTTCTTTCTTCCTCATTTTTGGAATTCTCCAATTAAAAATCAATATGCATTACTTTTATAATTAGAAAATAGTGATATAGGCTTTATACTTTAAAGGCTTTATGCATAAGATATTAGGGATATTTCACAGTATTCTGAATCTGAATGAGCTGCTTTCTAAGAGGATACGAGTGGGGACCATAATCCTCATAAATCCTGGGAGTGGGAGGAAAGAGGAGATGTCTAAGTATATTTTGTGGCATCTCCCCGGGAATTTGGCTGTGTGCCCTCAATGGATGGAGTCCGTGTAGTCCATCTTTTATCACGGCCATTGCTCCAGTTCAAATATGAGACCTGAGGTCTCCTGACTCATTGAACCGCTTCCATGACAGCCACCGAAGTTGTGGTCAGAAGGTCCAGCGTTCAAGAGGCAGTTGATTTCCTCTTAGGACTGGGTGCTTTCTCTGCGGTTGTGATACATGGTTTTTTGTGGGGTTTTTTGTGGGGTTTTTTGTGATTCCGCAGTTATGGCCTTAGGACAGTGGTTCTCAAACTTGGAGTGATTTTGCTCCTCAGGGGATATTTGGCAGTATCTGGAGACATTTTTGGTTGTCACAACTAGGGGGTGTCACTGGCATCTAGTGGGTAGAGGCCAGAGATGTTGCTAAACATCCTACAGTGCACGGAAAAACCTTCTACAACAAAGAATCATCCAGTCCAAGACATTAATTGTGCTGCGATTGAGAAACTCTGCCTGAGGGATTGGAAAAACAGGTTCAAGTAACTTTTATAAGGGAGAAGAAAGGAATATTGCAGTGCTTTTTTCAAATTTATTAGGATTTTATACACCTATATATATAAAATATTATACATTTCTCTTATTACTGTTCTCTTAAAGAGTAGACATAATGTAGGTTACCGTCAGGAAATATCCATTAATAACTATTCTCAGTATGATCAGCTGCTTTTCTTGCAAATCTCAATAGTCATCAGAGTCATCAATCAAGACTTAATCTGGTTAACTTTCCACCACCCAAGGAATAAGTTTTTACAAAAGAAAAGGATTCCTTTAACTCACCTTGAATCTCTTAAGACAGAGCAAAAATCTGAGACCTGCGGTGCTGGAGGGCAGTTCAGCATTAAAAGTCTGCACTTTGTCCCTATGCCAGTGGCAGCTGCCACGTGCCATCACCACAAGATGGGTTGAACATCCTGTCTGGATGACAGGGGCAACCAAAGAGAAAGCCACGCTCTTCTCTGGCTTCTCTGTTTCTGTATTTCTCTGATCTCTCCATCAGGAGGAACCTGCAGGTTTCCCCGCTGCACCCTGAACTCTCTTGACTCTCATTTCCAGAATAACCATTGCCTTATGCCACTCAAGGGCTTCTTTTAATCACTATTTTACGCATCTTTGTGTATAATATTTAAATTTATTCAGGACACATTCACCTTAGCTTATCTGGAGCCCCCTTTATAATTTTACTGCCTTGTACATACATATAATTTTCCTCCTTAAGTAGTTCGGGAAAGGGAGGGGAGGCCGTCAGAGTGACCGGCAGGGAAATTTTAACGTCTACCCTTTCCTCACTCTGTATCTCTGCTTCACCCACCTCTCTCACGCATTGTCCTAGCAGAGAAACACTATTTTAAGTGGTCCTGGAAACTGCCTGTCGTAGGCTGGGAATGCTTCAAGGGCAAGTGTCACCTCTGTATCCCCAATCCTTGATTAATTTCTGTATTCAACACGCGTGTTGGGGGCCCACTACTTGTCAGGCACTGTTCTAGGCACTGTGGATCCAGCCACAAGTAAAACAGAGTCTTGTCCTCAAGGAGCTTACATTCTAATGGGGAGAGACAGACAATGTGCAAACCGACCAACGAACATAGAAAATGTCAGGTGATGCTTGGTGCTGTGAAAACAATCCAGGTGAGGCGAGAGGATAGAGAGTGTTTGAGGGGAGGGTGCTGTGTTTTTAGGGTGGTCAGGGAAGGCTTTTGGAGGAGGGGACATTTGGGCAGAGACCTCCAGGGAGTGAGGGAGCAAGCCGTATCTGGGGGAAGGAGCCGGGATAACTAGAAGAGTGTTCTGAGTGGATGGATGGTGAGTGCAGTGGTAGAAATGCACTGAGAGTATTTGAGGAACAGCAAGAGTGAGGCCAGAGAGGCACAAGCCAGGCAGGGAGAGATAGGAGACGAGGCCAGAAAGAGGGGCAGTTCTTGAAGGGCTGAGTTCATGGTGCAGACAGCAAGCCCACGGGAAGCCACTGAGAGTGGTTCAAAGCACGGCGACATGATCTAACTTAGTTTTCTAAAACATCCCTCTGGCTGCTAGGAAGAGAATATATTTTAAGGGGCTTGAGGGTAGAAGCAGGAAAGCCAGTTAGGATGGTCTTAACAAATATCCTAGCAAGCAATGATGGTGACTTGGATCCAAGGTGGTAGCAGAGGGATATAAAAATGTGTTGGATTCTGGATATAGTTTTAAGGGGGAGCCAACAAGATTTTCTGATGTGTTGGATGTGGACTGTGAGAAATGACTCAAGGATGACTCTGAGGCTTTAGTACCTGGCACAGAGTTTTCACTAATGGGATGGTTTTAGAATGACTCTGGCTGAATTAATGACCAGGCAAGTTTTATTGATCTCCATGTGTTAGATACCATATGCTTTTCATTGAAGCTGCCAAGAAGTCCCTGTATTTTGGGGAGAAAATAAAACTGAGGTGCAGTGAAAACACAATAATAAAAGATTAAAGAATTCCTTTAACAAAACATAATCAATCAGCTGTTAATACCAGGCACTGTACTGGTACTAGAGACACAATGGTGAATAAGACACACATGGTCCTTCACGGAATTTGCAGTCTAAGCATCTGAAACATGATAAATGAATAGACAGTAATACCTATAGAGGTAATGAAAAGGATAATCACTTCTGGCTGAGTGACCAGGGAAAGTGAGCATGGGTGGGTGAGAGGTGAGCTGGGCCTGGGAATATGAATGCATTTCAGGGAGGGGTGGATATTCTAGGCAAGGAGAACGGCAGACTCAGAAATGTACAAATAGAAAACCCCAGTGGTTCGAGTGCAGTATTGGGTAGGGCAGGGATGAGAAAGAGGGCCTTAAAGAAGTGTGGGCTCAGTTTGTGGGGAGCCTCGAATGCCAAACTTCGGTGGACTTTGTATAAAACATAAAGAGAACCTACTCTGAGCACAGAATTATTATTAATAATTAATATAATTATTATTAATAATAAAGTTATTCCATTCTTTGCCATATTTAGTACACTCCTAGAATATAACAGTATCATTCATTCATTCAATCAAAAATATTAATTAGCCAGAGACAGGACTGTGTGCTGGGACAAATTATAAGAAAAAGAAATAATCCTTTCAGTGATCCTTAGCCCCTGCGGGACTTGCCAGCAGAGGGGCAGGTGTAATAGTCTTAATACTTTACAACCAACCGATCAATCAAATTGAACTTAAGGCTAGAGTAGGGTCTCAAAGGAGGGGTCAGGGTTACCCTCAGCAGCTTTATTTAAAGACAGCTCCTGGGCAGTACAGGTTCATAATGGCTGAGTACCAGTCCACTATCATTGTCATGAAACAATAGCTATTGTTTCTAAAATGGAGGGGTGTGGGGTGCTGGGGCAGCCAGAGGAAATGAGGGCCAACAAGGTGACTGGGAAGGCTTTCCAGCGGAGGTCTCTCCTTGACCAAACTTCATTCAGGCTCCTCTGAGCCCCTCTCTCCACTAAGCCTCAATCTTGCCTATAAACCTACAGGTTCTTAGCACAAATGATTTTATTCACCCACCTTCCCCAACATTATAAGACTTGAACAAACACTGGCATAGTTTCTAACAGCTCCAGGATGCCTCCCTAGAATGAGCCCAGGCCCCCTTAGAATACCTGTCTGAGAAAGCCCAACCTGCCAGGAAAATTAACTGTTTGTTCCAATAAAACCTGGTGATAGGCAGGCCTCTGAACTTCCTCTTAGAGCAGTTACTTTAAAAAGCTCGCAAGGGCTTCCCTGGTGGCGCAGTGGTTGAGAGTCCGCCTGCCGATACAGGGGACACGGTTCGTGCCCCAGTCCGCGAAGATGCCACATGCCGCGGAGCAGCTGGGCCTGTGAGCCATGGCCACTGAGCCTGTGCGTCCGGAGCCTGTGCTCCGCGACAGGAGAGGCCACAACAGTGAGAGGCCCACGTACCGCAAAAACAAAAACAAAAACAAACAAACAAAAAGCTTGTAAGGAGGTCAGGGAGATACCCAATCCAGGAAGAAGCACAAATATGTTACATATTAGTTTCTTGGGCCTTCAAAAATTTAAAGGACCTATAATAATGTTTGAGACCCCCTCTCCCTCCCAAAAAAAAGGAGAGGGAGAGATATGAACAAAAAATTGTAAAATGTTAATTTAAAAAGCATTATTTAAACCTCATTGTTTATATTTGGGAGTCAAAAAAAGTTTATTACATTTGAAAACAATTTTAAGTTTTCTTCCTTTGCAAGAATCTCTGAATATATATAAAGATTGTCATGATAATCCCAAATTTAAAAAGCTAGCCACAGCCAAGTGATTTCAAAAGCAGGCTGATAAAAATCAGGAGTCCTGGGCTTCTGCTGGACGCCACCACTAATCGCTTAAGCTTGAGTTTCTGTTTCTTCTTCCAGAACACGAAGGGGTTGGATATCTTTAAGTCTGCTTCAACTCTGAACATCTGTTCTTCAAAAGTTCCACTTCTAGAGACTGACATCATTTTTTTCCCTCTCCTTAGACTGAAGCAACCTCGAGCCAGGAAAATGTTAGATGAAGGGGTAATAGTCGCTCTGGGCAGCGATTTCAACCCTAATGCGTATTGTTTTGCAATGGTAATTATTTTTAATGTGCCTTTCATAGTCTATGAAACTTCTACGAAGCATATAAATAATTTAAAAATATTTCACTAACTGTTAAAATGTTTCAAAGATCTGAAAAGATTTTCCTGTGAAACAAGAAAAGAGTGTGGACAGCAGTGTAATTGGATATTTCTGTGCCACTTGAATGCCTCCAGGCTGAGAGAGAAGGGAGAAGTTTCTATTGGTACTATGCTTTGATGCAGCCTCTGGGCCTTGTGGTTTTACAGTAACCTATTTCCCCTCTCAGAATTGCATAAGCTCAAGGAAGTTTAGTAAGTTTTAGTAAGTAAATGTGGAGATGAGCTTCATCGTACACAGTAAGTGGCCTTGAAAAGTAATAAAAAATATTAAATACATATAGGGGGTGGGTGGGTAAGTAATCTCTATAATAAACGAATCTTTCCCAAAGCATAAGGATCTTTACGTGTAAATGTAAATGTAACTTTTCTCATACTGATTTAGCCAGCTCCACTTACACATTTAACTATCATTATTTGTTGTGCTGTGTTGAGAAATGTCCTAGGTAGCAGCTGCCCTTTTGTTGCTTTCCTCCAATGCTTTTCTTTTCCCGTCTTAGCCGATGGTCATGCATCTGGCCTGTGTGAACATGAGAATGTCCATGCCCGAGGCCTTGGCCGCTGCCACCATCAATGCCGCTTACGCCCTGGGAAAATCTCACACTCATGGATCTTTGGAAGTAGGCAAACGGGGAGATCTCATTATCATCAATGCATCCAGGTGCGTGTTCTCCCAGCTGAGCCATGTTATTGTATGCCCACTGTAACATGGAGACTTGGTTTAAATCCCTTTTCCACTGATTATTAGTGTCAGGCTCTGTATAAGCTCAGCAGCTACCCAGTCTTCTTAGTGTCACCCCTTTCTAAGCAAAAAGTCTCCCTCCAGGTCCTAAACTGCAGGGTAGACCAACTTTTCTGGTCTCTTCATCCATCTTATATCTTTCGTAGATCTCCAGGTTTCTGCTCTGTTTACCTGGACTTTGGACTTGTGCCCTCTGGCCTGTGTTTGTTTTTCTTCTTGGGTTCTGACCTTTTCTGTTTGTGTTGGGCCACACAGGTCCCAGCTCTGGCTTGTCATCCTGGTTCTGATTCATTACCTCTCTGACTTCTCATTCCTGCTGGATCCCAAAAGCCTTGCTTCAGTTTTCCTGCCTCTTGTTTTGTATTACTCACTCACAGCCTGCTGCCTCCTGGGCCTCCAGCGTAACAAGTTGAGTTTTATTGTTCTAAATCTTAAAGTTGTGAATCCTATGGTGTCTGGACCCTAGCAAGCCTCTGCCAGGCCTTGGACCTCATGTTCAACAGAAGAGAGTGTCTCCATCATAATTCTACTCTCAAGGGTCATAAGCCATTGTCTCTATCGAGAGTGATGCTGGTGTTACCACTCATGCATCATTTAACTGAAGCAAATTTTTTTTTTTTTTACTGTTCCAATAACACTTTATTTATGGACATTGAAATTTGAATTTTATATAATTTTTATGTCACAGAATATTATTGTCTTTGTTTTTCATTTTAAGTCCTAATTTAGAAAACCCCAAATAAGACTATCTTAGCTCAAGAACAATAAAAAGCAAGCAGCAGGCCTGATTTGGCCCACAGACCACAGTTTGCCAACTGCTAGCCCAGAACAGTGGTTCTCAAAGTGCAGTCCCAGCAGCAAGGGCATCCTCTGAGAATTTGTTGGAAATGCAACTTCTCAGGCCTCTTGGACAGTCTACCAAACCAGAAACTCCAGGAGTGGGCCTAGCATCTCTGTCTTAAAAAGTCTTCTAGGTGAAAAAGATACATGCTAAAGTTTGAGAAGCACTGATCTGGAGTCATTGTTCTAATGTGAATCAAATATTTTAAGATCAAATACTTAGTATCATTAAACAATATTGGATTTATCATAGACTAATTATCATAGTACTCTACCATTTTTTAAAAAGCCCAAATATTAACTACTAAGTGTAAAACAATTTTTAGAGAATGTATTTTGAAATTAGCATTTATTGACAGAGTGATAATTTTGACTTGTATCCGTTTATGTTTGATTTCTTTCTAGATGGGAGCATTTGATTTACCAGTTTGGAGGCCATCACGAATTAATTGATTATGTTATAGCTAAAGGAAAAGTCATCTATAAAAAATGATTGATCTGTAAGGAAAGAGCACACTGTTCTACTGTTTAAGTCAATACAGTTATATTAAAAGTTAAAATACCTTAGTAGTTTACCAGAATGATGTCACTTAAATCTATTTCTGTATTTTGTTTATCCACTTGAAAAACCCAGGGGATTCACTTATTTTAACATGTGCACCTGGACGTATAAGCAAGTAAACCATTTGTGATGATAATCTCAAAGGATTAAATTACTTCACAAAGATTTTCTATACATATTCTGCAGATTAATATGATGGAGTATCACAGAAATGCCTTTGTGGGGAAATGCAGATTGGCAAATAGGTAGACATGGCTTAAAATTCCAGTTGTGCTTCTACTTTTCAAATTTCAATTCTTAAACTATATTTACTGAAAATTGTGGGGGGGAGTGGGAAATCCAAGTCAAATGCCACAAACTAAGCTAAAATGTAGCCATCTATAATAAGCAAATAGTTTTTCTTTTCCCCACACAGTGTGTCTTTCTAGATGCTCTTCGAATGCATTAGGTTCCTCTGAGGAGGAGTGTTCTTCTGTTTTCTTCTCAACCCTTGCAATAGAGCTTCACAGCAGAGCTCAGGACTTGTCATTTTGTACACAAGTATAGGGACCTTCTTGTAATGGATGCATTTTGACCAAATCCAATAATGTAATTTTTTAAAAAGTTTTAAAGTTTTTGATTCTTCACATTACAAATGTATAAAAAAATCTATAGCTTTCAATAAATGTTTGCTGTCACTATTATCGTTGTTGTTTACAGCCCTGGAAGCCAGTCAGTGGTGTCTATTAGAACCTTTTAGGAAATGAACAAATTACAGAAGAAAGTGGATTACATAAAGAAAAAGTGGATGATTATATAAACGAGTGTTTCTAAAGCCATGTGTTTACTTGAAATGTTTTTAAACGCTTTGATCATTCTTACAATCACAACTGCATGATAAAACTTTGTCCTATTTATGAAGAAATGACTAGAGAAGTAAACATTAAGTACCCAAATGGTCACCTATTTCAAGTTAATAGAGCCTGAACCAATGAGGCTTTACTGTATTCAACATAGATCAACTCAAGATACCCCTTGTCAGAAGGTTAAGGGTAACAGTGCACATCGCTATCACGGGCTAGTAGCGTGGGGTACCTGGAGCTCTGCCCCTCACATGCTTGGTGAAGAAGCCGTGAGGGGGTGTGGGAAGCACGAGTTGCTGTGGGAGATGCCTCTCCTATGACCGGTTTCCTAGTCGATGGTGGGAGTTTGGGATGGAGGAGATACATATAAAGGCCAAAACTAAAGATTAGGTCTGTCCTGGAACTCAAGCCACGTAGAAGTATATCCTTATAACTACGGAATAAAAAGGTGAAGCACTTCCTATTTTCTTTCTAGGAGATATTCACTCTACACAAGGAGTGTTCATGTCTTTTTTGAATGAAAGGAGAAGATACCCACCTGGAACTGCTTTAGTCCTCCCAGGCCAGTGTCCTGTAAGCTCTTGCAACTCATAGGAGCTGGCTGGAAATGCAGAACTTCAGTTCTACTCCAGACCTGCTGAAACAGAATCTGGTCTTGGCAAGCCCACAGGTATTTGTATGCCCGTTCAAGTCTGAGAAGGGCTGTGGTCTAGACCCTAGCCACATGGACTTTCACACTGTGCCTCAAAATCGCCATTTGTTTTTGCTGCTCCAGGCCTTGCAGCACTGTTCCCTCTGCCTGGAGTGCTTGCCCTCTCTTTTCTAAGTGGGAAGTCAGAGCTAGCCACTGCCCCCCACACCAAGCTCCCATCCCTCTATGATAGCCTCTATAGCATTGCAGTCAAACTGTCTTTCCCTTTAGATTGTGTGTTAGTAGAGGGCAGGGGCCTGGTCATGTCCCCAGGATCTACTGTAGTGACTGGTTCATAGTAGGTGATCAGTGAATGAATTAATGAATGGCTGCACAAGCATACAGACGGTCCTAGGGAAAACTGCTTATTAAAACATACTCAGCAGGCCAACCCAGGAATGCAGTGTTAAGGAAAATACTTGTTATGTATATTGGAAAAAGCATATGAATTCCGGAATATAATGGATGATGCTTACGGGGGAGTAAAGTGGAAAAGTGAAACCCAACGAGAAACAATTCCATGGCTGGGTGGAAAAGGGCATGGCCATCCTCAGCTTGAGAGATTGGAAAGATTTTGATGTGAGGGAAAGGCTCCGGAGATGGAGCATCATGGGGTGTTCAGAAGGGGGGGATGCCTGAGTCTTCCTAGAGTGGAGGGTTCAGTGGGGGCGGGGAAGGTCAGATCGACTCAGGTTAGGTCTTAGTTGCTGCACGCGGGCTTTCTCTAGTTGCGGCGAGTGGGGACTACTCTTTGTTGTGGTGCACGGGCTTCTCATTGCGGTGGCTTCTTTTGTTGCAGAGCACGGGCTGTAGGCACGCGGGCTTCAGTAGTTGTGGCTCGCGGGCTCCAGAGCACAGGCTCAGTAGTTGTGGCGCATGGGCTTAGTTGCTCTGCGGCATGTGGGATCTTCCTGGACCAAGGCTCGAACCCGTGTCCCCCGCACTGGCAGGCGAATTCTTAAGCACTGTGCCACCAGGGAAGTCCTGGAACTTCATTCTTAAAGTCAGGGGAAGCCACTGCAAGTTTCTGAACAGGTTAGGCCCAGTACAAGAGTGTTGTGGTAGAAAGATTAATCTGGTTTTAGTGAACAGAGTAGGCACTCAGGTATGTGCTGTGTGAGTGGACTTTGGCAAGACACCTTAACTAAGTCCTTTGGTGGAGACAGTAGGAGGTATCAGGTGCTAGAAATCTGGGTGGAAAGCTCTGGAAATGGCACAGTGAGATGTGAACGCACTGACTAGAATTGGTTTGAAAAATAAGGAAGTTCCTCTATGACATACCTCACAGCAAGACCCTTTTTGACCAGTCTCCTAGAGAAATGGGAACAAAAAGAAAGACAAACAAATGGGACCTAATGAAACTTAAAAGCTTTTGCACAGCAAAGGAAAACATAAACAAGATGAAAAGACAGCCCTCAAAATCCGAGAAAATATTTGCAAACGAAGCAAGTGACAAAGGATTAGTCTCCAGAATTTACAAGCAGCTCATGCAGCTCAGTATCAAAAAAACAAACAACCCAATCCAAAAATGGGCAGAAGACCTAAACAGACATTTCTCCAAACAAGATATACAGATTGCCAACAAACACATGAAAGAATGCTCAACATCATTAATCATTAGAGAAATGCAAATCAGAACTATAATGAGGTATCACCTCACAGCGGTCAGAATGGCCATCATCAAAAATTCTACAAACAATAAATGCTGGAGAGGGTGTGGAGAAAAGGGAACCCTCTTGTACTGTTGGTGGGAATGTAAATTGATACAGCCACTATGGAGAACAGTAGGGAGGTTCCTTAAGAAACTAAACATAAAACTACCATATGACCCAGCAATCCCACTACTGGGCTTATACCCTGAGAAAATCATCATTCAAAAAGAGTCATGTACCACAATGTTCATTGCAGCTCTATTTACAATAGCCAGGACATGGAAGCAACCTAAGTGTCCATTGACAGATGAATGGATAAAGAAGATGCGGCACATATATACAATGGAATATTACTCAGTCATAAAACGGAACGAAACTGAGTTATTTGTAGTGAGGTGGATGGACCTAGAGTCTGTCATACAGAGTGAAGTAAATATTCTCAGAAAGAGAAGAACAAATACCTTATGCTAACGTGTATATATGGAATCTAAAAAAAAAATATGGTTCTGAAGAACCTAGGGGCAGGACAGGAATAAAGATGCAGACGTAGAGAATGGACTTGAGGACATGGGGAGGGGGAAGGGTAAGATGGGACGAAGTGAGAGAGAGGCATGGACATATATACACTACCAAATGTAAACTAGATGGCTAGTGGGAAGCAGCCGCATAGCACAGGGAGATCAGCTCGGTGCTTTGGTGCTTTGTGACCACCTAGAGGGGTGGGATAGGGAGGGTGAGAGGGAGATACAAGAGGGAGGGGATATGAGGATATATGTATATGTATAGCTGATTCACTTTGTTATACAGCAGAAACTAACACACCATTGTAAAGCAATTATACTCCAATAAAGATGTTAAAAAAAAAATAAGGAAGCTCATTAGCTCCCCCTCGGAATTTCACAGGAAGGACAGGCTTCAGGAGTGGTTTACCCAGCCGCTCAGAAATCCTGAAGACCCAGATCCCTTCCCTCCCTCTGTTCTGTCCTCCAGTGTTGGCGGCGCCCCAAGGCCAGGTTCCCCCGGGTGTGGCTGACTCGCAGCAGCCAGAGGGGCTTTGTGCTTTCTCACTGGGGTCAAGCAGAAGAGGGAGAAAGCCTGGCTGTCACGGCTCTCAGGAGAGAAAGCGTTTTCTCAAGCCTGCAGTAAAATTCTTCTGTCTCATTGGCCCAAATTGCAACCTCCGCTGTCTCTTGAACTAATCACCCAGTAAAGGGAATGGGACACCTTTGAGACGAACCAGGCCTGTGCCCTGAGCTGAAACGAATTTCCTCCAACTCTTTTTGTGGTTTTGTTTTTTGGTATAATTTCAGTGTTTCCATTTAATAAGTTAATACCTTCAACCAAAGTAAACCCCCAAATGCAAAATGATCATGCTATTCATGAGATAATTAGAAGGTTTAATAAAAAAGCTAATCATCCAGGGACCAGATTCAGAAAGGAGACACAAGTTTAAAGTAGTAATGAAAAGTAGCTTCCCGGGAAGTTTTCAGGTTATGTGTGGAATTTCATGTATGCGGCAGACTGTGACAGCTACAGCCCCCAAACCACACGCCCACGCCCTTGTGTGTTACTCTCCCAAACTCACTTGGGCTTGATGCGTGACTTGCTTTGGGCAACAGGACATTAGCAAATGTGGCACAAAAGAAGCTTGAAAATCCCTTGCGCTTTGGGGTTTGCTCTGTGGCGGCCCCGAGAGAACAGGTGAAGAAGCCCAGGTGAGCTCACTGGGGCAGAAATCGTGATGCCTCCAGCTCTTCTGGGCTGCTCAGTGGGGAAGAGAGAGAATGTATACCGAATCAATCACATTTTCTAAAGACACTTTGTACTGTGTGAACATTCACTGACGAAATCTTTCAGAAATGTAATTAACTGCAGTTAGAATAACCTTTCCCTGACAAGGTGTTAAACTTTGTTATAAAAAAATCTAAGAATACAGCAATGACATAAGACAGTTGAGACTTAGTTTATTCCACATTTACCTGGAAACTCCCTTGATGGCATAGTACAGAGCTGTGTAGAAAACTCAATGACAGAGGGCCCCGGAGGACCGCGCGGGCCTGTGGGAAACCAACCCGCCCCGTACCAGTGACGAACAGCCATCAAACCACTGGGTTTACTGGCTCCACTGCAGCTCGTGGATAAGAATGAATAAACTTCATTTGTGTGTTTACATTTCAGCAAAGAACAGCATGAAGAACCACCTTTCGGCGAACAGGTTCCTCAGCACATTTTGCTTCACTGAATTTTGGTTTGCACTCCTGTCTCTACCTTTCCTGTGGACAGGCTGCAACCTAAGAGAAGACTCTACCGTGAAAAGGGTGTAATCGGGTAGGCAAGCTGGCAGGTGTGCCTGTCCTTTCCTTGACCAGCTGCCGTTGTTAGAGCCGTGGGGTCACATTCCTGCACTTGGAAAGTGCCTTGCTTATGTTTGCACAGAAGGGTGCAAAGTCACAGCTTCGGGAAGCCAAGAAGTCATGTGACCCATCCTTCATCGCGACAATCACACTTAAGCCTTTCCAGCAGGTTCTTTATCTTCTTTGCGGGGAGGGGAGGGAACAGATTGGGTAACATCCTAGGGCGCATCTGACCTTTGTCAACGGGGCCTTGTATTAATGATTACTCTTATAGAGAGGGGGTTGGTTAACTTCTGAACATCAGATTCCTTAGCTGTGAAATGAGGAGGCGTCTTAAGCTGGGTTATTACAAGAATGTGAATAGAGTACTAACACGTGGTAAATTTAGTAGCAATAACACTAACCTCCTACTCCAGTTTAAGCATCTGAATCCTTTTTCTGATATGTGCGGTGACATCTGATAAATATGAAATGCACGGTTCATTAAGAACCACTCCCACAGCAATCTTTATATTCATTCCTTAACTCCTTTACACAGAATCTCTTGTTGACCTATTGACTATTCTTTAGTATGATTCCATGAATGAAAGAAAAAGCAGCTCAAGAACTAATTATGACTTAAAAAGTGTTGTTTATAAAGACATATTAGGGAACATTCATCATAGCATGGCACAGTACAATCAGCCAAAGTTAACTAGTGGAAAGTTTGACAAAGCAAAAAAAAAAACCAAACAAACCCAAAACAAAAAAAAAAAGATTCACAGAAGTCTAACGTTTTTGGAAAACAATGCCATCAATCTGTCTCAAGATTTGAGTTCATCTAATATTGAGTCAAAGGTCCATGCAGTTGTGGTTAGTCTTCTCACCCTTAGAGTGAGCGGCCTGTAGATTTCATTAAGAAACAAGAAAACTCCTATAATCTGGAAACACCAGCTGCATCTGTAACCAGTGCTAGATTTAGTAAATGTAATACTGTCACCAGCCTACCCAGAGCAGGTATTAGAACCGAACTAGATAATTGATTGATCCACCTGAGAAAGTCCTCAGGTCTCTCCTTCAGCATAATACTGTTTGCTGTTAAACTAGCATCTGATCTGCTAATTCGTGACAAAAAGCATTAAACATCCTCAGACTCTGGGATTTTGGTCGATTTCCTGTGCAGAAATTCCAATGAAAATGCTGTTGGAGAAACAGGTCTTGATTCCGGAATATGCTCCATTCTGTATTTTTCGATGTACGGTGCAGCTACTTCCCAAACCTGAAATGCAAGGACAAAACAAAGTCAAAGCGTTGACAACCTTGTTTTCACATGCCATTAAACATCAGCTTCATGTGAAGTCAAAACATTATCTCTGACTAGATAACACAGCAGCTGTTTGCTTGCTTTTATTATAAGCCATTTGACACATGATCTGTCAATGAGCCTTTGGTTGCTTTAACAGCTTTAAAAATACAAAGTCCAAAATGTTTCTAAAGTTACCATGAAGGTTTTCAGCTGCTTTACTCTTCTAAAGCAAAACAAGCCAGGAAACAAACGAAGCCTAGAGAATTCAGTGTGGATGGAATTAAGGAAAGTCGCTCAAGGATGGGACTGTGTGTTTTCTAAGGCAAGCCTTAAATGATAAGAGGCAGTGGATTTTCTCTTTGCTCTCTTTCCATACCACACGCCCTCTGTTCTTTGGACCCTTGCTACTCAGAACGTGGCCCCTGGACCAGCAGCGTCAGCATCGCTTGGGACAAGTCAGAATGTCAGCCCCACTGCAGACCTACTGAGTCCGAGCCTGCACTTTAACAAGATCCCCTAGAAATTCACG
Source organism: Lagenorhynchus albirostris (assembly GCF_949774975.1). Classification (NCBI taxonomy): domain Eukaryota; kingdom Metazoa; phylum Chordata; class Mammalia; order Artiodactyla; family Delphinidae; genus Lagenorhynchus; species Lagenorhynchus albirostris. The sequence goes on along the minus strand of NC_083105.1, from coordinate 25,277,066 downwards.
TGCACTTTACAGTTTGAAAAGCACTGTTTCACAGCCTTGTTTAGTGTTTACCTCCACCCACGAACCTATTTCCTTTCAAGCATAACATCTTCTCAAACTAAAGTCCGGCTTTTCGTTTATATTATAGCTGCTTTTTATCTGGTTGGCCGCTGACAGGGAAGGAGCATTTCCTATTCTTTTGTATTACCTTAGAAAATGTATTCTTTCAAAAGCTAGCCTCCTTGAAAAGATATCTGCACCCCCAGGTTCACTGCACTATTTACAATAGCCAAGGCACAGAAGAAACCTAAGTGTCCATCAATGGATGAATGATACAGAAATTGTGAGACACACACACACACACACACACACACACACACACACACACACACTGGAATTTTATTCAGCCCTAAAAGAAGAAGGAACTCTTGCCATTTGCAACAACATGGATGGATCTTGAGGGCATCCTGTTAAGTGAAATAAGTCAGACAGAGAAAGACAAATATCGTACGATCTCACTTATATGTGGAATCTAAAAAAAAAAAAAAAATGAGCTCATAGATGCAGAGAACAGATCGGTGGTTGCCAGAGGCGGGGGTTTGGGGGAGTGGGTGGAGGGGGTCAAAAGGTACAAAATTCCACTTATAAAGTAAACAAATCCTGGAGATGTCATGTACAGCTTGGTGACTATAGTTAATGATACTGCACTGTATATTTGAAAGTTGCTAAGAGAATAGATCTTAAAAGTTCCTACCATGAGAAGAAAATGGTAACTATGTGTGGTAGTGCATGGTAACTAGACGTACTGTGGTGACCATTTTGCAATATAAGCAAATGTCAAATCATTATATTGCAAACTAATATAATGATATATGTCAATCATATTTCAATTAAAAAAAAGGCTGAGCTCTCACACACCTCTCTTCTAGCACCAAAGTTGGCAGCAAGCAAGGGAATTCCCCTCAAAGGGTACAGGGAACACTTTGAAATGACAGGGGTGAAGATCAAAGGAAAACAATTGTTCCCCAAGAGCAGTGCAATGGTTCCAGGGGAAAATCAAGCCATTCTAGGGAACATGATACCTACAAATGAAAGGCTTAAAGAACTTTAAAACTACATTTTAAAAATAAGTCTGCATTCTAGGCATCTGTCCCTATCAGATGCGTCTGCAGTCAATGTAGCCAGAGGGAAGAAGCAATAAAGAGACCCTGTATCTCACCCAGTGTGATGGGGCAGGACACACCAGTGCACTAGACACATCCAGATCCCTTTGAATAAAAACTCGGGAAATTTGTTTTCTCTTCAGGTCTATGCAGTCACTGAACCAGGTGGTGGTGGTGGCAATAGGATTACAGAAAGAGAATGTATTTTTAATAAGAGAAAACCTTCTTGATGGGGAGGAATCCATGAACCTTTCATCTCATTTTCTCCCCACAAATACTTGTCCCCAAATTCCATTTAAAATTCATTCCAGCTTCTAATCCTTAGATAGTCCATGTTTGGGTGCAACATGGGACACTTAAGAGTGTATCGAATAGTTTCTTAGTGACCTTGAAAGTTGCATGAGTACCTTTTGGTTCACTTCCAAGGAACAGCCAGAAAGCAAAAGAATATGAATGTTTTTCCACTCTCCACTCCCACTTTGCTTTCCCATAACGACCCCAAACTAAGAACTAAGCCAAGTAGCCAATTTACCTTCTGCTCTACGAGCAGTCTGTGTGCTGCCTCAATGTCTGGGGCCATGAAGCGATCTTTTATCCAGGGCCTGCAGAGACAGCACATCAAACCGTGAGCCAACGTTAACTGCTGCCAGGGTTCAAAGTTCTAAAACAGTGTCACTTTCCAGGAATCTGTTCTGACTTTACCTTACAACTGAGCGCACCAGGTCATAGACCTTCTCCAGTGGAGTGGTAGTTTTCAAAGGACGTAGAAACTCTATCCCTTGGCAGGCTGCAAGAAGCTCGATAGCCAGCACTGCAACAAGGAAGGACGAGGGGATGGCTGATTAGAGTCTGACTTCATGCTTGAGGGATACAAATCCCATGCAAGCTGACGGCCATCGCCAGCCAGCTAACAGATGGTTGGCTCGCCCAGTCTATGGGTAGAATGAAGATCCCTTGGTATTTGGTTACCATCTTAAATGTGCTTTTCTAACCCCTTGGCTGCACCTTTAATGGTGAGAAAGGTAGGACCATCCAGGTACATCAGCTTTCCCCTTCTCCCCTCAGCTGATCAAGATGGATGACCTGTTTCCTATTTCCACCTTGGTGTAAATTTTAATTTGTTTTCAGTCTTACTGTTCCCTACGGCCTGAAATACCTGGCAGATAGACTTTCATCAAAGGATTGAAGGAGCCAGTGAATGAGCAGATGAGTCTTTGGTTGCCCTGGAACTAATTCTCCAATGTCTGTTTCAAACCTTCAAACTTAAAGGCTCCCAAATCCACAAAAACTGAAATTCTAGCCATTGGCATCTTGCCAACTTTAAGTTTCTTGATCAAACAATCTCTACACTGTCTTTTCCTAGCTATGAACGCTTGTGGGATGTACCATACCTTGAGATCCACTCTGAATATTGAAATCTAAATCTCTCTACATTTGATATAGTCTAATGAAGAATTTTTTATAGAAATATAATTCAAAATTAAACCACTTTGGGTTCTGTTATTTGCCAAGAAGTTAATTTAGAAGCTTAGAGGCCATGTAAGTGGTCTCTTGATCAGGCCACTTAAGTGGTTAACCAAAATGGAGTATTAAAAACATTTGACTTCTTGTCTTAAAATTTATAAAGCACATTCCAAACTCTGGTGAGTACAGACAGGTCACAATGGGAGAGGATGAAGTTACAGAATCCATTAGGACCTGGAAGAAACTTCACATCTTCTAGTCCAGTCCCCTCACTTTACACGTAAGGAACTGGAAACTTTGAGGAGTAAAGCATCTTATTAAATAAGTGCTTATGCTTATTTCATAGAGCTGGAGCTCAAGATCAGAACTGGCTAACCTTCCTGATTCGCCCTCACCCACATGACACAAACCTGGCCTCTTGGTTGGAGACATGTGAGTAGGAAAATGGCAGATTTTGCTAGTGCATATAACAGACAGCTTCTTAGATGGGTTTGCAAGATAAACGTGATACATGTCAGGAAAACCTTGAGTAACCATCTCTCAGCATTCTGTTAACTGCTCTTCGTTGCTATTCACAACCATAAGTTCTCCCTGATGCCATCAGATGGGATTTAAAAACCACACACTTCATTGATACAGATGCAAAGGGTTCAGTGTATCTTGATTTACCTGGATTTTTAAAAATATGCTTCTCGTTTATTTTGAAATAAGCTGATATTCAGTGGCCTAATAACCACCTTCACCCTTCCCTTCCAAAAATTTAAATACACTTAATATATCCTAAGAATCCTGGAGATACCTTCTAGTTTCCCACGCATATTTTCTTCACCTTAACAGAGTATGAGTCACATGAACTAAAACCATCCTGAGCAAATAAGTAATAGTTCTACTTAGATATATTGCAAGGACGTTCTTAAAGTTTTCAAAACTGACGCTATTCATTTTATCGACATCTGAGGCTAATTTATACCTGTGTCCCTTTCACTAAGAAAAGACTGCTTCTCCTGACCTTACATCCCCTTCCTTCCCACCTCCCCACCATCCCCTGGCCTTGACTGATGTCCGTGCTTGGGCTTCAGACTCCCTCTCACTCCTGATCTTTTTCGGACCGCCGCAGGGCGTGCGGATCTTAGCTCCCCAGCCAGGGGGATGAACCCACGACCCCTGCAGTGGAAGCGCCCAGTCTTAACCCCTGGACTGCCAGGGAAGTCCCCACACTGGGTTTTTTAAGCTCCTCCCTTTGAAAAGTTTTCCCTCCTTCCTCCAGTGGGCTGGTAACATTTCAGGTCTTCTTTTCCCCTGAGTGCATCCGCCTCTCTGTTCCTGGTATTCTTCTCACCTGACCTCCTGCAGCCGTCAGCTGCCTCCACGTAGAGAACTGCCCTTCATCATCCATCCCAGTTCTTTCCTGAGTGTGGGCATCTGTACATCATTGCGACGCATCCCAGAACAATTTATTTTCTGCACACACATCCCCTTTCCTTATTAAATACTGCTCCCCTCTTCCCAGTTTGCTGGCCCTATTCGTTTCAGGTCTTAATCTTAAATACTCCTTTGGAAATGCCTTTTCTCATCCCTTCAAACTAGGTCAGGTTCAGTTACAGCCTCCTATAACTCAATTCTTTAGTCAGAATTTTGTTAAGTGCTACAAAGAGTTGCCAAGTTGTTGTTCAATGTCTTCCTCTTTAGGTAGACTCTAATTCCCAAGAGGGCAGAGAATACCTCATTCACCACTTAATCCACTGTGCTCAGGGATACATGCCTTTCCACCCGAACCAGGCCAGACAAGGAGGAGAAGGGAGTGATAGTAAAGGGTACAAGGTTTCTTTCTGGGTTGATGAACACGTTCTAGAGTTGATTGTGGTGTTGACTCACAACTCTGATATATTCACAACGCTACTAAAACCCACTGAATTGTACAATTTAGATGGGTGAATTGTATGGTATATGAATTATTATGTCAACAGAGCTGTTACCAAAAAAAGAATACTCAACTCTTTCACACTTATCTTAAAATAGTGGTATTCTTTTGTCAGCCAATTGCTTCCAATACAGTTGCAAAAATTTAGGAATTTAGAGAACAATGCCTAAAGGAAGGCAGTTTCCCTTTAAGAAACCAAACAAGCAGTGATTAAGAAGTCTGGAAGGGGTTGACTTAACAGGGCTCCACCTGTGAACTCTCTTTGCTGAGAAGGCTCAGCGGCCATGGCTCACGGGCCCAGCCGCTCCGCGGCATGTGGGATCTTCCCGGACTGGGGCACAAACCCGTGTCCCCTGTATCGGCAGGCGGACTCTCAGCCACTGCGCCACCAGGGAAGCCCTCGTCAAGTCTTTAGGACCAACTGCAACACACAAGAAATGATGGGACAGAGAACAAAAGTACCACCATGAGGAAGCTCACAGGTAAATCCAGAATGTCAGTCTCTGTCAGAAAACTGACGTGGTTTTTTAACTACTCAATGGCATGAATTTAAAAAAAAAGGGAGAGGGGACTGTTGTAAATGAAAAGAAGCTTAAAACCTTGGCCACCAAATTTAAAAGGTGGGTCTTGAATCCTGATTTGAACAAACTGTAAAGACGTTGAGGTAATTTGGGAAAATTTGATACCAAGACTTATTGTTGATTTTTGTCGGATGTGATAATGGCATCATGGTGGATAAGGAAGTTTGTATTTGAGAGAGAAAGTATGCAGGAAGAAAACATGACAACAGGGATTTGCTTGAAAATAATTTGGGAAAAGTAAAAAAAAGAAAAAAATGAAGCAAATGTGTTAACTGTTGAATTAGAGTGAGGCATATGAAGGTTCCTGGTACTAATCTCTCCACTTCTGAATATGTTTTAAAATTTTCATATTAAAAAAAGAAGCCAGCTGATGAACTGGCTTCGCCAGCAGGTGTGGTTCTTAATCTTCAACGAGCATCAGAACCACCTGGAGGGCTTGCTAAACCCAGCTTGTTCTGCTGTCTTTCCTAGGGTCTCTGATTCAGCAGGTCTGGGACAGGCCCTGAGTTCCCAGGTGATGCTGATCCTGCCGGTGGGGATCCCACTCTGAGGACCACTGGCGTATAGTTTATCAGGGAGGCCTGCGTCCAGGCCTGGCTGGGGTTACCTTGCTCCACGTGCTCAATGACCCTGAGGGCTTTCCTTGCTGCCCATCCTCCCATGGAGACATGGTCCTCCGTGGCGGCACTGGTGGAGAGAGAGTCCACGGACGAGGGGTGGCATAGGGCCTTGTTCTCAGAAACTGCAAGAGGCCAGAGACGTTAAGTTAGGGACATACTTACGTATGTTCCTAATAGAAAAATTGCCAAAATGACACATGGCTTCCCAAAGTGCTCCTCTGCGTGGGATACCCTCTCCAGGAGCTCTTAGTCGTTAGCAAAGCACCAGATGGTCCAAAGTTACTTTGGGAAAAGGAAGAAGGTTGGTTTTTTTTCCCCCCCAAAGTGAGAAGGACTCTAAAACTCTAGTGAGTTCTGAGATAAGACCGGGATGGGAACCCTCATATTACAAAGCCAAGTTGAAAACACTAGAAGCATTTAGCATAACAGGGAGACTCGGGATAAAAAAAGGTGATGGTCATTTCCAGGTATTGGAGGACAATCTGATTATGTCACCAGAGGAGGTGGGATCAGAATTCCGGCGTGGCGTTTGGGGATTGAGGCTGGACCCACATATCTTGAGCGAGAAGATTTACAGTTGAGACTGTTCAATGATGACATAAGTGGATGTACTGGGTTTAAGCAAGGGCTTGATGACAGCGGGGATGTCTTGGGGAGGTGGGGGGAAGTCTAGAGTTGGCCTAGGTTGCTGTCTCTCAAACTTTATCGTGCAAATGAATCACTGGGTCTTGTTAAAAGTGCAAATGTTGAGTTTTAGATGGGGGCTGATATTCTGCTGTTCTAACAGATTGCCAGTGATGGCTGTATTTTGGGCCAGAGGACTACACTTTAAGTAGCAAGAACCTAGATCACAGAGTTCCTTCTCCCCAGCTTCAGAAGCTGGGAAAGGTCAAACGCAAAGAGTCTTTTCCTCTCTTTTTTTGAACTTTGAGAGCAGCTCTGAGTGAAGCTGCAGTTCTTTTCTATGCTATAGGGGATCCTGAGATAATATACTATAAACTATGGTGATCCACTCATCCTGGTTTGCCCAGAACTTTCAGGTTTCAGCACTGCCAAGTCCTGGGCCCCTGAACCTGCTATGTGGATCACCTGGTTTGGTGGGGCTTGTTCAGAAACGTAACTTACAAGTGGCCAATAAAAGAAAACCACCAGTTTTATTACAATGAAAGCAAGCCGACCAGCTTCAGATGACAGCTAGGGCAGCTAAACACATCCAAACGAGGCTTCCCAAATTCATACCACTTCTCTGAAAATCAATTACCACCCCCCATATTAATGTGAGAAGTTGCTGCCCCTTAGAGGGATATTTTAGTAAGGAGGTAAGTGAGTAAAGAGAAAATACTGGACAGAAAATGAACTCAGTGGCTCTTTGTTGGCTGTGTTGAGTCTTAGTGTGAGACTTAACTGAGGAAGGGGTGAGTAGTAATAGTAACAACAACTAATATTAATTTAGTGCTCATGACACTCTAGGCACAGTTCTAAGGTATTCCACACATTCATTAATTTAATCCTCAAAACAGCCCCGCTGGGTAAACTTATCACCCCCATTTTACACAGGAGTAAACTGAGGGTCAACAGGATTAAAAGACTTGCTCCATATCACGCTGCTGGTAAATGGGCAGAGCTGGGATTCGGACCCAGAGTCTATGCTCTTATGAGCCACTATGCTATCCGGCCTCTTGGGTACGTTTGCCAGAAAAAATACCAGATGCCCAGTTAAATTCGAATTTCAGATTAAAAAACAAATAATTTTTTAGTACCAGATAATATGCTGAATAATTCAAATTTAACTGGGCAGCCTGCATTTCTATTTGTTAAATTTGGCAACCATATTTTAGGATTAAGTATTGATTAAAAAGAGATCCTCATTAATTGAAGTGAGAGCACAGATTTGCAAGCCAAAATGCCTGGGTCTGAATTCTGCTTTACTTCTTACTAGCTGTGCAGTATTGAGTAGGTCACTTAACTTCTTGGATCTTCAAGTATTCATCTTTGAAATGGAAGAAATCATAGTACCTGCCTCTTGGTATTGTTTGACGATTGAGTAAATATAAGTGAAGCCCTTTGCACTTCCTTTGTGCTAGTCTCTATTCCGATGTTCCTTCTCTGTCCCTTACAGTCTCGAGTCAGAAATCTGCTACATTAAAGCTCCATTCTCATAGAGGGCATCTTGCTTCTTATAAGCATTTTTGCATGTTGTAATCACATCCTTACGTTTTTAGTGGTTGGTATGTCTTACGGAATGTATCCAAACTTTAATCATTTGGATCAGTTCAAGTTTCACCAGTAGCTGTAAACATCTTTTGCTTTTTTCCTTCTGATAATCTTCAAATTGAGATTAGTGAAAAAACTACATAGATGAAGTTCATATGTGAAGTCACATTGCTTCCTACAGAGAAATCGTGGAAACCTCCTTATTTACAACCTCATTAGTGTGTTATTATGTTTCAGTATAATGTTGCCTAGGTTTTATTTTATATTTTTTTTCTCTAAACCTGCTGCATTTGTATTGAGGATGCACGTGATGAAGGTGGTGAAACGTTAGATCTCAAAGACAAAATGTGACACTTTAGGTAAAATGGAAAGGCCTTTAGGTGACTAGGCTTGCATTCTGGGCAAAGTGCAGTGTCCTTACCCAGGGCTGCAGCCGTGCAGTGGGCTATCATGAATCCAGAGTTGAGACCACCTTCAGCCACCAGGAAGGCAGGCAGCTCGCTGAGGGAGGGGTTGCAGAGCCTTTCAATTCTTCTTTCACTAATTGCAGCAAGTTCATGGACGCCAATGGCCAAATAGTCCAGGGCCTGAAAGAGTGTCTCGATTCAGTCGGCCTGTATTAGAATATGCTTTCAGGGTCAGGAGCAATTCTAAATAGCTTACTTTGGCTGGATATTCACCATGGAAGTTTCCTCCAGAAACAGTCTCTCCCCTGCTGGCAAAGACCATCTTTCAGAATAGGTTAAGGCTTTCACATAACACTTGGTGATCACTTCAAGTATAACTCTTTCTCCAGTTGCTCATTTCTAACATTGAGGTGGTAGCCCTTGTACAAAGGTAGGGTGGAGAGAAGGAGAGTCTTTCCACAGGCAAGTGTTGACATGAAGGGGTACAAAGGTAAACAGAACAAAACAAAAACCTTAAAGATCATTGTGTCCACCCAACTGGGGGTCAAAGAAACTTGAAGCATGAAATGATGTTTTCTCTTGGGATGAGATCCTCAAACACCATAACATTACTAATCTGGTGGTCTGTACTTGCCCTCAAAAAGTTTATAACCTGAAACTAAGAACAGAAATCAGGACACCAGTTTAAAAGCAAATTCTGTTTCCTCAATGGGCACTGCGAGCTTGTGCTCCATTGAAGAACCTGCTGAATGGAAGATTTTGCTGATGAGCAACCACCAAATTGTTGGAACAATCAATTCTGAGAAAACTTTCAAACCTTCTACTCACTGATCCTGTGCCAGTGTTCACAGCGAATGGCGGCCAAGAGGTCACTGCAAACCCACTGAAGTCGGTGGCAACTTTGGACTCACCGAACATTAAGACTCTCAGGGATCATTCCACTCCATCGTGTATTTTACTTAAGTCAACAGGAACCCTGACAGAGGCAGCAGAAGACTTTCCAAAGAGCTAATTTTCACCTACTGGACTAAAGACTATTCACAGCCTATTAACTAGGAACTCACTCTGTGTAGGAAGGGTTCTGACTTCCAAAGAGGTAGAGGTGCATGTGTAACTTAACAAGTTTGGAATTACCCTTTTCTGTGCATATGACTGTGAGCCTCTTAGACCTAGCTCCTGCCCTTTTCCATGGACCCGCCCCCAACGACAGGCCTTGGTTTTCTCTGAATCCTCAGAGCAAGTGATCTCTGCACCAATTTACAACTTAAGCAACATCTATTGTTCTCTAGTTGTTCCAAATTTGTTGGCTACTAGGTTATAGCAATTAGAAGTTAACTCCTATAAACTATGTAATAGATGGTCTACATATGCAACAGAAGATTGAGAAAAATATTCTTTTGGGTAACACCAGTATTGCTGGAGAACTCCCAAATATTAGCCAACTGGAAATTCATCAACAATTAAGAATCTTTCACTGAGAAAGTAAAGGACTTTTGGCTGAAATTTTTGCTGAGGCAAGTGGTGGGGGAAGAATTTAGCAGGGAATGATCCTCCCTCCCTTGGCCAGTAATTTAATGGTATTTTTGTTTATTTGTTTTGCTTTTTATTACTCCGTAAGATACCCTTTCAAGTCTAAATTATGTAAGTGTAGAATGGATACCTCTGTTCTACAGTGCAAGAAATAAGAGATGAGAGAAGAATGCACGGAGTTCATGAAAACTACTTCTCCATTTGGGGGTGGATGGTGTTGAGAAGGGTTAGTGAGTTGAGGGGTATTTAGCTTGGGTCTGACTTAACTGTAAAACAACCTGAGAGGACATAAAATGCACCTCCTGAAGTAAGCTTGTCAGAGAAGCCACATTGAAAAGGTCTAGTGAGAAACCTTATACAGCTGCTCTCTGCTAGCCCGGGCTGTGCAAGGCTTTTAGGGCTTACTTTCTCCAATGTTAAGAACTGAGGCAGATGTGGGGTGGGAGAAATAGATTCCTAAGGGGTTGGATGGTCTTCAAAGGCAGTATTGTCCCTGTGAAGACTTTGCCTGTGTGCCTCCTGACCGATCACATTGACTTCTGGGGGAACTAAGCCATCACAGAACCTTCCATAGCAAAAACAAGATGACGCTGAGATACCCACACCGTGAAGGGAAAGAAGGGCTCCATCCTTGAGAGACGGAAGCATTGTTACTCTTCTTTGTACAAATATGGGAACACTGATTTGACTAAACTCCATGTCAGAAATAAACTCAGGATGAGGAAAGCCATAACTCTTTGATCAATACTTAGGTAAGTGTTAAAAGGTTGCCTCTGTTTAGTGCACCATGGTGTCACTAGCCCTAGGAAGGCTCACATAAATGCCATCCTACCCAGGGTCTCTACAATCACACTTGTGATGTAGATCTTCATCCTTCTACCAACAACCTCAGCAGTGGGTTTCAGGGCAGAGGTCTTCGTGAAACTCTGCAGCCAATGTTGGAAATACCCCCTTTAATCTTTCATCTGTCAGTTTTGGAAGCACAGCACGTTAGACTCCGAACCTGAGACTAGGTTCACAGATCTGCCTCTGACACTTACCAGCTTCGCTATAGAGCAAGGCATTTAACCTCGGAGCCCAAGTACGTAGTCTATGAAACGGAGCAACAGAGAGGCTACACAAAACGATCACTTAGATCTTAAAATGACCAGCTGGAATTCTATAATCACAGCTTAGTAAACCATCAAAAGATACAGGATTATCTGTTGCACTGTTAATTTCTGTGGTAATGATGTTCTTCACAAATGCTATTGTGTCGTTCACCACACCGTGGATCTAGAAGACAAGATCAAATGAGCTATACATGGAAGACACTGATAATGGTCCCTGTCACATAGTCTGATATTCTTATTAGAATAGCAAGAACAATTTAAACTGGGATTTCTTCTTACTGTGGAGCCAATTTGGCAATTCTTCCCCATAGACATTTTAAATCTAAGCTAGAACAGAACTTGCTGAGAACAAGGAAAAGAGGGTATTTATGCTAGGGAGGACTCTTTAGTACCCTACAGATTGGAACTTGGTACAACCTGAAATATGGTTTCACCCTTGAGATGCATGTTAGTCTGTCACTTAACTGCCATTTGCAAATGAGTTGGAACTTCTGCAGTGTAGGTTGCCTCATGCCAACCCAGGTCATCTGCATTTTATATTTAAAGTTATGACTCACAGATTCATTTGTAATGGTTTATGTCTGCCTATTAAATACAGATAAGATCTAACCATGGATATGCCCTTGAATTGTAGTTAGATTTTCCCATGAACGTTCCTGGCAGACTGGTTCTAGTTCTGTCTAACAGGTAGAGCCAGTAAAACTCCATTAACTGGTTAGGATGATGCTATTACTAAGAATTTTTTAAAGTTAGGGCACTAAACCAAAACAACAAGCTGTCCGTCGGATTTCTCTACACGGGGGTTGAGCAAAGTAATTCAAAGGGAAACAAGCAGCTTACCATATAGAACAGAAACTTTACAATAATTGGAAAGTCGAATTATTACATAGACATCATTTTTAATAGAGGCAGTAATGAAATCTGGACTACCATTGACCATTACATGACTTTCTAACACCTTCCTCTCTTTCTATTCCCCACCCCGACAAACTGGGGGAAAGAATAGAAACTTGTTAGCTTTTTTGTTTACCTGTGGACAGCAGCGCAAGGTGTAAGCGTCCTGAACACGATCACAGAACCTGTGACTTTCTGTGGAAAAGGTACAGGGATGGCAGGGGGCATGTTAGCAGTTCTTTCCAATAATTTCCAAAAGCAAATAAGCTCACTCACATAGGCACGCCCAGACCTGCTATTTCAGATGGGTGGTGATCTGAGTCCAAGAGGGACCGAAACCGAAAAGCGACTTCAACTTGCCCACGATGAGGGCGAACAGCGTGAATGTCTAGAATTGATGAAAGAGGAAAAGTCTGAGCAATTCTTATATTGAATGAACTACCATCGCTGGAACAGAACCACCCACTGTGCTGACACAGCCCTCAAAAGTCCAGGGGTCCTTAACCATCACTCAGGATTAGAAACTTAACTCCAAAGCAAGATTTTCCTTATGGACTTTATTCTTTCTACTTTAAATATCTGAGTGTAAACTATGTGTTGAGATCTCTGGGAATTCAACTCAAGACACTGGGCCTACACTAAAAAGACTTAGGCTCATAATGGAAGGGAGCTCAATAGTGGCCTAATTTAACTAAGTCATTTTTAGATAGTTTTTTTGGTCCTACTACATATAAGAGTAGGGAGTCTTTCCAAGTCATTATTTTCTAGAAAAGCTACCACTTCTACAATTTTTCTCTCCCGATTTTCAAGTGGGGATCAGTGCTAATCCTACTCTAGCTCTCAAATCCTGCCCATAGATTCTTAAGACAACATGTAGTTTGATGGGAGTCAGAGCTGGTGATCTGGGGCAGGTCACTTAACCCTCTGGGTCAGCATTGGTCTGTGAAACACGGTCGTCTCAAGGGTCAAGTGTGGCGTAACTTAGATGAAGCTGCAGCAGTCCTACGAAGGCACAGGCACTTGGATTTTCTTCTTCCCTGCCATCTACCCCCACCACTCCCGCGTCTGAACACCTTGACCAGCCTCCCCTCCCCCCCTGCACCCGAGCTCTGCCTGAATGAATAGCAAACCAACGGAAGAGCCATGCTGACCAGTATCGAAGGCTTTGGTGGTGCCCTTCAACACCTCGAGGGTCAAGGACGCCACTATGTCAGCCTGCCGAGCAATGGCGCTGGCTCTCTCCACAGCTTCACAGCCCAGGGAGGTGATCATCTGCGTCCCGTTGATGAGCGCCAGACCCTTTGTGGAAGGGGAGAGAAGTGTCCAGACGCTGTTTGTTGTAACAGGTGTATGTGCAAGTTGATTTCCTATCTTTTGCTTTCATAAGAGAAAAGTTAGCCTGTCGGTTGAATGACGTTGATCCATGGTTTCTAAAGTGCAGGGCAGTAATGCGTATTGAAGGATGCAAGGATGAAGTGCTAACATATGTGAAATCATTAGTGTAAATCTAGCAAATGGAATAGCTGTTAAGTGTCCCCGTCATTAAGGCAGCAGTGGTGCTCCAATGTAGATGGCATATCAAATCTTTAGCTCTTAATTATGCTGCATTTCTTCTTCAACTTCTCATCATTATAGACAAGACACCTTGAACAATTTCTGGTCCGAGACTCTTGGCTTAGAGCATCCCAAGGGACGCTGGCTTACAGCATCTCTTAGGGGTCCTTAGAGATCCTGATTTGAAGTTTAAGTTCTTCTGTAAAAGAACCCCTAGGCATCTGTGGCCTGAAGAGTCTTTTCAGTGCTTACGGCAGAGCCCTTTCTTCAGTGCCCAACTTAAGCAAACATGGGAGCTATGTTTATTTTAAGATACCAGTGAGGCTGATATTAAGACTGAAAATAGCTATTAAGTAAAGATTTGTTAAAGCGAACAAATTTTCCTTAGTCTCCTTACCTCTTTTGGCTTCAAAACAATTGGTTTCAATCCATGAGCTGCCAGGACCTGTAGAATGATTTAAAAGGTAAAAATGGGTATCAAATGAAACATCAGCATATTTCTAATTTCATGTGGAATCCAATAAAAGGCTTTTTAAGCCCAAAGGTCTGTCTTATAAAAGATTAGACCTACGTGAATTGGTTCTGTTTATCTTCGCTGGTCTATCCTCTAGTTCCGTTCTTTAGTCTGCAAGCAGACTTAGCTTTCGAGTAATTTTTGTACCTACATCAGGGGCTAGTGTCTACAAAATCAACCCTGAATGTTGGTTTCTAGGTCCTTTGCTTTCAGTTTCCACTTTAGTGATTCACTTTTTTTTTTTTTACCGCTGCTTCCTGAGCAGATGCACATCCAGATGCATGTGTGCTAAGGCTGAGCTCCAAACTCTGTCCACGTTCCCTGGCCTCCAGAGCTTGACCTAAAAAGTCCTCCACCCTCGTCCTACTTGTCTGAACACTAGCAGAGCCTCAGAGCAGGGCTTCTCACTTGTATGGCAAATGTGTGAGCACCAGTGAAGAGGGACTTATGGGCCCAAGAGATGGACACAGAATCCTGAGGGGAAATGGGCAGAATGATCTTCCTCTGAAATAAAAGAAGTGAAAGCAATCACTAGGTTAAGGTCCCTCTAGGGGAGAAGGAAGACACAGAGGCAGGACCACTGACTCCGTCAATTTCACAAGCTTATTAGAATATCTAACACATGATTAACTCTGTCCCAGGAGTGGGGCTGAGGGTAGGAAAAATGGAGACAGACAAGCTCAAGGGCAAACACAGTCATAGTATGTTAAGTGTAACTGGAGGTAGGAAGTGGGTAGGGTTCCGTGGAAAATAATCACATAAGATGCTGGGAGGGCACAAAGGAGGGGCAAAAGGGACTTGACGGGGTGGGCCTATAGGGAAAAGAACCAGAAGAGCAGAGAGGGAAGTTTCTCAGAGGACTTATCAGAAGCAGGAAGAGAAGAAGGGACATGGCTCGTCCCTCTGCCTAGGACACAGGGCACTCCAGCCGCAGGCCACCTCTCGCTTCTGTGATGTACAATGTTGCTGGGGAAGGATTTGGCTGGGGCGTGTGGATATGACAAGCAAGACTCTTGTAAGCCACTTTAATTTTAGACATCACCCTGAGGGCAGTGAGAAGCATTGCACGTTTTGGCCAGGACACGTTTGGATTTGCTGAGTGAAGGTGGTTTTGGGAACACTGTACATAGAGAAGTAATGAAGACCAGTCTGCATAGAAGGAAGGTGATCTAGAACCCAAACCCCTGAAGGACTATCTGTTCCCTTAACTTCTTCCTCCTTGGTCCTCTGCCCCTTCAGTTACTGTTAGGGGACCTCCCAGCAAGAGATCAGAGACGACACTTCAAAAAATTCTTTGGGCTGCTCTGATGAATTTGGAGATGAATGAAGAAAACGTTAAAGCTTTATCAAAAACAAGCCTTTCTGATTGGCCACCAGATGAGCGCTTGGGGGGGGGAGGGGGGAGTGGAGCCTCCTTTCCAGAGGTTATAAGTCAGTGCTATGATCCGCACCTCTGTACCTATTAGACCAGCAAGTAAATAAACCTGCAACAACATGTGACCTCCTGGCCAGGCACTGGAAATGTTTTAGATGCAGAATAAATTCCCGCAATTAACACTGGCTGCTGTACCTTTTTACCAAGGTGATCACCAAGTCCAGAAGGTTGACAGTTGCACATGGAAGCTAAGAGCCTTGCCTAGTTTGACATCTGTACTGCGCTAAGGCTGGGCTCCTGGCTCTGTCCACACATCTAAGCTTCGGTTGTCACAGCCATAGTATAGGGATAACGCTGGCTCCCTTGTCGGGCTGCTGTAAGGATGGAGTGCTAGAAAGCATGCAAGTACACCTGGTGTCCAGCCTCGGGAAATTACTGCAGGTGGAAGCTGTTATTAAAATCTTACGTATTTAGCGTCAGCCCAGCCACTCTTCGGAGACCACATCTTCCCTTCCCCAATTAGCCCGAGAGCAAGATGAGAGAGTGGGGCCAGGTCTCCACTGGCACCAACAGTTCCTTTCTCTGGAACATAGGGCAGGCAGGAGGCTGGGAGAGAAAGAGGCACCGGTTACTTCAAGAGTACTTCATTCTGGCCATCCTCGCTTTAGGGAAAGACAATTCCTCAAGTACAACTAATGCTTAAGGGACCTGGCTGAACTGCTATAGAAAGAAAAAGGAGAGGGGCAGAAAGAGAGAAAGAAAGGCAGGGAAGAGAGAAAGAAAGGAGGGAAGGAAGGAGGACCCTCCCGGGAGCAAAGCTTTCTCTGGAAGCCACTTTAAGTTTAGACTTTATCCTAAGGACAACGGGAAGCGTTACAGGTTTTAGCCAGGACATGCTCGGATGTGCTGTGTGAAGGGGTTGGGAGAACACTGTACATAAAGAATTAAGATCAGACTGCATGGAAGAAAGGTGATCTGGAACCCATGCCCCCATAATGACTACCGCTTCCCTTCTTCCTTCTCCTTGGTCCTCTGCCCCTTTGTTTACTGTTACGTGCATGTTCTCATCTGACCTAGAAATTTCTAGAAAGTCTAGCAATGTATCTTAAAGATGTGATCAGGAGCTAGCTGTTATTCTTTGCTGCCTTCTTTCTAAGAACATAAAGTTTAAAATGATCCAAGTAGGAATTAAGAGACTTTCATAGGACTGATTGGTGTATGTAGCCATTAAAAACTATTGGAGGGCTTCCCTGGTGGCGCAGTGGTTGAGAGTCCACCTGCTGATGCGGGGGACACGGGTTCGTGCCCCGGTCTGGGAAGATCCCACATGCCGCGGAGCGGCTGGGCCCGTGAGCCTCCAGCCCTGAACTTAAGGCCAGACTTAAGGGGCTTATTCTAGTCTTAAAGATGCCAAATGCTAAGTGAAGGCTGATAGAGAATGGGTGAAAGTCCACAGGAGAAAGAGTCTCTGCCTCACTCCTACCTTGCACCCCCATCTAGCTAACCTCCTTCTTGCCAAGCTCATTTCCCACTCATCTGCATTAGTTTATGTCTTCTTTTCTCACCAATTTCTCACCACCCCATCAATCAAGTCTACCTGTGGTACACACACAGCCTCATCAGAGGGTCAGTTGGGTATCTGTTGCATTACCATTAAATACTTCAATAACTTGTTTGAGAGTCTCCAGGGAAATGCCACTGTATCCTTTGGCTAAGACATTGATCCTTAAAGCCAAGAGCATCCGACATCTCTCAGGGATTAGTGGCTTCCCAACACCTACAAAACAGAATTGATGTTTTCTCCAAGAAAAACAAAATTTTTTCCTTCTCCCAGCTGTCTCCATCTCAGACTTCTCGCCACGTCTTGGCTCAGATACTTGCACTACTTTCTCTCCTGATTCTCTTGCTTCTTCAAGTCTCATCTTCAAGACAGATATGAGAATCCAGTTCTGCCTTCTCACTTGCCCTTCTTGGAAGCGTCACTGAATGCCCCGCCCTCCTCAATACCCTTAGAAGAGCGTCTGGACTCCTCAGCACAAGCTGTCTTGCAGTCTGATGGGATTCTTGACAGACTTTCCCGTCTCACCTCGTCCCGAACAACCCCTCCCTGAGTTCCAGCCTTAATTTCGTCCCCTGACTGCATCACTCTCTTGGCACGATGGTATCCACGCTCCCATGCCAACCCCATCCTTTCACCTGGCCCATTCCTTTTTCTGAGATTCAGTTGGAAGGTGGTCTTGTGTGATGCTTTCTGCTTCCCCCCTCTCTGCCCCACCCCGGCAGCAAAATTGGCACCTACTCCTTGGAATCCGCTAGCTTCTGGACGCTGTTAAAGGATGCCTGGCACTGCGCTACGCAGTCGTCCGGGTATTGGTTCCAGGGCCCCCAACCCAACCCCCCTGCAGATACCAAAATCCCCGGATGTTCAAGTCCCTTATATAAAGTGATGTAGTACAGTCGGCCCTCAGGATCTCCGGGTTCCTAATCTGTGGATTCAGCCAACATCCCAGGCTGGTTGAAGCTGGGAATGCAGAACCTGGAGATACCGAGGACCGACTGCACTTCATTCAAATCAAACAAGATCTAGGAGGCACTGAATGTTTGGAGTGCGTTACCTGAAGAATGTGAACGTACTAGGTTGACCTGGAGCTCCCTGGAAGAGAAAGAGAAAAAACCCTCTTAGATACCTCACCGTGAAAATGTTCCCTCAGCTGGGAACATAGTTAAGTCTTTGGAGGGACAGAATAGCCATGATGGGGCACTGGAAGAAACCAGCAAGTCTGTGTTTTCTGTATCAACTCATGTGTGAGTTAATCCGAGCCTCACCCTCCTTATCTGTAAATTGGGGCAAATGTTAATTATTTCTGTTGTTGAAAGAAATCTCCAAAATGAGAATAAGTGGCATGTGACTGTGTGTGTGTTTGGTGGGGAGGAATCAAACTTACTCTAGTTTACTGACAGGAATTACAGTTCTGGCAAATTTCCCAAAACCTGTAGTAATGCCGTAAACAACTAGAATAAAAACCAGACGTTATACAGTTAGACACAGGCGGCATCTTTTAAGCCTATAAAAAGAACTGCGTAATACAAAGAGAAAAGGGTACCAGTTTTTTCTTTCACGATGCTTTCTATGACTTCCCTGGAGTTTTGCACCTTCTTTTCAGCAGTGGGGGTGAGCTAGGAAAACATGGGTCAGAGCTGAACATGTCAAAGATTTACACGTGCCGCGGAAAAGGTCAGAGGATGTCCTTCCCCTCCCTCCAGCATACCTTGATTTTGTAGTGTCCCTTGCCCAAGTTGACCAGATCCTCTGTGGTCAGGCTGTCCCCATCTAAGGCAATGTACTGCACAAAAGAAGGGAATCTCCGTGAGTGCAAACAGCTTTGTCGCTCAAACAAAAGAGCAGGGAAGCCTGAAGCAGAATTAAGCTCTGACCCGTCAGAGATTTTATCACTGCTATCAAATCATGTGCTAGTTACAAAGACAGCTTGCTGAAGAGGAGGTTGAGGAAGGAAAATTAGAAGCGGAAAAGCGTAATGCCTTTCCCTATTACACAGAGCTGGATAAAGCCCTGTCCTCACTGATGGTGCTTGGTCATAAATTTTGCTAGCCCTCCCCCTCCTTAAATGAGGGGTGGGGGGACTTAATTTTCTTAAAAAAAAGGAAGTGGTTTGAAACTTACCTTTTCGGGTTCCCGGTATTTGCTGTATCTGTAGCCAGGTAAAGGAAAATGCTGGGTAGTGTGGAAAAGCCCCAGCCCCATCATTGGTAGCAGTAGCCCCCAGAGCAGACCAACAAGCCTGCAGGAAAGGATACAGGTAAACTCCTTCTGGTTGCGATGGAATGAAGTCGGAAGACATGGCATCCCCTTCTATAACTGAAACAAGAATGCAAGAGAGACCCCTTAGGGATCACAGTGGAGAGCCACTTTTGGCGTTACTGGTTAACCAAGCAAAGGGCTCTTCAACTGCCTTCGGAATTCTACAGAAATGGCTGCTTTAAAACGACTTCTCATGCTTTAAAATTTACAAAGGAGGAGAGCAAAAGGCAGAGATGTAGGCGCCAGGCATGCATGAAAGGGTTTAAATGAAAGTTCAAGATCCAGCCCCACCTCCATCCCCATCACCGGCTTTATTTTGTTTTAAATCTATTGTTTTAATATTTAAAATATATTTAATATTTAAATCTATGGGGGTTTTTTTTGTTTGTTTTTGTTTTGCGGTATGCGGGCCTCTCACTGTTGTGGCCTCTCCCGTTGCGGAGCACAGGCTCCGGACGCGCAGGCCCAGCAGCCATGGCTTACGGGCCCAGCCGCTCCGCGGCATGTGGGATCTTCCCGGACCGGGGCACGAAGCCGTGTCCCCTGCAGCGGCAGGCGGACTCTCAACCACTGCGCCACCATGGAAGCTATCAAACTTTTGTTTGATAGTTTCATTAAACAAAATAGATTTAATTTTGTTTTAAATCTATGCTACTGGTCTCCAGTCTGGTGAAGTTCTTTTGAAGGGCAAAGGGATTTTCAAAATGATTCGGTAACTGCAAAAGGCTTCAGCCCTGCGGTCTTGAGTTCAAATCTAGTCTTTGCTACTAGTAAGAAGTCTCCTCCTTTCTGAGTCGGCTGCCTTGTTGTAAAAGGTGGCTAAGACTCCTGCCTTCCTCGCAGGGGTGTGCGAGAATCCCTTCCCCGTCCCCGCCCCCCCACAATTGGGGAGGACAAGGGACCGTCCCTCCCGGCCGAGTGATTCGCACCCCTTCCCTCCGGCCACTCACCCACTTCCACGAACTCGTTGTCCTCCAGGGCCACCTCCAGCGGGTCCTCGTGGTCCAGCAGGCCCAGGCCCTTGCAGCGGCGCACGAGGAAGCTCACATTGTCCACCGAGGCGAAGCCACCATTGTCTGGCTTGTTCTTGATGTACCTCCGCACGGCCTCCCGGCCCAGCCAGCCCACCGTGAGCTGCGCATCCTGGCAGGGCACCGCCAGCCACTCTCCGCGCACGTGCACCGTATACCTGGGCATGGTCGTCCGCTGGCGACAGTCACTGGGAGGGGAGAGTTTTATCCGGGAATGACTACCGAGGTGTGGTTGATAGGGAGAAGTGGGATGGGCTTTCAAAACACGCCCCCTCCTTTGCCTTTACTCATTCACGCATTGGACAAATATTTATTGAGCGCCCCACGGTGTCCCTTTGATTTTTTTGCAGCTGAGCGAGGGGCAGGAGAGTGGGATGCAGGCCGCCTTTCCACCTGCCCTCCAGGTCTGCTGCCAGCAAAGCCTGGGTTCTCCCGCCCTCGGGTCCTAGAGCCTGCCGACCCTGCTGCTGGCCCTGTCTCCGCAGGGGCCCTGATTCCTCCCTCCCCTGGTTTCTGTCTGCGTTCTCCTCCATTAAGGGCAGCTTATAAACACCATGTTCCTGTCTTTATCTGGAATTACTCAACTGTAAAATGCTCTTCACTGGCCAAATGTGACACCAGGGAGTGTGGCAATCTTCATGCATCTGTTTATTCCCAAATACGTGTTGAGCAACTCCGCCCTTACCACTATGAAGGTTTTCTGAAGCTGTCCCTCCACAAAGGGAGAGGGCAAGGCCAGAGATCATTTTCACAACTAAAGGTCACCATTTTGCTGACAGCCACCGTGCTTGGACTCCAGCTCCACTGCTTATTAGCCTGGAGCAGTAAGTTATTGATTAGCCTCTGTTTCCTCATCAAAAGGCAAAGGGGCTAATTTCCTCACTGCAGTGTTTGCAGTATCTACCTGGGATCAGATCCTGGTCCTGCCATTTCCCAGCTGTGTGACATTTGGGCAAGTTACTTGACTTCTCTGGGCCTCTGTTTCTTCACCTACAAAATGGGGATGATAATAGTACCTATTTCAAAGGGCTTTTGGGAGGATTAAGTGAGTTCGTATATGTAAAGCCCTTAGAGCAGCACCTGGTGCAATGGAAATGCTATGGAAGTATTTGTGATGACTGTTGTTACTGTTGTTTGGACTTTAATATATACCTATATTGCTTTATAAATGTTCTTTCATCATGGTATCCTGAGTGGATATCCCTAATCCAAGTAAGCTTCTTCAACACAGATTACTGCTCCCTGCACCCGATTCATTATAGTAGTATTAAGGAACTCTGAAAAGCATGAAAAGGGAATCAAGGAAGTGTTGGCACTGTTTTAACTAGGCAGCATTTTGGCAGTAAGCCAGTGTCTAGAGATTGGATTATTCCAGTGGAAAAATCCTGAAAAGTCTGTTTCCACTAAAACAGACTTCTGTTGGGAATAGAGACACAGTTGTGATATCACAGAAAACACTCACACCCAGAACGTCCTTCTCTGAAACCCTCCCGGGGAAGTAAGTGTACAAAGAAAGAGCTGCCCCTCCTTGAGCTTCATTAAAACTTGCACTTCAGCTACCTACACCCTGACCGCACTCTGGAATTCGTCATCACCTGAATTTCATCCACATAAGAAATCTTAAATTCCGGTACCCCACCTTCTGACCACAGCCTCCTCGCCTTCCCGTTCTCCCCTTACATCAGTCATCTCCGACCTTGAACCTGGCTTCCGGTCAGTGCCTTCTTCTCTGCACTTCCCACTGGCTTTCTCCCTTACTTTCCTTGGAAGCTGGTCCCCTAGTTACTCACCTGGACCACTTTCTTCAGCACTTTGAAATTCCTTTATAACCCTAACCCTATTCCTACACTCTGAATAAACCGCCACCCATCCCCCACCCCTGGGGTTATCACAACAAACTTCCATCTGTGTTCACCCGGAGAGGCAGGCTCTGCTACAGAAAGTCTTGTGATGTGTAGATGGTGGCCCTGCCTCCTAATGCCCCTCCCCCTTAGAGAGGTTCCCCAAACAGTCATCCCCCTCCTCAAGGACCTTCTCAATAGCTACCTCCTCTAATTCTCAGAGGAAGCCCTTACCAACTACGTCTCCGAAAACTGAGGCCCTTAGATGTGAAGCACCTTAACTTTCTGTCCTCCTCCATTACCTCATCCAACACATAATTCTTGAATGCCTGTTACGTCCCAAGCACTATGCTAGGTGCCGGGAATGAAACAAATAAGATACATCTTCCACCTTCATGGTGCTTACTCTCTGGTGATGAATGCAGATGTATAAAGATTAGTAAGAAGTCCAACTATCCCCTGTGCTATGAGAAAAGCCAAACTACTTGGGCACGCCAGTTGCTGGCCCCAGCTGAGCCCAGTTTCAGTAATCCCAGGCCAGACATCAGACATGTGAGGGAAGAAGCCACCTGATCATACCAGCCCCCAGCAATTTGAGTCATGCCCAGCTGTTTGAGGATTCCCAGCTCCGGCCCTAGACACCGTGGAGCAGAGACAAGCTATTTCCACTGGCTCTGTCCAAATTCATGACACAAAAAACCCATAAGTCAATACCTTTACTTATGTTATTCTTTCTTCATCCAGATGGAACACACTTCCAACTTTCTTTGCTTGGCTAGATATTTCTTATTCCTTAAGACTCAGTTTAGGCCTTCTCTTCTCCAGGAAACATTCCCTAAATGCTTCAGTTGGGGTAAGTGGCCCTTCTCTGGGGTGCTTTTTCTTTAGCATTATGTATAAATTACTTATTTTTGTTCACCCAGAAATTATGTGTATATCCAGCTTGGTACAAAGACATTCAACATATGCTCCTTAGCTGAAATGTAGACTCTACTGAGTGGCCCCCAGGTGAATTCCTACGAACATTTGTCTGTAGCGCCTTCCTCCTCCTTCATAGCGTCCTTTAAGACCACCCTCAAGCATCCCTTGCCCCAATTCACTTTCACTATCACTAATCAGTGTAACTGAAAAATGACATTAGCTTAGAGTACGGGGTACACTTATGGGGGGGAGGGAAGCCTCCAAAAGCATCATCTGGGTCCATGGATTTGCTAAAGTCTAGTCACTTCGACTGTGATTATATACCAGGGATTTGAGCTGAACTCTCTCCTCTGATATTCCTGGCATGGAGACAAGTGAGAGCAGAGCCTGAGAAATAGAAGCACACTGCAGTGTAGAAACATGTCCAAAAGGAGAGAACCATTTGGGAGAGTGAGAACAGGGGAGAAGTCAGGATTACAGGAAGGCCAGAGTGTTTCCTCCTATTTAAGACTTTTTTTTTTTTAAATACTACATTAGCACTTCTGGAGGGTATTTAGCGATGATATGCCCCCACCCACATTTATGCTCTAAGACACTATTTCTCTTTGCTAGAGTTTATTTGGCCAGGGGTGGACCAAAGCTAGGTCAGAGCCTCACCTTTGGGAGTTTGGAATTGAGACAGTCTCTCCATGTGGTAAGAACTATTGGCAACAGTAAAGCTGGGGTAGCCAGACTATACAAGGTAGACCAGAGAGACTGAAATGGGAGATAAGAGTATGGATGTCTCTGCTGTCCTGGTGTCAGTTCCCTTCTGTCTGTCCTGATTCTGGTAACCTCCCCCTCCCCTGTAACCTTTTCCCTTTCTGACTTCTAGTCATCGGGGTTGCTGTCACTTACAATCAAAGAATCCTAACTAATACAACAGTGGTTCCCAAACTGTGTGCTGGGGCACTGCGTTACACTCATAGGGGTTCTTTGTTACTCTCTCACTTGGATAAAGTTGTTGTTATTTTTAACTCTTTCTTTCTCTGTGCTGTATGCTGTTTATGGATGGAGAAAGTTTGCTGACCACTAAGGAGATGAGGCTGGTTGAATAGACTGTCAGGTAGAACTGAGGGGAGAAGCAGTGGTATTCAGGTTGGCCATCTGACCCTAATGGTCAGGAAAACAGGACAGCAGGTGGATCCGGGTATGAGAAGCAGAGCGCTCCCTCTAGTTTATACATTTTGGTAAGGGAATTCATCCTATGTCCACCAGCTGGGTGATGAGCAAATCTAACCAAGTATTTATCTTTAAGTTTATTTAAAAAGCAAAATCCTAATTATGTTGAATTTTTGGTGTGCAACGGATGCAAATTAAAGAGCTTAAAATAAGAGGTAAATAATATGTTGACATATCTTGTGACCACAGTGGGAGAAAATGAATATGAAATTAATGAAAAAATCAACATTTATAAATCAAAAGGTTAAACTTTGCTAAAATTCTCTTTACAAAGAACATGCCACCAGGGGTGGGAGGGGAGATAGATCAGCTTTATTTATGAAAAAAAAAAAAAAAAATCACTGACCAAACAATAAAAAGCCCAAACTAAAAAGACATTTTTAGTTACAATGTGAGCTGAAATTTTGTATTTCTTTATGAATTCAATTTTAAAAAGAGAAATGTCTGAAATAAGCAATGGACAGGTCCTTAATCCACTTTTAAATCTTTCCCCACAAGCATGGCAGTCACGGGGTGCATACACGCCTTGTGCTCTTGGTAGGTACGGATGGCTCGATCGTGGGATTTGTCAAAGGCAGCAAGGTCCCTGCATTAAAAAAAAAAAAAAAAAAAGAAAGATGGATAATGACTTGACTTATTTCGGCAAATTTTATTATACTTGCAAACAGATTAATAATAGATATTTATGTCTTGGTTATATTTTTTTCAGAATTCCTGCCAAATTCATAGTCAAAACAACTTCACTGAGATATTCTTAAATTGTATCTTGTTGCCAAGATACAACTTTTTTCACTTTTATCAAGCATTCCTTTAATATGTCAAGCAACCTAGTCTACCTTATTGCAACATTTGAATCAAAAAGGTTTGGCTTTACCTGTTTGATCCTTCTTGCATTTAACTTCAGACACTTTTTTCTTGTCCTTCCCTACTCATCTTCTACTTGCTTTTAAAGATCTTTTTGTGTATATAAGATTATCTTCGATTTATTTCCTTTTCATCAGGGTCTAACCCTATTTGGCCCATAATAGGTAATCCATATATAATCCTTCTAAAAAACTAATGAAATCATCTCAAACTTTAAATATTTAGAAGTGTTAATTCCTATTCCAAAATTGTATCTATAATCCTTAACAAATTTAAAAATATTATTTTTAGTTTGCATTTTTTCAAAGTATTTTAGCAACATCAAAAACATCTGTTTAAGATTTTTCTTCCCCATTCCTTATATAAAGTCAAAGCATAGTGAGACTTGGTTCTTACTTGAATAAGGGTCGTGTAAACTTCATTCTTCCTTGTTCAGTCGCCATTTTTAGAGCCAAAGGAATTGCTTCCTCCCATTTCGATTGAATGCAGAGTCGTAACCATCTAAAAGGAGGGTTTTTAGGGGGTATGGGGTAGGAAATGAGGAGAAAGAAGCAGGATATGACAGGTATATCTGAAAATTACTTTTGTAATGATGAATAATCCCATTATACTTACACTGTACACCACTTTATGTTATGTCTTTATTCTGAGAATCTCAAATCCTTATACAAACCATTCAATAATTGGAGAAGAGAAAGAAGAATAGTTGGTTCTTGAAAAAGATCATACGTTTTAAAGGGTTTGGATTATGTAGGTGCCTATAGACCTTACATATGCAATTTCGGAAGGAATAAAACTTTGATTTAAGCTCACGCTACAAATTTGAATTAAAAAAGATGAACAGAATCAAAGATTTCTAACTATTCCCATTTCAGAGCCCAAGAGGAAGAATGCCTATTTACCAATGAATCTTTATTCTAATTTTTTTAAAGGCAAGAGAAGCTTAGAACAAATTCTAACAAAAACATTAGTACTATCATCTTACAGATATTGCAACTACTCCTTAAAGACCATTATAATTATGTATATAGATGCAGTAAATTTGAAAAGGATTTTTCAAGACTCATGTATGTCTCATACGCTGCTTTCCCTTTCTCCACTTTTTAAACTAGTTTTCCACTTTCTTCCACAGAGACAAGTTAAAATGATGTACCTGAATCGTATTTCAGAATTGTTAATGGCATTGAAGTTGTACACCTCTTGCATTCGCTTTATGTGCCCCAATGGAAGAGGTGCCTAGAGCAAAATAAAGAAGTATAATGTATCATTTCAACAGGATTCCTTGGAAGAAAGGAGCTGGAGAGAAATTCTTAGCCAGATTAAAATCCTCAATATTTTATTAAATAGAAATAAGTTAGATAAAAATAAAAGAAACATGCACACTAAAATAAATTTTGTGCAAATTTATTCTGAATAAGGATATTCTACTAGGAGCCAAGGGATAATTTAATTTGCGAGGTACATGGAGAGGTAAATGAGAAGTACTCTGTTCAGACTTTCTGGTATATGTAAGCACTAACTTTCCGAACCTCTCCAGAGTCTTTCAAGTTCTTCCTTATACCTGAAATATCTTAAATTTATTCTGTTCTCCAGATTCAATCACAGTTAATTTTTTTCCTCACTGATTCCCCCCAGCTTTATCTTTGTATATTTCCTCCGAAATCCCTTTTGAATGATCTATACCCCTACAAAATAGCAGTTTTTAAACTTTTATATTACAGACCCTTTTCAGAATCTGATGACTAATACGGACCCTTTCCTGAGGCGGGTGGGATACATTTACCGTATAAACACCAAGTTGTATGTACAGTTTCAGGGGGTTCATAAACTCCCGTGCCCAGGTTGACCCGCGCTACAGGGAGCACAAGCTTGGGTGAAGGAGAGAAAGCAGCGCTCAGTTTGGGCAGGCGGAGCGTCGGCGGTGCCCGCGGGATGCAGGCGGAGGGATCGGAGGTAGATGGAAACCTCCCGCTCCAGCCGCTTCCGCGTCTTACAGGACGCTCACCCACACTCGGCTCTCACTGACTGCTTGGACCCTTCACAGATTGTTTCGTTTCAACCAATCTCCAAGTCCAGCCGGGTACGCCGGCTGGTTAAGGTCACCTCCTAGGTCACCGCGTTACTTTCCCCTGTTTGCTGTGCCTGCTCGCCAGTCGGCGCATCATGCTTTCTCTCTTCGTGGCTCCAGGCCACACGGCAGGCGGGGCTACAGAGATGTGTGAAACCGCGGTGATGGCTTCATGCCCTAATGGGTTCTCTAAGCCTCCTGTTGCTTTAAATTCCCGTTCCTCATTTTGTATCAGTTCCATAGGAAATTCTGTTCAAAGTCTTCTTCCATCCCTCTCCAGGTCTTTGGACCTAAGAGCTCCCTGTCATGTAATAGTAAAGACCCCATCACTATCTCCCTCTCAACATACAGCATCTCCTCTCAGCTTCGCATATTCTTTTAGTCACCTGGCTTTGAAACCTTCAAATCTGCTTGGACTCCTTCCTGTTAACCCCCAACCCAGTCAGTCCCCAAACCCCATGCTCCATCCTACGTGTTCTCCCTCTCACTGTCCTGCTCTTTCCCTTCCCGCCAGCTCCCTCCAGCCTGTCCTGTACTCCTCTGAGTCTCCCAACTAACTTCACCCCCAGCGTTCCTCATGTCAATCCAGCCTCCGCAACACCAGAGGAATGGTCTTCATAATCCACCATTTCATCAGATGACTCTCTTGTTAAAAATGTTAAATGCTCTGCGACTGCCTGGAATCAAATCTAACATTCTTAGCTTGGCATTCAAGACACAGCACATCAGATCCCAGCAGTGTTTCTAGCGTTCTCTTCATTAACCTCTTTCCCAGGGCCACGATTTCCTCCTCCTGCCACACTCTGTCACTTGCTGCTCCTTCTATCTCCCTGCTGACTCTGCTCCTCTCAAATCAAGCCCCACTCCTCCGAAATTCTTCCTGATTACCCCAGTTGGAAGGGAGTCCTTCTTCGCTTTTTTCTCAAATGACACCTAAAATCCCTCCTTTTGTTGCTAGATTTTGCACTTGAGACCTTTCCTACTAGATTATAAACTTTTTGAGAACCCGGCATATTTCTTTCTTACGTATTTTTATATTCAGCACAATGCTAAACATAGCAGGCATTCAACAAATGTTTTTAAGTAAACGAATGGATTTTACCAAACCATTTTTTCTGTTAGTTTCCACATGGATATTTTTTCCAAGTGGGGTTCAACCATAAATGCTGTGCCTTTATGCCCATTTTAATTTCTAATATTTTGAGCTAGTACTTACTTTCTGGAGCATCTGTGCTAAAAATTCATTCACCTGATGAGAAGAGAAGTCTTTTAGGTCTGCTGAGCTGAATGAATTTAAATCATCTTCTTTGCCCTGAAATAAATGTTGCCTGATTACTGCCATTCGTGTACGATTCAATAATATGTATTGGTTTATCTGACATAAAAGTAAAAGTTAAGAAAGAGAAATACAAGGATGTATAAGATTATAAAAAATAAATTTGAACATTAGCTATTTTAATCATTCTGAGATGGCATAACTATAACTTAAAGAGCTGATATGACTCCTAAATCTATATTACTTAAGACAAATTAGACGATTAATAGTAACAGTGGAGGAAACTTTTGACAACGTCTGTACAATTCACGATATATAGATTTCCAAAGCAAAGAAATGCTACAAAAAAGCATGTCAACTGTTTATAGGCCAATTTGAAAATGTGGGTAAATAATCAAATTGCATATTCTTTTAAATATCACACTAATGAACTTGTAAGGCCACAAACAGATCTTTCCCTTCATCTTCACACATTCTATTTTCCCCACTTAATCTTGGAAATCATTTAAGGAAAAAGAAAAGTGGGTCTGTACTTTTCAATTTAGGATTCATTGCAAATTATCTTTGAGGAAATGATTGAGGAACATTAAAAAAAGCTTATCAAAATAAGTATTTTAAAAATCTTTTAAAATAGTTTTAAACTAGGGTTTCTTTTAACTTTAAAAGAAATATATGCAAAGGTTAAAAAAAAATCAAATAGGACCAAATGAAAAATTCCTTTGCTTTTGCTCCTTGTCTCCAAGTCCCACTCCTCAGGAACCTATATTAATATGTATATCCTTCCAGAAAATTTAATGTATGCATATACATCCTTGTAAAGAATCATTATTTTACATCTTCCTCCCCCTTCAAAACACCCTTAATATCAGAACTTCCTCCCTCTTAAGAACCTCACCTAAATATTAAAACTTACAGATCTCATTCTCTGCTCAAAAACATGCAAATTTAAACTACCTATTGAGGATATATTTATTAGTGGTAAAAACAAAGAGCAGGGGAATGATAAACCAAAATTCATGGTCATGGTTACATGGCAGGGCAAGGTGGGTAGAGAGAAGGATGAGATGGGGAGGGCAAAGTATTGACAGAGGAGGTACATATGTGTACAGCCAGCCTACTGCTCTGATAAGAAGTTGTTAGAATTTTTTTTTTTTTAGATGTTGGGGGTAGGAGTTTATTAATTTATTTTTGCTGTGTTGGGTCTTTGTTTCTGTGCGAGGGCTTTCTCTAGTTGTGGCAAGCGGGGTCCACTCTTCATCGCGGTGCACGGGCCTCTCACTATCGCGGCCTCTCTTGTTGCGGAGCACAGGCTCCAGACGCGCAGGCTCAGTAGTTGTGGCTCACGGGCCTAGTTGCTCCGCGGCATGTGGGATCCTCCCAGACCAGGGCTCGAACCCGTGTCCCCTGCATTAGCAGGCAGATTCTCAACCACTGCTCCACCAGGGAAGCGCAGAAGTTGTTAGATTTTATATTTGCTTACAAAAAAATCTTGAACTTAGATCTAAAAAGTCAGTAATGCTCTAACTTTGTTATGATGTTATGAGAATCTCCAAAAAGATGTTTATATTTTATTTAAAATCAGGGTATTTTTTGCCATGGTTTCTTGTTCCATTTTCCCGATTTGCCTTACTCCTGAGTTGGTTTCTCTTCCTTCCTCTGACCCTTAATGGGTCTCCCAATACCTGGAGCTTTCTACTCCTCTCTCTTATTCTCCACACCCAGACAAACTTTGGTGCAAACTATCATACCTCCCTATCTATTCTTCGAAGAGCCTATTCATCTTTCTTAAGAATCACTTACTCTCCTCTAAGAGGCCTATATTCCCCCACCCCTTTCCCTTTTAAGAGCAAGAAAAATCAGAACTAATACCATCAACATGCATTTGTTTTCCCCCTCAAACTTAACTTTGCACGTTGAGGGCTGGTATAATATCATTTTGGATAAACTTGACTTAGGAATAGTAACTCCAAATACATGAGTTCATAAGTAAAGCACCACTCCCCCACTTCATTGAGTAGAGACACATTTGTACAATTCAAAAAGGAGTCAAAAATCATACATTACTACTCACAGTAATCCATCTTTGACTTAAGGCAATACAAGCATTTGTCAGAGTCATATCATAACTGCAAAGATTCAGAATATTAGAGGTTACATTTTATAAAAGCACATGCTTTTGCATCAATGCCATTTTGAATTTACAGAACATACTTAAATTTCAAAGTTCTTTGAAAATAAAGATCAACAACTCCAGAGTGATGGAAATAGGAGATCTTCTACCTGACTTAAAGATTACTGGTCTCCTCTAAGAACACAGAAATCCAACTGGATATCAAATTAGTGAAACCCTGGATTATTCTTTGGAGAGAATGCCAAAACATCTCAGCAGAGACTGTCACATGCTTCTGCAGTGTATGCTGAAGGGGCTGGGGCTGAGTTGAGCGTATTGTTTCCCGGATGGTAGGAACAGTTCCAGGCACTCAGGACAACATGGTAAACACCACAAAGTCCTTGCTCTCGTGCCTTTTCCTTTCTGTCGTTCCAACCATCTAAACATCCAACAGATCTGCGAGCAACTGCTATGTGACAGGCACTGTTCTAGACAATGGGGAAATAACGGTGACACCCTTGGGAGACTCTGAAATCATGTGATTTTGATCCTCTCTTTTCAGAAGAAAGCAGAATTCACGAACTCTGACCATTAAGCAAAGCAAGCTGTGCTAAGGTTTATGTGTTCTCAACTTGGAAAACAAGTCATACATTTTGCAGCAATGCAGGAGACCATGTAACGTGTGCAAAATTCTTGTAAAACATCCTTCTTTGTCCATAAGTCATGCTTACTTGCTGTGAAACGTTACTGTTAGAGAACAGAGGGGTACCTGCCCTGCAGGGCCTAAATGAGGCAAGTTTTGATTAGAAGTGACCACTGAACTTGCTTTCAGAGAGTTTGTGCCCTGGGGGAGATAATAAAGGGGTCAAAGCAGTGACCTTCTTTGAATCAGCTTCCAGTTTATCTTCATGAAGTGGGCTGTGGACAGTAGGCAAGCCCTTTTGTTTGCCCTCAAGACCAAGTGGGACCAGAGGTCCTTGACTGTGCAGGCAGTTCCTCACCTTCAATTAGAACATGACAGCACTGATCTCATAAGGAACACCAGGAGAGTAAAAAGAAGACCTTTGGCTGGTCTGTTTCTTGGTGCCTAAAACTTCCTTCTCATTGTAATGAAAACAATTAAATAAGGATTAGCCCAGGGAAGGGGAAGCAACCCTTACTTAGGGCAGGGTCCTAAGAAAAGTTATGAGTGAATCAGGTATGAGCCCTGTTTCTCATAGTGCTTCAATGGAGTGAAGGAGAAAGACTTAATACTCACTCACACAAATCTCAGATTACGACTGTGGAGCTGTGAAGAGGCGACACACAGCACCGAGAAACCCGAAACGGGAGACTTGGCCTAGTTAGAGAGGTCAAGGAATGCTTTCATGAGGAAGTGGTTCTTCAGTTGTGATTGGAATTAAGTGGGTAAAGAGTACTCAGGGTGGAGGGGACAGCAAGTTTCTGGCTGCAACATGGAGTAGTTAGCATCTCCTAATATGATTCTTGGAAGACCAGGGTTCAGGTCCCTGATTTGAGGCAGGTGTTTCGTTTAAAAGACAGTGTAATGGAGCGCTTACGATGACGAGGATTTGAATCTCAACTCTCATGACTTGCTGCGCAGCGTTCAGGAAGACACGTTACCCTAGCTAAGCCTCATGTGCCTCCTCTGGAAGTGAGGGTGGTAACTTAGGACACTGTTGTAATGAGGGACATGATGCTTCTATGTTATTTTTCTTACTGCAAACGTTTTCAAGGAAAGGGCAATATCTTTTTCTTTTCTGTATCTCTCACCATCCTTGTGCAGAGAGGAGGCACTCAATAATTACCTGCAATGAACTGAACTAATTTATATTTATAATATCATGGAAATGACTTTTTGGACCTCAGCGTTAAGGTTCTAACTCCTATGAACTCAACTCTCATCACAAACTAGTAATAGCTTAAGGAAGGCATAAAACCCTTTCAGATATTTTGAGGAGCTCTAGGATTTAGAGAATGAGAAGGAAAAGCATTAGTAGGTAAGTACTGACTTGGGCTTCACAGGGGGCAGTCCAGGAGAGTACAGCCAGGCGTTCCAATCAACTTGATTTAGAATATCAACCTGAGAACAGAAGGAACACCCAGTTTGCTACAGAACAATCTTTTCTCTTGAAAAAAAAAAATCTAAAACTGACTTTTAGGACCTCAAATCTATAATTTTGTCTACACTGACATGTCAAGATAATTTCTAAGTCTCTTTTCTAAAATAAATTTATGTTAATCAGTAATGTTCTTTTAAATAAAATAGGAAAATTAAGTACACACACAAATTTCTGAAACATACCGCTGTAGATTGCTCTGAAATAGGAAAATTCTACACATTAGTTCATACTGTTGAGATCACATTTAAACAGGAAAACACTGAATGAAAGATTGAATCTTAAATTCTAAACTAATACTACTATTAAGTAATTCAAATCAACCTAA
This sequence comes from Lagenorhynchus albirostris, assembly GCF_949774975.1. NCBI lineage: Eukaryota > Metazoa > Chordata > Mammalia > Artiodactyla > Delphinidae > Lagenorhynchus > Lagenorhynchus albirostris. The sequence goes on along the minus strand of NC_083105.1, from coordinate 25,244,138 downwards.
CAAATAGCCATTAAATAAAGATATATTGAACATGCACAATAAGAAAGGTTTTAGAATCCAACCTTATCCTTAAAGTGGGAATACAGGAAATCCTTCCAGTCATCAGTGGTTATGCTCTTGTAGGAAAATTTCTCAACATAAGCCTTTAAGAATCCTAGGAAAACCTCTAAGAGTTTTTCAAAAAGAAGAAAAGAAAAAAGAAGTCAATTAATAGAAAGGTAATTAACACATTTTTTGGTGCCTTGCATTGTACCAAACCACGGAGAACAGAGAACATTCAGAAAATAGGGAAACCAATGAGGACTTTAAGAGTAAAAGAATGTTCAAAAACAGAGGTAGGACTTAAGTTGTACCTTGAAGAACATACGTAATTTGTTGGAAGGCAGAAGAGAAATCCTAATTAGAGGTAAGGGGATGACACAAGACACAAAAAAGGAATACACAACACAAGTTCCAAGACCAACGATCTTTGTATAACTTGAAAAGAGGAAAATAAGATTGGACAGACAGAATGGATCCAGACGAGGGAGGGCATTCAAAGTCCATTGACTGAGAGTACTTTTAAATGCCCATCAGTGGGGAAGATTACGTAAACTCAGCACACATATATAATGAAATACTATGATGGCATTAAAAAGCACAAGATAGATTTGTAAGTTCTGACATGGAAGGATGTATGTAAAATATTGTTGAATTAAAAAATAAATGTAGAAGAAATATATAGTATGATCCATTTTCTGTAATTAAAGTAACTATATGTATATATATGTATATATGTCTGTCCACTTCCACTTTGAAAAAGATCTGGAGCCATACACACCAAACTGAAGGACTCTCACTTATGACTCTTACAAATTTCTGTACCAGACACAATTTTTTTCAATGAGCACATACTAGTTTCCTAATTTTTAAAATACTGACGAGCTTTTTATAAGTCAAGCAGCATAATTTAGAATGCAGAGGTTAGTCAAGGTTTTAAGTAGAGAGGCGACATTAGAAAACGATACAGATTTCTTTAGCAGCTACATAAAAAATGAACTGGAAGAATAAAATGGAGCAAAAGCAACAGTTAAATTCTTTGTTACCCTCAAAACAAAAAAATCAGAAAATGCCAACTGCTTGCCTGGTCCTCCAAGAAGCTGTTCAAGGTAAAAGAGTAAAGCAAAGCCCTTCTCATAGGGAACTGAAGAATAAGCCACATCAGGGTCTATGTTCGTCAGATCAACCACAAGTTTGGTGAAAGGATGTGTCTCTCCAAAAGTCTTTATCTGTGAGACGCAAAATTAGAGGAATGTTCAGATATGAAGTCTGGTTACCACCATGTACACAAGCTACTAAGAAGTGTTACTACACTCCATGGCATAACTTTAGGGGTATTGAGAACTTAAACTAGAGACTGGAAACTGTAGGATATGTTAGTATACATTTCTGGAAGTCTATTAATGGAATGCCTACTAGCGCAAGGTTCCGTGATATTTCTTGCTTAATAAAAGACTAGAAAAATGTTTTAATGCCTGGTTAGCAAATTCAGCTCTCAGGAGAGAGCATTTAAAAATGACATAAATACACCAAATAAAATTCAAACAGAGTCACCAACTATATTATTGCAAAGCCCCAGTGAGGTCCTACTGGTCATGAACATGACCTTACACAGGATAATGACTAACAGGTAACAAGAGAACATCATACCAGTATCTGCTTGATTTCCCACACGGGGAAAAATGACTTTCTTACTGCTACTTAGTAAAGCTGCTTTACAAACTGAACTTTTGAACACCTACACAACTTGGGATGAATACTTTTAAAAGTATGACTCATTTACCGAATTCTGGAGTTCTCCCCATCCTCCCAGAGCATGAAAATGTCTGAACTTTTCACCAAACAACCGTCCACAAATGTGGCGTTCCAAGTATACAGTATGTCCTTCATTTAACCTGAAAATAATTGAAAAATAGAAACACTGACACAGCTGAGAGAAAAAGGCACTGCAATCAACAAGATATTTTCTTTTTGGTGTTTCTACAGAGCAAAGCAATTGTAAAGTATGAATACTCAAGTCTAAGCAGACTGCTCTGCGTGGCTTCCTTGCATTCATTTCAGAACAATGGGAAGCCCAGCCCAGAAGATGGAAGCAGGGAAAATGAAGCCAGGGCTCTGGTTTTATGTGTCCATGTATTAAAATGTGACCATACCAGGAACTAAACAGCATCAACTGAAAACCTCTATTCTACCTGACATTGTGATAAGTATTACAGAATTTTTAAAAAAATCCCTGTCTACCAAAGAGATGATAACAAAGGTATACAAACAAAACAATTCAAGGTGGTGGAAGGCAGGGAAATAAATCAATAACAAGAACCAATAAAGAAATAATAATAATAAATCTTACCAAAAGTGATCCCAAGTTTTGTTGGTCACTAGATTTCCTGTCCAACTATGAGATATTTCATGTGCAATAACCTAAAGGAAATAGAAGTGATTAATGGTGAAATTGATTATCTTAACCTAAAATAACTCATTATGTAAGCATTCTAGTTCTTCCAATTCCACGTTGTTCAATTTATTTTTTTCCACATTGTTCAAGTTTTTTTAACATTAGCTGAGATATTCAAGGAATTATTCAGTTCAGCAAAAAAAAAAAATCACAATTTAGCCAAAGATAAAAAAAAGTATAGTATAGTTTACAAAATTAGAAACAAAATATTATTTAGAAAATAATAAATGGATACATCACTCCGTTAAAAAATATTTCATAAACATATGAAGAGATCAAACCATAAAATGTTCTTAAATCTGTTAAATCCTACTGATTATGTAGTAATGTCTTGCAACTAGAATCCCCAAGTTATCTTTTATAATCACGTCTTCAATATAATGACACAATGGATATTTTAAAATCACTTGACTTAATACTTCTTGAGGATAAGACCATGATAATAAATTTTAACTTACGTTGGAGAGTGACTTGTCACCTGCCTAAAAAAGAAGAAGATTACCTTAATATTTCAGAAATCAAATTACAGACTATATCTAAAAGACTGCCTATGTCAAGACATAGTATTCCAGCATTTATGGTCCACTGTACTTCTGCTGTGGCACTCCAAAGAGTTCAAAAGCAACATGTACTGAAGAAATTTTTTTAAATGCAGGATTAAAACATAGCATTATTCTTTCTCTCCCTAATCTTGGGAATTTTTCCAATACCACAGGAGCCAGTATACCTGTCTCTAATTAACTTGCAGGAAACATTTCTTCTCTTCTATTTTTTTTTTTTTTTTTTTTTGCGGTATGCGGGCCTCTCAGTGTTGTGGCCTCTCCCGTTGCGGAGCACAAGCTCCAGACGCGCAGGCTCAGCAGCCATGGCTCACGGGGCCCAGCCGCTCTGCGGCATGTGGGATCTTCCCGGACCGGGGCACGAACCCGTGTCACCTGCATAGGCAGGCGGACTCTCAACCACTGCGCCACCAGGGAAGCCCTCCTCTTCTACTTTTTTATATCCACTCTTATTCACTCTTAGGTGCCTTCATTCACTCCTTATTACCTGCAGTATATTTAAGAAAAGTCTGTAGTGTCCTATAGTGTGTTTTACTTATTTAATTGCTAATCCATTACTCACTTGGTTCTAGGAAGGGTTTAAAGTAGCGAACAAAGGCATATAAAATATAGCTATATACTGTGGGCTAATTCTTTCCTAGTTATGGTAAACTGAGTTTTGCTTTGTTTTTTAACCAGTACCTATATGCCAAGTGTAAATGGTATAGTTTCTTTGGACACACAATTCATCAATAGACTGTTGTTACATAGCCCTCCTCCCCCAGCATCCTAAAGCACCTTGAACACTATGTTCTTTTCTCCCAAATGGCCAAATTATTTTCTTTAGAAAGTTGAGGTGATGATAATAACCACAATAAGCATCAAATAAGAAACAAGGGTTACATAAATAAAAGACTTTTATTATTTAAAAAAGTCTTTTTATTATTAGGAGTCTAAGGCTCTTCATATCTAGGTTTATGTTTGAGGAAAAGTCAACTTCAAATGAAGAAAACTTTACACTTACCAGCAGAGTAGGAGTTACAAAAGTGAGGCAAGGATGTTCCATGCCGCCATAAGGGAAGGATGGCGGCAGGACCAATAGGTCATACTGCCCCCAAATATATGGGCCTCCCAGATCTTCTGCAATTTTAAGCATAGATTCAGTCTGGAAAATTAATGTATATATATTTGTATGTCTTACAAATTGCCATAATAAATTTCTTTAAAGTGTACATTACTTTCTGTGAAGGCTATGAATTAATGATGCTTATTTTAAATGAAAATGATACCCAAAAATGCATCAACTGCAAACACCTAAAATAAGATATACTATTTGATTCTTTTACCACATTACTTAAAAGCATCGCATTTCATACTCAAAATCTTAAATCTACCATCTACCACAGTTATTAAAAAGGGTAACTTTATGACGAACCTCAGAAAATTCGTAAGCAGACTTTTCCACCTGCTCTTTCTCAGACCACACCAATGTCCTTGGGCCAATCTGCCTGCAAAATGGAAAAGCTTAATAAAAATGAAATTCAAAGCAAATTACTCACCTGGTTCTAGGAACGATTTAAACTGTTGTACACAAATCCTTACAGAAGCAGTGTGATGTACTACGTGCTTATGGGGAGGAGGTGAGGCTAAGCGGCTTCTCTGAGGTGCAAACCTCCTGTTGTAAATGAGGTAATAAGTCTGCATGTCTATATAAGGGGGTGCAGTCTGGGCCACATGAAAACTTGATGTGAAGCGCCCCCAAAGGTTAGCTTACTGGCTCTGGTAAGACCTGTAGGGATCTAGTTTCTTCCCTCAATCTTACAACTATAGAAACCCAGTCACGGCTCAGTGAGAGATTATTCCAGAAGGGGGTGGATGTAAACTCTGTTATGTACTTAAAGGTTGAACACTTTTAAATAAGAAGAAACAAACAGAGAGAGACGGAAATCCTGTCACATGCTGTAACATGGAAGAAACTTAAGGACATTATGCTAAGTGAAATAAGGCAGTTACAGAAGAACAAGTACTCTACGATTCCACTTACGAGGTATATAATAGTCAAACCCAGAGAGACAGAAAATAGAACAATGGTTACCAGGGACTGGAGGGAGGTGGAAATGGGAGTTGTTTAAAGGGTACAGAGTTTCAGTTTTCCAGGATGCAAAAGTTCTGGAGATCTGTTTCACAACAACATGAATATACTTAACACTAGTGACTACTGAACTATACATTTAAAACTGGTTGAGACAGTAAATTTTGTGGGTTTTTTTTAACCACAATAAAAAAAAGAAGAAACAAATAGAACTATATATCACTTGTATAGGACTAGAACGCAAAAATATTTTTTTCATGTAAATTTCATCTTAAAACTGTTACGCAGTGCCAAACCCCAAACAATAAGTCTTTGCCTTGATATCCTGGCCCAGAGAGGCAGTGGCTTCTAGGGCAGGGCCTCTCAGACTTCAGTGTCCATACAAACTACCTGGGGAGGTTGTTCAGATACAAGTTTTGATTCAGTAGGTCTGGGGTAGGACCCAAGGACTTTCATTTCTAACCAGCTCCCAGGTGATGCCAAAGCTATTGGTTTGTAGACCACAGTGAGTAGCAGTGGTAGCCAGTGCTAGCCAATATAAATGAATGTGAGCCACGTGTGTAATTATAAATTGTCCAGTAGCCACATTTTTTAAAAAAGGCAAAGTGCAGCAGATGAAATTAATTTTAATAATATATTTTGTTTAAACCAATATATCCAAAATAGTATCATTTTGACATGTAATCAGCATGAAAGATTATTAATGCAATATTTTGCATTTTTTTTTTCATATGAAGTCTTTAGAAATCCGGTGTGTATTTCACACTTCCAGCACATCTCAAGCCTCATGTGGTTAGTGGCTGCCACTCCAGAGAGCAGAGTTCTATGCTGCATGGGCTCTAAAGTCAGATGGTCTAGGACGGGTCCCAGCTCTGATATTTCCTAGCTCTGTGACTCTGAGCCAGTTATTTAAACTCACCGAACATCAGTTTCTTTATTGGTAAAATGAGAAAGAGTAATTGTATCCATTCCACAGAGTTGTGAGAATTCAAGGGCATAATGCCTTGGAGTTGGTACCTAATGAGACCTGATAACTGTCAGCTGCTGTGACAATTATTATAATTATCATTTTTGAGTGCCTCCTATAGGCCAGGACCTTTACATATGTTAGGTCTGTTAATCCTCACAAAAATCCCTTGAAGTAAACATGATTATTTCCAGTTTTTAGGCGAAGAAGGTTAAACTCAGAGAGGTGAGTTGCCCAAGGATGTAGATAGTTAACTGCTACAGCTGGAACTGGAATCTATATCTATATCTATCTATCTATCTATCTACATATATATATATATATATATTTTTTTTTTTTTTTTGCGGTACACGGGCCTCTCACTGTTGTGCCTCTCCCGTTGCGGAGCACAGGCTCCGGATGCGCAGGCTCAGCGTCCATGGCTCACGGGCCCAGCCGCTCCGCGGCATGTGGGATCTTCCCGGACCAGGGCACGAACCCGTGTCCCCTGCATCGGCAGGCGGACTCTCAACCACTGCGCCACCAGGGAAGCCCTGGAATCTATATTTGCCTGATTTGTCCACTGTGTCCACATCCCTGGCAATTTAAAGAATGTGATTACTATAGCCATTCTTAATTTTCAGTTGTTTAGAAATAAGAACAAACAAGAAATTAAGAAAGAAGGGCACTCTAGCTGCTGGTAAAATTTTAACAAAATATCTTATATTTCTGTAATATTTATAGGTTTCCAAGTGCTTTAAAATAATTTATCTCATTTGTTGCACATAACCACCCAATGAAGTAGGAAAGGGGATATTATTATTTTAAGGATGAGGAAATGGAGGTTATGAGAAGTGACTTGTTCAAACTTAGATTCCAGATCTATAAAGGTAGGTAAGACCATGCTCATTCTATAATACTTGGAAAGTCTAAGGGATGAGTGGTAAAGATTTTTTTGATTTAAAATTAATTTGTTGCTTACATTTCATGATTAGATTTGAATGCTTCTAGAGCTGTTGGCTTGATATCTTGAGAAATACAAAAATGATCTACCAATTAATCCTGACAGAGGTTCAAGACACCTAAGGTTTAATCTTTTCATAAACTTCAAAATGTGTTCAAAGGCTCACCTGCTTTCTAAAGCTCCAACAACCAAAGCAATCAAGTAGCAGGGGATCGGAACCTAAAGGTGGCAAAAAAACACACCAAATGCTCGAATTAGTGTTTAAAAATATTACAGAATAAGACAGTTCGTATTCAGAAGTCAGTAAATTTCCTTTCAAATCTCCAAACATTAGTGTGGATTACTTTCCTTTTGTACTTCTCAAATGGTTCTCATTTTTGAGGGGGTCAAATAGTTCAAAACTGCGATGTAAAGATATTTCAAAACGTCTATTTCCCTTTTATCCCATTAGCAAGGGAAGACTCTGAAATGTGAAAAACATGATTGCACATAGTATTACAAGGTACATTTTAAGCATTTCACAAAAATTAACATATAAAAAGGCAACTATGCTTTTAAGTTTCTTGTCATTTTCTCTTGAATTAAAAAACTTTGTTTTAAATTCCTTCTTAAAACCACTCCTGGTATATTTGAGAGACATACAAAGCAATCCAGCAACGAGAGGGTGCTGAAGGTTTTGGAATCCCAGAAGCTGGGGTAGGGGCAAAATTGTCCACTGTGGCTTAGTTACCTGTTCTGCTAAGGAGGACGAAAGAAAACCATAATTCAAGAAGAGTCATGCACCCCAATGTTCACCGCAGCTCTATTTACAATAGCCAGGACATGGAAGCAACCTAGATGTCCATCAACAGATGAATGGATAAAGAAGATGTGGCACATATATACAATGGAATATTACTCAGCCATAAAAAGGAACAAAATTAAGTTATTTGTAGTGAGGTGGATGGACCTAGAGTCTGTCATACAGAGTGAAGTAAGTCAGAAAGAGAAAAACAAGTACGGTATGCTAACACATATATATGGAATCTAAAAAAAAAAAAAAAAAGGTCCTGAAGAACCGGGGGCAAGATTGGAATAAAGATGCAGACCTACTAGAGAATGGACTTGAGGACACGGGGAGGGGGAAGGGTAAGCTGGGACGAAGTGAGAGAGTAGCACTGACATATAAACACTACCAAATGTCAAATAGATAGTGGGAAGCAGCCGCATAGCACAGGGAGATCAGCTCGGTGCTTTGTGACGACCTAGAGGGGTGGGATATGGAGGGTGTGAGGAACGCTCAAGAGGGAGGTGATATGGGGATATATGTATACATATAGCTGATTCACTTTGTTGTACAGTAGAAACTAACACAACATTGTAAAGCAATTACACTCCAATAAAAATATATAAAAAAAATAAAAAGCATCAGTAAACACACACACACACACAATTCATTAAAGGTCAAAGATACAAGTCAAACTACCAGCTACTTAGGAATTTTAACTTAAAAGTACTGTAACAGAGTGCTTTCTGGTCTAAGACAGCTCTTCTATCTGTAAACAATACACCACCACACGCCCGAGCTCTGGTACCAGGGCAGGTCAAAGTGTAACTTAGAAACAGGAAACCTGCTACTGACTGGGATGTAGGGAAATGGGATCAGGCACGCCCCCTGCCGTGCCTATCCAGCACCCTCCGACTTCAGTACAACGCTGCGAGCAGAACCAAATATTTTAAAAGCACAAAAGAAAAAGAAATGAAGAAAACAAAAAGCAGGAGCTGCTTTCTAAATTCTGAAATATTTCAAAAGCCATTTTGCTCTCTGGATGGGTAAAAGCTATTTGTAGCTCACCACCACCTAAAACAAAATCTAGACCCTAAGATCTTACTTTTTGGCTGAATCTGTATATCTTCCTGCTCGCGTCTTCTGGGTCAGGTCCTTCTCCATCACGAATGGCACTCATAAGTGCAACCAGTTCTTTAGGGACAGACACCTAATTGAGAAGGAAAAGATATACATAAAGATATACATGAAAAGTTCTATGTAAAATAACCTTTCCCCCCGCTTTTTGACTATCGATACAATAGACTATGAACCCAATACATTCCTCTGTATCACTTTTATAAATAGAATTGGCAATATGTAAAACTGGCTTCTTTAAAAATGTTGGTGACATATCTACCTATCCATCCATCCATATTAAGAGCATTTGGTAGAAACTAGGTTAAAATCCCAGCTCTGCACTTACTAACTTCATGCACTTGGGCAAATAACTTCCCCGAGCCTCAGTTTCCCCCATCAAATGAGGGTAATACTTCGTAGGACAGTTTCCCCCATCAAATGAGGGTAATACTTCGTAGGACTGTTGCAATACTTCGTAGGACTGTTCATTTATATTATAAATAATATAAATGAAGAGCTCAGCACCATGCCTGGCAATGGTAGCCACCGGCCCTGCTCCCCTCCACACCCTCAGAAGAGATTCAAAAGGATGCTATACGCACTTTAGATCAGAGAATACAATTCTGAAAAATTTAATATTTAAAACATAAACTTGGAGTTACAAATTCTACTTTTTAAGGGTCATGAGTGTGAGAAACTTTTAAACTTATTGCTGAGAAATGTGAAATAATTTTCTCTGGAAGTTTGTATGGAAAAGGTCCTTACGGGGCAAGCTGTATGGTCACTTAAGTGTGTACCGTATCTCCATGATTCTCCAAGTCTTACTTCTAATGAATGCCAGAATAAAGGACCATCACCTGAGTGTTAATGATCTAGCAAACATCCATTCCAACAATGCTAGGCTTTCATGTTCTTCCTGCATGGCTCAGTCCTCAAGGCTATTACTGAAGCAGGCACAGAATCAGGGCCTCCAGAATCAGTGCTGCAACAACCATAGATCCTAGAGCTAAAAACTATTCAGAAAGTACCTTGGTTCTGCTTCCTCCCTTCATTTAGGCAGTGATAGGTTATACAGATGAGACAACTGAGGTTGTGAGGTCATAAGACTTGCCCAAGGTCATGCAGTTATTAAGTGGTGGAGAAGAGTCCAGGGATTCTTTTTTTAAAAAAAATTTTTTAACATCTTTATTGGCGTATAATTGCTTTACAATGGTGTGTTAGTTTCTGCTCTATAACAAAGTGAATCAGCTATACATATACATATATCCCCATATCCCCTCCCTTTTGCGTCTCCCTCCCACCCTCCCTATCCCACCCCTCTAGGTGGCCACAAAGCACCAGAGTCCTGGGATTCTTGGCCTCCAAGTAAAGTTTTCTGCAGCACTATGCTAGGGGTGGTTTGGTTGTGGAACGATTATGGGAATCAAGAAGGCCCCATAAATACAGGTTGGTCCTCAATTCTATTTGCCTGGTCTAAGTAAGTCTAGCCTCTGGGATAGTATTTATTTATTAATTATAGTCTACCTTTTCCTAAAAGGATTAGCAGTACCTACAACAAGAATAAGTTGGAAATGTATACAGATAAGTCTGCAATATATGCCCATTAGGATACCTAGATAGACATTTACAAGGCTGTAAAGTACATTTATAGAAACTTTAATCCTACAAATGTCAATTTTTTTAAGTTAAAAAGAGTTGCTCCCAAATTCTTGTTCTTAGGTCCAGAATTCTGAATTCCTTTTAAAATCAGAATGATTTATTTTACTTCATTTCATTTTTTGGCTGCGCCATACACCATGTGGGATCTCAGTTCCCCGACCAGGGATCAAACCTGCACCCCCGGCTGTGGAGTCCTAACCACTGGACCGCCAGGGAAGTCCCTGACGCCCCTTTTTTTTATACTTATGTTTGCAACTGCCTTTAAAACAGAGATTCAAAATGGGATCCATAGCCTTTTTCTAACATATTTCAGGTAGAATTTAATTAAGTAAAGTATTTCTAGCTATAAAAATTCAATTCTGGGCTTCCCTGGTGGCACAGTGGTTGAGAGTCCGCCTGCCGATGCAGGGGACACGGGTTCGTGCCCTGGTCCGGGAAGATCCCACATGCCGCAGAGCGGCTGGGCCCGTGAGCCATGGCTGCTGAGCCTGCGCGTCCGGAGCCTGTGCTCCGCAACAGGGAAAGGTCACAACAGTGAGAGGCCCGCGTACCGCAAAAAAAAAAAAAAAAAAAAAAAATTCAATTCTTATCTCTGCTTATCATTTATACCACATTTACTTATATGGATCATTTTGGAAAGATATCCCGTGTTCATGGATTGGAAGAATTAATATTGTTAAAATGTCCATACTACCCAAAGAAATCCACAGATTTAATGTAATCCCTATTAAAATAATTGTATGGATCATTTAATTCAGTGAATAATTTCAGTGATGTTTACCTCTGAACTGTAGGTTAATTTCACAGAAGGAGTGTCCTGGCAGGGAAGAACTGCTCTACAATGGATTGCCTGGGAGAGGGAGGAAAAAAAAGAAACAGCTATTTCCCTGTCTCATAAATCAAGTCATTAAGAAATCATGACAATTGCAGCATTGTTCTTAGACACATTCTTTTTAAAGATCAAAATGTCTCACATTTCTTCACCTCTTTTAAAGTAGCAAAAGTAGATCTGTGGATTAAAAAAATCTGGTTTTCCCTTTTAATGTAACGGTCAACCTTCACATTTCAGCTGATGCATGAAGCAATGTTAGGCAGTGATTCCTGAGTAATGGTAGTGCCCAGTGAGAAGCTGTTAGGAACCCTGACAAAAAAGGGCTCTTTGGTGAAGTAAATTTGAGAACCATGGCATATAGCATGCCTGGGAGAGTCACTAGGAACATTAGCCTCCTGAAGGTTCTGAAAAGACCGATAATAAGGAAACCTGTTCGAATTCTCATACTTATTTCAACACAAAACCCATTTTCCTCTGGTTAATTATTAACGTCTAATGGGGCGCCAGTGTTCTAAGGAACTCTGCTTGGGAAATGTGGTTAGAGTCTTGACATTTTGATCTTGCAGCAAACTTTGAAAGTAAACACTAGGAAGACAAGGAAGGAGAAAGAAAAGTCTCTTTCAATACTATCTAGACATATTCATTCACATAATATGTAGAGTGTTTCTTTGCTTCCGTATCAATCTGTCATAAAGATCAGTTCCATTAAGAATGACCAGAGTACCTATGATTTTATACCCTGGCCTGTTTACAGATAAGTCTGCATCTATTGCTGGTGAGCAAAGGAATCCCAACCTCACTGAGATGGTCTACTGACTTAAAGGAACACTGATACTAACATCTCTCTCTGAAGTTGTTATAAATCCCAGACCTACTTCACGCCTCTGCAAACTTCCTTCTATCCTCAAACTCCAGCACTTTTCACTTCAAATCTAATAGATTCTTCATAGATAGGAAATCCCAAACGATCTCTAGATGGATTAAGTAGAACTAGAAGAACCACCTGGTTCTCTCTCCCAAAATAAGTTTCCAAGACCATATGCCTTTAGGGTTCCTTAAAGGTCCCTGGTTATGTGGCTCAGCAATGCCAGGGGTGGGGTTTATATGTATTTCACTCGATAAGACCAAACCCAGAAAAATATGCATAGAGAACGGCTGTAAGCAAACTCATCACACAAAATCATGTCTACCTGCTTCCTATCAACTATAGTAATTTCTTCATTTAACTGAAATCTCTTTTCTCTGTTTCAAAAACTGTGTCCAACAAGAAATGGAATAGTATGTTCAAAATTCACATTCTTCTGACTCACAAATCTTGCATTTCTTGCCAACGGACATTCCATACGAATTACTGATGAAAATCAGGTAAGAGACAGAGACTACATAATTGGTACATTCTTGCCTAGAACATGATATCTCTTCCAGATTAGTGAACTATGAGTTTCTTAGAAAAAAAAAAATTTCAATTGGCAATAGAAAGTAAACACGTCTATACAGGTGTCAACATTGCTTCCTTTTTGATAGACTTGTTTTCAAATGTGAGCCTACCATAGTATCTATCACAGAGGAATATTAAAAGGATTAAATATGTGAAGTACCTTATACAGTGCTTGGAAATACAGTCAACGTTTAATGAAGCGAGTTCCTTTAATTGTAAACTATTTGATTACTAAAAGAATTAGTCTTTTTTTTCAGAAGAAAGTTTGATACTTATTATCCTTGTGACAGATTGTCTGTACGTGGTTCTTTATTCTTAGTTGTTAAACAGAAAACAGATGTAGTCTAAATCATATCATATTTTAAAGGTACATTCAATATATTTACATAATATGTACACTTGTAAATGTATAAGAAAAATCTGGAAAGGCTACATGCCAACTCAATGGTTACCTCTGGGCAATGGTGATTGGAGAGGAATGGGAAATCTGATCTTTCCCTTTCCCCTTCTTTATTGTTAGCAATTTTCATAACCGGTACCTACTTTGTTTAACAGTGTTTTCCTTTCATTTTATGACCATTTATTGAGTTCTCACTCTATGCCAAGTTCTATGCTAGGTGCTGAGGATGTGAATATAAATATGACCTAGATGGTCCAATCTAGGTAGACATGTTTTCAAATTTGAAGGAAGTTTCTTTTTAAAAGTAATATATGAATGTGTCAATAATGACAGGTATAAATGAAAATATATGTAGTTTTAATAATATAAGATAAAATAAAGTACTATCTTAGGTAAGACCCATGTATCCATAAGACCACTGTCTACTTTGCTTCATTCAACTGCATGAACTGGGGATAATAAATCATTCCAAGTCCTTTTTACCTGGCACTGACTAAAGAGATAGGGGTGCTCCTTCCCAGAAGTTTGCTCAGGAGTGAGCCACTGAAGAGCAGAAGATTTTGGAGATGTCTCAAAAGAAATTTCTATAACAATTTCTTGATTTCTGTATGAAAGGAACAAATACATTAGTAGAGTACAATTCAATCTAACTAAAATTTGAATTCATAGTACATAAATAACACAAATAATATAAATAATATTTTGTGAGGTCTCATCACTGATTGAGAGTAAGTTTTAGGAATGTTTGCCTCCCATATTCCTACCTGAATGCCAGCCTGTGGGTTCTTTTCTCTACATGGTAACTGCTTATGAAGATGTAACAGGAACTAATATTAGTTGAATAGCCCAACTTTTTTTCTGTGATGTCATGTAATCTTTTATAGTGGTGGGAAGGTAGAAGAAATAATTTTGGAACTTCAGCTACCACCGTGGTGGGTGCCGGAGCATAACACAGGGCAGTGCTAGTCTGAAAACTGTTACTGGACAAGTTAAGTCAAGAACTTGAGAATAAATTCTTATGTCTGTTGAACCTATAATATGATGTATGTGTTTGTATTTAATCTCTTCTTCCTAGGAATTCATTCTTATTGCATTTCACAAAAGTATCAGCCTGTGGCGGACTGGAACTAACAAAAACTGGTCCTTCACCCCAGATAGATTGGGCGGCACTGTTAACGAGGAAACAGCAAGAGCCCTGGAGACCAGGGGCTGTGCCTGTGCTTGAATCTACCACTAACTGGTGCTGTGAATTTAGACAAATTATTTGACCTCCCTATGCGGTAGTTGCTTCATCTGTACAGTATGGTTAATGATAGATCTCACAAATTATGTGTGAGAGTTTCCTTTCTTTTTCTTAAATGGGAAGAGAATGCATGAAAACACTGACCGCTGAAAGATGGGGTAGATTGACCTTGTTCTAGGCCAATGGTTTCCCACCCTTCTTTCCCTCCCCAGTATATCTTGGAGTGGGATATACTCCCAATATGACAGCTCTGGCTACCACTTTCTTAAATAAGTTACCTTCTCTCTCTGAGGTTCCCTTTCCCCGTCTATAAAATGCAGATCATACCACAAAGGGTTACTATAAGGATTAGATGAAAGAATACATTTCCAGCACTTTTTAAGTACATAGAAATGGTTCTATGTTTGCCACTGTTGTTATTCCACTAATAAAAGTGGCTGGCCTCTGGGAGAAGGTGAAAAGTGTGCAGCTTGTAAAGCTTCCCAGGTGACCCTGAAATGCTCCTTAAGTGGCATGCTCCCACCATCACTCTAGGTATCACTAAAATGATGAGTAAAGAAGTTAACAGTTATCAAAAGTCCTATTCTGGAGTATCTTATACGATGAATTTCTTTAATATCTTAAGAACATATAATTTTCACTATAAGCTTCAATCGGAACAGCAGATTGGTAGGAGTGGTGTATCAGTTACTACATACACACAAACTGAAAATAGGAAATGAAAAAAAATCCAAATTAAATAAAAATATGTATCCCCCTTATTTAGCTATAAAAGAGAAAGATGAGAACATTCATACTTGCACAGAGCAATAGGAAGAGAGATTTCCATTGGTGATCCTTTGTAACTTTGTCTTTCTCCAAGAGCATATTTGACTTCTTGTCCATTGATGACCACTTTTTCTATTGTAAGGTCCTTTGTATCCAGAGTCTAGAATTAAATTAATATTTTTATATGATAAGAATATAGTTTTAGGTACCAGAGAAAACTAATATAGCATATAGGCTAACTACAATGACTACAGAGTAGAACTAGTTGCTTAGGGAGAGTAAGATAGTGAAAGACAGGAATTAAAGGAGTTGAAAGCATAGGTCCCAATTCATGGGACTTTAAACTTCCCTAAATTTTTGGGAGGCTCTAAGATTTGCATATATATCGTTAGGTAATTCTGGGACAGTCACACATTTCCAGCTTTAAGTAAAAGTCAGATCTAAATTAAAACACCTTTGCTTCTGTCTCCTAAAACTTAACTTCTCTACTAGGAAAAAAATCCATCTATAACTTGTTTCTTTCATCATGACTCCTCAATATATCTTGCCATATATTTCTCCTGGAATTCATATAGTCCTACTGCTCTGTACTACTTTCATATATCCCCAAATTAAAACAAGCGTTGGAACCTGTTAGGCGAATAAGTAGACTGTACCTCACTGCTGTTGTGTATCTAGAAAAAGCCCAACTTGGTATGGCAACTCTAACCAAATGACCCTATAGAGGAGTGGGAGAGCATATCTACTTGCTATGGCCGATTAAAGACAACTGCTCTGGGCAGGAAGGGGGGGTCAGCAAGTGTCTGAGGATTTTCCATCCCAATAATCCTCTATCTGTGCCCTAGAAACCATACCCTTTCATTATCTCTCAACTACTTTTCTAGAATCTTCAATCTTCCTACACCACAAGACTGTTTCCAATCAACCTAAACCAGCCTTCCATATTATTTTTAAAACTTCACTCGATCCTTCTGTCACTCTAATTATTCTATTTTTCTCCTTCCTTTCTTAATCTTCAAGGGCAATCTATGGCTGCTTTTTCCAATTCCTCATCAATCTCTCCTCCCTTCCCCCTCTTCAATCCGTCTTCTAGCTCCTCTGCCACAGAAAGGGAAGTCCTCCTGAACACCAGGTCTTTTCTGTTCAGTAACCTTGACCTCTGCCGCTCATAGCCCTAATGGACCGCAGCATCTGTTTGAAGCACTCTCCTTGGCTGCTTTGACTTTACACATCAATGGTTCTCCTCCTTGTCTAATGCTTTTTTCCTCCCCCTCCTTTCTAACTCCTAAATATGGATATGTCCCTATGCGCTAGCCTTGGCCTTTTGGTTTTCTTACCGTATTCTTCATTCCCTAGTTCTCACTCATGCCCACATCTTCACCTAGAACCTCTGTGCAGATGACTACCAGTCTATTTCATAGCTTCATCCCCTGCCCAGGACTTCAGCAGATATCTCTGCCTGCTTGACATTTCCATGGGAAATGTCATCTCATATTCAATAGGCTTCTAGAAATTCTAAAAACAAAGCCACCACTGTGTCCCCTAAGTTTGCTCTCTCTGCTGATTTCTCTATTTTGTTGATGGAACTCCTCAACTTACCTGAGGTTTCAAACATTCAACTAATCCCCAACTGATCCCACTTCCCAATCTTGCATAGCCAGTTAACAAGTTTTTTACACTGTCCTCATGCTTTTTCTTTTCTTCTATCACCACCCTAGGTCAGGCCCCGGACTATTAGAGCTGCTCACTAACCTTCCTACCTCTGGCATCTTTCCCTTGAAACCTGGCCTGGAATAGCATGAGGAGTTAGACTGCCAAGAAACAGCCACTTTCCAGTCACCTTTCTTTTGTATCAGTTAACTGTGGTGATAAGCTCAGGAAATTTTAACAATTTTATTATCTCTCTAGAGTCAACAATTTTTGGTTGGGAAGAAATTTCCATCCTGCTTGTATTATTCTTTCCCTTTCTTTTTTTTAAGAGCAGCCAAATTTGTTATGAGTATCATCTGTTTCCCTCCCAATGGGCAATTATTTCTTTTGGGGTACTCTCTTTTTTGGGGGTCCCTCAACTGTTGCCCTTACTCTACATTAGACTGATATATCTTCCTGCATTTGCATATTCAGAAATATTAGATTTTATAGCTTAAGAATAAGTTACTCCTTTGTTATATTTTGGCACCTATTTCTGAATATCTGATTTGTTGTAAAAACTTGGAGTATCTTATGTATATAAACTACTTATGTTTATACTACTCATAACCATAAGGGTGAATTATTTGGGTCATTTCCCAGTGGAACACATTCTATTTTCTGTATTTCCTAAACTTTTTAAATCTGTTCTGAATCAGAAGACTACTATACCTATTTTTTGTGAAACCATTTTCATATTCTCTGTGTTTGTTATAGCAGTTGGCCCGACCCTCTCCAGTAGCACTTACTGTACCACATTATAATGATTTATTTCTCCATTAGACTGAGGGTTCTTAAAAAGTTACTTAAAAAGTTACTTAGGCTTGCATTCCCAGGGTTTAACACAGTGCCGGAGAAACAGCACGTGCCAAGTGATGCATGAAGCAAGTCCTGGACCAAGAGAAAATAGAAAATGCAATGTTTAAGCTGTATATCTCAAGTCCTGACCTCAGCTATCACTCCCAAATTACTTAAGAAATTTCCCTTCAAATTTCACTGATACATGTTATTAAGCAATTGATCAATAATACTAATAAGAAAGAAAAACAAAGGAAACTGGATAGTTGACAAGTTGGAATTAGTAATTTAAAAATCTTCTCTTGAGATTTGGGGAATGCAAA
Source organism: Lagenorhynchus albirostris (assembly GCF_949774975.1). NCBI lineage: Eukaryota > Metazoa > Chordata > Mammalia > Artiodactyla > Delphinidae > Lagenorhynchus > Lagenorhynchus albirostris. The sequence continues at coordinate 25,226,068 of NC_083105.1, read as the reverse complement.
AACAGGCAGGTTTTTAGACTGGGACACTGAAGGGACATTCTTTTCAAAATTTAAGCGCCCTGACTCTTGCTTACTCATGGAACAGAGGTAAAGGTTTTACTTTTATAAGTAAGTGAGAGTGCAAGGTCATATTAAGCAGTGATAAACTATCAAAATTCACTTTCTTGTAATAAAAAGAAATATTGCATTGAAACAGGACTTCAGTTCAGCTGATCCTGCCTGGGCAAAGCTGTCTGCAATAAACGATAGCCTGGCACTTGAAGCAGACCAAAGTACAGCCTATAGGGAAATAGTTATCATCTTGCTTATAATGCTTTAATTATTTATTTTCCTTATAGTACTTGTGGTGACTGCAAATCAATACACAGAGGAGTCAACCTATTTTTCAAATCATAATTAGTCTAGCAAATTGCTAAATCACAAAGTAAGAAAGTTACATGCTATATTAGTTCATATTAATGAACTCAAAATACAGGCCTATTACTCAAGCAGGAATAAATCATGAAAACCACCAACTCTTATCTAAACTTATTACGCCCAATTAACTGACTTTATTCATTACCCTCCATCAAGTCTACAACATACCTTATCTGATTGCTTATTGCTGGGCTTTGGTAGCTATCGCCATACTACTCTATGCAAAATACACTGTGACTGGCCTTTTCTTGTTCCTCTTATTTCTAAAATACTTATCTATGAAATTCTTCAGGTGATAGGTACAATCCAAATACTATCAGACAATTTGAGTAAGAACACTGAAAACAGGTTATGTTGTACAGATAAAATAATTTAATAACATTCCACAAATCTAAACAAGTCTTTCGTCATTCAAGTGGCTAGAGAGCTTGTAGAAGTCATTTTCTAAGAAGCGCAATATTATTTGCTTCTGGGAACCAACTATTAATAAATTGTATTGAGACATCCTTAGGAAGCTTGAAGAGCTTAAATTATTAGAAGAGAAGAGTGATAAGAATCAAAGGTAGGAAGGACCATGAACCCGGAGAGAGGTGCATCTGGAGTTAGAAAGTAGAGACTGCAAGTATCAAAGCAGGGCTGGGAATTCTCTCGGGCGGTTGAGAACTGGCAGGGAGACGGTGATCGGTCGTATCCGGCAGACCTGAGGGTTGAAATAAAGGGGCCTGGGAGGGAAAGGTGGGACGGAGAATCGGCAGGATATAGGGCCCGAGACTTAGCTGAGACTGTGGACTGAGGAAGGTGCATTGGGGACTGGAAGAATTCTGGGGCCTGAGGAGGGAGTTCTGGGCTGCAGGCCGAGGATATGGGGAGACCACAGGGGGCATTAGCGCTGGGAACTAGGATTAGCGGGGGAAGAGGGATTCGTGCTAAAATGAAACTTGAGCCCTGGGTGAGAAGCGGGGCGTGGAATGGGCCCTGGGATGTGTCCAGGGACTGGGAAGGAGGCTTTGGGGGAAGGGGTGGAGGAGAAGGCAGGTATACGTAGTGGGTGAGGAAGGACTGCAGAGACTCAAGTTGGGTTGGGAGGGATCGAAATGGGGTTCGTGGGGGCTGAAGAAGGGGACGCTGAGAAATGAGTGTGGGCTGAAGAGGAGGTGCAGAACACGGGTTGCAGGCTGCGGAGGAGCACCGAGGGATGCGCAAAGCAGGCGGGGGTGTGGGACCGGGAAGGGGCCGAAGCGGGGTGAGAGACGAGAGGCAGGTGGCCGGGGAGAGGCGGGCACTGGGAGCCTGTCCCACCGTACCAGGCTGCGCAGATTGTCCTCCTGGGACTGGATGGTGAGTGCGGCGGTCCCGGTCAGTACCCGGCGAGTAAAATCGACGCTGCAGCGCAGGTGCAGGTGCTTGGTCCGGCAGACGGACGCCGGGGAGGCCAGGGAGCACGTATCCACTACCTCGGGCATGGCTGTGCGGAGTCCCGCTGCACGCGATCAGCACCCCAACACTCAGCTGCCAGACTGACTACTCGACTGAGAGCGAGAGAAGGCGGGAGGGAGGTAAAGCTGAGGAGGAGGGGTTCGCGGCGCCCGCCGGGAAAGGAAGTTCCTTAAAGTCGGAGGAGAGTGCGGTACGGCATGGATGGAACTACAAGTCCCGTGGTGCAGCGCGACAAGGCGTGCGCTTTGCTCTCTGGGAGTGTGTGTGTTGAGGGGTGCAGAGGTGTGTTGATATAGCTCCCGAAGGGGGAGGAAGAGGAGGGGGAGGAAAAGGAAGGGAGTAGAAGTTAGAGGAAGGGTAAGCCGATGGAATTAAGTGCGGCGGGGAGATCAAACTGAACGCTTCCATTTTAGTTCCATTCAACTTCTCTGGAAATTGCAATAGCAGTAGAAGAATATCAGGCCTACTGGTAGTTGCAAATGGCAAGGAAGGGGCGGGGTAAAAAGAGATAAGAGGCCTCCCAGAAAACTAGCGTTCGTGCAGTTCCTCGTTAGTATAGTGGTGAGTATCCCCGCCTGTCACGCGGGAGACCGGGGTTCGATTCCCCGACGGGGAGGCACGGGAGTGTTTTTTTTTTTTCCCCCTCGCTAATAAAACGAAAATGTTCATACAAACATTTCAAAAGCAATTGTGAAAGAAAGAGTCAACGTCAAGATTTAGATTTTAAAGCTGTTTTGTTACTGCTTCCATGTTGGCAACCCAGTACAAGTGAGCTCAGTTCTGTCATTCAACAAGTATTTATTTAGTGCTCATTATGTACATTTCCAGGCCCTGGAGATCTAAAATGGAAATCAGCCACATTCCCGCCTTAGAAACTTAGAAGGATTACCTCAGTATACTGTAATGAGAGAATTCTATGATATGAGTGTGCAGTGGCCGCAAGGGGAGTGCAGAGCTGGGACATCCTGGAAGTGAGGAAGGGTTGAAGGACGACTTGCCTAAAAAATGGGACCTCAGAGTTGAAACTGGCAAAATTGGAAAAGCACGCGTGTCAAAGGACCTTAAACCGCTGGACCTTTAATCTTGAATGCATGAATGGGGGACTCATTGAAGAATTTTAAGCAGGGGAGTGACATGGTCAGATTCATGTTATCAAAGGAACAGTGGTAGTGTTCAGAGAATGGGTATGAGGTATCAAAACCAGAGTCAGGAGAGTTGGGAAACCACTGTTAAAATAGTCCAGGAAGAAGATGCTGGGGGCCTGACATAGGTAGTATGTAATATGTAATAAGTACAGATAGAGAGGAAGGAATGGAGGGAATACTTAAGAGATAAGTGATTTCACATTAAGAAGGAGCCTAAGATGATTTCTCAGATTCTTGGCTTCAGTGGCTGGATAATCATTAAATAAAGGAAGAGACTACGTGAAGAGGACAGATTTAGGTGGGAAAGCTCTAAGTTTAATTTGGGACAAATGGAGTTTGAGAATGTATGGGAGTCAGAGTGGAGATGTCCTTGAGACACTTGGGTATTTAAGTCAGTAGCCCTGGGGAAGTTTCAGGTAGATATGAGAGTATCACATAATGTGGTGGGTGAAACTATGACAGTGGGTAAACTCAGCCCAAGGACAGTGTGTAAAAAGAGCAGTGAAAACAGGTGGGAAGCTGGGAGAACACCAGAATTTAAGAAAAAAAGGCTAGAGGATGGGAAAAATCCTTTCACAATGTATACGTAAAACAAGTCACCACGACGCGCACTTTAAATATCTTAACATTTTATTTGTCATTTATACCGCAATAAAGCTGAAATTTTATTTAAAAGGGGGGTGGGTGGTGCTAGAGTAAGAGGAACTCATGAAATAAACTAGAAAGAACCAAGCAGCAATGTCAAATACAGCCTAGAGGGCTATTACAATAAGAAGTAAAAAGTCTTCCTTGGATTTGGCAGTGGGATGGAGGTGGGAAGATGGTGGTTTTGTTGACTTTTGTGGTTTAGTTGAAGGTGGGCGCCACAGAACAGTGACTGAGCAATAAAAGAGCAGAGAGGAAATAGGGCAGAGGCTGTTCTCTCAAGACGTGTGGCCAGTGTGAGAAGGGAAGAAAAAAAGAGGAATAGGGAGGAGTATGGTGCTGAGAAAGCATTTTTTATGTTTTTAGGGAGAGGGAAACTTGAACATGTTTAGAGGTGAAAGATTTCTAGGGAAGATGAATTGAGCAGTTGGAAAGTGCTGCATCACTCCATTCTATATAAAAGTGATCTAACAATTAAATTTGACCTCAGCAACAGAAAGAGAGGCTATACATTTGGGTATCCTTGTGTTGGCCCCTGTAAGCCAGAGGAAAACAAAATAAAAACATCCTAAATTATGACATGGGATACCTTACACGTGCATAAATCCTAATTCCATAGGGCCTAAGAACCCATGGCATGATTGATGTTAGCAAACACTTTTTGAGGCCTAAAAGTGTTCCTGGTGTCACCAAATCTAGGGTGACAAATATGCAGTAGAATTGATTTAGTAGAAGAATACACAATCAAATTATCTTCCTACTGGAGAAAGTATAGTTTGTTTGTTTTAATAAAAGAATGTCAATATCATCATCTTCCATTATTGATTACCAGTAACCCACAGAGTTTACGCCTCTGTGTTCCAGAAGAGATATCCACAGACAACCACAAATGAATTCCTCAAACTGATTAATAGATGAATCAAAAGATAGATATGCAATAGGAATTGTTTTCTAAGATGCCACTGACTCCCAAATATAGAGGGTACAAAATTGACAATTCACACACAACAGGAGGGTTATTCATATCCAATGGTGGGTTGAGTTTTTAAAATGAAGCTTTCCATGCTTCTATAAAATAAAGATAATATCAGGGTGTATATACAAAAGGAGATTTTAACTTTATAGAAGTATAGTTGATTTACAATGTTGTGTTAATTTCTTCTGTACAGCAAAGTGACTTAGTTTTATATATATATTCTTTTTCATATTCTTTTCCATTACGGTTTGTCACAGGATACTGAATATAGTTCCCTGTGCTATACAGTAGGACTTTGTTGTTTATCCATCCTGTATATAATAGTTTGCCTCTGCTAATCCCAAGCTCCCATCAAAAGGAGATTTTATTAAGGATGAAAAAGATGAGTTACATAAAGTTTTATGAAAAGAAATGCACATGTATTTACAGAGCCATATGAGCAGGAGGTATTTCAGCTCTATTGCCCTGCGACTCTACCTTGAAAAGTTACTTAATCCCTCTAGGCCTCAGTCCCCTCAGGACAATTGAGATACCTCTGCCTTATGGGGTTGTTGAAAGGATGAAATGAGATCCTGTCTGTGAAATGCTCAGCACTGTGCTTGGCCTAGAATAATCCTTTGTTATGTGTTAGCTAGTACCATTATTTCGGCTGGCTTTTATTTTGTCTATTTTGATAATTTTAATACGTATTTTCCCCTTGTTTTGTTAGCATGAGTTTTTAGGAAGACCTGGGAAATGAGAAGCAAATCACACTAAATTAGGCCTCTAAAAAGAGTCTGCAACATTAGCAATGATCATATGTTTTGAAATGCATTTACATTCAGGAAATTCAGGGAATTGCAATTGGTGCATTAACACTTTCCTTAAAAGGGTATAAAGACTTCTCATTTCTTTTCCCCCTTACTTCACATAGACCTTTCCCTTCTTTAAATAGTCAGTACAGTTTGCAGATATTAAGTATGTTCTACTACACTGTGTTACCTAGAATAGAGTGAGGGGAGTTTCTGTCCTACCTGCTGGATAATTTACACTCTGTTATAAGCTATGCCAATGACCTAAGATAGCATGATGTTGAGATGAAGGCCAAGGCCCAAGGAGAACTATAAATGAAGTTCTAGAGGGACAGGTTCTTTCCCTTTAGGGAAGGTCAAGAATAACAACATGGATGGTGTAGCATTTGAGATGACGCTTGAAGGACAAGCAGGATTTTAATAGGAAAAGCGGTAAGGGCTGTAGGATTGAGCATGGGGAATGGAAGGTGGGCAGCTTTCCAGGTAGAAATAGTAGCAAGAATCAAGGCATGGCCCTCGCACCTCAACTACCGAAGCCCACACTCTTAGAGCCTGTGCTCCGCAACAAGAGGAGACACGGCAATGAGAAGCCTGCGCACCGCAACGAAGAATAGCCCCCTCTCGCCGCAACTAGAGAAAGCCCGCACGCAACAATGAAGACCCAACGCAGCCAAAAATTAATTAATTAATTAAAGAAAAGAATCAAGTCATGGGGCAAAAAGCAGAGATGTGTTTGGGAAAGAACAATTCTGGGGGTAGAGAATCTAAAATCCACGTAATACATCTGACATGGTAGAGACCATTAGCTGTTCCCCAATGGATATATTCCTTTTCATTTTTAGTAGTAAAACCTTCAGTGTTTAGCTGGATACGTGGCCTCCCAGAAGACTACGTTTCCCAGACTTCTTTGAAGTTATGGCCATATAACTAAGTTCTGGCCAATGGAAGGTAAGCAGAATTGTCAGTTATGACTTTTAGGAAGTGTCCTTAACAGGGATTTCTTTAATAAACGCTTTGCCTATTCTGCTATCTGGAATGCAGACTTGATGGCTAAAGCTCTAACTATCACGTTGTATCATGAGGTTGGAACCATTGCGAGGATGGTGAAGTAGCAGCATAGAAGGAGCTATGGGCTGGAGGTAGCCAGGTCTCTGGTGATCGTGGAAGGCCCCTGTGGACTGGATTTCCTCTCCTTAAGAGAGAAATAATTTCTACTTGGTTTAAGACAGTTATTTTGGGTTTTCTATCATCTCCTGGGAACTCAGTCTTTACCAGGACACTTGGTCTCTGTTGGATGGGTTTATCAGTTTTGCCCCAGATACTTACTTTTGTCCATCCATTTGTCACCACTTTATTGTGGACTATTGCCTAAGTTTGAAAAAAGTTATCAGATCGGCTTTCTTCCCCCTGTCTTGTGTTTTCTGCTAGAGCATTCTTTCTAATCTAATCTGCACTAGATATTCTCTACCTTTTGGGTAGATGTGGCTGCCTAGGGGTGGTTTAGTGAAGCGTGGCAAGGTGCAGACACCAGAGGTGTGAGAGACCATGAAGAGGTAGAGGCAGCGGATTAGAGTTCCTGGCAGGCCAGAGGACGGTTGGAATGAGGGTCCATAACTGGAAAGATAAGGGCTTGTGTGTGGTCAGGGAGTCCGACAGAATAAGATTATGGATGACTGCCTATTTTTATATAAAAGGGAGAAGGAGAATATATGTAAAGTTTGCTCATACCTATGTAAAATATTCCGGAAGGAAACTCAAAAAACTCATGGTATGGTTTGCCTGTGGGGAGGGGAAGTGACGTGGCTAAGAAGCAGAGATGAGTGGGAGATATTTCAACCAAGTAACCTGTCAAGCCTTTTGAATTTTGATGTATGTGAACATATTACCTATTCAAAAAAAGTGATTTGTGGATATTTAAAAAAAATAATGTCACCAGGCCCAAAACCTGCAAGCGGAACCCAAAACAGCCATCTGTGACTTCTTATTTACGTGAAGCTCCCTGGCTCTGGAGCCCTGCAGTCAGCTCCACCTGCCGCGCTTCAGCCGTGCTGAACACAACTTGCCCGAGATCTCCGCTCTCCCTTGCTCTCCCTTGCTCTCCCTTGACCTGGAAGCCTCTTCACGCTGCCCGGCACCCCGCTGCTCCACGGCAGGGCCCTCCCCTGCCTTCTCAGGACGATTCCTCCCTTCCCTCCAGCCTGGGTCTGGGTGGGAGTCTAGTAGGATCTCTTTCCCTAATGGAACGAGGTATATGTGATGCCCTTCACAACCTCCTTCCAGTGGGTGAGAAAACAGAAGGTTTCAAGCCACCTCTTTTTATATTTAGCTCCCCAAAGGGTTGAGGCAGCCCTGACTCGTTTCTGCATTTTTCTGTCAAATCTGGTTTTGCTTGCTCAGCCTTCTGTAAGAATTTTAGATTTACATTCACATCTCCAGTCTGTTCTTCCTGTCAAGAAAAGGTTTGGGCAGCTGGGGAGGCAGAAATGAAAGGAACACGAGACAAAGTCCTTCCAGTTTCGTAAAACACCCGCCCCTCCACCTGCCCCCTCTCCTTGCACCGCCTCTCTCTCCGTCCCTCACACGGTTGGAAGCAGGCAGGGTCAGAGAGCCTCATCAGTTACCTGGTCTCCCACCACGGCCTGTCTTGTTTCTCTGCCTGTGCCCTCGGGAGAGACCAGCCTGAACAAGAGAGATTGTCAAGCTGTCCTGGGTTCGAGCCCAAGAATCACTCTGGTCACGTGACAGTCTCTGGTGACCCACACAGAGTGGTTCCAGCACCAGCAGCTGTCAGCCCCGCCCCCATCCCGGACCTAGGGGATCACAGTCTGCATTCTAACAAGATCCCCAGGTGATTCATGTGCACATTAAACTAAACCACTGCCTTATAGGCTCAAAGGATACTTGGGAAGTTGGAGGAAATTCAGTTCCAGAGTTAATCAGACTTGGCAGGACTCCTTCTCTTGGAGTTCACAGCCCTGGACCCTCAAATCAGTACTCCCATAACACCTTAATGCCATCCCCAGCACAGCACTTGACTGCACTGTGCATAACTGTCAGTAAATATAAGTCCCAGACGTATATTTTCTCTCTCAAAGCATGTTTGTAGTATGAATGAACAAATGTGTAAATGAATGAATGAGATTTCATATCAGGTTCCAGGCTTCCTTGTACTCGGTGCGTTGCTCTGTGTTGACTATGGGGCAGAGAGAAAACTACCCTCTGAGCACTTCCTTGTCCTCTGATGTCACCAGGCAATACGTTTGCTTGCAACAGGGAATGCGCTTACTACCCTCTTGCTAATGGTATACACTTTAAAAACATTTTTCTTGAAGCAAACTATCCATTCATAAAATTGCACCTAACATAAGTGTATAACTCTCTGAACTTTATGAATTGAACACACCGGTGCAAGCAGTAGCCAGATGAGACACAGAACATGACCACCACCCCAGTAGAAGCCCCGTCAAATTCCCTTCCAGTCTCTGTAAATCTCACTCTCTAGGGGTAACTGCTGCCTGACTTGCAGTAACTTATTACTTCTACCTGTCCTGCTCTTTATATTTCCTTTATATAAATGGAAACGTGCAGGAGGTCCACTCGTGCCTGACTTCTTTAGCTCGTGACGTCTGTGGACCCTCCATACTGTTGTGTGCAGTTCCAGGTTGTGCATTCTCATTGCTGTGTAGTATGACACGTGTGGACAGACCACAATTTATTTATCCATTCTACTGTGGATGGACATCAGAGTGATTTTCAGTTCTGGGAATAACACTGCTATGGACATTCCAGAACATGTCTTTGGTGAACGTATTGTAGCCAGGTTTTGATGTGCTGCTTTGAAGTTTGGACAGCGTTTTTCCAGGAAATTTCCCGTGGGACCCCTGCACCAAGCGAAAAATCAGTCACTGGGGCAACACAGGATCTCTAGTCATGGACACAAACCCAACAGCCCTCCAACTTGTGAAGGTGGATCAGGCAGGGAGGGAAGTTGTTTTCAAGTTATAAGAATAAAATTCTTCGCAAGTACTGGTTTAGATCATACTTTATTTCCCCCTCAGTCATTTCTGTTTCTTTTCTAGGTGCGACTGATTTCAAGGTTTAGCTCTACCGGGTTTTTTCCTGACTCAGAGATTCCAGCTCTACTTACATTTTTCCTACAAAGAGGCCAGTGGTACTTCATCAGAACAGGTACTTCCACCTTTTGTTCTAAAGCATGAGTTGGATTTGACAAGTGTCTACAAGGTTGCGTTTTCAAAAGCAAAATTTCTGTCTGACATTGGATGGCTTTGAGCCCAATTTCTCTTGTTTTGCCAACAGAGCCTGTTATTACTACTTGCTGGTGAAATATGTTTTCAGCAAAGACCCCCCCCGCCCCAATGGCTTTCCTCCTAAACAGTCTTCTCATCTACAAATCCGTGTTTGAGGAACTAACTATTATTCTGTCATTTCTTATCAAAGGCCCCTCTTACTTAGTATTTGGAGTTGAGCAACTCGTGTAAGAAGCTCACAATTTTGACAGTCTTCACCTTCTCCCGCAGACGTGTCTCGGTATTTCTCAAGCTGAGGCACATTCTTCCTCTTCCACCTGGTTCCCACCACCCTTCCAAGCCGCTTCCTCTTGGCTCCCAAGCGCAGCCAACTTCTCCAGTCAAACCCCACTTCCTTTCCCACAGACACACCTCACCGTGCTCAGCTGTACTCGTCCAGGTCCCTGCTAGAAGACCCCCTTCTCTCACCTCTGTTCACCGCCCCCTTTCTCCATGAATATTTTCCTAATGTATTTTCCTTTCCCTTTGGGTCCTTAAATTTTCTCAGTGCAAATGTTACACACACACACACACACACACACGTCAACCCTCATTGGTCGCAGACTTCGTATTTGTGAGTTTGCCTACTTGCTAAAATTTCTTTTCTGCCCCCAAATCAATACTTGCGGTCATCTGTGCACACAAACAGAGCTGTAAAAATTTCGACTTGCACAGCTGAGGTTGAGCTCAGCTTTCTTGTTTCTGCTTCTTATACTGTGAATTCTTGTCATTTTTGTGGTTTATTTAGTCTCACGTTTTTCACATTTTCACGCTTATTGTTGGTGATTTCGCTTTTTAAAATATCCTCCAAGCCAATGCTGGAGTGCTGTCTCGTGTTCCTAAGCGCGAGAAGGCTGCGATGTGCCCCATGGGGAACGCTCGTGTGTTATAGATGAACTTTGTTCAGGTGTGAGTTCAAGTGCTGTTGGCCGTGAGTTCAATGTTAATGAATCAACTGTATAGTAGTGACTTTAGACAGAAACACACATGAAACAAGGTTATATATTCACTGGCTGATGAAAATGTTATGATCAGAGTCTCTCAGGAACCTGCTGTATTTCCCCAGGGAGCCATGGTTCAGAATTCGCTAATCCAGTGTTCAAGGTGACTTTATGAAACATAATTGCTGCAGATAAGGAGAATCAATCAACTGTATATACTTCTTGTAGTTCAGTTAGTTTGTATTTGTTTTGTTTTGTTTTTGCGGTACGCGGGCCTCTCACTGCTGTGGCCTCTCCCGTTGTGGAGCACAGGCTCCGGACGCGCAGGCTCAGCGGCCATGGCTCACGGGCCCAGCCGCTCCGCGGCATGTGGGATCCTCCCGGACCAGGGCACGAACCCGTGTCCCTCGCATCGGCAGGCTGACTCTCAACCACTGCGCCACCAGGGAAGCCCTAGTTTGCATTTGTTTGTTTCAACTTCTCTTCCTCTGTTCCCAGAGGGGTTAGCTGGTAGGCTTCTTCCAAGTCTACCTTAACTGTCTCACAGCACCCAGCTCAGTACAAACAACGTGGTGGGTCCTCAGTGGATGTGGAAGGAGAAACAAAAGGGAAGGGAGGGGGGAAGGAACAAAGGAAGGAGAAGGACGGAAGGAAAAGCCCTAATCAAGGAAGCTGAAGTTATTGCTTTGTCGAAGACGCTTTGGGTCCCCAGAATTTCTCAGTCTCTCAGTCCTCAAATGCTTCCTCTTTATTTCTGAGCAGAGTCATTAAAGTAGAATAATATAAAATTGGAAATTAAGTGATATTTTGTGATAGATTTGACTTTTATTTCTGTTCTTGAAGGAATCAAACAGAGCAAATCTTCCAGATTCCTTTGAGTTTTTCTATTTTCCTTCTCCTCACCTCCCTGCCCCCACCCCCCGCGCCACCCCCCAACCTTGGTCTTCACTTGGAGAGAGAGAACCACAGAACTTCCAAACTTAGGTACTCACGGCAGGCATAACCATAACTTGGCAGCAACATAAGACACCTTTCGTGGGCACCAAGCAGCATGGATGCCTGCTTGTCCCTGGGAAGTTCATAAACCTATTGGGAAAATGGAGACCATAAAGTGAAACCGCGAAAGATCAGTGTGGGAGACTGAATAATTAACAGGCATGCAGGTGGACCAGTCTGCAAATGCTGTAGGAATTCAATAGAGAGATCAGTGGGCCTCTTCCTGGGAGCAGTGAGGCTTGCATTGAACCATAACGCAGGGGTCTCTAAATTTTTTAATTGCTAACTAATATCAGTAAAAATTTGGGGCGCACCCTCAATACATGTTTGCTCATTTATAACTTCTCTACATGTGTTAATATAATTAATGACTAAGGCACAAAATACACTGAGGGCAAAGTTCATTGTCAGGGATCATGAATATCAACATTTATTTTAAATAACCATCTTGATTTGGCATGGGGGGTTGGATACCTTCTTGTCAGATCTGATTTTGATCATCATTGTTTTGTTTTGTTCCTTAAGTCAATGTGCCTACTTCATCTTGGAGTAGGAGAATCTTTAGTTCTGTCATTTTCTTGTGGCTCATTTATGCTACATTCTATCTTCTGCTTTGAGTCTGCAATTTGTGAAACGTGACCTTAGAACTTTGAGTGACCTGAGTATCCAGAAGAGTCAGGAGTCTGCAGGAGGTTTTAACCAGAGGCAGGGGAGACATTACCCACTGAGAGAAGTTAAAGAAACAGTAGAAGAACAGAATGTTGTTGCATATGATTACATCTCAGAAGTCATGCTTATGAAACAGAACAGAGACATAAATAATATTAGAGATTTAATATTTTCTGCCCACACCCAATGATTGCCGTGTGTATGTGTTCAGCCCACTCTGGAAACCCTTTCTGGATGAATGTGTAAAGTTTGGATGGGTAATTGAAAGGGAAAGTACTCCCAGTAAGGTTGATGATTAAGAGGAAAGTCAGATACCAAAGGCAAATTCAGAAAAATAACACACTTCTTCAACCTCCAGATGTATTTCCAAAGGATAGCTCCACTGCATTTTACACGAGATGACTATGTGCCCTGGGACTGTCCACTCCACCCTGTCTTGGTGATCAGGGCAGGGATTCATTGAGGTTTCCTGTGTCCTAGAAGAGGAGAAGTTAGTGGCCACTGGAAAGCTATCTTTCCCGCTTTAAGCTAGCATCGTTGAGCCTTGAAAGTGACATACCACCACTTTGCAATGTTCTGTTGGTCACATAGAAAACCCCTGATACAATAGGAAGGAACTACAGAAAGCCACAAATACTAGGAGGTGGGGATTGTTGCGGGCCTTTTTGGGGGCTGGCTACTACCATGAGGTTGGCATTATTATCACCCTCAGTTTATGGAGGAGGAAACCGAGGCTCTGATAAATAATTTGCTCGAGTCACTCAGTTTGCAACAGGCAGAGCTGGGGTTCAAACCCAGGCAGTGTGACCCCAGAGCACATCCTTTTTTGAGCACAACCCAATACTCTGGCCTCACCACAAGCCTTTTTCTAACTTCCTTTCTTTCCCCCACTGCATCAAACCTTGGGAATAAGGTATATTTCCTTTTGCTTAGACCATTTTGAAAGTCATTGTTTCTTCAGGGTGGAGGTTGGAGGGTTTCCAAAGAATGAAATATAATGAAAACATCTGGCCAAAGTCACTAATGTGTACACATTTATTAATTAATTAAGAAGATGTAACACACAGACGACAAATAACAAGATCATTGGCCCAATTTCAGACCCTATCATTTACAAAACGTATACAGGCAGAAAGTCGGTTGTGTGTACATTCTGTTAAACTCCTTTTCTTCATGGTTGTTTGGGTTAGATTGTTGTCTCATGTGGCTGGGTGGGCTCAACTGAGCAACATTTTGCTTAAAAAAGTCTGTAAGATTAGACCTTAGGAAACAAAAGCCGGAAAGAGAAACTACATTTCCTATAAAATGCGGAACCGTGGGATAACAGCTTTGACAAACAGTATGACTGGATAGAGGCCAATTCTTATATGAGAAGGAATGGGATTATATACAATATATAATGTCACCTGTATAAATGATCACGTGAAAGATAAAGTTTTGTCGTTCTTTTGTTGTGATCTTTTTTAAACCAAATTTGTGCTGCATTACACATTCCCACCGTAAGCCTGAGGCTGCTGGCCGCCTTCTTGTCGTCGTGCTGTGCTTGAGAATGACACCAAAATAAAGAGAGCGAGAAAGAAATGAGAGAGTGGGAGTCTACTGAGCCAATGAATTCCCCTTTTCAGCTTATGCCAGTTGGAGTTTTCTGTCATTTGCAACCAAAGGAATACTAACCAACAGATATATTCCACTATATATCTATATGTTCATATCTATTTCATTATATCAATATGTCTCCCTACTTGACCATAATTCTTTGAGGGCAGTAGATGCTCAATGAGTATTTGTTGAATGAATTTAGTGAAGAGTGTTTTGAAGGGGACTGAGCCTAGAGCAGGGACATCTTTTTTTCTTTTAAGTGAAGTGTAGTTGATTTACAATGTTTCAGGTGTACAGCAAAGTGATTCAATTATATACATATAACTGAATATATATATTCTTTTTCAGATTCCTTTCCGTTATAGGCTCTTACAAGATATTGAATATAGTTCTAGAGCAGGGACATCGTTTTTTAAAAAAATAATTAATTAATCGATTTTTGGCTATATTCAGTCTTTGTTGCTGCGTGCGGGCTTTCTCTAGTTGCGGCGAGCGGGGGCTACTCTTCACTGCAGTGTGCGGACTTCTCATTGCGTTGGCTTCTCTTGTTGTGGAGCGCGGGCTTAGTTGCTCCACGGCATATGGGATCTTCCCAGCTCAGGGCTCTAACCCGTGTCCCCTGCACTGGCAGGCGTATTCTTAACGACTACGCCACCAGGGAAGCCCAAGAGCATGGACGTCTTTAGGGAGGATAAGGAACTTGGTGCAAGATGTGATCAAGGGACTCAGTCAGGTTGGAGTGGGATTGAAAGGGAAGGGACAGATACTAGATAAGGAATTCTCAAGGCAATGATACAGAGTGGGGTGGAACAATAGTTAGCTTAGGTGCTACCCCATTTGGTGTGTTTGTGTCTGTGTTGTTTTAGTAAGCTTTTTTCTGGCCTAAATTAACATTGAGTTTTACTAGCCTGTCTAAAGCACGCATCTCTGCCAGTTTATCACAAGTGGAAAAATAAATGTTGGAGAATCAGAGGCTCGCTTATGAGCAAATAAGCCTGATGGTCACAAAAAAAGAGCTTTTACTAAACAGACACCTTCAGGTCTTCATAAAGGCTGGGCCAGGAGCTCAGAGGCCTGCAGAACTCAGTTTGCAGTGACAGGCAGCTCCTGGACAATTTAATGGAGCATCAACTACAAGCAAAGGCCCTGAGTGAAATGGAGATCGGGAGGTGAGGTTGCCCTTGCTTTCTCTATCCACCA
Source organism: Lagenorhynchus albirostris (assembly GCF_949774975.1). Taxonomy (NCBI): domain Eukaryota; kingdom Metazoa; phylum Chordata; class Mammalia; order Artiodactyla; family Delphinidae; genus Lagenorhynchus; species Lagenorhynchus albirostris. The sequence goes on along the minus strand of NC_083105.1, from coordinate 25,210,945 downwards.
GCCAAGAAGGAGACCCATGAAAGCTATGAATAACAACACCCTCCAACCACCTCCAGGATCCAGTGGAAAGGAGGAACAAGGCCCCTCTTTCTTCTATCCCATCACCTTAAAAAGGAGCTGAATACACCCTGAGAAAACCATAATTCAAAAAGATACATGTACTGCAATGTTCATTGCAGCACTATTTACAATAGCCAGGACATGGAAGCAACCTAAATGTCCATCAACAGATGAATGGATAAAGAAGATGTGGCACATATATACAATGGAATATTACTCAGCCATAAAAAGGAATGAAACTGAGTTACTTGTAATGAGGTGGATGGACCTAGAGTCTGTCATACAGAGTGAAGTAAGTCAGAAAGAGAAAAACATACCGTATGCTAATGTACATATATGGAATCTAAAAAAACAGTACTGATAAATGTAGCGGCAGGGCAGGAATAAAGATGCAGACATAGAGAACGGACTTGAGGACACAGGGGTGGGGGGAGAGGAAGCTGGGACGAAGGGAGAGAGTAGCATTGACATATATACACTACCAAATGTAAAATGGATGGCTAGTGGGAAGCTGCTGCATAGCACCGGGAGATCAGCTCGGTGCTTTGTGACCACCTAGAGGGGCGGGACAGGGAAGGTGGGAGGGAGGCTCAAGAGGGAGGGGATATGGGGATATATGTGTACATATAGCTGATTCACTTTGTTATACAGCAGAAACTAATACACCATTGTAAAGCAATTATACTCCAATAAAGATATTGGGGGAAAAAAAAAAAGGGATCCGAATCCTGTTGAGACTCAACATCTTCACTTTCAGCCCAACCCTGGGACAGGTCAGCAGGATGCAGAGGCACTTTCTATTTTGCTTCGGGATTATTGCACTTCTGCTCTCCGACTTTGTCACTGATCTGCAGACTCCCAGCTGTGAGGTCTTTTTGTGACCCATGCATGGATCGGCCATGGGGAAGACCCCACTTTCCAGGACAAGGGAGCTACAGCAGAATTGTCCAATGGGAACTTTCTCTGATGATGGAAATGCTCTATATTTATGCAGTTCATTATGGCAGCGTCAGCCACATGTGTCTACTGAGCACCTGAGACGTGATTAGTGCAGGTGAAGAACTGAATTTTTAATTCAGTCTAATTTAATTAGTTAAAATTTAAGCAGTGACTAGTGGCTGCCCTGTTGGATAATTCAGCTCTCTAGTTTCTTTCTCTCTCTCTCTCCCTTCTACTTATATTCCGGCCCATCCGTCTCCCTCTTGCTAAAATAGCTCCTGTGGAATGTGGACTTTCTATTTTTTAAAACCCTTCCAGTCTGGGCCAGTGCCCTAAACCAGTGGATGTACAATGAGTCAGTTAAATGTCACCTCTTTTAGTGAAGAGGATTCTTATTTTTAAATTTTTTTTTAGTGAAGAGGATTCTTGATGGTGAATCAAAAATAGAATCTGTAATAAAACAATATGCTGACATTTAAAATTATTAGTATATTACACAACTCCTTTAAACTGGTTGTTTATCTCTTACTAAGAAGAAACTGTGCGGGCAGAGAACACGTCTGTAAAGAGTTCTGGAGCCAGACTCCCTTGTTCAAGATGACTGTCTCACTTATTAGCTGTAGGTTCTTGGGCAAGTTACCGAATTTCTCAGTACTTCAGTTTCCTCCTCTGTGAAACAGAGATAACAATACCCTGAGGGTTGTAATGAAGTTTAAATCATTTTTCTGTGTAACGCAATGAGACAGAGCTTGGCACATAGTAGGTGTTAATCAGTATTTACTAATATTCCCTTTGCTTATCACCCTTCCTTGCACGGAGCAGGTGTTCAATAGACATTTGCTGAGTGAATGAATGACTGGATTAAGTATGTTGCCAGCAGGTGGCAGTAGTGCCTCACTAATAGGGATTGAACCAAAACCCAGGGACTGTGCTTGGAGAGATTTCATTGACACTCTCTCCGGAAGTCCCAGATGCACAGTATGAAGAAAAGAACTGAACTTCTTCTTTCTCCTGCCCCTCCTTTTTCTCTAATCTCTGCTTTCTCTCTACTGTGATGAACCTTTTCTCTTTTTCCTGCTGTATTACTCCGCTCGGGCTACCATAACAAAAGACTAGGTAGCTTAAGTGACAGACGTCTATTTTCTCATGGTTCTAGAGGATACAAGTTCAAGATCGAGGTGTCTACAGGGTTGGTTTCCAGTGGGGCCTCCTTCTTGGCTTGTAGATGGTCTCTTCTCTGTGCATGCACACAGGGAGAGATCCTTGGTATCTTTCCTCTTCTTATAAAGTCACCAGTCATATTAGATTTGGCCCCTACCTTTATGACCTGATTTAACTTTAATTACCTCCCGAAAAGCCATATCTCCTTATGTCCCCAAATACAGTCAACATGTGAATTTTGGGGGGGGACACAGTTCAGTCCATAACATCATGTTTATTTCTAATCTCTATTTTTGTACTTCTTACCAATGTGACTTTTCTTTCTTATTTCCTATCCTCATCCCCATCCCTCAACCTTTATATGGCTTTTCTAGGACTGGTTGTACAGGTTGTAAACTGAACAACTCTGGGGGGCACCATTCATATCATACTCAGCATATATTCGTATATTATGACCGTGCTGAGACAAATGGCAGTAACATGTCTTGACGAAGGGAAGTCTTTTTCTTTTTCTTTTTCTTTTTCTTTTTTTTTTTTGCGGTACGCGGGCCTCTCGCTGTTGTGGCCTCTCCCGTTGCGGAACACAGGCTCCAGACGCGCAGGCTCAGCGGCCATGGCTCACGGGCCCAGCCGCTCCGCAGCATGTAGGATCTTCTCGGACCGGGGCACGAACCCACGTCCCCTGCATCGGCAGGCGGACTTTCAACCACTGTGCCACCAGGGAAGCCCGGGAAGTGTTTTTCTAATTCACATAAAGTGTTGGCCTCCCTCATTTCCCTCCATTGTCTTCCTTCCCTTCCTCCCCATCACTTTCTTTCTTTGGCTTCTCTCCTCCTTTACTCTCCTCTTCAGGCTGAACCTGCTCCATGTTCATAAAGAGATTATGTAATTCATGATACCATATGTTGGCTCAGTACCTTGGGGGAGCCAGGCTCTGTGTGAGCGCCAGAGGGTGCACCCTATCCTTGCATCTTTAAACCAGCCAGTCCTTCCACATCCAAGAGACCGATACCCAATGGAATGAGCCTCCAACATCCTTGGATCATTCATGGTCTACACTTACCTTGGAGCAGACGTTAGAACCCAAGCAGGGAGGGGGAGAAGGGAGGTGTATAGTATTACGATATAAGCTAGCATTTACTAAACACCTACTATGTGCTGCACACAGTTCTAGACCCTCTCTATGTATTACATTTACTCATTAAAACCACGCTCTCATTTTGTAGTTGAGAAAACTAAGCTGCAGAGAATGTGGGAGAGACTCCTAACTGTTACCTAATTTTCATTTTCTCTTCCTTTCTTTAAAAAATAGAAGCCCATGAATTTCGGCCAGGTCCAGGGCTGCCCGAGAATAGTCACATTTCCCAGGCTCCCTTGCAGTTTGATGTGGCCACATGACTAAATTCTGGCCAATTGGATGTGAGTAGAAATGACATTTACGAGTTTAGGGTTCCATTCTTCAAAGAAGCTGGTTGCTCTCTGCGTCCTCTTTTCTTTGTCCCCAGGCTTGGACAAGGATGGGGCAGTAGTGAGCCAGCTTTGCCCATGAGAGCAAGGCTGGGAAGAGCATAAAAGGAACCTGGTCCCTGGGTGAGTTTATGGGACAAAGCCACATGCCTACCCTAAAGCTACATTTAGATCATTATATGAATGAGAAATAACCTTCTATCTTACTTGAACCAATGTATTTGGGGTGTCTTCGTTATAGCAGCTTAGCCTATATTGTTACTAATATGGAGAGGTTAAGAAACATGCCCAAGACCACACAGCTAGTAAGTGGCAATAAAAGGATTTAAACTCAGGTAGGATTTGAATCCAGAGCCCAAACTCCTAACCAGTAACTGGACAATAATGTCATATTCCTGCAAAAGTTCATAATCTCCAGGAAGACAACATCCTATGTTGGGCTTTGAAGGACAGTCAAGTGGGCTCTAAAACACCATTTGTATAATCTCCTCGCTGACTACCTGAAAGCCCCATTATTGTTCTCTTCATTGAGGCATTAAGACACGGGACAGATAAAATTTGGTGGAATGCTGTGAGGGAGATAGGTAAAATAGAGTATGGGGGAACAGATTACTGGGAAAGAAAGCAGAGAGAACCTTTGCCTTGAAGGAAGGTGTGGTGGATAGAATCATATTGCTCCCACCTCAAAAATGGCAATGTCCTAATCCCCAGACTGTGAATATGTTACTTGACATGACAAAAGGGACTTTGCAGATTAAGGATCTTGAGATGGGGTGGCTATCCTGGATTATTTGGACAGACTCAACCTAATCTCAGGGAGCCTTATTGTCACCAGCAGAACGGCGATTCCTTGGTTCTTGTCCTCTCAAAGAGAAAGAATTCAGTAGAGAGACATAGAGCAGTTTTAAGTAGCAAGAGTTTTATTAAGCAGAGCAAAAGTACACTCCTGAGAAAGGATGAGAGTGAGCTGTCTGGAAACCAGAAGTAGCCCTGCAATGGGGTAGAGGTGGGTTTTTCAGAGTGGTGGTTCCTCCCTATATCCTGCGTCATTAGACTGACAAGTTGATTGACAGCTTTAAGTTACGTAACTTTTCTCCTAGTGCACAGGCGCTCACCCATAAGCATCCAAGTGAAACCCACGGGGGTGGGAGGCACATAACTGCAATGCTAATTTATTATAATGACGGCATAATGAACCCCGGGTCACTCTGAGTCATGTTTTAGGTCTTGATGCGCCTGCACCAGCCTGTGCTGGCGGTTTTATCTTGCTTGGTGCTGATACGGCTGGAAACCTAGCGGTGGTCCGTGACTACAAGAGGGAGGATCTCTGGGCATGTTCTGATCACCAGTGTCCAGGTGGGGGAGGGAAAGATGACCCCATCCAGGATGGGGCGGGCAGCACATGCACATGTCGGACTAGCTACGTAACATTATAAGGGAAAGAGGAAAGCAAAAGAATGGGAGTCAGGGAAGGCAATATGACAACAGAAGCAGACGTCAAGAGAGAGAGGGAGAGAGATTTGAAGATGCTACACTGCTGTTTGAAAAGGGAGGAAAGGGCCGTGAGGTGAGGATGTGGGCAGTCTCTGGAAGCTGGAAAAGGCAAGGAAATAGATTCTCCCTTAGATCCTCCAGAGGAATAAAACACCTTGATTTTAACCCAGTCAAACCCATTTTGGACTTATGACCTCCAGAACTGTAAGATAATAAATACCACCACCTTTATGGTTGTGATATTGAGATTTACAAGAAAAATGTATATTTGGTCATTCAGATCAGCAAAATATATTTCTCACATACTTGTGGTCTTCCTCCACAGTTCCTGGCTCACAGCTCCCCAAACCCTAGGAATTTCCCAAGTGTTGTGATAAAGGTGTCTTTTGTTGTGTTAATGAGCGGCTTTCTACCTGTGGATGAGCCAGTGGTGCCAATCCTGTGGTCAGAGGGTGAGAACTTTCAGTCCCACCCTACCTCTGGGGAGGGGAGAGGAGCAAATGGTTTAATCAATCACAACTATGTAATGAAGCCTCCATAAAAATCCAAAAGGGTGTGATTCAGAGAGCTTCTGGGTTGGTGAACACGTGGGAGACTGGGGAGGGCGGTGTGCTTGCAGAGGGAATGGCAGTTCCACACCCTTTCCCCATGCCTGACCCCATGCATCTCTTCCATCTAGCTTTTCCTATGTTATATCTTTTTGTAATAAACCTGTGATGTAGTAAGAAAAATGTTTCTCTGAGTTCTGTGAGCCTCTCTAGCAAATTAATCAAATCCAAGAAAGGAGCCGTTGGAATCTCTAATTTGTAGCCGGTGGGTCAGAAGCACAGGTGATAACCTGAGCTTGCCACTGGTATCTGAAGAGGGGTGGTCAGTATTGTGGGACTGAGCCCTTAACCTGTGGGACCTGATTCTATTTCTGGGTAGATAGTGTCAGAATTGAGTTGAATTGTAGGACACCCAGCAGGTGTCTGGAGAATTGCTTGTTGGTGTGGGAGAATGACCCTCCCTCCGGTATACACACATTGAAATTGGGTCCAGGAACCCAAAAGAGTGGGAATTTGTTAGAACAGCAGTAGGAAATACTACAAGGAATGTGGTTGTCAGAGTCCCTGCTGGAAACAAGTGGCATACATATAGGGCTTAAGAACCAAAGTTTAAAGATTATATTTTATGTTGGTATGGGCAGGGGTAAGAGCACAAAAAGGGATGAGGACGCTTTAAGGGATTAATAATAGCAGGAAGCTGGTACCATCGTGAGGCCTGAAGGACAAGGTGTCACTGGAGACCACTGAGAGCTGGGGTCACAAAGAGGCCGCCCAACAGAAGTTGTGGCCACCAAGGTGGGGCTATGGGTGGCAAATCCTCCAAACGTTTCTGTTATATATAATAATCTCTGATGGTGAAGAATTCTTCATAAAAGACTTCTGTCCCAGAGATTCACAATGAATTCCTAACTCATCCTCTGAGGCCCAACCAGATAATGTTAACAGTTGACTTAATGAGGAAGGAACTCCATTAGACTTGTTTATTTGTGTGACTTTAACCCTTGATCTAGCTTTTACTTTGTTTTGAATATGTAAAAAACTCTTAGTGATTACGATTTATGCTTCTTCTTTCAACAGATCTTTTTAATGGAAAAAAAACATATAAATGGAGCATAGGGCAAAAAAAGAAATGCAGTTATCCATGCATGAAAAAACCCATCTAATTGGCAGAAGCTATAAACTGAGCACTGCCGTACACCTTGGGACAGTGACCCATATTTCAGGCAAAGTAGCAAGGGGAAAATTCAAAGTTCCTCTAGTTTTAATATAGTAGTGGTTACCCTAATCTCACAAATCATACCCAGAATCAACTGGGAGAATGTGCAAGGGGGAATGGGTGCTTTGATCTTTTCGTAGTTTCCTTCTCGGTAAATAAACTTATATTTTCAAGCCAAATCTCATCTTGCAATTTCCTGCCAACTTTAGTTCTCTGTATAGCTTACCTTTGCTTTTTCCACTTCTGGCCTTGGGCATTCAACAACACTTTACTTTTTTATTTTCCCAGATTTAAATTAAACATTTTAGAGAAACAAGGCATGTGATAATAGTCCCTGCAGCCCTCCCCTACAGCATGACATTAATTTGGGCCTCTGTTTTCTCTCAAACTTTCAATTGCCCCCTGATTTATATTAAATACAGCTACATTTGACGATTTAGAGGTAACTTAAGTGGAAACAGCTTGATTCTCTAAAAAAAATATATAGTAAAAGTCAGAATAACATAATTACAAGGAAATTGGGAGAACAGACTCAATTTTGTCACCAATAATTTTTAGAATTTGTTAGACTGTCATTTGTTATTACTCTGCTTCCACTTTTTCAGCCAAAACAAGTTCTAACAAATTTGACTCTGTTTTTGTAGATGAAATCAATGAATTTAACATAACTTTAAAGAAATTTAAAACACAGAAAAATTACCTAGTGGAATCCTGTTCATTTGGAGCCTACCTATGTTTGCCATGATTTGGATATTAATTGGTTCAAAGTTTTCTTTTCCAGTCCATGGGGGAATGAGTTTAGTAGGAAAATAATGTAAACAAGATTTTAATCTATTTAAGAAGTCAAACGGCCTCCAAGCACTTGAAGAAACTTTGATAGTGTTAATTTGCATATAAAGCAATTATTTTGATAATGACAAATGATTATCAGTGTTCCTGACTTCACTGACATTTACATAGGATTTTGTAGTTCAAAACATTTTTGTGAGTCAGAATTTTTATTCTCACTATATAGAGACAGTCATTCAACAAATATTTTATTGAGCATCTACTATGTGCCAGGCATTGATCCAAAAGCTGAAAAGAAAACTGTAGGCTTAAACCAGGACTTGTACCCAGGTTATATTCATCTTCCCACTCCCCCCCCACCGCACCCCAGGGCCATCCCTTTGAACTTGTCCCTTTAAGGACAGAGTGTATGTCTTAGTTATCTGACTCTCCAGAATGCCCAGTATCTAGAACTGAGCTTGGCACATAGTATATGCGCAACGAATGTTTGTTGAATGAAAAACTTCTGACTCCCCGTCCAGCGCTTTTTGCTGTAACACAGCTAACACTTATTTAGAGACAATTATGTGTTTGGTGCATAGCTAAGGAGTATACCTCATTTAATCCTCAAAATAACCCTAAGAGGTGGATAGTATTAATAGCTTCACTTAATAGATAAGAAAAATGAAACTCAGAGGGTTGAAAGTAACTTGCCCAGGGTTACATACGTAATAAGTGGCATAACAAGAATTTGGGTCATCCCAGATTAGAGGGTGCCCACACAGTGTCTAAAACCAGTTATTTCCATTTAGTTTGCTGCCACTAAAGCCTCACGCATAGCCCTTCATTTGCACTGCCTGGACACTCCCTGAAGCCACTAAGTTTATACTAACAGGTTTGCGAGGTGGGCAAACCCCCCAGATGATCTTGAAAGGAGAGCAAAGGCTGTTCCCTGGAGGGGAAGGCAAATCCCTTTGCTACCCTCTGGACAGATGATTTAGAGAAAGGCCTCTGCTCTCTCCCCAGGGGTTCTGCTTTTCACCATCTGTGCACCAACCACTGAAGGGCAAGTGCGGAGGTGAAGTTCCATTCACTTCCTGCCAGCTGCTGGCTCCTCCTTTTGGACTCATCTCGAATTGTTTGCCAGACCAGCCAATTAGTCTCCTCACCCTTCCTGAAACTTTTCAGGGAAGCAATGTCACAACCAGTGACCCCCTCATTATCCCACTTCTTCTAAACTCTGTGATTCTAAGTGCCCGCCTGGGGGAGAAACTAATTTGCACATGACTCTTTAACCCTTCCTTGAAAGACTTCCATTACACACACACACACACACACACACACACACACACTCACTCATACACACACACCCCATTTACAACCTGATCCAAGAGAGGAAACAAGGTGAGAGGATGCAGTATTCAAGAATGCACTTAAAAGTGAGACATAATTTCAGATGGATTCTAATTTAAAGAGAACACAATTCTATTTAAGTACAGCATGAAAGGAAAAACACAGCATCTATATTTCCTGATCCTCACTGCAGGACACAATAAAGACTTTTTTATAATTTATGGATTTGTTAGGATGAAAGAAATCTCATGAGCATAAAATCAAATTGTTAAGTTAACCAATTGTTAATTTAACAAATTATCTTTATTAGAAAGGAGTATAATTACATTGTGAGATCCTTCATCCCCCAAACCCAGAATGAATGATTACCTTCCAGGCTGGGCCAGTTCTGTTTATGGAAACACAACCTTGTGATTTGTACTAGGGTTTTTCACCTTTACATCTGCCTGATGGCCGAAGTAGATGTATTTGTTCAGGATATCCATTTGAATGCTGTGTCTTCTCTGATACCCTGAGCAAAATGTCCATAGCATAGGCTGGGCCGAGTGGACAGATGCTCCAACTCCGTGGACCCTGTGGGCAATGGAGAGGTGTTTGGAGGGTGAAGGTTTCTGTGGGGCGGGCTCTGTGCACAGAGCGGTGAGTGTATTTGTGTTCCACCACTTCTCTGCTGTCACGACCACAACTTCTTTGCATTCTATGATTAGTGTTTATGGGGAAGAGTGAAGGGAGGTTGAATTCCCCTTGATGGTTATGTTACCGAGCAGAGCAGCGGCTCGTGTGCCGAGGCTCAGAAAGCCAAACCCTGACGGCGGGTGTTTGCAGCAAAGTTAAGGTTCATTTGCAGGGCACCAAACGGAGAACGGGCAGCTCATGCTTAAAAGACCTGAACTTCTTGATGGCTTTCAGGCAAGGGTTTTTAAAGACAGTTTTAGGATGAGTGATCAATTCGTGGACCTTCTTCTGATGGGTTGGTGGGGAGGTAACAGGGTGATGTTTCCGGGAATCTCAATCATCAACCTTCTGGTTCCAACCAGTCTGGGGTCTACAGGCTTGTGGTCAGCATGTCGTCACCATCCTCCACCTGAGGGGTGGTGGGGGGGGGTCTTAGTTTCTGCAGAACAACTCAGAGATGTGCGTCCAATTGTCATCTATATCCCTGCAGGAGGAATTAGGAGTCCCGTGACTCTATTGTCCTAATCATTAACTGCTTGAACCTGCTCTTTGCAACTCAGGCAAGGCCTAGGAGACTAAAGCCTTTTTTTTCTGAAAACAAGAAATGGGGAACATGGAGGTGCTTTTGTACCCAGGAAGGCCCCATAGGGTCCTGTTGGGTTTCAAACCCCCGTTTTCTTTGATACTTCTCAATCCTGAGGGGAACAGGGGTGGGGCAAGAAAGGGAATAAAGTTTGGGATAGAGAGATTAATCATAAACTCAGTAAGGGAACTTGGTTCTGGGGGGACTCGGCTTCAGTTGGGGTGGTGGATTAGACCTGGACCCAGGATGAACCACACTGTAGACAAGTCCACCCTGAGGCAAGCCCATTTTCACACAAATAAAATCTCAGGACTGTTGTACTTCAGTGAGTTAGTAAAAGTGAGGCCATTAAAACAGTGCCTGGTACATAGGATGTGATGCCCAAAGCGCAGCGGTTACCACCTGCATTCTAGTGCAGTGCCTCCTTGCAAACACGCACTCAATGCACATTTGCTGAATGAGTGACTGTTAAACTCTGTGCCACCCTGGCAGCTCCAACAGTCTCAGGAGGATCTTCCTTATTCATTCTTTTTCTTGCATCCTTTACTGTAAGGGGCATTAGCTCAACACCTGACCCCCAAATCTTGAACAAAGGGGCCAACCCTCCCACCTCTGTTCAAAGCTGGGAAGCTTCTAGTTTAGCGGTGAGCTGGGGACCCCTGTTGGCAGCAAAAGAATAAAGGAAGCGGGAACCAGCTGGAAAATAAAACTGCCACAAGTCGCTGCAGGAAATAGCAGCTGTCTCCAAAAATGCAGTTGCACCAGATTTTCTAAACAATAAAGAGGGTCAGTCCCTCTAGAGAGGAGAGTCAAGGGTTCCTTTGAGAAGGAACTAACTCCCTCTGTAAATCAGGAAACCTCAAAGCAGTCACTGGCCAAGGGGAGGCCCAGTACCTCCCCAGAGTGATTTATTTGCTCCCACTGAACCCGGAAGGTGGGCACCTTCCTGGGAGGCCTTCCCTTCCCCTTCTCCCCAAGAAGCATGTCTACACCTTTCGCAAGACACCCTTTGGTGCCCGGTGACTCCTTTCCCGACTGATTCACAGCCTGGCAGCTCCTGCCTCCTACCTGGTGAGCCCTGGCCTAATGTGCAGCCTCTTCCATCACCTGGAGACACATTCATCCTCACACCTGTCTCTCTAGAGCCCTTTAATTGTGAAGCCTTCCATTGCGCAAGCCAATTAAAAGCGTGCGAGGAGGCTTGTAAGCCGGTTCTGTGCACGGCTCTCGCATTTCCCTCCTTCCCCTCACCCAAGCCTCACGGGGGAAGCGCACCATTTTTGAAGAGACCAAAAGTAAGTTGCCAAGGTTGTTTAATGGGTTTGGGGTTTTCTTTGGGCGTGATGACAATGCTTTGGAACCAGATAGAGGTGGTGGTTGCAGAGTATTGTGAATATGCTAAACACCACTGAGTTGTACACTTTAAAAAGACTAGTTTTGGGCTTCCCTGGTGGCGCAGTGGTTGAGAGTTCGCCTGCCGATGCAGGGGACACGGGTTCGTGCCCCGGTCTGGGAAAATCCCACATGCCGCGGAGCGGCTGGGCGGCTGGGCCCGTGAGCCATGGCCGCTGAGCCTGCGCGTCTGAAGCCTGTGCTCCGCAACGGGAGGCCACAACAGTGAGAGGCCCGCGTACCGCAAAAACAAACAAACAAAAACAAAACAAAAGACTAGTTTTATGTTATGTGAAGTTCACCTCAATAAAAAATTAAATTGCTTTTCCCACCAAATATTGGCCCAGATTCTCAGGCAAACAGGTTCAGGGAAATACTGTAAATGGAGGAACGGGGAGCTAGAGGGGCTTGCCCGTCTCAGGCTCCAAGGCAGAGGCTAAGAGGGCAAGGAAAGCAGAGAAAACACAGCCGGCTGCCTGCCAGGCATACGTATAGCCCCGTGGTGTAGAAAGGGCTGGGCTGGGCTGCGTGCTTCATCCCTCAGGCATCAGCTTGCTGTTGAGATAATGCTACCTGAAGGTTTCATCATTATAGAATGACAACAGCATTTCTTTTTTGTGAAGAGTCCCTTTGGGTTGGTGATGACCAGCCATTAGGGTTCCCTACATTAAATCGTTCATCCCATAAACAAACACTGGAGTCTGAGAACCAGCCCCTAGAAGAGTTTAAAGGCTGCTTATCAAATAAGAAGGCAGAATTCACAGAGGATTGCCTTCCACTTCTGCCTTCCGTGGAAGCTTCTGGAGGTATCCTGCATCTGGTTCAAGTTGCCAGAGAAGATACAGGGTGTCCGTCAACTTTGAATTTCAGGTCAAGAAAAAACACTTTTTAAGTGTAAGTATCTCCAGTTCAGTATTTGGGACATAATTATACTAAAAAAAAAAAAAGGTGCTCATTATTTATTTGAATTTCAAATTTAATGGGACGTTCTGCAGTTTTATTTGCTAAATCTGCTAAATCCAACTGATGGGATTACAGACGACCCAGGCTGTGTGTTCAGAAAATGGACAGTCTCCTCCAGGGACACGCGATCTCCCCACCAGCTCAGGCTCCCCAGTGATTATGCAGCTTCAAGTACCACAAGCCTCAAATTTGTAACAAATGGCTGGCAGCAATAGCCCCTACGATTTGCACCAGGTGGAAGCCGCCTGCAGCAACGAACCTTCCAAATGGAAATAAGCTGTGATCAGGTGGAATGTGAAGGGGGTCAAGCTCAACCCACTTCTAAGCAGCAACGCAGCTCCTGAGAAGAGCTCTGTGCTAGCCCAACCAGTTTCTGGTGGAAAACTTCCCAGAATGTTGCTGCAACTTGGGTACCCTGGATTTTGACACTCTCCTCCTGCTTTTGTCCTCCTTGGTTATGCTTAGGCCATGAGTGCTAGGTGATGTCAGGAAGAAGTCTAACCACGCTGGAAAGTTCTTATAAATAGTTAGGAACTCAGCACAGCCTGGTGACGCTCCCCTGACTGCAGGCTGGACAGCCATTATGAAGGCCCAGTTGCCTCGGCTCAGACCTAGACCCCAGTACCGGACATTAGCAAGAGAAGAAATCTCTGTCGGCTTCTAACCCCTGCAAATGGCTGGCAAGACTGGTAATAAACAGCACCCTCCCACTTCATCAAGTCCACCATTCAGCCCCGGTGCTTCATTTGCTTGAAGATTGAAGGAGAAAAAAAAAAAGGCTTGGCTCTCATGATGGAGCTCACACCCGTGCCCAGCCTCCCCTGCGAAGTTCAGGCAGCATTCTTGTCATGGATGTCTCCCTCATGGAGGCAGTTGGCCAGACCCCCTGAAACACACAACGCTTTGGCCCTGGCTCAAAAAAAACCCACCAACATTCGCTGCCGACAATGTCCCCACCTACCACCCGTCCCCACCCGCCCCTTCCTGGAAAGTGTGACGCAGGAGGGGTGGTGGGCGAACTCCAACACCACCTGGGCCTCAGGAGCAGACCTGGACGCTGGCCCGGAAGCGGCCCCGGCCAGGTGCACAGACAGCTCCTCCGGTCCGTGCACGGGGGCGGCCCAGCCTTACGCTCACAGCTTTCGCTTCCTGTGAGGCTGTGCAGTCATGTCTGTTGGCTGGGGTCTCTCTGACCTCAGATGATATGGAAAACGGGGGCCACTGGGTGAAATTGGGAGGCCGAGTTGTGATATGCCACCATCCGGCTTAGGGTGGGACACTTTGTCCCCAAAGAGGGAGGGTGACTTCCCACCACACCCAGGCCCAGCACAGCATTTCCAGGGCCAACAGCCGTGCCTTCTCTCCACGTAGCTCTGAAAATACAGGCCACAGACTGTGACCCAGTCGCCGTCGTAGGTAATCCGAACCTGGCCTAGCGGTTCCTAACACTCAATGCTTTGTCTCCTGCTTCAGGAAGTCTTAACTCCCTTTAGGATAGCTGAGTTTTGGAGACTTTTGAGGGGGGTGGTGGAAAGTATAAAAGCATACTTTCAGAGGTTGCTCACAGAACGGTGTTATGCTGAAAACTCAGTGATTCCAACAGCACCGACTGAAATCCTACTCTTGCATCGATTTCCACTAAGCCAGAAATCTCTTTAATACAACATGTTTTTCTCAAATGTTTCAAACTGGAAGTGACTCTATCACATCTGCCCAGTCAGACACAACACCCGTCGGCCTCAGCCAGATCCCGAGGGGAGAAGAGTGTAAGTGAAATTTGACTCACTCAACATGGTCCTTAAAACGACTACACAAAACAACCCCTTAAATAGTAGGAGAACCTGATGATGAGACGGACCTTCCTTCTTTCAGAGGCTCTGCTGGACTAACTGAATTTCCTACTCAACACAATTCAGATTTCTGAAGTGATACAAGAGAGACTATTTCTTCTCAGGTTTTCTCTAGCCAGCCTTTGTGGAGGGTGTTTTATGTGTCTCTTGTCAAGTTTCTCCTCAGCCTGGGGCTCCCTATCTGTCATTCCCCTGCCCAGGAAGGCTCCAGCCTGGAGGATTTTCAGGCTTCAGTTTAAGTGTTCCTTTCTCAGAAATTTTTGCTGACCACCTCCTTCAACCTTAGCTCAGCTTCTCCTGTTAGAATTTCTTTTTTTTTCTTAGGAGTTGATTTCTTTCTTTCTTTAAAATTAATTAATTAACTTATTTATTTATTCTCGGCTGCATTGGGTCTTCCTTACTGCGCGTAGGCTGTCTCTGGTTGCGGCGAGCGGGGGCTGCTCTTCGTTGCAGTGCGGGGGCTTCTCAGTGTGGTGGCTTCTCTTGTTGTGGAGCACAGGCTCTAGGCGCGCCGGCTTCAGTAGTTGTGGCACGTGGACTCAGTAGTGTGGCTCACGGGCTCTAGAGCGCAGGTTCAGTAGTTGTGACACACGGGCTTAGTTGCTCCGTGGCATGTGGGATCTTCCCAGACCAGGGCTTGAACCTGTGTCCCCTGCATTGACAGGCGGATTCTTAACCACTGCCCCACCAGGGAAGCCCTAGAATTTCTTATTCTTCTTGTTACCATTAGAACATTTACCACAAATGGTATTTTCATACTTAATTGTATGATGATACATTTACCATACAGCTCCTTCCTAAGCGATAATCTCCATAAAAGCAATGTTATGGGTTGAATTGTGTTGTTGTTGTTGTTATTTTTATGGGTTGAGCGATGGCCCCCCAAATATGTTCCATCTGAATTCTTTTTTTAAGATATTTATTTATTTAACATCTTTATTGGAGTATAATTGATTTACAATGGTGTGTTAGTTTCTGCTTTATAACAAAGTGAATCAGCTATACATATACATATATCCCCATATCTCCTCCCTCTTGCATCTCCCTCTCACCCTCCCTATCCCACCCCTCTAGGTGGTCACAAAGCACAGAGCTGAGCTCCCTGTGCTATGCGGCTGCTTCCCACTAGCTTTCTGTTTTACATTTGGTAGTGTATATATGTCCATGCCACTCCCTCACTTCATCCCAGCTTACCCTTACCCCTCCCCGTGTCCTCAAGTCCATTCTCTATGTCTGAGTCTTTATTCCTGTCCTCCCTCTAGGTTCTTCAGAACCTTTTTTTTTTTTTAGATTCCATATATATGTGTTAGCATACGGTATTTGTTTTTCTCTTTCTGACTTACTTCACTTTGTATGACAGACTCTAGGTCCATCCACCTCACTACAAATAACTCGGTTATGTTTCTTGTTATGGCTGAGTAATATTCTATTGTATATATGTGCCACATCTTCTTTATCCATTCATCTGTCAATGGACACTTAGGTTGCTTCCATGTCCTGGCTATTGTAAATAGAGCTGCAATGAACATTGTGGTACATGACTCTTATTGAATTATGGTTTTCTCAGGGTATAAGCCCAGTAGTGGGATTGCTGGGTTGTATGGTAGTTCTGTTTTTAGTTTTTTAAGGAACCTCCATACTGTTCTCCATAGTGGCTGTATCAATTTACATTCCCACCAGCAGTGCAAGAGGGTTCCCTTTTCTCCACGCCCTCTCCAGCATTTATTGTTTGTAGATTTTTTGATGATGGCCATTCTGACCAGTGTGAGGTGATACCTCATTGTAGTTCTGATTTGCATTTCTCTAATGATTAGTGATGTTGAGCATTCCTTCATGTGTTTGTTGGCAATCTGTATGTCTTCTTTGGAGAAATGTCTATTTAGGTCTTCTGGCCATTTTTGGATTGGGTTGTTTGTTTTTTGTTGTTGTTTGTTTGTTTTTTTGACATTGAGCTGCATGAGCTGCTTGTAAATTTTGGAGATTAATCCTTTGTCAGTTGCTTCATTTGCAAATATTTTCTCCCATTGTGAGGGTTGTCTTTTCATCTTGTTTATGGTTTCCTTTGCTGTGCAAAAGCTTTTAAGTTTCGTTAGGTCCCATTTGTTTATTTTTTATTTTATTTCCATTACACTAGGAGGTGGGTCAAAAAGGATCTTGCTGTGATTTATGTCATAGAGTGTTCTGCCTATGTTTTCCACTAAGAGTTTTATAGTGTCTGGCCTATAAAACTTTAATTTTAGGTCTTTAATCCATTTTGAGTTTATTTTGTGTATGGTGTTAGGGAGTGTTCTAATTTCATTCTTTTACGTGTAGCTGTCCAGTTTTCCCAGCACCACTTACTGAAGAGGGTATCTTTTCTCCATTGTATATTCTTTCCTCCTTTATCAAAAATAAGGTGACCATATGTGTGTGGGTTTACCTCTGGGCTTTCTATCCTATTCCATTGATCTATATTTCTGTTTTTGTGCCAGTACCATCCTGTCTTGATTACTGTAGCTTTGTAGTATAGTCTGAAGTCAGGGAGGCTGATTCCTCCAGCTCTGTTTTTTTTTCTCAAGATTGCTTTGGCTATTCAGGGTCTTTTGTGTTTCCATACAAATTGTGAAAATTTTTGTTCTAGTTCTGTGAAAAATGCCATTGGCAGTTTGATAGGGATTGCATTGAATATGTAGATTACTTTGGGTAGTATAGTCATTTTCACAATGTTGATTCTTCCAATCCAAGAACATAGTATATCTCTCCATCTGTTTGTATCTTTAATTTCTTTCATCAGTGTCTTATAGCTTTCTGCATACAGGTCTTTTGTCTCCTTAGGGAGGTTTCTTCCTAGGTATTTTATTCTTTTTGTTGCAGTGGTAAATGGGAGTGTTTCCTTAATTTCTCTTTCAGATTATTCATCATTAGTGTATAGGAATGCAAGAGATTTCTGTGCATTAATTTTGTATCCTGCTACTTTACCAAATCATTGATTAGCTCTAGTAGTTTTCTGGTAGCATCTTTAGGATTCTCTATGTATCATGTCATCTGTAAACACTGACTGCTTTACTTCTTCTTTTCTGATTTGGATTCCTTTTATTTCTTTTTCTTCTCTGATTGCCGTGGCTAAAACTTCCAAAACTATGTTGAATAATAGTGGTGAGAGTGGGCAACCTTGTCTTGTTCCTGATCTTAGTGGAAATGGTTTCAGTTTTTCACCATTGAGAACGATGTTGGTTGTGGGTTTGTCATATATGGTCTTTATTATGTTGAGGTAAGTTCCCTCTATGCCTACTTTCTGGAGGGTTTTTATCATAAATGGGTGTTGAATTTTGTCAAAAGCTTTTTCTGCATCTACTGAGATGATCATATGGCCATCTGAATTCTTGCAACATGTGAGCACTACATGGCAAAAGGGACTTTGCAGGTGTGATTAAGGTCTTACAATGAGGACATTTTCCTGGATTATCCAGTTTGGCTCAGTGTTATCATAAGGGTTCATATAAGTGAAAGAGGGAAGCAGAGGCAGATGTGATGATGGAAACAGAGGTTGGAATGCCGGGATCAGTGGCTTTGAAGGTGTAGAAAAGGGCCATGAACCAGGGAATGCAGGTGACCTCTAGACACTGGAAAAGGACAGGCAAGAGATTCTCCTCTGGAGCCTCCAGAGGGAACAGAGCCCCATTAAACCTTTATTTTAGCCCAGTGAGACTCGTGTCTGATTTCTGACCTACAGTACTGCAAGAGAATAAATCTGGGTTGTTTTACACCACTAATTTGACTTATATGGTACTTTGTTATGGCTGCAATAGGAGACCAATACAGTTATTATTATTATTTAATATTTGTATGCTGTCGATTGCAAAACTCGACCTGAGGAGGTTGCAGACTCCATCAGTCTTGTCTGCCCACCCAACTTCATCACCTGACCTTTTCCTTTCACTTACTTTGGGTCTTCTTTCTTCCTTAAACTTCTTCAGGCTTTTGATTTGCCGTTCCCTCTGCCCGAAATGCTCTTTGCCCCACTCTTCACATAGCCAGCTTATCTGAAGCATTTGGGTCTTGGCATAAATGTTACCTCCTTAGAGATTTTCTTGGACCATCCTTCTAAAGTCGCCCTCCTACCCTCCTCTCTCCCATTACCTTATTTTATTTACGTATAGCCTTTATTACTTTAAAAGAAAACTTTATTTTTTAGGATAGTTTTAGATTTACAGAAAAATTCCAAAGATAGTACAAAGAGTTCCCCTTACTCCTGCTCCTGTCCCCAATTTCCCATATTATTAACATCTTTCGTGTAGAACATTTGTCATGATAAATGGACCAGTATTGATACATCTTAAACTAATGTCCTTTTTCTGTTCCAGGATTCAGTCCAGGATACCACAGTACATTTAGTTCTCTTCTTGGCTGTGATAATGTTTTTGATGACCTTGACAGTTGTTTTTTTTGTTCTGTTTTTTTACCTTGACAGTTTTGAGGAGTACACATCAGGTATTATGTAGAATGTTCCTCAATTGAGATTTGTCTGGTGTTTTTCTCATCATTCTGGGGTTCTGGATTTTGGGGAGGAAGACCATGGAGGTAAGTGTCATTTTCATCACATTATGACTTATGATCTGATTTGATTTATGAACGTTGACGTTGACTTTGATCACCTGCCTGAGGTAGTGCTTGTCAGGTTCTCTGTAAAATTACTCGTTTCCCCTCATTTTGATAGGAATGGAAGGAAGTCATCATGCACAGCCCACACTTAAGGAGTGGGACGTCATGCCCTTGTTGTTTTTTAAGTTGTTGTATTTATTTATTCAATTTTGCATTTTGGATGACACCATTCTGGGCTATCCCACAGCCACTCTCAGCCTCTTTCTTACTTGCTGCTTCCAGGCAGATGCAGGAATGTCAGAGGCCTATTTTCCTGTCTCCCTCCTAGCAATGAAACAGAAGGAAGTCTGGTATGTTTGGGGGAAGGCGTTTGCTTTCCTCACAAGAGAGATAGACACTGTTGTTCTATTGTTTCCTTCTTCTTTCTACCTTGAAAGTGGAATCCTGGAGCTGCTGTGGCCTCTTGTGTCTATGAGTGACAAGCACGGTATTAAAAAGTCAACATGCTAAAGATGCCAGAGCAGAAAAATAGAAAGAGCTTGGGTCCTTGGTGGCAACTGATGCCAACACCTGCCTGTCTTTGGACTTCCTGTCATGTGAGAAGAGCTTAAGCCATACCTAGTGGGGTTTCCAGTGCTTGCAGCTCAAAATATTCTTAACTGATAAGGTAATTCTTTCATATCTTCTTCTAAAGATGATTTTCTGTGAGGACAGAGGCCTTGTCTGTCTTGTTCATGATTATGTTTCCAGGGGTTGAATACTGCGTAGATACTCAGTATGTTCTTATTGTATGAAGAGATGGAGGATAGTTTAAGGGAGAGGTAGGATCTCAGGGGGAATTTTTTAAGAGTTAGGGACACTAGAGAATAGTTGTAGGATAATGAGATGGCACCAGAAGAAAGAAAGAGGGTATAAAGGGGAGAGAGAGGAGAGAGAGAAGATAATTCATGAAGGATGGTTTCAGAAAAGGGAGAGGGGATGAGAGGCCATGGCCTGGTGGAAATGTGTGTTGGATTATGAAAGGTGAAAAAATCAAAGAGAGGCTCTTAATCTCTTCAATCTGGGTGCGTCTGAGAATCAGCCGGGAAGCTATGGAGACTCTCCCCAGAAAAAAGCATGTAGCTACACAACCATCATTTTACATTTAGTTTCATGAGGTTCACAGATACTGACCCCCTGTATTCATCCATGGCTCCCTAACTTTTGAATTTCAGTACCAGTGCAATTAAAAATAGAATGGAAAGAATTGACATCAGGTTATCAACTTTTAATTGTCCTAACTAAAGATATTAAAAGATGAAAGTTACTATTTATAATCTCCATCTTTTCATTAAAGAATGGTTATTTTAATCTCAAAAAGGCAGGAAGGAGCTGATCTCAAATAGTATAGTACTTATTATTTATATTGAATAAGTTTAGTAATCACAGATAACTCACTGCATCTTCCTTCATACAACAATAATGCAGGTTTTAGGGTCAAACAATCTGAGCTTAGCTCTGCCTCTTACATGCTGTGTGATCTTGGGGAAGTTTCTAAACCTCTCTTTGGTTTCCTTAACAGCAAAAGAGGAGAACATAGAACCTAGCTCATAGAGTTGTAGTGAGAATTAAATAAGGTAATATCAATGAGCCTATCCTAACACCCAAGGATAACCAGTTAACTTTTGGGGAACATCCTTCTAAATATGGATATGAAAATTATTAAGATATAGCTAGAAACACATACACAATCACACATACAAATCAGATACTTATGTGCATCTCTTTTTACTCTGCTTTCTCCCTCTCTTAGTAATGTACCATGAACACCTTTCTGGTCACTGCGTGTTCTACTACAACATTATTCTGAGTGGTTGCATGGTAGTCTGTAAAATGACATAGCTTCATTTATTTATTTGATCTTGTTGGACATTTAATTTAGAGGGATACCTTGTTTTATTGTGCTTTGTTTCATTGAGCTTCACAGATACTTCTTTTTTTATTTTTACAAATTAATAGTTTTTGGCAACCCTGCATCAAACAAGTTTATCAATGTCATTTGCTCATGTCTCGTCTCTGTGTCACATTTTGGTAATTCTCACAATATTTCAAACTTTTTCATTATTGTATTTGTTATGGTCATCTGTGATCAGTGATCTTTGATATTACTATTGCAAGAAGATTATAACTCGCTAAAGGCTCAGATGATGGTTAGAATTTTTTAGCAATAAAGTATTTTTTAATTAAGGTATGTACATTTTTTAAAACAGTGCTGTTACACACATAATGGACTACAATATAGTGTAAACATAACTTTTATATGCACTGAGAAACCAAAAAATTCATGTGACTCACTTTATTGCGATATTTGCTTTATTGTGGTGGTCTGGAACTGAACCTGCAGTATTTCTGAGGTGTACCTATATTTCCAACTTTTAACAAAGATAAACAACTCTGCAATAACCCTCTTTCTAACTAAAGTTTTCTCATAGCCATGACTGTTCCCTAGAAAAAAATTCTTAGGTAAAGAAAAGTTATGTCATAGACATGTGCTATTTAAATTCATTTGCTTTATATAGCCACGTTGACCTCTAAAAATTTTGTGCTAATTTATATTTCTTCCGCAATCTATAAAAGTGCCCATTTCTGAACTCCCTCATAGTACTATATACTTTCCTCTTCTAAATTTTTTCTTTTTGAGAGGAGAAAGATCATATCTGTTATTTTAACTTATATTAATATGATTACCAGTAAAGGCAATTTTTTTCAAATGTTTATTCACTAATTGTGTTAATTGTTTTGTGAATTTGCTGTTTGGGTCTTTTACATATTTTAGGAATATTTTCATTTTCTTATTGATTAGTAGGAATTCTTTAGTAAGGCTAGTAATCTTTTGTCATTCAATTATGTTGCAAAGGACTAGGTCATTTATATTTCTGAAACCTAAACAGGAGAAGAGGGCAATGAATGACTTTGACTGTTACTTGAATTGGGAAGGGGAGTGTGGTAGGAAGTCAAGGGGTCATGATGTTTTGAAGTGGTGCTCATCTCTGACCTTGAAATCCTAACTGGAAAGGGCAGTAAATAAACCAGACCAGAGCTGATGGCTGGGTGAATTGGGAGAGGTTGTCCAAAGGCCTACAGAAGGCCTTGGATGCTGACAATAATCTTGTCCTTTCATAGAACTGGAGTCTTTAAGTTAATACCTTGGGGTCTGATTATTCAAATAATTTTAGATCCACAAATAGCTGTCATTGGTTGATAAGAACACAGGACTTTAACATTGTTCTTGTTTCTTATGCCAGTAGTTTCTTTTGTAATGGTTCCCTTTCTGCTTATTCACATGGTACAACATTCCTTATAGCACTTGCAAGCATATTGTATATTAAAAACAATATATTCTGTAGTTATGACATTTTGCAGAAATGCATAAGAACAGCCATGCACCTACTAGGCCCTTAATAAGTAAGTATCTGTCAAACTGAATGAAATGGAACTTCTCAAAATATCACAAAGCTACAAATTCTGATATGAAATAGCAAGTTTTACCTTAAAAACTTGTTTCAGAATGTAAGCAAAATGTGTCAATAATTGACTTTCCTTTTAGAATGTGTTCAAAATAATTATAGCACGCCTTACCTTTTTTCTTAGATTGGTAAGGGACCAAACTCAGCAAGTTCGGCAGCTACAGGTAGAAATGGATTTCCATTTTCTGCTGCAGTGGCAGGCAGTATTGAAAGTGTTCACCTTTCTTTTAGTTCTGTGAAGTTAAGTGCTTTAACTTACCTGGATATTTGCATAACCCACATTGTCCTGGGTTTGTTTGAGGGATTCTAAAGTAAATAGTTTTTTGGCTTTCAAACTTACATGGCACTACAGGAGTGGAAATTAGGGTTGACTCAGGAGATGGATTAGACTAGGTATTATAAATACCCGAATGTGCCCCCAGATTAGGGTCTGGCTCTTGTAGACTCCAGGACTTTCCACTTAAAGCTGGAATACTATGCTGAATTAGGTCGCTTTCCATTGCTGCTGCTGCTCTTTGCCAAGCCAGAGTCCATGACAAATGTTTGCCTGTTCTCAAGTGAATGAGAGTAGCCAAGGCTTATATAGCACCCTTTTTCATATGTTTGGCACCAGGCACCATTTTTCATATTAACTCACTCAATCCTGATAACAAATCTATAAGTTGTATGAGGACAATGATAGTTTCTGTAACAAAGAAACCCTAACATTTTACTTGCTTAATCCAAGAGATGGTTATTTCTCATCCCATATAACTCCTCTGCAGGTGTTTGGTAGGAGGTTCAGGGACCCAAACTCCTTTCATCTTGCAGCTTTCCGATACCCTAGGAGCCCCAAAGTCCTTCTCTTCCAGCCAGCAACTGGAAAACAAAAAAAGGAGGATTTTCCATTTTCCGTTGGTGAGGCCGGAAAGCAGTGCACATCTTCTGCCATGACATTTGGCAGAATTCAGACACATGGCCTCATCTAACTGCAAGTGTTTAAGAAATACGGTCTGGCTGTATTTCCAGGTAAAACAGGAAATAGTTTTGGTGAACTGTATATCTGCCACAGTTTGCCCTCCGGTTACCAAATAACCTCACTCACCTAACCCTTCTTCCCACAAAGATGAAAGACTCATCCCCTCCCCAAAGGAGACAACCCAATGTCCTTTACAGTTATCACATTCAGCTAAAAATCCAGGATTTCTGGGCGATACGGGGCTTTTTCCATCAAGATTGGGGTGTTCGTCTCATTGTCCACTGACCTCTGAATTGAAAGGACAAGCTGCCATCTCTACTCCATTCATACCCAATATAAGGTATTGGGTGAGGATGGGATAAAGTGATTCACACGCCCATTTGGAAAGGGAAGAATGGGGACACACAGCACACATACCTGGCGGATGGTGGAGTCCTGATGGGACGACGTTACGTGATGACCCTGTCCTAGCAGTAGGAGTAAGTTCCTCGGCTGCACCCTTCTTATTGTGCCCTGATTTGTCCCTCCAGGAAGAGCTTCCTGTCCTTTACTGTCTGTGGTCCACCTCTGCACTCTGGAAGGCTCTTCCTTAACTGTTATCCTCCGTGACCACCTATGAGCCTGTGGGGGCACTGGGGAGCCCGTTCTCTTAGAGGGCTGCACGGCTTTTGAAGCCCGCTTCCTCCTTGAGTAAGTCTGGAGACTCAAGGTTTGGTTCCAGGTTCTAACTGTCAAAGGCCTTTAAATCTAGGCTCATGTTTTCTTTGGCAATATCATTCCCTAAAAACTTAGAAAGCTCTACTCTTTGCTTCTCAGCAATTCCATGAGCAGAGGTTCATCCCCAAAGCTGTTTCCTACACATAGTTTTCAAGTTTCGTCTGTTTATTTGCTTTCTCATGCATGCCTCTCTCCTGATTGCCTGTCTCGAGAGCATCTGAAATAATAGGCAAATGGGAAAATCACATTCTTACTCAGATCTTTGTTAGCAGGTCTGAGTCATAAAGGGCCTTTGCCTCTCAAATAATCTTACCATGTGGGACCCAGGAGTAGTAGTAGGCTTTTATAAGCCTTGCGATCCTGTGTTTCAGGATTCTCAAGCCTCTTTTACTTCTTTTGAAAACCAGCCAGTATTTTCTGAACTCACCTCTTCCCCGTAATTCCTTGCTGAGAGCAGAGTCGTGCAAGTAGCTGCCTCCTTAATCTTGGGCCTCAGGTGCCTCACTCAGCTCACCCCAGTCCCCACCCTGGGAAGGGTCGACACACCCTATTGCTCTGACTCTTCCTAACAGCCTCCCCTGAAACTAAAGGCTCAGTGGGCATGCTGTCTGCCACTGAAGACAACAGTTCTACCAGATGTTTTGCCACTTTATAGAAACAAGTCTCCTCCTTCCCAGCAGTTTATTATCACTTTCCTCACCAATGCCATATTATTTTCGGGTTTTGTTATGGCAGTATGCCACTCATAGGTGCCAACTGTGCATTGGTTGGCGCAACTAGATGCTATAACAAACCCTGGAATTTCAGTAGCTTAATCCAATGGAAGTTATTTCTTCTCACAGTCAAGCCAGTGTAGGCACCCTCTACATGATGCTTCAGGCTCTCAGGCTAATGTCACTTGGAGTCCTGCCATGCCCTGGGGGCATGGAGTCCTTTGCCTCCAGTCAGTAGATCAGTAAAGACACAGAGGATGGGAGGGTTTTAATGGCCAGTCCTGGAAGTGACACTCATCACTTCTGTTCACATTCCATTGGACATAGCTCAGTCACGTCCACATCTAACACAGAGGTGGCTGAGGGATATGATCTAGCCATGGGCTCAGTGAGAAGGACCGGGCTTTGGTGAACACATGACCGCCTCTTTGACGAACACATACAGCACCAAGAAAACCGAGCCACAAACCGGGAAGTCCTTTGCGTCTTCATAGCATGATAGTCTCCATAAGGTACAGACGTGTCCTTGCAGAGGTCTAAGTGCTTGATCACACCTGAGAGTGAGAGTAAGGTGTTTTTTTGTGGGTTTTTTTAATTTTATTTTTTTAATGGTAGGTCACTGCCACCATTTCCTGGGGGCAATTTCTATAAGGATAGAGGCAAACCTAGGGTAAACTCGACATGTACCTCCTGCCTCCACTTTTCGTCTCTGCAGATAACCCAAGGATTCCTTGCTCCCACCCCCCGCCCATTGGTGTGCCTGGCGCCAGGGAGCTGGTGCTGATAGACCACAGGGAAGGAGTGTCAGGATGCGAGGCGTTTCCGGCTTTGTCTGACTAAGGGGCTGGGCAGCCATCCCTTCAGAAAGGTTGAGTGGTGGTGGTTTCCCCCATAGCAGGACTTCAGTGCATATGTAGCTGTGGGGGAGTGACCCAGGAGGCACACTGAAGGAAGTAGGGGAGGTAGGTCAGAGAAGAGAGAAAACCCAGAAGTAGGTTCCTGTCAGGGGCAGCTTAATCCCAGTGGGGACCTTCTGAGAAACAAGGTGGAACATGCTTCAGAACTGTCCCTCTGGAAGTCAAGGAGGCTGGGGCGTCTCCCCAACAACCCCCATCTGTGTTGGTTGATGGTTGGCCCCAGGAGCATCAAGCACCCTCTCCCCAATCTATGGGCTGTATTTACATATAGCCTAGCAAGCTCCTGTTGACAGGCATAGAAGAAGACATCTGTAGGCACTTGAGATGGAAAGCTGTCAGCTGGCCCAGGAGCTGTCCACAGCTGCCGGGGAACTCGGGTGACCCAGGGAAGCTGGGGTACCTGCTACAGGTGGGAAGAGGCACGAGGAGTGAGAAATAAGGACCCAGACATATCACAGCCTCTCAAAACCCACCTAGTGGACCTCAAATATCGTATCTCTCCTCTGAGTGGGACCAAACTGCCTTCCTCATGTACAAACTAGTATTAGCAGCCAGCATTGACTGAACATTCATCCTGTGCCAGGAACTGTAATAAGGGCTTGACATAAATTATCTCACTGAATATTCATTGACCGTCTACCATGTTCCATGGGAGAAGCAAGAGGCAAGTAAGACTTACTCCCTGCCCTTAATTTAAACTCTGGCAGGAAGGATAAGGTGAATCCAAGATTTTACACAGCACAGGCTATAATGGGGGCAGAAGGGTTACAAATAATGATGAGGTCTCTGGAACACGAAACTAACTTCTGAATGGTGGAAGTTGGAAGGAAGGTGGAGCTTCCTTGAGGAAGAAGGAGGCATTTGAACCTACTCTGGAAGGATGGGCATATTAAGGGAAGTACATTTGTGGACAGAGCTATGGAGTGTTTGGGAAGGTGGAGGGGAGGGAGACAGGACAGAAGGTGAAAGGAGGACAAGATGGGCATTGCCAGGAAGCTGTCACAATATGATCATACCCAGGAGTGAGACAAATCCGTAACCCAGATGTGATGCCAAGGTTGAAGGAAGCCAGATCAAGCATTAAACTGACGGATGGAGAAAGTACCCAGTGGAAAGCATGTGGGAGAGGAGAAGTTTGGGGGAGGGGTGAGATACAGGGGCGTGGAGGCCAGTCATTCATCCAGGAACAGTGCCGTGATTGCTAAGAGTCTAGCAATCCATTCAACTGCTCAATGTATACCCCTCATTCATTGTTTTCATGCCTTCAGCAAATATTTATTAAACACCCACGATGTTTCAGATACCCATTTATATAATGGGGAGATAGTAGAGTAAAAATCTCTGACGTCATGGAGAAGACACAGACAATATCATATAAGTAAAATACCTAATATGTCAGATGATAAGTGGTATGGAGAAAACTACGTGGCGGGGAGGGGGCAAACAGGAGTACTGTGTGGGGAGAGAGGTTGGTAGTTGAAAGAGGGTGGTCAGGGATGGTCTCAATTGAGAGAGAGACCCTTGAGCAAAGACCTGAAGGAGTGAGGGAGTGAGCCACGAGGCTCCCTGAAGAAAGAGTCCAATGGCAAAGACCTCAGATGGAAACATGGCTTGCACAGTCTGGAAACAGTAGGGAGAACAAGCATGGCTGGAGCAGAGCGAGTGAAGTGCATGCTAGTTGGTGCTGAGGTCAGAGACCAGACGGTGGAGGTCACTGGTTTTCAGTGGGGTGGTACCATCTCATAGTGAATGGTTTTTGGAATTCATGGAGATGTTTTTGACTTCCACTGTAGTTGTGCCTGAATGTTAAAATACATATTTTCTTATGGCTTACCTTCTCTTAATTTGTACCTTATTTATTTATTTATATTGAGATATAGTTGACCTACAATATTATGTTAGTTTCAGGTGTACTACTTGGTGATTAGATATTTGCATACATTATGAAATGCTCTCTATGATAAGTCTAGTAACCATACGAAGTCTAGTAACCCCATACAAAGCTGTTACAATATTATTGACTATATTCCTTATGCTGTATATTACATTCTCAAGGCTTATTTATTTTATAACTGGAGGTTTGTACCGCTTAATCCCCTTTACCTATTTAGCTCTCGCTCCTTTCCTCTGGCAACCACCAATTTTTTCTCTGTATCTATGAGTCTGTTTTTGTTTTGTTTTGTTTTTTAGATTCCGCTTATAAGTGAGACCATATGGTATTTGTCTTTTTCTGGCTGCCTTATTTCACTTAGCGTAATACCCTCTAGTTACATCCATGTTATTGCAAATGGCAAGATTTTTTTATGTCTGAGTAATATTTCATTCTGTGTGTGTGTGTGTAAAATGTCAAGTCAAAATGGAATAAAAATTCATCCTTAGGTGTAACCATAACATTATTAGAATAACTGTTCTGATTTTAGGCAGGGGTTTCTTTTAGTCCACCCTAAATATTCTTATAAGACTGTAGCATCTCCAGGCCAAACAGTATGTATGTTTAATCTCTGAATATATAGAACCTAACATCTAGGAGGTATTTGTAGAATGAATATTTGTTAAATGAATACATTTTAATGTATTTGTTTAGAATATTCTTTATTCGGTATATTTTTATGGTGGTATAATCACATTATCCATTTCATTTACTTCCTAATTTTTACTTACTATTTTATAATAATTATATATATATTCTTCATTAACTATCATTTTTATGACTGCACAATAATCGATTATATGGATGAACCATAGTTCCATTATCTATTTCCTCAGTATTCAACATTTAAGATTCTTTCAATCTATCAAAATAATAAATAAGACATCAATGAACATTTTTCTTAATGTGGCTCTTTAACTGTTTTAGATTATTCCAGTAGGGTGGTAAGATTTCTTGATCAAAAGTTATGGTAGATATTAATAATATTTACCAATATCTGTTTCTCTTCTCCTTTTGGGCATGTGGGAAACTTCATTTCTTAGCCTCCTTGCTGTTGGGTAGGGCTGTGTGACTAGTTTTGGCCAATGAAATGTGAAGGGAAGTGACATGTAAATACTACGTCTCTCCCAATCTGGGGTAGGTTTGTTGAGTGGGCAAGATGTCAAATTTGTTATGGTAATCTACTAGGATTGCAGAGTTAATTTGTTACCACAGCTAACCTAGTTTATCCTGACCAATACATAGACTTTGAACCTTATTATGGATTAGAGTATATATTGGAAAATTGCACAATGGTTGGTATATAGTAGGTACCCAATAAATATCTTGTAAATAAATCAGTGAGGCTGGTTGCTAATAATACATGAAAATACCAGTTGCTTTATCAACAGCAGTGAATTTATTATTTGATTGTTCTTGCCAATTTAATAGGCAAAAATATTATCTTGGCCAACAAGAAATTGGCCAATTTCTTTGCTTATTGGAAAGGTTGAACATTTTTTCATCTGTTGTTAGCTATTTCCTCTTTTCTGCCTTATTTGTTCAAAATCTTTCACTCATTTTCAATAACTATTCATTGAATGCCTTCACTGTTCTAGATATTGGGGCTATCACGGTGAATAACCTTGCTATCATAGAACTTTTATTCTAGGAGGGGAGAAAAATGACATGTAAACATATGCTTAAATATTTTAGATAATGGTAAGTGCTATGAAAAATAAAGCAAGGTCAGTGGCTTAAAGAGAGGCTAGGTATGTTTTCACACAGGGTGGTCATATAGCACCTTTCTGATAATATCACTTTTGAACAAAGGGAATGAACTAAGAAGATACTGGGAAGAGGGATGTTGCAGGCTTTGGGAATAGCACATACAAAAGCCTTAAGGCAGGGGCATACCTGTTATTTTGAGGATGCAGCAAGAAGCCAGTCTGGCTGAAGCAGAGTGAGCAAAGGGAGAGTAGTAGGAGATGAGATTGAAGAGGTAACAGGCTGGAACATGTAGGGTCACCCAGGCAATTGTTATGCCTTTTGACTTTTCTTTGGAGTGATATGGGAACCAGTGGAGGGTTTTGAGCTGAGGAGAGACATGATATGACTTACTATTTAAAAAAGATTGCTGTGGCTTCTCTGTGGATGAGGTGATGGGGGCAGGGGCAAGTAAGAGGAAACCGAGTAGGAGGCCATTGCAATATTTTCATGGAAGATGATGATAACTTAGCCTGGGGTAACACCGTGGATAAAGTGAGAAGGGGTCAGATTCCAGATATATTTTGTAGTAGAGCTAATAGGCTTTGATATTTGATTGGAAATGGGTCTGGGTGAGGGAAATGAAGGAGTCAAGAATGATTCCAAGGTTCTGACTTGAGCAGATAGAAGAATGCAGTTGCCACTTACTTTATTGCTCTCATGAACCATATTTGGTATTTTTAATGACTTCAGAAAAAGTCACGTCAGAAATTAAAGGAACAGTGTCCTGGGGTGGGATGTGGTGCTTGCTTCCCAGATGCAGGGGTAGGTTGATTGAAAGCAATCATGGTCTGAGTTGGATGTCTGCAGCAGTGCAGCGGCTCTCACCTTCTCTGGCTCACCTTGCCGCGTCCTTCTCCCTTCTGGAAACATGACCTCCCACGTGGCTGTCTCTGATGGTGGCATCAGGGATTCAGTGCCATGCAGGTGCGCAAGCTGCTAAGGTGAAGAACTGCAAGAAGGTGGTGCTCTTCTGCCTGAGTGAGGACAGGAAGATCCTCTGGGAGGAGGGCCAGGGGATCCTGGTAGGTGATGTGGGCCAGGCTGACGATGACCCCTTGCCAACTTCGTCAGGGCACCACTGGAGAAGGACTGCCGCTATGCCCTCTATGATGTAAACTAGGAGACCGAGGAGAGTGAAAGGAGGACCTGGTACTGATCTTCTGGACCCCTGGGTCTGTACTCCTTAAGAGCAGAATGAGCTATGCCAGCTCCAAGGTCCCCATCAAGAAGAAGCTGAAGGGTATCGAGCATGAATACAAACACACTGGTAGTAGGAAGTCAAGGACCGCTGTGCCCTGGCGGAGAAGCAGCGGGGTTGGGGGTGGAGGGACGGTACTGCTTCTCCCTGGAGGACAGCCTTTGTGAGAACCCCGGCCCCCTGCCTGGAGCATCTGGCAGCCCCAGACCTACCCACTGGGGTTTCAGGCTACCCCCTTCCTGACCCGAGGGATTTGGGGGATTCCAGCAGGGGGAGGGCAGTCTCTTCACTCAGCTGCAAACGGCCCCGCACCCCATGGACCTTCCTCCTCCCTCCATCCCTGGTGATCTGGCCATCTTAAACCACTTCTGATCTTCTGATTCCTCTTGAGTTGAAGCAAACCAAATGCCTCCGCAGCACTGCAGTTCAGGGAGGGTCTGTATTTTTTCAGCGACACCCCCGACTCCCCACTTGTTCCTCCCCCTTCCCATACTGCAAACCTCTAACCACAGTAGTGATGCTGTGCTTGTCTGTTTAGTTCTGTGTATAAAGGGAAAGTTGAAGAGATGATCCCTCCCCCTTTCCCATGTTTGCAGCCTCTCCTGGAAGCAGGACCTGCAAGGGACCTTCAACTAAAATACACACGGGTGCACAAGCGGGCACACACACACACACACACACACACACACACACACACACACACACGCAACAATTTTTAAAAAGATCACGGTCTGCTTATTGCCCATGGCCACAGTGATTGGTTCAGTGTTGGGCATATGACCTTAGATGATCCAATCAGAGGCCCAGGACTTTCATTTAATAATTTGGGACAGCTGTTCCTGCTAGAAATGAACAAGGAAGCAAGCTTGGCTCCCTGAGGCTTCCAGTAGTCCTCTTGTTCCTTTGATAGGAACCAGCCTTAGAATGAACTTGACATCATGGAAAGCAGAGAAGAGAGATAAAAAGAAAGCTGGGTTTTTTTCCTGTTACTTGTTTGAGTCACTATATCCATCCTCACCTGAAATCTTTCCAGAGATGTTCAGTTACACAAGCCAACAAACTCCCCTTTCTTGTGTACATCATTTTGGGCCACCAAGCACCTCCTGACTGACACGAGCCGCTTTCCATGTAAACGCTGTCCACAGTTCTCAGGCAGAATGCTCTCACCACCTGGGATCTCAGAACACAGGAAATAGTCACCCCAGAAAATCTGCAAACCATTTGAGGCTTAGGGTCGGAGAGTTACATCATGTTCTGAGGAGGAGAGGCCACCTTCAGAGCATACGCTGTCCAAAATCCTGGAGGAATGGATCCCAGGAACTGTCAGAGCAGTCAACATCACCTGGCATCCGATGACCTCAGCTCCTCCCTGAGCGGTGGGGGCCGGGCGTTCCTCCTGAAACAGAGGGTCTTTGGCAGCTTGCTTCTGGATAGTGATGTGTTTACTGTCGTATTCACCAATTGCCGGAAGCAGTGGGTGGAAACTGATTCTGAATGGGGAGTCTCCATGAATACCAACATCCTGCTTCAACATTTGTTTCTGAAAATCTTTTACCAGTTTGTGCTCCTTTCAATACAGTTTAGGTTCACGATGAGCAGGACAGGCTGTGGAGTGAGGCTACCTGGGCTTCCCTCCTTGCTTCCCCAGGGCTGGTGAACCCAAAAGGGGTCTCAAGGCTGAGCTCAGCTGGCAGATAGGGGCCACACTTTCCAGTCTCAGTAAATCCTCTGCACAGGGTATTAGCTTGAGATCTCAGAGGACTGCTGTATGGTGGGCTTCCTGGAATCTGTTCCCCCCAGTTGTCTTGTTCGTCATCAAGTTTGAAA
Source organism: Lagenorhynchus albirostris (assembly GCF_949774975.1). Classification (NCBI taxonomy): domain Eukaryota; kingdom Metazoa; phylum Chordata; class Mammalia; order Artiodactyla; family Delphinidae; genus Lagenorhynchus; species Lagenorhynchus albirostris. The sequence goes on along the minus strand of NC_083105.1, from coordinate 25,178,380 downwards.
GGAATTCTAGTGCAGTGACCGAAAGCATCAAGAGCCTTTAGCCAGACTGCTGGAGTTTGCATCTTAGATCCACCGCTAAAGACTGCAAATTACTTAACCTCTCCATGCCTCAGCTTCCTCCTCTGTAAAATGGAGATAATAAAAAAGTATCTCTGGGACTTCCCTGGTGGTCCAGTGGTTAAGACTCTGCGCTCCCAGAGCAGGGGGCAGAGGTTCGATCCTTGGTCAGGGAACTAAGATACCACATGCTGCACGGCGTGGCCTAAAAAAACCCAAAAAACAAACAAAAAACCAACTATCTCTATCTCCTAGAGTTACTTGGAGGAGAAATTAGTTATTACAGGCAGTCTTAGAACAGTGCCTGGCATCCACGAATAATAGCTATTAGGTTGCTTGTAACTTGCTAGTAAGTAATGATGCAGAGACACCAAAGCAAAATGAGTTGGGAGAGAAGAAACAGAAATGCATGTAGGAAGCAGAGCGTACCGCTGAATGTCTGACAAAAAAGAGAATGGCTGGCATGCCTTTCGACAAGGTTCAATCTTCTCTCTCCAGCCAGGGTGGAGTTTCTGGGCTGGAACCAACAAGACGGAAGGGGAAGCCCAGCCACCTCCTTCCTGTTGCCGCTATAGACTTTGCGGCCAGCAGCCTGTGTGGCTTTTCTTTTATGCTGCGTTAATCCTCCTCCTAATCATAACTACATTCCTCACTTTAAAGTTTGCAGAGCCCTTCCAAAATGATGCTCAAAACAGAATCAGGTAGAGTCTATTGTTTTCCCATTTCACAGATGGGGAGAACAGGGCTTGGGCTCGCCATCCAGCTTCAATAATATTTAAAACATGCAAATATCGTGGATTCTCCCCCCCATATATATATATGTATAGTATATATATACCATATATATAGTCTCAGAGCCCCTTTAGTGTGTGTGTGTGTGTGTGTATTTTTTTTTTCTTTCTAATTACTGCCCTAGAGTTTCCTAGGGCATGGTTTGCAAACTACACACCTACCTGATTTCTCTAGGGGCTGGCTTTTCTGCCCTGATTCTCAGAGGGTCAACGTAAACATATTTGGTGGATGCCCCCATTGACCTAGAACCTGGGAAATTTATGAAACTTAGTTAGAGGTATACTTTGTATCAAAGTCACAGTCAAATAAAAATAAAAGTACTAAACCTCATATCTTAGACCCTAAAAATATTTATAACAGTAAACTGGATAAATGGATACCTGTTAGCTGCTACCCGGCCAAGTTCCCAGAGTACAGACCTCTGCACACACACTTATCCTAAGTATCACAAGTATCTATTTCTGCCAGTGTTTCTTACTCTCAAGTATTCCATTGTTTTATTTTTAAAATTTTCTATAATTAAAAGCTGTATTGCTATTCTTTCCTTATGTCTTAATAATAATGGGTAACTCATACTGAACATCACATGTGCCAGGTGCTGTCTTTATATGTAGTTCTTAAGAACTTTATTAAATCATTTACTTCTCACAGCAATCCAGTTAGGTAGCTACTATTATTTTTCTCCTTTTGCAGATGACATCACTGAGGCACAGTGACCTGCCTCCATTCGGTTTAAATTCAGGTAGTTTTGTTTCAGAACGAACACACTTTACTACGCTAGTCTACATGTTCGAGGTAGAATTTTAATAACACCAGCAAAGCAAAAAGGTGAAAAAAATGTTTAAGTATAATCCTAACACTCAGATATAACTACTTTAACATTTGGTGTATATTAATGATTATAAATCAGGCAGAGGGTGGGGTGGAAGGGAGGGGCATATATCAGAATTATTTGGAGAGCTTTTAAAAAAACACATATGCTTGAAGTATTCTACCCAAGGGGGAGGGGCAAGCATGAAGATCTGGTGGAAAAAATTAGGTGATACTGAAATAAACAGCCTCCCCTCTTCCCTTCCACGTTCCAAATGTTCCACCTCCATTCCAACTGAAAGCCACTACTGTGTCTTTCCAATCTTTTTTCTATGCATAGCTACATATGTATACACATAAATACACACTTATAAATGACAAATCAAAAACAAATGGTTGTAAAAAAAAAAATACCAGGGCAAGCAAGAGATGCCGGCACATAATATGATAAAATTCCTAATTACCCTGGATTCTTACTGTACCTTCAGGGCACATCAGTGAGACAGTTTCCAGGTTGGAACCTGGTAGGCTTTTCAGCATCAATCGCTCTTCCTGTGAATTTGTTGCTTTGTGATTTGGCGGGTGGAAGTGGCCAAGTTGTTTTTCTGCCCAGGTCCTCCCAGTGGCCTTGTACCCTGAGCTGATTTGTGCGTTACCGTCTTCCAGATGCAGCCCCGTGCCAGGGCGCTGGATGGCTGCCTGGGCTCATAGTATTCCCCGTTCAGGCGAGCTCGAGAGCCTGGGGAGAAGGGGACAGGCAAACCCAGCAGGATGCCTAGCGTATCCAGGAAGGAGTGAGAACCTGAGCCGTGGAGGGGAGAGCCAGAATGAGGCGCTTCTGGTCTCTGCTCCCATTAACAGCCCACCGTGACCCTCCTCCCAGGTATTGATTTACTCTCCTGTCCCCCTCAGTAGACTGGGTGCTCCTCAGGGGCAGGAGACTGGTCTGATTATTTTGTCTTTCTTCCTCTTTGTATCCTGATTGCCTGGAATGGTGCCTGGAGCAGAGTAGGAACAGCAGCTTCTTGCTGGGATGAATTATAGGCATAACAACAGCCAACACTGAGGGGCGGCTCTGTGCCTCAAAGGCAGATTTACAAAACAGTTTCCAATCTTCACAACAACTCCTTAGGGGAGAGTCTAGATTCTATTATTCCTCCTATTGTAGAGATGAGGAAATTAGGCAGAAGGAGTTTGAGTAACTTGCCCCAGGTCACGCAGATAAGTGGTTGGCTGCAGTCAAACCCAGGAGGCTCAGCTCCAGAGTTCAAATTCTTAATCCCTACCCTGTGCTACTTCTCCCATCCCTCCCTCTCCTTCAGTTCATTGGCCAGAGTGATTGCCTCAGGTTTCACTGGACCCTGTCACTCCCCTGATCAAGAACCTTCAAGGCCAGACTCCTCAGCAGGGTATACAGGCTGTCTACAGTTGTCCCCAGTCACCTGACCACTGCAGAGGCAGTAGGAGTTTGATCCCAACTCTAATGACGTGCTGTGTAACCTTGGACACGCCCCTTGACCTCTCCCCATCTCATGCTCCTCAACTGCACAGCGAGAGCAGTGATAGTACCGACTTCATGTCGCACTTACAAGGGCTTAATAATCACCTAGTGTGGGAACTGCTTAGGACACAGGTTTGCAAACTTTTTCTACAAAGGGCCAGATGGTAAATGTTTTCAGCTTTGTGGGCCATACGGTCTGTCACAACTACTCAGCTCTGACACTCTTGTGAAAAGCAGCCACAGACAATAGGAAAAAGAGTGTGGCTGGGTGCCAATCAAACTTTATTTATGGACCCTGAAATTTGAATTTTAAATAATTTTCATGTGTCATGAAATATCCCTTTTTAAAAATTTCCCCCATTTAAAAATGTAAAAACTTTTCTTAGCTTAAGGATAGTATAAAAACAGGTGCTGGGCTAGCTGTGGTCTGCAGGCTATAGTTTGCTAACTCCTAGTTTGGAACATTGTCTGGTACAGAGAAAGAGCTTAATAAATCCTAGAGAAACAGTATGAAGTAGGGGGACAAAGTAGGAGTTTGTAAGGTGTTCAGGGCTTTGACTTGGTGGGGATGTTTGGATGGAAGAGACGGGCCAAATGTCAGAGACTGAATCAAGGAACCAGCATCTGCTAAGCACCCAGTGTGGCCAGGCACCACTTTTTACATTTCTTCCCATTCCATCCTCACGCTGACACTGACCTTCCATCCTATTTACAGAGGAGGTGAGTGAGGCTCAGAGAGGTTAGGTAACATGCCCAGAGTTGCACAGCTTTTAAGTATTAGAGTCAGGATCTGAACCTAGTTTTTGAAGGATTACCAAAGACTCTACTTTTTCTACTATACCATCATGTACTACACACAGATTGAGAATGTACAATGTGTAAGGTGCTATGCCAGGTCTGGGAACACAGTGGTGTAAAAGATTTAGCTTTAACCAGATGGAGTGTATAGTGTTGTAGGAGACCAGACATCCAAATAAGCAATTATAACTCAGGGTGAAAACTCCGATGATGAAAACACACAGGAGGGGCTCAGAGTTAAAGACTGTAACCCACATTTGGGAAATCAGAGTGGGCTTCCTGAAGGAAGTGATGTCTAAACTGAGACTGCAGGTCAGCAAGGGAAGACCCAGGGAATAATAACACTAAGCTACAATTTCTTGCCTGCTCAACCAGATTGTCAGTGGGTACCCCCTACCCCTGAGAAGTCTGGTTCTGAGATTCATGGCCCTTGATGGTCCCTTCCCAAGAGGGTCCCTGAGTCTTCTGTCTTCAGGTGTTCTCTGCCTTCACCTGTCTCATCCTGAAATGCTATCACAGTTTTGCCCCACAGCTCCCTGGAGACAAGACTCAGCCCCTTCTCTGTTTTCCTCATTACTTCAAGTATTCCATGGATTGGTAAACCTGACTTAAGATTTTGGTGGATGGAGGTGAGTGTCATGAGGAGGGGTCACTTCTGGAGCAAAGGGTTTCCGCCCCTCCCCCCCCACACACACTTCCTCTCTGGAGCTGCAAACAAAATCCTCCCTTTGTCTTGCTGGGAGCATTCCACCCACCTCCGGCCCTAAGGATCTCACTTTTTACTTCTAGCAAAGTATTTTCTCAACAAACACAGCTCTACCTTCCTAAGAGGAATTCTGATGAATAAAATGCTCTTCTCTTTACATATACATCGTCTCATTTCATCCTCCTAGCAAACCTCCAGCATAGCTATCATTGTCCCCATTTTACAGATGGGGAAACTGAGTAGCCCAAGTGATGGCATTAAGAGTTAAGAGCAACACTGTCTGAATCCAAAATCTGCATTCTCAGCCACTCTATCCTGCTTCGCAGTACCACTCTAATTGGATCTGGGGACGAGAGGGGTTGGGAGGGCAGGCAGGGAAAGTGAACAGAGTCAGAAACTGGGTCCATAAAAGGATATTGATTTTGCCAGAGATGCTAGTTTCCAGGGACTTACACCTCCACAATCTTAGGGTTAATATTTCTTACTCTTGTTTCGTCGGAGTGTGGGAATTGGACCAGATTGGCAAAGTCACATACAACCCAAACAGACAAGGTTCCTTTATAAGAGGATTAGGATTGCCCTAAAAGGTCAAGGTTATCATGCTCGGTTTGGGGAGAGAGGTGCGACCTGGCTGTGGACACCCCAAAACGCTCAGGCCTGGGGCTCATCCCACTGGCTGGGCCTGAGGACCGTCCTGAAAGTAGTGCTGTAGTTTTCTGATAAGTGAGCAGATGTGAGGGAGACAAGGAGAAGAAACAGGAAATGAGGAGAGAGGAAAGGAAGCTGAGGAGAGACAATTCTGTATTCAACAAAGCCGTTTTATATTTCAAGTGAATCCTGATACTGAAGCCAGAAACTCTAGAGGCATTCACGCAGGCTGGGGTTTGGGGCCAGTTCTGACAGCTTGGTTCCAAGTCTGGGAAATGAAGTTATTATGAAGCCAACGTCTCAACATAGGAATCAAGGCCTCATTTTCGGCATCCAGAAGAATCTGGGGACAGAGTTACTAGCGGCGTCTTGGGTGCTGCAAGCTTTGAACCTCGCCCACGTGCGGGTATGTGAGAACCGTGTGCCCAGAGGAAAGCTCGACCTGCGGCAAAGAACAGGGAGCCCCGCCTTCAGGAAGCCTTGAGCAAGGAGCAGCAAAAATGTGCTTCCTCTTCCCTCCTCTCTCCAGCCCTGAAGGTCACTGTGGGCTGACAAGCACTTCCCCCACACCCTGTGACTTGAGTCCGGCTCCCCTCGCCCCACCCCTGTCCTCACTGTCCCTTCTCAGCTGAATCGGGCCAGTCTTTAGACCCATCTCTGTCCTGGCTGGGGGGTCTGGTCTTTGCACTTTTGCTCTCAAAGGGAACCAAAGGCCACTATCAGGATGGCAGATGTGCACTGGCCCCAGTAGGTCTGTGTCTGTTTCGTGGGGGTAGCAGTGGGTGGTACACTGGGTGGCCTTGGAAAGTAGGAAATCCTCTTCAGCGTCCAGAGCAAAGATGGCTTAGAACAGTGTCTGGTCCGTGGTGACCGCAGTAGAACTATTAAACAGCTATCATTCTTGCCCCCAGCCCAGCTCTGAGGTGTGTGAAAGTGAGCAGGCAAATGAATGAGATAGGGATTGATGGGGCCTCGCAGGTTAAATATTGGAGAGGATGGGGCAAGTGTGTGTGCAAAGGCCCCGCAGCAGGAATTAGCCAGGTGTCTCTGTAGAAATGTGAGTGGACAAGAAGGAATAGAGTAAAGCATTCACAGTAGCAGGAGCAGGTTACAGACTCTCAGATTATTTAGGGCCATTGCTTGCCAGCCTGGGGTATTTGAATTTTATCCTGTTGGCGATGGGGAGTTGGCTGATTTGACATCATTTTGCTGTTGTAGATTAAGATTTGGTATTTAACTGAACTCCTACAGTTAAATGTAGGAATACAAGAGTACAAAGTGCAATTTGGTACAAACTTGAACTCCTACTTTGCTTTTGGGCTATGCGTTTTTTCCTTCCTTCCTTCCTTCCTTCCTTCCTTCCTTCCTTCCTTCCTTCCTTCCTTCCTTCCTTCCTTCCTTCCTCCCTCCCTCCCTCCCTCCCTCCTTCCCTCCCTCCCCATCTCCCTTCTCTCTTACTTTCTCCCTGCATTCTCTCAATTCAAAAATTCTATGCATTGTATCCTTCATGTAGTTGGTAACTAATTACCATCTCCTGGGAATCTTCACATCAGTTGGTGAGAAGTTTGGAAATGTGACAAGTTCTTTTTTTCTTTTTTAAGAAGGATTAACCAGCTAATTGTACATTCTGTACAGAAGGGAGAGCATCTAATTTCTTACCTCTGAGGTTGTCAGATCCTGTCCTGTTCTACCAGAGACTTAATTTATGCTGTTAGGGTTATCATATGAAACTCTAATTTGGGTTACCAGTGGGTCCCACTCTCCCCAGTCCTAATAGACAAATCATTTTCAACCAGGGACCGTTTTGACCCTCAGGGGACATTTGGCAATGTCTGGAGACATTTTTGGTTGTCACAGCCTGGGTGTATGTGTGTGTGGAGGGGTGGTGGTGATGCGCTGCTGGCCTTTAGTGGGAGGGGGCCAGAGATGTTGCAAAACATTCTACAACGCACAGGACAGCGCCCACAATTCTTCGGATAACAAAGAATATCCAGCCCCAAATGTCAGTAGTGCTGAGGCTGAGAGATCCTGGTGTAGATGGGAACCTCTGACTGAGAAAGTGAAGTGAAGTGAATGGAGTGAGAATCTGTGTGGACAGGATCATGATGGAGGGGATGACTGATCTGAGGAAAAGATCCACCAGAAGCAACTGTGCTGAGAAGGATTTGGCATCAGAATGAAAACCAGAATTTTAAAAATAACGCTTTTCATGAGTAAATGCAATTTGCCTATTTTAAATTAGCTCTGTGGAGATATTAAAATTTATTTATTGGTTCTGAAAGGCTCCCAGCAAGAGTAGCTACAGCTGTGTTGGACTTTGCAGTGTTGCCAGTAACAGCATTTGAAGCCCCTTGTGGCTTTGACTTTCAGGAAATATAGATAATAGTCTTGGAAGGGAGCAGGTACCAGACATCCATTTTGGTGGGGAAATGCAGCACCTAAAGCATTTTTCTATCCAAGTGGTTAGACACTGACTCTGATCCTCTTAGAAAGTGGTTAATTATTAACTCACTTTGGAGGAGTGGGGACTCTGACCCTGGTGGTTCCCTGGATCAATAATGTCGCTCACAGATCCGATGGTCTCGGCTCTCTCCACAGTAAGCTCTGCCCACCCCGTCCTCTCCGCTGTCCTCACTCATTGCCTGGTGCTCTCATCCAGTCCCGAGGCATTCATCCTCTCCACAGACCAGCAGCCCTTCATGCTAACAGGCAATCCCAGTGCATTTCCCCAGTCCTTTGACTCTCCTGCTTCCCTGGAGGATCATTTCACATCTTCCTTCTCCTCAAATCTCCAACATCCCCTTCCCCATCACTCAAGACTGATGACCTTACTTTCTATTTCCCCGAGGAAACAAGCAATCAGAAGACACTTCCACCGATTCCATCACATATACCAGCATCTGTATCCTTTTGCCCTTCTTTCCTTCCAGTTACTCGGGTCCAAATTTAGATTCCACCCCCTCTGCCAGCACACGGACATCGTTGCTTCTTTATCCTGGATTCATGCTCCCCTCACTCCCTCAACTGGATTCTTTCTTTTTTTTTTTTTCTGTGGTATGCGGGCCTCTCACCGTTGTGGCCTCTCCCGTTGCGGAGCACAGGCTCCGGACGCGCAGGCTCAGCGGCCATGGCTCACGGGTCCAGCCGCTACGCGGCACGTGGGATCCTCCCGGACCGGAGCACGAACCCGCGTCCCCTGCATCAGCAGGCGGACTCTCAACCAGTGCGCCACCAGGGAAGCCCTCAACTGGATTATTTCTATCAAACTTACTTACGACACATTCGGTATTTTTTAGAAAAGCTTCCTTGGCCTTACATCTCCCTTCAACTGTTGCCCAGTTTCCAGTTACCATACAGCAAAAGAGTTGCCGCCTCCTCCTCTATCCTGAACCCTTTTATTTACACTCTCACCCATCAAACCACCAAAACCTATTCTTGTCAAGGTCATGGTGATCTTCACTTGACCAAATCCAATGGTTAATTTTCAGTCCTCATTGAGGCGTTTGGCAGCATCGATCCCAAGGCTCTTTCCCTCTTGACACACTCCCAACAGCCCGGGGGAGCCCGGTTGTTTCCTTGGTGGTGTAATGTCTTCAACCGAGGGAAGGTTTGGAATTAAATACAGAGATGATGAAGTAAATCACATCCGTAGCATTAAGTTTTTTATGTTAAGTTGGAAATAATCTGTGTTTGATGTTTTAGATATGTTTTAGATATTCATTTAAATGAATTTGGTATATTTGGTATATTGGAGGACAATTTGCTATATTAAGAGGCTTTTGTAAGAGTGATCAATTATGTAAGTTTATAATCAACTATGGAACATTTAAAAGAATTTTGAACCTGTTACATACACTACATTTATAAGTTTAATTTTATTGTTTTACAAGAATGACTGAAGCAGCCAGGATTCTTTTTGTTTTTCTTTTTTAAAGTTGGTTAATTCAGAGTTAGCTAATTAACATAGAGGATAAGAGTCAAAACCTGGATTCTGAAGCCAAACTGTATGTTTCACAAAGTAGTTCAGGTATTATTAGCTACATGACCTTTTGAAAATTACTCTCTGTACCTCAGTTTCCCTGTGTTTGAAACAAAGATGATAATACCATGAGATATCTGCTTGAACTGCTGTGAGAATTAAACGAGTTAACAATGTAAATTGTTTAGAACAGTTTCTGAGCATGTCACTGAAAAGCAAATCAAATCCTGTCCTGTTCTACCAGAGACTTAATTTATGCTGTTAGGGTTATCATATGAAACTCTAATTTGGGTTACCAGTGGGTCCCACTCTCCCCAGTCCTAATAGACAAATCATTTTCACTGTTAGCTGTGTTAGCTGTCACTGAAAAACAAATCAAATATATCAAATTTACAAATGCAGTTAAACACCTTTAAAGTTTAATTAACTAAGTCTAATTGAGACCAACCCCTAATTAAAGCCTCCCATAAAATAAGTTGTGATTTTCCTGATAAATAACACAATGAGATTTATAAAAGTGGCTTAAAAGCTTAAAGGAAGGAGTAGGATTCAAATTTGTTACTCCAGTAAATCAAATATGGCTTACAAGGAAAAAAAAAAAGTAGCCCCAAAGCAATCTTTTTTGTACAACAAAGTTGTCCTCTGGTGTATTAGAAAACTCACAAAGACAAAACTAATTTCCAAGGAGCCCTGGCATTTTCTACTTGCCGCTGGGCTTCTGAGGGGACTGTGGTGTGAGAGAGTGAAGAAGCCCACTCAGCGGGCTGGCCCGGAGCCCAGCCTCCTCCCATCCACGCTGAGCCTCAGCAGCTCCATGTAGATCATGCACTCGTGGGGGGCTTCTGCCTACGATTTCAGGGTCTGAGGGTTTGGGGTCCAATGAAGTTCTAAAATATCTTGTTTTATTTGGACGATGGCATCATTTTCTTTAGGCTTAAATTTTTGGAGCATTCGGAGGATCGTTACCCCAAAGGTAATATGTCTTCTAACCAAAGTCACAATACTGAATTCCTGACAGGACAGGAATAGGAAAGTGAGTGTATAAATTCCAGCTATGAGGCTCTGTTACAGACCCAAGGGCCAGAGCTGGACGGGGCTGTCTCTTACCACACCACAGTTGTTGCAAACCAGGAAGGTACTCGCTTCTTGCAGTGGTTACGAATCAAGCATCAGGTCAAACCGCATAGTCATTGGGCAGCACTTGCCAGTGTTTGGCGCGTAGAAAGAGTGCAGTGACTATGTAACTTGATTTGATGCTGAATTCTCCTCAATTCCTAAACTTTTCATTTTTAAGAAGAGGGATCTGCCAACTTTTGGGATAAAGGGCCAGAGAGTAAATATTTTAACCTTTGCAAGTCATATGGCCTCTCACAACTGCTCAGCTCTGCCGTTGTATCACAAAAGCTGCCACATGCAAATAAATGGGCATGACTGTGTTCCAATAAAACTTTATTTAAAAAACATGTGGTGGGTCAGATTTGGCCTGCTTTAGAGCAGTGCTCCTCAAGCTTTTTCCACTATGACTATTGGGTTTTTTTTCAACAGTTTAGTTCAGTAGATTATTGTTCCCTGCCTAACTGATGTTGGGCTCTGTCGTGTGGCTGGCTTTGGTCGATAGGATTGTGCATTTCACTGCATCTTGCCTTTCAGTGGAATGTTAGGAGACATGAGGCAAGCAGAGGATTCAGATGTGTTTATGGGATGAGGCTTACTCTTTTGTGCCTTTAACATTATGATGAGAAGGACTACTCCCAGGCAGCTGCTGCCCCTTTAGCCTGGACCCCCAAACTGAACAACAGGTGGAACAGACCTGCGTGCAGCAGTAAGGGGCCAAACTTGGCAGGACCTGCAGCTTGAAGCAAAGCTGCCCAGCTGAGCCCAACCTAAATTACCCAATCCTCAACTGACCCACAGGTGAGCGAACAAATACTTTATGTATATGAATTCATTTAATCCTACGCTAACTCTATGAAGTATGTAGGTATTACTCTTCAGGTGAGGACACTGAGGCTTGGGGAAGTTAAATAATTTGCTCAAGGCCACAGAGCTAGTAAGTGACCACACAGTGCAGGTTCACATTCAACAGGTCTGGCTCCAGAGTCCGTGGTTAATTGCACTTTGATATTGTCTATTCTAATACAATCTATTACATTTTTATTTTTTTTAAGATTTTTTTTTGATGTGGATGATTTTCATAGTCTTTATTGAATTTGTTATAATATTGCTTCTGTTTTATGTTTATTTCGGTTTTTTGGCCATGAGGCATGTGAGATCTTAGCTCCCTGACCAGGGATCGAACCTGCACCTCCCGCATTGGAAGGCGAAGTCTTAACCACTGGACCGCCAGGGAAGTCCCTCTATTAGAATTTTTTAAAAAATTGATGGTTATAGCCCACGACATTGATTTCATAACCTATGATTTTTTAAAATTAATTAATTAAATTAATTTATTTATTTTTGGCTGTGTTGGGTCTTCGTTGCTGCATGTGGGCTTTCTCTGGTTGCGGCGATTGGGGGCTACTCTTCGTTGTGGTGCGTGAGCTTCTCATTGTGGTGGCTTCTCTTGTTGTGGAGCATGGGCTCTAGGTGCGCAGGCTTCAGTAGCTGTGGCACATGGGCTCAGTAGTTGTGGCACACAGGCTCAGTAGTTGTGGCTCATGGGCTCAGTAGTTGTGGTGCATGGGCTTAGTTGCTCCGCGGCATGTGGGATCTTCCCAGACCAGGTCTCGAACCCGTGTCCCCTGCATTGGCAGGCGGATTCTTAACCACTGTGCCACCAGGGAAGCCCCATGACCTTATGATTTTTAAAACTTCCTCCAAGGAGTTAGTCTATGAAAACAAGAACTAAAAGCCAAACTCTCACTCAAGAACCTTAAAAACAAAATTTCCATTGGATTGTTTTCCTAGAGCTTGTCATCACTGTCTTCCCCCACAGCCCCCAAGAAAAGCGCTCGAACACGCTCCTTTGTGTCTTGGTGGTGAGGAGCTCAGCAGATAGAATAACGTGGGCCAGACATCCTCTGCCCCTCACTCATCCACTTCCCTCCAACTCCCAGGTGCTGCAGGATCAACAGGATTTCACAACTTCCTGGTGAGAAAGAATGACTGTCACCAGCATTTCAGGGAAAGAGAATGGCTGCCTCCTAGTGCTCTCAGGGGCCCCTTGAGCTTTGGCCTCGTGAAGAAAGCTTAGGTCTAAACAGGGAGATAAAGTTTGATCCAAGGGATAGGAGTTTCTGAGGGGTCCAGATCCCCACCACTGGGTCAGGGCAGGGAGAACCTCTGGCAATTTTAGAATTTGATGGAAATAGAGGCTAGAATTGTAGCATTACAAATATGAGATGGAAATGGAAGTAGTTATATCGCTCAATCCATTGTGGAGAGAATGTACAAAACCAGCCTTGGGCAACAAAACAGCTCCTTGATTTTTTTTTTTTTTTTTTGGACACAATAGAAATAAAAGCTTTTACAGTTTTATTGAGAAATAATTGACATACACCACTGAATAAGTTTAAGGTATACAGCATGATTGTTTGATTTACATATATTATAAAATGATTGCCACAATAAGTTTCGTTCTCATCCGTCATCTCATATAGATACAATAAAAAGAAAAAAAAATTTTTTCCTTAGGATGAGAACTTTTAGGACCTGCTCTCTTAACAATTTTCCTATATATTACACAGCAGTGTAAACTATCATCATCATGTTGTACATTACATCCCTAGTACTTATTTATCTTATAACTGGAAGTTTGTAACTTTCTGCTGCCTTCATTCAATTCTCACTTCTGGTACCCCATGCCTCTGGTAACCACAAGTTTGATCTCTTTTTTCTCTGAGTTTGGTGGGGTTTTTGTTTGTTTGTTTGCTTGTTTTAGATTCTACATATAAGTGAGATCAGACAGTATTTGTGTTTCTCTGTTTGACTTATTCACTTAGCAACATACCTTCAGGGTCCATCCATGAGAAAAATATTTGTACAATATATAATTAACAAGTTTCATGTGAAAAGGAAATAGAAATACAATGTTCAGGTTTAGATATATCTGAGCTAAACTCAAAACTAATATCAGAGAGTATTGATTTAGAAAAAAAAGTTAAACGGAGGCAGCTGGAAGTATGTAAAAAAACGTGGTTTATGTAATAATCTTTAAAATTTTTCTCATATAATTTGAATATTTTAAGTAAAATTAGCAAATCAAATTCTGCCGCACTGCATCTTACCTCGCAGGGGTGGTTTTCAGGGATTCTTTTAACACACTGGATTAAAATCTTGCTATGGTCAAGAAATTGACAAAAAGCTTCCCTGCTGTATGTGATTCTCTTTCTCTTTCTTTTTTACTTGTCAAAAGAAAAACCCAGAGGGCTTCCCTGGTGGCGCAGTGGTTGAGAGTCCGCCTGCCGATGCAGGGGACACGGGTTCGTTCCCCGGTCCGGGAAGATCCCACATACCGCGGAGCGGCTGGGCCCATGAGCCATGGCCGCTGAGCCTGCGTGTCCAGAGCCTCTGCACCCGCAACGGGAGAGGCCACAACGGTGAGAGGCCCGTGTACCGCTAAAAAAAAAAAAACCCAGAAAGGTGCATCAGATTTGTGTAAATGAGGGTATGATGAGAGAGTAGCTAGTTCTTTTTTTTTTTTTTTGCGGTACGCGGGCCTCTCACCGTTGTGGCCTCTCCCGTCGCGGAGCACAGGCTCCGGACGCGCAGGCTCAGCGGCCATGGCTCACGGGCCCAGCCGCTCCGCGGCATGTGGGATCTTCGCGGACCGGGAAACAAACCCGTGTTCCCTGCATCGGCAGGCGTACTCTCTACCACTGCGCCACCCGGGAAGCCCAAGTAGCTAGTTTTGTTTTATGATCTTATGAAGGAAAACGTGTGACCCTTACAAATATACACATATATACATATATATCCTGAAGCAGCAATGGGACTTTGTTTATATTGCAAATAAATATCTTTTTTTCTTTAAAAAAAGTTTTTTAAGGCAAAATAGCACCTATTCAAATTTGGTGTTAACCATACCCAGAGTCTCTAACTAACAGTATTGAATTTCAGGGTCTCATGATGTTCTCTATTCTCAGCTGTCTTTTCATTCTCCCTTACTGCAACCTCTGGGCTGTGATTCATTTTACACCAGTTGTAATAAACTCCACTAGAGGAAGGGCTGGTCTGCTGGTGGAGATTTTTCAGTTCCAGCTGACCAATTTTTGCTTACTTATTGTTCCTTGGACAATCTTTGTCCCAGCATCTAACTTTATATGTTAAAAATTGTAGCTGCTTTTCAAAAAATCCCTTAAGACTTGAAAGAGAATGAGTAAAGCACTCTGATTGCCAATCAACAATCATCAACCCATTTTTACCAAGTAATCATAAATCTTCCATGAACTATGGAAGACAGACACCAACGTGGAGATCCCTATATGGGATTAACGAGACGTGAGATACCCATTTTCATTTCTAGTTTTGAAATTTTTTATTTTGAAATGATTTTGGACTTATAACAGTGTTGCAAAAATACAAAGAACTCCTATATGCTCTTCATTCAGAAATCCCAATTGTTAATAATTACCTAATTGTTTTTATCATTGTATCACTGTGTGTGTGTATATTTTTTCTGAGAGTAAGTTCAGATATGATGCCCCTTCACTCCTAAATACTTCAGTGTGTATTTCCCAAGAATGTGGACATTCTCTCACAGTGTGATAACAGTATAGTTTTCACATTAGGAAGTTGAGATTGATACAATATTAGCTTTTAATTTACAGTCCGTATTCAAATTTCACCAGCTGTCTCAGTAATTTCCTTTGTAGCAAAAACAATTTATTTTTCTGGTCCAGGATCCAGTCTAGAATCACAATTTGCATTTGGTTATCATGTCTCTTTAGTCTCCTTTCATCTGTAAGGGTTCCTCAGATTCTGTTTCATGACCTTGACATTTTTTAGGAGTACTGACTAGTTACTTTGTAAAATGTTCCTCAGTTTGGGTGTGTCTGAGCTTTTCTGCTGGTTCCCATTCAGGCAATGTATTTTTGGCAGGAATACCACAGAAATGATACTGTTTCTTTTCAGTATCATGAGATACATCATGTCTGTTTGTTCCATTCCTGGTGATACTAACTTTGATCATGAAGATGGTGTCTGCCAGGTTTCTCTACTGTAAAATAACTATTTTTCTCTTTGTAATTAATAAGTGCAGGTACTTATTAATAAGTGTCAGGTACTTCCTCTTCAAACTTTTACTAATTTTAGAATCCAATTGATGATGCTTTCTGAATCAAGTATAACATGATGACCTTTCTTCCCCAGCTCTATTGAGGTTTGATTGACAACCAGAAGTTATATATATTTAGAGTGTACAACTTGATATTTTGACATACATATACATTGTGAAATGATTACCACAGTCAAGCTAATTAACATATCTGTCACCTCACATATTTACCTTTTTTTTTTTTTTGCGTGTGTGGTGAGAGCATTTGAGATCTACTCTCAGCAAATTTCAAGTAAATATAATACATTATTATGAACTATAGTCACCATGCTGTACATTAGGTCTCCAGAACTTATTCACTCATCTTATAGCTGAAAATTGTACCTTTAGATCAACATCTTTCCTTCCCTCTTCCGCCCTGCTGCCCAGACCCTGGTAACCATTACTCTACTCTCTGTGCTGTGAATGCAACTTTTTTTTTTTTTTAAGATTCTTTATACAAATAAGATCATGCAGTATTTGTCTTTCTGTGACTGACTTATTTCACTTAGAATAATGTCCTCCAGTGTCATTCATGTTGTCAAAAATGACAGGCTTTCCTTCTTTTTCAAGGCTGAATAATATTCCATTGTATGTGTGATATATATATATCACATTTTCTTTATCCACTCATTTGTCATTAAACACTTGTTTCCATATCTTGGCTATTGTGAATAAAGCTGCAATGAACATGGTAATGCAAGTATACCTTGGAGATGATGATTTTATTTCCTTTAAATATATATGTAGAAATGAATTGCTGGGTCATATGGTATTTCTATTTTTAATTTTTAAAGAAACCTCCATACTGTTTTCCATAATGGCTATACCAATTTATATCCCCACAGTGTACAAAGGATCCCTTTTCTCCACATCCTCACCAACACTTGTTATCTTTCGACTTCTTGATAATAGCCATCCTAACAGGTGTGAGGTGATATCTCACTGTGGCTTTGATTTGCACTTCCCTGATGATTAGTGATGTTGAGCATCTTTTTATATACCTGTTGGCCATTTGTTTGCTATCTTTGGGAAAATGTCTGTTCAGGTCCTTTGCCCATTTCTTTTTTTTTAACTTTTTTAAAAAAAAATAAATTTATTTATTTATTTTTGGCTGCATTTGATCTTTGTTGTTGCATGCGGGCTTTCTCTAGTTGTGGTGAGCAGGGGCTACTATTTGTTGCGTTGCATGGGCTTATTGCGGTGGCTTCTCTTGTTACGAAGCATGGGCTCTAGGCTCGTGGGCTTCAGTAGTTGTGGCACATGGGCTCAGTAGTTGTGGCTCCTGGGCTCTAGAGCACAGGCTCAGTAGTTGTGGCACACAGGCTTAATTGCTCCGCAGTATGTGGGATCTTCCCGGGCCAGGGCACAAACCTGTGTCCCCTGCATTGGCAGACAGATTCTTAACCACTGTGCCACCAGGGAAGGCCCCTTTGCCCATTTTTCAGTGGGGTTTTGTTTTGTTTTGTTTTGTATTGCTATTGAGTTGTATGAGTTCCTTATATTTTTTGTATATTAACCCTTTATTGGGTATATGGTGTGCAAATATGTTCTCCCGTTCCATAGATTGCCTTTTCATCTTTTTGATTGTTTCCTTTGCTGTATAGAAACTTTATAGTTTGATCTAGTTCCACTTGTTTATTTGTGCTTATGTTGCCTGTGCTTTTGGTGTCAAATCTGAGAAATCATTGCCAAGACTAATGTGTAGGAATAGCTCCTTGATTCTGATGCTCACCCAGATTGCCCTGGAACTCACCCACTCATTTCTCACCCTCATCCACAGGTCTTCCTCTCAGTCATACCCACCCCCACCCCCCAAACACATACACACAACAGTTACATGAATCCTTTGTTCTAAATTCAGTGTCTACTATCTACTCCTGGACTACCTTGATTTGAAAATCCATCCACTTAAAGGGTTTAAGGAACTCTACTTTATTAAAAAATTAGATATGTTCAGGCAGTGTTAAGTACTAAGAATAAAATAAAATAAGGATGGTGAGGGGCTGGGTGAGTGGGGGATGGGCTGCTTTGGGCACTGTGTTCAGGGTTAGCCTTTCTGAGCTGAGACCTGCAGCATGAGAAGGAGCCAGCCAGTGAAAATCAGGGAAAGAAGGTTCCATACCAAGGAAACTAATGGTGCAAAGGCCCTGAGGCAGGAATCTGCTTGTCTGTTTGAGGAAGTAGAAAGACATGTGGCCAAGGATGCTAAGACAATTCAATGGGGGAGAGAAGAGTCTTTTCAACAAATGGAGCTGGACAACTGGATATCCACATGCAAAAGAATGAAACTGGACCCCATTCATACTACATTTAAAAATTAAATCATAGCCCTAAATGTAAGAGCCAAAACTATAAAACTCTTTGAAGAAAGTATAGGAGTGTATTTCCATGATGTTACATTTAGCAAAGCCTTTTTAGATATGACAACAAAAACATAAGCACCAAAAGAAAAATAGATAAATTGGACTTCATAAAAATTTAAAACTTCTGCACTTCAATGGACAAAAAGTGGAAACAACCGAAATGCCCATCACTTGATGAATGGTTAAAGAAAATGTGGTATATCCATATAATAGAATACTATTCAGCTGTAAAAAGGAGTAAAGTATTGATATATGCTACGACATGAATGAACCTTGAAAACATCGTGCTTAGTGAGAGAAGCCAGACATAAAAGACCAGATACTGTATGATACCATTTATATGAAATGTCCAGAATATACAAATCTATAAAGATAGAGAGTAGATTAGTGGTTGCCTAGGGTCAAATGGGGAATGACTGCTAACGGTATGGTTTCTTCACAGAGTGATGAAAATGTTCTAAAATACATTGTGCTGGTTGTACAACTCTGTGAATACACTAAAAGCCATTGAGTTGCATAGTTTACTTACATAGGTGAGTTATATGTATGTGAGTTATATCTTAATAAGGCTGCTTTATAGAAAGAAAGAGAAAGAGAGAGGAGGGAGGGAGGGAGAGGGGATCCAATGAGGAAGACAGAGGGCTGCAGCTCTGTCTAAAATGTCATTGCTACTGTTCAAGCTTCTTTTAGAAATCAATTTACAAAAATACAATGATAGAGTAGTTCAGATAGTACCTGAAGTGTGTGCATAAACAAAGATTGGGACTCACGCATAAGGGACTTGAGGTAAGAAGCAAACATTTTGGATCAGATGTCTTGAAGAAGACCAAGAGTGAAACATAGAAGTAGATCAAGAGCAGTGTAGAGCTGTTCCCTTAGGCACATTTCTTTAACATTATCTCTGGCCGTTAGTGAAGAGGAACCAATAATTACAATAGTAGGGAGTATTTATTCAGAGCTTAGTGTGTGCCAGGCAGCGTTCTAACCACTTGTATAATCCTCACAGCGATTACTAGCCTTTTTGTACAGATGGGGAAACCTGGACACTCAGTGCGGTTAAGCCTGGTCGTTCAGCTGGGCTGCCTGGCCCCTGAGCATGTGCTCTTTGCCACCTCCCTAGAAGGCTTGCTATCGTTTATTCTCTCTCTGTTAGTTCTTTATACAGAAAAACATAAAGCAAGTTTGTACATAGCTCACATTACAGAGTGTGGGGTGAGTTCTTTACAACCAATGCTCTGGTGATCTTCATGAAGTCCCTAGTTAATAATAAATCTCAAATATTGTTGTGTGTGTGTGCGTGCATGTGCCTGTGTGTGTATTGTCTATCTATCTCCCTATCTCAAGCAATATATGTATTTTCTACTGAATGGAAAAATACTTGAATTACGAAAGTTAAGGTTCTGGTTAGAGCCCAGAGAGTTAGGATATTAGTTAGGATACCAGTTCGACTACTGTTATAAAAGTCAAAATAATAGTAGCTTAAACAAATAGAAGTTTATTTTTCTGTCCTGTAATAGTCAAAGCATAAATAGTCCAAGGCTAATGTAGTGGCCCCATGATAATGGAAACCCAAGCTTCTTCCATCTTGATTCTCTGTTATCCTCAACAGAGGACTTCTATCTCATGGTTGAAGGTGGCTGCTCCAGATCCTGCCATCACGTCTGCCTCCCAGCCTATAGGTAGGGGAGAAGGAAGACATGGAGGGTGGTGTTATCCTTCCCCTGTAAGGTCATGGACCAGAAATGGCACACATCACTTCTGCCCACATCTCATCAGTCAAAACTTACTCCTTACCTCACCTAAGTGCAAGGAATGCTGAAAAAATGTAGACTTTAATGAAACAGTCATGGGTTTGGCTAAAACTCAGAGGCTGTATTATTAAAGGAAGAAGGAAGGATTGGCTGTTAGGGAACAGCCGGCAATCCTGCCCCAGGGATAAAACCAGGTCAATAGACCCTTGTATAGAATTCTGCCTTGACAAGGCTTATTTCTTATTGAATACACAGCATTTTGTATTCACATCAACGATTTAACTGCTTTTCTATACCTTTTAAGAACACCAGGGAACTACTGATTACTGGTGCCTCTAATGTGAACATTTACAGAGGAACATTTTTTAGCAGAGAAGCTAAAAACTCAGTGGATGACAAAGTCAATCTATGTTCCCGCTCCCGCTTAAGGTGTAAGCCTAAAAAGTTAAAGTATATGCACAAGAGAGTCCAAGGAAACACACTAGCTTGACGCTCATGTTACATGATGTGAGGCTTCAATAGATTGGGTACTTTTCTATCAGCAATTTAGTAAATGGAATGGATTCATTTCTGTACAATGCTAGAAACAGCAGGATCGCATCTTTTTTCCCAACCCCCCACCTGCCACATTCAAACTCAGATATTGGCTTCAATGCAGATACAATAGGGAATTCCCTGGCGGTCCAGTGGTTAGTGCTCTGTGCTTTCAATGTGGAGGGCCCCGGGTTCAATCCCGGGTCGGGGAACTAAGATCCCGCCAGCCACACGGTGGGGCCAGACAAAAACAAAAAAACAAAAACCCCCATGAATACAATAATACACTCTGGACGCAAAGAGCACACCCTTGAAACAAACCGAAAGCCTGGGACCATTTCCTTACCTTGTTTACTCTGCTCTGAATGACTGGTTCAGTTGACATCAAAGTGTGTAACAGTATCAGCATAAACCAGCGTCTCATAAATCTGAGCTACTAAACATTATGATCAATGCAAGGCTGACTTGATGACCCACAAGCATCATATAATTTATAGGTTCAAGTTCAAGGAGTAAAACAAATGTTATAAAATTACAGATGCTCTGTAGTTATAAAATTACAAAGGTTTTGTCAAATGACTAAAACCACCAGTCAATTTAATAATACAATCAATGAAAATCCATCAGATAGATGGGTTGTTTAGGAAACTCGCTTCTATAGGCCATCCAGTGAAACAACTGAATTTTTCACTCATCAGCAAATTAGCTGTGCCTTGTGAAGGCAGAGGCAAAATGATTAAACCAAGGGACTCAAGAAGTCATCACGTCCAGTCCCCTGTCTGTGGTCAGGTCAATACTTAACCTATTTTTAGCGAACTTGAGTAATGGGAATTGAACTGTTTTCCTCTGAAGTCTGTTCCAGTGTCCAATTAGGAAATGCTTTCGTATTCATAACCACCATTGTGCTGTAATCTCAGCCCATTTCCTATAATTTGCTCTTCCATGGAGATGGAAAACAGCTGGCCATTTTTCTCCTTGTGATAACCTTTCTTGTTCAAATCCTCGCACATTCAGTCCTCTCCTTTCCGTGTTAAAAAACCCAAACTCCTTTTGCCTGTATTTAGAACTCTTTATTTTCCAGCTCTTATTGTTCCTTTTCTTTGGGTTTCTCCATATCTCTTTTAAAAATACAAAGCTCTGCACTGAGCAGTTTAAAATGGCCTTGCTCAGTCTCAGAAACGTTGCAGGAGTCTGTCTCAACCATAGGCCATGTTTAAATTTTCGTCCTCTGTGACCTTCAGGTCATTTCCATGACCCGTGAGCCTCACTAATTTTTCCCCAATAAGGATTCCATTCTGCTTTTGGAAAACTACTATTCTTGTTTGTCAAGGTGACTTTGGACATAATTTCCCTCCTCCAAAATATTAACACATCCCCAAACCTGGTGTCCTCTGTGACCAATAAACACAATCTAAATGAATTACTCCAGCCTCAAACAAAGATTGTTAACAGCCCTAAACTAGCACATTTGTGTCACGTGAATATTTCCCCTCACTGGCTGCTTCAGAGCACGAACCTCCACAGATGCAGTTGGGTTGACTTGGCCTATTGACTAAACACTGTGGAAGGAACAATGAAGACCCAGGTTTAGGCCAGGAGGCCAGCATTCCTCGATCTTGACACTATTGATATTTGGAGCCAGAGAATTCTTTATTCTAAGAGTCTGTCCTGTGTGTTGTAGGATGTTTAGCAGAATCCTTGGCTTCTACCCACTGGAATCCAGTAGCAATCCTCCACCCAGTTATGACAACCAAAAATGTCCGCAGACATTGCCACATGTCCCCTGGGGGCAGGGGGCAAAATCAACCCCAAGCTGAGAACCACTGTTCCATTTGTATGACTTCCCTTTCCAGACAGAAGGTAAATTGGTTCAAGAAAATTTGCTCATGATAGAACCTCATTCTTTTTTTTTTTTTTTTTTTGGCTGTGTTGGGTCTTTGTTGCTATGTGCAGGCTTTTTCTAGTTGCAGTGAGCCAGGGCTACTCTTCGTTGCAGTGCATGGGCTTCTCATTGTGGTGGCTTCTCTTGTTGCAGAGCACGGGCTCTAGGTGCATGGACTTCAGTAGTTGCAGCACACAGGCCCTAGATTGCACGGGCTTCAGTAGTTGCGGTGCATGGGCTCAGAAGTTGTGATGCATGGGCTCTAGGGTGCACGGGCTTCAGTAGTTGTGGCTTGCATGCTCTAGAGCACAGGCTCAGTAGTTGTGGCGCATGGGCTTAGTTTCTCTGCGGCATGTGGGATCTTCCTGGACCAGGGATCGAACCCGAGTCCCCTGTACTGGCAGGTGGATTCTTAACCACTGCACCACAAGGGAAGTCCCAGAACCTCATTCTTTACTAACCCAGCATCCCGGGAATTGTCGGACTGAGCACTCATCACGTGCTGAGGTGCTTTTCCCATATTATCTAATCCCATGCTTTTAGATCAACATTATCACTTCCATTTTATAAATATTGAGTGGTTAAATTAAGAATGAAGTACCAGTCAGCTACCAAGGGGCATATCTGAACCCAGATCAGCCAGGATCCAAAGCCTCTGCTCCTTCCATCATCCATCATCTGATAAGCCTCTTCTTTACATGGTGGACGATTTGTAATTTCTGGGGTCATGCTTTCCCTTTGTATAAGGTGCAGATTTCATCTTGTAAGAACTCTGCAGTCTTCTTTAAATAAAACCCACTGTTCCACTCAGGTGGCTGAGAAGGAAAGCCCAGTGGAGAATCCCCTCCGACGTCGACCTTGAAGGATCTGGGTTTACTTCATTAGTTGAGATGGCAGTTTCCTTGTGTGTCTTTAAAAAGCTGTTCCTTCCCCACTGCCACGCCACCCCCCCATCCCCCTGCCCCCAGTCTTCAGAGTTTCACTTCCCCTTGCTGTTGTCTCTGCTCACACCATCCTCACATCCAGACCTGTTCGGCCCCCTTCAACGGTGCAGTGGCTGTTTTAGTCTCCTTTACCAGCTTTCTCCACTGTCAGTGGGGTTGGGTTACATTTGCTTAAGACTTTGTAATTCCCAAAGCGCTTTCCCATGTGCGGTCACATTTGATTCCTGCTACATCTGTGAGGGAGCCTGGGCGGTGGGATTATCAAGATGAAGAAAACAGAGGTGCAGGGAGGCTCTAGATGGCTGGGGAAGTCCTGTAAGGAGGGTTAAGCCTCCTGGCTTTCACCTCCAGAGCACATTCAAGGGGACACCTGTTTGGTTAGATGGCGGTGGAGCTCTTTTTGCAAAGGCTGTGCTTTGGTAGTTGTTCACGCTGCCCTTCGTTTCAACGTTTCTCTGAGAGGGCTCGTTCCCTGGGTCCTCTCTTTTTATCTGATAGACGGAAGCACTGGTTTTTAACTTAGTGATCACATCAACCTTTAACAATGGCATCATTTTCCACCTTCAGTTGTCCCCCCGAGGTCTACCTTAAAGATGAATTTCTTTCTTCATGCAGGCACTCCCAGGTCTAAGAAATCTGTTTCAGCTGCATCCTTTCCATGCGAATGATCTCTCCTGCCAGGAGCACCAGCACTTCCCTGCTTTACCCTGTTGGCTGCAGCCGCTAGGGATTTCCTTCTCCTTCTTTCTTGAGCCACTAGGGATTTCCTTCTCCTTCTTATCTGGTCTCACCCCAGCTCAGTGCCAGTACCTTCTGGATGCCCAAAGCCATTCCTCACCCACTTGGTCTCACCCACGCCTATCGCACTGGACTGAAGTGAAAATTGGATGAAACGCTGCATGTGAGCTACATAATATACACAAGAAGGGCATTATGACGAATTTAGTATATGATGTGAAAAGGGCATCCTGTTCCCTCAAACCCTTTGTCCCTCAGATTTCATTCCCATTAGCTTTTCTTGCCAAAACCCTGAGCTTGAAGAAATGCACCTTCCTGCAGCCTGTTTTCTTTATCTCGCTGATTTCTCTCCTTCCTTCCTTAGAACCCTGAATGTTATCATTCTGTAGTCATTTCCACCGAAGTTCCCGGGCACTTTTCTTCAAAGATGGGGCTGGGGGCTTCCCTGAGGGCGCAGTGGTTGAGAGTCCGCCTGCCGATGCAGGGGACACGGGTTCGTGCCCCGGTCTGGGAAGATCCCACATGCCGCGGAGCAGCTGGGCCCGTGAGCCATGGCCACTGAGCCTGCGTGTCCAGAGCCTGTGCTCCGCAATGGGAGAGGCCACAGCAGTGAGGGGCCCGCGTACCGCAAAAAAAAAAAAGAAAAAAGGATGGGGCTGAGCAGGACTCCGGAGGGAGGGAGAAGTTAAAGACAGAGGACAGAAAGGATTATTGAAAGCACAGAGTCCTAGAGGAGATAGGAGAAGATGGGTCCCAAGGGTAGGAGCAAGGACTCTCTGAGGTAGGAGGGACAGAAATCAGACGGGTGCAGATGTGGACAAGTTGGAGGTGGGGTAGAGGGAGCTTTTCAGGTCCTAGACTTAGCGCGGTAGAGGCTTCATGGAGTTGGGTGTGGGGTGAGGCATTGGTTGGCTCAGCAGCACCCAGTGACCCAGCGTAGGGTGGAGAGTGGGTTATTGGTTGAGTGAAGGTTGGTGGTTTGCAGGGCAGGCGCTGGAAGAGAAAGTTGTGAAGGAACAGAGCACACACGTTCAAACTGATAACCGGTGGAATCCAGGCCTGGCAGGAAGAAAGGGAAGCAAAGAGGGTTAGTAGTCTTGGATGGAGTCCTCAACAAGAGAGCTGAAAGGTGAGGTGTCAGAGGTCTGAAGCCTCGAGGTTAGAGTTTAAGATTTCTGGCAGAGAACACCCCTGGGTGATGACAAGGCCCAGGATGTGGTGACATAAGCGGCTGCCCAAGGACAGTAGAGGTGAGGTCACCCCACACAACTGCGTGGACCTTCTGCTCCCATGACCTTGCCGGCGTCCCATAAAATGGGGAAAACCTCACGGGTCCTGTCCCAGGATTAAGTCCTGACCGCCCCGAGCCATGCCTTGTCCCGTCCTGTCTGCACTAACCCTCTCTGCCATCAGTTTCACCAGCTTCGCCATTGCCTTTGCCTCTCTCCTCAGATTCCGTGCATGCTTCACTCCACTTTTAAGTAATGGCTCTGACTGGTCTAACAATGACCCCACCTTTCCCTCCTGGTGTTCAGAGCCCCTCAGTGTACCCTCTCCCCAGGGACCCTCCTTCTTAGACGCCACCCCAGAGCAGATGGCTTTCACCCAGCTGGCCTTGGCCTCAGGTGGGGTGTGGACAGGACTTTTAGACACTGAACTCACCCAGATGACAGCTACCCTCTGGGTGGAGGGGAAGATTCTAAGGCAGGTTCTCAGTGGATGCGGGGAGCTGATAGCATACAATAGTTTTTCTCCACTTCGACTCAAATTCCTAGAGGAGCCAGGCAGGTAAATAAACAAGTGATGCGCCCCAGTGTCTAACGATAGGAAGCGGTGGGACCCACGGCCACCTGGCGGACACATGTTCTATCTATCTGGCGGAAGAGTACTCAGCTCCCAAATTGTTGCCATGCAGGAATGCGGGCTCCACGTTGCCAAAGCTTTTCATCATTCAAGAGAAACCAGAAAGGTAGGTTTGTACATAACATCTCCTGGTTTCAAATGATGACAACTCATTCGAAAGAAAATTTTAAGCAACTCGTTGGCCAGACCATCTCTGGTGATTGAATATCACCCGAGGATTGCCAGTTTGCCTTGGTAACAGTGTGCCCACAGCAGAGAGGAGCCAGGAGGAAGCTTGTTTCCCAGCCTGGAAGTTGGGGGCCAGCAGTGGGGCTGGGGTGTGCCAGTGAAGGGATTTCCTAGGAAGGGTATAATTTCCCCCCGCTGAGACTCAAGAAACAGCGCTGACACTAAATTTTAAGTGTTTTTCTCTCGACATTTTATTTCTTACTTTTCATCCTTTGGAAAATTCGATCAAATACACACAACCTTGATTGGTGCTGTTTGGAAAATTGAGAGGTAAGCAATAAAAAGAAGTAAAACTTCCCTGCCCTCCTTTAGGGTAGCTTAGCCACATTCCATTGCGGAGGGTGGGCAGTGGGCCTGGAGAACCAGGAAGGCAGCAGGTGAGCGGGTAGAGGTACCAGGCACAGCTGGGAGAGTGAGAAGAAGCAGGAAATGAGAAGAAACAGCTGAAACCGGGACTGCCCCTGCTGAGACCCAGGGTGAATTGCCAAAGAGGATGACAGTGAGCCCTAAGGTGGGTGGAGGCTGACAAGTGAAAAGATCTTCGCCATATGTGGCTAAGTGGAAAAGCAGAGCCTAAGAGAACATTACAGAATGATCCCTTCTGCGAGAAACAAATGCATATTTAGATGACTATGTGCATGAGGAAAGGTTGGAAGAATATATACAAAATATTAAACGTGGCTATTAGATAGCAGGGTGGTAGGTGGGTGGTAATGTTTGCATAATCCACAGGGATTGCTTTTGTGGTATAGTATAAATGGGTCTACCACCGCTTTTTAGAAGCTTTACACGTATTAATGGATTTGATTCTCACTACCGCTTTCTGAAGTCAGTACTATTATTATCCCTCATTTTATTATTGAGGAGGAAAAGAAGGTGTGAGGAAATTTAATAGCTTGCCTTTGGTCATACTGTTAGGAAGTGGTATTAAAATGTTACAACTCACACCATTGTAAAGCAGTTATACTCCAATAAAGATGTAAAAAAAAAAAATGTTACAACTTTTTTTTTTTTTTTTTTTTTTTTTTGCGGTACGCGGGCCTCTCACTGTTGTGGCCTCTCCCGTTGCGAAGCACAGGCTCCGGACGCGCAGGCCCAGTGGCCATGGCTCACGGGCCCAGCCGCTCCGCGGCATGTGGGATCTTCCTAGACCGGAGCACGAACCCGTGTCCCCTGCATCGGCAGGCGGACTCTCAACCACTGCACAACCGGGGAAGCCCAACTGTTGTTTTTATAAAGAAAGAAATTATCTCCCCATGTGAGCACTTATTTGAAAATCTGTGTCACGCAGTATTTTTTTTCCAGGTGATAATTTGGGGGGTTCAAAATTTCTCACCTGATCCTAACCTAATACAAACCAAAAGTTCCCTTGGTGAACGTATCTGAGATGTCTCCAGCTGCTTTCTTCTCAGTTACTGATGGTCTAGACCCTAATCTTAGTCTTCACTTCTTTCCCATTCGTTCATCCTGTGCATTTTTATTATGTGTGTAGAATCTGTGTTTATCACTCTCCTGCTTTTATCCCGTCACTGTTTACCTCAATATATACTTTATTATAAAAAAGAATAGGTTAAGATCGAGTTCTTACTACGTATCAGCCACTAGACTAAGCACCTTTTTAGAACATGTTGTATTTAATTCTCACACCACCTTATCAATAAGGCGCTCTGATTAGCCCGCAGATGAAGACTGTGAGGCACAGAGAGGTTAAGTCACTTTGCCAAAGCCACACAGCAAGTAAATGGTGGAGCCAGGATTTGAACTCCAGTCTGTCTGATTCCATATTTTATACCTTTAAGGGCTACACTCTACTGCTAACTCTACTCACTGGCCAATATAGTAAGGAAATGAACAAGACTCCTTTGTCCTGGACCTCAGAGTATGCACGGACATCCTTGAGGCACAAGGCCTCCTGCTTTCCCTGCCTAGCTCTATTACTTTTGGCTAAAACTCGTGGCAACCTGGAATAACCCAGGCCCCTTCAGCCCACATTCTTGGCACATTTGCCAGGCCACTGTGTCTCACTTATGCTGATTACATCATTACCCTGGTCCTGAGCTGAGAAGTCAGAAGCTCCTTCTCTTCACGTTTATGTATGACCCTTTTCAGTCAGTCCGTCTGTCAACATGAGTTTTCCTTTTGCTTTCTTTTCCCTTTGCTCCATTCTGGCTCTGTTCTAACTTTCCGTGTCTCTACAGGAGCTCGATTGCCTTTTGGGCTTGGAAAACCTAGGCTGTCTTTGACTTAAGCCCTCTGCTCCCTGGGTCCACCAGCCTGCTCCTGAAGACCCTCTTCCTTTCTTAAGGACACAGACCCCTGCTCTCAGATCACATTCCTATAGAGGAATCGGAAACGCTCCTCCAAACCACTTATACAGGGAGTGGTGTAGGGCATGCCCAGTCCTCTTTTCTGCTTCATAGATCTGAAGTCCCTCCTGGTGTGCTTGTCCTAGTTGAGACCCGACAGTATCATTTCGGCAAATATGGGACAGAAGGCAGTTAATACTCTGGAGAAATACATGGCCACAATGTGCAGCGGGGTGTTTAGTGGGCAACCCCCTTCCAGATCCATTGAGTGGTTGGATGACCCATTTCTTTCCCCAGACCCTCTTGTTCTCTGTTTCTCTTCTCTGGTAGTAAAAGGTACGCTCTTCAAAAGGCTCCTCTTAATGGACAGGAGCATTCCTTTTTAGCCACACTATTCTAGATCCTAGAGACCCCTTCACTAACATGAGAACAACCAGGTGCAGTGGGAAGAGTAAGCATCAGAAGATCAAGGTCGTAGAACTGGTTCTGCTGGCTAACTGTGTGTTTTGAGCCGCCACTTAAGCTCTCTGAGCCTGAATCTCTTCTCATGTGAGATGCTAGTATCATCCACCCAGCGTTGCAACGTAAAGTGATTAAGACATTAAGGCAGCTTCGATGAGAATGCAGATTAAAGTCGTGTTATTCCATCAAGTTTTCTATCTTGGAGGCCCATGCTGTAAAACCGTCAAAACCTATACCTTGACTTCCAGGAGGAAAGTTGGAATCCTTAGGCAGTTGGCCTCTCACTGTTGTGGCCTCTCCCATTGCGGAGCACAGGCTCCAGACGCGCAGGCCCAGCGGCCATGGCTCACGGGCCCAGCCGCTCCGCGGCATGTGGGATCCTCCCGCACCGGGGCACGAACCCGTGTCCCTCGCATCGGCAGGCGGACTCTCAACCACTGCACCACCAGGGAAGCCCCTAATTGTCAGTTTTAAGGCCCTTCTGTATAGAAATTCTAAAATCATACCAGATTGGAGACTATTAATTTGTAATGTGACATTGAACAAAAAATAGATTATATATGTGTGTGTATATATATATATATATACACATTTATGTATGAGATATCTGTATGAATAGCCACAGTATTTGTTTAAGCAAATATTCACAATGCTCATTTTATAAGAAGTAGATATAAATAGTGAAGAGTGTTTATAACAGAACATAGTGAATTTTTAGGCTTTCCTCAGATGTACTCTCTCATTAATGCTCAGTAGAACCCCTATTACTAGGAAATAGAAGCACCTCTAACGTGGCAAATCCAAGGAGTAAGAGTTAAGATCAAGAAGGAGTTGTTTGTCACAGATCTATCAGGTAGGAATGCTTTTGACTGCAATTTACAGAAAAGCCCAACAAAGAATAGTTTAAGCCATATGGATACCTATTATTTACTTAAGAAATCCAGAGTTGATTTCTGTGTTTCAAGAGTGAAATCAATCAAGAAACCAGGCCTATACATTCTCCTACCCAACCATCTTCTGCATGATGCCCTTACATTTATCACCTCATATTTGCAAGATGGCTGCCATTGCTCCAAGTATCATATCCCTATATGACAGCATTCCCACCAAGAAGGAAAGAAGAAGGAAGAAAAAGTACAGAAAACCCTTCTCTTCATGTGACTCCTCAGGGAGGAAAATCTTTCCAGAAATTCCCAGCAGACTTTGCATTATTTTTCATATCCCAGATTTGGGTTATATGTCATGTTTAGTCCAATCACAGGCAAAGAAGTGAGAGGCTTCCATTGTGATTCATCCCTGGGATTGAGTGAATTTCAGCCCCAAGTGGCTGTTGGGTAAACAACAGTATTAGCCACAACAAAGTAATCCAAATGTGGGTTTACAGAAAATAAGGAATTTGAGTTAAGCAAAAGCACACACATTTTTCAAATGTAAAGTAGCTGTATGTTTTATTCATGAGTTAGAAAATAAGAAACAAATGTACAAAAAGATGTACTGGGATATGCCAGGCAGAGAGTAAATAGATCTTGTCTGCAGAGTGAGTATATCTACCTCTTTTGAGCAGGTGAGAATTTTGAGTGGATGAGACCGATTTAGATGGAACCCATGGAGACAAGAAAAGTGACAGTAGGCAAACGAGCTTTTCTAAAGATATCTCTAGGGAGCAGAATTGCTATATCCAATTGACAAGTCTCTAAGAAAAGTAATCACTAAGCAGTGGACGTCTGCCTGGTAGCCATTTCTTTGAGAATCTGCCCTCCTACCTTCCACGTGAGGCTCTGCAACCAACCCCAGAACTCTACAGTGGGCATGTGATTCTCATTTGAGCTGATTGAATTCTCCATTCTAGGCATGTGAACCTGGAGCAGAAACACAGAGGGACAAATACAGCTGGAGTTGAGTCATCCCATGGTAATGCCTACAAAGAAGGTTCAGAAGTTCCTGCTACTGGATATCCCTGTTTCCTGTCATTCCCAGGGC
The DNA here is from genome assembly GCF_949774975.1 of Lagenorhynchus albirostris. Taxonomy (NCBI): domain Eukaryota; kingdom Metazoa; phylum Chordata; class Mammalia; order Artiodactyla; family Delphinidae; genus Lagenorhynchus; species Lagenorhynchus albirostris. The sequence continues at coordinate 25,147,782 of NC_083105.1, read as the reverse complement.
TTAATTTTTCATCTTCTCCTTTCTACTCATTGATTCATCCCACAAATATTGTTGAGCAAACTGTGTATGCTGGGCACTGTCCTAGGTTCTGGAGTACAAACAAGGATGACAACGTCCCTGCCTTCATGGAGTGAGCAGTCTAATAAGGAAGACTGATGACAAACAAGTAAAGAAGATCACTGCGCACTAGAAAAGTCCTGTGAAAGAGAGAGGTGGGGTGGTGTGTTGGAGACCTGCTGGATAGGCCACTTCAGACAGGATGGTCAGGGAAAGCCTCTGTGAGCTACCCACGATCCTCCCAAGAATCCTCCTTTCTCGCTGTGTGCACCCAGGGTCAGTTTCTACCGCTTGCAGTCAGACACTTCTGACAGACACGTGAAACAAAGGGAATTCATCAGACCCTATTACAGCCAGGAAACACTAGCCTCTGGATCATGAGCCCTTTTTGCTCTGAATCCATAAGCCCAAATAATCTTTGATAACTAATTTAACTTAGTAAGAAAAAAATCTAGATAGTTTATTAATACACATACACAATTCAGGTAGGGAAAAGGTGTTCTGGGTAGCAGATGGGAGTCTTCTTGCTACTGCATATTCGTAAAGGAGCTTTCTGGGACAAATCCAACTTGTCTGAGTCTGGGCAGTATGAGTCAGTTCTCTCAGGATCTGATCTCATCCCTGAATGAGATGGTGGCTTCAAATGGGCAGCACTGAGAGGTCAGAGTTAGTACCTGGATAACTCAGCAAAGTATCACAGCCCATGAAGTCTGGCTTGGAGAGTCTGCACATCTTATCCGTCATCTTTAACACTGAGGGTAGTTTTGAAGTCATCTTGGCCTTGCGGTGTTAATGAGGATACCTAGGCCTGAAGAAGCCAGGGCCGGTCAAACGTCACACAGCTAGTTAGTTTCAGGGTCCTGGCTAGGACCCAGATGGACCCCTCAGGGCAGCCATGCCTCAGCATTTCCCTGGGTCAGGAGACAGTATATTTTCAGCTTGGAGCCCTGAGTATGAACCACAGCTGCTATAATCATGGAAGAAAACATCCTAAGACAATGCTTTTTTTATTCAATGCCTGGTGACGTAGGACCCCGCATGTGGTTGGTGGGAGACGGGGCTGGAAAAATAAGTCGGAGCCAGATGGTGAAGAGCCTTGATGTCTTGACGTAGGATGTGGATTAGCCCTTAGGTACAGGGAGCCACTGAAAAGTTTTAAGTCAGGGAAGTGATGCAATCAGGTCTGGGTTTTAGAGAGTCCAGTCTGATGGGAAATGGAACGAAGGTACCGGTGCAGGATTAGGAGGGATGAAAACAGTTCAGGTGAGAAATGATGAAGTCTTGAACTAGGACAATGGGAACAGAGGGGAAGAAAAACATTTAAAAGAACTTGCAGAGATATCAACAGGCCTTGGGGGAAGCAGGAGAGGGAGGGATCTAGTTTGAGGAGATCCAGGCAGATGAGAAAAAGAAGGACCAGAGGAGTCATAGTGGGAGTGAGAGGAATTGGGGGTGGAGGCGATGAATTTAGTTTTAGCCTACTTCAGTCTCAGATGTCAGTGGAACATTTACCTAGAAGAGTAACCCCCGCGCCAGCTAAACCACAGTTTGTAAAGTAGCCTCTGATACTACCCACAGGGAAGAGGTGCTTTTTTTTTAGAAAATCCTACTGAGAACAAATGGTAGAAATGAAAGAAGTGGGACAAATGTGGTTTAAACAGAGAGAAATTGATTTGGGAGGGATGGCCAGGGTAGAGCAGAGGAAGAGGGAGGAGGAAGGAAGCAGCAAGAATTGCAGGAGGGAGCGGGTTGAAGTGAGCCAGAAATAGACAAGGGGCAGGAGTGACCACACAGGAAGGAAGGGGAAAGATGTGAACATACGGCTGGTGGGGAGCAAAAAGGTGGGAAATGGAGGACGTGAGTGTGGAAAGAACATCTCTGTTGGAAGGGTTCAGGACACAACTCTTTTCAAAGTTGCTTCGCCCACCTCTCTCTTCCAGCTACTTGCCTTAGTCGTATCTGTGCAAAAAAGGATTTTATGACAAGGAGCTTGCCTGGGTCAGGGCTGGGGGTGTCTTCTGACTCACTTGGTGTTCATCAGTAGCTTTTAAAAAGACCACTTCTACCTTAAAAATTTTTGTTGGCAAAACATGGAAGGTATATAAGAGGCACAGATATCAGGACTCCCCCCCCCCGCCCCCACCCCCCACCCCCTGCCTGCCCCGCCGGTATTTTTCTTTATCGTCTTCCTCCTCACCTTCCTCTTGGTTTCCCAGGTCAAAAGGGCAGAACTTCCTGTCTGAATTTTAAAACCTCTGTCGCCTTATTTTGTTCCTGGCTCAATGGAGATGAATTCCAAGTTGAAGACAAACAATTGTGCCTTGTGAACAGTCATGGTGTGTTGAAAAGATTCCGGGTGCTTTTTTGCAAACCTGTCTCAGGGAAAATTCCCAGTGGGGGAGGGCAGGAGGGTCAAATCCATCCTAGAAAGAGGAACTCCCGATTACTCTGAGAACGTAATTTTCTAAGTAAATTCATAAAAGTCAAAACTGTCTAATAAGAAAAGAGACGTGGGGTCGAGTGCAAAGAGAGAAATAGCATTCCACAGAACAAAAACTCCCTGAGCAGCAATAAGTCTTGATATTAGAAAAGTTGCTCGCATTTTCTCTGCCTGCTGGTGGGCAGTTTACACCCGTGATCGCTGGCTGCCCCAAGTTATCGTGTCTTCTGAATCACGAAAGCTGCAGCTTAAGAGCTTTTTGGGTTAACCGACATGCAGTGCTTTGCAGACATCCTGCGTGCCCAGCCTTGTACCTCTCGCCTGGGTGGAACCCACCTCGACTTTCCCTCTCCTGATTTTCAAATTACTGCAGAAAAGCAGAAGTCCTGCCTCTAGGAAAGGAGGAAAAAAAAAGTCTCTTGAATTTCCATTCTCAGAATAGAGTTTACCTCTACTAATACAAGGACTGACGCTCAACAAGAAACATTCAAACAGTATCAGTCATGTCGAGACCAGCCGTCTGAGTTCTTTTTGCCAAGTTTCTGCAGAAATTATTTTCCAGAAACTGTGATCCTGTCCTCTCCTTTGTTCCTGCCCCCAAACAGATACAAAATAATATATTTCTCATCAAAAACAAATATGTAGTGACTGCCTATTGTATGCCATCCAATTGTGCTAGCCGCTGATGTGAAATTATTTTTAAAAGCCAAAGTGATTCGAAATTAACTTTTTTCTGGGTATTTGAAATCATCTAGAAACGTTGTAAATTCAAGGTTAGATGTCACTGTCACAGGGAGATATTTTGTTTTTACTTTTTAAAGTAAAAATGTTTTAAGGGTTCCCTCTTCACGATATTATCTTTGGAATCCTCTTTTAAAATACTTATTTACTTAATTCATCCAACAAGTAATTGAAGGATGCACTAGGTGTCAGGCATTAATCTAGATGCTGAATAATTCAGTGGTAAACAACAATAATTATAGTTTGTATATACTGAGTACTTTCTATGTACTCATTGTATTAAGCATTACGTTAAAGGTGTTATGTGTATTCATTAATTTATTCCTAAAACACAATAATGTAGATGCTATTAATGTTACTATAAATTACTAAATATTAATATAAAAATTTTAAGATGAGGGCACAGAGAGGTTAAGGTACTTGCCCCAAGTCACACAGCTAGCTAATGGAGGAGCTGGGATTTGAATCCAGCAGTCCAGGTCCAGATCCCCAGCTCTTAACTGCTTTGAGAACCCCTGCCATCCTGGAGTTTACATTCCTAGTAATTTGAACATGTGCTGGTATTAGATTCTTTTACAAGCATGCAATGGCCTCTGAGAGGTCCATGCTCCTCAGACTAGGGAAACCAACAGAATAGTAAATGAGCACTAGATTTAGAGTCAGTCCAAAAATCCGGGTTCAACACCTCAACACATCATTTAACCTTTTTGAGACTCAATTTTTCTCATCTTTAAGTTGAGACTAATACCCCTGATTTGAAGTTATGTGACATATTTTCTGACATATTTTCCTTGTGGACTCTGAAGCACTATACAGCTACAAGCGATGGTATCATTAATTGCTTCTGTCTTTGAGGTTGACCCGTAGTGCTGTCTATCAGCGTGGGTGTTGCTGGTGATTTGGAGACTCATTACAAGGGGTTAGAGTAGCGAGAACAGCCCCAGCTTTATGCAATGCCAAGCTGAGCTTTAGCCATGTGAGTATAGAAGACATATAGCAGATATAGTTTCTTGCTCACATAGGAATGCTTTCAGTGGGAAGAGAAGTTAGGTTCAAAGATGCTCATAGTTTAAAGTAATTAGAGCTAAACAGTCGGTTTTACCCTAGTTAGCATCCATGTTAGTAATAAATGGTCCACAGATCTGTATAAAGTTGAAAAAAATTTTAGAAAGTATCATGTGGGACTAGGAAGTGTTTCTATCCGTATTAACAGTATGATATTCACCATAAATGGTAGGAATAATCCTTGTCACCTATTAATCGAGACTTAGAAGGTAGAGAATCTTTTTAAAATCTATAAATCTTTATTCACAACTTTTATAAATTAATCCTTATTTTCCTTTTTCTAGTGTGTGCTTGGACAAATTACACCCTCCCTGACGCTCAGCTTCCTTGTCTGTGAAATGGGGAAATAATAATTACATTGCAAAGTTGTTAGGAGGGTTTGAGATGACACATGTTGTATTAGTCAGTTCTGGCTGCTATAACAAAATACCGTAGACTGAGTGGCTTAAACAACAGACATCTTTTTCTCACAGTTCTGGAGGCTGGAAAGTCCAAGATCAAGGTACTGGCAGATTCAATTCTTGATCAGGTTCTTCTTCCTGGCTTGTGGATAGCCACCTTCTTGCTGTGTCCTCACATGACTAAGAGAGAAAGAGTGGGAGCAAGTTCTGTGGTGTCTCTTCTTATAAGGTTACTAATCCCAACATAAGGGCCCCACCCTCATGATCTCACCTAAACCTAATTACCTCCCAAAGGCCCCATCTCCAAATACCATCGAATTGTGGGTTAGGGGTTTAACACAGGATTTTTGGAGGGACAAAATTCAGTCCATACCACACGTAAAGAACTCAGTACAGGGACTAATAGGTGCTCAATAAATAATAACTATTTCCAGCTTTGGGAAGGGAAAATCAAGGTTTTTCTTTTTTCCCAGACATCTCTAGTTACGTCTGGGCTGCTTCCGTTGGGTTCCTACTGCAAGCAGTTCATACCACAGTTTATAGCATATAGCACAAGCATTTCCTATACTTGACTAATACCCAGGCATCTTTTAAAGGAAGAAACCTTTAAAGGTTGACTTAAATTGTATTTTGTCCCAAACTATGTAAGCGTAAAGTTATGCTTAAACTCCTATGCAACTATAAAATCAAAGTGAATTTAAAAAGCCCAAACTGTTACACAATCAGTATAATTCAGAATAACAACATTAGCATGAAAGATGGTGTTTGCAGTAATGTAAATTACTGACCATGAGGAGACTATGGCTCTGACCTCCTGGTGCCAGTTCTTTTGCATGTGCCACCTCCCAGCCCGTCCCCCAGCTTTTCTTGTTTGTACAGCGTTCCATGATGTCGCTTGGTTTTCATAGGTATCACTTAGGAATTAGGTCTATCCACGTTCCTTTCTCATTAGCCCAAGACGATTACAGTGCTACTGCTTTGTGCCAATATGACAGTGAACGCAGACCCAGACTTGGGAAAACTGTCCCTGTTTATGGGATAGGTGATCCAGGCTATGCTAATATTAGCGCTTTAAGACTATGTTTGAAATGAATACACAAAATCACAGGCGTTTTCAATTATCGTGGCAAACTCTTAGACGTACAGGATCTACAGACCTTGGTTTAGGAACATTGATGTGATCCTTTTTTTTTTTTTTGGTGCATTGGGTCTTCGTTGCCGTGCACGGGCTTTCTCTAGTTACGGAGAGCGGGGGCTACTCTTCGTTGTGGTGCGCGAGCTTCTCATTGCAGAGGCTTCTCTTGTTGTGGAGCACAGGCTCTAGGCGCAAGGGCTTCAGTAGTTGCAGTACTTGGGCTGAGTAGTGGTGGCTCGCGGGCTCTAGATCGCAGGCTCAGTAGTTGTGACGCATGGGCTTAGTTGCTCTGCAGCACGTGGGATCTTTCCGGACCAGGGCTTGAACCTGTGTCCCCTGCATTGGCAGGCGGATTCTTAACCACTGCGCCACCACCAGGGAAGTCCCTGATGTGATCTCTAGACCTGTGAGCTTTGCCATCAGACAGTCTGGGTTCAGATCCTGCACTACCACATGGTACTTGTGGAATCTTGGAGGAGTTTACTCTTTTAGTCATTCAACAAACACATAATGAGCACCTACTGTACTCCAGGCATATTTTTAGGCCCTGGGGATATAACGGGATACAAGACAAACAACTTCACTGCCTTTATGGAGCGTACATTCTAGAATCTAATGAGACAAATCATTTAAACTCCTCCCCAAGCCTAAGATTCTGTATTTATAAAATGGGGATAATAATTGGGCCTAACTGGAGAATCTCTGGAGATCTAGATAAATTGATCCATGTTTAAGAGGTGTGCTGGATTTCCCTGTTTGGCCTAGTGTCACTCTTTATCCTTCTCACCCTGCTCTGCACTTCTGGTTGGGCTTGACTCTAAGGATTCTCACAGCAGAGGTCAGAGGGTGGAAAAATTGCGTTGGGGTACTTATTCCCCAGGCTCCTTGCCTGCTGGGCTTCTGGTAGACAATGGCCACAGCTCCTGCTTCTGAATCATACATAAAGCATGAATCTTATTTCACAAACTTACAGTGCAAGAAGGGTCACCTAATCTATTTTCATTGAATAAAATTAAAGTTGCCTCCAATCTCCCATTCCACGGGGTTGGCAGGAAACACGGTGGCAGTTCACTTCTCCAGGGTCTCGCTAGAGTAAGAACTGTGCTCTTTGGCCTCCAGCATCTCACTGCTGCTGATTGCCTCATCGTCCAAGCCCATCTGCTGGCCAGCGTCTCCTCTAAAGGGGTGCCCTTCACAGCAGAGACCTGTACTAAGGTTTGTGGGACTGTGAGAGTGGGCACGGGGAGCCCAGGCCTCTGGCTGCCGAGTCCTGGAGCAGCAAAGCCCGCTCAGCTCTGCACGTGTTCAGTAGACCACAGACGCACACACTCACTGGCACATGGGGCCGTGCCGTGCTACACCTCTTTCCAGCAGTTGCTCCTTCTTCCCGTCCACAGCCCTCAGAGGCCCCATTCCTATGTGTCCCTCCCTCTAAACCTGACAGGCTCTCTTCACCTCAGCACCTGTCCAGGTGTACAGCGTGTATGTGAACAGGAGTGAGCACGCAGTCAGGACGGGCTCTGCAGAGACTAAGCAGGGAGAGCTGGTCAGACTGCACAATAATTGTATTAGTCTCCTGGGGCCATAACAAAGTAACCCGGGCTGGGTGGCTTAAACAACAGGAATTTATTTTCTCACAGTTCTGGAGGCTGGAAGTCCAAGATCAAAGTGCTGGCAGGGCTGGTTTCCTCTGTGGTCTCTCTCTTTGGCTTGCTGCTTCTTCCCATGGTCTTTCTGTGCATGTGGGCTCCTGTGGTCTCTCTGTGTGTCCAAATTTCCTCTTCCTATAAGGACATCAGTCAGATTGGATTAGGTCCCACCCTATGGCCTCATTTTAATCTAATCACCTCTTTAAAGACTCTGTCTCTAAATACAGTCACATTCTGAGGTACTGGGGGTTACGGCTTCAACATATGAATGGGGGTGTCACAATTCAGCCCATATCAGTAAAATACTGACTTTAAATATTTTATATGCAGAAGAAGTTTGCCTTTTTCTAATTAGCACAAAGGCACCACATGGACTAGTGGTGGCCCAGCTCGTGATCCCTTAAAGCTCAGTAATTCCAGGACTTCTGTGTCATGCTTGGGGTGTAGAAGCTTTTGCAAGGGCTGGGAGCCAGAGCCTGAGTGCAGCCTTCGCAGGGACAGTTATTCCTCTCTGGGAGTCTTACCAGCAGCCATTCCTCTCCAGGGAGTGGGGTTTTGTTTCCACTGCCAAAAGGACTTTCTGACCTTTGCCCTCTTTTCAGTCTAGGTGACTTGCTCCATCCTCCTTCTCTCCTGCTTGTTTCTCCCCTCATTCCTCTCCCCGTCCACGAGATGCAGCACAATCTCCTCCACGAGCTTAGCTTTTTGGCCAAAGAGAAGGAGAATGTTATGTTCAGCTGACTTTGACTTTTGGCTCTGCAGCACCAACCTCTCCTTACACAGGAGCCGATGGTCCCTTCTCTCTTGGATTTTGGGGTGGGGAGAGGGAAAAGGCAATGATGAAAAGAATTAACTTCTCAATGAATTAACCTGCCAGATACAGAGAGACTTTAGCACAGTGCCTGGCAGAGCCCACCCATCATCATCATTATTATTAATGTAATTATTACTCTTATCACAACATTATATGAAGTAGCACTCAGAGTCTATGATCTGAGGAAAAAGCACCGAGAAGCCAGTGTCTAAAACAGCACTGTCCAGTAGAACTTTCTGCCACGATGGAAATGGTCTCCATCTGCACTGTCCGATGGAGTAGCCATTGGCCACTGTGGCTACGGAGCACTTGAAATGTGGCTAATGCAAGTTTAAGTTCAATTAACAATGCAGCTGGCTGCTACCCTGCTGGACATTGCAGATTTATAAGATTTTTGTAGCAGCTGACAATAGAGAATGTTTGAGCATTTTCAGTCCAAATAATAGAACAATTTCCATTTCCTTTCCTGGCCATGCCCTGAGCCCGGTTTTGCCTCTCTGCCCACTACAAAGATGAGGGCTGCCCCCCTACAGTTTCTACAAGCAACCCAGAATGCCAACAACAACATTTGGAGGCCTCGGGGGGATGTTTCCATGTTGAAACCTTGACCTTCCCCGTGCACTCTTCACAGCAGGAACATCACAGAGTGATGCCATCCTCTTGTGACTCTGGTTTACGACATCCCCTTTCCCAAGTTTTATGTGGCATCTGAAAAAATAAAATCCAAGTGGAATTCAAATGAATTTCGTTTTCATGCATCGGGGCCGACTTTCACGCCACTTCTCGAGACCCTCCAAGATGCTAGGAAGCTCCACTCGGCCAGGCCTGGGAGCTGCACATTCCACAGCTGGTCCAAGATGCCAAGCTCTGTGAAAATCCTCTGAGCACAATTAGGAGTTTTTACTCAATGGCCTTAATGGTGTGCCCACTGGAAATGTGTACCTTGACACAGCCGGGCCTCCAGGCTCCTGTCACCTTCTTACTGCAACTGGAATTGGCAGTGCAGCCCCTGGAAAATGGGCACCTCTCGTCTCGACATTCTGCATGAATTGCTCTGTTCTGTGGAGGAGCTGGGCTCGCCTCAGACGCTTGCAGACAAAACAGACGGGCTGCTTTTCCTGCGTCGGACCTTTCCTGGGGGCTGGAACGGGGCCGAGAATCTCTCCCTGAGCTGCTGTAGTTTTTCCTCTCTTCCTTCCCTGCCCTTTCCAAATGATATACTTTCCCTGGAGCCACATGTTTTTAAAGTCTCTCACTCACACAGCTTTGCAAATATTCTCAAATAATGTGCATGAGTCTGTGTGCATTTTAAAGGTATGCACTTGGCGAATGCGTAGAATTGAATGAAATCTGAAGGTGTCATCCCGTGTGAAACACTCCTCTGACTCCCCGTCACTTACAGAATAGAGTACAAGCTCGTTAATTATAGTAAATGAGGCCCTGTATGATCCGGGTCCTGCTTACGTTGATAGCCTCGTCTCCCTCTGTTGTTATACTGGCTCTACCAATTCCGAGCAGCCTAGGCTTCTTCACATAAACCCTGCTGTTTTGTTCCTCCGTGTATTTGCCTGTACTGTTCCCCCTGCCCTGCACCCACTCCTTGTCTACCAGGAAACTGTCCTTCCCTGACACTCGGGCCAGCAGGCACCTCCTCTGGAAGCTTTCTCCTCTTCCTCTCTCTCTGAGTGTTCCTTTCTCCCCCTGCATTGTTTCTGTCCTATATCTTACATATATCTGTGTTTCGCTTGTCTCCCTATATAGTACCTTGTTTCCTTGCCCATCTGTCTCCATTCTTGGGCTGTGAGATCGTTGAAGGCTAGGTCTGTGTCTTTTTCATCTGAACTGCCAGGACCAATCCTAGTGCCTGGCTCATAACCGCCAATCACAACCCATTGCTGAAATGAACTGAAATGAGTAGAAAGAGCATCTGATGTGAGAAGGTTGTGTGCTTCCCACACTACATATTCTCTTCTCAGCAAAGTTTTGTTGAATCCATTTGAGTTGGCTTTGGATGTAATTATCATCCGTGCATTTAAAGAAAAAGATGTAAATTACTGTGGAAATACCCTTTGCCAAAGCTCAACAAATGAAATGAAGGAGATAGCAAGGGAGGAAAGGAAGAAAGGTAAACACATGTGGAAACATGCATTCAGGGTCTGTCCTGTGGGCTTCAACGCCAAAGGACAACCGGAATCTGTCTGCATCTCTCCATCCAGTTACATCCACCCTGGTCCAGGCCTCACCATCTCTCACCTGGACCTCTGCAGCTGCCTCTTCTCACTGTTTCCACCTGCCCTGTTATGAACTGAATGTTTGTGTCTCCCCAAAAGCCACATGTTGAAGCTCTAACCCCCAATGTGATAGTATTAGGTGGGGCCTTGGGGAGGTAATTAGATTTAGGTGAGGTCATGAGAGTGGACTCTCCATGATGGGACTAATGCCCTTAGAAGAAGAGGAAGAGAGACCAGAGCTTATTTTCTTTGTCATGTGAGGACACAGCAATAAGATGGCCATCTCTAAGCCAGGAAGTCGGTCCTGACAAAGGACCGAATCTGCTTCCTCCTTGACCTTGGACTTCCCGGAACTCTGGGAAACAAATATCTGTTGTTTAAGCCACCCAATCTATGGCATTTTGTTGTAGCAGCCTAGGTTTTCTAAGACATGTTTCCCTGCACTCTACTCTCCACCCAACAGCTAGAGTCAGCTTTTCCCAACATAGGTCAGGTCAAGCCGTTCTGACTTAACCTCCCCATTCACTTCCAGATTCACACGCCTCTCTCCAGCCTACGAAGACCTTCCATGATCTGGCCGCCACCTCCTTTCTAGAATGTTGTCTTAGCCTCTTTCCCTTGTTTGCGTTCCAGCCACGTCACCTTCTTTCATCCCTCACAGGCTGAGCCCATGACATTCCTGCAGCCATTTGGATGACTGGCCCTTAAAGGAAAGACTTCTTGTCACAAGACCTCCCCTAGCTACTATATCTAAAGTCATTTCACAGTCACTTTCCACCATGTCACCTGTTTCATTTTCTTCATAGCTCTTTCTGGAACCTGATACACCTTCTTGTTTATCTCCTCATTCATTCTCTGTCTTCCCCAGCTGGGCTCCTTGAGGACAGGAGCCTCACCTGTTTTGTTTGCTCCTCTATTCCCAGCACCTAGAACAGAGCCTGGCCCAAGCGGTGCTCAGAAATGATTGTCTATCCAAAGACTAGTACATGCCTGGCACTGTGCTAGACACTTCCACAAACCGTATTTCATGTAATCATGTCCAGGAGGGTGTCTTGCAAACATTAGCAGGGAATGGCCCATGATTTCCAGTGTTTTGACATACCTGGGGTGGGTTCATTTATAATTCGTTTCTTTGAAGTAGAAGTGAGTCAAAGAGGGTGACTTCATATCCAAGTCTATCCACATCAAAGTGTATATGGATGAATGCCAGGGCAGCAAAATTAATGTGACCTTAAAATTGAATGTGTGGGAAGCTACAATCTAAGTAATGTGGTGGGTGGTGACAGCAGCCCACTGGGGTCTACAGTCCAGCTCCTGGTCACTCGAGCTCTGATGCGCCCATAAGTTGTGCTGAGGTTTGTCCACTTTAAAAGCAGGTTTCGTGCTACCTGCCCACCCCTTTAGATGCTGAAAAGGTGAATGCAATTTCTGAAACACTGGGTTTCTCAGAAGCAAGCTTTAATATGAAGATTAGGTTGTGTTTTTAGGAGAGCTCTGTCATAGGGAATCATGGTCTTTTCTTCAGCTTTCAAAAGAGCACTGGACTTGGAATCAAATACCTGGGTTTGAGTCCAGATTCTATTGCTTGGAAGCTCTGCAACTTTGGGTCGTTCACTTAGCCTCACCTCATCGATTTTCTCTTCTGCAAAAAGAAATGCTTGCTCTTCCGCCTCAGAAGTTCATTCTAAAGATCAGAATTAGAATGGTGCTCTGGAGGAAAGTGTAAAACTGCAAGGTGCCATGCACTGGAGTTCGCTACTCTAACTGTTATCAAGATCTACTCCCTATGGAACCAGAGAATGACAGAATATTAGAAATTATAAATTCAAGCCCTTTTACGTGACATATGTGTGCATGTTTGTTTAAATGTTTCAGGGGTTATAGAAACAACATGCTTTTGATCGTTCCTTTTTTTTTTTAAATTGGGGTATAATTGCTTTACAATGTTGTGTTAGTTTCTGCTGTACAACGAAGTGAATCAGCTTTACGTATACATGTATCCCCTCCCTCTTGGACCTCCCTCCCACCCCCCCACCCTGATCCCACCCATCTAGGTCACCTCAGAGCACTGAGCTGAACTCCCTGCACTCTACAGCAGGTTCCCACTAGCTATCTGTTTTACACGTGGTAGTGTATATATGTCAATCCTAACCTCCAAATTCATTCCACCCCCCTTCCCAGCCCCATGTCCACACATCCATTCCCTACGTCTGTGTCTCTATTCCTGCCCTTCAAATAGGTTCATCTGCACCATTTTTCTAGATTCCACATATATGTGTTAATATATGATATTTGTTTTTCTCTTTATGACTTACTTCACTCTGTATGACACTCTCTAGGTTCATCCACTTCTCTACAAATGACCCAATTTCGTTCCTTTTTATGGCTGAGTAATATGCCATTGTATATATGTACCACATCTTCTTTACCCATTCATCTGTCGACGGACATGTAGGTTGCTTCCACATCCTGGCTATTATAAATAGTGCTGCAATGGATTGTTTCTTATCCACTTGAGAACACTAATACACATAAGAAAAGCTGACAATAGAATAAAGGACTAAATAAATACTTTGGACAAAATGTTATGCGAGTTTGAGGTGGTGGCCTGGAGGCATGTAATAGCCTCCTAACCAGCTTTCCTGTGCCTTAAGGCTCTCTCCTCCCCCACGCTACCCTAAGTAGTGGTACCAGAGAGATTTCTCCAGCAAAAGGTAGTAAAATAAAGTGGTTAAAGGTGCAAACATTGGACCTGGACTCCTTGGGTTCAAATCCCAGCTGTGCTACCCAACTAGCCAGTCATTTCAGCTCCCTCCCTGTAAAAATTGGAAAGTATTAGTAATTTCCTCTTAGGGTTGTTCTGAGGATTTAATGAGTTACTCTCTGTGAAAGTATTTAACATCCTGTCTGACACTTTTTAAATATTTGCTATTATCATTCAGTTGTTCTGATTCTATCACTGCACTATTCCAAATTTTCTCATGGGGTCTTATTTCCTCCCAAACCAAGGCCATGACCCTTAGCAGGCTGTCGAGTCCTTCCCCTCCCCATCTCTGCAGCTTTGTCTATTACTCCCCCTCACTCCAAAGAGAATGATTTGCTTTTCTTTTTTTGGGCCTCTCACTGTTGTGGCCTCTCCCATTGCGGAGCACAGGCTCCGGACGCGCAGGCTCAGCGGCCATGGCTCACGGGCCCAGCCGCTCCGCGGCATGTGGGATCTTCCCGGACCGGGGCACGAACCCGTGTCCCCTGCATCGGCAGGTGGACTCTTAACCACTGCGCCACCAGGGAAGCCCTGATTTGCTTTTCTCGATGTCCTTCTTGCCTTCAAGGCTTGCCTCTGCTTCCAGAGTTGGAAGTGTCTTCTCTTTTTGTCTGAGCTCTTACAGAATCTTGTCTCTGTCTCTTAGCATTTCCTGTTCTAGTTTCTGAGGTCACTTTATCTTCCCTTGCTCTTAAACAGCAGGAATTGTGGTTTATTTGACTTATATACTTTTCAATATTCCAAACAGACCCTTTGACCATAATAAGTATTTAGTAAATGTTTGTTGAATGAATGAATGGCCTGATGTGGTCAGAGGTTGCATCACTGAAGTGAGAGTTGAACTGTGTCTTGAAGGGAGAACAGGCTTTTTAAAATTATTTGTTTGTATTGTAGTTCAGTGATTAAGAGCACACAACATGGAGCTAAACTACCTGGGTTCAAATCCTGACTCTGACATTTACTAACTCTGGGTGAATTGCTTCACTTCTCTGTCCTTCAGTTTTCTCATCCATTGAATAAGGAGAATCAAAATACTTTCTTCGGGGCTTCCCTGGTGGCACAGTGGTTGAGAATCTGCCTGCCAATGCAGGGGACACGGGTTCGAGCCCTGGTCTGGGAAAATCCCACGTGCCGCCGAGCAACTGGGCCCGTGAGCCACAACTACTGAGCCTGCGCGTCTGGAGCCTGTGCTCCACAACAAGAGAGGCCGCGATAGTGAGATGCCCGCGCACCGCGATGAAGAGTGGCCCCCGCTTGCTGCAACTAGAGAAAGCCCTCGCACAGAAACGAAGACCCAGCACAGCCAAGAATGAATTAATTAATTTAAAAAATAAATGAGTGCACGGGCTTCCTTGGTGGCGCAGTGGTTGAGAGTCCGCCTGCCAATGCAGGGGACACGGGTTCGTGCCCCGGTCCGGGAGGATCCCACATGCCGCGGAGCGGCTGGGCCCGTGAGCCATGGCCACTGAGCCTGCGCGTGCGGAGCCTGTGCTCCTCAACGGGAGAGGCCACAACAGTGAGAGGCCCGCGTACCGCAAAAAAAAAAAAAAAAAAAAAAAAAAAAGAGTGCAGTCTAAACTGAGAATGTTTCTTTACTGAAGTTGTGAGACAGAAAGTCAAATTTGAGACTGAGGGGCAAAGCCAAGGAGCTGGAATCTCATACCAGGCTGTAAGATGAATCTCATAACACAAGATGTGTTTCACAAAGATTTACCTGGGGGCAGTAGTCGGGATGGCTTTTCACTATTGTAATTCACTGTTTCAGTGTACAAGTAGCTTTTTACACTAAAGACATCTGTATCAGTCACGGGAGATGGGGTTATGCTGCAATAACAAATACTCCCCTAAATAGCGGCTTTAAACAATAACAGTCTATTTCTCTCTCGTGTTCATTGGGGATCGGTTGGAAGGGGGTGGGCATGAGGTGGTTCTGCTCATCATGACCGGTCACTGAGGAATGCAGGCTGATGAACAGTCACCACCTCCCAAAGCTGCTGGCTTCCAAGCAAGAGGGAAGGAGAGGATTGGTAGGTCTTGCATTGGCTATTGAATGCTTCAACCTGGAAGAGACACACCTCACTGCTTTTCACAACTCGTGGGCCAGAACTAGCCACTTGACCCCGTCCAATGCCCCAAAGGGAACCAGAAGTATAATCCCATCATGTGCCCAGCAGGAGGAGGGCTAGAAATAATTGACAAATGTTATTACTATCCATCTCCTTTCCATTATCTAAAATACCCTTTTCAGAAAATCCCGTGACAACCAAGAGAGAAGGGCCAAATAATGCTGTCGTGTCCCACGTTGCTTCAAAATATTGGGCTACAAACAGGGCTTGAATATGGTTGCAAACAGTTTGGTTCTATAGGCCAAATACTATTTTGATAACGGCTTCAAATGAGGTGGAATAGCATGAAAAATCTTTTGGAACAGGTGAAAACCTGTCCAAGAAAATCTTCACAGCAGATCCACTCTCCTTCCACCTGGCATCTTTCCTTCTCCGTTGTTCTTCCCTGAGTCCTAGACCTTCTCTGGGCCCTATTTAGAGCCTATTCAGTCTCCAAAAGATTCCCTGTCCAAGGGCAGAGTACAATTATAACAAGGTTAATCGTAATAATGATAGTAAACCATTTAGTACTATTTTCCATGTACCAGTGCTTTCCATGTATTAACTCATTTTTCCTCATACCAACCGTATAAGGTAGGCATTTTCACTATTCCCTTCCTACAGATGAGGAAACTGAGGCACAAAAAGGTTAAATAACTTGCCCCCAGGTCACTAAAGATGAGAAGACAAGTGGTGAGCCTCCAAAGGTGGATATGATTGCTAGGGCAGTTGCTAGAAGAAATGTTCTAGAACATTCCCCTCCCCCAACCACAAACTCCAGCTACCATAATTTACCACAAAAATTTCTGCATTTTAATAAAAGCTTTTCACCCACAGCCCACACCCCCATTAATTTCAACCAGCAGTCAATGCAGAGAAAGGGCACCGCAGTGAAAGTTCACAGAGCCGACAGATCTTTTAATAGACTTGATCTGAAAAATCTTACATAAAAATCAGTCATACTGTCACCTCGGTGGAGGACCTGCTTTGTTTTTGCTAACTTGTCTGCTTTCACGGTCGCTCATAATCCCTTGATGTTTGCTCCCTTTTTTTTTTTTTTACTCCGATTACTTTTATAACTTCACCATGAAAAATCTCCTTTCATGGTTAATGTCTTCCCCTCAGGTAGTGGTAGCCTTTGAAACACGCACCAACATTCCTAGATCTTTAAAACTAGTTAAAACTCACTTGACTTCAGGCTAATTGGGGTCAGTAGTGGTGCTCATTCTTGCAGTTTTATAAGAATGTTCATCTGAGACCTGTAGAACACTTTATCAACATTAATTAAGCCTTCGTCTCTATGAAGCAGGGATGTGCAGGGGAACGTGCAAAGATGAACAATGTGCTAAGTGTGTGACATAAGCCGGAAGTGTTCCTTCTACTTTATGTTTTCCATGTTCATCTTCTTAGTATAGACATGATCAGAGAACTTTCACACTGAAGCATTTTCTGGTTTGGCTGCACCCTTTCTTCTCTAGTTTAAAACCTCAGCTATTGACACTTTCCCGCAGGCCCATCCTGTGGCCGTCTGGAACTTACCTCTAGATTACAGGAGAAGCCTTTCCTTAGGGTCTGAAGCCACCCTACTACCCTCCCGCCTTGTGAAGAGGAGAGTATGCTTGGTCTTAGGATGGTCTGACCACACCAGTCACATGAGAGGAACTCCATGTTGATAAGAAGGGATCCAGGCCAGCCACTGGCCCAACCTGGTTCTGTTAGTATAATACCTTGACTCATTCCAGGTGCAACCTCCACTTTCTGGTACTTATGGTGTGGCCCTGAGGACTCCGTTTTGTCTGTAACTCACTCCGTCTTAGGGAAGATGAGGTGTGGTGGAGCTGAGGGTCACAGAAGTTAGGGAACCTCTAGGTGTGCGATTGACGTGCCCATGAGAAGGAGGGTGGCTGGGGCATTGGGACTGACACCCCAGGAAGTGGAAGAGATGAAAGCTGCGCAAACCCTGGCCTGGGAACTGGGGAGGGCAGGGTTCTAGGGTGAGGGGCATGAGAACCAGGCAGTTATCCAAGATCAAGATCAAGTTCAAGGTTAGCTCAGAGGCTTGGAATGCGAGACGGGGTAGAATCACCCAAATAGATCACTGGACCAGCTCTGTGGGAATCAGTCCAAAGTTCTTCAGCGTAGAAGAGCAGTGCGGTTCCCTTTCAAAGAACTAGAATGTCATATAACCGAGAGGACTTGGGGAGCTTAACCACCATTTTTGTTCAGGGAAAATCTTGAGCTGGTTTCATTCAGCCTCCAATTGTAGACACAAGGGACTTTTCCTTCCATAGCACTACCTTGCCAGGTGCCCCAGGACCCCCTCCTCCTTGGGGGAGGTGCCCTGGGATATTGTATGTTGGGTTGATCACATGGCCTAAGTCCAGCTACAACAACACAGCCAAGCTCGGGGACACAGTCAGTTATTATTCCTGCTAAAGAGTCAGCGAGAAGCCTTCACTGAACGCCAAAGGACAGAGTAACTAGTGTAGCGCCTGGGCATGGGTGATGCACAGGGTCATGTGAGTGGATAATGGGTGGTCTGTGGAGGCTGTTTCTGCTCATGCCTCTGGAGTCCCTTCAGATCGGGCACTCTTTTTTCCAGACCCCAGCAGTTTTTCTCTCCCCTCTGGTTCTCCCCAATTCTTGGAGCTCATTTTGTAGGGCTGGTGAGGAATTTTGTTCTCACTCATGATATTTCTGCCAAATGTTTTGTCCTCTCTGTGGGTCTTTTTCATTTCCCTAATGGCCTACCTAAGCTTTTGAAATTCCAAAAGTCAGGAAGAATCTTTTCCCGGCTCTGTTTTCCACTGTAACATCCTTTCTCTGAGGCGGTCAGCACAGAAGAGCCCAACTGCTTCAAAGGGAGTAGGGACATGAGGGAAGCACCAAGGAGAGAAAGGAAATGTGGGAATTGGGGGGAAGCATCAGTTAATACAATACAAGGATGTTAAGTATTTTTCTCCCACAAATCTAATCCCTTGGAGGCTGATCTAAAGTTGCTTGCCTCACTTGGATGGAAAAACTCTCTGGGGTAGCTCTTGGCAGATCAATTGGACTTCTGTATCTGAAACATCAGTTGGGTACCCCGGGACGAGCACTGCCCTATGGGCCACCTGGGACCCACAGGAAGAGAGCCAGGAAAGTTTCTCCCTACCTGCAAATATCCTCACATAGCAGAAGGAGCTGGAAGTTCCAGAACAAGACTGGGTGGGGGCAGAGTCTCTTTGATCAGAAGCAGGGCCCTGGATTGAGGAAGATGAGGCCTGGGAAAACCAAGACCCCACTAGAGTGGGTTCAAATTGCTTTTTCCAGTTCTTATGCTCTTGAGGGTAGTTAAAAATGGCTTGTTTCATGATTCCATCTAGGAACTGTCCAGGTTCTGTGTCTACGCTCCAAGGTGAAAGGTTGACATTGAAAGATTCTTCTGTTTATGGAATACTGTGGTTTATATAATTCCTATGTTTAAAGTTTATCTATAGGCAGTAAAACAACCAATTCCCTTAAAATATAATCATCTGAGGTTGATTTTATATGAAATGAAGCATCTAGATGAACCTTGAATCTTATCCAAATTGACTGAATTGGCTGAACTGGGTTAAATGGAAAATACTGGGTCAATTACAAACACACCATGATTCTTGAGAAACTGACTTCTCTTCTGTCTGGATTCTACGTTGCCCCGTCTGTCATGTACGCTCTCAGGCAGCTATTAACGTGAACCGTTTTAACCGATGCAAAACCCGGTATGAAGGATTTCAATTCTCTGAGTGTCTATGCCATCAACGGTACACACGCACACACACACACACACACACACACACACACACACTTGCACACTTGTTAGAGTCAGTCAAGGTCTACAGCCCCCAAAGGCACTTTATCAAGGGGTAAATGAGAAAATCAAACAAATCTGAGATGTTGGGAGGCAATTTATGGCAATCACCAAGCCCAAAGCTCTCCATTGAGGTTTGATTCATTTCCAATTTTGAAAGATGTCATTTGTGTAAATGCAGGACACACTCGTTTGGGGGTAAGCGGAAATGTCCCCAGCTTCTGGTGGTAGCGGATACATCTGAAAAATGGAATCGAATCAGTTTTGCTCCCAAGAGGGACAGGTAGAGGACTCCCATTTCCTGCCAATTCAGTTGGAAACAATGAGGAGAGGGAAAAAAAAAAATGGAGCCCTCCCTTCTCTTTCTGGCCTTAGACATGAACTCTTGATAAGATCCTGGAAAACAAGCTGCGTTTTTAACAGCCGTTTGCCCTCTTCAGCTGAGAAAACAGCGGGAGCCAAAACTAGGAACTGGGGCCACTTCTATTGTGAACGTGGCCAGGCTGACTTATTGTCACCAAACAGCAAATCACGAAATGACTGAGATAAGGAATATAATCACATTTTCACATGAACCTTACATTCTTACCTCTTCTATAGGAAAGGATATCCCTGCAGGAAGGAGGAAGGTGGGACCCCGCCTATGTCCTACAGCAGTGCTGGGACTGCATTGTCCAGGCCTTTTGCAGGGACACAGGAAGAGGGTACGGAAGTTTCTACAGGAAAACAGAGAAAAATTCAAACATAAACAGCATCCAAAAAAATTTACCAATCGTGAACTAGATTTCCTCTCTGGGCCTTCCATGCTTCCACGCGCCACTGGGCTGGCAGATTTTAATCTCGGATTCTGTTCACCTTGGTAACCTCCAGCGTGTGTGATTGTGCTGTTTCCCTACTTAATAAGTTAAGAGGATGTGTTTTCTGTGGCAGTGGAGACAAAAACAACCTCTTTCCAGAGACTGTATCCCGGCCTGGCTGGAGTCTGTTCTGTCTTTTCCATTTGTCATTTCTGGGGAGGGCATAGCTTCCCTGAAGTCCCGTGTGGGATAGGGTGGCTCCCTTTTAGGAAGCTTTGAACGAAAGTTGAAAGTGACCAAATCGCTGCTTCCCACAACAAGGCAAGGGCTTAGGTTTGCGTCCCCAGTTTTGGCCAGAGACGTGCCACAAGAAACACACTCCTGACTGATGTGAGAAGAGCTCTATCGCCATGGTAGTAAGGGCTGGAATTTTCCCTCCCCGCCCCCCTGCTGTCTTCAACCTACCAGGGCTCAGAAGAAGCTACCACAAGAATCTCTGAACCCATCCTGAGGCCACATGGCTCCTGGCTTTAGGCTTGAGTTATGAAAAGCGCAGCTCAAACAGGGAGCGGTGATACCACGGTTGAGTGTGAAAGAAAAGGGCCAACATAAAAAGAGAGAGCAGCTTTGGGGGGGTCCACTCCCCCTATTCCTAGTACCTGTGTGTGAAACCAAAATGACTCCCCTTCGCCTCAAGCTATAGAGATGGGTGGCAAAGAATGATGGAAAACTGTTACCCCTTCCCTGCTTGGGGCCTTGAGGGAAAGGGTGTTCTCAAGGGCAACGTCTGATGTGTAAGGAGTTTCTCTCTACTTTTCCCACTGATTGAAATGTCTTCAACTTGGCTAGGAATTGTAGAAGCCACTTACAAACTGTCTCTAATGGGGGCTGCCAGACGCTAAAAGGAACATTTGTTGCTTCTCAGATGGGGCCGATCACACATTGCAGAAGCAAATGGTTACAGTGAAGAGACAGACTTCCTAGAAGATGCCATTATGGGAAATTGAAGCACCCCTGATCTCCCCCACCCCCCAACAGCTCTAAAGCACAAGTATCTTTCACAGCCCATCAGAGGATAGAGTTCTGAGTGGGTTGCTCTAGCTTTTTAGGTGATATCTTTTTCTGAATTGCTTTTTCCAGAACAAATGATTCCCATTACGTTCAGCCAGGGGCCAATTCTTCACTTAAGTATGTAAAGCAAAATATGGCTTGCGCTCGGGATGTGTTACAACAGAAAGCTTTCCTGACAGTTGCCCCAGACAGGTGATTGACGTGTGTTATGTAAAAGCCCAGGTACAAGTATGAGGGTGACCTTGACTTCTGAAAGCAGTTTAAAATGCTGGTTAAGATGTGCTCAGAATCCTCTGCGGCGTGGAAGGAGTACCTGCATTTTCAGAAAACAGTTGATGGAGAACTCCTTCATGCAGTACAAATTTCTGGGAAAACCGTTATCTACATCCCTCCATGCATTCATTCACTCATTCATTCATGTATTTGTTCATTTATAGAATAAGGTGCCAGGCACTGGGTTACATTTTAAGGACAATCAGGGGTGGTTTTCAGTACATTTCACAGCAAGACATTGGCTCTTGGAGACCTTGCTGGACATTCTGCTGGAGGTCCCCCACCCCTGGGCCAAGTGTTAACCCTTTAGTTGCTTTGTAGTGCATTTCAATATTTCAGTAACCACTACAGCTGTGCCGTTGCATGAAAGCCAAATAACAGCCCAAATAACAGAGAATGTGATGATGTACGAAGCACAGCCTCCCATCTCTAGAAACCAACAGTCTAGGGCCTGCTGCTCTAAATTAGCAGCTACTCAGAGAGAGACATGGTGTAAGGGTCTTTGAGTCTCAACTGACCTGAGCTAAAGTCCCACATAGGTCCCAGGAGGGTATTAGTTCCCACTGAAGGGAAGCAGTGGGAGGGAGGAAGGGCCCTTCTAATCAGAGACAGGATGTGAAATGGGGCTGGAAGCAGCAAGGTTATGTTAAGGACAATGAGCCAGGAGAGAGACAGCCCGGTGCTCTGTTCCCCACCTGGCCCAGCAGGGGCGCAGCTACCTGTGGACTCAGGTCTACCGTACTCCAAGATGAGCAGGTGCCCAGCCAGGGTCTCCCCTGGGCTCTCTTGTTCTGCTTTTTCCCCAGTCTTCATTCATTCATTCACTCAGCGTTCAAGCATCATTCAATAAATATTTATTGAGTGCTGATCATGGCCAGGCACTCTACAGGTGCTGAGGACACAGCAGTGGCCAAGATGGACATGACCCTGCCTTCAGGGGGCTGACAGTCTGGCCAAATGTCAGAAAGGTGTGAAATTGTACTTGAATCACTTGAAAAGTTCTTCTTAATCATGTTTAAATATGCTGTTTAGAAGCTGATATTCTAGATTGGTGAGATATTAGACTTTTTCCCATGCTCTTTATTGGCCAAATGAATTATAATGTGTTTATATGCTTCTGTAATCTATAATAATAAATAAAATAGAATTTTACTAATATTATTTATATTTAATTGTGTTAAGATTTTTTTAACATACAGAGTTTTTATTTTTTTAACATCTTTATTGGAGTATAATTGCTTTACAATGTTGTGTTAGTTTCTGCTGTACAACAAAGTGAATCAGCTTTATGTATACATATATCCCCATATCACCTCCCTCTTGTGTCTCCCTCCCACCCTCCCTATCCTACCCTCCCTATCCCACCCCGTTAAGTGGTCACAAAGCACAGAGCTGAGCTCCCTGTGCTATGTGGCTGCTTTTCACTAGCTAGCTATTTTACATTTGGTAGTGTATATATGTCCATGCCACTCTCTCACTTCGTCTCAGCTCACCCTTCCCCCTCCCCGTGTCCTCAAGTCCATTCTCTACATCTGCGTCTTTATTCCTGTCCTGCCCCTAGGTTCTTCAGAAATTTTTTTTTTTTTTTTTAGATTCCATATATATGTGTTAGCATACAGTATTTGTTTTTCTCTTTCTGACTTACTTCACTCGGTATGACAGACTTTAGGTCCATCCACCTCACTACAAATAACTCAGTTTCTTTACTTTTTATGGCTGAGTAATATTCCATTGTATATATGTGCCACATCTTCTTTATCCATTCATCTGTCGATGGACACTTAGGTTGCTTCCATGTCCTGGCTATTGTAAATAGAGCTGCAGTGAACATTGTGGTACATGACTCTTTTTGAATTATGGTTTTCTCGGGGTATATGCCCAGTAGTGGGATTGCTGGGTCGTATGGTAGTTCTATTTGTAGTTTTTTAAGGAACCTCCATGCTGTTCTCCATAGAGGCTGTATCAATTTACATTCCCACCAGCAGTGCAAGAGGGTTCCCTTTTCTCCACACCCTCTCCAGCATTTTTTGTTTTTAGACTTTTTGATGATGGCCATTCTGACCAGTGTGAGGTGATACCTCACTGTAGTTTTGATTTGCATTTCTCTAATTGTTAGTGATTTAACATATAGAGTTATAAATCCATAGGCCTTGAATAGTAAGCCAGATGAAGTCTTCCCAAAGGTAAAAGGGATTCAAGGCATGGCCTTCTGTTAGAGTACCTAAATTAATAGCCTAGTAGCATTTATGGTGTGGGTGGGTTGCCACGTTTCAGGTCCCGTGCTAAGCATTTTACATGGATTCTCTCATTTATCACAACTCAAGAAGTAGTTACTAATATTATCCCCATTTTACAGACAAGGAAACTAAGGCTCAGAGAGGTTAAATAACAAGTTTTAGCAGAACAAAACTTTTCATTAAATGAAAATTGAATGAATGAAAGTTGGATCTGCAACTTATTTGGCTTTGCTGCACCTAAGCACAGAGGTGGTAAATAAAATATTTCACAAGTGGTATGGTGTGGACACTAACCAATCAGAACAGATGCCAGTCCATGGAGCGGAAGCAGGGTCTGAGGGACAGGGGCCACTGGGGGAGAGGCTGAGGTCACCAGGGTAGCCAAGTCATAGATGCAGTTGTCTAGGACAGCATTTATGGACCAGTATGAAAGTGTTTTAATATGTTAACAACTTAAACAGCCGTACCTATAGAGCCTGCCCAGGTAAAATGGAAAGGTCTCCCACTCCTGTGGGTCAGCTGAGTGACTACTGGGACAGCTGTGTTCACCAGCAAATTGGAGAGTTACTAAGGGTCAATTGACCTTCACAGTCTATTTCAAAGACTTAGTGTGCTTTGGAGTATGCTGAGATGGTGAGTATAATTTTATGCAAACTGGTTACAGAAGCTTTCTTTCCTGATTCTAGACCTGAGCACCCAAACTGGAAGTCTATGGGTGCCTGCAGATGTGTTTTATTAAGCCCATACAGTGATTTCTCATTTTAAATAGCAAAAGCTAACATTTCTGTAGCGCTAACTACACACCAGGCAAGTATACAATTTACATGTACTAACTCACTTAATCGTCACATCAAAACTATTATGACCAGCCCCATTTTACAGATGAGAAAACCAAGGCACAGAGAGGTGGAGTAACTTGCCTAAAGTGGCACAGTTAATTAATAAATGGCAGAGGCGGAATTTGAACCCAAGCTGTCTGGCTCCAGAGTAAGAGTTCTTGATCAGTATGCTCCTCGGCCTCTCTGGTATGCTTGAATTATTTGCTGACATTTAAAAATCAAGAGAGATAAGATAAAAACCCAGATTCCCAGCTTGTCACAATTAAAAATCAGAAGTTCTAATAACCCTGAGCTTATATTCCCCCATGGCAAAAATCAGCCCCCTTTCCATGGGAATGTGTTCTTTGACTTTCCCCAGTCCCCACCACTCCCTATTGCCTTCCAACACTGAGGCTGATCCTCGTTTGCCATTTGTCATCAGGCTGACACTGTTGTTTTCTTACAGACAGCCCTCTTCAGCCCTTTTCACTCATTTATGTGACCTGCCTGGCCCGTCAACTGACTCTTCCTAAAAATAGGATGTACTTTTGCTCTGATAACACATATATTAGGATGCAGATATATGTGCGGAGCTTACGTCTCTTGCGAATTGTTACTAAGTACCAAAAAATTAAAAGATAACAGTGAAGAGAGAATTGAAACAATCATGGGCAAATTTAAAGCAACTACTGGAGAAAGCTTTTAACAATTGGGAAGAAAATCCTTGATCCCCTCAAGTCCAAATCATATAAGACCTCAAATTTCTACTTAAAACCCAAACAACCCAATTATTAAGCTAAATTCCCTGCAACTACAAATAATTTTCTATAAAAGCCCAATATTATACAAAATACTACTCTAAACCAATATGGTTGTCTTTTAAAACTCATCTACTGGAATTTTTACATTCAGGTGCAAACCTGCTGAGCGATCCCCTTGGAAGATAGGCCCCTTTTCCCATGATGCCCCTGCTAGAAATATTTTGGGATTCCCTATGGGGGCTAATCTTCAAAGCAATTTATGAGTCACACAGTAAAAGTCAATCTCATTATTTTATATTCACATTTTGTTTTTGACCCAAAACAGTAACACCCACTTTTTTCGCTGTTATTCAAATAATATCTCTGTTCCAAAGTAAAATCCATTAAAGGATGAATATTTGTTCATACTGGGAATAAAATAATTAGCAACAATCTTGGAAGGCAATTCCATAAGCGTATTAGCAACAATAGCATCTTTAAAATAAGAGCATAGTCTCCCAAGGTGACCTCCTCGAATGGGCCATTACTTTTTAAAATATGTTTTGGTGTGTTTAAAGAATCTGATAAGAGAAAAATAAATATCTAATTCTATTTTTTATGATGTGTATATGTGTGCAAATAGAAAGCATGTGCACTGAAGTATATACACTGAATAAATCATCATTTCTGGGTAGCACAATTACACGTGTTTTTTATTTTCTTCATTAATATTCATTCAACAAGAATTCAGTGTTTACTGGCACTACGTTAAATGCTAGGAACACAGTGTAGAGATTTCCTTACAGTTTTGTATTATAATAAGAATGTTTGATTTTTGTAATCATGAAACTTTAAACTATTTCCATTCTGAAAATGACATATCTATGTATCTATCTGCCCGATGAAGAAAACGAGAAGGGGGAAGAGGGTTTATCTCCATAAACTAGTCGATTGAGACAACTAGTTCTCTATGAAATTACATAAATTTGGCTTAGGAGACAGAGGCAAGTGAAATCTGATGCAAAGACCCTTGGGCGAATTGGAGAAGGAATAAATTGAGGATAGAAGAATTAGAGATTCCAGGT
Source organism: Lagenorhynchus albirostris (assembly GCF_949774975.1). Classification (NCBI taxonomy): domain Eukaryota; kingdom Metazoa; phylum Chordata; class Mammalia; order Artiodactyla; family Delphinidae; genus Lagenorhynchus; species Lagenorhynchus albirostris. The sequence goes on along the minus strand of NC_083105.1, from coordinate 25,121,527 downwards.
CCACACCTGGCATTATTTGTGTGACTTTGAACAATAAATTGAATCACCCTGGCCTTAAGTTCCTTCTCCTAAAATAAAGGCATTGGACTAAATGATCTGTATGGTACCTGGCAATTTTGACATTTTATGATTATTATAAAGTTAAACCATTCACTTAAACCACGTGACAAAATATGTTAGTCACATGGACATGCATTAGTCACAAAGAAGACGGGGCTGAGCAAAGAGATGTAGAGATAGACCTGCAGCAAAGAATCACACAAACTATTATAATAGGAAGTTATTTTTCGAAACATGAAGCTGAGGTGCTTTTTGTTTCCTGAAAACTATGTAGCCCCTGTCCATGAATGGATGAATTCAGAGAGGGTGGATGCCAGCTAGGAGAAAGAAATCACTGCCCAGCCTTGAGGGTCATGCTCGAGTTTTAGATCCACAAGACAATAATCCTAAAAGGCAGGCATTGTGGGAGAAAGAAAAAGTGTAAGTTGGGGGGCAGGTGTGTGTATGTGAGGGGGTAGAAGGTGCAGGTTAATTTCCAAAGCTTGCCTTTACACATGGAGAGGCAAACCTGGATCGTGGGCTTCAGGGACTCACACTGAGTCTACGGAGACCATATCATGGGGTCGCAGGATCCAGCAAGACTGGAAGAGAAGGGAAGAGCTCTATTCCACCTGGAGGAGGAGGATGGAGGGAGAAAAAGACTTGGGTCCCTTCATCCTGAACAAACATCCGGACAGGGATGAGAAAAGTCCAGGTGGCACAGAGAGGGAGTCAGATCGGAGGAGACTGGGCTCTGCTTTCTGCTCGGAACTTAGAGGAAGCCCTCTCCAGGTTCCTCATCACAGCAGAGTCAAAGTGGTGGTGGTGGTGTTTCTGCGGCAAGGGACCCTAGATTGCCCCCCATTTCCTCTTGGCCTGTGTGTGGCATGCAGGGGAAATAGAAGTTCCCCAAGAGGGGGCCAAGAATGTGAGCTCTCAAGCAAACTAAGACGTGGCCTGGCAGTCGAGGGCTGGAGGGTGGAGCTGACCCCCCAAATCACAGGCGTGGAGGCACTGGGGGTGTACATGGTGTCTAAGGTGTCCTGGGGGGACCGGGGGCCAACAAGAGCTGAGCCGGGTGTGTGGTGGGCAGGAGGGGATCCCTGGGGTCTCCCGGAGCTGGGTGTGTGCAAGGCTGGGTGTGTCCTGGGGTGTGGCTGTCAGGGGGCTGACAGCCAGGTGGGGAGGGACCCTCCTCAGCCTAGGGCAGCCCACCTGGGCCCTGCCCAGCGTCCTGAGGCCCCCTGACCCACCCCTCCCTGCAGCCAGGCCCCATCTTGGGAAGCAGGACCAGCGGGCAAAGCATGTGGGAGGGAAGGGAGAATCCCTGATAGCGTCAACCTTGAAGTAACTGATTATTGGAGGGAAACAGATGGTTTTAAACTAGAAGAGGCTATTACCTTCTATTGGCAAGTTGAAGGGTTTTTTTCCTCCCCACCGTCAGCAGGAATGGGAGACTAGTTATAAAAATTAAAAATTTAAGTGACCTTTAAGAAAAAAAAAAGAAGGAAAAGAAAACCTGAACTGTAGTGTGTATATTTCCACCCTGCTGGGTAAGTATGTAACTATAATAACCATGAGTCCTATGAAAAGTCCCTAGTGCTTAGAGTGCATTTAATCAGGGCACAGAGACTGGCAGGCAGCCCTCAGGGAGGGCTTGAGAAGGAAGTGATATAACAGCTGAGATTTAAAGGAGGAGTTAGGTAAGCAGGGGAGAGCACCAGGTCCCCAGGAGGAAGGAGGCTGGTCCCTGGAGGAGCAGGGAGGGTGAGGCGAGTGGGAGTAGGTGAAGAGGTGAGGCCAGTGGCACTGGGCACCTTTTAGCAGCTCTTAACAGTTGGCAGGTGCACTTCAACTCTGTTTAATTGATTTAAAAACACTCCTTGGTTTTGTGGGGAAAAAACAACATTAACGAACTGTGTTTTAGCAGTCAGGGCAACAGTGAAGCTCTTAGAGAGAGTGAGAGTAAGTCAAGATAGGACAGCAGCCTAGGAAAATGGAGTAGGGATCTACAGCTAAGGCGGCTGGTAGGCGCCCAGACGACCACCACGGCTGCCCACACCTGCCAAATCCCGCGGCAGTGTCGGCTTCCAGGCATTCCTGTGCCCTTCCAATCTCTCCAGACCTCTGAAGGGCTGGCACAGAAGCAGGGCTCTCCTTCTTATGGGGCTGAGCCAGAAAAAACGGGGCCAAGGAGACAGAGACCAGAGGACGTGGGCTCCCGGCCAGCTCTGGGTACCTCTCACGCACCCCATGTGGATTTTTCCTGGGCCCCCGGCACGCAGTGGCATCGCTAAGAGCTCTCCCGGCTGGGTAGATGGTTCCCAGAAGTAGCAAGAGCAGACAGACTGAAGCCTGGTGTCTATAGGAGTCATCTTCTCTCCCTCTGTGAGGCCAGCGTCTGCTCCAACCAGCAGTAAACTTAATCTGCACCCTTGTAACAATCTTGTAACTGGTCTTTCTGCTCTCACTCTGTCCTGCCTACATTTTTTTTTTTGCGGTACGCGGGCCTCTCACTGCTGCGGCCCCTCCCGTTGCGGAGCACAGGTTCCGGACGCGCAGGCTCAGCGGCCATGGCTCACGGGCCCAGCTGCTCTGCGGCATGTGGGATCCTCCCGGACCGGGGCACGAACCCGTGTCCCCTGCATCGGCAGGCGGACTCTCAACCACTGTGCCACCAGGGAAGCCCCTGCCTGCATTTTTTTAGAGAACTGTTTTTACAAAATAAATCATATTGTGTCTCTCCTCTGCATAAAATCCCTTAATGGTTCCCCATTTTGCTTTTAATAAAATCAAAAGTCCTTCCGTGCCCGCAGGACTCCTGGTGCCCTGGCCCCTGCTTACCTGTATCATGCCCCGTGTGTGCATTCCACCCAAGGCACCTGTGCTCCTTTCAACTTCTCAATATGCCCCTTTTTTTCTGCCTGTGTCAGGACTGTTGCCCTCCCTGTTCCCCTCCTCAAGTCTCTTCTGGACTTCTTTGTGCCTTCTACCCAAAATGCCACCCCTTCTGCTATCTTATCTCCCTGTTTATTCCTTTCCTAGCACTTATCAATCTGATATTTCCTTGTTTACTTGTGTATTTGCTTGTTTATTGTCCACGTCCTCCACGAAAATTTAAATTTATTGAGGGCAGGGTTTGCCTTGAGTAATGCCTGGCTCAAATAAGGCCCTCGGTTAGTGCTTGTTAAATAAGTACATGAACACATGGGTGAATTAATGAATGAACTTTGACCAAGGATGGACCAAGGCAGTGGAATGATTCTGGACCACAAACATTTTCATTATATGACTGGTACTGGAGGCTGTTGGTGGACAAAAGACAAAGAAAATGTGCAAAGAGATTGCCAGCGATCTCGTGGTTGAGCCAGGCACACTCAGCTAACCCTAACAGAATCGCTAACAGAAGTGTTGTGGTCACATTAAAAAGCGCTGCCTTCGACTGGGAAATTGGAAGAGTTTCCTAGATCCAAATTGAGTTCAACAGTTCAATAAAGTGTTTGGGCTTTTACTGCTCTGCAAAACATAGGGGCATGTAGATGAACGAGTCCTGGACCCTGCCTTCAGGGAACACACAGTCTAGTAGAGGAGACAGGCACAGACAAAGCTAATTATTCTAGAAAGTGATAAGTATGGGAGTAGCCGGGGGAAATACGGGAGTTCAGAGAAAAAAGTGACTGGCTCCACCTGGAGAGGGTGGGGTAGACTGTCTGGAGAATGGCTGTGAGCTGTGCCCTGAAGGTGAATGGGATTATAGCTGGCTGAAAAGGCTGGGGTGGGTGAAGGCATAACTAAAAATAACAGCAAGGGGTTATGAATGGCCGAGGCAGGATTCTGGTCATGTCAATTACGACATCCATAGGGAGCTGGAATGCTGATGTGACTGGAGAGCTAGTCTGGGAATCCTCAGCAGCTGTTGAAGCCACGAGCTTTTAGGAGAGCTCCCAGGGAAAGCATAGGAAGCCAGAAGGAGAGGAGACAAGCTCCAAACCCTGGGAATCAGCAAAGGGGTGGTCAGAGGAATAGGAACTAGAATCTGGAGAGATGCAATTCCCAGAAACCAAGGGGAGAGAGACTCACCTCTCAGAGTCCTTCCCCAGATCTCTCTTCATAACACCCATCCTGCGGGCTGCTACTTACACAATGCCTGTCCATCCCACTATACAGGAAGGTCTGTCGGGGCAAGAAATGTTTCTGACTTGTTTATTGCTCTATCGCCTACACCTGGACCAGGTCTTATCACCTAATAGAATGAATGTAGGGCTGAATGAATAAATGAGTATTTTCAAATTATGCAGAGTTGCAAAGGTTAAAGGTTGCAAATAAGACCTTGGATTTGGCAATTGGACACTAAGGTGACATTTGAGAGACCAGTTTTAGGAATGGGGATAGCAATAAGACCTATGTCACGTGGTAGTTATGAGAATTAAATGAGCTAGTACGTGCAGATGCTGAGCCCAGTGCCTGGATGTAGTTAAAGCTCAATAAATATTAGATGATTATTGTTATTCCCTCTAGTCTTCACTTTCAGAAGCTATTCTGATAAACTAATTCTTGATAATTGTATTGTGTCTAACAGATTGGTTTACTACCCTTGCAAGACATACTAGAGACATATTGCTTTAAAAACTACCACAGCTACAAAGCACTGTCTTATTAAATGGCTGTAACAGAACCCAGTGATGTGAGATTTTGCTGTCAAATCTAGCTATATGGCCTGGGAGCCTGGCAAGCTCTCAAGAGGCCAGAAGATGGAGTGGAGTCTCCTTTCCTATTAAGGAGACTCACAGAACAAAGGCAGCTGCAGCCAGGCTTTGGTGCTCTGTTCCTAAATCTGTGATTGTACCGGTCAGCTAATCCAGAGGAGGAAGCCTGAGAAGCGGGGTAGCTCCAAAGACTGGCTCTGCCACTAGGTTTGGAGAAAGAAGATAGACACTTTAGGTGGAAGAGGTCTTTGAAGTATGAAAACATTGAACTGAGTCGCAGGAGACCTGGGTTCCCATTCTGGATGTGCCACTGACTCTCTGAACTTGACCAAGTCACTTAGCCTGTGTGTGTTGGAGTCTTCTCATTTGTGTAATGAGAGGCCTATATGAGCCCCTGGGTCTTTGCAGTAGATTGTTTTCAAGGATGGCCACAATTTCTCCCATCCCTGCCTGTTCACGTCCTTCACAACATGACTTTGCTTTTCCTCCTATCAAGAGGTAGAATCTAGGGCTTCCCTGGTGGTGCAGTGGTTAAGAACCTGCCTGCCAATGCAGGGGACACGGGTTCGAGCCCTGGTCGGGGAAGATCCCACATGCCGCGGAGTAACTAAGCCCGTGCGCCACAACCACTGAAGCCCGCGCGCCACATCTGCTGAAGCCCGCATGCCTGGAGCCCGTGCTCCGCAACAAGAGAGGCCACCGCAATGAGAAGCCTGCGCACCACGACGAAGAGTAGCGTCCGCTCGCCGCAACTAGAGAAAGCCCACGCACAGCAACGAAGACCCAACACAGACAAAAAAATAAAATAAATAAATTTATTAAAAAAAAAAGAGGTAGAATCTATTTCCTCTCCCCTTGAAAGTGGGCTAGCCCTTTGACTTGCATTAATAGAAAGCAGCACAAGTGACATTCTGTTTGAGTCTAAGCATTAAGAGGTCTTGCAGCTTCCACTGTCACTCTCTTGGAATGATGCTGTGGCCATGTGAGCAAGCCTAGGCCAGCCTCTTTGAGGAGGAAAGCTCACGTGAACAGAGAGGATCAGCCAGCAGCCGGCACCAACCAGCAGACAATGTAAAAGAGGCCATCTTGGACCATCCAACCCCAGCTGAGCTGCCAGAGGAACAGTCTTATGACCCACCCCAGACAAGACCAGCAGAGGAACCACTGCACTGAGCCCAGCCAAAACTGCTGACCAACAGAGCCGTGAGCAAATATAATGGTTGTTGCTTTAACCAACCAAGTGGTGGTATGTTACACAGGACCAGATAGCTGATACAGCCCCTGTGTCAGGAATCGGCTGTGTGATCATTTAGTTGTATGTTAGGGTTGGCTGCAGAGAACTCAAAGGTTAAGTGACTGTTTCATTTCCTCCCCTCCTCCCCCAACCCCTGACCCTGAAGGCCTTCGCTTTGCAATGTCATTGCATCTGGACCCACTAGAGCTTAAGCTCTTTGCCACCTTCCCACCATGGAAGGACACTGAGCAAGACAGGAAGTGGCTTGGTGACTCAGTGGTCCTTTCTTCTGAGTCACTGAGTTGTCACTTCCTCCTCCCTGTGGTTCCATAGGACATTCCTTCATTCAGCCAATACCTTGTGAGCAGCAGCCGTCCACCAGGCCCTGCCTGGGAAGCAGTGTGGTGAGGGACAGTCTGGCCATGGAGTGGATCAGTCACAGGATCTGAGTGGTTCTGCACGGAGAGGGGCTCACGCATCACTCCCTTCTCAGCTGCTTTCCTTTAGCATCTCATGCGTATGCTTCTGGGCTTCCCAAAGTGGCCCTGTTCTAAAGGCATGGAAGGGCCTAGTTAGTTCAACCTTTTCTTTCTTACACGTATGAAGAAATGAAGGCCTGAGAAGTTAAGGAATAGTAGCTCCTGGTAAAATTAGGCCTAGAATTCAGACTTCTTACTCCAAATCCAGAACTCTTTATATATATTGCATTGAAAGGCCTCTCAGAGCTCATACCCTCCTTCCTCCTGATTCCTGAGTTTTCCACACGTTCTTCTCAGCTTTGTGTTTCAGACATGAAACTAGTTCCCTCTTTTGGCTCAAGATTCAGACATTATCTGTGGAAGATAAATTCCAACCATGAGATGATAATGGTAATTTTTACAACATAAATTCAAAGCATGTTTTTCAAGCACCTGTTATATGCCAGGCACTGCCTCAGTTTTGGGGACATAGTGAATAAGAGACACAAGGAATCTACCTCTGGGGAATTTACATTCTTGAGGGAGGTAGGGCAGACAATACACAAGGAAATAAACAAGAAAATTAGAGGCTGGTGGTATAAAAGTAAACTAGAAAATGTGACAGAGGGACTGAACTGGGAGATGTATGGCCAGGAAGCGCCTCTTTGACAATGTGGCATTTGAGCTGATACCTGATTGGTGAGAAACTAATAACTCTTCAGAAAATGCAGAGAGCAAAGGCCCCGAGGTGGGGACAAACTTATCTTATTTGAGAAAACAGAGAGGAGGTATGTGGTCTCTTGGAGGGAGCAGTGAGGGGATAGGAAGGAGACAGAGCAGGGAGAAGGCAGAGGCCAGATCATGGCCCGTAGGCCACAATACAGAGTCAGGAATCTATTAATTTGAGGGGGCACATGGAAGGATACTAAATGATATGACGTGATTTACATTTTTAAGAGAACAATCTAGCTTCTTGGAGAATGGATGTTGAGGGTTAAGAGTGGAAGTGGGAGGGTGGTTTATTAAATGCTAACTATGTGTGGGATACTTTGTATATTTTATCTCTAATCCTCCCAACGCTTCAAAGCAGATCTTATTATGCCCATTCTAGGGACAAGGAAATGGAGACTGGAAGGGATAAGGGAACTTGCCCAAGGGCATGGAATTGAACTTGAACCTAGGGCCATCTGACTGCACTGTGGGAGACCTTCCCATGTAGCATGTGGCCTTATTAAGATGGTTGACCACCCTGTGCTAATAAGTTTTCTGATTATCATTGTATTTTGAAGAGCGAGATTTTAGAGCTGTAAGTTACAGATTGAAAGTTCCTTGAAGGCAGGAATCATGTGTTACTTATCTTGCCATTTGGTTGTGACTCATTCTCTGATACGCAGGAGGTGCTAATTCCTATATGATGAATGAATGAATGAATCAATGAATGAGTGGGTTTCAGTCATGAGAGGTTTTCTGAACCACCTCCCACCTCAGGCCTACCATTTTCAATACAGGAATGTAAGTGTCTTTTCCAAAATCACACGACAGGGTTGGAATGAGAGTCTATGCTGTTAAATCATGGTTCTCTCCACCAAACCATGCTGCTTCCAAGTTATCTGTTTAGGACAGGCTTCTTGGCTTAAACTGCCATTTTAGTTTGGTAAATCCTCAAGGTCAGGCACAGTGTCTACTTCGTACCATGCACATTGGGAGTGTGTGGAGCCTGCAGAGAGGTTCACTCCGGGGCTTGGAAGTGAGTTTTCTCTCAGAAAATTAAACCAAAAAGGTTAAATCCACATGTGATGGGAAAAACACCAGACGCCTTCAGGTCCCCTGGAGCAGTTACTTTGCTGGACTTTAATGTCCAAAGAAAGGATGTGTGGACAGAATAGGGTGTAAATGGGAATGGAGCGCAAGGAGAAAGGCCACCTTTGGCTTGCCTGTCCAGCAGAATGTAGCGTGGGGAAATGTATGGGAGGAGTGGGCGCTTTGTCATTTCCAGAGATGACCCTCCATGATAAGAAATTCACCTCCTGTGCTTTCATTGTTGACCACCGAGCAACAAATTCTCAAATGTTGATTTGGCTTCCTGGTTACGTACAGGGGTCCTCTGGGCAGTAGAGGCAAGCATTTCTGTCACTTTGAGAAAGGAATGTTCTCCATTATAAGCAAATTCACTTGTAGATGTTTCAGGAAAGCTGTGTTACCAAGAATCTGGTCTTCCCTGGGGGTGGGGCCTCTCAGAGTTGGGAAAGGCATAGACCACTGCTGTCTGTTGAGGTTCTGGGTATATTAAAAACTGAACAGATGCTAAAAGAAGGGTATAAAACTTGTGGTATATTGTAACATTTTACATTTTAATTGTTAACATACAAAACAATGCAATATTATTGTGCTAGTGACAATATAATTAAGGACCTACAAAAATATTAATTCTTAGTGCACTTTAAGCAGTGGTTGGAGGATGGGATGTACGGTTAAGGATATGTGATGAACGCCTTCTACTTTCAACTTTATCAGGCTGTCTCTGTACCTGTAAGAATAAGGTCATTTGGCGACAATGTCAGAGCTAAATATGAGGCCTTGTGTGGTGAGGCCGTGCTCAGAGGTGTAGGTCCACTTTCTGAACCTGTCAGCTCAGGCTAAGACCATCACCAAGGTGATGCTATCCATGGACAACCAGCCAAACCAGCCTTCCCGTGGTGACATCTGGGTCTTGTCCTGTGCCCCCACCCCCTTAACATATCACACGTCCCACCATGGTAAGTACAGTTGTCCATTGGTATTTGTGTAGTACTTACATATAACCTATGCACATCCTCCCATATGTTTTTTAAAATCAGTTTCTGAAATTTACTTATTGATCGATTGATTGATTTACTTATTTATTAATTGAAGTATAGTTGATTTACAATGCGGTATTAGTTTCAGGTGTACAGTAAAATGATTCAGATATATATATATATATATTCTTTTACAGATTCTTTTCCATTATAGATTATTACCAGATATTGAATATAGTTCCCTGTGCTATACAGTAGGGCCTTGTTTTTCTGTTTTATATATAGTAGTGTCTATCTATTAATCCTAAACTCCTAATCTATCCCTCACTCTCTTTCCCCTTTGGTAACCATAAGTTTGTTTTCTATGTCTGTGAGTCTGTTTCTGTTTTGTAAGTTCATTTGTATCATTTTTTAGATTCCACATATAAGTGAGATCATATGATATTTGTCTTTTCTGTCTGACTTACTTCACTTAGTATGATAATCTCTAGATCCATCCATGTCACTGCAAATGGCATTATTTCATTCTTTTTTATGGCTGACTGATGATATTCCATTGTATCTCCCATATATTGTAAATCATCTCTAGATTACTTATAATACTACTACAATGTAAATGCTATGTAAGTAGTTGTAAATACTATGTAAATAGTTGCTGGGTGCACAGCAAATTCAAGTTTTGCTTTTTTGAACTTTCTGGAATTTTTTCCCCCAAATATTTTCAATCTGTGTTTGGTTGAATCTGCAGATGCAGAACCCACAGACACTGAGGGCCAACAGTACAGCAGCTGGCTACAGACACAGTGCAGGTTCCTCAAGAAATACGTTGGCTGGTGGGCTGATAAATCAAGACAGTGATAAACAAAGCTAAGACATTCAGAAGTACCTGTTAAATATTGCATTTGGGGAAGATAGCTTCATGACAGAGGTGGGAATGTGCTTGGTGGGATGACAGACAATGCGAAAGTGCAGGGGGATGTTCAGAAGGGCGCTGACTCACACATACACAGACACATGCTCTCCCTTTTATATGAAGCCGCGTCTCCTACTCGACCTCATCTGGCTGCTGTGATCCCGCTGTCCTATGGTCTGCCCCACCACTACCCATCAGTTTTCAGCAATCTGTGCCTCTCAAACCATTCATGGATCATGAAGTCAGATTGGTGGGCTGCAGCCGACATTTTCTAAGCAAATAAAACAGGATAGAAAATATCAAAATACATCACACATAGTAAACATTAAAAACAACTATTGTTTTGTGAAGGCTGTTTCAATTCTTTACATGTGTGTATAGGGCTTAGATGTAAACTGCATTTCCTCCTGGGGGTAGGAGTTAAAGTTTTCAATCCACTGCTCTAGGGGGCAGATTAAAGCACCCCAGCCTTCTGCTGAGCAGATTCTGTGACCGGGGGCTTCTTAGGCAGAACTGCTGTGATTAAGTACCGTGGAAGGTGAGTTAATGCTGAGAACCAGCCAGGACCTTCACAGCCTGTCAGGGTCTCAGACATGCTCTGGTCCAACGCCCTCAGTTTACAGTTTGACGAGGGAAGACGCTGAGTCTAAGAAAAGCCATAGGACAAATCAGTGGTAGCACTTGCACTCCCAGCAGTTTCCCTGCCTCTCCATCCTGGGTTTCTTCTCTCTACTTTGTGTGGTCCTCTATTATAACTCAGCAAAGAATACCAGAAAGGATTTGGGTTTTGGTCAGAAAACCTGGGCTTTAGTCCCAACCCCATCATTTACTGTGTGATCTTGAACACACAAATTGACATTCCTACTCCTCAGTAGTATCAAATGTAAAACAGGATTCATACTATTAGAGACCAATTGAATTCATCTATTTAATGACACTTTTTACACTGTGAGGCATTATACATATTTTCTAATAATTATTTTTTCTCCTTGAGTATCTATGATATTTATTCAAGAAATGTGTATTGCTGTGGAGATGAAGGGGGGAATGACTGTAATATTACCAAGTCTCACCCCTTCTTAAGAGTATCCACTGACACTTTCCGGGGAGAAGACGCTTCTCCCATTCATTTCACCCCAGCATCTGCTTCTGTCCTCAGAGCCCTCACAGGAGTCTACAGAAATCCTAGTTAATTTAAAGCTAGTTCAATAACACGCCATTGCCCCAGCTTCCTTTACCTCCAAACCACGGTGCCTGGTTCCGGACAGCAGCCTGTAGATGGCGTTTCTCTTCTCCTCCATCCTGGGTTACATCTGTAGTCTCATCAGCCTGTGGGTACACGTGAGGTCCTATGACCATGGACACCCCACTAATGACATTGTTGAACCTCTACATGCTCATGGGGGTACTCAGTACTGCACCTCCACGGCCCCTAAACCCAGTCTTCTCTGGTTATTTCTGAGAATTCCAATTGCGGTGTCTTACACGAGCTGGCTAGGTAAACCCCCAGCCCACCAAATTACTCCTCTCTTTCCTGTCCAATTTCAGAAACAGCTGAGAGAGAAAGCAGGTGCCAGGCTGGTGGAGATGAAAATAATCGTCTTACTACTGATAACAGCTAGATTGGAGGATGATCCTCCCATCTACAGGCACAGTGGGCTGGCTGGCATTTCGGCCCCGGATTAAACTTACCTACCTGGGCCGGGCTGGAAAACTGCAGGCACCCGCAGCACGGAGAACAGAGACCGTGTGTTCTTGGGACAAGCGGGTCCCAAAAGAGAGGGCAGGTGGGAGCTGAGCCAAGTGTTGCAGTTTCTATTCCTAAACTTGCCAGTCAGAGAACTTCCCTCTCCCTTTCCTACTGGAGATCCTTCCAGACAGAAACATGAAGGCTTATTCCCTCCTGTTCTTTGTTCTCTGGCTTCCTTGTTCAGGGGCTTCCTCATGGCGACAAGGAATGTCAGGTCGCATGCCCTCTCATCTTGGTGCTGGACCCCAGGCAGAAGGAGTGCCTGGGTTCAGAATACCCCTAAATTTCGCAGGAAACAACTTAATCTGTTTTGATTTTGCATCAAAATCCCCCCTTGGCTCCTGCCTCCCCAAACAAGGCCTGTCCCCCCATGCAAACAGACCCTTGGGAAGGAATTAAATTATTATGCTTGTGCCTGGGAGCTTCTACTCCCTCTGAAGACCCCTGTGCTACCATCATCTCTGGCAAGCCTGGTCATGGCCCCAGGCCTTCCTTTGCTGCTCTCAAAGCACTATTCTCATTTGAGTTTCAGGATTTTTCAAAGGTGATAATCAACCTCCAATTCATTAGATTTTTCCACCATCAAGGAGTTGGTCTTGAAACTCCCCAAACCACCCCTTGCCCATCTTTGCCATTAAAGCACAGCACGACCTCCTGCCCATGGGGCATTGCCTGGGTTTCTGTGACTGTGATGCTGTGGGAAAAGAAAGACTGCAGTTTCCTTCAAAGTCTTGCCCAACACCTTCTAGGATCAAAACAAGAGATAAAGTGCCCTGTTTCTTGATCTACACATTTAAAATCCAAAGCAGCTGTTTACACAGGCACTCTGGGCATCACTGAAAGAAAAAAGGCCCAAGACCATTTGTACCTTTCTGGACAAGTCAGATTTCTATTATGTAGGAAATGATTTTGACCAGTAGCTGGTCAGGACAGTTTCTCAGTTGTGTGCATCCTGGAAATGACAGCAGTGACTCACAGTTTTCTGAGTTGTGACACCTTATCGCTGTGTTTTAATCTCCTTTCCTTTGTAATGCTACAATGTGGATTTGGGGATACAAAGTGTGAGAATACAAAGTATTAATAAATTTCAATCAATTGTGAATTAAAAAAATCTAAAGCTTGGAATCAGTGTTAATTCCTTCCAAATGTCATCAGTTATTCTCCCTCCTAGTGATTGTTCACATGCCTGAGTACCGTACAATATCATTTACAAAACTTCATGGCGTTATCGCTCCTTTTAGGTTGGCCAAAAAGTTCCTTCGGTTTTTAAGTAAAAATAAAAGACACATTTTTCATTTTCACCAAGAACTTTATTAAACAACGTAGTCACCCTTTTGTTCCACTACCTTCTGCCATTTTGTCAGGAACTTCATAATTCCATCTTCCCAAAACTTTTGATCTTTTTGAGCACAGAAATGTTCCAGGTGCCTTTTATAGTCTTCCAGGGAATTGAAATTTTTTCCATTAAGAGAATTTTGTAAAGACCAAAATAAATGGAAATCCGAAGGTGCAATGTCTAGTGAATATGGCTGATGAATCAGAACTTCCCAGACAAGCTGTAACAGTGTTTGCCTGGTCATCAAAGAAACATGCGGTCTTGCATTACCCTGATGGAAGATTATGCGTTTTCTGTTGGCTAATTCTGGATGCTTTTCGTCGAGTGCTTCTTTCAGTTGGCCTAATCAGGAGCAGTACTTGTTGGAATTAATCGTTCGGTTTTCCGGAAGGAGCTCATAATAGAGGTTTCCCTTCCAATCCCACCATATACACAACATCACCTTCTTTGGATGAAGACCGGCGTTTGGTGTGGTTGTTGGCGGTTCATTTCGCTTGCCCCATGATCTCTTCCATTCCACATTATTGTACAGTATCCACTTTTCATTGCCTGTCACAATTTGTTTTAAAAACGGAACGTTTTCATTACTTTTAAGCAGAGAATTGCATGGGGAAATATGTTCAAGAAGTTTTTTTTTTGCTTAACTTATGTGGAACCCAAACATCAAAGCGATTCATGTAACCAAGCTGGTGCAAATGATTCTCAGCGCTTGATTTGAATATTTTGAGGATGTTGGCTATCTCCCGCGTGGTATAACGTTGACTGTTCTCAGTTAATGTCTTGATTTAATCGCTATCAACTTCAACTGGTCTACCCGACTGTGGAGCATCGTCCAGTGAGAAATCTCCAGCACGAAACTTCACAGACCACTTTTGACGCGTTCGATCAGTCATAACACCTTCTCCATACACTGCACGTATCTTTCTTTGCGTTTCAGTTGCGTTTTTACCTTTCTTGAAGTAATAAAGCATAATATGCCAAAAATGTTGCTTTATTTTCTTCCATCTTAAAACGGCTACACAAAAACTCACCAATTTTGATAAGTTTTTTTAAAAAATGCACACTGATATGACAGCTGTCACAATACAATCTAATAAAATTTTTCCAATTAAGTTAAAGGCTACTAAGTGCTACTAGAGCCATCTTACAGAAAAAACCAAACGAACTTTTTGGCCAACCCAATATTACTGATGAATTGATTGATTAAAAAAAATTAGCACTTTTTTTGCAGGCATGTGGGTTAATGCTAAGTGGTAAAGTTCAAACCCTGTGTGGTGGGGATGCAGGAGAAATGGGCCATGGACTTCATCTGGTGGGTCTTGGAAGACTTCTTGGATGAGGTGGGGTTTGAGCTTAGTCTAAAGGGTGAGTAAGACATTTACAAGGGTTTCATAAGGAGAGCGGTCATCTGGGTGGAGCATTGGAGATATAGAGATTCTCGGACCCAACCTCAGAATCTCAGGGGTGAGGCCCTGGTACGTATGGTTCTGACGTGTAACCGGGGCTGGGAACTCAGGTTTACTCAGAGACCAGAGAAAAGTCTGAAAGGCTGTCTCCGGGGCTAGGAGAGTCCAAGCCAGCTATTCTCCACCTCAGAAGAAGATCGAATAAGAGGAATTAAATGAAGCACAACAACTTGGTTTCCTCTGAAGATGAAGTTCCTGGATGTGAAGTTTGTTAAAGACACTAAGATTTTTACCCCATATGGCAAGGAAAGGCCTTCTTCAGAATCGGAAAGAAAATGCAGTTAAAACCAAACCAAAAAATGGGGCAGAATCTCATTTGTCTCAAATGGCCTATGCCAGGGGATGACAAACTTTTTCTGTAAAGAATCAGAAAGTAAATATTTTCAGCTTTATAGACCATAACAGTCTTTGTCACAACTATTCAGCTCTGCCACTGTAGCGCAAAAGCAGTGTTGGGTAATGCGTAAGTGAGTGAGCGTGGCTCTGTTCCAGCAAAACTTTATTTATGAACACTGAAATTTGAATTTCAATAATTTTTACATATTATGAAATATTATTCTTCCTTTGATTTGTTTTCAACTGCTTAAACACGTAAATTCTTATTGTTCACTAGAGCCAGGAGGTAGAAACAACCCAAATGTCCATCAACCGATGAATGGTTAAAAAAGAAATGTGGTGTATAAACACAATGGAATATTATTCAGCCTTGAAAAGGAAGGAACTCCTGTCACATGATGCACCATGGATGAACTTTTGACATTATGCTAAGTGAAATAAACCAGTCACAAAAAAGATAAATACTGTATATAATCCCACTTATATGAGGTACCTAAAGTAGTCAAATTCATAGAAACAGAAAGTAGAATGGTGGTTGCCAGGGGCTGGGGTAAGAGAGAAGGGAGCATTGTGTTTAATGGGGGGAGAGTTTCAGTTTTGAAACTTTTGAAAAGATTCTACAGATCAGTAGCACCACAATGTGAATATACTTAACACCCTACTGTACTGAACACTTAAAAACAATTAAGATGGTAAATTTTATGTTATGATTTTTACCACAAACATTTTTTTAAAAAGAAAATAGTTAATTCTTACCTTGAAAGTCATAGAAACGGGCGGTGGGCCTGCAGTTTGCCAACCTCTGGCCTATCGATGACCAGTCTGAGGGCGAAAAAGATGGTCCAAATCAATGCTTCTCAAATGTCCCCACTAAAAGTTCTCTAACAATGCAAAAGGGAGAATGCAGACTCCCAGTGGGGTCTTCCTGCAAGTCTATAAAATTATTTTAAATACTCTTTCAAATGAGGTTCATGAAATTTTTTGAATCCTAGTCCATAACACATGTTGTTTTAATGTAAAATTGGCATTCACTGTAAAAATCAGTAAAAACTGATGTTCATGCAGGCTCAGAGAGGGTGAGTGACTTAGTCAAGGTCACAGAGCTAGAAGAAATCAGTATGGGACTGGATCCCCAAATTCCTGATTCCAAATGTATACTTGCCACCTGATGGGCTGCCTTCCCATCAGGCTTTGGCTGTCTATTCCCAACTCCTACCCGCATCCCCCTCAACATTGAGGCAGTCTCCAAAGTACTGAGGCAAACCGCTTTTGAGTTTCTACCGAAATTCATCAATTCATAAGTTTAATACCATCAATTCATACGTTTCATATATTATTTGTTCTGCTGTGTTCTAAAATATTTTAGTTTGATATATTCTAAAACTCATTTTTTTCCTGTCCTATCTAATTATACTTCCTTATCCATCTGTATTTTTTTAAACCATCCACAGCATCCCATTCTGTTATACATTATGGAATGTTAAATTATGAGGGAACAAAGAGATTTGTTGTTTTTGTATACCCGACATCCATTTTCTCTTGTGGTAGATTATATTATTTGTTCAGAATTCTCCCTTTTTCCCTCCTTTTCCTTCTCCCTGTCCCATTGACTTTAGTCTTGGCCATATGACTTGCTTTCCCCACTGGGTTGTGAGTTGACATGAGGGTGTGCTAGTCCTAAGCAGAGGTTTTGAGAGGCTCCATGTGTCTCCACTCACTTCTCTGGAGCTCCTGCCCTTCCAGAAATCCACGTGTCCCATATTGAGCCCGTTCCTTCAGCTTGGGTCCCAGAATGAGAAAAACATGTGAAGCAAACATGAACCCAGCCAACCATGACCCATTTGTTGTTTAAGCAAGCCAGTGAGTGTTAGGGTTGTTTGTTACACAGTATTATACTAGCAAAACCTGGCCAATACACCCCTTCTTTTGGAACCAGGGTTTTGATTTTCTTCAGGAGACTCAGCCCCCACCTCCACTCTTCATCTGTAGGGTTTATTTGAGCTGATCCTCCTCCATCCTGCCCCAAGCACCCTCCAACACATCACACTGACTAACTCCAATCTCTGGTAAGATGTCTGCTGTTCTTATCAAAGCTGAGAGAGCCTCATTCTCTCTTGGCTAGCAGAAATGAATGATCCTGTCACCTGCTATAAAGGATTCCTGAAGAAATTTTACTCATAACCCATATAATCCTAACTCCTATCTGTTTTATAACAGAAGCATAAAAATAGTGTGGATCACACAACACTAAATGCCACATCTCTTGGCTACTTTTTTGATAGTGAGAAGGAAAGCACAAAAAACAAATAGCAGACATTATGAACTGAATGTTAATGTCTCCACTAAATTCATGTTAAAACCCTAACCCCCAATGTGATGGTATTAAGAAGCTGGGCCTTTGGGAGATAATTAGGTTTAGTTGAGGTCCTGAGGGTGGAGCTCCCATGATGGGATTAGTGCCCTTTATGGAAAGAGACACCAAAAAGTTTGCTTCCTCTCTCTTTCTCCTTCCACATATGTGTATGGAGGAAAGACCATGTGGGGACACAGCAAGAGGTGGCCCTTTACAAGCCAGGAAGAGGGCCCTCACCAAGAACCAAATCTGCTGGCACCTTGATCTTAGACCTCCCAGCCTCCAGAACTGTGAGAAATAAATGTCTGCTGTTTAAGCCACCCAGTCTAAGGCATTTATTATAGCAGCCTGAGCAAAGACAGCAGAAGCTGTCTTATGCAAGGTACAGAAGCTGCAGACACCTACAAGTAAAATTTGTTCCCCGTGCCTTGGGGAAGAGCAGTGTCAGCTCTGAGTTATTCATTCTAACAAAGAGCTTGGCATAGTGGTATGGACAACCTAAAACACCAGGAAAACTTAAGGAGGTCTTCATATGGTCTGGGAAACGCCAAGGCTGCCCATGAGTGTTTCAGGGGTGCCTTAGACAAAGGCATTTCTTCAGAACAATTAAAGCCTGATGAAAACATGTACACCTTTTCTCTCACATATTAGGATTCAACAAAGATTTGTTGTGAAGATGTACAATAAAAATCATGAAAGTCACTGGTTTAAGATATGCTTGGCTTTGGTATACACTTTTTAGATAAAGCCACACAGTGTTCTGAGTTGTATGTGTGAGATATTTTCTCCCTGAGAAGGAAAATAAAATAAGTTTACATTCTCCCAGTCCACAGCTGGATCATACAGGGACACAGAGTGAGCTCTGCTGAGTGACAGGAGAAGCCCACTAGGGATTAAAACAATAATCCCTGAAGTGTGAAATTAGCTGTGGAAAATCAGGGGTTGATAAACAGCCCTCTCCCCCATATCTTCTCCTTCTTCTCTACTCCCCTACCTTTCCCCCAGCCCCCCACACCTCATGTTTTCCCACCCTTCTCAGAGGTCTGGTGGGCCTTGTCCCACTTCTCACTGAACTATCCATGCCAGCCCCAAATCAAATGCTGCCAACTGGACTGTCCTGTGAGTCAGGTGCCCTGACCTGGTACTAACTAGAGTAAAATACAACCCTGCCCTTAGAGGCCCACAGTTAGTAATTAGTGAGAGATTCGTAAACAAATCATCAGAAAGGTTGCAGAAATAAGAAACAAATAAAAGTGGAGGAGCTCTTAGAATGCCATCCTTTGGAAAGCACTCACGCCCCCGGCTCCCAGGGAAGCTGACTTAATTGGTTTGGGTTGTGTATAGAGATCAGTAGTTTTCAAAACACTCCCCAGGTGATTCTAACTTTAGCCAGGGCTAAGAACCACCCCCGACGTATTGAATTAGGAACGCTGGCGGTGAGGTTAAAACCTGTGTTTTAACAAGCCCCCCACGTGATGCTGGTGCACGCTCAAGTTTGGGAGCCGCTGGTCTGCGCTGCTAAGGGGCGGAGGTATGGGAGTGGAGGGGGTCCAAAAGGGGAGCAGTTGGGGCTGGCGCACAGGGCTGGGATGAGGGACTCTTCCACCGGCACCCTCCTCCCTCCTCTAAGCCTCAGGGCAGTGGACAAGCTCTCCCGTCAGAGCCTGGCCTGAGCCCTTCGGGGTGGGCGGTCCTTGAGGGATAGTGTGTTGTGGAGTCCAGTTTTGAGAGCACGGAGCCTCCCTCGGAAGCCTCAGTCACTCGGCGCTGTGGCCGCTGCTCATTTCGCTCCGGAGTCCCTTAGCAGGCAGGAAAGGTTGGGCCTGTGGCGGGGCCATAGCGAACGGCCAGAAAGGGCTCTTCCTGGAGAATCCTGCCTTCCAGTTTACGGCTTCTCATCCTTTTCCCCAAAGTGGGCCCCCTACTCTGAGCGCTGGCTTTTTTTTTTTTTTAAATCCCAGACAGGAACTGTGTCCATCCCCTGACAAAACCCGTGCCTCCTTTTCTGCACATGCAACATCTTCTCATCCTAAGCAATCACACCCCCACCCACAAGCAAAGCAGCCCTTGGCCCAGAGCACCCGGGCCCCACTCCCGATGCCCCCTGGCCCTACAACTCTTCCGTCCCAGCTGACAGAAAACAGCGAGTCCAGCGGCCTCCCCACTTCGGGCCTCCCCGCCCAGACCGACCGACCGAGCAGGGCAAGACCCTACTGCTGGGCCCAGGGCGGTCCCCAGCACAGGGACCCCCGGGGGCAGAAGAGGGATCCCCCGTCTCGCCACAACCCAAGCTCAGCCCCTTGGCGCGCCGGTGGCGGCTTCTCTGCGTTTCTGGCCGAGCTGCCCGCCCCCCCCCGTGGGGAGGGGCTGCGGCCACGCGGAGTCGCCCGGGGTCCGGAGGCTCCTCCCCGGGGGTGGCCGAGCAGGAAGCGTGGAGCGCGGCGGGCGGGGGCACGGTGCGGGGCCCCAGGCGGCGGAGTATGCGCGGGCCTCGGCGGCCAGCCCCGGCGCACAGCCGCGGCCGGTGCGCGCGGCGCGGGGCGGAAAAGCCTGTTTACACAGACTGCACACCGCCTGGGGAATAATGCAGTAAAGGAAGTGAGCCGGCTCGGCCTGACTGCTCCAACTTCCTGCTCTCACACACACCAGAGGAAAAAAAAAAAAAAAAAAAAAAAGAGGAGCGAGAGAAAGAAAAAAAAAGGGGGAAAAAATCAGGATCTCATTACAAGAGCAACAGACCGTCTGCAGACGCCTGTCAGCATGGAAAGTCGGGGACTTTCGCCCGGTTCCTCCTAGAAATTCCCCCGAAGAAGGATCTTGAAAACTCCCCCGCATCTGGGTATGTAGTTGGGTCCGTGCCTGTTGCTCGGACAGTTGCAAAGTTTCGTGGGGCTTGGTTTTTTCTTTCTTTCTTCTCTCTGGCTTGGTGGGGGTGGGGCGGGTGGGCACCGCGTCGGAGGCTGCAGGCCCGGGGCTGGGGGCGGCCGCGGGGAGTGGGCGCAGCTGGGATGCTCCTGCGCCGGGTCCGCGCGCCGGCCCGGGGGCTGCGGCCACCCGGCGATGGCACACCCCGCCCTGGGCTGCGCTGTGAGCCGGGAGGAGGGGGCGCGCGGGGGAGCGGGCGGCGGTGAGACTTGGGGTCCCTCTGGGAGGAACGGTGACTGGAGCGGGCTGCGTGCCTGGAGGCTGGACCACCGCTGACCTAGCCGGGGCTGTGGCTCTCCTCGGGGTGGCAGTGGGCACCGACGGTCGAATTCAGGGAGAGGACAGGGGTGGAGAGGGGAGCGGAGGGCGTGGGGAGCCGAGCCGCGGGGCTGGGGGCCGCGTCCCCTCTCGCTCGGCAGGTGACCCCCGCCCGGGTCCCCGCCCCAGGCGCACGCCCAGCCGGACCTTTAAAAGCCGGTGGAGTCATTACTGGACACGGTTTTGGAGGAGGACCGGGCAGGAGGTGGTCTTGGAGCCCCCAGCACTTTGGGATGGGGCTCTTCAGCTTGCATCTGAATGTTGGCCTGTAATGCTTCCGTAACTTTTGGGGGGAGGAATTACAATTTTGGAGGGCTAAAAAAAAAAAAAATTAGAGGTCTCGGTTTTGTTACGTTTTCTGAACCGAATCGTCCTGAGGACAAGCTGCAGTTAGGCGGCGGATGGAGGTGGGAGAAAGAAATGTTATTTCAGAAACTGCAAAAGGGGCTTTTTAGAAGGAAAAAAAAAAAAAAGAAACGAGTGTCGGGAGAGTTTCTGGCTTGTCTGGAAACGGCAAGACTAATTGCCATGCGCTTCCGCTTTGAAACTGGCAGCAGACAGCATCTTGAAAATGACTCACTAGAGGAGCTCACAAAGAAACTGTGGTTTGCTCCTTCTCAGGTTTATGTATTTGTGCCTTTTACAGTTTCCTTTGTAGTGTTCGAGGGGTCACCCGCCCCTTCCCCGCCGGCCCCCTCCCACCCTCCCGCTTTTGGAAGTCCCTGGCGGGTCTTTAACTCCCCCCAGCACCCCGGCCAGGAGGGGGGACGCTGGGGGAGGCTGAGTTGTTTTTGGAGTTGGCTGGGGAAGAGGGTTAAAGGGATTCTGCTGCTGCGGGGGAAAAAGTTCCCTGAATTTTCCACTGGCTGCTGCAGGAAGAGAGAGCCCCTGTAGTCATTGCTAAGTAATGTCTGCACACACACCAACTAATCTCATTAGGAGTTTCCGCTGCTCGGCACAGGAGGGGTTTTGTGCAGCCACTGTCAGCCGGGGGAGCCCTGCGCTGGAGAGGGAGACAAGTTACGGCTTTATTTACTTAGAGGGGCAGCCGCCCAACGAACCTTTTCAGGGCAGCATCTTGAAAACTTTGAAGTCATTTTGGATTTCGAACTTACAGGTTTTTCTCTCCCAGGTGTGTGTGTGTGTGTGTGTGTGTGTGTGTGTGTGTGTGTGTGTTCTATTGCTCAAGCACCTCAAACACACCCATCCTCTCACGTCTGTGCTTCACTCCTGGCGGGGGAGGGCGGAGGTGACGAGAAACCAAGCATGTTCCGGGCATCTATTAATGAGCTCAAATTGATTTCTGAGCCCTACTGCCAAACAAAATACCCTCCGATCTCTCTCCCTTTTCTTCTGTCTCTCTGTGACACACACTTATTTGGGAAAGGTCAGTTATGAGTTTCAATTTATGGAGATTATAAAATTACAAATTGTGTTAGGAGGGCACGTGGGTCAGACAGTTAAGAAGACTGTCCCTAATTGTTTTTGGAGTTTCCAGTAATGATCCTGCCTGCAAAGACCCCTGATGGTCATTCTATGCCAAATATAGCAAAGGCCTTCTGGCCTTTTTTTTTTTTTATAAAACCTTTAAATGTTGGAAATGTGTAGAATTACTAAAAAGGGTAAAGAATTTTAAGGAACCTGATTGGAACTGTGGGGCTCCTTTATTGACAAGGACACTCTGCTCTCTTGAGGGTTTTTTAAGGTGTCCGTGTTTCTTTTCTGGTGGCAAAGCATGTCCTAAAAACAACCCAAACAGCCCGAGCAGGGTGTGAGTCAGTGGACGTGAGTACAGGATGTGCCTAACACCGCATCTGGTGCAGAGTAGATGCTCAATAAATTGTTGAAAGCTGTGAGTAGGATAACAGGAC
The DNA here is from genome assembly GCF_949774975.1 of Lagenorhynchus albirostris. Taxonomy (NCBI): domain Eukaryota; kingdom Metazoa; phylum Chordata; class Mammalia; order Artiodactyla; family Delphinidae; genus Lagenorhynchus; species Lagenorhynchus albirostris. The sequence goes on along the minus strand of NC_083105.1, from coordinate 25,099,045 downwards.
TTACATTAAATAGATAAGGAAAAAAGCTTTCCAAAGCCAACATCACTTTGCATGACTATTCCTTAAGGATGAAGGTTGTTAAGTATTCTCCTTTCAAGACTACATTTCCTTCAAAATAAAAAGGGGATAATTAGAGTTCTTCATTCCAATAAGTTATTATTTGGAATGAATAATGTTCATTTATAGCAATAGTTATCAACTGGGAGTAATTCTGCTCCCCAAGGGACTTTTGGCAGTATCTGGGGACATTTTGGTTGTTATAATCAGAGGGGGTTCTACTGGCATCTAGTGAGTAGAGGTCAGGGATACTGCTAAACATCCAGCAATGCCCACAAAGAATTTTCTAGCTCCAAATGTCAGGAGTACCCAGATTGAGAAACCCTTGTTTACATTAATGGTGATGACAACTTTGATACGCATTCATTCAAGGAATAGAACATTTAAAAGTCATCACTGGCACTTTTCTGCCATGTGACTAACACAGTGTGCATGAATTTTCTCTCTTTTCGGTCAGTAATATGTGTGGAATGACATGTAAATAATGACAGTGTGATGGTGTACCTTTGTGAGCTGAATGAGACCATCTCTGAACCTCACTCACTTGGTACTAATGCTTTTTAGACCAGAATGGCAACAGCCCACATGGGGGAGAGCAGCCCCATTTGAATTTTGAAGTTTGCTAAACATTTATTAAAGCCTTCCTCTTTTTCTTATTTAAAAAAAATTTACTAATTCAAACCTGGTAATGTACAATAACCCTGAGATCATATATTGAAATTTATATTTGTAATAACTTTTTAGAACTTTTCCTGAAATCGGTTTTAAAGGGCTTCCAGGCAGTGCGTATAAATTAAAATATTCCTTTCTTAGCTGTCACGTATCGGATTTTGTGCGCCCTGTGCTACCCAATTATGTATCTATAGGATTCAAAAAACCAATATGGTTGCAAAACATTACCTAAGACAAAACAAACCCAAAACACTTTAAAAATATTATCTAAGGATGTGACTTCCTGGAGTAAAGTCTTTTTTCGCTGATGGTGAATTACTGCTTACTAATTAACGGCTTTACTCCCTTCCAGTCCCAGGGAATGATTCAGCCATTTTCATGTTTCCTAGACCTGGGGTTCCTCATTAAACTTTGGACAGAGAACCCATTTCTTCTATTCTGGCTGTGACCTGGCTGTAGGCAGCTGGCTTCTGCCCCTAAGGGCCAGTACCTGCACATATAGATGAGCGGTCCTGGTCACTTATATGAAGGACTCCACTCATGGCAAATTTTTCTGTATGTTTAAGGCAAGAGTATTTTATGTTTTATTATTTATCCGTAATTCCCCTTTGCCTTTGTAGATTGATGACATATTTGAGATTACATTAGTATAGCAATATTTTCTTAAGGTTAGTTGTTTTTTGCTGTTACAAAAAATATTAATATGAATTATCTTAGGAAGATGCAGAAAACCACAAAGAAAAAAAAACATCTCCCATAATCCCTCTGTTAACATTTTGGTGTATATTTTTCTGGTCTTTTAAAATACATATACACACAGCTGCACATGCACACATAAAATTTTTAATTGGAGTCACACTATACTTTCTGTTTTGTAGCTTATTTTCAGTTAACATATCATGTAACACAGTTTAATAACTGGTACTAAGACCAAAATTACCACACATAGAGCTCGTATTTATTGATCTAATAAATGTGTTGACTCAACAGTGGATTGACATAATTTCTACATGAACTTGTTCAGTGTTTTTGTCTCTGTGGCTCCAAGTAATGTTCTAAGAATGCTGCCCTCTTGAAAGACTGAATTCATATGTGCTGTGCAGTTTGGGATTTTGATGAGTTTCTCTATGATTTAAGGATGAGTCATGATTTGCAGTAGAATATCAAGATGTAGTAAAAGGAAGTCCAGGGTGCGACACATCAAAGTAGAATGTTGAGTGATGAAAACAGAGAAACTAGGTTAGACCAAAAATACACCTTGAACTTCTCTAACTATAAAGGAGGGAGGAAGGTGCCTCTTGCACACTTGGTGACTCTTACTTATTACTGTTTCACTTTATATCAGTAAAGTTTCCAAACTTTGAAATTGGTATTTGAAGTAGATTTTCAGTTCAAGAGTACTATTGCCCATGGCCAGTTTGAACTGAGATCATGTAGCTTTTTGGTTGAAACCGTGGCAGTGAGAACATGAAAACTCCAGTTTTGCCACTTATAGTACAGCCCCAGTAAATTGAATTATCAGAGTGTGTGTGTGCGTGCGCGCACACTGTTTTTGTTTTATTTTTTATTAAGGTATAGTTGATTTACAGTATCATGCTAATTTTAGGTATACAGCTCAGTGATTCAGTTACACGTATACATACCTATATAAATTCTTTTGCAGATTCTTTTCCCTTATAGGTTATTACAAAATGTTGAGTATAGTTCCCTGTGCTATACAGTAGGTCCTTGTTGGTTATCTATTTATATATAGTAGCATGTAATATGTTAATCCCAACCTTCTAATTTATCCCTTCCCACCCCCCTTTCCCCTTTGGTAACCATAAGTTTGTTTTCTATGTCTGGGGTGCACCGTTAACAAATCCTAAGGGCCTTCAGTCTTTTAAGCAGAAATTTGACTCCCCATTATTCCTACCCACAACCAAAATGAAAATGGCCTTTCATCCATTACTGGAAACTTACATATATGTCAGCAGTTTAAAAATAAACTTTGAATTGATCATTTCAGTAAGTTGTAACTTGGTTGATTTGCCACTAGGAATTACTCACTGACCACTTTATGTGTTTTAATTTACAGTTGCTGGAAAGTAATTATTAAATTAGGAATTAAATGGGGTTATTTTATAATTGGCTGTGAGAGTTATTTGCATATTTTTAAAGAAATTAAGATGATGGTTATACTAATATATTCTGATCTGAATTCGGACTAAAATGAATTTACTCACATACATGCTTTAAAAAGAAGTTTTAAAGCACACAGTATCCTAAGTCTTTTTAAAGCTACCATACCTAAGAACAATTCCTAATGTTCCAGGTATAAATATGGGAGTGATGGAGTAGGTATAAAACACATGTATCTGATACCTTCTCTTACACTGTTTGGTGAGGTTAGGGGTCATTTACTCCAAACAATAGAATGAATCTGAGACTCTTGATGTCTTCTACTTTCTTTCACTGTTGTATAACTTATGTACATGAAACTGCCCAGATCTTAAATGTTATTGTATACACCTATGTAATCCCCACCCCCTACCTCTAAGTAGAGAATACTTCCATCACCCCAAAACATTCCCTGGCTATTTTTAATTGTATTACGGCAATTCCATGACTCTACCATGTTATTATACCCCAGAGCAGCTGGATAAGATACTGCAGTATTTTTATTTAATCTACTTGGTTAAAAATAAATCATCAGAAAGTGTGGATTTCCTCATCATCCAATAAGAGGAAAAATCCTTTCTACACTATTTAATATCACTTACACTAACCAAAAGTAATATGTATGCTGCGGGGAAAACGTAGATTCCCTTAAAACCAATTGTGTTTAGAGGATATCACTTAATGTCCCTGGACCTCAGTTTCCCTGGCTGGAGGGCAAAGTGGCTGGAGTAGAGAGGTAGGGACGATCCCTTGCATCCCAAAGCCCTATTCGTCTATGCTCTGTTCTAGAATAAAGAACTTGGATTCTTCTAGGAGTTGTGAAAGTGTAGAGCGAATGTTTGCTGTCATCCCCCAAAAGCTGACTTTGAGACATATACAGCAATTTTTAAAAACTCTTTTGGGGTAGAAAAAGGGATTCCCCTTAAGTTTCCCCTTCAATCCCATGTCGGCCCCTTATTGAATAAGGAACACCTGAGGGAAGGTCAGCATTAGCTGCAGTGCTTCCTTTCCTCCTCTTTTTGAGGTTTGTGACAGGCACCACTCATTTCTAAAGACGACTGCCTCGTTCTAGGGCAGTGACTGGGCAGAGACAGCGACTGTCTCCAGGTTGGGTGCTGAGCAGGCCCCAGGATTTTGATCACCAGGTCAGGTCCCTACTCTTTCCTCCTGATAGTCTTTGAAAATGCTGTCCATCTTCCAACGCTGGATCTGAGGGGTCCACATTTCCCCTCACCCCCTCCCTCTGGTCCCTTCTCCACCCACAAGCTAGAGCAGATCCGACCTTTTCGCTCCTCTGCTTACAATCTCCCAGTGGCTTCAGCTGGGATAGAGACCAAAAATCTTAATGTAAGCAGCATGCTGTGATTTAGGCCAACTACACTGGCCTTTCCTCAATTCCTCAAATGTGTAATGTGCCCCCTGGCCACTGGGCCCTTCTAAGTGCTGTTCTCTCTTCTGGGAATTCCCTCCAGGTCCTCCACTCCCATCGATTTCTCTCACTCCACTTTCGAGCCAGTGTGTAGTCATCTGTCAGGTCTCAGCTCAACCATCTCTTCCCTGGGGAAGCCTTTGCTGGTCCTCCAGGTTAGATCTCCCCAGTCATCCATCCCTGGCCTTCGGAGTCCTTGCCACAGGCTTTATTTACAGGTTTCCATGTTACCTGAATTCTCCCTCTGCAGATTCTTACTATCCAAGCACAGGTACCAGTTTCAGATACATATATCTGGAGATAGGGCTGGTGTTTCTCATTATTCATTAACATTCCTTATCCAGAACTCAGGAACCAAGTAGATTTGATAGCAGGCTACCCTTTGCTATCTGGAGTCACTGTCCAAACCCTGGAATTCATTAGATTCGGAAACTGAGGGATATCTGTGCGTGTATGTATCAAGATGTGTTTCCCATCTGTCTTGCCCATCAGTCTGTAAGCTCCCTCTGGGCTTCATCTGCTATTCTCATCCTTGTGTTTATCCCAGCCCTTTGTACAATACCTGGCATTCGTTGAGTTAAAAGCAATCTGAAGGGGGAAAACTTTGTCACCATAGCTCCTCTCCTTGCATTTTGCCAGTGGAATTGATAAAGCACCTTATTGCTATGCCTAAATCCAACTCTTTCCTAGACAGTCAATTATTTGAATTAATAAGAAGCATATTTCTTGGTTAAACCAAAGAGACAGCCAAGAAGATCCTGTATAGAGGATATATCATTTTCCAGAATTTTTGTCCAGATTTGTAGGAAAAGTGAATGTACAGAGATCAGGTGTGTTAACATCTGAGAGGACAAACTTTAGCCCTATTGTTGATATCAGTGTTATACTCAGAATGGTTGGTTAGCAGCTAGGTAATTTATAGGATAGTACTGCCTGAAAGAACCTCAATGTACAGTTCTTTCCATGTTAAAATTAATCGTTCTACAGCAAGGATCATAGTCCTTTATCAAGACTTCAGTTGACCACATTTTCATAGATCCCTTGGACTGAGTTCCATAATAATATTCACTGTTAAAACTGCTTCCTCACTTATACTAAAACTGTGTGTGTAGCTTTTGTCCATAACCTTTTATAATTAATAAATGACACTTCTGATCGAGTTTTAAAATAATGACACTGCCTGTGTGATGATGAAAGGATGAATGATTAAATACCTAAATTGTTTTTGGTCGAGGGCTAGATCTGCTGTTAATTTCAGCTGGGTTTTGCCAAGGAGTGGTTTGTTGATAGTCAAACCTTGATTAACCATAATGTGTAATTAAGCAGATTTTTTTTCTCCCTGCACTTAATTGTCAGAAGAGAGATTAAGACAACCACCACCACCACAACAGAATAAGCCCTAGAATTTATTCCAGGATGTGCTCCTGGGTAACTGTAGGGTCTGTCCGTAGGAATTAACTGCAGGGATTCCTGCGTTGTCTCCACCTGTAAGTTCTCATCATTTTCAGAATGGTGATCCTGGGGCCCAGAATGATCAGGATGCTCTGTTAGCTCTATTAGGCAAGGGGAAGGGCTGTAGATGTAAGAACAATTTCCTAGCACTAGTAGTTAAGAAGAATACATCTCTGGTTAATACTCAGTGAACTGGAAATGTAACTTCCCCCCTATCCCCTTACTGGAGTTTGGAAGGTTTGCATTTAGAGGCTAAAACATAAGCCATTGGTTGTTGGAGATAAGCATTGGCAGATGAGGAGTGTGTGTGTCTGTGTATTTGGGTGTGCCTCCACACATGTAGCTACAAGAGGAATGCATGAGTCTGAGAGAATGGGACAGTATGTGATCTCAGTTTTTGTTCCTTCTCTGTAGAGTCAGCCCTCTCATGTAAGATTCATGCCCCACTTCTGTACAGAGGATTAGAGCATAAAGGAATGTTTGCTAAAGCTCTCTATCCCAAAGAATCATTATTTCATTGTGAGAACTCAAGACAGAACTTGGATTTTTGTTACAGTTTTCAGGAGAGGAGAAAGCTCAGATGCCTCATCATTTCAGCAAACCCCATACAGAACATATAGGAAGGGACCAAACCATTTAGTAGTATTTGAAGACTGTATGTGGAGGCGGCTCCTTCATCTTCTTGTATGGTCTTGCGTTTTGAAATCCTCTGGAATCTAGAATTCATGAGTGTTGTGGGGAAGTTATTTTCGCTAATGTTCCTGCCTGTTTTTCAAGCTCCAGTTACTGACCATTTAGACCAGAGGGTGTTGGGTAGTAGAGCATGGCTGGGTTTTTTTGTTTGTTTTGTGTTTTTCTTTTTAAAAACATTTTAGGACAAACATCTCCACATTCTCCAAGTGACATTCTGAGACAGGGTTGGAACTGATTAAACCCCAGGCAGAGAGAGAGATGCTGTCACATCTGTGCTGAGCCTATAGAGGACGGAGGAATGCCTGCTGATGGGCCCACTTCACCTCTGATAGTCGAAGCAAAACCAGAAGCATCGCTCAGCCAGCCGCTCAGCATTCCTAACTTTGCTTCGTTCACTTCTTTAGGCTCTTTAGCCCTAATTCTCAATTCTGCGTTTATGACATTGAGTACTTCTGAAGAGAGTTAACAGTTTTTCAGTGTACTTGAAAAAAAAAAAGATCTCTTCTCCTGTTTTACTGTTTATTTTATTTATTTTTTGACCACACTGCGCAGCATGTGGGATCTTAGTTCCCCGACCAGGGATTGAACCCGTGCCCCGCTACACTGGGAGCGTGGAGTCTTAACCACTGGACCACCAGGGAAGTCCCCAACAACTTCTTAAAGTGAATTACTTTGATCACCAAAGTATATGATGTTAAAAGATGTCTTGAATCAAACAAAATGACCCAAGAGTACTTGGGCTCTCAAAAGCTCCGTGTCTCACTCTCAAGAGCATTGCCCTGCTTTGATTTAAATCAGAGCTGAACCACAAGAACGGCATCTTCCTCTAGGCTTTGCCACATCCTTTGTTTTTGTTTTGTTTTGTTTTTTTTGAACCTAAATATTAAGACCTACCAATTTGTCTTTAGGAAAGTAGAAACTTTGAGACCTTGATGTAGAAGATCGTACATGTACCGGATGATTAAAATACAGAAAGGGTGATTTTCTTGAGCAAAGGGGAAAGATCATCTAAAGCGGAAGCTGGCATTTGTTTTGTACAGTTAATATTTTCACGTGGAACAATTACTGGAAGAGTAAGCAGAGGAACAAGTTGTATGTGACATTTAAAAAAAGGGCTGAAGCCAACTTAGTGGAGGGCAGATTCCCGAATGGGAATTAAGGGCTGGGAGGGGGCTTTAGGTACATATCTGATGCTGGACGCTGATGCCACCAACAGCCATTCTTTTCTGTGGGATGCTTTTGTTGACTTCTTGAAGGAAATGTGCGTGCACAACATCAACCTGACACGAAAGGATGAACTCTCGGTCTTCCACTTGATGACAGTTTCAATGTTATTTTGTTCACGTATCCATTGCAGTCTGGGGGTTAATCAACAAGTTTTAAGTGTAATGTATTGGAGGAGATTGTTTAGTTTTGAAATCACTCACTGTCTATTTTTGCAACAGTTTTTTTTTTTTTTTTTACAAACAATTGTGCTCAACAGAAACAGCAAGATATTTTAAATGTGTTCCACTTACTGTAGTTTGTCTACAAGTCAGGCTAGATTTTAAATGGACGTTCTGTGAAAAACAAGATGCCTCTTGCTTGCTGTTTTAACTTAACCCCATTGTAGTTTTGCTTCACGTTAAAAAGAACTTTATTAGCAGTTATTTAAATTTAGAAGAAACTGCATTTTGGCACCGTACTTGTTATATGTAGCTAAACTTGATGCCTGTACAAAAATGTGGGAGAGAGATATGTATATGGAGACAGTAAAGCTACAGAAGGGAGAGTCTACCTTCATGACTTTAGATGCAGCTAAAATCCCCCACAGATGTCCACCACATGAGCAGGTGATGATATTTTGAAGTCTGCAGAGTCACTGTTTTTTATAGATCCCTTCCAACGTGAATATATTATCATACCAGATTTATGTATAAATGTGGAGGCCTAGCATTTGCATTTTGTAAACCATGCAAGAGTTTTGCCGAGAAGAGCACCGAAGAAAAGCGGTGATGCTAAAGTGACCACAGGATCTGGAAGAGTGCAGTTCTTTGCTTAGGTAACCACCCCTGGAAGGCAGCCTTAGTGCTTCTCCAAAATCCCTAAAGAAGGTGTCACACAAATATCAGTAACTCGTAACATTTTTGCAACAGTACTATATATAGTGGGGCCCGAAGACTAGCTAATGTCAGTATTTTCCAAATCTTGACATTTCCAGAAACCAGCACATTTTGTGAACTGTTACACTTCAGAAAAGGGGGAAAAAAGGTTTATAATACTATTAGCCATTTGCAAACTACCAGTTCAAATATGCTCTATTGTAACGTTTTAACACAGGTCATATATTTCTAAACAATATCAAGATCCACTAACTAGTATCATTTTCTATTTTTAAAAGACATGTAAAATGGTTTCGGTGGACTTATTCCAGGAAGAGGGAAAGATAGCTTTCCCAGGAGTGCTGATGTTAGGGACCATTTTCTTTAGTGACTTAAGCATCCAGACGTGATTGAAGAAATGATACTTTATTATTTTAAATTCTGTAGAGAAGACGAGAGAGTTCTCAGTTTCTCCGGGAAGACGACGACAGCTCTCTCCCTCTCCTGGCTGCTGCCAGGGCTCTCTGGGAAGGAAAGCTGGAGGGAGATGGTCGGGGTTTCCTATTGCTCCGATCCCGTTCCCAAGATCAGTAGCCTGATGTGTCGTGCGTGTGTGAGACGCAGCCGCTGGTGAAGAGACGTGTTCTGATGAGGGCATAAGTGAAGTAGACAGAGACTGAAACGACCTGTGGGAGGCTTTGGTCGGACAGGGGAGCAGAAGCGATGGTCACCATGGAGAGAGCTGCGGGGGGACCAGAGATAAGGGCCACAGGGGGAGGAAAGGCTCTGAGCCTTTCCCTCTGGGGGGACTGAGGGAGGTAGGTAGAAGTGCCTGCAGGTGTTGGAGGTGGCTCAGACCAGGTGTATTCAGACCAGGGAAAGGGAAAGATGCGCAGATCTTACCTTTCTGCCAGGAAATGACCGACGCTGCAGCTGGACTGGGACGCTGAGCACAGCTGTGCAGATTTCCCGGTCCCCACGGTCCCTGGGGCATCCTTCTGAGAGGAAGGGATGGTGTCTCGGGCCACACCTGACCCCACCCGGAACTCCTTCCTCCCTGGCCCAGTGTGTGTGCACACATGTGAGCGAGACAAGGCAGATGTGATGTTGACGATCATTTGTGTGGTTGGCGTTTAAGGAACGGCACCGAGGAAAAAGGGCACTATTGTGAAGCAAAACCTATTGCTGGTTGCCATTGAAGGAAAAAGCGCACTGTCCAGATTTTTAATTAGCAGAGCTTAGGACATGAATTTTCTTTTATTAAACGTGTTTTATCTTGCTTTTTTTTTCCTAATGTTTCCACTGGGTGGTGCTGCAGGAATTCCTACCTTTTGCCTTGGATCTACCCTTCCCAGAAAGACGCCTCCAAAGCATAATAGGAGGAAGTCCTGATTTAGAAAGATTTTACAGTTTCCACACAATAGAAGAGCTTGGAGGATGCTCTGGCAGGAAATGCTTCAGTTTCTGGATGTGGAAAAACTACCATCATTTTGTGTCATGCAGACGTGTTCTTACCGCACTGGGTATATACTTGTGGCCTTCTCCAGCTTATTATTTAGCACAGAAAAGGTTTCAAGTTTATCTGAAAGGTTATGGTTTCATTCTAGTAGAAGTGGCATGGAAGATTTCCTTTCTTTTCGATTTTTGTAAAACTAAACAAAGTGAGCAAATAAACATTTTCTGATGTGAAGGCAAAACCACAGATTTAAAAAATCTCTCTGTGAAGGCTTTATATGAAGCTGGAGGCATTATTCCATTTTTATTTTGAAGATCCCTTACACGATGTATTGATCAAAAGGATATCTTAGATTTTTACTTTTGAAATACTCTTAATTGTAAAAAGTCTTTGAGTTTGCTGACCTTCATGTATGGAGAGGGGATAGGGTTGGCTTTGCTTAAGAAGTTGAAACAGAAGTTAACATCCCTGCCTGAGGTCATGCAACTCTCCCCCCCGCCCCCCGCGGTACGTGGGCCTCTCACTGTTGTGGCCTCTCCCGTCGCGGGCTCCGGATGCGCAGGCTCAGTGGCCATGGCTCACGGGCCCAGCCGCTCCGCGGCATGTGGGATCTTCCCGGACCGGGACACGAACCCGTGTCCCCTGCATCGGCAGGCGGACTCTCAACCACTGCGCCACCAGGGAAGCCCCATGCAACTCTTTAAGGTCATGGCTACGATGAGAATTTATATGTTCTGACTTCCAATGTTTCCCCTTGCACACAGGATCGAATTTTATTAACATTAACAGTACAAAAATGTAGGTAAAAGATTTTCCATTCAAAGGCCTATGAAATATAAGAATCAGAGGTTAGTGTGTGTGGGGAAATACCCACTGGAAATTAGGGAGCTCATTAAACTGAAGCTCAAATTCAAGAACAGTTAGCAAGATCTTAAGTAAAGTTTTACTGAATGCAAAACACCTTTTTAAATTTTATGTGCGTGTCATGGGATGCCATGAAATCCCAAATATGGCTTTCTTAGAACCTGAAAGAGGGCTTCCCCAGAGGTGTTTGTTTCTAAAGGAAAAATTTTTAGCCCCTGCTGGGTGCTTACCAAGTCCCATCAGTCTTGTTGTTTCAGTGGGATCCCCATCCTGTCCCCGTTCGCAGTGCAGTGTTTCTCATGGTACGTGTCATTGTTACGTGAAATGCACGCAGGTTTGGGGCCCCACTCCAGGGCCGGCGACATCACCTACCTTTCATTTTCCACTTTCTTCCTCTTGTTCCACCATACAGTGTGCACACACCGAACAAGAGGATGAGTCTTTCCCGTTGAGAAGGAGCTAGGTTACAGAAGGCACAGCTTCTCACCTCCTGTCTTCATCAAGAGGCAACCTCGATTATTTAGCATTGGATGACACAGCTATGTATTTAAACCAATAGCAGATCTTTTTAAAGGGGAACCGGGTTTTTAAAAAAAGTAAAGGTGGGATGGGTTCAAATTTTCTTAAAAACAGAACCAGTTGGAACAACTGGAGTCACAGATGAGGCAAGCCAGAGATGAACAAGAAAACTTCCTGCTTTGATTTCTCATAGGAATGTTGTATCGCCCTCTGTGTTAAAATGGGACTTTTCTCTTAGTAGCAGTGAGATGTGCATATAAGAAATGAAGCCTCTGCTGGGGAAACTACGTGTGGTGATTAAGAAGCTGGACTTTGGAGCCACGTGCCCTGTATACAAGTCTCTGTTTTCCCAAAATACTCCCGTGGCCAGAGCGTCTTATTCTACCTTGTTAAGTCATGCAGTATCAAATTCAGATAACGTGTATCAAGTGCTCAACACAATGCCTGGTACATAGTAAATGCTCATCAAATGTTAGCGTTAAAAAAGAAAAGCTCCTATTTAAGTAAGTAATGGATTTTTTTTTGGTAGGAGCCCCATTCTTGAGAATTCCATGGACACTCAGTATTGACTGGTGGGGGACGATATAGCTAACATTTCCTTTAGAATGGAACTCTTTGAGATTTATAAATTACCTTTAGGATTTAGATATATCTTTTTTCCTCTACTAGAGAATGTTAGAGTCTCAGAAAGGGTCCATGGACCAAACACAGGAAGAAGATACTGCCCTGGGGATGAGTGTGTGTGTGTGTGTGTGTGTGTGTGTGTGTGTGTGTGTGTGTGTGTGTGTGTGTGTGTGTGTGTGTGTGTGTGTGTGTGTGTGTGTGTTCTCTGGGTGTAATTGTATGCTTTAGGTTGACCGTACGAGACTGCTGGTATTTGACTATTTTTGACCCATAAAAAAAATTTCATATGGTTGAACCTAATAGTTGGTGATATGGTTAAGAAACATAATTTGAAATAGCATCATAATGAGAGAGATTATAATGAAGAATGATTATATTTTATTTTCATATGTTATTTATCAAAGCCTCAAAAGTCAAAATTTGTCAGGCAGCCTTGGACCACTAATAATCATACTGATAAAACTTCTGTGTGCAGTATTATGAAGTAGTCTTGAATTTTCACTGGGGACTTATTAGTAGTTTTATCTCATTGAATGTATCAGTTTTCTAGCTCCATACTCTTTTTTTTTTTTTTTTTGAGATACGCGGGCCTCTCACTGCTGTGGCCTCTCCCGTTGCGGAGCACAGGCTCCGGACGCGCAGGCTCAGCGGCCATGGCTCACGGGCCCAGCCGCTCCACGGCATGTGGGATCTTCCCGGACCGGGGCACGAACCCGTGTCCCCTGCATCAGCAGGCGGACTCTCAAGCACTGCGCCACCAGGGAAGCCCTCCATACTCTTTTGATCCAAATGACTACTGTTAGGAGAATTCGTTCAGTATTTTTTTCCACGCTGAATTCATATGGTTAATTACTCTGGGGAAGAAAAAAAAGTCTCAGTGAGTTTCCTTGGGCAATAAGAGTAGCAGTGTTCTTACAGAAAGCAGAGTTTGGCCGTCGTGTTGAGGGTTAAAACAGAGCTGACACACAAGGCAAAATGAAACCAGAGCTGCAATTACAAAGTGGGACAGATGTAGGAGGCCAGGTTTCCTGTGGCCCATTTTCCAGTTTCCTGCCTACAACCTGCAGAAGAGGAAGCCAAATGTTACCAAGTATGAGAGCTGAAAGGGGACGTGCTTCAAGCCAGAATTAAGATCCTCACAAACAACACAGACAACAAAAACAATTGCAAAGAAAGTGAAGGTTCGGGTTTAGTCCAAAAATGTCTGGGAAGGAGCAGCCCATCTGTTTAAAGAAAAAGCATTGTCAGCAGAGCTTGTACTTCTCTGTGAGACTCCATGGGGGCACCTGGGGTCTGTCTCAGGTTGTAGGAACCTCTGATTTTTTACAGTCCTAATCATCTTTCAAGACATCTGCTTTTTTAATACCATTGGTTACCTGGAAAGATTTTCCCTGCAGTGCCCAGAGCTTCTGAGTCTGTTTCCCGGGCATGTTGACATACAGGGGAGGTGGATGCGAGTAACTGACTGGCTGTAATGAACTACAGCCCCACTTTGGGAAAGCTGGGTGACCAGTTGGCCGCTTTGATCTAGCAGGCTTGTGTTCCTTTAACTGCTTAATAAAATTATGTCTGATGCTTTCAAGGAAGAGATTAAATGGAGATGTGTACATATGTGGAGGACTACAGATCGTACACTATTTGTGTGGCTACCTGATTGTGAGCCATGTGGAGAGATGATGGAGAAGTGGACAAGTCCATCTTTCTCCCAAGGAAAAAAAGAGAAGAATAAAATTCTACTGTGTCTGGGCTCTTTAGCATGTGATAGAAGTCTCTGAAGTCAGATGTTACAAGAAATCGAGATCCCAAGAACTTGAGATTCACGGCACACTTTTTTATTGAATGCCTGTGGTTTGCCAGGTGCTGTGTTGGAATTGCTGGGTGACGCTGATGGAATGATGGCTAACAAGAAATAGCTCCATCTGTGGGAGCCTTGTTGAAAGGTTCATAGAAGGCACAGATGCAGGCAGCATCTAAGCCTTGTTGAAGGCTCACAATGTTCAGGGCACTGTGCCCAGCTGCTCCCATACACTATCTCTTTCAAATCGACTTGTTTCTTTCAGGTGCAGAGAAATAGGTGGGTGCTTCTGGGACAACCATTTATTATTTTTTTTAACCCCGTGGACCGATCACCACCTCTTCTTCTGGCCCATGAAGAGCAAACTCAGTACCAGGAACATTAGGAAGTTTTGGGATATTGCCAAATTAGGGACCCAAGGGGTATCCATGTGAGGCAGCCTAGAGTGAGAAGAGGCCCTTTCCCATCTGCATGTGGGCCTAGCCTGAAAATGTGGGATAAGATAGGGCTGGATGTGCAATCATGGGGTGGGGGGGAATGGCCTGCATATACAGATGTGGGAGGAAGTAGAATGGCTGGAATGCACTTTCCCAGCTGGCGTTAATGTGGCCATCCAGTTACTTTTCCAAAGGAAATTCACCCATGTAAAAGTCTCCAACAAACCAGTTGAACTGCTTCTCATTTACCCACAGAGAACAGAGTTTCAGAAGGAAGGAGGGGTGGATCACACAGTAAAGGGCAGATGTTGTTATTACAGTGGCTATCACTGATTTCCCCGGAAAAATCTTTCTCTGTCCTCAGATAGAGGAGTTATTTGAAAAACCGGATTTGAAAAACATTGTGAACTCTAAAGGGTAAAAAAGTAGGCTGAGCGATGGCTGCTTTCCCTCTTTTCCTGTTCACTCTGCTCTTCAAAGCATGGACAATCTGTAGATATTCACAGAATGAATGAGAATATAAACATTTTTTAATAGATAAGAGAGCTTTGAGGGACATGAACTTGGCCTCACCGATTAGCATTTTTTTTTACATGCAGTGTTTGACAATAATTAAGATGTCTTCTGAAAATGTTAATAATCTTAGTTTCACCTTCTCAAAAATAACAAAAAAAAGACTTCAGTTTGTGCTGCTTAGTTACCAAATATTAATCCTTATTGACTTGGTGCCCTAAAATTATTCTGTGCTGAGTTATCGCAGACCACAAATAGTACAAATTGTTGTTTTTCAATTCCTTGCCTTAAGTACAGGTGTTTGTTTTTGTTTGTTTTTAAAAAATATTTATTTATTTATTTGGCTGCTTCAGGTCTTAGTTGCGGTACGCGGCATCTTCGTTGAGGCATGGGGCATCTAGTTCCCTGACCAGGGATCGAACCTGGGCCCCCTGCATCGGGAGTGCGATGGTTCCTGACGTTTCTCTTGGACGCTGATAACATAACAATACAGAAACTCTCAATAGATGTTGCTCTGGACAGAGGAATTGGACTTCAGAGAATTTTCAGTACTAAGTGTTCAAATCCATATTCACTTCTGTAACCGTGCAGTTTTTAACAAGTAAAAAGACATGAACTTGGAGCACCTACTTTGTTTATTTCTTACACAGGAGTTTTTCTCCTTTCCTTGGGCTCTCTCGTTTCTGACTAATTGGTGTTTTTTTTGTTTTGTTTTGTTTTGTTTTGTTTTTTGCGTTACGGGGGCCTCTCACTGTTGTGGCCTCTCCCGCCGCGGAGCACAGGCTCCGGACGCGCAGGCTCAGCGGCCATGGCTCACAGGCCCAGCCGCTCCGCGGCACGTGGGATCCTCCCGGACCGGGGCACGAACCCGTGTCCCCTGCATCAGCAGGCGGACTCCCAACCACTGCGCCACCAGGGAAGCCCCTAATTGGTGTTTTTAAGTTGGCTAGTTTCTCTAGTTCCCACAATATGTAGGATTTATAAAGATAATCTGACCCCCCTCAGGCCCCACCTCAGTGTAACTTAAAAAATGAAACCAGAAACATGCAAAGAGAAGTGTTAGGTTGCCACGGATATAAAGAAGAGCAAATAAGTGGGCTTTTCAGCTTCTAAGAATGGAAGCAAAAACCTCACGCTTTGCGTACATGCTCTGTGCAGTCCCGTCTCACGTTATGATGTCTGGCGCCACCTTGTGGCAGATAGAATGCCTGCCTCCAAGGAGAGGAAAGCAACTTCTATGAGGGAGGAGGCGGCCCGAGAAGGGGCCGGGGCAGGACTAGGTGTCGGGGGATGGGGCTGAAGCTTAAACAATTTGGGGAAATCCTCTTTGTACAGGCCCCCACCAAGCTATAAATACATAATCCCTGGGGCCCCTAGACTTGTGCAAGGTGGTGGTCCCTGGGGCATTAGGATCTACCATCAGCTTCACTGGGAGCCCTCCTGGCTGCAGGGTGACATGGTGGTGATGCTGGCGGTCATGGGGCAGGGCTAACTCTCCTGGCAGCCTGGCCGCTGCTGGAGGCTTGGTGGATTTTGAAGCAGCACAGTAACCTCTGGACTTAGTCGTCGTTGTTGTTTTAATTGAGGTAGAGTTGATTTACAATATTAGTTTCCAGTGTACAACAGAGTGATTCCAAATTTTATAGATTAAACCCTATTTATAGTTATTATAAAACATTGGCTATATTCCCTGTGCTGTTCCTTGTAGCTTATTTATTCTGTCGATGGTTGTTCAGCAGTTAGTTGTGATTTTGGTGTTTTCGTGAGGGGGGTGTGCTCACGTCCTTCTACTTTGCCATCTTGTCTCTGCCCCACGCTTATTTATTTTATGCACAGTAGTTTGTACCCGTATCTTGTCCTTCCCTGCTTCCCCCTCCCTCCTGGTAGCTACTAGTTTGTTCTCTGCATCTAGGGTGGCCTTTGTTTTTCAGGCACAAGCTGGAGGTTGTCTCTGGGTAGATCGCAGAGCCGTTTCATCCAGGCCCCTACACTGAGCCTTGCTTTTGCCTTTGCCATTGCTGACCCCCACCCCGGCCCTGCCCACTGCGGGGAACATCTGCCTCTGTCCTCTCACCCTTTTCTTTTTTAAGGTGGGAGAATATTCTTCTCTTGCCTTCTGGCCTGCAGAACCTCAAATGCTCTCCTACCCAAGACTCACTCCTGAGGACACAACTCAGTGAATTGTAAATCTGTACCAGAACCTGGTTTTTAGGACCCAACAGAAGCTAAATGTTAGCAAGGAAAGGGGAGAAATTCTGGGCTTGCTCTCTGGACAGCAGCAGTTCCGTAACTCTAGCTTTCAGCTTTTGAAGGAGAGGGTTTGATCAAATCCTCTCACCCTTTTCAAATTTTCCTCACCTTTTGTTTAAGGCTGTGCTCAAGCTGACTCTTCTAGAAAGCCTTCTCTAGCTAGTCTGACCCTAATCCTGATCCTGATGTGACCTCTATACCCTTGGTAGGAGGCGGTATAACAGAGTGGCTAAGGGCATGGGCTGTGGCCTATACTAACCTCAGTTTTATTCATTCATTTATTCGACAGATGTTTCTTGAGCACCTACTATGACCCGGCAGTGATCTAAGAGTTAGGGCTGCGTCAGCAAGCAAAACAAAGTTTGGGACTCGTGGAGTCAACATTCAAGAGCAGTGCTTTTCAAACCATCTGTGGAGAAGGACCGGTGTTTTAAATTTCCAGTACATTGTGGACTGATAATTTTGGATACCATAAAAATAAATTACTAGGAAAATAAAATTAAAAACAAAGATACCAAAATACAAGCCCCCAGTTTTTATTATAGATTAGGCAGACGTAAGATTATATTTCAATAAATAAGAATAAACATAATTGGGGAAATAATTACAAAAAGCTACATATTCGGGGCTTCCCTGGTGGCGCAGCCTGCGGACTGGGGGGACACGGGTTCGTGCCCCGGTCCGGGAAGATCCCACATGCCGCGGAGTGGCTGGGCCCGTGAGCCATGGCCGCTGAGCCTGCGCGTCTGGAGCCTGTGCTCCGCAACGGGAGAGGCCACAACAGTGAGGCCCGCGTACCGCAAAAATAAATAAATAAAAGCTACATATTCAATGAAAATGCATATAAAGGCAGTTATATAGAAGATCACTATTCATACTGATAACTTTTGTCGTTCTGTAATTTTAGCCAAAGGAAAAAGTCATAAGTGAAATAGAGATTCCCTGTATTAAATGCCTATAAGCACACTTTAAGCAAACACCATATTTATGAATACTTCGCTTTTCATGTAGGAAAGTGTTTAGGTTGACTAATTAATCTAGGTTGGATAAACAGTGCTACTTTCAGGAGACGAGGTATATAAACTGTTTCTGTGTTTTGTTTTAATTACACTTGAGAGAAGCCCGTCTCACGGAGGTATGTTGACCAGACAGAAAGAAGAGATTTTTAAACCCATTTCGGCAAACTCAGGATATTCGTTTTTTAACTTTCATCTAAAATGCAGCAAGTTTGCTGAATTTTAAACTCCATCTTCATTCCTTCATTAGTTGCCAGTTCCAACAGTTTATCCTGTAACGTAATACAGTTACAGTTAAATCATCTTTTAATGAAACCCATGAATTCTAGATTTGTATACACTTTGGGGTTACAGTTGAAAAACTAACCTTGAACATCACACATTTTAGCATTGTCCTTCTTCATGTTTCTGACTATTCCATAGTTTGTGCTGACCAGACAAGCCTACTGATCACATACTTGGATGTGGTGACAATGACAAATGGCAGTGAAGTCTCTAAATATTTACTCTCAATTCCTATACTTAACATACCATGGACTGGTGACCAACAGTTTGCACTGATGTTGGCCACACAGAGAGTAGACTGTGCTCTTCCACAGTTGGGCCTCAATTTCCTCATCTGCAAGGAGGGAACAGTAATTTTACTTAACTCAGAGGGCTGTTGTGGGAATTCAGTGAGATAATGCAAAGTGCTTGGTATATGGTAAAGGCTTAATAGATAATACCCAACATGTACAGAGAAGACCAAGAGAAGGCTCTTATAATCGGAAAAGACAGATTAATGAATGAATGATAACACTGGAGGACAGACTATGATAAAGTGCTGTAAGGACCCCTGGGATGAGTGTGTTCACATGAATGTGTGAGTGTAAATTATGTCCATTTGGGAGGACCTTTTGATCTTGTCTGTCCTGCACTTTGTACTTATTGTTTGAGGCACCTGACTTAGCACGAGGATGGTGACTGCATTTCACTGTTCCCACCCTGTTTCACGAGCGTTGGCCCTGTTTCTGCTCCTGAGGAGTGGAGGGTGTTCAGCTCCCCACCACCACCCTCAGTGGAAGTCTGCCTGGCTTTAGCTAGTTAGTGTGCCCAGAGCATTGGTGGCTGGTACCCTTGACCCGAGGGAGTTGCCAAGGCTGTGATAGGGCCACGTGGCCTGACGGCTCTCACATGGGCCAAAAGGTGCACCAGCGATGATGAGAGTAATCAGTATATACAGTCTGTAGCATCCTTTTCTTTGAACCTCTATCCAGAAATTAAAGGATGAATCAATGATACTATTTGCATTCTTTAAAAACAAGGAGTTGAAAACACAGACGAGGGTGGAAAGTAACCGCTCGGAGTCTGCCTAAGTGTCCCTCCAGCTCTGTGCCCGTGGACAAGCTCTACACTTGGACCACCTCCACCACGACCAGCCCAGGGAATGGACCCAGGTGGGCTCCATCTTCATAAGCAGTGTTGTCATGGCTATCCCTTGGGTTGTCGTTTTAGAACACTTCTCTTTCTTCTTTCTGACCCAACAGTTCTCATCTACTTGACTCCCTTCCCTGCTCCAGGGGCACAAGATAGATGGGGACAGAACTAGCTCCAAGGGAAGTGTGAGCACTCAAGGGCCATCTTTGCTGGGGTCACAGCAACTTGGAGGCCTCAGGCTAAGCATTTTAAACCAGTGTTTCTTAAGCTGAAGGCAGCAAATATGTAATCAGGGATCTGAGTTTTCTGCCAGAATTTTTTTTTAAATCTGTTCTTCCATTTTTTAAAAAATTGAAGTATAGTTGATTAACAGTGTTGTGTTAGTTTCAGGTGTACAGCAAAGTGATTCAGTTATATATATATTTATTCTTTTTCAGATTCTTTCCCATTGTAGGTTATTACAAGATATATTTTTTAACATCTTTATTGGAGTATAATTGCTTTACAATGGTGTGTTTCTGCTGTACAACAAAGTGAATCAGCTATACGTATACATATGTCCCCATATCTCCTCCCTCTTGCATCTCCCTCCCACCCTCCCTATCCCACCCCTCTAGGTGGTCACAAAGCACCGAGCTGATCTCCCTGTGCTATGTGGCTGTTTCCCACTAGCTAGCTATTTTACATTTGGTAGTGTATATATGTCCATGCCACCCTCTCACTTCATCCCAGCTTACCCTTCCCCCTCCCCGTGTCCTCAAGTCCATTCTCTACGTCTGCGTCTTTATTCCTGTCCTGCCCCTAGGTTCTTCAGAACCTTTTTTTTTAGATTCCATACATATGTGTTAGCATACGGTATTTGTTTTTCTCTTTCTGACTTACTTCACTCTGTATGACAGACTCTAGGTCCATCCACCTCACTACAAATAACTCAATTTCCTTTCTTTTATGGCTGAGTAATATTCCATTGTATATATGTGCCACATCTTCTTTATCCATTCATCTGTCGATGGACACTTAGGTTGCTTCCATGTCCTGGCTATTGTAAATAGAGCTGCAGTGAACATTGTGGTACATGACTCTTTTTGAATTATGGTTTTCTCGGGGTATATGCCCAGTAGTGGGATTGCTGGGTCGTATGGTAGTTCTATTTGTAGTTTTTTAAGGAACCTCCATGCTGTTCTCCATAGTGGCTGTATCAATTTACATATTACAAGATATTGAATATAGTTCCCTGTGTTATACAGTAGGTCTTTGTTATTTATCTATTTTATATATAGTAGTGTATATCTGGTAATGTTCTTTCATTTTTTGATGATAGTCTTTAAAAAAAAAACTCACATAAATGTATTCCAGGTCACCTTATAAAGGATAGTCACCAAATAGCTGAACATTCTCCCTTGGATTTCAGTGCCCGTATTGGAGTCGCTGCCTAATGAACAAGGAACCAAGGTGGATACAGTAGCTAGATGATGCCTTTGAGCTAGGTGAAGGCCACGTGTCCTCACAACGTGTTCTATGCAGAGGTTTCCCTGTTGCTTAAAAAATAACAGGAAATATTTGAATAACACTTATTATGTGCCAGGTGTAGTTCAAGTGCATTCTTAGTAACTCATGTAATCCTTGTAACCACCCTGTAAAGGAGATACTTTTATTATCATCATCCCCATTTTCCTTATGGGGGATATTGAGGCACAGAAGGGTTAAGTAACTTACCCAAAGTCCCACAGGCAGACAGGACTGGTACTTGCATTTGAACCCAGAGAGTCTGGCTCTGAATCTGCTTCACCCATTATGTAACCTTCCAAGTAGACAGAAGTGGTTCACCCTCTCGCCTGCTGCAAGCTGTAGAAAATAATTGTGCTTCCATGAAAAACTGCATTATCTAGTCTCTAGAGAAAAACCCCTTTGGATGATGTGATTCTGATTTTATGGAAGCTATTTTATAATCCTGTTAATTATAGATAACTGATAGCAAAATAATTATTGTCTATAGATATGCAAATTCTATTCTATCTTATAGTGTTCAGTTGATTCCTCTCTCACCCCTATTTGTGCATTCATTTCAATATTCCTAATTTATAAATGCCTTTATTATTCAGATTCTTTTTTGAACTCGTTAGAACATCTGCCAAGTTCCTGCTTGACTAATGAGTGAAATAAAATCTTTAACATGTCTTCATTTTATATCTGTAGGAGAGCCATGATTTCACCCATTTTGAAAATTATTTTTTAAGTTATTTCTCAACTCTTAGTTTCTCAGTGAGGCCTTTCATGACCTTCTGCTCATACACCCCAGGCTCCCCACCCCCTTATCCTGCTCTGGTTGCATTTCCCCATAACACTATTCTTCCAACATACTGTGTATTTTAATACACATATGTTTGTTGTTTATGGCCTGTCTTCTCCCTTTGGAATGTAAGCTCCATGAGGACAGAGGTCTTCACCTCCTTTGTTCTCTGATGTGTCCCAAATACCCAGAGGGTGTCTTGGCATGAAATGGACACTCAAAAAAAAATTGAAAAAAGTGAAGAGAGAATTGGGTCTCTCTCCTCTTTGTAGGGTATAATCATATAAACACATCTTACTCAAAATAACTTACATTGCCATAACCTTTTTGTTGGTTGTCTTTCAACAAAACATCATGTGTTATACACAGAATTAATTGTTAATTCGAATAGGGTGGGAGCAGTCTTATTTGTGAATTTTATCTGGCTGTATAGGAACTATAAACCTTGAGGTGTTTATATCCATTTTTCTTCTTTATATTGAAGGGAGACTATAATAAAAAAAATTAGTGAAAATGATTTGTCAACATGGGAACATAATACACATACCTCTTGCTCCTTTGAAAGGAGGTGTGTGTGGCTTCCCTGGTGGCGCAGTGGTTGAGAGTCCGCCTGCTGATGCAGGGGTCACGGGTTCGTGCCCCGGTCTGGGAGGATCCCACATGCCGCAGAGCGGCTGGGCCTGTGAGCCATGGCCGCTGAGCCTGCGCGTCCGGAGCCTGTGCTCCGCAACGGGAGAGGCCACAACAGTGAGAGGCCCGCGTACCGCAAAAAAAGAAAAAAAAAAAAAAACAGGTGTGTGTATTATTCAGATTTGACAAACTCTTTAAAATGATCTAACTGTGCTCCACAGCGGCAAGATCTAGGCTATAAATTACAAAAGAAAAGGAGCAGTTGGGGCAAATAGCAGGTAGCTTTGTTCTCTGGAGAGGCCTGGATGAGGTCTTGCCAGCTGCTGTGACTGTGGTCTTGGGTTAGTTCCAACAGAAGTGGTGAGAGAGAGACCATCCACAGCAGGCCGCGGGATTGAGGGTGCAGGCAGCGGGGTGCAGAAAGTATCTAATGCGGAAGGACACCTCTTCCTGTGAGAGCAGTGATGCTTTAGAAGTGGATCCTCCTCAATGTAAACGTGCAGAGTTTGATTTTGCATTAAGAATGGCATTACAAGCACTATAGAATTTAAAGAATCAATCAAAAAAATTAAAAAGGAAAAAAATAGAATAGAATCATGTGCTTTCTATGAAATGAAAAATAATTTAAAAATCGTCAGTTGATGGTTTTGCAGCTATCGTATCATTTCATGAGATTTTAAGATTTCAAAGGATCATGTGTTCATATTGAAAATTAAATTTTATCAACTGTAAAAAAAAAAAAAAAAAAGAATGGCCTTACAATACCTGATAAAAAAAAAAAAAGAATGGCCTTACAATACCTGATAAAATTTCATCCATTCAAAGTAAGGTCCGGGGAAAAAAAAAGCAGCATTTTCTAGGTAGCCAAAAATTTGATTTGGGAAAATTTTTTTGATGAATAGCATTTCTTTTATGTATTCTGTGTATTTTAAGTGGAGATTTGTGGGAAATCGGCTCAGTGAGGCTAGGCTGATGAAATATTTTAACTTAAAGCAGACCGCGGTTTGTATAATAACATATCAAACAAATCTCAAGTATCAACACTTTCTTGAACTTTTTATTTAATAAGAGCCACAGGATGTTGTCTGAATTACACACATTCCTTATGATGGCAGCCCGATAACTGGGACTTGATTGTACCCACATGTTAGGATATAGGACTTTATTAAGGATTCTAGGCATCAAGGAATTTAATTAATTTTTAATTAAATTAAAAATTAATTTTCTTTAATTAATTAAAGAAATTAAATTAATTAAAGAAATTTAATTAATTTAATTAATTAAAGAAAAATTAATTTTCTTTAATTAATTAAAAAGAAAAATTTTCTTTTTAATTAAATTAAAAATTAATTTTCTTAATTTTTCTTTCTGGTGAGAGAAATCTTCATTTGGATGAATTTGCTAATATGTGTTGGTGGTTACGGGGGAGACTGTATTCCCCAGTCACGATGTTAGACTCTTTTTCTTCGCCAACGTCCGGGAGGGGGCAAAGTTTGTAGCTGGCAGAGATGTGTCACAGAACGTTGAAGCGTGATTGTATGTGAAGACAACTGTGTAAATGATGAAACTTAATCATAGTTAAAATAAGTTAAGGTGGGAACTAAAATCAAAGAAACAGTGATGGCAGGAACCGCAGCAGTGACGTCAGCTGGTGACCCATCCCCCCTCCGCCCTCCTGTTTCCCTCCCTCCCCGTGTCCCCACTCCCCCACGTACACTTGCCCGTTTCCATCACACCACTGGCTCCGGCCAGAGAGGATGGGGGCATCCAGCGCCACCCTGGGGGCCCACTGTCTCCCAGAATGACTTCTGCCGAGTGTAGAAGGGGATGCCAGATGTTTGTAGATGCAGTACGCTCACAGGGAAATATTTTTGAGACTCGTCTCTGAGTAATGTGTGGCCGGATTTCTAACAGTAAAGATTGGTGTGACTGCACACCCGTTGAAACTGGTGGACCCACCAGGGTGGAGGAGAGGCCGAAGAGCTGGAGAAGGAGAACGAGGCCCTCAGCACCGACTTGACGTGCTTTAGGCAGAGGTGGCTTCATGCCTTAGTCAGCCCTGTTACTCACATCCACCCTCTGACGGATCCTCCCATCCGCAGCCGTAGCCTGGCTCTGACACCTTGGTGTGGGAGAGTAAGGGGGCAGAGGGGTTGTTCCTCAGCCCACCCAGCCTCACCAAAGCTCTGAGTTTGTCGGGGCAGCTCTGTGATTGCTAGCTTTCAGCTCGTGCCTCCCCTCAGCCCAGTTCATTTATTCCAGAAGTCTGGGAGGGCCCTAATGAGGGGGTCCACATCCCCACCATTTGCTCCTCTGCCTTTTCACTTTCTACTCTGTTATGTCTCCCTTTTCTTTCCCTCTTTCCTCCTTCTGCCTTTGCCGTAGGCCGTGGCCATCGCACCCATGGTCATTTTTGTGGCCCACTCATAACCCTCTGAGTAAAGATGTGATCGGGCAGTCCCCCTACATAGCATGCTTTCTCGTGTCTAGACACACCTCATGATTGTGAATGTAAGTTTACAGCGTAAAGATAGTGCACTCCAGCAAAGAGAGGATTATTTTAGACCAAGATGTCGGGCACTGTAATTGTCAACTCTTGCTACAATGGTGCCGCATAACAAACAGCCCCGGGAGTCACTGGCAAACAGCAGTATTTATTTTCCTCATTGGTTAACCTCAGGGATGCTGCTTCAGACTGTGTGTTGTGGGACTTGGCTCCAGGCTTTTGGTTGAGCTCAGGCTGGCTCCGCGCGCCTTTCATTTTTGGGCAGCAGCTTCACGGCAGTAACAGGAGCACAAGAGGAAAAGTGCAAACGTGGGAAGCCTCTTAGACCTCAGCTGAGAATTGGCACATTGTCATTTCTACTCATCATTCTATTGGCTAAATCAAATCACGTGGCCAAGCCCAAATTTCAGTGGGATGGGAAGAAAGTACTCCACCCGCTCTGGGGCACTGCTTCATGGTCACTTGAAAGGGAGAAGGGGTGAAGAATGGAGAACATTTATCCAGTCTACCATACAGGTCCTCATCATTTATGCCCAAGGCACATGGCTCTGATACACGGGCTTGGAACGCCAAGGAAAGGGATTCCAGGAAGCACAAGAAGCTCTGAGGAGTCCTGGTTGGTAGAAGCACTAAGTGTAAAACAGATGCAGGTGTTTACGTCGTCCTCCTGTCCCATCTGGAGCAGGATGGCTCGCGTCAATTAAAGGTGGGGGAGGTGCAGGTGGCCGACCACTATCCTACCTGGCATCTGAGCCACAGACCCAGAAAGCCTTTCTGTCCAGACCTCTAAACCCACTGGCAGCCTTCTGCCCTTTAACATTTTAAAGATCTTTGAAAGCTTACTGTCTGAAGTGTTTGGCCGAGAACACGCCGAAGAGTTTGAGACAACTGTTAACAATTCTTAGTGCCAATATGAGAAGAAAGTTGCGGCTTGTCCTCAAATAATAGGAAGCTCATATGAGGAGCTGGAGCTGGCAGGCTGCTGCGGATGCAGCGCCACCGCCGTTGTGCTTACGAGACTCATGAGATGCAAAGGCGGTTTTGATCTAACAGTGAAATGACTTACTGTCTTACAGACTGAGTGGCCATTGTGGTGAAGATTGATTTCTGTAGAGAATATCTCCTTTAAAGAGCCATAAATAAAGTACCCTGTGGGTGTTTGAAGAACATTCCTAATCTGCTTCCCTTTAGCTGAGAAACCCACATGGCTCAGGGAAACAATAAAATGTATTCTTTTGGCGAAACATGTGAAAGGAAATAAGGAAATGAAGACTTATTGGAGGACTAGGTATTTTCACATCCATCCCCATGTGGAAAGGAAGAAAAATGATTTGTCAGTCTGAAAGCTGCCCCTTTAAGAGAAATGCAGGAGAGGTGTGGAGTTGACAAAAATATTGGTACAAATAAGACTCCCTAAGGCTGTTATTCTGGCTTCTGGGTCTCCCAGAGTCGTGCATCTTTCTCACTGCTCCCTTGTTCCCGTCCCCCTGGCTACCTCGTGGGGCTTCAGGGTTTCCTCCTTGCAGTAATAGGGTATGATCCAAGTTCTCTCTGGCTTCGTCCCCACCTCACAACTGGCCTTTGAAGCTTCCATCTGTGCCAGAAGGCAATTTCCCACCCTCTGGTCATCCCTGGCTCCCTCAGCCCAGCACTAGGATCCTACCCCCATTTTTCCCAGATCAAAACCCAGGGCACTTCACGTGTCCAGTCATGACAGTCGATCTGCGGTGAATCTCTTGAGGCCAGCCCAACTGCCTCTTCTTTCCTTATGTACGAATGTTGATAAGACAAACGGTTGTTATTACTGTTGTTGTTGTTGTTGTTGTTATTTCTAGAATCAGTACCCATTGCCATGAAAGTCCTCAGATGTCTGAAGTTGGTAACTGCCTGGGAGAGTGGGGAAAAATTTCCTCAAGAAGGTCCCGTATAAACTGGGTCATGATGGATGAGTAGGAGTTCACCAGGCTCCAAAGCTAGGGAACAGCATTTTAGGCAGAAGGAACGGCACCTACAAAGTCCACACCAGAGTCAAGGGAAAAAGATAAGATTTTATAGGCTTTCCTCTCACAGTGGAGAAAAAAATGCTTTTCCCATGTCTGTGCTTGTGACAGATGGGGCTTTTATCTGCCACATGACAAGTGCCTGGGAAAGAGAATGACTCTTCAAGTGGCAGTGACCCATACCTCAGGTCTGTAAACATGTATCAGTCAGGCGCACGCTGCACTCGGGCATTGGGCTGGGTTATCAGAGTGCTGGGAATACAAAGTAATCCAACAAAGTCCCTTCCTCACGAAGCTCCCCGTGCGGACACACTGATGGAAGTACCCCAGGCCCCACGTAAATGCACTTATCACGGGGTCCAGCGTTTCACACAAATAATGGCCTAGAGGCTGAGCAGCAAAGGAGTTGATAGGATGGGCGGGAACATGTTAATCATCGCGGGCATTAACAATGATTAACGTGGGGGATAGTTTGTGTGAGGACTGATTCTAGGAATGGGCAGTTCATTAATCATTTTTTCACATTATTCTCGACGCAACCCCGTTACCTGCCGGGATGTGTGTGGCGCATACGAAGGTCACAGGGCTTCCCTGTATTTCTGAATTGTGGCTCTTTACAGAAATGCAGCCAGAAGGCACCTGATTCAGAGTGGCCTGTTGGGATGGAAATGAAAGCAACTTTCGATTAGGTTCACTGGGGGCAGGGGAAGGTGCTGAGGTGCCCACCCTGAGCCCCCGATCCCCCCAGACCTGGCACCTGCACTGACGCGGCCCCTCCCTCCTCAGGTATGGAGAGTGCAATCACGCTGTGGCAGTTCCTGTTGCAGTTGCTGCTGGACCAGAAACATGAGCACCTGATCTGCTGGACCTCCAACGATGGTGAATTCAAGCTCCTCAAAGCAGAAGAAGTGGCCAAGCTGTGGGGACTCCGGAAAAACAAAACAAACATGAACTACGACAAGCTGAGCAGAGCCCTGCGATACTATTATGACAAGGTAAGCCCTTGCCCTTACGGGAGGCTGTCACGGGGCGGGAGCCGCCTTCACATCCATCCGTGGAAGTGGAAAGTAGGGTACCGTAACGCTATTGGCAAATAGAGGCAATTTATGTGGGTTGTGTTGCTGTTGTTTTATAAGAAGAACGATGCCATAGGGATTTTTTTTTTTTTTCCTGGAAGCCCTTAAGGTGTTATCGTGGGTCAAATTCTGTTCCCTCTGCACCTTCTTCTGTGTTGCTGCAGGATTTTGCTAATAACAACAGAAATGAGATGCGGGAAGGTTCTGGGGCCTCCCTCGTGGGTAGTTGCTTGAGTGACAGAATGTATGTGACAATCTAGAAAGTCTGTCCGGTTTGTGATTCACTCACACAGGCTTTGCAGGAGTCGGGGGGATGGCACCTGGGACAGTTTATTGAACATTTGGGCACCCACTATCCTCACGTATAAGATGGGGCTCGTAATAGGGTGGGTTCAGGATTGCCGAGAAGAACTAAACAAGCCAACACACGTTAAGCGCTTAGAACAATGCCTGGTACCTGGGGATCGCGACTTCGTGGGAAACTTCCCTAATTAAAAGAAAAACCATTCTCATTTTTAAGTCACAGAGATAAGTCAGAGTGCTTTGTTAATGATAACACAGCATAGTTTCCAAAGCCAGGACTGTAGGGGTGAGTAGTAGTGCATTTCTGGAAAAGCAGTTGATGTGCCTGGGAGGGCAACATTATTGCTCTTTAGGGGTAATCATTTCAGGCCTGTCATTGTTGACCATTTCTGTGTTGATCTGTTGTGGCTGAATGTTTAGCCTCATAGACGTAAAGATTTGGAGTCCTAATAAGTATAAGCATCTGTTCTGGTTTTACTCTTCTTGTTGCAAGGTGAATTAAAAACGGATTTAAATATTAGTTCCTGATCTGTGTTTGGTGCCTCCCTCCTGCCAACCTCTTTGGAATTCAAGACAGAGGATTGCACATTGCAGGAAGTGGGAGCATCATTAATTATAAAGTGTTCCTTTGTACGATCGTAACTGCGCATGATTGCCATTGAAATGTTAAAGGTGCTTCTCTTTAATGTAGCAATTAATTAATGCTGGCTTAATGCAGCGTCTTACCAAGATGTGAAAGCACTTCTCACAAATTGCACTGTCTGAAAGCCTCGCAGATGGTTTATTGCTTTGCATTTTTTTCCCCCAGGTTCTAAGTTTACACAATGGGAATTGGGGCCCTCTGAAGGAAAACAGTCATCTTGCTGGCTGGCAAGGTGCCTAAGAGCATGGCTTTGAGACTGACCGAAAAAAAAAAGGAATTTTATTGTTTTCAATCAGGGTGTCACAGAAAAGGAATTTGGTGTCTGTGACTCGGTTTCACCTTTTCACGTGGCCCAGGCATTGGGGCTGAGGATTGTGTATCTTCAGCACAAAGAGGGATCATGGGCTGAAGATGACTCCCCAAAAGACAGGCAAAGCTGTGCTGTTCAGACTACATCTGATCTCCCTTGGGCAGGTGTTGAAAATCTCGAGGGAAAGCAGTGTCAGAGCCTTCAATCACCCACCATGTTTTGGTACTTTCTGTGTCTAAGGGACTGTGTGCCGAGCACTCCCTACCCCTGGCCTCCTTTAAACTATCACAGCCCCCTGAGACAGTCCTGCTGGCATCTCGTCATTTTACAGATAAGAACGTAGGGGCGTTTGATGGAAACCTTGCCCAAGCTCCTGCAGCCAGGAAGTGGTAGAGCCAGGATGCCCACATTCCTGGCCAGAGGCCTGTGCATTGCCTTCTGTGCTGTTCATTTCCTTTGCCTCTGAATACCTGAGTTCCAGGTAGGCAGTCAGGCAGCACAAAGGGTATCTCAACCTTAGAAACTTGTATTTACTGTGAAGCCCCAGGTCCAAGTGGCCAGTGTGGCCTGCTCACCCCAGGTATGCCTTTCCTCTTCTGCTGGGGCTGAGCTAAGGTCCAGCCACGTGACCTTCGTGCAGCCAGCTGGCCCTGACAGGGCAGGAGTGGCTCTTGTCCAGGGTGTCGTGCAGGCTTGGCCACCAGGAGAAGACACCCTTCGTCCTTCCTTGGAAACGTGTACACCGTACGCATGCACGTACACACGGCCGTTTGAACCTTTCTCATGAAACCTTGTCAAGTGATGAGTAGGAGTGGTCATTAGACACCGAATATAGTTGTACGTGAAAAGAAGAGGAGGGAGGAGGATGAAGGAGAAGAGAGGAGTCGGGCGAGAGCGAGGGGAGAGGACGGGCAGAAAGCGGGGAGAAAGGGAGGAAGAGAAATGGTGAAGGAAGGTTAAAAAATTGTATGTTACGTTTTGTGATGGACACTTACTTTTTTCAGTTTTGCCAGCGTTGCTTAGGGACTGTATGTGTAAGTTGAATAGTGTGAAATTGCCAATATCTGATCGTTTTGTTTGTTTGTTTTTTTAAAATTTATTTATTTATTTATTTATGGCTGTGTTGGGTCTTCGTTTCTGTGCGAGGGCTTTCTCCAGTTGTGGCAAGCGGGGGCCACTCTTCATCGCAGTGCGCGGGCCTCTCACTATTGCAGCCTCTCTTGTTGCGGAGCACAGGCTCCAGACGCGCAGGCTCAGTAGTTGTGGCTCACGGGCCTAGTTGCTCCACGGCATGTGGGATCTTCCCAGACCAGGGCTCGAGCCTGTGTCCCCTGCATTGGCAGGCAGATTCTCAACCACTGCGCCACCAGGGAAGCCCTATCTGATCGTTTTTGACCCACAGAAATGGCAGTCTTAAATGGTTTGGTCTCTCACTGGAGAGACAGATTCGAGGAAGGTCTTTGTGATTGTGGAGCCCCTGGCCACATGGGCACCCCTTGCTGTGCCCCATCCTGCACTGCACGTGCTTCTCACGGTCACCCAGCCCTCCTGTGACCCTGTCTGCCTTTCGGTGTCATCTTCAGTCCCCTTCTCTCCCGTCCCCCACCCCTCTTTCCCCCTTCCGCCCCTCCCCCTCCCTTTGACACTTAGCCAGAGCCTACTCTGCGCGTGCGTGGCATAAATTCAGCGACTCCCTACCTTGACAGCTGCGTCTTTGTCCCTGTTGTGTTTCCTCTTTTCGGCCTGCTATCATCTCTTCACTGTTGGCTGAAATTGCACATCCCTTGGTCTGTCCTAATAGGGACATTTCCTGCCAGAGTAGGTAGGCATGAGGATATCATTATTTTTGTATGTTATATGTCATATTTTTAGCTCATTCCAGAATATTTAGAAATGGGCAGAGAAAAAAAAAGTGGAAAATGTGTGCAAAACTTTGCAGAAGGCGTCAGAGAACAATGTATGGGCTAATGGTATCAGGTTGGGGCTGAGGTGCTTGAATCATTGTTCCTTAAAACATCCCTCCCTCTCCTCCGAGGGGCAGATTATCACAGTGATAACTATGATAATAGCAGGAACTCTGGGCTGCATAGTCGGGATTTGAATCCAGCTCCATGACTGTGAGTGCTTTGCCTCATCTCTCCTGGTCTCAGCTTCCTTTTCTATAAAACGGGTATAAGAGTAGAGTCTAGTCAGAGGGTTACGGTGCGGATGAGCTGAGTTAACACGTGCTCAGGGCTGAGAACAGTGCCCAGACACGTTACGTGCTGCAAGTGTTAGCCAGAGTAATAACAGAGGATAGTTTCCTTATCGCTAATTTGAAAAATTCAGGCAGGTACCAAGAAGAAAGTTAGGACCTTTGTGCCGGCATCCTACACGCGGGGAGGGGCGTCAGATCCTGGGTGTTACGGCTCTTCTCACTTGTGGGCACTCAGGAGTGCTTTGTGGTGCTTTTTAATGATATCTATTTTGGCTCTTTCGAAAATTCAGCTTTCAAAGATGCTTTCATGTTTAAATGACACTTCCTGCCCCTCTGAATCAAACACCTCCCTTTGCGGTCAGTGCTGTCCAGGGTAAAGTCCTGCTGTGCCTCCTTCCCTGAGTCTCAGATCCCCGATGGGGGAGTGGGCACCGAATAGCACCTTCCTCCGTGGGATTGTGTGAGGAGTACGTGTGACCATGTGCGTGAGGCGCTCAGCACCTGGTAAGGACACGTAGCAAATGCCGGTCAATTCTGATATCCGCGTTTGCAAGACTTAACTGCCTGGTGGTACCGTCGTGTCTATGGCCGTCATCCTCACAAAGCCGTCTTCACCGTGGGCTCCTGGCTTAGCCACTTTCGTCACTCTGGTACTGTGCACAGGGTCTGGCACGTATTAGGTGCTCAGTAAATACTGGAAGCAAATGAATGAGCAAACGGATAACATAATGAAGTGGCCGCCACCCAAATTCAAATCTCTTCTATCATGAAAGCCAAGGCTAAATAGGTGTCAAACAACAAAAACTTACTACCTCTGGGTTATTGTACTGTATTAATTATCTAGGGCTGCTGGAACAGATTACCACCAAGTGGGAGGCTTAAAACAACAGAAGTTTATTCTCTCACAGTTCTGGAGGCTAGAAGTTGAAATCAGGGTGTCCGCAGGGCCACATTCCTTCTGAGACTCTGGGTAGAATCCTTCCTTGCCTCTTCCCAGCTTTGGTGGTCGTCGTCAGTCCTTGGTGTTCGTTGGCTTGTAGCTCCGATCTCTGCCTCTGCCATCCCATGGTGGTCCCTGTGTGTCTTTGTGTCCAAATTTCCCTCTTAAAAGGACGCTAGGTCTATTGAATTGCAGTTCACGCTCATGACCTCATCTTAACTCACATCTGCGAGGTCACATTCACAGGTACTGGGACTAGGGTTTCGCCCTACCTTTTTGGGGGAACACACTTCAACCCATAAAAATGTGTATATATTTCTGACACTCCTGGACTTCCATTTAGATTTTCAAAATTACACACCAAGGGAGAGCTTTGGATTCAACGAATCCTGAAGGAACACTGCTCCCCGTGACATGGACAGCAGCTAGATTCAACCGCAGGTGTGAAATTAGACTCTATGACAGGCACGTCACAGTGTACCCCCTG
Organism: Lagenorhynchus albirostris; assembly: GCF_949774975.1. NCBI lineage: Eukaryota > Metazoa > Chordata > Mammalia > Artiodactyla > Delphinidae > Lagenorhynchus > Lagenorhynchus albirostris. Next base: position 25,066,229 of record NC_083105.1, on the reverse strand, counting down.
TGGGCCACAGGCGCTGTGCTGGGTCCCCTGGGGTAGAAGCAAAAATCAAGCAGATGAGTCCTGCCTTAGAGGGTTTCAGAGTCTAGCAATTCAGCGGTTCCCTGCTCAGCAAATTAATTTAAATACATGACGTAGACTGGGAGAAAAGCCGACCGACCTCGATGGCTCCAGCCCTGGATTAGCAATGGCTAAGGTCTGGTGGTGGTCCCTGAGGCTCCTTACCCCACCTGTGTTTCTGTGGATTGCCGATTTCCCATGAGTGAGGGAAGGCTGGGGAGGTCGGGTTTTGCAGCCAGGCACTGCCAACGACCTGCTGCCCCTCTCAGAGCTTTGAAGAGGCGACTGGGCAGAACCAACTTGAACTCCAAGAAAGGAGTGATGCCCAGACCAGGACGCAGCATATTTTATTCTTCAGACATGGACTGGAGGCCCCTGTTCAGCTTGGAAACATGCAGGTAATGGGAGGACGCCTGTGTCTGAGCCCATGAAGGGCAGAAACCAGAGCTGACAGAGACCTAAAGGGAACATTTAGTTCGTGCCTGGGTATTTCACCGTCACCCTCTGCCAGCTTGTTTCCCTCAGTCTTGCTGTAAGCCTTCAGAGATGCGTTGGTTCACGGTAGTTCTGGCGGCTCACGTGGGGTAGAGCTTTCTTCTCTTCTTAGTTTTAAACTGAGTCTTCCAGAAGGTACTTTTACAGCCTGATGTAATAATAAGGATCTCTTGCAGAGATTTTATTTATTAAAAACCTTAACAACTCTTAATAACCTCAAGCAGACTTGGGTTTTAAATCTCTTGTCCTGGGGTGGGGAAGAAAGGGCTCTGTACCCAGCGCACAGCCATCACTGGCCCTGACGCCTGCCCACACCCATTGGCCCAAGTGTGACGAGCATGGAGGACGGCTGGGATTCACAGCACTTATTCTCTTCTTGAACAGCTTCCGGGTGGTTTTTAATTATTCAGGCATACCTTGTTTCATTGCGCTTTGCAGATACTGCATTTTTTACAAATTGAAAGTTTGTGGCAACTGTGTGTGGAGCAAGTTGTAATTCTCACAGTATTTCAAAGTTTTCCATTAGTATTTTGTTTGTTACTGTGATCAGTGATCTTCGATGTTACTATTTCAAAAAGGTTGACTTGCTGAAGGCTCACATGGTGGTTAGCATTTTTTTATCAATAAAGTATTTTTTAATTAACGTATGTACTCTTTTTTTAGATCTAATGCTCTTGCACACTTAATAGGCTACAGTACAGTGTAAACATAACGTTTATATGTACTGTGGAACCACAAACTTTGTGTCTCACTTTACTGCAGTAGTTGCTTTATTGGATAGTCGCTTTATTGCAGTGATCTGGAACCGAGCCTGCAGTATCTCTGAGATACTCCTGTACATCCGTCTCCAGGTGACATGGCCCCTTTCTCTCACCTCTGCCTATTCTTCTGTGGTTCAGTCATTCCTTTGAAAACATACCACCTCCCCGTGAGTGGCTGAGCAGCTGGCTGGGGAGACAAACGTGCAAACCAATTATAATAGCGACATCTTGTAAAGCGCTGGCTTGGCCATGATTCCAGCATCTATCTTCCAGGAGAGATGGGGAGAGAAGTAAAGGCAGAGACAAAGTTACCAGAGGTCAAGACATCTGACCCAGGTCTTGAGGAATAAGAATGCATTTACCAGGCTGCCAAAAGTTGGGAACGGATTTACTGAGAAAGGGAACAGCATGTGCAAAGGCCAGGAGGTGTGAAAGAGTTTGAGTGTTTATTTAGGGAATGAGGGAGGGATGAGGTTGGAAGAGTGAGTGGGGAATGAGGGTGGAGAGTATCGTGCTAAAGGGTTGGAACTTGATGTCAAGGGCAATGGAGAAGCCGCTACAGGTGGCGAGAGAGTGCCGTGGTCAGGTTTGCATTTTAGAAATACAGATCTTTGTCTCCTCTTACTCTTCGTGACATTGATGGTGCCACAGTCCGACCCCACAGCCCTGATCTTTTTGGCTGGTTAGCACAAATCGATGGCTCTCTGCGGGCTGAGCTGGTGCTGTCACACCTTCAGCGTCAGGCCTGCACGCCCCGCTCTAGAACTGCCCGAGGGGGAGGGGGAGAGAAGGGAAATGGTGGCGTCTGCCTCTTGCGAACACCGGCCAACTGACTTCTGCTCAAGGGAGCCCAAGCCATGACTCTCTGTGTTGCTGCCGAAGGAGACCTGGAAGCTTACACAATCCTTCATCCTTTTCTGTCCAACAGAGCTTTTGTCCTTGTTGTTGTTGGCGGTGAATATTCATCCCAGGGGGGAGGCTGAAAGCTTTGCCAGCTCCCTTCTCATCAGGAGATTGAAATGGTGATACGATGAAAAATCCTCCTGTGACCACAGCAACCTCCCGGCTTATCCTCACGATGTGCCGAGCGGTCTTTACTTAATTGGAAGGGTTTTAGGGGAGAACAGGCAAGACGGAGTCATTGGCAACATACTCCTGGAAGCGGAACGCATCACCTTCTTAGCTTAATTGGATAATCCATTTTAAATTGGGTGTGCAATCACGACAGGAAAACGTTCGTGTTAATGGTACATGTCTGAGCTCAACTGGCCCTGGCAGAACCCTTTAATTCCCCCAAATAAATTTTGTGAAGATAATATGATGTATCGTCTGTCAGAGTGGAGAAAGAACAAAAGTCCAGCGAGCACTTATATCCTGGAACTTTCTAGAACACCTTGGTTGGCTGCAGAATGCCACAGGAGACCCGTCTATCCCGGACTCCATTCGGGGGTCTTTTGTATCTCAAAGGCGCCCTCTGTGCTCAGCCCCGGGTCTGAGTGTTGAGGGCCTGGCGTGTTTTGTTGGGTGTCTTTTTCTCTTTTGCGTCCCGTCAGCTGCTTGGATGGTTTGGAGTACAACAGATGGCAACTGGGCTTTGCCTCGGGGCTGAGGGGTTAATCAGGGCCTCTCTGCAAGCTTTTGGTCCTGGATGCAGCCTGGAGACCTGTGGGGTAGCTGCTGGCCTCGTGGAGGGATTCCAGCCTGGCCACATTGCCCCGGGAGAGAGCAGCTGGCCTGAGGCAGCCAGGCTGCGGGGGGGACCCTGCGTGTTGATTGGGAGTGTCGCCTGTCTTGCACAAGCTTCCAAGACAGCTTCCTTGTGGCACTCAGTGTTCCCCCAAATAGGGCCGTTGCTAAGAAACACCCAGAGTCTTGGGAATAACTTCAGCGCCGTGTTGATGAGGCTGCTGTGCTTGGCAGCCCGGCTGAATCCCCTACGTCAGGCCGTTACCCAAGCCCACACCAGTTTACCAGCATGAACCTTCCCGCTTCTGGGCTTCTAGCTGCAGGAAAATTTAGTGGCTGTGTAGACAAACTGACAAAATCCCTGACGTTCGCAGCATACTGCCCGCCACCCACCATCCACCCACCAGGCCCAGCTGCTCCTCTGAGTGGCCTCCTCTCCATCTCCTGCCTGGGCTCCAGCAACAGTTTATCTCAGTTCCTACCCCAAATCTGTGACAGAAGGAGGGGAAGCTCACATGTACGGAGCATCTGTCTTGAGCCAGGCCCTGTGGTAGATATTTTTACATTTAGAGACTCGTTCCCTAACACGTGAACTGCCTGTCGTCTCTGTTGGCAGTGGGCCCATTTTAGAGGTGGGGATACTGAGTCTCAGAGAGGTTAACTAACAGGTTCAGGATGAAGCAGCCGGTGAGCAGCAGAGCTTTCTGCCTCGGAGTCTTGACCCCAAGGCCCACGCTCAGGACTGCGAAGCTGGAGGGTCACACAGTTGCAGAGCCAGGAACTCAGGCTTGAATCCCATATTTCTCATATTGCGGATTACTGCCCCAGGGCAGGCAGGCAGAGGGGTCCAGCTTCCAGTGTTTGTTGTTGGAGATGATAATGGGAAAAACTACTGAAAACGTGAGGTGGTAGTTCTGGATGCCCCGGAACACCCTGCCCTTCCTTTGCATCCAGATGACACTTCCTGAAGAGAGCCAGACTGGAGCACGGCACCCCTCCGCCTGTGCACCTGCCCAGCTCCCTGCAGCCTCCAGGAAAGGCTCCAAAGTCCCTTCACCATCTGGCCCCATCCCGACTGCTCCCCCTGCAACTGCCCCACCCGCAGGGGAAGTAGGGGAGCAGTTTTACATTTTATTAACATTCCAGAGGCCTTTAATAAAAATACCCTTGAGTGTTGAAAGGGAGCCAGGGGGAGACAAGACTCCCCATCCAGTGAGAAGCAGCCGCGGGCCCAGAGCGGTGGGAAAATGCCCTTAACATCATGCAGTCTGGGCCTCTCGGGTGGGGTGGGCGCCCCCTGGGCAGCAGGGAGAGGAGCCCTTCACTCCAGGCCAGGAGAGAATTTGGAAGGACGGTTGGCCCTGCAGCTTTACAGTGCCAGAGAATAGAGATCTCAACCCAAACCACAAGGAAACCTCCCCCGGGAGTCGGCCAATTCCGAGACAGAGTTGGAGCCCTTTATTGGCAGCACGTTATTCTTAGAAGTTGGAAGTGGGGCTGGGTGTGATCGCGCGTGTGTGCGAATGTGCGCACTCCAAGCTTCAGCTCTAGACCCAGGACGGCCCAGGCTGCGCTGGACCCAGTGCCCTCAGCAATGTGACGGCGTGAAGGCGGGCCAAGCTCTGGAAAGGAAAGGCCAGGCCTCCCTGCCCCGGTGGACAGAGACGTTGAGGAAGAGGAAGGCGTTTCCTAGGGCTGCCGTAACAAATTAGCACGCACGTTGGTGGCTCAAAACGATAGACATTTATTCTCTAAAAGATCTGAAGGCCAGAAGTCTGAAATCGAGGTTTCAGCAGGGCCGCGCTCCCTCTGAAGGCTCTAGGGGAACATCCTTCGTTGCCTTTTCCATCTTCTGGTGGCTTCCGGAAATCCTTGGTTCCTTGACCTATAGCTGCACCTGCCAATCTCTGCCCCAGTCTTCCCATGGCCTTCGTCCCGTGTGTCTCTCTGGATTTTTCCTTTTCTTGTAGGGACATCAGTCATTTAATTTAGTGCCCACCCCAACTCCAGGGTGATTCCGTCCTGACATCCTTAGCTGATTACATGTGCAAAGACCCTATTTCCAGATAAGGTCTCATTTGAGGGTGGGTGTGGATTTTGGGTGGAGGGAGTGCCATTCAACTCAGGACCGAGGAGAAGGACTGCCCCAGGGGAGGGAGCTCAGACTTATGGGTGGGTCGCAGGAGCCCTTTCATAGCTGCTCTACGGCCGCCGTTGGGAGGCGAGCCTGCCCACAGCAGATTCCTAGCAGAGCCCAGTACAGCCAGCCAACCTCTGCGTCCCCTCGGGTTCAGGTGGCAGGGACGAGAAGAGGCAGGGCCTGCCACTGCCATGCAAGCAACCATCAGACACTTAGAGGATGAGGCCAGAGGCCAGATTCCCTTCCCTTGCTGTTCCTCAGAGCCCAGCAAGGAGCTTTCCACACAAACGCATCTTCAGTGTTTGTTGAAAGCATGTTTGCGTGTTACGGAGGAGGAACTCGGAGCATGACTCCTACAGTGAGTCCTTGTTCTGACTTTGGAGAGAGGACAGTTAGGTTCTGTGTCGGGAAAGAATGAGTCAGATCGTGGTCTGGACGGGAACCCAAAACAAGGAGCTGAACACAGGGTGTTGGCTGCGAAGCCGGGGGCCTGGAGGCTCAGCTTTGCTACTTACTAGGTTGTGAACCCAGCTTGGAGCCCCGGCTCCCTTATCTGTGAAATGGGTTTCAGAGTGTTGTGAGGCTTACATGAGATGCTGCATAAGCCTTCTGTAACTGTAAACCAAAGTACCCATATAAGGAATTTTGATTCCTTGAAGGCAGAATAAAACGAGAAGACAGTGTGATATAATGAGGATGCTATTCAATTAGATCATTGCTTGTAGGTGAAATTCCACTGGGTGAGAGCTCGTGTTTTGAGGACTTCTCTGAGTGAGGCACTGACATACACTGGCCTTTTAGAAAAAACTGCCCTAGGAGATATTTTTATTTCCCTTTTAGGAATAAACTATCTAATTTGGGGAAAGCAACTAATACATCTCCTGTCCCTTCTTAACTTCGTTTGTATGTTTTTCAAAGACACCACCATCCTTTATCGTGTTTTGAAGATTGTTTAAAATTCATTTTCCTAAATTCATGTAAAAATGTTGCTTTGAGAATATCAACATTTCATATTAAATGTGTTTCTAACTCATTGAATTGAGGTGAGCAAACCGAAGCCGGCAGAAGTTCAGTACCTTTTCAAGGTCATAGGAAGTAGTGAAGCTGGGATTCAAACCCGGGTCCGTTCATCCCAGTGCTGGTCGCACTTCGCCTCTGGCCCGTCAAGGCCCTGGGCCTGTCTCTTTGTGTGAGCAGCTCTGCTCAGGCCTGTGGATACTGGGAGGGGTTGCCCATCACCCTCCGTGCTCCCTCCAAGCCCTTCTGCTGCTCGGCGGGGACCGTAACCAGGCCCTGTATGTGGACATCAGCTTCCCGTTATTTTCCTGTCACCCTTGGGTGTCACCCACTTAGAGGTGGGCTTCTGATGTCCATCCTGCTGTGGTGGGACCGCTGGGTCCCCGGTGCCTCAAGTAGGGTGTCCCATCAAAGCAGGCACCTCCTCTGCCCTGCAGGTGGGCAGAGGCAGCTCTAGTGGGGTTAAAGAACAGCTCAGGAAGGCCGGCCTTCCTCAGGAGGAGCTAGAAGTGCCCTAGCTTCCTGAGCGTGGAGCTGGTTTTCCCAGGCTCGCCGCAGTTACCCCGAGATTCCTCTGGAATGCAGAGCCCGTGGTCCTGGCAGCCTGGCTTAAGCAGCAGCCTCTCAGCCAGCTCAGCTGCTTTCTGGGAGAGGGTGTGGTGGTGGAACACAGAAGGCTTTGGTCTTGGCTCTGGGTAGAATTGGGTTCCAACTTCAGCTCCTCCAGCTACAAGCTACGTGATCTTGGGTGCCTGAGCTTTTCAGAGCCAGCTTTCCTTCTCTTAATTTGACAAGCAGAACATATGAAACATAGTTTTTTTAATGTGAAAATGCAGATAAGCAAAAACATTTGCAAATCAGTGGTAATCCTACCTCTGTCAAATTTTATTATACACCTTTCAAGGTTAATTTTTCTCCTTTTATTTGATACATGTAAAATGATTTCACTAAAATAACGGAAGCCTCCCAGGCATGCTGCTTTTCCCCCTAATTTTAATTTAAAGACATGGGGAAATGTTAATGATGTATTGTCCTCTAAAAGACCTCTGTGGAATTCTGTCGTAAGGCTCACCCAGTATTGAACCCACCCCTGTGGGCTGGGAAATTGGGTATAACCTCACTTCCAACCAAGAGCCTCGACTTTTTCATCTTAAAAATGGGATCACAGGGGCTTCCCTGGTGGCGCAGTGGTTAAGAATCCGCCTGCCAATGCAGGGGACATGGGTTCGAGCCCTGGTCCAGGAAGATCCCACATGCCGCAGAGCAGCTAAGCCCGTGTGCCACGACTACTGAGCCTGTGCTCTAGAGCCCGCGAGCCACAGCTACTGCAGCCCATGTGCCTAGAGCCTGTGCTCTGCAACAAAGAGAAGCCACCACAATGAGAAGCCCACACACTGCAACAAAGAGTAGCCCCCGCCCGTACACAGCAACAAAGACCCAACGCAGCCAAAAAATAAAATTAAATTAAAAAAAAAAAAGGGATCACAGTGCCCATCTTGCCAGGCAGTGCACGTACACCACGTGACAGACCCTCGCAAATGCCTGCTTCTTTCTCTTGCCCTTTCTGGCCACGGGTTCCTTTCAGGTAGGCTATCTACCCCGGCCAGACGAAAGTCCCCCAAGTATATCCTTCGCACTTCCCCGCCCCAGGATCTCGGTGACAGGCGCCCAGGGCCAGCTGCCTGCATCACCCTCCCCGAGGGCCGCAGCCACAGCAGACGCCATGGATCTGGGCTGCTCCCTCCAGCCTGGGCAGTGCGTTTCCTGTTCTGAGAGGCATCAGAGAACAACGAGATTGGCTGGGGTGTCCGGTTAGTGTTTGCACCAGTTGTCAGGCTGGACGTGCGGCATCTCGGCTGAAGCTGCTGGAGCATTCTGAGCGGGACGCTTGGATTCCCCAGTTGCTCGCGTCTGCTGCTCTCTGCGGGAGGGCCTCTCTTCCCCCCAGTCCTGAATCAGTTGGCGTGTGTGAGGTTTTCTTCACAGTGGATGTCAAGTGCTGGCCACACGAGGCATGACGGACTGAAGCCTCGCGTCTATTTCTTGTCTTAACCCAACTAAATAGAACATCATGTTTCCCCTCCTTGGTCGAGATGTGTAAACCAGGTGTGTTTCTGTCTGCCGGACGACCCAACTGGTCACCCAGACCCGTGGGAATAAGTACAGCCTTCTAAGAGGCTTAATTTGAACTCTTCAGTTGTCATTACAGCTGATAGAGGGTGGTTTTTACATTTTGTTTCGGTTTTGCTTCCATGGGAGTGTAAAAATAATAATGCTAAGAGCTGATATATAATGTGGGCCTATCACGTGTGGCTGTCGCAGGCATTCTGCTAAGCGTTACGTGGATTACACAGTCAGTCCTGCAAGGTGGATGCGAGGTCGGTCCCCTCATTTTATAGATGAGGAGATGACTGATAAGAGACAGGGTGGCATTTGACCTCAGGCCGTGACTCTGGAACCGCTCCTTGTCATCCCAGTGGCAGCCCTGGTGGCCAGGTCAAGTGGGAATTTATGCAAAGATCCACCACTCTGTCCTCTGTACCCAGCCCTGCTGCCAGTGTTGGGTTCAGAAAAGGATGGGCTGTCTGTCGTGAGCCGCAGACATCTCTCAGTTTCGAGAACACGATAGGAAAGTTGTGAAATCGGGGATGGTGGGGGCAGGGGTCCTGCAGTTACTGGGAGCCCTGAAATGGTGGAGGATGAAGGGAGCCGCAGCCCTACTGATGGGGAACCCACAGCTGGTCCGGCTCCTCCTGGGGTCAGGAACAACCCCCGAGGGAAGGGCAGCACCGGGAAGGAATGAGAGCTGGGGAAAGAAGTCCGAGCACAGGAAAGCCCCAAGCATGACCTTACATCAAAATTGGGGTGCGGGCTTCCCTGGTGGCGCAGTGGTTGAGAGTCCGCCTGCCGATGCAGGGGACACAGGTTCGTGCCCCGGTCCGGGAAGATCCCACATGCCGCGGAGCGGCTGGGCCCGTGAGCCACGGCCGCTGAGCCTGCGCGTCCGGAGCCTGTGCTCCGCAACGGGAGAGGCCACAACAGTGAGAGGCCCGCGTACTGCAAAAAAAAAAAAAAAAAAATTGGGGTGCCAGGCCAGAGCCGACAGAGGCAACAGATATTTGCCGGGATACGTGGAATTACAGTTTATTAAGCTCTCACAGAAGGTGTGAGGCTGTGGAGGTTTGCATTAGCCCCCAGCGTCTGTCTGGGAGTTTTCCACTTAAAAATGCCAGCAAGAAAGCAGATGCGAAAGTATACGTATTGGATGCATCCCGTGGAGCTTTAACCAGCCTGGGAATTAGCCGTGGAAAATTGTCTGTCATGGGGTGAAGCCTCTGGCTTCCTGCCTCAGTCAGTTCTCTCCACAATGAGAGTCATTCATTCAATAAACATGGAGCGAACTTAATGGTATCCTTCATAACATCAAAATTAAGACAGTAAATTCAATTCCACAAGCATCTCTTCATTACCCTGCACTGTAATTTTTTTTCAACCATAATACTTAATAGACATATGTCTGAGTTCTCCACTGTATGGGATTATTTACACAAGCTCCTTCTTCTTCCATGGGAGGAGAAGGCAGAGTTAGGTGTAATGTACACATATTTAAACACACCCATGGACACACCTATGTGTAAGCCTGGAACCCTCAGGGCAGCAGGTGACACTGAGGGAAGTGGAAACAGGACCCACTCTCTCAGCACTGTCTGTCTTGTTAGGGTGAAATAACCTAGGGAGACTCTCATGGGACCACAGGTAGCTGGTGCGTCAGGAAGGGTTCCTTTGCACAAGGCGGCCACAGTCCTGCCCCAGATGGACTGCTTGCCCTGTAGGCCCCAGCAGTCTTAAAACACCCACTGGGCAGTGGTAATGGAGGGAGTGGTTTGGGGACCCGAGCTTCCACTTCTGCTGGAACTGCCGCTTGGGGTGCGTTGAGTGGATGTTGCTTTCCCCCGTCGCTGAAGTTGGTCCCGTCCTTGCCGCCTGTAACCTCACACGGAATGCCCGGTCAGAAGTCCACCCTGGTTGTGAATACACATTCGATGGGAAATTATGAACAGAGGCTGGTCCTCCACATGTGGAGGGAAGATGTGTGCAACTGTTGCCCTGAAACCGTGCTTGAGAGTCAACTCGGCCCAACTGGACACAGACAGCGTTTGTCAGGTTACCAGGCAACCGTAAACAACAAATATGTGTGAGTCTGGGAGGAAGGGGTGGAAAAACCAGGCTTCTTCTAAATATCCTTGTCACTTTTCATAATAAGAGCCCATCCCCAAGTGCTCTCGTGTCCTGGGCTGTGTCAGCCCGAGTCTTGTGTCACCTTCCGTTGTGGCCAAGTGCTCTGGAGTCAGACTGCCCAAGTACACACTCGTGATTGGGGGTGATCTATACTCTCTGAGCCTCAGTTTGCCCATCTCTAAAATGGGAATAATAACAGCTCCAATCTTTCAGAGGATTAAATGACTTGAAGGTGGTCAAGTTCTTAGTACACAGCCTCATAGATAATAGTCCGCAAATACTACCTGATGTCATTTCCCTGTATTGTGCGTTTTCTCAGCAAGCCCCTCATAGGCCAGACTCTTGCAGGGAAACCTCCCTTTGGAGGCTACAGAGAGATCTTCAAACACACATGCCCCCAGTACACTCCTGGGGTCTGCCCTGGAAGTCGGGTACGAAGGGGCTGTCAGTTCAGCTGCCAGGTACCCACCTCCTCTGGGTCCACTTACCCACCTAGATCTCTGGCCTTGGGCATCCTGGTGGGGGGCTTTCCTCACTGGCTCCCCTCATGTGAGCAGATATTCCCGGTGTGGAGTTGGGCTCCCAAACAGCTGGCCTGCACACTCTGACCTCCTTCCTGCACCCCACCCTCCCGCCTCCTCCCAGCCCTTCCCAGCCTTCCATCTTTGCAGAGGTTTCAAATTGTCCAGGTAGCCGCATCTAATCCATCTTCCCTGTTGGTTTCTAGAGAAGCAAGACCCTCCCTGGTTCTTTCCAAAAGCTGTTTGTTTCTCCTTCGGTCGTCAGCTCCTTCAGTTGTCTCCATCCCTGTCACCATGTAGCCTTTCCCTAAAAAAACTATCTTGGTGTCCAAGCAGCTCTCCTCAGGAAGGCAGCAGCTGCTGAAGGGCCCTTACTGCATCAGCGGAGTTCAGGGCCCTGTGCAGTGTCTTCTGTTTTCTGTTCAGAGTGGGGGTTAGCATGTTATGGTAGTTGCCATCCAGCCATCAAAAGTTCCCACCATCTTCCCTTTAAGCCTGCCAAAATTCTTAAAATTCCTTATGTTCTGGATGGACCTTGAGGGCATTATGCTAAGTGAAATAAGTCAGTCAGAGAAAGACAAATACTGTATGATCTCAGTCATGTGGAATCCACAAAAGCTGAACTCACAGAAACTCACAGAGTAGATTGATGGTTACCAGGGGCTGAGGTGGGGAACCAGGGAGATGTTGGTCATAGGGTACCAGTTTCTAGCAGCGACATGAGTAAATTTGGGGGCTCTAATGTACAGCGTGGTGGCTAGAGTTAATGATACTGTAATATATACATGAAAGTTGCAGAGAGAGTAGACCTTAAATCTTCTCACAACAACAACAACAAAATAGTAATTACATGGGTGAAGGATGTGGTAACTAACCTTATCGTGGTTAAGTAAATTATTTTGTGATCTATACGTGCATCAGATCACACTGTACACCTCAAACTTACACAATGTTATATGTCAGTTATATCTCAGTAAAGCCGAGAAAAAGGATTCCTCACGTTCTCTGTCTAAATAAAAGCTTTACTGAAGTATAACTCACATACCAGCTAATTCACCCATTTAAGGCATACAAGTCAATGTGCTTTGAGTGTCTTTATAGAGCTGTACATCCATCATCAATTTTAGAGCATTTTCACTACCACCCCCCCAAATGTCTTACCTTTCAGCTGTCACCCCTCGATTCCCCCATCCCACCTAGTCATCCCCTAGGAGACGACTCGTCCACTTTGTCTCTATAGATTTGTCTCTTCTGGATATTGTATATGTAGACAGAGTCCATCATACAATATGTGGCCTTTCGTGTCTGGTTCCTTTCACTTAGCAGAACACATTCAAGGTGTGTCCGTGCTATAGCTGTACCAGTGCCTTCATTCCCTTCTATGGCGGGATGACATTCTATCGTATGACTGTCCCCTATTTTGTTTATTTCTCAGTTGATAGTCGTGTGGGTTGTTCCTTATGTTCTTTTTAACACATTGAGGCCCAGCTCTCTATCTGAGATTGCCTTTCAATTTCCAACCACTTTTATCATTTTTATCACAGCCCCAAATGACTTCTTGGTTTGCTTGTGAACGTAATCCCTGCTCAGACATTATGTTCTGAATACCCATAATAAAATTAAAGGTTGGTTCTGTTAAAAAAAAAAAAAATTTCCAAGACCTGGCAGAAGAAAGGATTCAGCCCATACAGTTTCTCTTTTCTTCTGTGTAATTATTTAGGCTTTAATGATTCACTCAGTTTAGATGAGTGTTCAAACTGGCTGAGAATAAAATGAAGTTTTCCTCCAGGGAGAAGAATATTATGAGTGGGAAACAAAAATACCTTAGAAGTTTAGCAGAGGAACACACCAGGCAAGCATGCTTTCTTTTTATGGGTCAGGTGGCACCAGTAACACCCTTATTTAACCCTTTCCTTTCGGGAGCTGATTTCTCTCAGGCGCGTTGTCTACTCAGGCCTGGTGTGCAGAGATGATGCCAGTTAGGCCCAGGTGGAACTCTGAAGTTTACTAGATCTCTCTGAAGTTTCTCTAAGTGGTTTTCAGTTTTGCTAGTGTCGAGTGTGAAAATGAGGTCAGATGGAGTAAATGGGATTTGGTGGGTTAAATTGCAGGCCAGGATGCCATGCACTGGAACTGTTCAGCTTTGAATCTCACGTACTCAGGTTTGAACCTCCTGTGTGCTGGTACTGAGCAAAGTTTCGCCAGGATTCGCGTTATTGGGTTTTCTGGTGCTGCCTGGGGACCTTGTGTGTCCCTCCCTTAGATGCCTGCCCTGAAGAATTCTTCCTTGAAAATCTCAGTGGCTTGGTGATTATGCCCATCCCTCCTGACTGCTGGATAAATTCACTTCTGGGATTTGAGGATGCATTTAAGGAGGACAAAGGCAAGTTAGCAGAGGTTGTAATGTAACAAGAGGGGAAGCAAAAGCATAATATATTTATACACCAAAATGATCACAAGATGAACATCAAAATTTAATTCAGTTTCCTCTCATATATTTGAAAGTTGCTAAGAGGGTAGATCTTAAAAGTTCTCATAACAAGGGAAATAAAAAATGTGTGTGTGTGTGTTGATGGATGTGAACCAGACTTACTGTGGTGGTCATTTTGCAGTATACACAAATGTCAATCATTATGCTGTACACCTGAAACTAATGTTATATGTCAATTGTATCTCAGTTTTTAAAAATTTGAGATGAACTAATTTTAAAACGTCGTCTCTACTAAGGGGGCTCTTTGATTCTCTCCCTCCAACTTTGTGTGGAAATGGGAAAAACCTTAGGCTTTAGAATTAGTAGATCTTGTGGCCCTTGGGCACATCACTTCCCATCTCTGAGCTTACGTCATAAGGATGATACCTTCCAGCCTACAAGTGGGTTCATGTGAGCTCAAATGGGATCACTTGTGCATAACACCCAGGACAGAGTAGATGCTCAACAGCAGCTACTTTTCAAGCTCTTCTCCCCCAAATGATTTTTTTTTTTTTACCCTCATTCATACCCAGGTTTTTATTTTTTATTTTTTCGGTACGTGGGCCTCCCACTGTTGTGGCCTCTCCCGTTGCGGAGCACAGGCTCCGGACGCGCAGGCTCAGCGGCCGTGGCTCATGGGCCCAGCCGCTCCGCGGCATGTGGGATCTTCCCGGACCGGGGCACGAACCCGTGTCCCCTGCATCGGCAGGCGGACTCTCAACCACTGCTCCACCAGGGAAGCCCCCATACCCAGGTTTTAAGAGGAACAGTTTGTAAGGAAGTCCTCTTCCCACAGGACGGTGCCGCTACCTCTCTGTGCTTGAGGGAGACCATCTTTGTCTGCCTTGAGTACCCCGGGCCCAGCAAACATTTGATAGACTTTGCTAATGTTCAGATTTAATAAATCTCAAGAACAGTACAGCCTTTAAAATGAAGTCCGTTCTCCCAATGGGGGGTGGAAACTTTTGCAATGATTATTGGTTTTCATTTACATCCTAATGTTTGAGGATGGGAGCCATAAACTGAAGAGCCAGAAGTAGATACCAGCAACTGGAAATACTGTATGAATGTCGTGAACATCCAAGTAGACGCTTTGTTTTTTCCTCCAGCGGCTTTCTTGGCAGAGAATTAAAAAGGAAAAAAATGGCTGCATGATTTAAGAAAACACTGTGGTGTTTTGGTGATAATAACTTACATTTCTATAATGCTTTCCAGCTTACAGAATGCTTTCCCATTATTATTTCATTGAATTCTCACAAGTCCCAGAGGTAGGTAAGACAATACTATATTATGGTAAAGGAAATGCTGCCTCTACCACTTACCTACCATGTGGCTCTGTGGGTTATTTAAACGCTCTAAGCTTATTTTACTAAGGTCTAAAATGGGAGTTGAATCATCCCTTTCTTTTAGGATCGCTGTACAGATTATATGAGCTAATGCATAAACAATACCAGCAACAGAGTAAGTGCTTAATAATTGGCAACTGTTACTATGTTCTTAGGTATAATAATCCTCACTTCACAGATGAGGAAACTAAAAATGACCACCCATTTGCCGAAGATCACACCATTTGTAATTAGCAGAACTGGAATGCAAATCAGATTCTTCTGCCCTCAGCTTTAGTCCTCCTTCCATTACGCCTTAGCTGACATGTGCCATTCAGGACTGTTTCAGTGCTTCTGCCAGCAAGGTCCCCCACAAGAATGAGCCTCTTACCAGTTTCTCTGATGCGCTCATCTTTTCCACGTCTGCTTTTGTGTTCACAGAACATCATCAAGAAGGTGATCGGGCAGAAGTTTGTGTATAAATTCGTCTCTTTCCCGGAGATACTGAAAATGGACCCTCACGCGGTGGAGATCAGCCGGGAGAGCCTTTTGCTGCAGGACAGCGAGTGCAAGGCGCCCCCCGAGAGCCGCGAGGCCCACAGACACGGCCTGTCCGCCCTCAAGAGCGCCAGCCGCAACGAGTACATCCACTCGGGCCTGTACTCGTCCTTCACCATCAACTCCCTGCAGAACCCACCCGAGTCCCTCAAGGCCATCAAGACGGAGAAACCGGAGGAGCCTCCGGAAGACAGCCCTCCCGTGGAAGAAGTCAGGACTGTCATCAGGTTTGTGACCAACAAAACCGACAAGCACATCAGCAGGCCCGTGGTGTCCCTGCCCTCCACGTCGGAGGCCTTCCTGGCCTCGTCCGTCTCCGCCAAGATCTCCTCGTTAATGTTGCCAAACGCCGCCGCCAGCATCTCGTCTGCGTCACCCTCCTCCTCTCGGTCCCCGTCCCTGTCCCCGAACTCGCCCCTCCCTTCCGAACACAGAAGCCTCTTCCTGGAGGCCGCCTGCCATGACTCGGATTCCCTAGAGCCCTTGAACCTGTCATCGGGCTCCAAGACCAGGTCTCCATCTCTTCCCCCAAAGGCCAAAAAACCCAAAGGCTTGGAAATCTCCGCGCCCCCGCTGGTGCTCTCCGGCACCGATATCGGCTCCATTGCCCTCAACAGCCCGGCCCTTCCCTCGGGATCCCTCACCCCAGCCTTCTTCACCGCCCAGGTAAGAGCCGTCTCCATCATCCTGGCCGCCCCCAGACTCAGTGGCTTAGCGGAAGGGAGGAAAGAGCAACCGAAGCAACTTCCTTCTGCCCCTCAAAGGATAATCCGAGGGTCCCTGTGGCAAAGTCACCGTGTCACTGTGCGGGGAAATTACTTTTCCATGCCCAGGTGGGAGCATACACAAGAGGAAAGGCTTAGGGTATTGGCTACAGTGGGATGCTTGATTGGTTTCTAGCTTTTAGGGGCCTAAAGCGATCGTAAGATGGAATACGCACACTGGCCGTCAAAGCAGATCCAAACAGTGATTTCCTAGGGAAAGCTGAGCAGGCCGGTGACGTTTCAGAAGGCGCCTGGGCTTTATGAGAATGTTATGGGAGAATCCTCTCTGGGGGGCCCTTGGTATGTAGCCATTTGTTTTCTGTTAATAAGGAAATAGATGCTAACCAGTACGGCCATTGCAGTCGTCAGTGGGGAGCTGGGTTGTCCTGTAGTCTCTAATAAGAAATGCAGGGGCCACATCAAACGGTGAGAAAGAGAAGCTTCAGTAAAAAACAGTGCTAGTCTGAGAAAGCCCAGGTCCACAGCATAGGGGAGAGGAAAGCAAACTCATGGAGCAGGAAAAGTCTTCGGTGCTACTAACTCCAACATGAAGGCGGCCTTTTCCTCTAAATACGGTATTCAGATGCTCACCCTTGTCCAGCTGGCAGCTGCAGGGCAAACGCAGAGCAGGTACTGGTAAACCTACTTCTGCTTCCTCTGGAAAACTGGATGCGTTTCAGTGGCAGAGGTTAAGTGCATTGGCTTTGGGGTCACAGACCTGGATTCAGTCCCTGGCTGCACTGCTGGGTGGAAACGTGACTGCGGGTACTTGCTCTCTGAGCCAGTTTCCACATCTGTGCAATGGATTGTTGTGAGGATTAAAGGGGATAACGGCCGTGGGAAGAGAGCTGGCTACAACCGGCAGGTTTTAGTATCATGTGACTTTGCGGCACCAGGGTGAGGTCATGCTTGAGGTGGGTAGGAGCTCTCTGTCCCCTGCCTCTGTCCCCATCGCTGTAGGTGTCCTTGCCGTCACCATCATTAGTGGCAGCATAATTGAGCTGCTCATGTGTGCCAGGTACTGTTCTAAACACCGTCCATGCACCGTCTCAGTTATTTTTCATCACAGGCCCGTGAAGGAGATACTATTATTGTCCCATTTTCCCAACAGAGGTAAATGAGGCATGGAGGTAAAGTAACTCATCCAAGGTCACACAGCTAATAGGCCACAGAGGTGAACTTGAACCCGGTTAGTCCGCTCCAGAAGCCATGCTCTTTAAGTAAAATGCTCTCGGCATGTGCCCTGGGAAAATGCCCACTTGTCCCTGATCATGAGACGTCCGTGGAGTCTGCAGACAACTGAAAGCAGCTCTTGGGCATTTTCCTCTCCATGGCTTCTCCCAGATGATTGTGGCCCAGGGATTTCGTGTCGACTCAGCTTGTGAGCTGGTGGTGACGGCAGGCTGCCACGGAGGGGAGGGCTAAGGGCTCGCGTGTGTGCTCTTACGTGGGGCATTTCCTGACCAAGCAAAACTGTCCAGTGACTAAGGACCGCTGAGTAAATGGCTCAGGCACAGCGGCTTCCGATGTCGCTCAGAGAAGCGGGCCAGGGGGTGCAATCTGAGGATCTCCTCCCCGGCCTCCTCTGTGTTTCCAGCTGTGAGGTGTAGAGAGGCCTAGAGCCAGGCCCAGGCCAACTCTGATTTCGGTCCCTGCTTTCTCTGTGTATCACCGTCTCTGAACACGTGCCAGTCCTGTAGTTGCGTCGGAGGAAAGCGGCTCGGGCGTGGGAGGAAAGCGGCTCGGGCTAGCCCTGTGGTTATGGGCCTGGACATAGCGAATTTAGGGAGGCTCCGGGCAGCGGGACTGAGGATGTGTGGCTGGGCCGAGGGGAGGGGGGACAGTGACACGAGTTAGGGACAGAGGGTGGATGTGGAGGAATGGATGCAAAGCTCAGGACTGGGAGACGGCGTCTACTAGGATGGCCTGCCAGCAGGGAGTGGGAAGCACGGGAAAGCCAGATGTTTAACAGAGGACCTGTGCCTTAGGGAGATGCACTGGCTGGTCCTCCCAGGCTGTGAGGGCGGGGCCTCGACCTGTGAACGAGCGCCATGACGTCCAAGATGTGGGAGGGCGCTTCCCGAGGGGAGAGAGAGGCACAGGGCAGGGTCTGGACTAGGACAGGGGAGGGGAAGTGGCAGGCTGGGCCTTGGATCAGGTGTGAGGGGGTGGCGTTGGGGGCTAGGTAGTGTCTGAAGCCATTCAGAGCTAAAGGAGTCAACGGCTGCCCTTGGGAGATGGCGGAGTCTCAGGACTTGAGATCCCCTCACCTTCTAGTGGGCTCAGCTCTGTACCTGGAGCGCCTGTGGCTGACAGGGAGGGAGAGGTAAGGCCAGGAGGGAGAAACCAGAGAGAGCAGAGGAAGGGCAGGACCCAGGGGTGGGGTGTTCCCCCAGGTGGGTTCTCTGAGAGCAGACAGGAGAGTCAAGTGGTTTTATCTCGACTTGACAAGCCTTGAGTCTTTTAGGATTTTGGGGGGGCCTCGAGTCAGTGTAGGATTTGGATTCTCAGAGAACAGGAGCTGTTTCAGGTGCCCCAGAAACTAATCCACCAGCCCCTGGTTCTCCCTCCAGTGCACAGTCAGAAACAGCATCAGCTCCCTCAGCAGTTCTCCTGAAGTCCACTGGGCCTCAAACTGAGGGGTGAGCCCATCTCCCTGAAATCGCCCCCAGGGACGGGAGCAAAGGACTCCTGTTGGCCCCCAGGTCAACTCTGGGGGGGTTCCTCTACCCAAGGGAGCGTGGGGCGTTTCTCTCACAGGCAGCAGTGGTGCCTCACTCCCCGGCTCACTGGCTTCTCTCCTCCCTTAGCACTTTCTGTCGCAGAAGCTGCACTTTCTGTGGGGTGTGCAGTGTGTACGCAGAAACATTTGGTTACCTGTGGGGACCGCCTATCAACTTTCTTCGTGGCTAGCTTTAAAAGAGATAAAAGTGTGCTGTAATAATTTGATACCCTGAAAATGAAGTTCCCAGGAACTTGTATTTACTCCAAGAATGATTTATATTTTACTGATTCATTTATTCCAAGAATAATTCCCAGTTAGTTTCAGCTAGAAGCATGGCAGGAGGAAGGGTAGGATTAAGCATCTCTCAGCCTGCTTAGGGTCCTGTGGTTACAGTGCCCCCCGAGGAAGGACCTCATGAAACCACATACCTCGTGTAGGCCCAAATTCAGATTTGAAATTTCAAGCTACAGCATGACGGGCATGAAAAAGCATCGGCATCCTGCCACTCCCCCAACATCGGAACCGCCACTCCCATCAAGAAAACTTGGGGCGCATCTGCTGGCACCCATACAAAATGCAGTTGAGATTAGTCTCATGAGTCTTTGAGAAACGATGACAAATGTAGACAGACACGATGATCACCACGAGGCAGCCCCAGCGTGGACTGTGAGAAACAAATGAGAACACAAAAGCCAGCTGGCACCGAGGAGGGAGGTAGCTGGAGCTCGGCCACCGAGGTCATACCGGGCTGTTGCTAGAAAAACAAGCATGTTATCTCTGATGGCATGAGCTACAGAAATTGCGATGGGGGTGGGGGGAGGAGCCAGGATGTGAAACCCTCCTGGTTTCCAGCCAGGCACCATGGAAGCCCAGAGGGTGCCAGCTGGAACTTCTGATTCCCTGTATCTTCTGCATCTGGGTGTCACCTGTCCCTCTTCCTTCCATTTGCCTCTTCTGTTAGGTCTCTCCCTCCTCCTGTCTTACCAGTGTAAAGTTAGTTCAGAATCGGAGGCTGGCTCATTGCACGTCCCTCCATTTATGCCAAGGCCTCTGTTCATCTCACACGTGATGTCTAAGATGTTGAACTCAGATACGTGCGGGCACCAGGGCGTGAACTCACATCAGAGTCTGAGCATGCATGCCCCGGGCTGTTTTATTAGTAGCGGCTTTGGGTTAACACTAACTGAGTAGAGACAGCTTGCTGAGGACTGAAATGCTAAAACCTCCTTCCTGCATTTACTGATGGATGTGACAACCTTGAGCCCAGATCATAAGGTGGGAATTGGGAGGAAAATGGATGCGTGTGGTGAGGAGCGTGTGGGTAGACTGCCTCCTGGCTCAGCTCCGGAGTGGTTTGCATCTTATTGTCTCTTTCGCCATGATCACAAAAGGAAGTAAGTTTGTTTTTTTTTCCCTTCATCCCACTCCGTAACACTGCCCTAGCTCAGCCTGCAGCTTTCTCCATACTGGCCCTACAGAAGGAGGATGTCCTTTTAGGGGCTCTGTTCAGTGGAGGATGTCATCGGTAGACTTTTGGGTGACTTGACACTCCAGCTGAAGGTTCTTGCTTCTCCCAGCTCTGGATTGCCTAAGATGAACAAGTGTGATCGTCGCCCTCCCTCTCTCCACCCTGGGGCCCGTCTTTCCTGTAGATCCTTTGTGGATCTGCCGACTTCTCCCCGGTTCTACCCTTATTCTATTTTTCCCCCTAACTCTTACCGTAGCTCCCCTGGACCAATAAGGAATTCTCCTCTTTGTCCTCTTTCCCTTCAGATCAGCACATTCAGTGCTACACAAACTTGTGTGTGACTCTACTTCTTTTTGGAAGTTCTTAAAACCGTGTTTTTATTTGAATTCAGACAACTCTAGGAGTTTCCAGAGGTTCACTGTCAACCTTTTGAGGATTTTTTTAAACCACAAAATGGCACTGTCATGGATTCTGTTGGCATCCATGGGAGATTAAGATTAGAGATGTTTGTTGCTACAACCTGCCCAACCATCGGCTAGGCACCTGGAGATACAGAGGTGAGCAAGACAGACACAGTTCCTGTTCTCATGAGCTTACAAGCTTGCTGTCCAGTAGGTAAAGAATAAGGGCAATATATAACGTGGGGTGGTGTGAAATTATAGAGAGCCCTGGGAACTCACTGAGGAATTTAGACTCTTGATGGGAAATTAATAGCTGTTGAAGGTGTAAGTCAAGGGAAACAAAAATTCCTGTTAGAATCTATCAACAAGTAATTATTTAGCATTATTTGCAAATCACAGGAAGGACACCAAAAGTACAAGTGCCTATTTTTATGACCTTAGGACCTAGCCATGACAAGGCATACACACGCACAAGATGGCACACGGCAAGAGCCAGATACACAGTGCAGAGAAGTACCTTAGGAACAGAAGGGGGAAAGAACATGTAGTTCAATTCAACAAACCCAGACTGAGCACCTATCATGTGTCACAGGCTTTGCTTGGAGCCGGGGGCGCAAACGTGAATTAGATAGTCCGTTAGTTGGGAGGGAACTCGTAACTTAAGTTGGTTAATATAGTATCCCAGACACAGTACAAATGGAATTCTTAGGTATAAAAGGAATACTAAGGAAGAGGTATTAACTTTCTTGGGGATGGGGAAGGGTGTTGAAAAGGTGTTCGTGGAAGGGGTGATCACACTTGGGCAGGGTGTTAAAGGATCAGCAGCAATTTATCTGGCACATGGGGTGAACGGGGCACTGTAGGCAGAGGAACACCTTGAGCCAAAGCATAAAGATGTGCAACAGCCTTGTGCACTAGGGCAGAACAGTAGTTCAGTAAGAGGGGAGGATACATTCCAAAGGTATAGGAAGTGGTGGAAGATGGAGCCTGAGTGACATAGTTGAGAATTGTGTTTTAGAAACCGTCCTGATGACGTGGATTAGGGAGGGGAGAGGCTGGAAGCAGTTAGGATGTGACTGTAAAATTCTAGGTGAAAGACAATGAGGACCTAAGGCTGTGACAGTGGCATGAGGCGAAAAGCGATGGTTCTGGGGGACACAGGGACTGCCACCAACAGGACTCGGTGATGGGTGTGGAGGTGCTAGGGGAGAGCCAGAAGTTGAGTATGAGTTTCATGGAAGGAAAGAAGCTCATGGGGAAAGGTTACAGGTCCGGTTTGGGCTGTGCTGAGTTTGAGGAGCCTGAAGGACATTCAGGAGGAAACACCCAGCTGCAGTTGGGGCTAAGGAGAGAGGCTGGGGATGGTCAAGGGAAGGTTACTAACTGCAGAAGCAGATGCGATCACTTGTGGAACGGCTCTAGCCCAGGGGACCATGGGCTGAGTGGTCAGGACAGTTCTGGAATGAGTGCTGAAGAACGAGTAGGTTGGAATCGTGTGGTGCTCAGGACACTTCAACCAAAGCTGGGGGTGGGGGCATGCGCGGGGGGCGGGGGGGGGCTTTCACATGAAACTAGGCTATGGGGGAACCTAGAATTATGGCCAGGGAGGTTGTACTCTTTTCTTCCCTGAAACTAAACACAGTGTCTTAAGGGGACTGATTCAGTGGCAGTGCTCAGAACAGACGGGAAGGGAGAGATCAGAGGCAGCTGCCACCTAAGTTGATAGGGGCTCGGATGCAGCAAGACTGGAAATGAGGGGGTAAACAGGAGAGTCAGTTCCAGGAAGTGTCCACAGGCCATGCCCAGAGGGTGTGGCAGGGGGTGAGGGGAAGGCATTTTGCGCCTCAGTGACTGGACGCGGGGTCGTAGACAGGGCTGTGAGTACAGGGATAGTGTCTTGTTCTACCATTGTTTCTCTGGCGCCTGATACATACTATGTACTCGGTCAGTGTTTGTTGAGTGGGTAGATAAATGGTGCTCCTGTTGATAGAAATGGATGTGTCATAAACACTGGACACGGGGTTGTAGACAGGGCTGTGAGTACAGGGATGGTGTCTTGTTTTACCATTGTTTCTCTGGCGCCTGATACATACTGTGTACTCGGTCAGTGTTTGTTGAGTGGGTAAATGGTGCTCCTGTTGATAGAAATGGATGTGTCATAAACACTGGATTTGGAAAGAAGATGGTGAGTTTGTGCCGTCTGGTTGAGGGGAAATCAGGAATCTCCTTTGAGGAGGTGGAGGGCATTTTGATGGTCAGAGGGCATGATCCAGGAGGAGGGCACTCAGGAGGGGTGTGTCTGGACAATGTTCGCTCACCAGGTTTAGCTCAAATATGAGGGCTTTCTAGAAGACTCAGTATTAAGTGTAAGAAGAACTGAGTGGGCAGGATGAAACGAGGTCCTGAGAGGAGGGTCTTTCCCCTTGAAAATGAACACCCATTGCCTTTAGGCCCTAGGGCATCCCCTTCCCTGGCAGGTGCCAGGATCAATAAGTCCCTATCTGCCATTCAGAAGAGCTCATTTGCTAAGACATTCTTCAGTGAAGGAAGAGGAAGCGTGCGTTTTGCTGGTGGCTTCTTTCTTTAGCCTCTACCTCGGGCTCAGCTTACCCTCCATGACTCAAGGTGCTTGTGGAGAGAGGCTGTGAAAGCTCACATGATACCAGAGAGAACCCAGGCCAGGCTTTATAGGAATTTTCCCTAAAAGAGCAACCAACCAGTTTTTTCCTCTACGGCCACAGGATCTTCAGGCAGAACAGGGATGGGAGGGAGAGGAGTGAATGAAGTCATTTTACAGTATTTATTTGCATGTATTATAGAAGACATTTCGAATGTATTTAACATGAGAAACAGAAGGCTACTGTATTCTGAGTATATCCTGTATCCCTTAGAAACAAATATGCAAAACATCTCAAATTCAGACATGGGTATGAATTTTAGACTATGAAAATATATTCTACACCTCGTATGTTGCTCAGAGGATTAAAAAGAAATGGATATATATTTATGGCCATGGATGAGAGAAAGGGAGCTGGCTATGTTTTGTAGTTTAGCAGATTCACTGTCTCTTTAGAGCTGTGAGACTTTCATTGGTAGGTAAACTAGGAGGCCCTGGACACATTGGTTAGTAAATGTCAATGTGGCACACTGTGGTTGGGACCTGGATTCAGAGTAACATGCAAATACTAGTTCTCAGGTCACCTGAGCTGTGGACTTGACCCTAACATGACTGAGAGGAACCTTAAAGCACCAGCTGACTAGGTTGGTTTGTCTATTTCAGAACATTAAGTACTTTTCCATATACAGTTGAGGATTTCTCCCATGAATAGGTGAAATGCAGTTCCTCAGGTACACTTTTAATTAATTACTAATGATAACAGTCCTGAACACTTACTGAGCATTGCTCCAGGCACATATTAAGAGCTTTACATAGATCATTTATGCTTCCTAACAATCCTGTAATGTCAAAAAAGTAGGCATTTTTCTCCCTGTCTTGCAGATTAGGAAACTGAGGCATAGAAAGGTTACCTAGCTAGTAAGTAGTGGTTCTGAGATTGGAACCCTGGCAGAGCCCATGCGGAGACACTAAGCCTGAACCGTTAGGCCGGATGGCCTGGCAGGTTTGTGAAATTGCCTTGAATTAGAACAAATGGGAAACTTATCCAAAACAAGTATTTATCCTAGTAACCTCATAGGTCATTCAATATGTAGGAAATGCTGTAGAACCAAAGACTCAAATAATTTGAGTCTTTTCAGCAGCTTGTTTGAGAACCTTTGGATGTTTGTCTCCTTTCCACTGAACAGAGCAGACCTTTCAACTTAGGTTTAAGCTAAATGTTCTGGATAATGAACGAAGCTGCTAAGGCCACTTCTAGGAAAAAAGAGCACGTCAGCATCTAGCATGATGCAATCTGAAATGCTGGCGCCCTTGCTGTCGTTCTTCCTACACAGAGCACCTTACCGACATCACAGAACCACCGAGGGGCCCCTCCTAGTCAGCTAAGGTACAAAACCACCCTGGCCAGGGCGCTTGGCTCCGCTGAGAATAAAAGCTATGCAGACTTGCCAGCTGGGGCGGTAAGTGTTGTTTCTTCTGCACTCTGGCTGGCTTGCAGGCCAGGACTCCTGCTGCGTGTATGCAAGCAAATGCAATCCTTGGCACTCTCCCAGGAAGCCCAGAGTTCTGGCTTTATACCCAATCTGACAAGAAAGGATTTGTTTTTTTCCCCCCTCCAAACCATTGCCAGGGAGATGAATTCTCATGAACCCCGTATCCGGAGTGAAATCTGGAAAACCCAGTTCAGAGCTTTTGATGAAGCTGCTACAGGGTATTTTAGCAGCAGATCCTGAAGTATTAAAGGGCTGTTGATAGGGAAAGTGAAGCTTGGGAGGCCCTTTAAAAAATGTGTGTGTGTGTGTAGCCAAAGGAATGGATGTCCACTGTAGAAAAATAAGAAAATATAGATAAGAAAAAATATAGATAAATCCCCTTTCATGGGATCCCATTTACTTGTACAATAAATCTTGTTTAATGCGTGAGGAGGATTGAAGAGATTGAAGAGCACCTGGACAAAAGTTGCTAGGGACTTGAGTTTTCTACTAGAATGCTTAAGGAAGGTAACGTTTCCATACTTTCTTCCTTTATAAAATTGCTCATACAGTTAGCATTGAAATAAATTAAGCTGCACAGCCCTGCAGAAATAACAAAGTTGTCAGATTTTCCTAAAATGGTGAAGCTTGTTTCTTGGTTTGTGGCTAATAATGCCCCTGGCCACACTACTGACCACAGCTGGAGTCAGGTGGTACCTGTATCAAAAACTGTGTGTGTGCTTCTTTCCCAGACACCAAATGGATTGCTTCTGACCCCGAGCCCACTGCTGTCCAGCATACATTTCTGGAGCAGCCTTAGTCCAGTTGCTCCACTGAGTCCTGCCCGGCTGCAAGGGCCAAACACGCTGTTCCAGGTGAGCATTTGGAAACGAACTTTTAAATGTGGAATTTCTAAGGGATGTGTTTCCCCAGTAAATCCTGCAAGGTAATATTTTCACTAAATGTAGGGCAGAGCTCACTGTTTAAGTTTCCAAAAGGAATTCATGTTCACGTGGCTGCAAAAGGCTGTCTTCAGAGGCACGTATTTTCACTGAGGTGGAGTTCTCACGTCAGATACCCATAAATAGAACAGTTAGTTCTTGAAGTGTTTTGGATATTTTCACTGACTATGAAAACTGGAAACTTATTAAGGAAAAAAAATTTTTAATTGTATTTTATAAAATCTCATAAAAGACTAATACTAATACATACAAATAAAAATATATAAATAAATACTAATCTATTAGTCAACATAGTGACATCACAAAATAAATTGAAAAATAGTGAACAGCTTCTCCAAACTGTAATAGAAAAGTTACCTGCATAATTCTATGAATCAGAATCAAGTTCTTGTTCCAAAAAAAAAAAAAAGCTTCCAGGTCATTTGGTTAAAAATGAATTAAGCCTCCGCTGTTTTATCTTGTAAAACTCCCTGTACTAGGTAAGCACATTCATTAGTCATTCCCACACTAGAATCCTGCAGTAGCATCACTTGCTATTGTGTGGAAATCAGTATTTCCTCTTGGAGAGGATTACTCTCCAAGATTACTTGGTGACCAAGTAATTACTCAGTGACCAAGATGTCACTGTTTGAATATGTGAATGTAGTATAGGAGGGATCCTAGGGATAGGATGAAGCGAAACTGGATAAAGTACAAACCCCCTCTTGACCTGATTCTAGCCTGGTCTTTCTCATTCACCCTGCATCCCACGTCTGCCCCCGCCCCCCAACATGGCTTACCCCAAGTTAGTTGTGGTTCTTTTGCTCTCGTTGCATCTAGCGCTTGCCACTTTGTATTCATCTCGCAATCTCCCCACTAAACTGTGGGCCCTCAAGAGGCCATCTTGTTTGCTGTGGTGTGCGCCTGGCATCTAGCACATTTCTTGGCACACAGTAAGTATCACTGGCTGACTAAGGAATGGATGCCTCAGCATTCATCAAGAGATGTCTAAGAAAGTTAAGTGTTGAAAAGATCAGGCCTCCAGTGCTTTTCTGAGTTGTTCATTTTGCTTGTCAAGTTTAATATCTACTTCTGTGCCATGGGCTGTACATGCTGGTATTTAGGGTCTCATTGGGAGAAAGGTGGAGCTAAAGAGGTTTTGATTACTATCTTGCTTCTCTGGTTTCCTAATAGGGTTGAGGTAGGGTGTCATGATGTGACTATATCCCTGGAGTAATCAGGTTTCTCTTCCTGGCCCTTCGTCTCATCACAAGAAACTGAGGATATGGTCAGGCACAGCCAATGTGGTGATTCTTAGCCATTTTAACTCAGGCAAGGAAACAAAAACTAGAAATAGTGAGCAAAAACCAGTGAGCAAGTGCAGTATTAGGCAAGTTTTAGATTAGATTAGTAATCTTTTGGTGGGGGAACTAACAGACCTTATTTCCTGGAAGTGTCCAGATGGGAGCAGCAGAGAGTTCCCGAGTAGAGCAGAAAGGAGTTAGTTGTATGGTGCATACGTACAGCCAGCTCCATGGCGGTAGGGACTGTAATACTACTCTCTAATCCTAGAACCTAACACAGGGCCTCTCTAGGCTTCCCTAGATACTTGTGAATAATGAACGGACTCTTACTTCCCTCCTTACTGGGAATTCTGCCACCTGACTGGTGCAGGGCTTGGTGACCTCCGAAGGAAGCCATGGAGAACTGCTGGTTGGGAGTTCTTTGAGATCTCTTGCCTTAGACACTAAACCTTTTCCAGCCCGTTACTCCCAACAGGAACAGTGGTTCGTGTCCATAGTGATTCTACACATTAGTAGGGTATCAGGAGCTCTGGGAATTGGGAGATCGGCATATCCCTCCTCTTCAGTCACTACTGTAGACCAGTGGTCCTCAAAGTTAACGTGCAACAGAATCAGCTGGAGGGTGGGTTAAAATGCAGTTTGCTGAGCCCCACCCCCCATTTCTGATTCAGAAGGCCTAGGATGGGGCCTGATAAAAACATTCTTTCAAGTTCCTAGTGATGCTGCTGCTCCAGGAACCACACTTTGAGAACCACTGAGGACCAGCGGTTCCTAATTGACATTTAGAATTCTGCAGAAGAAATGCTGCATTTAAAGGCTACCTGCTCAGAATTTTGATTTCACAAACTGGACCTGTCCTCTTCTCCTGGAACCATGCAAAACAATTCCTGAAAAGGAAAGTGCAACCAGGTTTGGATGGCTGACAGGTCGCATGGCCTTGGGCCCTCTTTTTGGGATTGGGATCCACGAGACTAAGGAAAAACAATTTTGTACCTTTTAGAGTATTATTACTCTTCCTATGATAAGAGCATTGAGCTGGTGAAAGCTGAAATTAGCAGTTTTGAAAATGGTAAACAACATGGTAAGACGAAGAAGAAGAATTTGATTTTTAATAATTAAGACATTTCAAATGATGGGTTTCAGAATTCAGATTACTATCAACAGTGCCCCTTTTTAAACTAATGAAAATAAGTTTCTTTAAAAATAGCAAGCCTCTATCACATATGCTATGTGAATGTGTTAGAGGAGGAAACAAATTAGACTTGGCCTATAGTAAGTTTTAAATGATGCTGGCAGATTTCCTGCTATGATGATCAGAAAAGATCAGAATCCTTAGGGTAACAGTTGACAGAGCTGAGGGGTTCTGCCACAGAAGGTCCCCTGATATTACTATAGTAATTGAGAGCAGATACTGAAAATTTTAAGGGAAGGAGAGTGAAGATATATCACCCTTTCTAGAAGAGGTATGCTTTGGAATCTAGACACGTTTTAGTGAAGAGAGAGATGCCAAAGACATTGTGCTAAATCTAAATATACAACCTGGATTTATAAATAGAGATGGGTTACAACTGGACTGTTTAGCATTTTAAGCTTGTCTTTAGGATGTCTGTTCCACTTCTGAAACAGATTTTGATCAGATTTGGAATACACCTAGTCGGTACAGCTATATCTTGAAACAAGGTAATTTTCAATTGAGAATGTTTTCTGTAATTTTTAATTCAACAAATCTAACCCAGCAAATATTTGCAATGCTCTGAGGCAGGGACTGTGGGGATATACAATATGTGAATAATAGATGTGTAAACGAAGTGCTACAGGAACCCAATAGGAGTAGCTCTTTCCAGCTGGGGACTGGACAGAAGCTCCAAGGCAGAAGTGTCACCTGAGCTAGGAAGACGGGACAGGATTTTGGCAAAGTATATTCTAAATGAATAGATCTGTATCATTTGGATATGAAAGTACATAGTCTGTTCTGGAAGGAACTGGGTGATAGGAGACTGGTTGGAAAAGCAGCTGTGGGATTTGAATAGCATACCAAGGAGTTGTTAAGTGATAACCATGGAAGGCTTTCTAAGCTGGAAATAGCATAACATCTCTATTTTAGAAAGATAGCGCTGATATCACAGTGTGGAGAAAGGACAGAAGAGAAAGCGTAAGGGGCAGGAAAACATGAGGAAATTTATACTATTCCAAATTCTGAGGGAAGAATCATCTTTTAGATAAGAACAGTTGAAAACAGTAGTATATTTAGAAGACATTCCAGAGGTAAAATTGAGAGGATGACTTAGTTGAGTGTAAGAAGTAGGTAGTGAAAATTAGGAAGAGGCAAGGATTACTCAGTGATCAGAAGACTGGGAATGCTATTGATAACAACAGTTACCATTTTTTTGAGGGCTGCTGTATGCCAGACATTGTTCTAAGCACACTTTTTCATGGCTTTTTATTTAATAGTCCCAGTAGTTCTATTTGAAAATATAACCAATTTCACGAGAAAAAGAAAAGATAACTAAGGCCCAGAGATGTTGCTCAACTTACCCAAGATCACATGTTAATAAGTGGCAGAGCCCTGATTCATGTTTAGGGTTGAGCTCCTTAACACCACTCTTCTTGACGTAAGAGTGAGTGGGGAAGCGGCATTGGTGGGGATATCTAACTGACATCAGGAAATGTTTGTTGAGTCCAGTATAGGAGAAAGGAAGGCTGAGGACAAAAGTTGGGGAATGCTGTAATTTAAGAAAAGGGACTGTGTGTGGATGATTTGGGGGGGGGTGGGGCAATAAAGAGGACTATGAAATATGTCAGAAAAGCCAGGCTAACCAAGAAGAAACTATGACAACTGAGTGTATAGAAATAAAGAGCACAGGACAGAAATCAGTAACAAAACCAAAGCTGATTCTTTTGAAAATACCAATAAGATGGACAAAAACTGAGAGAAGATGTAAATAAACTCAAAGAATGAAAATTCAAAATCTGCTCTTCTTCCAATGTTCACTCTTAATGGGAATAGTTAGGAGCATGCCTTAAATAAAAAGAATATAAGCTAAATGCAAATAGACTTGATAACCCAGCTGAAATGGATAAAATTCTATGTAACATTAAAATTCCAAGTGTCAGGAAAGATACAAAAACCTTGAATATAACCATTAAAGAAACTGGAATAGTAATTAAAGAGCACCATCCCCCAACCCCTGACAAAAATAAGTTGGGCAGTTTGGTACAGAAAGCACAGTATCCTTCAGTCAGAGTTTAAACTTGGCTTTACTGCTTCTAAGCTATGACCTTCAGCCAAACAGAACTTAACTGAAATCCGTTTTTCTCATCCATGAAATGGGGATAACCGAACTTTTATAGGCTCTAGATATCAAATGAAATGACAACCACTGATAAACTGTAAGGGACTAGACACATAACAATTACTGAAATAGTCTGAAAATTGCAAAAATATATTTACTTGTTCTACAAATATTGTACTTCTAACACATGCCTGGCTCTGTAGTTTGACACTTACTGATGAAGTGAAGTTTAACATTTAGCTTATCTAGACTAAATAGGAATTAAACTAGAAGACAGCCCAGGAGAGGAGCATTGTGACACACAGCATCCTGGACAATGAAAACCTAGTTTCCAACAGTTTTAAAAGGTCTTTAATTATTTCGTTAAAATGAAATGGGAGTATAGCTGCTGTATTTTAGACCTGAAAGGTATCAAATCATATACCTTTGTCCTATTTATCATCCTAGTTACCAACAAGACAAATTAACTTTAGTCCTTAAGTTTTGGCACTTATGGGTGATCTCTCTACTCAGTTTGATATTGTTTATCATTTTAATTAGAAAGAATACTTAAAAGATTTAGAAAATAATATCTTTAAAGATAAGAACCTTCCTCATTTTTAACAGTTACCGAGAAGCATCATTGTAGTACTCTGGAAAACTGACAGCCAATTTCAAAATACAGTATGAGAAGTTACTGATTTACATGCAAAGAGTCAGTTTCCTGGTTTTCAAAATTAATTTTTCTTAATATTTAAAGCAAATTATCATTCTGAGTAGATTGGAATCTTTTAGAAATAGTATTAGAACATACTTTAGCAACATATAAAGTACATATTTTTTTCTAGTAGCCTAGGCACATAAAATAATTAGGGACATTTCCTAAGCCTTAGCCTCTGTTTGCTGTATGTAACCCTTGATTTCATTGTCATCTTCCAATCACACATTCTGTAAAATGATTGGCAACTGACCTCTATCAATCACAGGGGTGATGAGAGAACTGATCCACTGTGGTCTGTCTAGGAATGTAAAGAACTCAGGTCTTCCCGATGGATTTGCAATAACTATTTTAAAAAATCTTTTGTCCACTACAGTTCCCGACACTGCTTAATGGCCACATGCCAGTGCCAATCCCCAGTCTGGACAGAGCTGCTTCTCCAGTACTGCTTTCTTCGAACTCTCAGAAATCCTGATGACATCTGGCCACAATTAAAGACTCATTAACTGATGAAACAAATTTGTCCCCATGGGCTAGTTTACCTGTGTCATGAGAAGGACGTTGTGAAACCCGTCTGTTAATTTGGTTTGCACTTTTCATAACATGGATGGTCTAGATTTATGTTACCATTTTAAAAACGTTTTTATATTCAAGTATATATGAAAATCTGTTTTGCATTAAGTGAATTTTAATGTTTTTGTTTTTTATATCTTCTTAGCTCTTAAGTGTTGAACACTGTTGACAGTGAAGAACTTTTCTTAATGGTTTTCAATGTAACTAATAAGGATGTGAAGCTTTTTTCCTCTTTAATTCTGCATATGCTGAACTGTGCTTATATACACTATAACCAGCTGTGCCTTCCTTTGCATTTAGTTTAATGTAAATGATTTATATATTTTTTAGTATTAAGAGAAATTGAAAGACAAAAATTAGTATCAAACAGCTCTCTAGTGGAATTTCATTATTTTTCACAAGTAGACAATAATGAAAGCAGATTCATATTCTTTTTTGCTTTCAACTGTATGAGAATTGCCTTAGGACCTCTTTTGAACTGAAATTCAGTGAATATAATGTCCAAGTAATGTTTTTATAAGAAAAAAACTAAGCCATATTTAGACAATAAACTTTCATAAAAGAAAATATTCTAAAGTGCATTTTTTGAGAAATGAACGTTGAAAGGCTAGCTTCCTGTTTACAATCTTTTAGACTCCTTCCAAACAAAAACCTGAGCTGGAAAAGCTATAAAGTTCACTCTATACATGCCCCTGGAATATTTCCTAGTTTAGCACATTCTTGTTTAAAAAAATTAACCTGGTTCTCCCAGTTTTCCATAGAGAATCATACCTCTCTGATGCATTTACTGTATCATTATGTTAGGGTTTCTCTAAACCCCTGAAACTATAATTAACATTTAAAAATCCTATGCTTTGGAAGAGGTTCACAGACTGGTGATGAATACAAATAACAAAGAAACAATTTTGTAGAAACAATTTTGTAACACCAGGTGTCTTCATGTGTATAGGTATAGCCTTGCTTGTGGAAATTGAGAGGTGTAGGATACACTGCTTTATGTATTACTGTTTATGGTGAGAATGAAGGAAAACTGATCAAAGAAATATAAAATTCTTCAGGAGCCTCATCATTGTGGAACTGAACTGATTATATAACAATTTGGAATACTCAGCAGTAAATTCTTCTGTGCAGTGTAGTTTAGAGCAATGATAATAGAAACATATTTTCTGTTCCTTCAAAAAATCACCAGGCACTAGTCTACAGTGCCACTCTGTATATGAAGTAGTAAAGTTCTAATGTAAGATAAAAGAACTGGAAAGTGCCCAGTGCTTCCAATTCAAGATTAAGTTAATTATCATCCTTAACTGTAACAGAAACCAATTTGAAATGTGGCTAAATAATTCATTGATCCAAATGAGGCATTAAATGGCAGGGATTATGAGAAAGGGTAAAAAATAAAGGTTGCCAAAACAAATATTTCTTGAATTTTCAGGAAATCTAAAATTTTGTTTTGACACTTACAAAGTGAGATTTTCAATTGGAATTGAGCATCTCTGTGTTTGGGGATGTATGCCCTTATCTGAGGAAAAAAATCCAAACACTCCAATATGCATCTTTGAATATAAAATAATGGGCCTGGTTCCAAAAATCTCCAAATAGACACTACTGTCACTCCCTTATAGGCTAAGGATAATTCTGTACATTTAAAATAAAAGCTGGTCCAGGGGACTGGTATTCACCAAACATAAAATGTTAGAAGAGGCCTTTGAGAATGCATCCAACCACCATTTCCAGGTAAGGACAACTGCACAGGAGAAGTGGGAGTTGCCTAAGGCTACATAGTTCATTAAAGGTAGAACAATGATTGGTGCTCAGTCCAGTTCTAGTTCCCCATGCCTAGCTATAGGTAACTACTGGTCCAAAGCTGTATGTTAGGTAGAAAAAAACAAAAAAAGAGCATTAAAAAAAAACCCCTGTTTTGTCAGATAAGAGCACACCTCAAATTCAAGATTCTCACAGAGAAACTAAGTCAATGTGCAAAAACCTCAACCAAAAATATTATTTTAAATGTAAATGTTGAATGTAAATCTGATTCTTGAACTCCCTTCCTCCAAATACTATGATTAACATACACTCTAGCTCCACTTATTAGAAATGGAAAAATACAATAATTTTCGATGGATCAAAAAACTCACTATAACACAAATAGAGAAATGGAGGTATTGAAGTATAACACTTATAGCTCTGACTCATTCTGTGTGTTGGGTTGGTTGGTTTGTTTTTTTAAACAATTATTTTAGTCAGAAAATAGGTTTCAAAAAACGTAAGAAATAACTTTGTTTCCCCCTTTTTATATGTTTGCTTGATCAGTGTTAAAATGCTATGTATGGTAAAGTTTTATAGATCTGTAACCTAAACGTTGGTCTCTTTGTACACATCTTTTCTATGACTGCAAATCTTCATTCAACTTTCATATATGTATCATTTTTACTGTTATTTTTGTTCAATAAATACTTTGTGATAAAAGGTGTGAAGAGGCAAGTGGATTGGTTTACTTCCATTTACTTGGGATGATCCAAATTCCACCATTCTATAGGGTATAAGTTGGAAAATGAATTGTTATCTAGCTAAATATTGCACATCGAGACACACTATGTATATATAAATCTTATTTAAACACAGATATTTAAGGAAACAAATATACTTATTGAGGTTGAGTTGGGTGGAAGGGAATGGATTTGAAAAGTGGTCCTGTGATCTCTTAAATACGAAGTTCTATCTGTCATTCTGTACTGAGATAGGGAGGTAAGGAGAATGGGAAAAACGAAATTACCATTTATTCTTTTAGCTACAAATAATATCAGGAAATTAAAGCCATCCCACGTTCATGGATTAGAGCACTTAATATTGTTAAGATCACAGTACTACCGAGAGTGATCTACCAATTCAATGCAATTCCTATCACAATCCCAAAGAAACTTATTTTCCCCAGAAATAGAAAATCCCATCCTAAAATTTACATGGAATTTCAAGGAACCTTGAATATACAAAACAATCTTGAAAAAGGAAAACAAAGGTGGAGGACTTACACTTCTTGATTTCAAAACTTATAAAGCTACAATTAATTAAAACATTGCGGTACTGGCAGAAGGACAGAGATGTAGACTGAGAGAACAGAATTGAGAGCCCTGAAATAAACCCTCATACCTATGGTCAACTAATTTTCAACATGGATGCCAAGACCATCCAGTGGGAAAAAGACAGTTCTTTCAACAAGTAGGGCTAGGAAAACTACATACTCATATGCAAAAGAATAAGGTTGGACATTCACTTTACACCACAGACAAAAATTAATTCAAAATGGATCAAGGCCCTAAATGTAAGTGCTAAAACTATAAAACTCTTAAAATGGGGGAAAATATTCATGTTCTTGGATTTGGCAATACCAACTTAAATATGCCACCAACACCAGAGGCAACAAAAGAAAAAATAAACTGGACTTCATTAAAATTAAAAACTTCTGTATATATCAATAGGACATCAAGAAAGTGAACACAACCCACAGGAGAAAATAATTACAACTCATATACCTCATAAGAGTCTAATCCAGAATATATAAAGAACTCCTACAACTCAACAACAAAAAGACATCCAACCAAATTTTAAAAAGGGCAAAGGACTTGAATAGACATTTCTCTAAAGCAGATACACAAATGGCCAGTAAACACATGAAAAGCTGCTTAACACCCAGTCATTAGGAAAATGCAAATCAAAACCACAATGAGACACCACTTCACAGCTATTAGAATGAATATAATGGGAGAAAATTTAAAAAGCAAGGACGAGGAGAAACTGGACCTCATATATTACTACTGAGAATGTAAAATGGTACGGTCACTGTAGAAAACAGTTTGGCGGTTCCTCAAAAAGTTAAACATAATATTACTAACTAACCCAACAATTCCACTCCTAGGTATATAAAACCCAAAGAATTGAAAACAAGGGTTCAAACAGATGCTTGTATACCAGTGTTCATAGTGACATTATTTACAACAGCCAAAAATGGAAAAAAACAGTGTCTATCAACAGATGAGTGGATAAGCAAATGTTGTATAGTCGTACAACGTTATTCAGGCATGAAAACAAATGAAGTTCTGACACATGCTACAACATGGATGAACCTTGAAAACATCATGCAGGTGAAATAAGCCAGACACAAAAAAACAAGTGTGCTATGATTCCACTTACATGAAATATCTAGAATAAACAAATTCACAAAGACAAAAAGTACTGGATTGGCCAAAATCTTCATTCAGGTTTTTCTGTATAACATCTTACAGAAAAACCCAACCGAACTTTTTGGCCAATCCACGATATATGAGAGGTTACCCAAGAGCTGGGGAAAGGGGAAAACGTGGGAGGGTGGGGGTTAAATCTTAATGGGTACAAAGTTTCTGTTTGGAGTGATGAAAAACTTTGGAGCTCGACTGTGGTAAATTCTTTACAACACTGTGAACATAATAATTAATGCCACTGAACTGTATACTTACGAAGTATAAAAATGGCAACTTTTATGTTATATGTATTTTACCACAATTTTAAAAAATAGTAAAAACAAAAACACACACACAAAAAACAACCACATGAACTGTCTTGGGTCAAAAAGATCGTTATAACATGTTAACAAGTACTCTTTCAAATGTAAGCTGATAAAGCACCAAATAGAATGCAGCCACTTCTATATATAGAGTAACATATTCAGTGTGTTAACAACATCACTTGGAAGGAAAACAAAAAGGCATCCTCTCTTACCTTTAAGAACCTTGTCAGTTTAAGATGAATCACGTGTTCAAGGTTCAATATTTCTGAGTTTCAATTGTCTTCACTGCAAAGTTTTCAAAATCTGAATGGTGCTCAAGTATCAAAAAAAAATCAAATTTCTTAGTAAAATGAAGAAACATCCCCAGCTTTTCCTAGGAAGAACAATTTTATGTAACTGCTGGATACAGTTCTTCACCTTTTATATGCAAGAATCAAACAAATGGATAACTATGTCAAATTTGCAACAAATATATAATGAATGAAATGAAAAATCTGACAATGATACTTAAAAGTGCTATCTTATAAAATTACAGTAAAGATTATTAAATGAATGGCCAGCACAATTATAAATTAATTGCCATTGACACAGTGAGACTTCATCATCTTAAGGAGATCCATTAAGAGAAAATGATCCCAGAGATTGGTTCAAGATGGCAGAGTAGAAGGACATGCGCTCACTCCCTCTTGTGAGAGCACCAGAATCACAACTAACTGCTGAACAATCATCGACAGGAAGACACTGGAACTCACCAAAAAAGATACCCCACACCCAAAGACAAACGAGAAGTGGCAGTGAGATGGAGGGGTGCAATCAATAAAATCAAGCCCCATAACCGCTGGGTGGGTGACTCACAAACTGGAGAACAATTATACCACAGAAGTCCACCCACTGGAGTGAAGTTTCTGAGCCCCACGTCAGGCTTCCCAACCTGGGGGTCTGGCAACAGGAAGAGGAATTCCCACAGAATCAGACTTTGAAGGCTAGCAGAATTTGATTGCAGGACTTCAACAGGACTAGGGGAAACAGAGACTCCACTCTTGGAGGGCACACACAAGGTAGTGTGCACACTGGGACCTAGGGGAAGGAGCAGTGACCCCATAGGAGACTGAACCAGACCTACCTGCTACTGTTGGAGGGTCTTCTGCAGAGGCGGGGGGTGGCTGAGGCTCACCGTGGCGACAAGGACACTGGCAGCAGAAGTTCTGGAAGTACTGCTTGGCATAAATCCTACTGGAGTCCGCTATTAGGCCCACCAAAGAGCCCAGTAGGCTCCAGTGCTGGGTCACCTCAGGCCAAACAACCAACAGGGAGGGAACTCATCCCCATCCATCAGCAAACAAGTGGATTAAAGTTTTACTGAGCTCTGCCCACCAGAGCAACAGCCAGCGCTACCCACCACCAGTTACCCACCATCAGTCCCTCCCATCAGGAAGCTTGCAAAAGCCTCTTAGATAGCTCATCCACCAGAGAGCAGACAGCAGAAGCAAGAAGAACTACAATCCTGCAGCCTGTGGAACAAAAACCACATTCACAGAAAGACAAGATGAAAAGGCAGAGGGCTGTGTACCAGATGAAGGAACAAGATAAAACCCCAGAAAAACAACTAAATGAAGTGGAGATAGGCAGCCTTCCAGAAAAAGAATTCAGAATAATGATAGTGAAGATGATCCAGGACCTTGGGAAAACAATGAAGGCAAAGATCAAGAAGATGCAAGAAATCTAACAATGACTTAGAAGAATTAAAGAACAAACACCTAGAAGAAGTAAAGAACAGAGATGAACAACACAATAGCTGAAATGAAAAATACGCTAGAAGGAATCAATGGCAGAATAACTAAGGCAGAAGAATGGATAAGTGACCTGGAAGACAGAATGGTGGAATTCACTGCCATGCAACAGACTACAGAAATAAGAATGAAAGGAAATGAAGACAGCCTAAGAGACCTCTGGGACAACATTAAATGCACCAACATTCACATTATAGGGGTCCCAGAAGGAGAAGAGAGAGAGAAAGGACCCGAGAAAATATTTGAAGAGATTATAGTTGAAAACTTCCCTAACATGGGGAAGGAAATAGCCACCCAGGTCCAGGCAGCACAGAGAGTCCCAGGCAGGATAAACCCAAGGAGAAACACGCCGAGACACACAGTAATCAAACTGACAAAAATTAAAGACAAAGAAAAATTATTAAAAGCAACAAGGGAAAACTGACAAATAACATACAAGGGAACTCCCATAATGTTAACGGCTGATTTCTCAGCAGAAACTCTACAAGCCAGAAGGGAGTGGCATCCTATATTTAAAGTGATGAAAGGGAAGAACCTACAACCAAGATTACTCTACCCGGCAAGGATCTCATTCAGATTCAATGGAGAAATCAAAAGCTTTACAGACAAGCAAAAACTAAGAGAATTCAGCACCACCAAACCAGCTCTACAACAAATGCTAAAGGAACTTCTCTAAGAAGTGGGAAACACAAGAGAAGGACCTACAAAAACAAAAACAAAACAATTAAGAAAATGCTAATAGGAACATACATATTGATAATTACCTTAAATGTGAATGGATTAAATGCTCCAACCAAAAGGCAGAGGCTGGCTGAATGGATACAAAAACAAGACCCATATGTATGCTGTCCACAGGAGACCCACTTCAGACCTAGGGACACATACAGACTGAAGGTGAGGGGATGGAAAAAGATATTCTATGCAAATGGAAATCAAAAGAAAGCTGGAATAGCAGTACTCATATCAGATAAAACAGACTTTAAAATACTGTTACAAGAGACAAGGAAGGACACTACATAATGACCAAGGGATCGATCCAAGAATAAGATATAACAATTATAAATATATATGCACCCAACATAAGAGCACCTCAATACATAAGGCAAATGCTAACAACTATAAAAGAGAAAATTGACAGTATCACAATAATAGTGGGGGACTTTACCACCTCATTTACATCAATGGACAGATCATCCAGACAGAAAATTAATAAGGAAACACATGCTTTAAATGACACAAAAGACCAGATAGATTTAATTGATATTTATAAGACATTCCATCCGAAAACAGCAGATTACACTTCCTTCTCAAGTGAACAGCGAACATTCTCCAGGATAGATCACATCTTGGGTCAGAGATCAAGCCTTGGTAAATTTAAGAAAACTGAAATCATATCAAGCATCTTTTCCGACCACAACGCTATGACATTAGAAATCAATTACAGGGGAAAAAACGTAAAAAATACAAACACGAGAAGGCGAAACAATACATTACTAAATAACCAAGAGACCACTGAAGAAATCAAAGAGGAAATCAAAAAATACCTAGAGAGAAATGACAATGAAAACATGACGATCCAAAACCTATGGGATGCAGCAAAAGCAGTTCTAAGAGGGAAGTTTATAGCTATACGATCATGCCTCAAGAAACAAGAAAAATCTAAAATAAACAATCTAATCTTACACCTAAAGGAACTAGAGAAAGAAGAACAAACAAAACCCAAAGTTAGTAGAAGGAAAGAAATCATAAAGACCAGAGAAGAAATAAATGAAATAAAAACAAAGAAAACAATAGCAAAGATCAATAAAACTAAAAGCTGGTTCTTTGAGAAGATAAACAAAATTGATAATTCTTTAGCCAGACTCATCAAGAAAAAGAGGGAGAAGACTCAAATCAATAAAATTAGAAATGAAAAAAGATGTTACAACAGACACTGCAGAAATACAAAGCATCATAAGAGACTATTACAAGCAACTCTATGCCAATAAAATGGACAACCTGGAAGAAATGGACAAGTTCTGAGAAAAGTATAACCTTCCAAGACTGAACCAGGAAGAAATAGAAAATATGAACAGACCAATCACAAGTAATGAAACTGAAACTGTGATTAAAACTCTTCCAACAAACAAAAGTCCAGGACCAGATGGCTTCACAGGTGAATTCTATCAAACATTTAGAGAAGAGCTAACACCCATCCTTCTCAAACTCTTCCAAAACACTGCAGAGGGAGGAACACTCCCAACTCATTCTACGAGGCTACCATCACCCTGATACCCAAACCAGACAAAGATACCACAAAAAAAGAAAATTACAGAGCAATATCACTGATGAATATAGATACAAAAATCCTCAACAAAATACTAGCAAACAGATTCCGACAACACACTAAAAGGATCATATACCATATCAAGTGGGATTTATCCCAGGGATGCAAGGATTCTTCAATATATACAAATCAACCAATGTGACACGCCATATTAACAAACTGAAGAATAAAAACCATATGATCATCTCAATAGAAGTGGAAAAAGCTTTTGACAAAATTCAATACCCATTTATGATAAAAAAAAAAAACTCTCCAGAGAGCGGGCATAGAGGGAACCTACCTCAACATAATAAAAACCATATATGACAAACCCACAGCAAACATCATTCTCAGTGGTGAAAAACTGTAAG
Organism: Lagenorhynchus albirostris; assembly: GCF_949774975.1. Lineage (NCBI taxonomy): Eukaryota > Metazoa > Chordata > Mammalia > Artiodactyla > Delphinidae > Lagenorhynchus > Lagenorhynchus albirostris. The sequence continues at coordinate 25,025,699 of NC_083105.1, read as the reverse complement.
CATTTCCCCTAAGATCAGGAACAAGTATGTCCACTCTTGATACTATTATTCAACATAATTTTGGAAGTCCTAGCCACAGCAATCATAGAAGAAAAAGGAATACAAATTGGAAAAGCAGTAAAACTGTCACTATTCGCAGATGACATGATACTATACATAGATAATCCTAAAGATGCCACCAGAGGGCTTCCCTACTGGCGCAGTAGTTAAGAATCTGCCAGCCAATGCAGGGGATATGGGTTCAGGCCCTGGTCCGGGAAGATTCCACATGCCATGAAGCAACTAAGCCCATGCGCTACAACTACTGAGCCTGCGTGCCACAATTACTGAAACCCGCGTGCCTAGAACCCGTGCTCCACAACGAGAAGCCACCGCAATGAGTAGCCCCTGCTTGCTGCAACTAGAGAAAGCCTGCCCGCAGCAAAGACCCAACACAGCCAAAATGAATAAAGTTAAAAAAAAAAAAAAAAGATGCCACCAGAAAACTACTAGACCTAATCAATGAATTTGGTAAAGTTGCAGGATACAAAATTAATACACAGAAACCTCTTGCATTCCTATACATTAACAACAAAAGATCAGAAAGAGAAATTAAGGAAATAATCCCATTCACCACTGCAACAAAAAGAATAAAATACCTAAGAATAAACCCACCTAAGGAGGTAAAAGACCTGTATGCAGAAAACTATAAGACACTGATGAAAGAAATCAAAGATAACACAAACAGATGGAGAGATATATCATGTTCTTGGATTGGAAGAATCAATATTGTGAAAATGACTATACTACCCAAAGCAATCTACAGATTCAATGCAATCTCTATCAAATTACCAATGGTAGTTTTTACAGAACAAAAAAATCTTAAAATTTGTATGGAGACACAAAAGATCCCGAATAGCCAAAGCAATCTTGAGGGAAAAAAAAAATGGAGCTGGAACAATCAGACTCCCTTACTTCAGACTATATTACAAAGCTACAGTAATCAAGACAATATGGTACTAGCACAAAAACAGACATATAGATCAATGGAACAGGATAGAAAGCCCAGAGTTAAACCAACACACCTATAGTCAACTAATCTATGACAAAGGAAGCAAGGATATACAATGGAGAAAAGACAGTTTCTTCAATAAGTGGTGCTAGGAAAACTGGACAGCTACATGTAAAGGACTGAAATTAGAACACTCCCTAACACCATACACAAAAATAAACTCAAAATGGATTAAAGGGTTTTGCAGGTGGCGCAGTGGTTAAGAATCCACCTGCCAATGCAGGGAACACGGGTTCAAGCCCTGGTCTGGGGAGATCCCACATGCTGCGGAGCAACTAAGGCTGTGCACCACAACTACTGAGCCTGTGCTCTAGAGTCCACAAACCACAACTACTGAGCCTGTGTGCCACAACTACTGAAGCCCGTATGCCTAGAGCCCGTGCTCCGCAACGAGAAGCCACTGCAATGAGAAGCCCGCACACCACAACGAACAGTTGCCCCCGCTCACCACAACTAGAGAAAGCCCGCATGCAGCAATGAAGACTCAATGCAGCCGAAAATAAATAAATAAATTTAAAAAAAGAATTAAAGACCTAAATGTCCAGTCTTACACTGGACACTATAAAACTCTTAGAGGAAAACATAGGAAGCACACTCTTTGGCATAAATCACAGCAAGATCTTTTTTGACCCACCTCCTAGAGTAATGGAAATAAAAACAAAAATAAACAACTGGGACCTAATGAAACTTAAAAGCTTTTGTACAGCAAAGGAAACAAGACGAAAAGGCCCTCAGAATGGGAGAAAATACTTGCAAATGAATCAACGGACAAAGGATTAATCTCCAAAAATAGAAACAGCTCATGCAGCTCAATATTAAAAAAACAAACAACTAATCAAAAAATAGGCAGAAGACCTAAATAGACATTCCTCCAAAGACGACAAACAGATAGCCAACAGGCACATGAAAAGATGCTCAACAACACTAATTATTAGAGAAATGCAAATCAAAACTACAATGAGGTATCACCTCACACTGGTTAGAAAAGGTATCATCAGAAAGTCTACAAACAACAAATGCTGGAGAGAGTGTGGAGAAAAGGGAACCCTCTTGCACTGTTGGTGGGAATGTAAATTAATACAGCCACTATGGAGAACAGTACAGATGTTCATTAAAAAACTAAAAATAGAATTACCATATGACCCAGCAATCCCACTACTGGGCATATACCCAGAGAAAACCATAATTCAAAAAGACACATGTACCCCAATGTTCACTGCAGCACTATTTACAATAGCCAGGTCATGGAAGCAACCTAAATGCCCATTGACAGAAGAATGGATAAAGACGATGTGATACATATATACAATGGAATATTACTCAGCCATAAAAAAGAACGAAATTGGGTCAGTTGTAGAGACGTGGATGGATCTAGAGACTGTCATACAGAGTGAAGTAAGTCAGAAAGAGAAAAACAAATATCATATATTAATGCATATATGTGCAATCTAGGAAAATGGTACAGATGAACCGGTTTGCAAGGCAGAAATAGAGACACAGATGTAGAGAACAAACGTATTGACACCAAGAGGGGAAAGTGGGGTGGGGGTGGTGTGATGAATTGGGAGATTGGGATTGACATATATACACTAACATGTATAAAACAGATAACTAAAAAGAACCTGCTGCATAAAAATAAATAAATAAAATTGGAAAAAAAAAAAGATCCCATTCTGCACAGCCTTCTTCCCCAAGAAAGAACTGTGACTCAACAAAACCACATTTTAACAACATGAAGATTTTGTTATTATAAATTTCAAAACAAAATGGAGGAATTTTCACATAATATTTATAACCTTCAAAGTACAATATTAATACATATCTGTCAGTTAGAAATAACAGCAGTTTGTTAGGCTACAGGGTTTAACATAAAACCAATTTACAAATGTGAAAAGCAGTAGTGGTCCAATATTCACCATTACACATGAATCTGTTTCTTCCAGAAAATTTTTCTTAAAAAATTAAAATTTCAGTATTATGAAATATTAAAATAACACCCCAAACATGCCACAATCACTATTCACAAATAAAATTAAAATGAAATATACAAAAATTCACTTAATACTGTTAAATAACAATAAACTACAAGATTTCCTGAACAGAAATGGTAGGACCCCTGAATGTTTTACAGTGAATGTCAGGAAAAGAATTAAGTTATGACTATTTTCATGATATATAAGCCCAAAATTTACATGACCATTTCAAAATATCGCAATTAAGATTTGCAGTTGGTAAGATGCACTAAACAAACAGTCCTTAAAAGTGAACACAAATGCTTAAAACACTGTTACCAACACCAAGGTGTATTTATGATGTTCAAAAAGATGCATAATTAAAACTGTAATATTTACTACCTCTGGTAAACAGATAATATCTATAATGCTTTAAAACAATCTTCCAAGTTCTCATTTCTCTCATTTGTATTTAGCATGGCTCATTTCAAAGACATATTACAGCTTTCAACTGATTCCAAGTGAATGTTATTAAAACACACACACACAGCTCCCAAATGAAATAAAACTGTTCCCCAATGATCATCCATTCTAATAAAAGAATTGTATTTAAAACAAATAAACAAAACAAGACCTCTGATGTTTGACTGGACTTGTATGGTTTAGTTTTAACTAAATTAAAGCACGATGTAAAATAGGTAAGTGTATTAGTATACAAATATCCAATAATATGCAGGAAATATTTCTAAAATGAGGACAAATAAAAATAAATAATTTTGGTGCTTTAATTTACTGGTATTTAATACGAGATCCCCAAAATGTCAGATATTCACTTGCTTGAATCAACTTCTGCATCACATGCTTTCCTAAACATAATGTGCTTATCAATTTCTTACTACACTATTTGCCAATGTTCAATAAAAAAATTATATAGCATGAATGTAAGAGTGTTCAAGTTGGCTCACTTATTTTACTGTTAAGCAAAGCTGGATTTACATTCCAGGAAACACTGCAGTTTAATTTTAAAAACAAACAAAGAAAAAATGCAGCAGTAAAACAATTTGTGAGGAGAAACAGATGCATTCACGTATAATAAAGCCACTGCAACTTCTTCAGGCATTCAACTGTTGTGTTAAATAAACAGACAGTAGTTATTTAGCAGCAATGATTCTGCAATAAATAATGCATTGTGTTTCTCAGTCCTGCACAAAAATTGCAGCTACAGTTACATCAATAGCTGTAACCTACTGGCTCTAATGGCAGAGAAGACCTTAAAACCAACTGTACAAAAAAATTGTCACACTGTGACAACAAATATAAAAACAATTTGTAGGTCTGAAATAAAAAGACTCCACTGTGAAGAGGACAGTGTAGACAAACGAAGATTCCAAGTCCACCAAAAGAAATAATTGCCTTCAGATCTGAGTCCTTGATTGATAAGAAAGGCTGGGGGCTGGGCTTGAAACCATGTTACCAGACTTAAAAGAGCATGCTCTGTCTTCTGTTCTTCCCATGTCCTAAAATATAAAGTCATTTTATGAGGCAGTTCAACGTTCAGTTTTATCCCACATACAGTATTTGTTGACTCTATGAAGCTAATGTTCCCACCAGCAAAAGCTAATATTCCATGGTAAGAGTGATCAGCACTGTCTTAAATGACCCTTTTGTTGATGGGGTCAGTCTACAGCTTCTATGCTTCGAAGTGATGAACCTGATGACTAGGGAAGCACAAGATGTGTCTTCTGCCTCAGGTGCCAGGGATGGCGTGTGCAGTGATCAAGCCAGGCCACTTGTAAAAGGTCTTTGTGCCATCTGCAGCTTTCAGGATCCCTGATTTGACTGAGTCAGATTTCTCTCTGAAGAATTACTGAGCTGCCCATATCATACAGGAAAGTATGTGCAATGCTAAACATACACAGCTGTGGAATGCACTGTACATTGTTTTTTACATCAATAATTTTACCGATCAATTTATAAACCCAAAACTTGGTTCCACGCAAAATTTCATGATCGACACGTGAAATGGTTTATGACAAACACACCTGTCTCTGGATAAGAAGAATTTCGAAAACCCGGGTCCTTTTGCAATTGAATCTCTTTCAAACTGAATATTGATACACCTAAAATGCACAGACAAAAATTATCAGATGAAAGTCTATCATTAAAGCAAATATAATCCAACTATAGACAAAATATCTAAAAATGTATACTGATTCAACATGAAACATTTATACTACATTTACAAGGTTACAGCCCTGCTGAAATATTTTCCCTTTTGTCCCAATGTCTTAAGAAAACCAAACCAAATAACCTCTCCCTCAGAACCTTTCTCCCCCAATTCTGCCTTAAATCATGCTTTGAGTATGTGTTTCTCTAAGGAGAATGTACATTGTCTATTTCTAGGGCTTACTGAGGTTGGAAGACCTAATCAAAATGTATTACTCGGTTCTATTCTCTCTGTTCTTTATCTGTCTCCTTATGATGGCATGAAGGTCAAATCCTCAAACTATCTTCAGAATTTTAGAGAAAAACAAGAAATGGGTTTGTACACCTCACCCACACCTCAAACTATAAAACTTGGTATTAATAATGAAACGTAAATCTCTTAAAAAACACTTGTAACTCATCCTTCTTATTTCCATCTCTGCCAGAGAGGTAGTCTTTCATTAAAAAATATCCAGGGCTTCCCTGGTGGCGCAGTGGTTGCGAGTCCGCCTGCCGATGCAGGGGACACAGGTTCGTGCCCCAGTCCGGGAAGATCCCGCATGCCGCGGAGTGGCTGGGCCTGTGAGCCATGGCCGCTGAGCCTGCGCGTCCGGAGCCTGTGCCCCGCAACGGGAGAGGCCACAACAGTGAGAGGCCCGCGTACTGCAAAAAAAAAAAAAAAAATATCCAATAGGGGCTTCCCTGGTGGCACAGTGGTTAAGAATCCACCTGCCAATGCCAGGGATATAAGTTCGAGCCCTGGTCCGGGAAGATCCCACGTGTGGCAGAGCAGCTAAGCCCATGTGTCACAACTACTGGGCCTGTGCTCTAGAGCCCTTGAGCCACAACTACTGAAGCCCTTGCGCCTAAAGGCAGTGCTCTGCAACAAGAGAAGCCACCGCAACGAGAAGCCCACACACCACAACGAAGAGCAGCCCCCGCTCACCGCAACTAGAGAAAGCCCATGCGCAGTAGAGAAGACCCAACACAGCCAAAAATAAATTAATTAATTAAAATATGTATATATCCAATAAGTTCTAAGTGAAAAGTCTTGAGGAGTCTTGATTCCAATTAGAAAACCTTTTAGTGAATCCATACTGTCTAGTAAATGAGAACGGGAAATTAATGAAAGCTTTTGGCTGTTCAGTTCCCAAATATTCTCTTAATTCCTCACTCACCTTGCTAATTTTTAAAAATTTATTTTTGGCTGCATTGGGTCTCTGTTGCTGCGTGCAGGCTTTTCTCTAGTTGTGGCGAGCCGAGGCTACTCTTCGTTGCGGTGTGCGGGCTTCTCACTGTGGTGGCTTCTCTTGTTGTGGAGCATGGGCTCTAGGCACACAGGCTTCAGTAATTGTGGCACGCGGGCTCAGTAGTTGAGGCGCATGGGCTTAGTTGCTCCGTAGCATGTGGGATCTTCCCAGACCAGGGCTCGAACCCGTGTCCCCTGCATTGGCAGGCGGATTCTTAACTACTGCGCCACCAGGGAAGTCCTCACCTTGCTAATTTTAAAGTAAAATATTGGGGTAATTTATAAGAAACTTCTGAGTAAAATCAAGCAGTTACCCCAGGCATGAGAAATCAGCTATTTTAGTGACAATATGCTCACCACTGTCATGGGGATGGTAAAGTCAGAGTGAACACAGTAAAGGAAAATCATCTTCACATCTTGAAAAAGAAATTTACTTCCACAAAAAAATCTTGTTTTGGTTGTGCTTCATTACTATTTACTTGAAATCCATTTTTAACAACTCTGAATCAAAGCAATCCAGATTGGGCCTAATGACAATGTCTATCATCAGATGGCATTTTCCACTTACTTAAGTCAAATAAGACTAATGACCCACATCTAAGTGCTACTGATTTCTTACAGAGTCGTGGCAATATACTCAGTGTTAAAAGAAATAAATTAAAACAGGCAAGACAGACATACACCTCCCTTTAAGGAATTCTGATCTAATTACAGAAAGACCAGAATTTTAGGCTTAAAAACCAACCATCTTCCTAAATCCCTAATTCACCCCGGTCTCCAAACCTGGATAAAAATAAAGGGGGTGGGGGGACACACTCTAGAATCTCTCTTACTTTCAGGTAAAGCATGTATCCTTGGTCCCAGACTTCGAAAGTACACATGTTTCATGGCCTCTTCTGCTGAAACCCTTTTCTTAGATTCATACTGTGAGAAACCAAAAAACTGCTTCATTAATTTTTTTCTCTAAATACTGGAAAAAGCGTATGCAAGCGGGAGGGGACACACACAAATTAGCATTTAAGCATTTAGAGCTACTCTTATCTTGATTACTTAATAGAGTGACTATTATTTTTAAGAACCAATTTGGAGTACTATGCTCTAATGTGAGTTACTACTGAGATTATGTAGCAATGATTATATCTCAGTTACAAATTTCCAAGATAAAGCTGGATCTTAACGAAAAATTTAGATGCCCTATATTTTCTGAAGTGATGAAAAAAAGCAAAATATCTGACCTTTCGTGTTACTTTTCTTCACGAATACCACAGTATTACTGGAAATATACCTAATACCTTTATGAAAGACATTATTAAATTACCTATTCAATACCCATCTCCCTTTTTTCCTTGACGAGATAATGTAGATTTGTTTAAGGTATACATGCTTCCAACTCTGACATATGAATCATGACTATTCTAAGTTTAGGCTAATTATGGCAATCCTGCTCCCCAATTCTCAGCCTCTCTTACAATTAATATTCTGGCCTTAGGAAGATTTTGGAGACCTAGGAAGAAGTCCTTACAGGGGTTTTTGGAAAAGCCTTTGCTTTCCAGATACAAAAGGATTAATGAGACTGACAGACTCTTATCCTCTCTCTTCTTCCTGTTCTGAATGAAGATATGGATGGTACTTGGGAGGTACAACAGCCTGTAAGGCAGTAAGTATAAGGAAAAGAAAGAGAACGTAAGAGAACAGGAATTGCAGAGAACATGGCCTTGACACAGTTGATCAGGGCCAGCAGCTAACTACCTCAGACTGTTCTAGGTTACAATGAGAGACCCAGACACATTAAGAGAAACCATAATTGTTTTTCACCTAAGCACATGTCTTAAGAATGCTAGATACTACCGTAATCTTATTTAATTGTCATGACAAATATTTGAGGGAGGTATTACTGATCCCATTCTACAGATGAAGAAACTAAAGCTCAGAGAAGTTAACAGACCATTTAACAATTATAAAATAAGATATAACTTACCTGAAGAAATTTTGTTATCAACTCGATTCCTTCAGAGTCTAACCTAAAAACGAAAGACAAGTAGCAATTTATTCTTTAATCTTAGCTGATAGCAACTTTTCAAATAAAACTATTTTCCAAATGTTGTTATCTGCTAAATTCAAGTGCCCTAAAATAGGACACCTTGCTGCTTTCAAACAGACTCAAATCTTTTATCCTTAGAAGATTTATCTTGCCACTTGTTTAAGAAGAAACCACAAATAACTGGGCATCAACTCAAATGTTCAATATTCAAGAGTTAGATTATTAAAACTATAGAATTTTTAAAAATCACCATTTTGTCTCAAAACAAAATAACCTCTATTATTGAAAAAGCTTCAGTAAACTAGATCTGTTTTCATAGTGTTTCAGTGAAGGCAAGAGTACAAAAGCATCATTTTCCTATTATACAGGTGAAAACAAACAGATAAGTGACCCCAAAATATATCACTGTGGTTCAAGATAAACAGAGATGAGTCATTCAACAAACTTTTACAGGGCAGTTGGCTGAGCATTGGGTACTACAAGCTATAAAATTCAATTTAAATATGCCTCAATAACTTTATAAAACTTCATTAAAAAGGGATACAAAACCAATCAGATGGTCAATAAAGACAGATAATTACAAGGATGAAATTAATAAAATAGGGAGTAGAGGGTTTAGGGGTTATTTTAATGAGAAAATCTCTTGATCAGAAATCACTAATTCTACCTTGCACTGACTTTCACTGGCAAAAGTCCAATTATGGGGAAAAAAAAAAATCCCCCCCTTCCCCCCTAGTGCTTAGTCGGTACTGTGGATGCTGTGGCGTAGAAATTCTACAGAGTCTTCTAATCCTTTGCAGTTTGCCATTCTGACAAATAACCAGAACTCCTTGGCCATAGAAAAGCTAGGTGCTAAGGTCATAAAGAATGTGCTTTAAAGAGCTGCAACCTTTTACACTGGACATTACAACATATATACATATGTATACATATATATATGTTGTAATGTCCAGTGTAAAAAAATATATATATATATGACAAAAATAGGATTTATGCTATTTGGGAGAGACACATACAAAAAGTCTAACACATTATTCTTCCTAAGAAAGTCTAATTAGAATATTCTTAGTTGCTATAGTGACAAGAGCATCAATTCACATAAAAACTTTCAAAATATTTTTGGTACCAGAATGTTTTTACTATTCTTCCCTATCTTGAGAATAAATGGAACTAGAGTGAGTGTGTTATGTTGTGAGCTATGTGAAACAACGAAAGAGATATTGGCCTTATTTGGTATCCTGGTGCCCTTCTCATTTTTATTTTTTCTTAAAGATGAAAAAATACAGTCAAAGGGGTTATTCTATGTTACTTATTGAAAATGTAATACATTCCATAAGTAAATATGTTGTGAAAAAAATTTTTTAAATAAATATTTATTTATTTTTGGCTGGGTTGGGTCTTCGTTGCTGCACGTGGGCTTTCTCTAGTTGCAGTGCACGGGCTTCTCATTGCAGTCGCTTCTCTTGTTGCGGAGCATGGGCTCTAGGCACGTGGGTTTCAGTAGTTGTGGCATTTAAGCTCAGTAGTTGTGGCTCACAGGCTCAGTAGTTGTGGTGCATGGGCTTAGTTGTTCTGTGGCATGTGGGATCTTCCCGGACCAGGGCTCAAACTCATGTCCCCTGCATTGGCAGGCAGACTCCCAACCACTGCACCACCAGGGAAGTCCCCTGACTCAAACTGTAATGGGAATCTTGGATGGATCTGAGGTAGGTCTGAAAAGAAACTTTAATCAGATGGCCAACATATAGGATATGAAGGGTCAGAAAGAGTTTATATTCTTCAAATACAAATTGTCATTCATTGACTGAAATGCTGATGGGTCATCTTGTGTAGGAGTCAAGATTTTACTTATAACACATTCTTAGGTTTTTCTAAGTAAATACATATAGAATAATTGTGTAGACAGCAAAGCAAACTTCATCATGGTCTTCACAGTATTGAATAAGGCATTAATCAATGTCTTCTTTCTGGGAAATGGAACAATCTACATAAGCCCTAGAATTTTATTATATATATTTTATATTCATTTTATTTACAGCTCAATTCTGTGGACTTACATACTTTGGTAGTTCTTGCTCACTGAATTATAAAATTAATATGACACAGGAAGGAAGAAATTAAATCCTAAAATATTTAAGGACTGTGTATGTGTATCACATATTTTCCCATGAATCCTTACTGTGGCTAATGTTTCAAGAGACTAAAAAAAAAAAAAAGATGAGTTCCCCCCCTTTCACTTAAAGAGGAAAAAAAAAAAAATACCTGGGTGCATGGTTAATTAGAGGCTGTGGTTTATATTTTGGAAAGTTGTAGTTCTTGAACTCATCATTTGAAGAAACACCTGGCCAAGTTTCCTGAGATGGAGTTCCTGAATTTAAAAATATATATATTTATAAATATATAGAAATTTTTATACAGGCAAATACATATAAATAGGGAGAACTAAGAAAGCGTCTTAAAGAACAATTTATATTTAGTAGATAATTTGATTATTTCAACTGAAACTAAAAAGATAGAAATAGTAATCATACAGACTTTTTTTTTTGGACTAAGCAATGATGCCATAAAAATGTTGTCTAATTGACACCTAAGCTAAAATATTTCCTAATAATGTGCTAAAAGTCAATTTTTAATAATATTTCTCTTCTCTGTTCTTCCATACAATCATTATTGCAAAGGTAGAACTTGGTAAATAAAAAGCAGAAGTTATCTAGAAGGATCTATCTTTATTGTAATTATGCTCATTATAATTCTTATAACATCTATTTATGTTAGTCTCAGTATCAAATTTATAAATATATTTTTTAAAGATATAGTCTTATCTAGCTACTCAATTATACGTAACAAATCACTGGGAAGAGAGTTCTGTTACCTAGCAGTCGGAAAATTAAGTGCAGTTCATCTTCCACAGTTGATCCTGGAAACAGAGGTCTTCCAGAAGCCATTTCAAAGAAAATGCAACCAACACCCCTATAACATGTAGCATTAAAAAAAAAAAGAAAAAAAAAAGATGAGCAAACCATTTATTTATTATTAAGCACAAGAATCTTTTCCTTAAGGTTGCCTCTCTGGAGAATTTTGTACTAGCCTGCTAGAAAATCTGCAGAGATTTTTCTTCAGATCCAACTAAACTAATTTCTTAACATTTACCCTATTTGTCTCAACTTCCATACTGCCTTATCCATTTTCTCCACTTAAAATGTCCAGCCCTCCTCTGCATGATCCTTGAAGAACACCACTAACAATGGCTAATAGTGATATAAAGGTTACTACGTATTAGGCAGTGGTTAGCAGGGCTAGGGAGAAGCAAGTATTTCAAGATGTTTTTATGCAGGAAGCAGAGACGGAACACACAGATGCAGAGTGAAGAGTGTGTGAGTGTGAGTGACAGCGAGAGTGAGAGTGAGAGAGCGAGAGGGAGAGAGTTAAGAGAAGGAAGAGAAATGGATAGAGGCTCGCTAATAGATACTGTCTTCTAGGATCTGTGTGAATACATATGAGTTTAAGACACAGTCCTTCTTTTAAAGGGCTCACAATCTAGCAATTATATAATAATTTTATATTTTAAATGTTATACAGAAGATTAAATAATGGAGCCACTATGGAAAACAGTATGGTGGTTACTTAAAAAAAATGTAAAATAGAATTACCATACGATCCAGCAATTCTACTTCTAAGTAGAAAAAGAATTGAAAGCAGTGACTCAAAGAGATATTTGCATCTACAACATGGGTGAACCTTGAAGACATTTATGCTAAGTAAAATAAACCAGTCACAAAAAAACAAATACAGTATGATTTCACTCATGAGATACTTAGAAAAGTCAAATTCACAGACACAGAAAGGAGAATGGTGGAGGGAGAGGGTAATGGGGAGTTACTATTTAGTAAGTACACAGCTTCAGTTTGCAAGATGGAAAAATTCTGTAGACTGATGGTGGTGACGCTTGAACAGCAATGTAAATGTACTTAATGCCAGAGAACTGTACACATAAAATGGTTAAAATGGTAAATTTGGTTGTATATATTTTTCTACAATTTAAAAAAGTTTATAAAAGAAAGAAATGTTACATTAATACAAAAATTAATTATATAAATGTTCAACCCAAGACAAAACAGAACGAAGTATATGATTTATCACTATACGAAGAGTGCAAGCAATAAGTATAACCACAGTTCAGAGGAAGGAATTACCACAGCAGGCTAGGTTATATTCAGAAAGGATTTATGAAAAACTATGTTTTGAAGGCCCTAGGCACAGGCCCCAGTTATAGAAAAAGAGCAGGCATTCCAGATGGGTGAACTAGTATGAACACAAGCACAAAGGTGGGAAAACCCAGGCTATTTATGAAATATAGTGAGTAGCCACTTGGCTAAAAGGAAACGTTTGTGGAGAATAGTCTGAAATAAACTGAAAAAGGTAGTTTAGAGACATTTTATGAAGATCAAGTATCAGATTGAAGAACTGTACCTTATTCTATAGGTAATAAATGGGGAAGCAGCAAACATGTTTAAATAAAGGAGTGTCATGATCAAAGTGCTATGTGAGGAAGACGCCTATGGTATTTTTTCAATATTATTTTTAGATCAACTTAAAGCAAGTGGGTTTTGGTGAATATTAAATGATGATAAAAATAAATTTTGTCTTAAATTACTATGTACCAGACACTCTTCAAAGTGCTTTACATACATTAGCTCATTTGGTCTTAACATTATCCACAAAACAGCCTTTTAAAGTAGTTATTGTTACTATTCCCATTTCCTTAAATGAGGAAACTGAGGCACAGGCCAATAATTTCAGTAAGGTTATCGTATAGCTATAAGTGGTTGAACTGGTATTTAAACCTAGGTGATCTTACTTGCCAGAACTCTTAATCGTTGCTTATATTTTATCTCCTTAAAGCCAAATATCTATCGGTATGCCCTGTGTTAATGGCTACATTCTTTCAAAATTATAAATGGCAGTAAATCTGCATATATTTACCACATGTCAATCTGTGTTGAGTACTCTGAGGAACCGAGAAGCACATCAGGCGGCCGGTACCACAGTGTGACAACTTCATTTGAGTAGGTCTTTGTGGGAACTGACTTGGCTCTGGCTAGTCCTTCACAGGGAAAAGAGAACAATTAAGAAATAGCTGGAATGCATTTCCCAGTCCATATTCTCACCATGACTCCAGTCACAAGGATGCCTGAGATGGCTACTCTATACCTTTTTGAGGCTTAACAAAATTAGTTTTATGAATTTTTTTTTTGAGTGTGTGTGGTCTTGGGTCAGCAAATCCTATTATTTATTAAACTAAATAATAATAATTCCACATTCAGAGACCATGCTTACTTTTATGAGTGAATGCACCTGGTACAGTATCTGGGCTAATCAAAACTTAAGATACCCTCCTTCTATCCACGAATTATTATGCCAAGATTATTTCCTACTTGGATTTAAGTTAATGCAAAACAGGCCAATGACATTTGTCACCTTTTAACCTGATTCCAACTTCCATTTGCTATATCAGTTCTTACCAAAAACCATGAAGTTACTGGTTCATGATCCTGTTAAGTTTTATTGACAATTCCCTTGCAGAAGTTTATATTTAGAGAAAGTTTCCTTGGAATAAACTACAATGTCATTCTGTACTTTCTAAGTTTTAAGTTACATGGTTAATTTTAAAATAAGGTGAACCTCACTGTCTTTGGATACTAATTGCTGTAGATGATGTAAAACACGAACCATTCCTTTGCCAATTTAATATGAAATTCACTGATTATCTAGAAATAAAGGCAAGAGTTCACAACTTTATCTCTTGAGCCACTGGCGTTAAGAGAGTTGCTTTTATTACCTCTACGCCTCCAGATTCTGATCACCTAAAGAAGTAACTTTAAAAGATATATGAAGAAATATAAATTTATTTTAACATACAGTTTATTTCAAACAACAAGGAATAATTAATTTTTAGGCTGTGATTTCTGTTGTGTGTAACTATTGTATCTGATTAAAATATTAAATAAGAAAAATGTAATAAAAGGATGATTCAATACTTTGTTAAACTGGATAAAGTCACCCAAATGAAACCAGAAATTTAAAAAATTAGGCAGTACTCATACTATTTTCATTAAGTATAAGGGCTAAAGGAAGTAACTGAAACAATGTTGACACTGTTTTATTACAGGTTTTACTCTACCATTCCAACTTGGTAAAATAAATTCAACAAATTTCGGTAATTAGCAAATGGAAGCAGCTTTCTGATTTCTCTTCCTGATGTAATACTGGGTTATATGGGGGAAAGGACAAGGCTGCAAGTTGCTAATGCTATACATATAACATCAAAGCAATTGCAGTTATAGTTTCCTCAGTACCTTATACTCCATCTCCTGAGAGAATTCTAAACTATGATGCTTGCTCATACAGCCTTCTGATTCAGTTCACAATTAGATTTGCAATTTTGGCATGAAATGAAATACACAGTAATTTCTTCCAAACCAAATTAATTGTGATACGGTATTATTATATAAACCATTTTCTATTATTAATGAAAATGTCTATTTATATTAATACTTCCCTGACCACAGGAAAAGTAGGTCAGAGATCAAGAACAATTTGTTGTAAAATAGTCATACGACTCTCCCTTACTTGTGTCCGAAGTATACTTACTATGAAACCAATAAAAAAATAAATAACTAAAAGCAACAGAGACAAAATTCATTGTACCATCTCATGGAATAATTAGATTTTCCTGTTGGCCGGTGGACAGATAAAATTTGCTTGGCTTGGTTTGTAGAGGTAAAAAGTAAAATTCAAAGCACTCATAGTATTCCCCTACCAAAAGTACATTTTTGATGGCTTTTGCTATTCTTTTTGCATATCTTATAGCTAAGCAGGGGTTCTCCATCACTGCCATTCATTTGGGGATTAAGGAATAAGGAGCAGTAAATGCAGCCTGGCCAAAAAAATTTAAAAGGGGGGCGGGGAAAGAGAGAAAGAGAATAACAATTACTAGGAAAATAACGTAAACTATGCCCTAGAGACTCTATGTAAGCATATGGAAATGACTTATAATTTCTCATTTAGACTCATGTGACCTACCCAATTCCTTTTAAATAGCAACCTACCTTTCAAACAAATGGAAAAGTGTTAAATGAATAAAAGTATAGGAATTTTCAGAACAAATTCACCACTTAATAACAGTGAATTTTTAATCTGTTACTAACAGAGTAATACTTGAAACACTAATATTTATCACATTAATGAAATATTCCAAAAGTAAAACTACTATAATCACTTATGAAAAATGATAAATACTAACTACGAAAAACTGCATGGGCTTTTAAAAACTAACTTCTGTTACAGTACTCAAACTCTCAGAATGTGGAATATTAAAAAAAACACAAAAAAACAAAGTTACTATATGGAGTTCCTTCAATATGAAAAAGTTTACTCCCTAGAAGCCAAAAACATGTAATTTTATTTCACCATTCTAGTCCCTTATAACTGGATTAGCTAAAGAGAGACAGACAGACAGCTACTAATTAAATTATTAAGCATATAAATAAATACAAAGCATGGTGGCAGGGACGTCCCTGGTGGTGCAGTGGTTAAGAATCTGCCTGCCAATGCAGGGGACATGGGTTTGATCCCTAGTCCAGGAAGATCCCACATGCTGCGGAGCAACTAAGCCCATGCGCCACAACCATTGAGCCTGTGGTCTAGAGCCCGTGAGCCACAACTACTGAAACCCATGCTCCTAGGGCCTGCGCTCTGCAACAAGAGATGCCACTGCAATGGGAAGCCCGCGCACCACAACGAAGAGTAGCCCCTGCTCGCTGCAACTAGAGAAAGCCCGCACAGCAATGAAGACCCAACGCAGTCAAATGAATAAATTAAATTTTAAAATAAATAAATAAATAAAACTATTTTTTTTAAAAAAGCATGGTGGCAGGCATATTAAAGGAATCCCTTTCAGTAATGACATTTAAACTCTTTAGTCTCAGGACCCTTTTTAGGCTCTTAAAAATTACTGAGGATCCAAAGAGCTTTTATCTATGTAGATTATATTTACTGATATTTGCATATTAGAAAAACAGAAAAATCTAAAACTTCTTCCTTAAAAACACCATTTATATGTTAACATGAGTATTTTTATGAAAAATATTTTTTCCAAAATAAAATAAAAATTAGTATGAATGTCCTTGTTTTACATTTTTGTAGTCTATTTTAATAGAAGACAGTTGGATTCTCCTTTTGCATTCAATCTGTTGGGATGTTTCTTTGACTGCAGTTATATATAAAGAGAATCAGGTTTCACACGGATGCGAAATTGGAAAGAAGAGCATTTTAATAGCCTTTCTGATAACTGTGCATATACTTTTTTGATACTGCATCAAAATTAGAAAATATTTAGCTTCTTAAAGATTATATGGTTACTTGGAACTATATCAATCAACTTCTAATACTTTTGCTACATTAAAATTCACTGGTCTATCCTGCACTTTAAATGGATATTTTACCTATGCATGATTCTGTAATACCATGCATTGGTCATCTGGAAAATACTGGTTCTCTAGGCTATTCAGATATTACAAATGTTTACACATTTCTTTAGCATATCAAAAAAAATCATATTTGTTAATGTCACCACTGATCTCACCAGAAAAGTCTTCAAGTACTGGGAAGCTATCAAATTCAAAATGGCAGATCCAGGGCTTCCCTGGTGGCACAGTGGTTGAGAGTCCGCCTAGCTGATACAGGGGACACGGGTTCGTGCCCGGGTCCGGGAAGATCCCACATGCCGCGGAGCGGCTGGGCCAGTGAGCCATGGCCACTGGGCCTGCGCGTCCGGAGCCTGTGCTCCGCAACAGGAGGAGGCCACAGCAGTGAGAGGTCCGCGTACCGCCAAAAAAAAAAAAAAAGGCACATCCAAATTTCCAAAATCTAATTTTTGCTTGAAAACTCGAATTTTACTGTTGTCAAGAAATACTTTCACAGTTGTTTTCCTTGAAATGGTAAGGCTCACTTCATTCATTTTTTAAGAAAGCATCTGCCAAATACCTAAGTCTGAGTAACCACAGTTTGTCTATTGGTCATTTTTTTCAAGTAAAAATGATACTTCTTAAGATAAAAAGGTGGGCTAGTTCAGTTTCCACTCATATAATTACACAAGCACTTTTCCTTGAAGTAACCATAGTATTTGTGTGTGCAGCAAATGTGTTTTATGTATATTTCCCATTTCATCACACAAAATACTAAAAAGACACCTACTCAAAAATGGAGATTTAATAAAATTTAATAAATTTTACTGCTTCATCTGATACCTCTTAAAAAGTGTTTTCCTACAAGTGTATAGTGGTGAAGAATACAATGGCTACTAAGTATAATTTGGTGTGAGTGCCTTGATTTACACTAAGGGTACCAGTAGCTTTATCCCTTCTTACTTTTGGATAATCAACGCAAATATTAACACAGTGAAGAGGGCAAGTAAACTTTCAGTATCATTTTGAGAATATATTATACCTTTGGAGATCCCCTGAAAGGGTCTCAGGATGCTTAGGGGTCTATGGACCATACCTGAGAACCAATGCCTTCTAGCATTCACTAATATAACTCACCACCAAAATTTTCAAATATTTTATTCCATGAGCTACAGAGAACACTTCCAAACCCACATAAAAGCAATCATGCAGTGTCAATGGTTGTTCTTTTAAACTTAAACACCTGGAACTATTTATAAATATCTCATACATTCCATACCAAAATCTGCTAGCTTTAATTCTCCTTTTTCATTAATGAGGAGGTTCTGTGGTTTTAAGTCTCGGTGTAACACCTTTCTTCTGTGGCAATATGCCAAACCACGTAGAATTTGGTATAAAAACAGCTACGGAAACAAAAAATAGAAATTAGTCTTATAGATAATAAGATATACTTTGGTATAAGTTATGGTAAACAGAAAAGCAACTGGCCTAGAACAGTAAGAGAAAAAAAAAAGGAACCACATCCTTTTCCTTACATACCTGTTGTCTGAATTTTACAATTTACTGTTCTATTTGAACCATCTACGTATTTTTTTAGAGTGAACAAAGCGAAATGAAACTTTGTCTTAGTAGCAATAGTTCACTTGTTACTGAAAATGACTTTAAATAAATGTACCTCATAAA
Source organism: Lagenorhynchus albirostris (assembly GCF_949774975.1). Lineage (NCBI taxonomy): Eukaryota > Metazoa > Chordata > Mammalia > Artiodactyla > Delphinidae > Lagenorhynchus > Lagenorhynchus albirostris. The sequence goes on along the minus strand of NC_083105.1, from coordinate 25,007,053 downwards.
TTTACAGGCCTACTAATTAGGCTTACAGTTTAATTATGAAATTCTGGCAAAACAAACAACCTTCTACCATTACCCCACCCTACTCCCCCCAAAAAAAACTAATGTGGGGCAACGTCTTTAAAATAAGGCAATGGAATTGGTGGTTTTATGAACATTCTGAGATGTCAAACAGAATGGTGTTGCATAGCTCTGGCAAATTATGTGCTATAAAAATAACCTAAAATAACCTAAACCAGCTTCTATCACCCACCTTCTGGGTACTTTACTTTCAGCACCTCCTACTCAGCCTTCAAAATCTGCTATGATTCAGAAAAGGGAATTGGCACTGTAGAGCTCTGAATGGCTCTTTGAGAAAACCAATTCCTATAAGGCTAATGGGAGACTTTTTGTTGTGGATTTTGGTGGAAAAAAGAATATGAAACACTGGAGGTCTCTGATTCTTTGTGGTTAACAAAGAAGAGGATTCAGGATTGTACCCCTGGTTATCTTGAAGGTGAAAAATAGCATTAGAACTTCAAGAATAAGCCAAGGCAGCAGGTGAACAATGGGCCTGAAGAAAATCTAATTAGCAGTTTCTACACTCTACATATTCATGTGTTTTGAAAACTCTTAAATTACTATTTCCAAATATTTCCGTTACTTTCTATGTTTGAAAAAATATAAGGGGCTAGTTAAACACAGACTAAAATACTCTACAACTTAAGCCAGGAATGTAAACCTGGCTTAAGACATACAAACTTCTCAAATTTTTGTCAAATTATGATGATTAAGGACAATTTTCTTTCTAAATTACTGCTAATATGAAAGCAGGAAAAACAACATAAAAGCCACAAACAAAAATAAACACAAATGAGATTCAGTACACCTTGCAAAACAAAATGTGAAATATGATGAAAACAATTCTCATAGAAAATATATGGAAAGAGACTTAAAGCCCTATTCTAAAATTCTTAGCAATGTGTTACCCATGTGTTTTGAACTGTCTTTTACTAAAAGAAACTGGCTCTCCTTTATACCAAACTTAACTTAAAAGTATATAAGTTTAAAGTTACTACCTACAGAATTGGAACTGTCTCAAAAATACAGCTGGGACAGCCTACTTCCAGAACAGTTTCTCACAAACTGTTGACTATGTTTGGATAAATAAATCTTTGCTATATTTGGAGTATATCAGGTCAAAGAAACCTACTGTAAGAACACAACTGTATCAAAGGTTTTCATTTGATTTTACTTTTACTCTTGGGTTTCATCTGGGACTATTATACCAAACTTTTCTAGCATTACTTGCATCTTTAGATATTTTTCACATAAGAAAACATGTAATTATGTTACTTTTCCTCCTGACAGTACAGAATGGTATTTCCAGTCTAGTATTCATAATACCTATGCAGGTTCCTGGCCTTACTCATTAGATTAGTACCCTGAAAAGTTGTTCTATAATTAAATACCATTCTAAATACTTTAGGGGAGTTTGCCATATAAAGGAGGCCCTTTGCAGAATGCACTAATCATTTTCATTGATCTTAAACATTTGGATTTTGATATAATAGGCATGTCATTTTCTTTTTAAGCAGAATATACCTATAAATGTATTCTACATATATCTAAGAGAATCAATGTTATAATGTGAAAGGAAATTGTCAAAAGTTTTTATTTTTGTTTTTTTTTGGAGCAGAGAAAGGTTTATTGCAGAGCCAAGCAAGGAGCAAGGGTAGCTCGTGCTCAAAATCCTCAAACTCCTCAAAAGTACTTTTTAAAACTTTTTAAATGAAGTAGTTCTATAAAAAGGTCTGATTCTAAGAAATACTATAGTGTAGTAAACAGAAGTTCTGAGTAAATATGTTCAGAGGACAATAACCTATTTAAAATGCCTAACAGAAAATTCTGAAGCATATTTCATACGTAATGTAGTTCATCTATGCTTAAGTGTTTGTCTGTACTTTAAATAAAATTTAAAATGACACACTAAAGCATACCTTAACATTGTGCATACTCATGATGTTTCCACAGTCATCCATGTACTGTTTTAGATCTTTATCCTGAAAAAATACAGCACTTTACTATGTGATACATAGTTTTGAGAAGGCATGACTGATTTACTTAATAGTGTTTAGTTTAAAAAAAATTTGGGGGGGGGGGGGCTTCCCTGGTGGCGCAGTGGTTGAGAGTCTGCCTGCCAATGCAGGGGACACAGGTTCATGCCCTGGTCCGGGAAGATCCCACATGCTGCGGAAAGGCTAGGCCCGTGAGCCATGGCCGCTGAGCCTGCGCGTCCGGAGCCTGTGCTCCGCAATGGGAGAGGCCACAACAGTGAGAGGCCCGTGTACCACAAAAAAAAAAAAATTTATTTTAATTGAAGTATAGTTGATTTACAATGTTGTGTTAGTGTCTGGTGTAAAGCAAAGTGATTCAGCTATAAATACATATATATATATACATATTCTTTTTCAGAAAAATAAGTTGTTTTTTGAGGAAAGATACTGAATGCACCACACATAATTTAATTAAATACTAATAACAATAATGTCCCCGGGGCTGTTAAAAAATCCAATTTGCTATGTTTTATCATTTAGTAAATGCTTACCAGATACTCAAAGACCAGAGTCAAAGATTTATCTGTGTGAACAATGTCATGTAGCGTTACTATATTTGCATGTTTTAGATCCTTTAATAGTGAAACTGCAAAACAAAAAAGAAAGCCAATTACTTAATCTGTGGTAGCCAGTCTTTTTAAAAAAAATCCTAAGTTTAACATATGAATGATTGAGTTTAGGAGTCTCTTAAATTTAAAACAATAATCCACCAAAGGAATTTGTAGTAGAAATTTTAATAGAATCAATTTTTTCTTTTCTTTTATGGTTCTGGGTTTGATATTTTTAATTCTTAAATTATCCTCAGGGGTTTCCCTGGTGGCGCAGTGGTTGAGAGTCCGCCTGCCGATGCAGGGGACATGGTTTCGTGCCCCGGTCTGGGAGGATCCCACATGCTGTGGAGCGGCTGGGCCCCATGGGCCATGGCCGCTGGACCTGCGCGTCCGGAGCCTGTGCTCCACAGCGGGAGAGGCCACAACAGTAAGAGGCCCACATACCGCAAAAAAAAAAAAAAATTATCAATATTACATTAATACTCTCCATGACATCTTTTTTTCTCAAATGTTAACTTATTGAGACTTCTAGGATTAATTTAGACATAAAGTCCAAGGTACCTTTTTTTCCTTCAAATTGCTTGTCAGTTGCCTCAAACTATTTTCTGGATAATCTTTTTAAAAAAAATCGTACCATTATATAAATATATTTACATCCTGTATATACTATTTATAGTTAGCTTTCCCCCATGCACCAATATATAACATTTCCCAATGTCAAATATTTGTCTGTGACAACAATCTTTAATGACTTCATAGTACTTCATTATAAGCAGTACAATAATATATCTAATTCCTTTTATTAAATCTTTCAGCTTTAGCTATTGCTTCCCCCCCCTCCCCCCAGGGCCTTGTTTTACTGTATTCTTTCTCCTCAATGAGATGCCATAAGCTGTAGTGGCATATATTTTCCAGTCATGTACTATTTCTATATCTGAGCTCCTGTGCTTACAAAAAATGAACTCTTATTACATAGCTTTGGTTTTAAAATATTCTATATAAATTTCATAATACATTCTGCTCACAAAAGTACAAATTATACCTTCTCTTATTGCTGTGCAGGGTGCACCTTCTTCATGTTCCAACCGGATCTCTTTCAATGCCACCAAATTCTCTGTCAATTTACTTCTTCCTTTATATACTGTTGCATATGTACCCTACAAAATATATTTTTGAAAGACACATCAAAAATATCATGAGTCTATCTATATCATCTACACAATAAAGAGCCCTAACTAAATTTCTAATTTCTAAGCATGTGTTAAATTCTATCTTGCAAGGAAAACCCCACCATGATTAATCTTGGTTTTCCTATAGCTAAGAGGACTTTCAGTTCCATACACACGGCTTCCTTACTCTTACAACCCTACAGAGTGCTTCAAAGGTATGAAAACATAGGGAGAATATTTAATTTACTTTTTGTGCTTCGTATTAGATTAATAACTGAATCAATAGATTTGGAATCAAAGGTACTTTAACTGCAATGGTATGTGGAGATTAAGCACAGTAAGTGAAAACTGAAAATTTAACTAACATATTATGAAACTTTACCCGTTTTCAGACTTTTCAGAATCTTTGTATGCTAGAGCTCTCCTTTAAAAAACAAATATATTCTATAGATTTCTTCTATCATTTCCAGGATAGTTCTCAAACTCCCTTAAGGCCTCCCTAGTAACTAATTCTATTATTTTCTTCTCACTTTCTCACTCTGGGAGGTAGACCATTTCAAAATTAGTCAGTACTAGTAGCAACTTCAAGAAAACCAAGGTCTTATGGGTCAAGAATTTCCTTAACCTTTAATGAGATGTGTCTTTAACCTTAAAGATAGTATTTTGATTTTTCACAAGTTTGAACACATGCAATTTCCCACATGATGGCACAAAGAATACCAGGAAGCTAACTAACAAATAAATGTCTATTTTGTTACCAAGAAAGCACAATATTTTATGCTTCAATATCAGGTTATAAGGCTATTAAAAAAACTCATTTCTTCTCACACGGATGGGATGATATCAAGAATTAAAGGTATTTTCCTTTTAACATTCTGTTGCTTTTTCAGAACAAGATATAATCTTTTAGATGATGAACAAGAAAAAAATGCACCTTACATGTTTGAAATAAGTATTAACTTACCTCTCCAAGCTTTTCCAATTTGATGTAGGTTTCCATTTTTCCAAACCCAATTTCTGACTGAAAGCAAACAATTATAAATTTAGTATTCTTAAAATTTCAATTCATCACTGCCTCAATTTCTGAAACTCTCCTGCTCTGAGGAGTGTCTTGGAATAGAAAAATCTGATTATAATTAAATTGTTGAACATCTGTCAAATTTTAAAATAAATTTTAAAAACTGGAATATTCAAAGGTTCAAAACTATCAAAGTTCACAATTAAAGTTGTCACCCCATCTTTTACATAGATCGAGTAACAGTCTGCTATAGGGACTTCCCTAGTGGCACAGTGGTTAAGAATCCACCTGCCAATGCAGGAGACACAGGCTCGATCCCTGGTCAGGGAAGACCCCACATGCCACAGAGCAACTAAGCCTGTGTGCCACAACTACTGAGCCTGTGCTCTAGAGCACACAAGCCACAACTACTGAGCCCGCATGCTGCAGCTACTGAAGCCCGTGCACCTAGAGCCCATGCTCCGCAACAAGAGAAGCTACCACAGTGAGAAGCCCACGCACCACAACGAAGAGTAGCCCCCACTCCCACAACTAGAGAAAGCCTGCACACAGCAACAAAGACCCAACACAGCCAAAAATAAATAAAAACAAACAAACAAAAAACATTCTGCTATTATCAAAACTACAATGAGGTATCTATCACCTAACACTGATCAGAATGGGCATCATCAAAACATCTACAAACAATAAATGCTGGAGAGGGTGTGGAGGAAAGGGAACCCTCTTGCACTGTTGGTGGGAATGTAAATTGATACAGCCACTATGGAAAACAGTATGGAGGTTCCTTAAAAAACTAAAGATAGAATTACCATATGATCCAGCTACTGGGCATATACCCAGAGAAAACCGTAATTCAAAATGATACACATACCACGATGTTCACAGTGGCACTATTTACAATAGTCAGGACATGGAAGCAACCTAAATGTCCATCAACAGAGGAATGGGTAAAGAAGATGTGGTACATATATACACAATGGAATATTACTCAGCCGTAAAAAGGAACAAAACTAGGTCATTTGTAGAGATGTGGATGGACCTAGAGAGTGTCATACAGAGTGAAATAAGTCAGAAAGAGAAAAACAAATATCATATATTAACGCATATATGTGGAATCTAGAAAAATGGTACAGATGAACCGGTTTGCAAGGCAGAAATAGAGGCTCAGATGTAGAGAACACCGTATGGACACCAAGAGGGGAAAGGGGGCCGGGGGTGGGTGATGAATTGGGAAATTGGAATTGACATATATACACTAATATGTATAAAATAGATAACTAATAAGAACCTGTTGTATAAAAATAAAAAAGAGAAAAACAAATATATATTAATGCATATATGTGGAATCTAGAAAAATGGTATAGATTACCTTATTTGCAAAGCAGAAACAGAGACAGAGACGTAGAGAACAAATGTATGGATACCAAGGGGGAAAGGGGTGGGGTGGGAAGAAATGAGATTAGGATTGATACATATACACTACTGATACTATGTATAAAATAGACAAGTGAGGGGACCATACTGTATAGCACAGGGAACTCTACTTAATGCACTGTGGTGTCCTAAATGGGAGGGAAATCCAAAAGGGAGGGGAATATACGTATATGTATGGCTGATTCATTCTGCTGTGCAGTAGAAACTAACACAACATTGTAAAGCAACTATACTCCAATAAAAATTAATTAGAAAAAATTCTGCTATGAAAAAATTTTGTCCTATTTTAAGATCCTGAAATTTTAAGATACCACAGGCATTTTAAGATACTAAAGAATTTTATAAAAGGTAACTACATGATTTTCTTTTTAACAACACTGCAAAATAAATAATTTTCCTACATATTTTCCTTCACCAATCTTTGTGTTCCCTAGGAAGGCCTGCAAAAAACAAAATACTATTTATTTCAGGTTTTCCCACCAAAATATAACAAAAAAGACAACTGCAAGTCATACTCTATTATGAATCAGGAAATGGCTAACACAGAAGAAGCAATATAAACCTAAATCAGTCCCCTCCATCCCCAAAAAAGGGGTTTAAAAGTAAGTTCTTAAAGCCATTGCTTTTAAACCTTGAGATTGTTTGACTACTTTCTATGGAGTCAATAAATGAGATAGATGGAATACTCAAATATGTAATGGAAACCCAGTATTTAAAAACTAAAAACAAACAGAACAAAAAACCCTAACACAAAAGATTTAGGAAAAAAAGAAAAAACAAAGTGATAAAAATTTAGGGATTGAGAGCAGAAATCGGGGGGAAAAAAGTTAAACAGAGGAGAAGAATAAGAATTTTCTTAAACTGCTTTCTAGTAACCCTTTGTAGATAGTGCAAAAGGCAATAATAATCTAAAAATTCACTTCTCACTTTAGAGTGATACTAATGCCCTTAAATAAACAGCCAGTGAAGGGAATAATGTTCTTTTATATATAACCTCAGCTCTCAAAGGTGTATAAATAAGGCTGGATCATTAAATACTATGTTTTAGTCAAATTCTGGAGGTTATACACAATTTTTTCTGGAGGTGTTGAATAAAATAAAAATGATACTTGACAATTAATATTTGACTTAACATCTCTCACCACTTGGAACAAAAGGATAAACTGCCCCAACCTGAATGGCCAGAAGTAGCAGAGGCCTCTCAAAGGAACTGTTTCTATCCTTTTGTTACAAGGATATGTATCCATTTAAAAGCCATGCAGGGACTTCCCTGGTGGTGCAGTGGTTAAGAATCCGCCTGCCAATGCAGGGGACACAGGTTCGAGCCCTGGTCCGGGAAGATTCCACAGGCTGCAGAGTAACTAAGCCCGTGCGCCACAACTACTGAGGCTGCACTCTACTGAGCCCTCGTGCAACAACTACTGAAGCCTGCGTGCCTAGAGCCTGTGCTCCACAATGAGAAGCCACTGCAATAAAAAGCACACATACTGCAACAAAGAGTAGCCCTCAGATCACCCCAAATAGAGAAAGCCCATGTGCAGCAATGAAGATCCAACACAGCCTAAAATAAATAAATTAAATAAATAAATTAAAAATAAAATAAAATAAAAGTCATGAGGAAAACTGCATATCTAATAGTACTTAATTCAATTTTGGAAAACTAATGAAAACTGTGGTCACAGGCAGTATTACTGAATGACTGAAAAATTGCTTCTTTCTGCACTCTTAAAGACTTTTCTCTATATATGGTATTTTTTTTTAAAAAATTAATTAGGGCTTCCCTGGTGGCACAGTGGTTGAGAGTCCGCCTGCCAATGCAGGGGACGCGGGTTCGTGCCCGAGTCCGGGAATATCCCACATGCCGCGGAGCGGCTGGGCCCGTGAGCCACGGCCGCTGAGCCTGCGCGTCCGGAGCCTGTGCTCCGCAACGCGAGAGGCCACAACAGTGAGAGCCGCGCGTACCGCAAAAAAAAAAATAAAAAAAAAATAAAAAAGTGAGATTTTGGAACCATCATGCACCATCCACCCATGTACTATCTTATATATGACTCACAGATATTAAGTCCTTGCCTTCTATTATCAATAATTATACAGAATGATAAGGTAAAACTACACTAGACAACACCTGCTAAATACAAATGGAGTTTTTTATTTTAATATGGAAAATGTGGCAAATAGCCCACCATCTGGTGCATGAGAACCTGATTCTGAATAACCTTTTGACTTTGCATGTTTTTTTGGGGACACCTTTTTTTTTTTTTTTTGCAGTATGTGGGCCTCTCACTGTTGTGGCCTCTCCCATTACGGAGCACAGGCTCCGGATGCGCAGGCTGAGCGGCCATGGCTCATGGGCCCAGCCGCTCCGTGGCATGTGGGATCTTCCCGGACCGGGGCACGAACCCGTGTCTCCTGCATCGGCAGGTGGCCTCTCAACCACTGCGCCACCAGGGAAGCCCTGCATGTTTTTATAGTCTATTTACATATTATCTTAACACTTAAAAAAAGGTTAATTACCAAGGTCACACAAACTATGATAGAATATGTTTATTTTCTTATACCTACCTCTAGAATTCAGGTGATTAAATTCACAAACATGGAACTATTCTGCCATGAATTTTAAGTCTTATATCACATTTCTTTATGAAGGAAAAAAGAACTATATTTAAAGAATAAATGGAAACTAGTAAGAACAAAATAATAAACATCCCCCCAAAAAATATAATAAAAATGTCATTATCTGTAACAATAAGAAGCACATAGAAAAATATAACTACAAGCTAGGAACTTTTTTGTTTATTTTTTGGCTACGTTGCGTGGCTTGTGGGATCTTAGTTCCCTGACCAGGAATTGAACCTGTGCCCTCAGCAGTGAAAGCACAGAGTCCTAACCACTGGACCACCAGGGAATTCCTGGGAACTTTTTCTTATCAGGAGTTGGGAAATTTTCTTATTCATTCTTTTACCTTAAGTGAATAAATACTAGCATGCCCTTAAAAGATCAAGTACACTTTGGTCCAATGGTGACTATGACAAAAATGCTGAGATTTGCTTTAAAGAGTGTATAAATGAACTATAAATTCAAGATTATAAAGATAAAAATGTTGTAGAGATTTACTGTATCATATGAAGTATATAAAGAATAAACTGTAAGAGATGCATCAAAAATTAACACTACAAAGAGTCACTCTTCAAAGAATGAAACTTAGTGAGATCATTAATATATGCTGAAAGTCTGCTTTTTAAAAAGAAGGTAAATACTGGAATTATCTGCCACAACCCAATTCAGAGTAAGTGTACCCACCTCACAACATTTTAATGATTCCCAACCTTTAGGATTTATTACATCCAAATATTACTTACTGAATCTTTATATGGAATTTCTAGAAAATTTTGCTTGCATTTTTATCTGCTGAACATGACAAGATTAACAATAGATATAATGACTAGCTTGTTGACACGCTCTCCTACGGAAATTATTCAGAGGACAAAGGACAAAGCTCATTTATTCAATATTTACCAAGCACAATACTAGGTACTGGGGATATAGTGAAGAAGACAGATATGATTCCTGCTTTCATAAGTTCACAATCTAGACTGAGTTCCATCCTAGATTACTTTAGAATATTTTTAAAGTCTCATATAAACAGAAATAACAGCTAAAGGAATGGAACAGTAAGCTTTGCATTTTAATACAACATAAACATTTCCTTAATTCTGCTTTCCAAACAAAGATAATTTTTTTCTCATACTTCATTGCTCTAAGAGAATACTTGGCTTTTTGGAAAACCAAGCAAATTCCTGTTCAATCAGCTCTTGTACCATAAGCACATGAAAATTAAACAAAAATATAATTTATAATAGCCAGATTCCTATAATTCAGGGTAACTTGTAAGTAGCATCGAGTATTATGGGGTATTTCTTGATTACTTTGGCTCTGGCAATATAATCACTCTATCAAAGTTATAAAGATGTATTAACATGCTGGCAATGCAGTTCTAATTGAGTTTCAAAACAACTGAAATACATGCAAAAGTTCTATAGATGCCATTCTAAAAGTGAATGTGTATATAAGAAACACTGGGGCCAAAGGGAGATTTTTCAAACACCCATTTCCCTCCTTGTGAGATTTACCGAGTTACTGTTACTGACAGAAATGTGTTCTTAGATATGTGGGGGGCAGAAAAGAGACTGAGAATCTCTATTCTACTTGATCATTTGTCTTGCAAAAATGTGCTGTCATCATCATCATACTACCACCTTAACCCTGACCATAATATGCCAAAGGTAAATTAAGTTGTGGGTGGACTTTGAACCTCACTTCCACACCACATAATATATTTATTATTTCTGAGAGACATCAGGACTTGATACCCTATTTTCTCACCTATTCTTAGAAACAAGGACTACATATGATATATATTGGTAAAGTCATGAATGAGGAATCCAAAACTCATTGTTTAGGAAGAGGCAGATTCTTAAAATGTGTATAACTTAAACTTCAATAAAATGAGACAAACTTTCATGCACAGACTTAGTCTACTAAAGCTGCACTTAACACTCTCAGAAAACTTCCACGGGGCATGCCATCACTGTAAGTGCAACAATGCTCTAACAAATCACTATCTGCCTATGGGCTTTCCCACTAGTCTAATGTTTAACTCAGTATGTTAAGAGTCAGAATATTCCATTTCTTATCAACTATAAATGAATATTAAATAACACTTCACCAATCTAATAACCAATATCTTTAATATGAGATAGAATGACTAAATGTAATGTGTTCTGGATGGGATCCTGGGGAAAAAAGATATTAGTGGAAAACTAGGGAAATTTGAACAAAGTACAGAGTTTAGTTAATAGTAATGTACCAATATTGGTTTCCTTAGTTGTGAAAAATGTACTAAACTAATGTAAAATGTTAATAACAGGGGTAACTGAGTATGTGGTATATGGGAACTCTCTATATGATCTTTTAAATTTTTCTGTAAATCTATAACTACTCTAAAATAAAAAAACTTATTTAAATAAAAAGTCAATAGAAAGGATTCAGCAAGAGAGGGAGACTAACTATACCTGAGTGTACAGGAATAACAAATACTCTAAGCATCCTGAGGAGATGGGATAGGAAGAAGGACAATTCCTCAATATTGAAGAAAGGAAAGAGAAGAATTAGTGTAATTCAGAAAATGAGAGGGTTTCTGGTTAGTGGCTTCTCTCTTCTTTGTCATGTAGTGGGAGAGGTCATCTGCTTAGAGAGGGGAAGAATTAACCAGAGAAATACAATAGGGCAGCCAAGTGATACTGAGAATCCAACTGAGGCTGATGATCATAAATTCATAGAAGAACCAATCAGCCCTATTTTATGTCTTTCTCTACCAGAAATGAACTCTCTGACTGGTTTCTTATTTCCTACTCAAACAAAGGATTTATTTTATTTTTACTACCCTACTTATAATATACTGCTATTGAAAACAAAAAAACAAAGTTTTATCCTTTTAGAAAGACAAAATTTTATATTTTGTCTTGTAAAACGTATTTTTTTTAGATAAAGAGTATATCATCCATGGAAACATGAGCTCTAACAAATGTGAAGAATATTTTTCTTTTCCCATCTCCTTTCCATGCATTCCCTAATCCTTCCCCTTCACATATAAACCTAGGGTATTGAAGAATAATTTTCTAATATACTTCAAAGAAACCATGGCTTTAGTAAAGTAGATAGATAATGAAAAGGATGAATCAGTAGAAACCCAGAACAGAGCTGGCATGATTAATCTGAAATCTATAAGCCATTTCAGATCAAAAAGCAAGGGAGGTAGGTAGGAACACTCAAGGGAGGTAGGTAGGAACAATAAAAACTCCAGTCACTTAACATTCATTAGAGGGCACTGTTTTCCTTAATTTCATGTACACTGAAAAAGACAGGTCTTAGATGATAGCTTCGGTGATTAAACCATACCTTTAGTCCCAATCTGAAATATTTACTAACTCCAAAACTTAAGTATCGATCTTTAATAAAAATTGATAACCAAAGAATACTTGCAAGCTGGTAATTAAATGACAAAGTTACTTGAATAAAAATGTCTTAAGCAGTGATGCAAAATTATGATGATCATAACCTATACCAAAGTCAAGTTGGTATTACACTTTAACCTTGTTGTATAATGCTGAATGTCAAATAACTACCGATCCTTCTAGAGCCAGCTTAAGCACTATAAGCCTGTGATGTTCAAAGACATTTTACTTGCTGTCTCTGTAATTGTCTCATAGCACTTTATATATACTTCTACCATAGAACTAAAGTCATCCAAAACAGATCCTCACATACACAATCATCTCAATTTATGTCAAAGGTGACACTGCAATGGGGAAAGCTATCCTTTCAATAAGCAGTGCTGGGCTTCCCTGGTGCCGCAGTGGTTGAGAATCTGCCTGCCAATGCAGGACACACGGGTTTGAGCCCTGGTCTGGGAAGATCCCACATGCCGTGGAGCAACGAAGCCCGTGCACCAAAACTACTGAGCCTGTACTCTAGAGCCCGCAAGCCACAACTACTGAGCCTGTACTCTAGAGCCCGCAAGCCACAACTACTGAGGCCCACGTGCCTAGAGCCCGTGCTCCGCAACATGAGAGGCCACTGCAATGAGAAGGTTGCGCACCACAACGAAGAGTGGCCCCCGCTCACCGCAACTAGTGAAAAGCCCGCGCACAGCAACGGACACCCAACGCAGCCAAAAATAAATAAACAAATTTATAAAAAATATATATATATAAAAAAAAATTTTTAAAAATTAGCAGTGCTGGGTCAACTGCTACAGATTGGGAGAAGACATCTGCAAGACATGTAACTGACAAAGGTCCTTTATACAAAATGTACAAAGAATTCCTAACAAACCAATAAGAAAAAGGCAGAAAGTCCAAGAGTAAAGAGATAACAGACTTGAACACTTAATTCAAAGAAGAGGATATCTAAATGGCCAATAAATATTAGAAAGGCGTTCAACTTAAGGCATCAGGAAAATGAAAAAAAAAAAAACCACAATGAGACAGCACTATACACTCACCAGAAAAGTTAAAAACAAATTTTTTTAAAAAGAAGAAACAATATCAGAAAATCTAATGGAGAGGGGCTTCCCTGGTGATGCAGTGGTTAAGAATCCACCTGCCAATGCAGGGGACACGGGTTCAATCCCTGGTCCAGGAAGATCTCACATGCCTAAGCCTGTGCACCGAGCCTGTGCTCTAGAGCCCTCGAGCCACAACTACTGAGCCCACGTGCCACAACTACTGAAGCCCGCGTGCCTAGAGCCCGTGCTCCGCAACGAGAAGCCCGTGCACTGCAACAAAGAGTAGCCCCCACTCGCCACAACTAGAGAAAGCCTGTGCACAGCAACAAAGACCCAACGTAGCCAAAAATGAATAAATAAATAAATTTATTTTAAAAAAAAACTGCATGGAGAGCAACTAGAACTCTCATATACTGGTGATGGCAGTGTAAAATGGTATAATCACTTCAGAAACTATTTTGACAATACCTAGAAGAGCTGAATATATGCATACAATCTGATCCAACAATTCCACTCCTAGATATGCAACCAACAGAAATGCTTACATATGTTAACCGAAACACATGAACAGGAATAGTGATAGAAGCAATATTTGATCATAGCCAAAACTAAAAACTCAAATGTAAACGTCCATCAGCAGAAGACTGGATAAAATATAGCATACTCACACAATGGAATACCATGCAACAAAAAGAACAAATGAATTACATAACCACATGCAATAACCTAAATGAAAAACAAGCACAACACTGAACAAGTCAATCACAAAAGGATATACATTGTGTACATACATAATACATACATAATAGGTAGGATATTTATTGTATACTATATATATAAACTTGTATAAATACACATTTTTATATATTTCAATAAAATGTATTTTAATAATTTGTATATTCATAATTACATAAAGTTCAAAAGTTTAAGAATAATCAGAAAAAGAATATCAAATGCATTTTTTAAATAAATAAGAATGTGTATGTAAATGAGAATAAAGAAGTCTTTCCTGATATTAAAACACTATGAACATAATATGATCAAAACAGTGGGAAAGGGCTTCCCTGGTGGTGCAGTGGTTGAGAATCTGCCTGCCAATGCAGGGGACACGGGTTCGAGCCCTGGCCTGGAAGGATCCCACATGCCGCGGAGCAACTAGGCCCGTGAGCCACAACTACTAAGCCTGCGCGTCTGGAGCCTGTGCTCCGCAACAAGAGTGGCCGCGATAGTGAGAGGCCCGCACACCGTGATGAAGAGTGGCCCCCACTTGCCGCAACTGGAGAAAGTCCTCGCACAGAAACAAAGACCCAACACAGCCAAAAATAAATAGATAGATAGATAGATAGATAAATAAATAAAACAAAAAAACCCTGTAGGTGTGGATGTGTGTGGAAATTTAGAAACATTGCCACTTTCTAGGAAAAAAAAAGTGGGAAACATACGTAAAACTAATCTTTGGCCTTAGAAGGCAGGGATAATGGCTAAAGTTAAGGAAGTGAGGATAGAAAGTGAACAAAGAAGTGGCAGGACAGGTTTTCTGGGATTTTTGGAATTTCATTTATCTGGGTACTTGTTACACAGGTATGTTAACTTTACAAAAATTCATGGAGCTATACAATTATGGCTTATGTACTCTTCTGTATATCTAGTACATATTCTGTACATCTAGCATGTATCAGTAAAATTTACCAAAAAATAAAATATACCTTAAATTCTATTCCAATATAATATCTTTAAACCCTTAGGAAGGGAAAATGACAAAATCCAGAAAGCAACATAATAAACTTTAGCTATTCAACAATTAAATATAAAAATTAATATAAAATCTTTATACCCAGAAAATCAAACAACCAGATCTGATGGTGCAGGTATAGTAGACTTAAAAACTTACTAAAGAAGCTCTCCGAGACCTTCGGCTCATTGGTTGATCAAATGGTGGACTGTTTATCTGCAACTTTTCAAGATATCCATCAGGTATTCTGATATCTGCAGGCAGCGATAACCGCTTATTTAAATCCTTTAAAAAAGCAGGAAAAAAAGATATTTGTAGGTAACCACAAACAGAAAAGACAAGGGCATTTTACTTTTGGATTCATGGGCTCTAACATATTATTTCTTAGTGATCAATAACTATAAAGTTTTATTGCAATTGTAAAGTTACCTACATTAATTATATATAATATACTGAATGCCAATGTATTTATTTACTGTAAGCAAAAGTATACAATATAGTTTAACAGAAATGGTATTCTACAACCCAGTTATTTGAGTCCCTTCACTGATAAATTCAACATGGAAATAATTTTGACATTATTATACCATAGTAAGAATAGGCAAAGTCTACCACAAAATGCGATTGGTTTAAATAACCAAGTGGATATTGTATGATTTTGCATGCAACACAGTGAGACAGTTGAAATATTTTATTATTGCTATGCCAATGGGAAGAAGTAAAAGGCATTTCTATTTCACTGTATTATGTGAACTGCGAGAAACATAAAAAGAGATCTTGCCTATATTATCACTCCAAGAAACATAAATCCTTTAAAAATAAATCCCTACTGTTCAAAATAGTAACCAAACCACGAAACAAAGTTGAGATGTATAGGAATTGTATACATATTTATTGAGAGAGATATGGCTTAAGTATAGATTTGTATCATGTTCTCAAATGATAAGGGAAATAAAATGATGATAATCCTCCCATATTAGTTTTATATTTTACATAACCCTAAACAAATCACAGGCATTATTCTTGGAATGAAACAAAATGTTTATAATTTATCTAGAAGAATAAATAGAAAACATCCAGAAACATTCTTAAATAAGTATATATGTGGGGGTGCGTGGGTGTTAAGAAAGAAGTCTTTCCAGATACTAAATTATACAATTAAAAAAACAAAACCAAGAGTGTGTCTCTTTGGGGAAAAAAAAATATACAGCTCAATGGAAGAATGAGAAAATCCAGATATAGATCCTAATATTAAATAAAATTTTTAAACATATGATAAAGAAAATCACATATATGGTGAAGAAAAATAATTATTATTTTTATTACTATTTTTTAAAATAAATTTATTTATTTATTTTTGGCTGCGTTGGGTCTGTTGCTGCGCACAGTCTTTCTCTAGTTGCGGTGAGTGGGGGCTACTCTTCATTGCGGTGCGTGGCTTCTCATTGCCATGGCTTCTCTTATTGTGGAGCACAGGTTCTAGGTGCACAGGCTTCAGTAGTTGTGGCACGCGGGCTTGGCAGTTGTGGCTCACAGGCTCTAGAGCATGGGCTCTAGAGCGCAGGCTCAGTAGTTGTGGCACACGGGCTTAGTTGCTCCGCGGCATGTGGATCCTCCCTGACCAGGGCTCGAACCCGTGTCCCCTGCACTGGCAGGCAGATTCTGAAACACTGCGCCACCAGCGAAGCCCTTTTATTACTACTGTGATATAATTTATACAGTGATATGAACAGATATCAAGTTGATTTCAGTAGTTGAAAATGCTATTTTTACCATTTAGAAACTGATATTGTTTTCTGTAACTGATTCAGAAGCAATCTTTGATCAGTGAAAATACAATCAACCAATAGGATAAATACCCTAATCATCATTAACTCAATAGCACTCAAAAAATAACAATATTCTTATTTTAAAACATGTTCAATTTTTTGGAGAAAATTATTTTAATCTACAATATATATGGAAATAATATTCATAATCAATTTCTGTCCTCAAGGTTATACATAACATTGACAAAGAAAAGGAAATGAGCTCTTCATCCTTTTACATGGAGAAATAACTTATATGTGCTAGAGATCAGTAGGTATAAAAACCATAAAGGAAATGATATCCATATTTATAAAGAAAAAAAAGCTGGTGCTTATTTTATGCATACTTTTTGAAATCTGAAATAAAATATTTATAAAATTTGTAGTATCTAGATGAATCTCAAAAATATAATTAAAATATTTTCTACAGGGCTTCCCTGGTGACGCAGTGGTTGAGAGTCCGCTTGCTGATGCAGGGGACACGGGTTCGTGCCCCAGTCTGGGAAGATCCCACATGCCGCAGAGCAGCTGGGCCCGTGAGCCATGGCCGCTGAGCCTGAGCATCCGGAGCCTGTGCTCCACAACGGGAGAGGCCACAACAGTGAGAGGCCCGCGTACCAAAAAATATATATATATTTTTTTTTGTTTGTTTCTACAAAGAAGACTTTCCTAATGTATCATCCTGGATTTCTGAAACTTTTGAAAATCCACATCCCTTACAGAGACCCTACATAGTATTTTGCAGAATGTTTAAGTATAATTAATGTATACTTGCCTTGGTATAGTAATTAGAAAAAAATAATATTCACAGACTAGTTTTTGCTAATGCAAAGAAACAACTTTCTTACAGGTGGTCACTGCCCTAATCAACATTTTCAAATAGGCATTTATTCTGTTTGACACACACACATATATATATATGTATATATATATATACACACACACATATATATGCATATTTATACATATATATTTATACACACAAACACAGGCATATTTGTATTTTTTAAATGGTACCTCCATTGAGATCCGTCTATGTATACGATTTCTAAGACAAACACCCGTAGGTGACTGGACTTCATCAGATGATGTCCCAGAAGCTTGGTCACTCTCACCATCTGATCCCATTTTTAGATTTTCATGAACAATATCTGTATCAGAAAATGAAACATTATTTATCTTAGAAAAGATGTATTAAATTCTACTATATCAATGTATTATCACCACAGGTAAGATGTAGACAGCCAACACATAAAAATCATAGCATAAGAAGTCTTTTACATTCTGGGTACCATAGGTGTGCAGTTAATAAAAACTGCACACTTAGAACAAATGTCCTAAAACAGTAGTATAAATCCTTTTATGCTCTCAGATTATGAAAAGCTATTTTAAAAAACTAACATTCAAGTTATTACCAAGAGTTGAATATTAAAATTAGAGACCGAAAATAACACTTGAGGATTATTTTAGTCAATTCTCTTATTTTCCAGATCTGGAAACTGACACCTTGAAAGGTTAAATGACTTTCAAAGGTCACAGAGCTTAAAGGCAGACCTAAAATAGAAACCTGGTCTTTTATTTAGTTTAGTATTCTTTCCATGAAATAATGGGTATTGGGTCTATAGCCAAATGAAATGGTTCTTTGAATATTCTTTTTAAAAACTGTTTTACAGCTGCTAATGCAGCTTCCCACCCCCCTGTGTTAAAAAACAATTCAAAAAGTAGTCACTGAGTATCTACTTTGTATCATAACTACAAAGCAAGTACCACAAAATCTACTAGGGGCCAAAACATATTACACTTACATGACAAGGTGGATTATGATATTTCTTTTTTTTTGTTTTGGGTACACGGGCCTCTCACCGCTGCGGCCCCTCCCGCCGCAGAGCACAGGCTCCGGACGCCGCCCCGCGGCACGCGGGATCCTCCCAGACCGGGGCACAAACCCGCGTCCCCTGCACCGGCAGGCGGACTCCCAACCACTGCGCCACCAGGGAAGCCCGGATTATGATATTTTTTAAATAGGGATAAAAGATAAATGCGGGGCTTCCCTAGTGGCACAGTGGTTGAGAGTCCGCCTGCCGATGCAGGGGACATGGGTTCGTGCCCCGGTGCGGGAAGATCTCGTGTGCCGCACAGCGGCTGGGCCCGTGAAACATGGCTGCTGAGCCTGCGCGTCCGGAGCGGGAGAGGCCACAACAGTGAGAGGCCGCATACGGCAAAAAAAAAAAAAAAAAAAAGATAAATGGTAGTAGAGGGGAGAGAGATTAATTCTATTTGGGAATATTAAAAACAAACTTGTATACTTCTGTATCTGCTCATAAATTTGCATTGGTCAATCATCCTCTAATTCATCTAGAACAGCCCACCAGAAACAAATGCTAGATCTCAAACACATCTCTTGCCACCAGTCCTCTCCACAGAATTATTCACTCCCCCAAAAGTATCATGTTGTTTCACACTGCAGTGCTTTAACAAGCTTTTTTTTTTTCCTTATCTGTAAGAGATGCCTTTCTTCATTTTATCAATTTGGTGAACCCATTCTTCAAAACTATGCACATATGTCATCAGCACTCATGAAGTCTTTTCTACTCTCAGACACAGATGACTACTGTACCCACACCTAGCATACCTACTGCACTGAAGAGCATTTTTTGGTTCACGTTGTTTTATACCAAGTTATAAGATCCTTGGGGCAAGAATTTGGCTTATTCACTTTTCTATTCCTAGAACCGAACAAAGTTCATGATACTTAGTAGGTGGCTCAACAAATGTTCTACTGAATTAAATATTAACTAAAAAAAAATCAAAGAATGGACTAAACAACTGGACCTTTTCTTTCAAATGAAATGTTATATGAAATATCAACATGTAAAATAAATAAAAATAGTATTTCATAATTATAAATTTGAGCTTTTAGTTAACATTTACTTATACAAATATAAGAACTGTTTAAATTAACAAAAAAATTGAACTCCAGGGTCTCATCAAATCAGTCTTAGAATTCATACATTTCTGTATTTTGTCTTGATAACACATTATTAAGAAAATTCTTTTTCACACTGATAAGCAGCTGCAAATAGTAATAATGGTTTTTAATAAACCAATATGTAATTTAAGAATATACTTCAATCGGGCTTCCCTGGTGGCACAGTGGTTGAGAGTCCACCTGCCGATGCAGGGGACATGGGTTCGTGCTCCGGTCCGGGAAGATCCCACATGCCGTGGAGCGGCTGAGCCCGTGAGCCATGGCTGCTGAGCCTGCGCGTCCGGAGCCTGTGCTCCGCAACGGGAGAGGCCACAACAGTGAGAGGCCCGCGTACCGCAAAAAAAAAAAAAAAAAAAAAAAAAGAATATACTTCAATGACACAGAGATTTCTGGAGAAATTTTATCCCATCTGAACAAAAAATATTTATTAACATGGCAGTGAAAGTCAATGTATTTATTGGGTGACTAATTCCTAATCCAATGGTATTTAATACATCCAAGGCCAAGCATTCTTTACTGCCACACTTTTAAAATGTTAAAGATAATTTAACCATGCCTTTCACTTCCAGCAAAATTTAAAAATCTTCCTTCCTCAAGGAAATGTTGAATAAAAATATAGTTTATAATGTATAGCTAAGTTTGCATGAATATATGTTTAATACCTAGGAAGCAAAGACAGAGAACTGAAAGTCCAAAGTTGTTATGCAAAAATTGATTCTGTCACTTTCTTGGGATGGGCTTTTTATTTTGGTAAGAATGTGCTTGGATTTAGCAGCCACCTGAGATAAAAGATGAAGCCTCGGGTGTCCCACCTGCAAATGAGAGCTCCTTTAGAAAGGCACGAGACTCTCAAAGAGCTACATCTTCAGTAAAAGGCAGACTTAAAAAAGAAATCTGCTCTTCTGCATGAGGACTACAAAGGAGCATATTAATCTCAGACTAGCACAGATCAAAAATCTTGAGTAGCATCTGACTCAACCAAGAAACAGCTCATGTCATTACCGAGCCAAGTATAGTTCCGACACGGATACCAGTTGGTATTTTCATTTCCGTCAACAAGACAAAAGTGAAATGATGGAGGCTTACGTCAAGACTTCACTCATTTGTCACTGGTATGAGCAACTTCTTTCCTGAATCAGGTAATAGTTTCTAAGTAACTGAAGAATATTTACTTCTCAAATGGCTCAATTTTTGTGTAATTCACAATGCAACAGCTACAGACAGACAACACATTTTTAAATTTAATCTGCATTACTAACGTTTTCAACGTCACTTTCTTAAGTTTAGACCAAGGATCAGCATATGTGACCTGTTTTTGTATGGCCCTGAGCTAAAAATGGTTTTGGCATCTTTAAAGAATTATTTTAAAGAGAAGATTATGCAACAGACCATATATGGCCCACAAAACCTCAAAAATTTTTACTGCCTGGCCCTTTACAGAAAAAATTTGCCAACCCCTAGTCTAGACAATCAAGAGAACAATAAATTAAGCCCTGATTTGAAGTGTTTTCCAACTTCTGTGGGGTAAATACTCTGTTCATGGCCAACCTCAAGCTACCCACATGGCATCGCTGAACATGCAGTTGGGAAATGGGCACACCATGACACAGTATTTTGACTATTCAGATGTAATAGAAATAAATAACCCCCAAAGCATAGACAACAGTAAAGTGTAGTAAAATAATTAGGAAATAATGACTTTTGAGTATTCATTACCTTTGTTTTTAATTTAGTTTACTTAATTGTATGTGTATATAATTTAAATTTTAATAATAGCTATGTTTAACAATCAGCTTGCAAAATTTCTGAAAATTTTAACCATCATCTCTCATGAGCCAGTGTAAGCCACAGACAAAACCCCCCTGTAGATAATAAGCTCATCCTCCTAAAATTAACAAAACACATGAGAAAATAATCTACTATGGCTAGAGTAAGCAGATAAAGCAAGAAGCAGAATAAAACCCTCAGGAACTTCAGTAAATATAATTATGTCATAAGACTATAAAATAATTATACTTAAAATTATTTAAAAACAAAACATGATAAATAAATAAGAAACCATCAAAAAAGACCAGAGAAATAAACAGAAACTTGCAGATATATATTTTTCCTAGATATTTAAAATGACACAGTGATGTAAGAATAATAACTCAGGTAATCATCATATGTACTAATTATTACACTAAGCTATCAAATGGTGATAATCTGGAGTTACTAAGTATGACCCTAAATTAAGTACCATCTCAAACTGCTATTCATCTTGAAATCCTGCATCCACCTCTTAAGGGTTTTGTTTTCTTCCTGGTGGACAGATTTTCAAATATTATTCCTCTGTAGTGTCAGCACTACTGCCTCTCTAGACCTTTCCATCTTTCTGCTCTCCCTCTTATTCTCAACTTGATTTTTACCTTACAAAAAAAACTAGATAATAAAGGCTGGCTGACTTGCATACAACTAAAACCTAGCTATGGACATAAGCTACAGTCAGAAAATTTTTTAAAAAAACAAATTACCTAATCTGCTTCCATTTCTGGGCATTGCCATGAAGGAGCCAAGGCTTCCTCCAATAACGCTATGTGGTCTCCGCAATGGAGGCTTCTTGAAGGACCCTGTGTACTGGTGGAGGAAGGAATGCATACTGTGAGAGGTTGGAGGTCTGCCATTCTTCACGATAGGCTCTGTGGTTCAGAGAATCCAAAAATCATTCCATCCAGGATCACATGAGAAGGATTGAGAAAGCAAGAGAGAAAACAAAACAAAGATTATGATAGAGATCGTTACATTTAACCTCATTTCTTTGGCTATGTATATAAAGTACTAGAATTAAAATAATTTCTATGAAAAAATACAGAAAATTCTTCATTATTTGGAACTGATCTAGTAACTTAATTACCGATTTTTAATATAGTCAAAATTGGTTAGCAATCACAAAATTACTAATATAGCCCAAAGATTTTTGATTTGTTTAATACATCTCAAGACTGTTTCCATAATTCTACGTTTACTGACTGCCTCATATAGGCTTTATGATTAGGCATGCTGTAGAATATAAAAGACATGATCCTGGCCTGAAGTAACTTATATCCCTACTTGCTAGACATTCAAAAAATATGTCAAGTTAGTAAATAAAACAGAAGTACTTAAGTACAGATCAATATAGAAGTTTTGAAATTTATTACCCCAAATTGGAATTTTTTACTATAAAGAGTTTTTTTAAAAAAATCATAGGCCTATAACCATGCAGAAACATTACAAAAATACTTAAAAATTATTTAATTCTAAATGGGGGAGATCCTGTTTTATAATGTTTATAGGGAATCTCATGACGCCTTTCCACCTCCAAAGAGCTTTGGTAACTGTTAAGGACATGAAGTCTTCTGTGACTCACAGTCTTCTGTATTAGAATTACGTTTTTACTGGTAGTAGTCAGGAATTTTAAAAGGAAGTGGGCTTCTCTGAGTATCTTTTCCTCTAACATGCAGCTGGCTCTTCTTTTGTAGCTGATAATCAGGAGTAAGGATTATTTCCTGATGAGGAGATTCCTCTACATGTAAAGATTTATCAGACACAGAGAACAACTGGCAGGACCGCGTGGTTCAGATCCACAGAACAAGAAAGACCATGGCATGGGCTTATGAAAAATGAGCCAAGAAGGCCACTGGGCTTGCGCCTCGACTAATAATGGCTGCCTAAAAGGAGCAGAGAGGAGGAGGATGGGGCAAAAGAGCCCTCAAGGATCACACAAGGCCTAGGTCATCTACTCTGGGTAGAACACCAGACTGGAGGTAGGGGAAATGCATAACTAGTAAAGCAGAACATCAGTCCATGTCCCATGCCTGTACATTCCTTGGCAATAGCTAGCTGATCAAAGATTTGGGGATCTTAACCTAAGCCTAGCGAAACAAACAATGATTTAACAATGAATGGGAAGAGGGTATCTGTCATGAATATATAAATTAGTTACAAACACTCGGGGATACAGGCTAGAACTATAAGAAACATCTTCTCTTTCTAGGTTATAATATTTCATATCTGCAATCATAATATATAAATATTCTGCCTAGAGACATTCGTTTTAGTTGCTCTCTGAAGTTATCCTGGGAAACATAGCTTTATAGTACTGGGGAATATTGCAAAAAAACAAAACGAAACAAAAAACAGAGATCATAAATACATTCAATTATTCAGGGGATATTTATTGTGTGCTTACCATTTGACAAGCACTCTTCCAGGCCCTGGGCATGAAGAAGTAAACAAAACAAACAAGGTACTACTCTTTGAAACTATAAAAACTACTTAAGGGGAAAAAAGATAAGAAACTAATAAATAAGAAAAATATCAGATAATGACAGGTAATATGCAAAAGATTAAAATAGAGAGATATAGTAGAAAATAAATGAGTGGTTATTTTACACTGGAATATTGAAAAAAGTTCTCTCTGTAGAGGTATTTTCAAAATAAGTATAAATGCAAGAAAGAGCCAGTCATAGGAAGATGGGTGAGAGGTGGGTTAGAAGATATTCCAGACAAAGGGAAAAGCTACTGCAGAAGTCAGCATGTGGCAAAGAGTTTGACTTATTAGAGCAATGGTCCTCAAACTTTAGCATGTTTCAGCATCACCTTCAAAGACTTGTTAAAACACAAGATTTCTGGGTCCCACCCCCAGACCTCCTGATTCAGTAAGTCAGGCATTGAATCCAAAAATTTGCATCTCTAACAAATTCCCAGGTGATGCTGATGTTACTCGTCCAGGGGTCAGACTTTGAGAACCACTGCATCAGAGAAACAGAAAGAAAGCAAGTGTAGCTATAGTAATAATTGTGGGGGGAACAGTGTTATTAAGTAAGATCAGAGAGAGAAGCAGATTTATATGTCACCACAGAAGTCTAAATTTCACTCTGAGATTGGAACCAGTTATGGTAGCTCTGAAGTAGGAGGTAATATGATCTGATTCATGTTTTAAAAATATCACTCTGAGGGGTCAGGGATAGTGGGAGGTAAGGAGGCAGGGACGACTTATAAAGGGGTAGCATGCGAGCGGTCTCTTTGTGGCAACTGAGTAGCTCTTTATCCTGACTGCACTGGTGGTTACATGAATCCACACATGTGATAAAATGACATAGAATTATATTGACGCTTTATTCCAATGTTAATTTCCTGCGTTTGACAATGTTCTATAGTCACAGAAGGTGTAACCAAAAGCGGGGGGGTGGGGGTACTGAGAGAAGGTACAAGCAACCTCTCATACTATCTCTGCAACTTCCCCTGAATCTATTAATTCTCAAAAATTTAAAAAATTTTTAAACATCACTCTGGTTGCTGCTGGAGAACAGATGATAGGAAAACAACAGAAGGGAAACAGGAGGAGGAGACTATTGTATAGTACTCGAAGCAACAAATAATGGTGGCCTGGACTAGGATGAAGAGAAGCAGGCAGATTTAGGATATACTACACAAAGGCAGAACCAGAAGGCCAGCAGACTTGGCTGCAAAATTACTTTCATACATACTCTCCGCACCCCACCACAGCTTTTAGTGATAACCTACATTAAAAATATTTATCCAAAGAAAAATTTTAAATCTCCAATAGAGTGACTGTTAAAAATATATGAAATACAATATGTGAAAGGACAATTGGAATCAAGTGTCAAGTATGCAAATGACTATCATTAACAGTGAGTTTTTAAAAGTTATTTATGTAGTAAATATATAGGAAACTACAATGGTAGAGGAAGGAAGAAAGGGTAAAAGAGAAAATAATCAAGGATAATTCCTGGATTTCTAGCTTTAAGTGGTTTAGGTTAAGTGAGGCAAGTTGGAGTAGAAGCTGATTTGGTGGGGGGAGGAAATCAAGCTTTGTGGTTTAGTCATATGTATTAAATTTAAGGTTCTTCTTAGACATCTATGTGGAGAAGCCAAGTAAGCATTTCGATATGAATCTAAAGATCCAGAAAAAAATCCTGACTAGAGAAACAAATTTCGGTGTAGTCAGCATTACATAGTAGCTGAAGTCATAGGACTAGATGAGGTCAAATATTCACACATTTCAAGATTATGACAGCAATTAACTGGACAGTTCAGTAAGATAATAATACTCTATTTTAAAAAGAAGTGGAAACCTTTAAGGCATTATGCTAAATGAAGTAAGTTAGACACAAGAGGACAAATAGACAAAGGAGAATAGTGGTCACCAGGTCCTGAAGGGAGAGGAGAATGGGGAATTACTATTTTGTTTTTTTATAATTTTATTTTATATTGAAGTATAGTTGATTTACAATGTTGTGTTAGTTTTAGGTGTACAGCACAGTGATTCAATTACACATATACGTGTATCCATTGTTTTTCAGATTCTTTTCCCATATAGGTTATTACAGACTACTGATCTTTCTGTTTTCTTTTTTTTTTAATTAATTAAATTTTGGCTGCATTGGGTCTTCGTTGCTGCGCGCAGGCTTTCTCTAGTTGTGGTGAGCGGGGGCTACTCTTGGTTGCAGTGCAAGGGCTTCTCATGGAGGTGGCTTCTCTTGTTGCGGAGCACGGGCTCTGGGCGTGCGGGCTTCAGTAGTTGTGGCTCACGGGCTCTAGAGAGCAGGCTCAGTAGTTGTGGCATGCTGGCTCAGTAGTTGTGGCACACGGGCTTAGCTGCTCTGCGGCATGTGGGATCTTCCCAGACGAGAACTTGAGCCTGTGTCCCCTGCATTGGCAGGTGGATTCTCAACCACTGCGCCACCAGGGAAGTCCGGAATTACTGTTTAATGTGTACAATGTTTCAGTCTGGGCTGATGAAAAAGTTCTAGATATGGTTAGTGGTGGTGGCTGCACAGCAATGTGAATGTATGTACTAACACTAAAACTGTATGCTTCAAAATGGTTAAAATAGTAAATTACAGGTTATATATATTTTACAATATATTTTTAAAAGTAATGGAAATCTATATGAAAACCTGCACTAGATCTTTCCTATTCTATAATTAGTTCCAAGTAAGGATTTCAATGACTTTTTAATATCATAACATGGCAATCATTAGATTCCACTAAGAAATTTATTTGACATCTTATTTGGATATTCTGATTATGTGTACTACTATGATCAGGAGAACGAATTTCTTAGCCAACACCTCGTAGCCTTAACTCACTCTCTGGTTCCTAATCCTGCTCTTGTAAGCTCTCTTATTAACCCGATCCTATTCCAGACCCTACATACATCCAATGAAGTCTGTGCTTTCAGCCTCATCCTCTCACAGACCTTGTCCTATTTGGAGGAGTTAGCACTACTTAGAACACCCTATGTCATCCACTATTGTCAAAAACTGTCACTGCTACCATGTAGTGTAGCAGTCCCCAACCTTCTTAGCACCAGGGACCGTTCCGTGGAAGACAACTTTTCCACAGATAGGGTGGGGTGGGGTGGGGGTGGGGGATGGTTCAGGCGGTAATGCGAGCCATGGGGAGGGATGGGGAGCAGCAGATGAAGCTTTGCTCACTTGCCCGCCGCTCACCTCCTGCTGTGCTCACCTCCTGCTGTTCGGCCCCGGGGGTGGGGGTGGGGGGTTGGGGACCCCGATGTATCAGATTACCAGGAGAAAGGGAGAAACCTGGAAATAAGACAAGGTCTCACAATATCCATAAAACTAGTCTTGTTAATTCTGAACAACACGATAAACTGTCCCAGTGCGCAGACTGAGGAGTAAGGACAAGAAACTGAATATCAGGAAAACTGGACCATTTCAATCTTTGCCTTTTGGGGTTTTTTTTTGTTCTTGTTATTGCTGCCTTTGTAAGCCTCAAATAGTTTACGTGTAATAAAACACTACTTTTGCCTTTCTAAAAGTGTGATCTATTCTCTTCATCATAATTAAATTGTCACCTGTCCTCCTCATCAAATCAATAATTTCAATACACTTCTCATTACAGAGTAAGGCTAACTACTTAAAGACAACATCATGAAATGTAACTTTC
Source organism: Lagenorhynchus albirostris (assembly GCF_949774975.1). NCBI lineage: Eukaryota > Metazoa > Chordata > Mammalia > Artiodactyla > Delphinidae > Lagenorhynchus > Lagenorhynchus albirostris. The sequence continues at coordinate 24,979,234 of NC_083105.1, read as the reverse complement.
TGTATGTCTAAAATCATAGTAAGACTTCTAGCAAGCAAATCAAGAATCTATGAAAAAGGTATTTTTCAGATGAACTGTTTTTACTGAGATGAAATTCACTAACATAAAATTAATCATTTTATTTGGTAGATGTACAATGTTGTACAACCATCCCTTCTATTTAGTTCCAAAATATTTTCATCACTACCAAAGGAGACCCTGTATCTACTACACAGTCACTCCGCATTCCCCCCTCTCCTGAGTCCCTGGCAACCACTCAGCTGCTTTTTGTCTCTGGATTTACCTATTCTGGATATTTCATAAAAACGGAATCATAGAATATGTGACCTTTGGGGTCTGGCTTCTTTCAGTTTTCAAGATTCATCCATATTGTAGCATGTATCAGTACCTCATTCCATTTTATGATTGAATAATATTCCATTCCCGGAATATGTCACATTTTGTTTATACATTCATCTGTTGATGGACATTTGAGTTGTTTCCACCTTTTGCATACTGTAAATACTGCTGCTATAAATATAAACATCATGTGCAAGATTCTGTTTGAATACTTGTTTCAATTATTTGGATATATTCCTAGGAATGGAACTACTGGGTTATATGGTAATTCTATTTTTAACTTCTGAGGAACTGAGATGAATTAATGTTTGACAGTTTTTTTTTTAATGAAATATTCAGTGCCTTCTCAGTTACTAAAAAAAAAAAATCTGATGTGCTCAGAATTCTCTTTCCTTGAAAGTACTTTAGAAAAAAATGTTTCTTATACTTCAGTTTGTAAATTTTAGTGCAAAAATTTCATTTTATAATTAGGAAAAGCTGTATTGAGTTAAGGCCAGTATGCTTAAATCAACCAAGTTTGCAAACTTTCAACCTAATTTTAACATACTAAATATAAATTCAAGATTCCTCTTTCCCTGGGGTTCAATCCACCGATCAATCTGTAAACACACTAGCTTATCTAGAAAGGTACTCTAATGCGAACTATAATTATATTATACATTTATAACTGAGTTAAAGCCTTCACAGTATGACTCATAATTATCAAAATAGAGATAATAGCTCAAATTCTCTTTGGATGGAGGTAGAACATGTATGAGTGACAGTGTATGTACATTTTGATACACCAACTGTATCATATGCATTATAATTTTTCCAAGATTTTTATAGTATTAGCCCCATTTAGGTGTACTTTCTCATTTTATTTGTCCTAGAATATGCATGAGAGACACCTGCCTATATATAATGCAAGAGTAAGAGGATTCTGCTCATACAAGTGACTGAACAAAAGACAGGAGATGAAAAATTGGTTTAGTTTAAGAAAGTTATAAACTATATTCTTCCTCCTCAAGCCAGCACTACCACTATATAGTTGTTAGACAAATATCACTTGCTTTACAAACTGGTTATAGTGTATGTGAGAAGATCTTTTAAGAAGTATAGTCTACCTCTTCTCATTCATTAAACCATATTCAGACACAGACTGTGTGTGTTACCGATCTTAGGAGCTTTTTACCTTTAAGATAAACTCCATAAAGAAAGAAAATGTTGGAACCAGCTATCAGGTACTGAAAGATAACCAAAAAGGTAAAGAATCTTTGTGAAAGCTGTCCCATGTGCCGTTGTTATACATAGGAAATAAGTAATAGCAGATATAACTCAGAGATAGCCTATGCTACCAGCAATCTCTGCAACCCAAGAGGAATCAGTCTATTATGACATCTTCAAGTATTATTTCAAGTAATTCGAAAAACTTAAAGAGGAAACTCAGCAGAGTTTCTATTTTCTCTTCTTTACTAATTGTTAATGTTACTATTAGAATAAAAGTAAACTTTAAACTATGTTCTACTTGAAAAAAATTTTCAATGTTTCACCATTCATTATAAATTAAGCATGTTTTAAGACAATTAATACTAAAATATTCCAGGAAATATGCTATGAATCTAAAATATTAATTAGCTCTCCAAAAAGTATGTACATTTTCTTTGACTCACACTCTTTTTTTATTTTTAAGAGGTCTGTCTTGTAGTCAAATTCCCATCCAGAATGTGTTCCCAGAAAGCATCTATCAAGATGTATTCTGTGCTTACTTTACTCCTGAATATCATTGGCGAATAGCTCGCAAGACTCGTGGAGTGGATCATAAGAATGAATATACAGGGTTTAATTAATAACAAGAAATCAAAGGGGATCTGAGAGAGAATTAAGGATTTTTCTCCTGGCAAAAGGAATAAAAGTAAAACATTATAATATCAGCTTTGAGATTTGATCCAAATGTAAAATATTTCTCTCCTAAAGTAAACTATAACCAAATTATTATTTTAAATTTTCTACCAAACTCATCTATGTTTCCCCTCCTATATTATGAGCCAGATAACCTTGAGTAAAATAATGACCCTTCTGAGGAAGAGATAAACTGAAGGTTGGGTAGGATAAATTACTTACCCAGAGTCATGTAACTAATAAGTGTGTAAGTGTATCCCAAATTCCAATCCATGACTTTTTTAAAAAATAAATTTATTTATTTATTTTATTTTTGGCTGCGTTGGGTCTTTGTTGCTGCACACGGGCTTTCTCTAGTTGCGGTGAGCGGGGTCTGCTCTTCATTGCTGTACGCGGGCTTCTCATTACGGTGGCTTCTCTTGCTGTGGAACATGGGCTCTAGGTGCGTGAGCTTCAATAGTTGTGGCATGCGGGCTCAGTAGTTGTGGCTCACGGGCTCCAGAGCACAGTCTCAGTAGTTGTGGCACATGGGCATAGTTGCTCCGCGGCATGTGGGATCTTCCCGGACCAAGGTTTGAACCCATGTCCCCTGCATTGGCAGGCGGATTCTTAACCACTGCGCCACCAGGGAAGTCCCAATCCATGACTTTTAAAGTCCAGAGCACTTTCCATTATACCTTTCCCTCTCTCACAAGGACAGTTACATTTCATCCAGAGGGGGTGAGGGTATTCATGTTTTCACCAACTGCCACAAACCTCTAAACAGAAGAACTTCAGGCAGAGGCAAGGAAGAGAATCTGCACATTATGACACACTGGCAGCCATTCCTGTAAGCTCCTTCCTGGTTATTACTATGACATCTCTAGGGCTATTTCAGTTTTGAATATGTAGGCTTGTTCTACAGATTTCATCAGGATTTTGCATTTTAATCCATTCAATTTAACAAACTTTTTATTTTATATCAACATCTGTGTACTAACTACTTTACACTGTAAAAAGAACTGTCAAACTTGTGAAACATTATATGCCTATCTACTATTAACTGCTTTCAATACTATGGATAGATTCTTTGGTCAATATAAAGTAAAAAAATGGTATGATTCACTCATATGATAAACCTTGTCGTCTATGTGGATAGTCAATATATGCATATATAATGTTATAAAACTGATGAAATTTAAAACAGGAATTTCACAAACTTTTTTTTTGGGGGGCCACGCCGCATGGCTTGTGGGACCTTAATTCCCTGACCAGTGATTGAACCCAGGCCCTCGGCAGTGAAAGCACAGAGTCTTAACCACTGGACCACCAGGGAATTCCCAGGAATTTCACAAACTTACTATGCACTTTTAAGCTGTATAAACTTTGGTTATAAGAAAACAAAAATATTTAAATGTTAATTTTAAAATAGCTACTTAACTAGGATAATATTATACAAAGTATTCTTATTTAAGAACTAATGAAAAATGGAAAGATAAACAGGATAGAGAATTCATCAGGGTTAGAGACCAGCTATAGTAACACTGTTGGAGTAAGAATGGAACATTCCAGTAAGCAAGCCAAAGTTATTGAACTAGGGAAGGCGGCAGAGAAATAAACAGAAGGAACCTACTAAGGACTAATCAGGAAAGTAAATTTACATTCGATTTATCATGTAATTCAATTCTCTCCTCCCCTTCCCTACCCCCTCAATATTTACCATTATCTTTGCTGCTGTTTTCTTCAATAGTCATTTGTTCAGCCAATTCAGACAACGATTCATCAATAGTCTGGCTTCCTCGAAGCGTGAGGGATAGCCTTCTCTTAAATTTTTTCATCCTATCAACTGAATGTGACTTGAAAAATCCTGAAAGAAGAGAACAGAATGAACATAAGATTAAAGCTATGAATATCTTACAGCTCCAGAAAAATGCTGTTCTCGGTTTACTGGGAATCTTCAAAATAAGAATAAAATGAGGAATTCTCACATCCATCAAACATCACAAAATCCAACCCTTCCTTAAAAAGATCCACTCACTTGAATTAATGCCATACTCATATCGCATCATCAGAAGAGGAAGAATTCTACAAAACTAAAGACTGAGATTTTAAGCATCACAACTAAACTTAGAAGGATTACAAATCTTCCTAAAATGAGCTTTGTAAAAACCAATTTAGTGAAAATATATCATTATTTTGATGTGTAGGTTCCATTATTATAAATATCAATCATCATATTGGAACCAGTCAGTGATACTTTTAAATATAACTGAGGGGATAAGACAGGTGAAAGAGGTGGGGTAGGGAGAATAAAGAATGATGCTTGACAATTTATTAAACAGCTCCAACAGAAATTTTCTTTTTTAACTTCTTATTTAGCCAATATATTGGGGGTTTGTTCTTCCCCCCACCCTGGTCAGCTGTCAGGAGTCTCCTCCTATTATTTTAACAATGCCAAATTTTAGAAGGAAAAAATAAAAGTCAAATTAACAGGTTTCAAATGCCTACTCCATACTAGACACTCTCATGTCTCTGAATTCATTTAGTCTTCCTAATTCTAAAGAGCATACTATACTATCCCATTTTCACAAATAAGCAAATAGGCTCAAAGAAGTTCCCTGACAGAAGGCAAACAAACAATTACGGATAGAACTGAGATTTAAAACTAAGATTACCATTTACCTTTTCCCCCACATTTTAACATCTCTGAAATCAGGATGTATCACAATTACAGTTAAGTCCCCTACATACGAATGAGTTCCATTCCAAGAGCGTGTTCATAAGTCCAATTTGTTCATAAGTCCAACAAAGTTAGCCTAGGTACTCAACTAACACACGCAGCTATACAGTACTGTACTGTAATAGGTTTATAATACTTTTCACACAAATAGTACATAAAAACAAACACAAAAAATAAAGAAAACATTTTTAATCTTACAGTACACTACCTTGAAAAGTACAGTAGTACAGTACAACAGTTGGCATACAGGGGCTGGCATCGAGTGAACAGGCAAGAAGAGTTACTGACTGGAGGAGGGAGAGGAGGTGGGAACTGGCAGAGCTGAAGGATCATCTGCAATAGGAGATGGAGGGCAAGCTGCAATTTCACTCACGCCTGATGTTGATGGAACACATATCACATCTCTGAAGTTCACAACTTGAAGGTTTGTATGTAGGGGACTTACTGTAATGGGATGTCAATTATAATTGACAGCTTTCTTTTTTCCTAGTAGTACATACACTAATGGTATAATTCATAGTGGAGTCTTGGATATGATCAAACAAGGTATTTGCTGCCAAAACCAATTCCTCAATTATTTACCTGTAACTTCTTTTCTAATTTACAGTCTTAATTGTGGTGGGCTAGTTTACCAGATTACCAAGTGTACTGTAACCATTACCCCAACTAAGAGCTGCTTCTAACTCCCCTATGCTAAAATACCTGTTTTACCATCCAGCTCTGGATATCTATCTTGAATCTGTAAGTATTTTGCTTATTTTCTCATCCTAGGGCTCTATTCCAAGTAGCTGAGTGTGCTGAACAAGTGAACTCTACATAAGATATTTTTAATGAATAATTTTTGTTTGCTCAAAGGCTCGGGGTAGGGTACTGAATACAAGTTTATAAGTGATAATACTATGTTTTACCAACTCTGTTTTACATACTTAAAGACAAATCAATGTTGCTGAATATTTTCTACTAACTAACCTTCCAGCTGACCTCTTTTCAGCTGTGCCTAAACCGCAGTTAAACTGATCTACTGGGTTCTAAATTTTAGTTATTGTATTTTCAATCCTAGAATTCCTATTTGATCCCTTTCTATAGATTCAAGTTCTCTACTGCAATTCTTCACCTTGCCATCTATTTTCATGACTAGGTTATAGTATTTTAAAGTTCTTGTCTATAACTGCAGAATTACACAACCTATGAATAACATGCATAACCTGTTTCTATGCTGGTTTTTCTCTGTTGGTCCTGTTGAATGCATAGTGATTTTTTTACTGAATACTACACATTGTATGTGAATGACTGTATGAAAATATGGAAGAAAAAATGTAGAAGCTCTGGATGATGTTATTATCTTCTTCCAGAAAGGATTTAATTTTTTTCTAACAAGCAGTCAGAGTAAGAGATTACCTCAGTCCAATCAGGAACAGAGTTGGCTTGAGACTGAGTTTCAGATACTGTAAAGTCTGGCCTACTTCTGTTTGTTCCCACTCCTATGGTGTGGCCTTTCAAAAGATTCAAACTGCAAACCTAGGACTAAAACAACAACAGAAACTATTGAAAGCTCCACTCAACTCCCTCAGTTGCTTTTTGCTCATCTCTCATACACTGCTCAACTTTTATCCTCTTATCCAAAAGAGCTTAAGAGTTAGAAAATATCTCTAGAGGAAACCCACAGAATACGTCTATTTCTCTTCTCTCCTGAATCTTTACTCCTGAAGTCTTGACTGACTCAAAAGCTCTACGATGCCTTCAAACTATATTTTTTCCCTAGTCTCATAGAGAGCCTTAGTCTGATACAAGTTCCTCCCATCACAGGCAGAAATGGACATTCAGATGTGGATTAAAGGAGATAACATACACTTTAGCAAACAAGGTGAATTTATAGGAGGCAGTCAGTAAACTTTAAGAGTTGTTTCCAACTAAGAAACCTGTAACTATATGGCTGTCCTAAATGCTAGATTCTTTACTTCTCAAAGTCAGCCTTTATATAGCTCTACCTTGACAGTCAGTAATCCATGCCATTTGCTTAAAACATATTAGATATTTAAGGTGAATTGAGCTATCACCAATCTTCATCTACCCTTTTGTTTCTCTAAGAATTGATACTAGAGACACCCTCCTTTGTATCCAGAATCATCCTGTGCAGTTAAGGGGTAACTCTGAAAGCTTGGGGGGTTAAACTCTGCATATTCCAAAGAAAGGAATCACCTAAGACAAGCTCCTAGAAGATAACCTCTGACCCCTTGCAATATCCTGCCTGATAAATTTCTTTGTACACCTAAAATCTTGGGCCACACCAGGTAATTTATATTAACAATGTGAATTATGGTAAATCCCTATCTCTGTATGCCTGGGGCTTTGGGCCACACCATTTATCAGCCTGGCCTCAGGGGGGAGGAGGAATAAGGGAAACTGGAGACTAAGTAACTAAAGACAGTCATGTAGGTACTTCCATGCCTATGTAATTGACCCCTAAAAAAACCTCTGGACACGAAGATTCAGGTAAGCTTCCCTGGCTGGCACCACTTTGCCATGCTGTCATACAGGACAACTGGAGGAATGGAGCACTGTCATGCAACTCCACTAGGAGAGGATAACTGGAAACTCACACCTGGTTTCTCTTGGACTCCACCCTATATACCCTTTCCCCTTTGCTGATTTTAATCTGTTATCTTTTCACTGTAATAAAACAATCATGAGTTTCACAGCTTTTCTCTGATTTCTGTGCCCTTTTAGCAAATTATCAAGCATGAGAGTATCTTAGGAACCCTCAACACACACTCCTTCAAGAAATCTGTGTGCCCTAACAAAAACCCCTAAGCGCTAGTAGCTCACAGTTACCAACCTTTTGACTCCAATTTTCTCAAACAGTCATGTGGTCACGAATGTCTACGTAACTATACAAACATCACCACTTCAGAATTTGCACACCATTTTTGAAAGCTTGCTGACCATGTACCTGCCTCTTATTTTAGATGACAAATAAGGATAAAATAACAAACTATAACAGACATGTTATTACAGAATTAATTCACATAACATGGTAACATCCCATTCTGACCATGTATGTGAAAAGTGGTCACTCCAAACTGCCTTGTACTGTAAATAAAAAATATGCACTGGATTTTAAAGACTTAGTATTTTAAAAGAACATAAAAAATCTATTGTTATATGCATAACATGATTTTGAAAAATTCTAGACATATTTAAGTAAAATTTATCAATATTTCTAAAACTAACTCTACTAATTAAATATACCTGCAAAATACTTTAAAATTCAGTATGGTGCTCACATTATATTTATATTGGGCAATGCCACTATAGAGCGCCAAGTAAATCTTGATGGTTTTTTTTTTTTTTTTTTTTTGTGGTACGCGGGCCTCTCACTGTTGTGGCCTACTCTCCCGTTGCGGAGCACAGGCTCTGGACGCGCAGGCTCAGCGGCCATGGCTCACGGGCCCAGCCGCTCTGCGGCATGTGGGATCCTCCGGGACCGGGGCACGAACCCATGTCCCCTGCATCGGCAGGCGGACTCTCAACCACTGCGCCACCAGGGAAGCCCAATCTTGATGGTTTTAAGTGGGTACAGAAAAGGGGGGGGAAGGGAAATCACATAAGCCTTAACTTTTTCTTCATACAATGCTTTTGAACAATATATTAGTTGAAATTCTATGTGTTTATAACTCAGAACAGTATGCATTTCCATCAAGAGTGAAGAAAATTCTAGTATATAAAGTAACTAACTTTATGTATTTTCTTCTCTGTCAGGAATAAGAAGGACATTTCTAATTCATTAATAAGAGGTGCAGTGGTTAAGAATCCGCCTGCCAATGCAGGGGACACGGTTTCAAGCCCTGGTCTGGGAAGATCCCACGTGCCGCAGAGCAACTAAGCCCGTGAGCCACAGCTAAGGAGCCTGCGCTCTAGAGCCCGTGAGCCACAACTACTGAGCCCACGTGCCACAACTACTGAAGGCCAGGCACCTAGAGCCCATGCCCCACAACAAGAGAAGCCACCACAATGAGAAGCCCGCGCACCGCAATGAAGAGTAGCCCCCGCTCACCGCAACTAGTGAAAGCCCACGCACAGCAACGAAGACCCAATGCAGCCAAAAATAAATTTATAAAAAAGAAAAACTTCATAATAAAACACATCGCATCCTCAAAAAGGTCCTATTTTTTTAATCTTCCATGCTATAACTGTAACCTTTTAATTAAGTCACAATGATCAGTAAACACAGATGTTAAGGAATTTCATCAACAATGCCTAGATCATTATTAAAGAAAAAATACGCCCAAATTAAAGATTCCTTGACATATCTAATTATCTTTAAGAAGAATTATGCATGTCAACTTTTTTGCCCATTAGGTCGAGGACAAAAACACATGCAATGCTACAATAAAACACCTTTTGTGAAGTAAATATTACTATTTACATTAGCTTGAAGGTTAACTAATATGTACTGTATATTAATAAAGCAGTGCTAAACTACTGATTTCCTAAAACCAAAACCCTTGAGAGTTGCGTTAAAGGACTTCCCTGGTAGTCCAGTGGCTAAGACTCCATACTCCCAACACAAGGGGGCCTGGGTTCAATCCCTGGTCAGTGAACTAGATCCCACATGACGCAACCAAGAGATCGCAAGCTGCAACTAAAGATCTCGCGTGCCGCAACTAAGACCCAGCACAGCCAAATAAATAAATAATATTTTTTAAAAAACAGTTGGGGTAAAATATTTTTTCTGTTTTAGCAAAAACTTTTATTTGGGATTGTTAGGATCTTTACACTGTCATTTTCATGAAGATTAAGATATATTAACAGTAATTTATAGTGAACGCTTAAATATTGTTTTATATTTAAATTCATGCCACTGAAAAAGCTATTTTTACCTTAGAAGTAAATGTACTGTAATTTAAAATAAACTCTAAATAAAAACTCCACAACTGTTTGGTTTTAATATTTTAAAGACTTAGCTATCTAGAGAACAATTATAAATGCTCAAATTTCAACATAAGCTTTACCCTGCAAAGGGCTCTTTCCTGACCCTGACCCTCTCTATTGCTTTATCCTTAGTTGTTTTTTTTTTACTCACAGCACTTACCACGTATATATAATACATATATATTCCATATATATATATACCCATTCGAATATATCTGTGTGCACGTATAATACAAAACAACTTTTATGCCTTTCTAGTTGTCAAAAAGATCTCCAGCTTTTTGCCATAGCTAGATCAAATTTTAAAAGGTAAAGGGGCAATAAATGATACTCAGAATGACTTACTATAAACCCTGCCTCTTTCTCTTCCTCCCTCCCCATATATATTTATACACACACACACACACACACACACACACACACACACACACACAGAGCTGAAAATGTTCAAAAATCAGTTTCCAACTACAAGTGCTTAAAAGAAACATGTAATGTGTTACCTTACTTTATCACCTAAAATTTGATCTGGGATTGCCTGCTGTACAATTAAGAAATTTTTTCATTTTTTTTTTAATCCTGAAAATGTAACTACAAGCATACATAAGCATGCAGTAAAACAAAGTGCATCTTTATTGTACTTTGTTTTACTCCACAACAGATAATGTGTTTTTTACACTAATGGAACGTTTGCAGCAACCCTCCAAGTCTACAGGTGCCATTTTTCCAAAAGCATTCGCTGACTTCGTGTCTGTCACATTTTGGTAATTCTCACAATATTTCAAACTTTTCCATTATTATTATATTTGTTGGGTTGATCTGTGATCAGTGATCTTTGATGTTACTATTGTAACTGTTTTGGAGCACCACAAACCTCGCCCATCTAAGACAGTAAACTTCATAAATGTTATATGTGTTCTGACTGCTCCACCCACCAGCGGTTCCCCCAACTCTCTCCCTCTCCTCAGGCCTCCCTATTCCCTGAGACACAATACTGAAATTAGGCCAATCAATAACCATACAATGGCCTCCAAGTGTGCAAGTGAGAAGGGTCGCACATCCCTCACTTTAAATCAAAAGCTAAAAATGACTAAGTTTACGAGGAAAGCATGCTGAAAGCCAAGACAAGCCAAAAGCTAGGCCTCTTGTGCCACACAGTTAGCCAAATTGTGAATGCGGAGGAAATATTCTTGAAGGAAATTAAAAGTGCTACTCCAATGAACACCCGAATAAGAAAGCAAAATAGCCTTACTTCTGATATGGAGAAAGTTTTAATGCGCTGGATGGAAGATCAAGCCAGCCACAACATTCCCTTAAGCCAAAGCCTAAACCACAGCAAGGCCCTAACTCTCTTCAATTCTATGAAGGCGAGAGAGATGAGGAAGCTGAAGAAAAGTCTGAAGCTAGCAGAGGTCGTTGGTTCACGAGGTTTAAGAAAAGATGCTATCTCCATAACATATAAGTACAAGGTGAAGCAGCAAGTGTTGATGTAGAAGCTGCAGCAAGTTATCTAGAAGATCTAAGATAATTAATGAAGGTGGCTACCCTATACAACAGATTTTCAATGTAGACAAAACAGCATTCTACTGGAAGAAGATACCATCTAGGACTTTCATAGGAGGGAAAATCAATGCTTGGCTTCAAAGCTTCCAAGGAAAGGGTGACTCTGTTGTTAGGGGCTAACGCAGCTGGTGACTTCAAACTGAAGTCAATGTTTATTTACCATTCCAATCATCCTAGGGCCCTTAAGAATTATGCTAAATCTACTCTGCATGTGCTTTGTAAAAGGAACAACAAAGCCTGGATGACAGCACATCTGTCTGCAACATGGTTTACCGACTATTTTAAGCCTACTTTTTTTTTTTTTTTGCGGTTCGCGGGCCTCTCACTGTTGTGGCCTCTCCCGTTGTGGAGCACAGGCTCCAGACGCCCAGGATCAGCGGCCATGGCTCACGGGCCCAGCCGCTCTGCGGCACGTGGGATCTTCCCGGACCGGGGCACGAACCCGTGTCCCCTGCATCGGCAGGCGGACTCTCAACCACTGCGCCACCAGGGAAGCCCCATTTTAAGCCTACTTTTGAGAACTACTGCTCAGAAAAAAAGAATCCTTTCAAAATATTACTGCTCATTGACAATGCACCTGGTCACCCAAGAGCTCTAATGGAGATGTACAATGACATTAGTGTTGTTTTCATGACTGCTAACACAACATCCACTCTGTAGCCCACGGATCAAGGAGTAATTTTGATTTTCATGTCTTGTTATTTTAGAAATGCACTTCATATGGCTATAGTTGCTATATATATAGTGATTCCTCTGAGGGATCTAGACAAAAATTGAAAACCTTCAGGAAAGGATTCACCATTTTAGATGTCATTAAAAAACATTCGTGATTCATGGGAAGACATTAACAGAATGTTTGGCAGAAGTTGATTCCAATCCTCATGGATGACTCTGAGGGGTCTAAGACTTCAGTGGAGGAAGAAACTGCAGATTTGGTAGAAACAGCAAGAGAACTAGGATTAAAGTGGGACCTGAAGATATGACTGAATTGCTACAATCTCATGATAAAACTTTAACAGATGAGGAGTTGCTTCTTACAGATGAGCAAAGAAAGTGGTTTCTTGAGCTAGCATTTACTCCTGGTGAAGATGCTGTGAGGACTGCTGAAATGACAACGAATGATTCAGAATATTATACAAACTTAGTTGATAAAACAGCAGAAGGGTCTGAGAGGACTGACTCCAATTTTGAAAGAAGTTCTACTGTGGGTAAAATGCTATCAAACAGCATTGTATTCTATAGAGAAATCGGTCATGAAAGGAAGAATCAATTGATGCAGCAGCTGTTATCTTAAAAAACTGCCAGTCACCCCAACCTTCAGCAACCACCACAATGATCAGTCAACAGCCATCCTCCACCAAAAGATTACAAGTCACTGAAGGCTCAGATGATGGTTAGCATTTTTCAGCAATAAAGTATTTTTTAATTTAGGTGTATACACTGGTTTTTTTAGACATAACGCTATTGCACACTTAGACTACAGTATAGTGTAAACATAAGTTTTATGCAGCGGTCTGGAAACAAATCTGCAATATATCTGAGGAATGCCCATATTCTATTTACTTAGAGAATACAGATAACCATCCTGGAATGCCAACTGAGTTTTGCCCTAGGAATGGGAAACACTTTGTTATTGTTGTTGTTGTTAAGACAACAGCTATGAAAACTCACAAACTAGATCCTCTACTATGAGTATTTACCTGAAAAAATGCTGTCATTTTGTGGCCCTTTGGTACTTCCAATAAAAAATTTTTGTACACAAATTTACCTTATAATCCAAATTTCTCTTGATTAAAGGACTTATTTGAGTGGTAATTCTCTGCTTATGTCTTTGAAACATTCTTAAAACAACTTCTTATTAATAATTGCAGGAAAAGTTGAAGAAAAAGCTGAGATTGTTTTAAAAATGCCTATGACTTTTCTGTAGGTAAAGAAGCAGAATTTACGTGCAGAACAAATTAAGCATTTTAAAGTTTGAATTTAAATCTAAGACTGAAATGACAGACTAGTACTTTTCCACTAAGTCCTGCTGTTGTCAATCTTTCCAAAATATCAAGTAGAATAATATGACTTCTCAACAAAGAGAACTTTATTTATTTCTTTATAACATTTTCTTCAGTGACTATAGTCTTAAATTAAACCTTCTGTAACTGAGGTAAACTCACTGAGTGGCCTGTAAGCAAATTTTCTAATAGCTTTTCCTCAATAATTAAATCATGATAAATATTTAGCACTTTCTAAGACACTTAAGCTAGCTATACTTGAGGAGGAGGAATAACAAAAATTAAGTTTTCTCACTGAAGACACAAATTTCTTATTTGTATAAAACACGAAGTTATTGTACAAAATATTAACAGAGCACTGAAATAGAATTTCAATCATGCTTATAGGTTTTTTTCACCAAACACTTTAAACATCTTAATCCTTTATGAGTTCAAATCTGAGACTGATTCTTTTCCTTTGAAAGTCTGAGCAAACACACCAACCAGAAAAAAGACACCTACCGGAAGACGTTCCTCTATTCATAAACACACATTAGGAAGACAATATAATACTGTGACACTTGAGATACAAAATGTCATAGTAGGAAGCTCTTGGGGTTGGTCCCCCCACCATAAACAACCAGCAAAGTGGAAAAAAGGACCAGAATCAACTATCTCAGAACTCTGGAACCTGACTGAACACTTATAACAACTAGGGGAGTGCTTGCTGAAGGAAGAGGCTGTTGATCCTGATAGGAGAACCACATGTGCAAACCACTTAACGCTGCCCTTTCCTCAGCCTGGTCCCAACAATGGAGATAGCAAGCTGCATTCCTAGGGCTGCTGGCTGGTGCCAGGGCAGACAGTGGGGAACCTTGACACAACAAAGTGGGGGCTGCAGATTTGGGGCAGTCTGACAAACCCCTTGAGAGACTGGCACTGATGCAGGCACTTGCCTTCCTTAAGGCCCTTTTGAGCTGCAGGGGGTGCCTGTACTGGCATCTACTGGGAGACTTAAAAGAGACAGCGATGTTTTCTTTTGCTGTTGCTTGAGCCAAATATTAAAGAAGATCTTCAGTAGGTCACTAGCTGACTGCAAAGGTAATGGAATAGAAACTTCAGTGACCACACACAGGAATACACATTTGCAAAAATCATTTGGGAAAGTCACAAATGGATGGAAGCAGACCTCAACAACCAAGAAACACCCACAGCCTTGGAGCGGGAGAATCTGGTTTTCAGAGTTACCTCATTATAGTACAGTGCCCATGTCTCAACAAAAAAATTACATAGCATATAAACAAATAAGAAAGCATGGCTCATTTACAAGAAAAAAAGCATTTGATAGAAACCATTCCTGAAGAAGACCAGAATTTTGGAATTTGTAGCCAAGGATGTTAAATAAACTGCCCTAAATATGCTCAAAGAGTTAAAGGAAACAAATAACTAAAAGAAACCAGGAAAACAATGTATGAAAAAAGAGACTATCAATAAAGAGACAGATATTATAAAGGAACCAAACAAATTCTAGAGCTAAAAAAATACAGTAACTGAAATGAAAAATTCACAAGAGATTTAAGTAGGCAAAAGAAACTATCAGTGAACTTGAAGATAAAGTCAAAATTATCCAGTCTGAGGAACAGAAAGAAAAAAGAATGAAGAGAAATGAACCGACTCTGAGGGATCTGTAGGACATCATCAAGTATACCCACAAAGACATCAGAGTCCCAGAAGAGAAAAAAAAGAGGGTAAACATCTTTTTGAAGAAATAGTTGAAAACTTCCCAAATCTGATGAAAAACATGCATATGCACATCTGAAAATCTCAACAAACTCCAAGAAGGATAAACTCAAAAAGATCCATGCTATTCAAAGTGTCAAAGCCCAAAGATAAAAATAAAAAAGAATCTTGAAAACAGCTGGAGAGAAGCAACTTCACACACACACACACACACACACACACACACACACACACACACACAAGGAACCCTCAAAAAGATTAACGGCTGATGTCTCATCAGAAACCATGAAGATCAGGTGGCACTGGGAATAATGTATTTAAAGTCTGAAAAGGGAAGAAAAAAAAATCTGTCCACCAAGAATTCTATATCCAGCAAACTATTCTCCAAGAAGGAAAGAGAGATAAAGACATTTCAGATAAACAAAAGCTGAAGAGGTTCATTATTAGTAGACCTGCCCTATGAGAAATGCTAATCAGAGAGCTTCAGGCTGAAATGAAAGGACATTAGACAGTAACTCAAAGCCATAAGAAGAACTAAAGAACACCAGTAGAGGTAAGTATACGCAGTTATAAAAAACAGTATCATTGTACTTTTGGTTTGCAACTTCTCTTTTCCCCCTTTTTCCTATATGGTTTAAAGGACAATGTCCACACACATAAAAATGATAAATCTATGTTAATGGGCACACAATGTATAAAGAGGTAATCTGTGACAATAACAATAGAGAGGAGGAAGGATGGAGATATACAGGATCAGAGTGTTTACATACTAATTGAGGTAAGTTGGTATTATTCAAGCTAGGTTGTTATAAGCTAATTCTAATTCCCAAGATATAAAGACACAAAGAGATTGAAAGTAAAAGGATAGAGAAAGGTATTCCATGCAAACAGTAACCAAAAGGGCTGAAATGACTAAATTTTTGTCAGAAAAATAGAATAGTGAAAAAAGAGACTAAGAGAGACACTATATAATGGTAACAGATTAAGACATGACAATCATAAACATACATACCTAACAACAGAGCCTGAAAATATACTAAGTAAAAACTGAAAAAATTCAAAAGAGAGTTCTACAATAGTAATTGGAGACTTCAATACCCCATTTTCAACACTGGATAGAAGAACCAGACAGAAGATCAATAAAGAAACAGAGGACCTGAACAACACTATATACCTAGTGTATTAGACTTAACAGACATTAGAATGCTCCACCTAACAACAGGAGAATATACATTCTTCTCAAGTGCAAACAGAACATTCTCCATGACAGACATTAGTAAGACCACAAAACAAGTCTTAATAAATTTAAAAAGACTGAAATCATACAGAGTATATTTTCTGATCACAATGAAATGAAATTGGAAATCAATAACAAAGAAAACTGGAAAACTCACAATATGTGTAAATTAAACAGCACACTCTTAACCAATGGATTAAAGAAGTAGTAACTAGAGATATTAGAAAATAGCTATAGACTAAAGAAAACAATTCCACTCCCAGGGATATATCCCAAAAAATTGAAAACAGGGACTCAAACAGATGTTCTTCCACAAATGTTAATAGCAGCATTAATCATAATAGACAAAAGGTAAAAACAGCCTAAGTGTCCAATAAGTGAATGGTAAACAATATGTATATATATACACATAAATACATACACAAAAATACATACAATGGAATGAATACTATTCTGTCATAAAAAAGTAATGAAATTCTAATACATGCTAAAGTGTAGAAGAACTTTAAAAACATCATGCTAAGTGAAATAAGTCAGACACAAAAGGACAAATATTATATAATTCTACTTGTATGAAATATCTAGAATAGGCAAATTCATAGACACAGAAAGTAGAACAGAGGTTACCAGGGAATAGAAGGGAGGGGGCAATGAGGAGTTATTGTTTAATGGGTACAGAGTTTTTGTTTGGGATGATGAAAAAGTTCTGGAAGTAGACAGTAGTGATAGTTACACAACTTTTTGAATGTATTGATGTCACTAAATTGTACACTTAAAATGTTTAAAATGGTAAATTTTATGTTATGTATATTTTACCACAATAAAAAAAATCAACTATTGTGTCAGCATGCATTTATTTACATCAGTTTTTTATCAAACCTGCATATGGTCAATACCTTATTTTAGTACGATTTTATTAAAAGAACAGGCTAAATAATTTCAGTATGAACAAACTATACAAATTATTTTGAACACAAAAGAGTAACTAGTACTACTGCTTATGGTTAGGATACAGAAACTCACAAAAGACTTTTTTGCTCCCATCTCAACAATAAGAACAACCCAGACAGGCTATAAAATCATAGTTTTTTAAACTCAGAGAGCTGAGACGCAAAAACAAAACAAAACAAAAAAAGCCACACAACATAAATGAACTAAATTCCTAGAGGGAACTAGCCCTTTCCAGGAATGAAAACAGGAATGTCTGGTGTCACAGTGAAAGGAGGAGTAAACTTGCTATAAAAGGGGAAAACTAGCCCAACTTTTAAGAAACTTTTTAGGGGTTCATGGGGTCTGGCAAGACATTAAAACCCTGAGCAGCTTCAGTCACAGAGCAAATCTGTACTTTCTCAAAAGGATCCTTTCCAAGTATTGGAGCTCTATTAGGAGAGTGGGGAGGTAGGACTGCAAAATGCTGGGGACAGTGCAGCAGAGCTAAGAGAAAAAACTCTGTCCCCAAGGGGCAAGTCCAGGCCTACTACAAAAAGGGTATTAGGTGAATGCTTTTTCCACAGGTGAGGAAAGCCAGGGGTGGGGCTAAAGAGAAAAGAAAATGGCTCAGCTGCCCAAAACCTCAGCATCTGAGTTGTGAAACAGAGATCTCTTACAGTTTTGCCAACTGCTGGCTGGGCTTTAAAGTGGGAAGAGATTTCCTGAGTCTCACAGGTAGCTCAGACCCCAAGCCCTAACGAAGGGAAAATTCTGATTCTGCACTCAGAACATTTGATACCAGTGGTGAACTAAATATAACTAAAGTTATAACAGAGTTAGGACACAAATTAGACTGTTTTCCTATCAAATATTATATTTCAGCTCTTCCCCCAAAACTATGTCATGGAGACACGTTTACATACATGAATGTAGCTATTCAGAATTAAAGTCTAGCATCTGGGAAAGGTATCAAGGAGAAAATAACACACGTATCTCCACTGCCTCCAAACCCTGCTCCTCTTGTAATCTTCACTATCCCAGTAAATGGTAACTCTATAGTTATCATCTGCTCTGGCTGTCTTCCTTTTTCATACCCCACAATCAATACATTACCAAAACCTGTAGGCTCCTCCTTCTTACCACATGAACTGCTAAAATCCTAAGCCAGGCCCCATCATCTCTTTGTCTAGAATATAATATTTAGAGCATCCTAACTGGTCTTCCAGCTCCCACCCACCACTTTCTCCCTCCCTGCCCCACTGCCCATAGTATATTTTCTATATAGCAGCCAGAGCAAACATACTAAATCATAAATAACCTCATCTCTCTTCTCCAAAATCTTCTGACGACTGGCACTTTACTCAATAGTTAAACCCAGAGTCCTTAAATGGCTTGCTAGACCCTATATGACTTGTCTGCCACTCTCCTTTTTAACCACATCTACTACAATTCTACTCCCACCCACTCTACTCTAGCAGCACAGTCTCTTTGCTGATTCCTGCCTTTGCCCTTGCTCTTTGTTTGCCTGGAATGCACTTCTCCCAGATACGCTTAAGGCTAACTTCCTTCTGTGTTCTACTCAAACATCACTTCCCTGGTCACCCTGTATTAAACAGTGACAACTCCACACCCAGGTTACACATTCCATTCCCCTTGCCTGTTTTAATTTCCTCCATAGCCTTACTACTTGACATTCTAAATACTGGTTTATTGCTGATTCCTTCCATTAGAATTTAATCTCCTTGAGAACAGGGACTTAATGTTTTGTTAATTGTTGTATTTAGTACAACCCAGCATTTAGCACAAAACCTGGCACTCATAAATACCTGTTTGAATGAAAGCAAATAACAGAGCTAAGTCATCTTTTATAACAGAAGATCTTTCTCCTACCTAAAGTCAATCTATCAACTGGCAAAGTTTTAGATCACTGTCCCATTCTGATAGCTCTGCTTAGGTTTTCCCCTTTATGTTAAAAACTTTTATTTATTCATTCAACAAACATTCACATAGAGGCCCTACCATGTCCCAGGCAATATGAGGCAGAAAGATAAATAAGATATGAACTCTGCCCATAAGAAACTTAGTTTGGGGAGGTGTTATATCATTTTCAGAACGATGAAGTTGTAGTACTGCAAGTGAATGTAACTCTAGGTTAATACATTAAATGTTTTTATAATTGTTACAAAAGCCAAACAATTTATTCAACCAAGAGAATACTCAAATTGCACTTTTTGTGAAAATTGCTTCACCAGTGTGACAACTCATGTGAAATTTATTTTGATTGGCTAACTTTAAGGTTGTAAAGATCAAGACATTTAGTTCATTATACTGGAACCCCTACAGGTACATGAAATGACTCGTTATCCCCTGTATTCAATTAACAGCTTAGATGAAACCTAAACCAGTCGCCAAGAAGCCTCTAAAGGGCTTATTAATGTTGTATCTCAGTACATTCACTGGTATAAATAATCCCCCAAATACTTCTGGCTTTTAGAAGATAACAGTTTTCCACTAAAAGTTATTTTAATTATTTTCTTTAAACATGTATTTTTGCATACATTTTCTAATGGGAAATAAGTTAAAATTCAAAATGTGATTCACTGCTATATTTTAAAAGGATAACCAACAAGAACTTACTGTATAGTACACGGAACTCTGCTCAATGTTATGTGGCAACCTGGATGGGAGGGGAGTCTGGGGGAGAATGGATACATGCATACGTACGGCTCAGTCACTTTGCTATGTACCTGAAACTACCACAACATTGTTAATCGGCTATACTCCAATATAAACTAAAAAGTTAGGGGCTTCCCTCGTGGCGCAGTGGTTAGGAGTCCACCTGCCAATGCAGGGGACACGGGTTTGAGCCCTGGTCCGGGATGATCCCACATGCCACGGAGCAACTAAGCCTGCGCACCTAGAGGCCATGCCCCGCAACAAGAGAAGCCACCCGATGAGAAGCCCGCGCACCGCAACGAAGAGTAGCCCCCGCTCGCTGCAACTAGAGAAAAGCCCGCGTGCAGTAACAAAGACCCAATGCAGCCAAAAACAAATAAATAAAATAAAAATTAAATAAAGTTTAAAAATAAAATACTAAAATGTTAAAAAATAAGATAAGCAACAAGGATATATTGTACAGCACAGAGAGTCATTATTTTGTAATAAATTTAAATGGAGTATAATCTATAAAAATATTGAATCACTATGTTGTATACCTAGAACTAATACAACATAGTAAGTCAATTATATTTCAATAAAAAATTTAAAATAACTTCCATGAAAAACTAAAAAAGAGAAAAAAATTTAAAATGATTAAAACCTGATTTAAAAATCACTCAAAATGTAGACACTTTCATCATGAATAATCATCAATTGATTTGCAGATGATAAATTCTCACAGAAAGGGCTTCTGTTTGAAACAGCTGTTCAGTTTCAGTGAATTCAGAAAGTCATCTATTAAGAAATGTCATCTGATGCTTTTGACAATAATGGTCTTACTCAGAGCAGAACCAAGAGAGCTATTGTAATCACTTGAGGTAGTGCCTCATTTTGTTACACAAATGGGTATATACAAAAAGGAAAAGGCCCATTGAAAAAGCAGCCAAGATTTGGAAACAAAATGGTATATGAAAAATGTTCGACCTCATTCATTTTTATCTATTTCTTTGTAAATGAATCAAATTCTCTTTTAATTATTTATTCCAGCTAGATTTGTTATACCAAATTCTCTGTGATTTAAAAAAAAAAAAAAAAAAGCTTGAGGGACTTCCCTGGTGGCGCAGCGGTTAAGAATACGCCTGCCAATGCAGGGGACACAGGTTCAAGCCCTGGTCTGGGAAGATCCCACATGCCGCAGAGCAACTAAGAGACTGTCATAGAGAGTGAAGTTAAGTCAGAAAGAGAAAAACAAATAACGTATATTAATGCATATATGTGGAATCTAGGAAAATGGTATAGATGAACCGGTTTGCAAGGCAGATATAGAGACACAGATGTAAGAGAACAAATGTATGGACACCAAGGGGGGGAAGCAGGGTGGGGGGGCGTGAGGATAAATTGGGAGATTGAGATTGATATAATATGAATAAAATAGATAACTAATAAGAAAAAAAGAAAATAATGGCAGAGAAACTAATGAAAGAAAAAAATGACCTGGGCACTTTTTAACTACAAGGTCAGAAAAAGTAACTGCATTTACATCCCTGATTCACATACTAGCTGGAAACTCAGAAGTTATTCTTTACCCTTCCCACTCCCTCAACTGCCATATCCAATTCGATCATCAAGTCAGATCGTGTTGCTTTCATATCCCTCACATTTCTCAATTCCATCCCCTTTTATCTATTTCTACTGCCAGGCCTTAGTTTAAATCACCATAATTTATTATCTAAATCACTGCAAAAGAGTAATTAGATAGACAAGCCTCTGGCAATCATGTCAAGAAAAAAAATAACATAAATGAATAGCATTATTATAACAACAGTGGAAATTAATTAGGTACCATCTTGTAAAGTTAAACATTGCATAGTCTATGATCCTGCAGTTCTTCCCCTTGGTACATATCCAGGAGAAAAGTTTAACAGAAATATAAATAGAAATACTCATAGCAAAATGTCTGTAACAGCATAATACTGGAAATAACACAAATGTCTATAGCCAGGAAAATGGACAAATTATGGTAAATCTGCAGAATGAAAGATTATACAGTGGTAAAATAAATGAACTACAACCACATGCACTAAGAATGAGTATTAGTGATATTTAACCAAAAAAGCAAGTGCAGAAGGCTACATTTAGTATATTCTTTTTATAAAAAAACAGGAAAAAATAAAACAATATATTGTTTAGGTAAACATACAGATGATAAAACTTTTATAAAATGCAGAAGACTAAAATACGAAGTTCAGGATGATAGCTACCATTTAGGGAGAGGCAAAGAGAACACATAGGAAGATGTAAGTTACTAGCAAGGTTTGAGAAATTGGATTCACAGATATTATTTTATTGATGTATATAAATACGTACACACTAGATAAGCAGATCATGCACAGACCAGAGAGGATATTCATGAGCCAAGAATTATGATTAGCATAATTCTGTGCAAATTCATCATAAGTGTTAACACATTTGGGGGGTGGGGATAAGGAATGAAAAGAGAGGAATGCATTAAAAATCTTGAGAATGGGGCTTCCCTGGTGGTGCAGTGGTTGAGAGTCTGCCTGCCGATGCAAGAGACACGGGTTCGTGCCCCGGTCCGGGAAGATCCCACATGCCGCAGAGCGGCTGAGCCCGTGAGCCATGGCCGCTCAGCCTGCGCGTCCGGAGCCTGTGCTCCGCAAGGGGAGAGGCCACAGCAGTGGGAGGCCCGCGTACTGCACAAAAAAAAAAAAAAAAAAAAAAAATCTTGAGAATGAGTGAAATCTTTTAATTAAAAAAAGGACAGAGGGCTAGAGTCAAAAGGGCTGATTTCTTTTTCCCAGTTCTGCCACTAAGTCGCTATGTAATCTTAGGCTAGTCACTTAACAGGTGAGTTTGCAAAACTGACTATGGTCAGAGGCATAGTCCATAGTTCAGTTTTTCCTGAAACAAATGGACTATATTTAATGTTATCAGGTATGAAATCTGGTAGTTTTTGGAAGATGTGTCATTCCATTCTTGGCTTCCCTTCCATTCCTAGCCTGCCAACATTATCTAATACCTGTCACTGTACTATTTTGCACACAAATAAGGCACCCAACTAATCATCCCAGCAGATTCTCTGAATAACTTATACTGATTATTACAAGCACTTAGGCTGAACTTCAAAAGACACATATACCCTGGGAGAACAACTGTGAAATGAATGTTGTTACTACAAAATAAGTATAAGTAAGGTTTAACTAGGTTATGCTACAGTTACAGACAAATCTTGGTGGCTTTAAATAACGAAGCTTTTATTCTTTCATGCTGTATGTCCATCGAGAGTTGACTGGGGCTCTGCTCAAAGTCTTCAAGGACCTAATCTGAAGTAGCAGCCACCACAGGAAGGGAACAAAGAGTGTGGCAAAGAATATACTAACTCTTAAAGCTTCTATCTAGGGTATCACTTTTAATCACACTTCACTAGCTAAATCAAGTCACATGGCCATGCCTAATTTTAAGCAGGCAGGAATTGCTACCATATTCCCAAGAAGAAAATCAGAATATATGTGAACAATTTTCACAATTTCACGTTGTTTTAGCATTTGGAGACAAACATCAAATGTAATGTTAACATACTATTATGTATTAAAAACTCAAGAATAGAAATAACCAACATAATTCGTTTTTTAAAGATTTAACAACATAAAAATTCAAACAGCAAATAAAGAAAAGGTCAAATGCAAACCAAATCCCCATCAAAATTCCAAAGATTGAAAAAACATCTCTAACCCTCAACAAGCATAAAGACATTTCAAGGAACTATTTACTTTTTCCCCTAAAATCTCAGTACTGCTGACTAAGACATTCAAGTTGTCCACAGGAAATTAGGAAATAAAATAGGAATAGAAATATGTCCCCCAAACTCTCATTCTGGAAAACAGTTAACTACAGATTTAAACTGTTTGATTTAAACTGAGGGGAAGGTAGCCTGCATTAAGGTATTACAACAGGAGTGACATGGGTCCCATACGATGTACCGTGATGGAGGAAAGAACTGGGATTGATGAAGGCCAGGATGATCCAACCAAATACTGGAGAGGAATATATGTTGCAATCAACTGAACTAGAAGACTTGGAAACCCTCTGGGTTACCCTGTATCTAGCATACACAAGTAATGATGATGAAAGTACACTGTAGAAATGGGTTCATACTCTATAATCACAATGAAGTTCTGTAGAAGGGAAAGGGAAGCTTGAAGGCTTAATCAAAAGTGAGACATGATAGGACTGATAACCTGAGAGGTATCATGATTTAGATTCTTCCCTGGAACAGAGTTGTTTAAGAGTTGGTGAAGATGTGCTACCAAGAACTAGGCATAGGGCTTCCCTGGTGGCACAGTGGTTGAGAGTCCGCCTGCCGATGCAGGGGATGCAGGTTCGTGCCCCGGTCCGGGAAGATCCCACATGCCGCGGAGCGGCTGGGCCCATGAGCCATGGCCGCTGAGCCTGCGCGTCCAGAGCCTGTGATCCTCAACGGGGGAGGCCACAATAGTGAGAGGCCCGCGTACCGCAAAAAAAAAAAAAAAAAAAGAACTAGGCATATTCAATCGCGTGAACAACTAAACTGTAACAACTGAACCAGAAAGGTCCAACCAAGCCTCAAGTATGTGACTTCTGGAGGGTTATCATATAATCTTTGATGTCATATTAACATTTGGTTTAAACATCTCAATATCCGAGGAGCTTCAGATGCCAAAAGTAATCAAAATAAGATCCTTCCCTTCATCAGATAATTTTTATCATGACTTCTACCCTTTACAAGCATTATCTACAAGCATGTTCATTATATAAAATATTCACTGAGCATCCAGTATACATAAATCTTGTGTTAGGAACTAAGGACAGAGAGACAAAAGACACTAACACTGGCCTTGAAGTGAGAAATAAAGAAAATCAGACAGGGACTTCCCTGGTGGTCCAGCGGTTAAGACTCCGTGCTCCCAATGCAGGGGGCCGGGGTTCAATTCCTGGTCAGGGAACTAGATCCTGCATGCCACAACTAAAAGATACTGCACGCCGCAACGTCAAGATCCCGCATGCCATGACGAAGATCCCGCGGGCCGCAACTAAGACCCAGCACAGCCAAATAAATAAATATGAAAAAAAAAAAAAAGCAAAGAAAGGAAAAGCAGACAACAATAATGAAGCGTGATGATGATGATTCTCAAACAGCTCTGGGACCGCAAATGAGGATGTCTGATAGTGAACACAAAGAACAAAGAAAGGCCTCGCACATTGCAGAGGCTAACTAACTACTAAATGAAGAGTAGCCTAATGTGATCTCTAAGACTATAATTTGCAAAGTCCTATTATTTTGACCAGTGTATTAGTCAGGAATCAGTCAGAAGACAGAAACGACACCAGTAATTTTAACAGAGAGAATTCAATATTAGTTGTTAATCGGGAAATGGAGAACTGAAAACGCAAAAAAGAGGGCATAGATTGATAGCAATTGAGGGAAGCAGCTATGACCCCAGAGCTAGGGAAACAAAGGGAAGTGGCTGGAAGTATTAAAACTCAAAGGCCTGGGGCTTCCCTGGTGGCGCATTGGTTGAGAGTCCGCCTGCCGATGCAGGGGACACGGGTTCGTGCCCCAGTCCAGGAAGATCCCACATGCCGCAGAGCGTCTGGGCCCGTGAGCCATGGCCGCTGAGCCTGCGCGTCCGGAGCCTGTGCTCCGCAACGGGAGAGGCCACAGCAGTGAGAGGCCCGCGTACCGCAAAAAAAAAAAAAAAAAAAAAAAAGAATAAAACTCAAAGGCGTGGAGAAACCTTATGAAACTAGGACCCAAATCTCTGAAAAGAAAGCATTCTTGGAAGCACACCAAGAACTTGAAGGAGGGTCCCTGCAAACGGCAAACGGGAGCCATTTACCACTCCTACTCCTGCCAGGGTGTGGTCCTGTTGCTGTGGAAATACTGACAGGAAGAAGAGGTAAACAAGGAGGAGCAAATCCCCTGTCCCCCGTCTGGCTTTACTGTCTCCCACTGGTATCTCCTATTTGCAGAACGTGACAGGGAACCAGCTGGCAAAAGAGAAACATACACCACAAAATAAAGTTTAGAAGGATGAACCTGAAGCTGACAGAAAATAGCTCAACAGCCAGCACCACCTATATAATTTTACTTCTCCATTCTAAATATTTAAGATAACATTCTGCAAATATTTAGAATTACAAAGCTCTAGTTGAATGAAGGCTATTTGAGTCTTCTCATGACTTGTGAGGAAATTAAATAATCAAGACCAAAACGAGGATATCTATTTTAAAACCCAAACTTTAAAAGAACAAGCATTTCTGTACTCTATAAATTAGGCAATGTATAGATCTTAAAACACAAAATCAGAATCTCAAGAGTTCAGCAAAACCTTGAAGCCTCAAATTTAATGTCTACATACAAATTTTAAACTCTCACCTATTCAAATATCAAAGGAAAAGATTAAGGTGGATTAATGAAAGGTCTGAATTGCTAAAATTTTAGATAAATGATATTTCATTACTTTCAAACGTAAGTCGCTTTTTCTTTTAGACCAAATCTTAATCTTAGTGATTAACTTTAATATTTTTATTGCTTTAAATGTTCTGCATCTCTGGAATAGCTGACTTATGCATACATCATTTCAAACATACACATTTCACCAAATCTAACATTCCATCTATTATAGAGCATAGCATAATTGCATAAACCACTAAGGAAAAAAATGCTATAAATTAAACTATGACTTCATGAATTCTTCCATGGACTTTTAAAACTTATTGAAAGAACTCTACTCAGAATACACTTTGATTAATAACTTTTTTATTGTCAATTGCTGTTATACTGGTTTTTAGAGTACATGTATTTTGGTTTCTTAAACTTCTACTTTTATTTTTCTTGTAGCTTTGTTTACCTTACTATTTACTCAACAAACCCCTTTTTCTAGAAAGAGCACAAAGATTAACCTTACTTCATTTCAAACTAGTGAGCTAAATAATATTATTTAACATTTGCAGGGCAAAGGCAGGGGATGGGAAAGGAAGGGGAGGAATGGGTACAAGGTTTTTATTTGGGGGGGAGGGTGATGAAAATGTTCTAAAATTAGATTATAGTGATGCTTGTAGAACTGTAAATATATTAAAAACCAGTGAATTCTGTGGTGGGGTGGGGATGGTGGTGTGCTGAATTGGGCGATTGGGATTGACATGTATACACTGATGTGTATAAAACTGATGACTAATAAGAACCTGCAGTATTAAAAGAAAAAACCAACTAATACTAAACTTTCTTTGGGTTATTTGTATGGAAATATGTTAATATAAATGTTTCAGACATTACATGAAATTTCTAAAAATCTTATACATTCTGGTATAATGTCATAAGTCATAATTCTAGTTATTACTTTAAAATGTATATCTCAGAAATAACTTTAAAAAAACCAGTGAATTGTAAAGGGGTGAGTCCTATAGTACATAAATTATATTTCAACAAAGCTGTTAAAGTAACTGTATCTATGACAAATTGTTTTCTCACATCAAAACAATTAACTGAACATAAAATATTTATAGCATACTTTTGAAATAACTGAAAATAACTATACATTAGAGCAGGGGTCCCCAACCCCCAGGCCGCAGACTGCTACCGTGCAGCGGGCCAGTACACGAAGCTTCATCTGCCGCTCCCCATCTGTCTCCCACTAAACCGGTCACTGGTGCCAAAAAAGTTGGGGACCGCTGCATTATAGGATTCTCTAGTTCAGGTGTCAGCAAACTTTATCTGTGTATTACTCAACAGAAACTATTTTAGGCTTTGTGGACCACATACAGCACCTGCCAAATTTTTTTAAAACCACCATTAAAAATGTAAAGCCATTCTTAGCTCTAGAACTGTTGCTTGTTGACTCTACTCCAATCACATACTGCTTTTTTATTTCAGAAAACAAGCAGTCCAAAGTAGCCCAAAGTGATGACAACATTAAGGAGGAAACTAAACGGAAGAGCAGTATTAGTCTTCTGAGAAATTCATTTTTCCTCTCATGCACTGCCGCGGGGGGTAGGGGTGGGGCTTGGAAACAAAAATTATTTCCACGTCATAAATCAGATATTCTAGATGCACCTTTTCAGTATCCAAGGTGCATTAATCGAAGAAGCCAGCCCTCAGACACTTATAATCATCACATCCAAAAACTATTTGAGAGGACAATTCTAGAAGTGACTCACAGATACATGCCCTATACATCTAATCAAAATTCACATCATTTCCAGTTTTGAAAGGAAATAAATCACAGTACAGTTTTTCAAATGGGATTCCACAGCATCTTAGCGTTCTGTGAGGTGCTACTTGTTTTAGAGATCGTGACTTTAAAAAAAACCAGTTTTTCTTTGAACTTTGCACACTGAAAGAGAGCTCACAGTGCTGGAAGGTGACCAAAGATCTCCATTAGCAGCTTCCTGTCTGCGAGCCCCTTGAGGTAGTACATTCTTTAGAATTCCATGTACATTGAATCACATAAGAGTACATACTCTTACATGTTTGACTTCTTTACTCAGCATAGTGACTGTGAGATTAATCCATGTTGTATGTACCAGCAGTTTGTTTTTGTTGCTGAAGAGTATTCCATTGTATGGATATACCACTTTGTCTTCATTAGCCTGTTAAAGAACACATGCGTTGTTTTCCAGTGTTTGAATGTTCCCAGGAACGTTTTCGTACAAATCTTTTTTGCTGGGTCATATGGTAGATGTTTAACTTTCTAAGGAATGTCCAATTTTCCAAAGCAATTGTACCAGTTTTATATTCCCACCAGCAATGTATGTTCCAGTTGTTCCACATCCTCATAAACATTGATTTTATCTATTTTAATTTTAGCCATTCTGATGAGTTACATCTCACTGTCATTTTAATTTGCATTTTCCTAGTGACTAATGATTTTGACCATCTTTTCATGTGATTATCCATATAATATAATCCATCTTCAAATCTTTTGTCCATTTTTACTCAACTTATGTGTCTTACTAAAATTCCTTTATGTATTATATAAGTCCCTTGTCAAACTATGTATTACAAAATTTTTTTTCTTGTTCTGTGGCTTGTTTTTGTTCTAATATTGTCTTTTAAGGAACAAATATTTTAAATTTTGATGAAGTCCAGTATTTTTCTTTTTTTATTTTATGATTGGTTCTGTGTCCTAAGAAATTTTTAGTACCATAAGATGACAAATATTATTCTATATTTTCTTCTACAAGTTATCTTCTTCTACAAGTTCTTCTACAAGCTATAGTTTTAGTCCTTCAATTTAAGTCTATTATCCACCTTGAATTATTTTTTGTATTTGTTGTGAGGTAAGGGTTAGATGTATAAGGTTATACCTGTGAGTCATTTCTGTAATTGTCTTTGTCCCCTCAAATATTTTTTGAATAGCATGTTATTCATTTCTTTACTGATTTTTTTTGTCTGTGTATCCTATCAGAGAGTCTATGAGAGAGGTCTAATAAATCCACAAGTATAACTATGGACTTATCTATTTATCCTTGTAGTTCAATTTTTGCTTCATATATTTTGAATCTATGCAATTAGGTGCATACAAATTAGAACTATTGTACTCTCCTAATGAGCTGACCCTTATAAAATTATCCCTTTTTACCTCCAATAATGTTTCTTGGCTTAAAGCCATTAACATTAGTGTAGTCACACCAGTCTTCTCTTGGCTAGTATTTGCACAGTATATTGTTTTCCACCTTTTTACTCTGAACCTCTCTGTTTATAATTTGTAGCACCTTACAGATAGGCTATACTTTTTTATTCAGTCTGATGATATCTTTTAATGGGAACATTAAATTTCATTTAATTATTGATATAGTTGAGTTTAAGTCTACCATCTTTTCTATTTGTTTTCCATTTGTCTCACTGTTCTCTATCCTTTGTTCTTCTTTTCCTTCCTTCTTTTCTATTAATCAAGTATTTTTTATTCTTCTATTTTATGTGTTCTATAGGCTTGTTATCTTTTAGCATCACTCTTTCAGTGGTTACTGTAAAAGATACAAAACAGCACCTTTATTTTCTATCTTACATTAGTACTTTTACCATGTCCCCAACAATGATTGTTACAACTGCATCTACTTTTTTTTTTTTGCTACTGCTATCATATAATACATATCATATCATACATACAGTAGTCCCCTTATATGCAGTTTCACTTTCTGTGGTTTCAGTTACCTGCAGTCAACTACAGTACAAAAATACTAAATGAAAAATCCTAGAAATAAACAAGTCATAGTTTTAAATTGCACACCATTCTGAGTAGTGTGATGAAATCTCACGCTGTCCAGCTGCGTCCTGTCCAGGATGTGAATCATCCCTTTGTCTAGCATATCCATGCTGGATATGCTACAGCCCCATGAGTCACTTAGTAGCCATCTCAGTTATCAGCTTGACTGTCAGGGCATCGCAGTGCTTGCTTTCAAGTAACCATTATTTTACTTAATAATAGCCCCAAAGTGGAAGCATAGTGATGCTGGCAATTTGGATATTCTACTAAAACTTATCATAGGTATGTATGTATAAGAAAAAACATCATATATATAGGATTCAGTACTATCCACAGTTTCAGGTATCTACTGAGGGTCTTGAAACATATTCCCCATGGATTGGGGCGGGTGGGGGGGAGACTATTGTATGTTACATTGTTCCCCGATATAACACTGTTAGACATTGTTAATACTGTTGGTTTAAGCAGTCAATGATCCTGCCTACCATATTTCACCTATCTGGTACTCTTCATTCCATCATGCTTCCATCTGAGATTTTTTTCTTTATCCTGGTGAACTTCCTTAAGTGGAGATATGCTGCTGATGACTTCTCTCAGCTTTTATTCACCTAAGAATATCTTTATTTCACTTTGCTTTTTGAAGGATATATTCACTGAGTATAGAATTATTGGTTGGCAGTATCTTCTTTCCCACTTTAAAAATGTCTTTCCACTGTCTTCTGACTTCTATAGTCTGCTGAAAAGCTGACTTGCCAAATTCTTAGTTCCTTCTAAGTAACATGTCTTTCCCCCTCTGACTGCTTTTAAGGTTTTTCTTTTACATGTGGATTTTAGCACTGATCCCAAGCTGTGTGCTGAAGAAAACACAGCAACATCTGTCAGATACTGTACTAACTGCTACTGCTCATTTATCTGGACCTAACTACTAATAAACAGAACTATTCGTTACTTCTTTTGCATTAGGGGTGCTATGAAAAAGTTTCTAAGAACTAAGGCTAAGTGTAGTTTTCTTTGTTATCTATCCTGTTTTGGGTTCACTGGCTTCTTGTCAATCACTGGTTTGTAGTCTTAAGTTTCAAAAAATAGTCATTATTTCTTCAAATACTGCTTCTGCCCCTTTCCCCTATTTCATCAATGTCTTAGTCTGTTCAGGCTGCTATAACAAAGTACCACAGACTAGCTTATAAACAACAGAAGTCCTAGCCACGGCAATCAGAGAAGGAAAAAAACCCAGAAATTTATTTCTCACAGTTCTGGAGGCTAAAAGTGTGAGATCAAGGTGCCAACATGGTCATGTAAGTTGCAGACTTCTCATTGCATCCTCACATGGTGGAAGGGGTTGGGGAGCTCTCTGGGGTTCTCTTTAATATGAGGATTAATCCTATGTGTAAGGGCTTCACCCTCATGACCTAAGCACCTCCCAAAAGGCCCTACCTGCTAATACCAATACACTGGGCATTAGGATTTCAACATATAAAATTTGAGGAGGGCTTCCCTGGTGGCGCAGTGGTTGAGAGTCCGCCTGCTGATGCAGGGGACACGGGTTCATGCCCCGGTCTGGGAAGATCCCACATGCCGCGGAGCAGCTGGGCCTGTGAGCCATGGCCGCTGAGCCTGCGTGTCCGGAGCCTGTGCTCCGCAATGGGAGAGGCCGCAACAGTGAGAGGCCCGCGTACCGCAAAAAAAAATTTTTTTAAATAAAAAATTTGAGGAAACAAACATTTGGAACACAGTACTCTGGGACTCCAATTATACATAGGTGTTTTTTATGCTGTTCTGCTTCTTTCCATCTTGTTTTCTCTCTGTGCTTTAAACATATCTTTACAACAACCCTTCCAAGGGGGTACTATCAAGAAAGATAGCAAGTATTACAGGAAATCACTTTAGTATGCTTGGTCTTCTACTCTACTCCCTAAAATGGGGAAATGAAAATATTTTCCCCTATGTTACACAAATGAACTTCAAAAACTGCCTTGAAAAAAATTTAAGATTAGAAAATTACTCCTCCCTTTTAGGCAGAGAGCTGGGAATCTAGCCCTACCATTAGTCTCATCCACGAAAAAACTATTTAATATGTTCAAGGACTTAAGAGGTCACCACAAATATGAGACAGCACAGTATATAAGGAAGGTGCTGAACTTACAAAAAGTTATTACTTGGTTACAATGAAATCTTTCAGACACCAATACTTTGTCTATTTATCACAAATATTTTTTTGCCAAATTAAATATCCTCTGAATATGTTATTGTATTAATATCTATTATATTTATCCATAAACATTTTTAAGCTTTAGAATTGTCCTTAAATATCATTCAATGTTAAAATTAAGATAAAATTGCTTTTCTCTTCAAAGATGAAATACGCATTGATAGCCACAACACAGATAATTCGTTTACCAAGTTACTGTTAAAATAACATGAATAACACCAGTATGTACCTAGCCTTATGGAATTTACAGTCTTCACATCTTACCTGATTCTCAGAATAATTCTATGAGATAAAAAAAAGGTATTATTATTTACCTTTCCCATTACACAAATGAGAAAATAAAATCTCAAAACTTAAGTAACTCACCGAAGAGTCATTACACTGAGTAAACCATGATAAAGCCAAAATTCAAATCCTATGTGTTCTTTCCATTAACCTACACACAAATAAGTTGGTTCATGTGCAGATTACAAGGGAACCACAAACGGCCTTTCCTTTTAATTTTTGTGAAACTGAGTTAATATTCTTGAGTAAAATAAGTCAAAGCACTTGTGATAATCTTTTTCAAAAGAAAAACCACAACTTAAAGCAAATTTAGCAATATAAAATTATCTGAAAGTCAACAGATTTTACTTACTATCCTACCAAAATGTGCTTAACAAATTATTTCCTAATGAGGGTATCTTATCTGCTATTTCTTTTAAATATAAACTATGTTTATACAAAGTAGATGATATTATAAATAGTACATTTGCAGGAAACCTGTAAGTATTCCTCCTTCCTCCTTCAGTAGGCCTACAAACATTACTCCTTGAGCAGACTCATAAAGATAAATTCCAGATTCAATTCCACAAATGGTTAAGAAAATTTTTCAACTATTCCTGGTTATATTTCAACACTTCTGAGAAGAGGTATCTGACAAAGGGAAGGACAAACCTTCAGCAGCTATCCAGCCTTCCTAGTCAGTGTATTTTTAAATGATGTTATTTAAAATTATTAATAAACTTTTTGAGGACAGTATTGTCAAGTATGACACATTCCATGAGAGAAATAAATAGGCCACATCCATTACTGTATGAACACAGACATTACCCTTACTATCAATACATACATAGCAAGCCATTTTTGTCACTAATGGGCAGTATAATCCAGTCCTTCATATAAGAAAAAGTAAAATAAATATCTACATGAAAAGCTCCATTAAATTCTAAGTATAATAAACCATAGCCACTACCTGACATATTATATTATATAATATCTGATGTTATATCTAGTGTATTGCAATATATAGGCTAAACAGACATGAAAAAAGTAGACATCATCTCTGAATGATTCGTGTTATTTAAATTCCACTATACCCCCACCAAAAAGTCAGTTATTAGTAACACATGCTTGTTTAAAGTATTTGGTTAAGGCTAAGACCCATAATTTGATCCTTATATAAATCAATTAGCTTTGCACTACTAGGAATATAATGTATCCATAACTCTGGACGTTAAGAAATAAGAAATGGAACTCTGTATCATTGGTCTTATGGGAATTTAGCCAAGATTATAGGTGGCTCAATGTCACCACTGACACAGAGGATACACAAAGGATGTGACCTTGGTTAGATAACTGGGTCCTTTTCTGATTAGAAAGGTATTAACTACATAAGTCAACACAATTTTAATACTTACAAAACATCTGAATATATTTACCTCCTTATTTCCTTTTATCCTCTCACTGCATGACATTTTTAATGATTAATGATTTCTACTCCTGCTTCTTATTTTGTTCTAACTCAGTATGTCCTCCAAGAGCACTTGAGCACTTGAATTACTAACAACTGAAATAAGAACTATGTGAATTATACTTAATGAATTAGAGCAGATTCAGGGTTATTTCAATAATGTCACTCCCAAGAATGAATGGGAGAGAAGAATGGTTTTATAGTTTATGAATCGGAAATTGCTCACAATTCTCAGTCTCTCTTATCTATAGTTTTCCATATGTGAAATTATCTTTGCTGTCATGTGAGTCACAGCATAAAACTGAAACCTCTAGAAAATAAAGCTCAATAAAACCTCTACAGTGACTGGTATGAGTATTCAGAGAATAATGGGAGGCCCAGATTTATCAAAAGAAAGCAGTGGTCCAAAAATGTATACATCAAGAAACACTGGTCTGCTATCTAACACAGACAAGAGAGTTGTCACACTCTGGTGGCTTTTTTAGGAAAAAGGCAGGCTTACAAAACACAGTCTCAGGTCTATTTTATCTATACTGCTTCTATAGGAATGGTCTAGGAGATTTCAATAGGAAAAAAATGAGTAGAGGAGGGGAGGGATTATTTCTCTATTCAACTAACAATACTACATTAAGACTTGTTCCTTTTACTGTTCTGAATCCACCTGTATAAAGTATAAAAAAAAGTCAAGCGATCACAATCTTTAGATGTGGCTATATGTTCCCAAGCTATTTTGTGGCTAGAAGTTAGGGAAGTGACTGGAATTGTTCCCTCTCTCAAAGGTAGGAAATGAGAGGTTATCCTGAGGTCAGGATCCTCTAATGTGGCTCTTGATTTAAATTGTGTTAACTTGCTCTGCTCCAGGATGAAAGCAATTATGACCAGATCAATCTGCTCTGCAGCTGGTTAGTCAGCTGCTCCAGAGTAGGCAGCCAGCAAAACAGCTTTGGGGCCCTCTCCGGGCACTGTGCCTCCTAAGATTCAAGTGCAGTCCGATGCTGTTGACATTAATTCTTAAAAGGTATTTTTAGCTCCCTGAGATAAGAAGTAAAATAAACATAAATAGGAAATATCCTCCTTTTAATTTTCCAAGTAACCTATAATTATTGAACTGTTCCACATTTTAATCTAACAGCCACCAGAAAATGAAATATTTTGACACCTCTGTATGAAACCATTATACTGGCTCAAGAGTCAGCCGTAGAAGCATCAGCTGATTCCTTGGAAGAGGAAATTCAAAAGGAAGCCATTCTGTGTTTTTTAAAAAGGGGCAACCAAGGCTAGAAAGGAGCATAAGAGGGTTTCCAAACCTAGGTAACTAATACAAAGTCTTGTTAAAGGACACAGCTTGAATACAAAATTTTATGACCACTGTTATAACCACAAGTGGTATTAACTATGGAATCACAGAATATTCCAATTTTACTACAAAATCCATGTTAAAGTTTGAAAATATGCTTCAATCCTACTACCAACTTTCAAGTCAGAGTTCAAGAAAAATGTCTGAGATAGAATGGTATAGTCACTAAACACAATTGGTGAACCACCTAAGGACCAGTCCACTAATCAAGTAATTCAATGAATCACAAAAAAAGGGAAAAAATTACCTTACGCATTTTAACTTAAAACATTCAAATGTGCTTACCAATCTTCTGCTGTAAAACAAAGGCCACGACAGAATTTCTTACATAAACCCATGTGCCAATAAAGACTCTACCATTTCTAGTCAATTGTTTTTAAATTGAAGGGAAAAGTTGAAAACACCTGTAAAGCCAAACTTCTAGATTTGTATCACCCTTCCAGGCTTTTAGTTGTCTTCCTTACATCTAGTTCCACAGATTTTTTTTTTTTTTTAGCAACCTGCCTTTATCAAGTCTTTCCAAAGTTTTCACAGAAATAACTCTCCTTATGCACTGATATTTTATTGGTTCAGGTAATATTTGATTACATTATGTAATTACAAGTAAAGCTGGCATACAACTGGTAGGAAAAGAATGTACGGTCAAACTAAAGAAAAGCCTACTAGTCATCAGTTAGTACTGAACATGCCATGACCATCAGTCAGTAGTCTTACACAGGGACTGAAGGCCACAAATCAGTCAGAGCTTCTAGCACACCCTCACCTGCCTTTTTTTTTTTTTTTTTTTTTTTTTAGGTATGCGGGCCTCTCACTGTTGTGGCCTCTCCCGTTGGCCACAAACCCATGTCCCCTGCATCGGCAGGCGGACTCTCAACCACTGCGCCACCAGGGAAGCCCCTCACCTGCCTTCTTAAACGCTGCACACAGATGTCTCTGCAAGCATGCAATCATCTCATCCAAAATACTTTAAATGGAGCAAATTAACTGCAGTATAGGTGGATGATCTGAACTTTCTAAATGGAGTGATGACACACTGTAATAAAATTTCTACACAATTTTAAAAAACATTCTTAAACTGGAAAAGAATTTAACCAGAGAAAAGGAAAGAACCAAACTCAGTATTATAAACAAAAATTTTATTGCACAATCTTATCAGCCCATCTCTGTGAATGTGATTTCTTTTCTAAAAAATAAGGTTAAATTCCATTATGAGAATCTTTTTCTTATTTCATTCTTACAACAGATATTGTTTGAAATATGTGGATATCAGCTAAGATTTGATTATTTTATATAGAAATTAAAAATAAATATTTATTACAGAATTTGACCTGATGCTTGAAAAATCAATTCTTGTTTTTATCATGCTTTGAGCTCCTAGGCACTTGAGTACATGTTCATTTATATGATTGCTTCCATAACAGCAGGCTGAATGTGATTAAAATCCAAGTCATCAGGTATGCAAACAATCAATAGGAAAGAAAACCTAACAGCACTCACCAAGGCTCTCCAGAACTCATGAGTAGTAAGAGACAGTAAAATGGGTATGAATTCATTATTACTGAACCCCAGAATGTATTTTACTCTAACTTTATTCAAACATGGGGGGGGGTTATCATTTAATTACAGTGAGTGAGCATGTTCAATTTAGTAGATTTTTTTTTAAGTGCCTGGAGTCCAAAATAGACTCCTTTGTGGTTCCAATTGCTTCCAAAAATATGGCTTCTTTCACCAAGGAGAAAATAAGACTTTTTTTTTCTGACACTCAAACTTGATTTTTTATCTGGAAATTAAAAAGTGGCAGTATAGGTCTCTTGTTTTAAGCATGTAACACCAATTAAGCTTTTCCTGGAGCGCTGATGTGTATTTGCCTTCCATGTACACATTTCACTAGCATTACTATCTCTTTGACATCCTCAGAAACAGGAAAGGAGAAAGGTTTCTATTCTTTTTCTATTATTTCTGTAAGCAGAAGGGATTAAATTTAATAATGATTTTCACTGATTGCTCAAATGACTCTTACCTCTTAATAATCACTGTCCTAGAATGCAATAATTGTTATAGCTTACTGCTCAACCCGACACTGGTTTTGATCCAAAATTTAATTTACCACATTAAAAGATCTGTTCAAGTAAACCAGTCTCAACATTAGAATTATGAGCAATTCTGTTTGTAAAGTTAACCAGGTAACTCACAAGTTTATGTCCCTATACACTGGCAAATGATTAGAAATGTACAGAAAATGACTAGTACCCCGTGGTACTAATGAACAGTTTTTCTCTCAGCAAGTGAGATTTAAGTTTAAGTACTTCTTTACACATTAGTTTCTCTAGCAACATCATGTAAGAAGGCGTCTATAATAAATTCAATGGAAAAAAGTACCTAAGATTATTAATGTAAATTTAGGTAAAATATATTTTAACTGTTATGAGATCTGGCCTTTTATCAATTTTCTCCTCTTGTGCAAGTCTAAGTAATAAAATGTGCTTTAAATAACAATAACAAGAAAATGAAAAAAGACAAAATTAACCTTTCACATCATACAATTTTTCAGCAATCCTTTTAAAATAAAAGATCTCTGTGAGACTACTAGAAGTTAATATTATCAAGGAAATGATGTCTTTTCCCAATTTTATGTAATAGGAAAAGTAGTTAATAATATGATGTGCCAATCTGTTCTAGTACTTTATTTACATTAACTCCTTTTAACTACCACAGTAATCCTATAATACTAAGTTATCCCCATTTTACATATCTAAAGAAACTCAGTCACTGAAGAGTAAAACTCACTCAAGGTTACAGCTAGTAAAAGGAAGAGCCAGTTGGAATTCAAACAGTGTAAGACCCTACCTAGTCCATGCTCTTAACTAATATCGCCCAGAATAGGGTTTAACACACTGCTTCACTCAATAAACATGAATTGGCTGGGTGCTTAACAGTTTTTATTTCTTCTAGGAGTTACAAAAACCAGTTTTTGAGAAATAAGGCGCGTACTAATCCTTTTTCCTTTCCTTATTCTACTTCTACCTAGACAGAACAGAGTATTCCCTACACTATGCTCTCATAATCATATATTGTACATCGTTTATATAGCATGTTCCTATTTGTTTCTAACTAGTTTAAGTACAAAATTAAGAAAACTTTCAGAGAAAGAAGGATGTTTCGCTGTTTGTGTTTTTAAATCCCGTTTCCTTGCGTAGGACCTAGCTCTAAGAAGGAAGGTCCAGATAAGTGCTGGACAGGACAGAAAGGAGAGCAGTTAAAAAAAAAAGTCACTCTCTAGAGTAACTTATAAAAAAAGAGAGGATCCAAAATTAGAGCATACCTCAGGTAGCGGTTTTTTTGCTAAGCTCTATAAGATTTTATTAGCAACTGTATATAACTTTAATCATCTATTATAATTTGATTTCCATGAAAGACTTATGAGTTGGTACGTATTGCTCTGCCCATTTCTGCAAATGAGAAAAACAGACTCAAAAATGTTAATGAATCTGCCCAAGATCATATAGCTAGTAAGCCTTGTCATTTCCAAAAGAGGTAAGGGAATATAAGAATCAAAGCCTACAGCTCCAAGGCTATTCATAGAAGAAGACAGCCAGGAATAGATTTGAGAAATAGAATTCAGTGAGTTACTACAGCTTAATAGACATAGCCCCTAAGAATATCCAATTGAGAGAGGATGATCAAGGGCAGGATTAGGATCCAATTCCATTTTGCTCTAAAGCAGAGGTTCTCCAAGTATAGTCTGTGGAATCTTTAAAGGTGGGGGTGGGGGGCTCCTCAGGTCAAAATTATTTTTATAATACTAAAAACTTAATTGCCTTTTTTACTTTTCTCTCACGAGTATAAAGTGGAGTTTTCCAGACTACATTTCACAGAATACTGCAACAGAGTGAAACACAAAAGTTGTGAGAAGCCAGCTGTCTTCTATTGAGATAGACATTAAAGAGATTTGCAAATATATAAAACAATGCTACCCTTCTCACCATATTTTTTTAATATTTTTCATTTTAAAATATTTATGTTCATTTTTAATGCTTGTTATTTTTAAGTAAGCAGATATTAAAATTAATGTAAAAATTAAAGCATTTTTTTGACTTGAGACCAATTATGAACAGCAAATATACGTACTGTATACAAAATTGCAGGCTACACACCAATGACCTCCCTTCCTCAATCACAGTCAAAATGAGAGATCAAGTAACTTCTATGGGGTCATGTGGGAGCAAGACGGTAAAATTACTTCTAAGAAAATATTCTTAATTTCAAATACCTACCCTGCAAACAGAATTGCCCACTAGGCAATTCTTACGTGAAGAATATCATGACAGAACAAATAGTTCTGTGAACAGTCTATATTTCGTACATTCACAGAACTGTTGAGTGAAAATTCATCACTGGGGCCAATAGATCTTCCTCCATTTAGGCACAAAAAGCTTTTGTGTACTGACCCCCCAACTTTACAGCCACACCTCCAGAGATCACAAAACAATATCCTGGGTT
Source organism: Lagenorhynchus albirostris (assembly GCF_949774975.1). Lineage (NCBI taxonomy): Eukaryota > Metazoa > Chordata > Mammalia > Artiodactyla > Delphinidae > Lagenorhynchus > Lagenorhynchus albirostris. The sequence continues at coordinate 24,939,193 of NC_083105.1, read as the reverse complement.
TTTTTCTACCTCTCTGGCCACTCCTCTGTAGGAGGAATGTATTCCCTCCCTCCCTCCTCCTCCTCTCCACTCCTCTCCCTCTCCCTCTCCCTCCCTCTCTCCCTCTCACACACACACACACACACACACACACACACACTATAGCCATTAAGCACTATTAAGGCCCAAGTAGATTTCTTCTTACTATGCTTCCTCCTAAGGCAAAGTCACCTAGGCACACAAGTTCAATCTAAAGAGTAACTCCCAAATTTCCAGTCTGATACTTTACTCTTTTTTCTGAGCTGCAGAAACATATATCCAACTACCTACTAGGCTTCATTCCTCAGGCGAAAAAATTTCAATGTCAAACCCCTCACCAACAGAATGTATTGTCTTTGTAGACGGGCCTGAGAATTAGACTTTTTATAAATACATTTTCAAACTTATTGTGGTTCTGAATGGGCACTGAGAACTAAAACCATCTGCACCCAGAGTTTACGGTCTACATTAGCATCACTATTCAGCTGTCTTCAACAACAAGACTTCACTATTCCAGGAAACTCTTGCCCAGGCAGATAAGAATTGCAAATAACTTCATTGTTCATTCCAGGAACTTCCCCAAAACCCCATATAAACCAACATCACACTATTCAACTTTTCAATAAATAGCAGCAAATGATTGTTCACTTTCCAAAACTCTGAAAAAATCTCACCTTAAAACCCTTGTTTTGCTACGTCTATCAATCCTAAACTATTACATGATCCCTACTAATTCTAATCAAGCTCCTGCACTGAAATACCTGCATTAAAGATTCCAAATCCTCAGTAAATATCCCAACTTCACTCACCCTCCTAACTTTGCTCTTCTTTTCACCCATACACGTACCCCTCCTCTTCCCCCAGCAGATCCTACCAACTCAGGAAAGGTGGTGTTCTCCTTTACTACAATAAGCAATAAACTCACCATGTTATTTTGGGTAGTATTTTCTAGGAGCCAACATTCCACACTATCAGATAGTTTCTCAAATGTCTTAAGATTCAGTTCAGCAATAATAGTTCAGCAATAATAGTTCATCACAAGTAGTGCGAGGAAACTATGAAACCTTTATAAAATGTTATAAGAAATCAGCACCCTACGTTAGGCAACATCTGCTGACACTATTGCTTCCAGCTTCTTGATGAGTTAAAACAGCTAACTGGCCTGCTAATTAAATTTCTAAATAATACCAAATAAAGAGATTACTAATATCAAAGGGGCCATAAAACCAGTGAGGAGTTCTAAGGAAGATGGAAGATAAATCACAGAGGGGTTTAATAATCTAAACCGTAATCTTAGGAGAAACAGGATGGGGAAAAAACTAAATTAATATATGAATAATCCACAATGCTAATAATCTAGAAGAAAAAATACCGCTAAATATACTACAGTATAACAGTGAAAACAAACTTTAAAGGAGTCTTCATTACTTTAAAATTATTTTTAAACTATGATTTGGAATTAAGATACAATGAAATGCTTAATACATTTTCTAGAAAGTTAAAACTTCATATCCACCAAAAGTAAATGTATAAACATTTCTTCTACTATAAATCATTTAAGGTACGTATAAGACCACAGGCATGCTTACACAGGAGTAATTTGAAAGAAAAGGTTAAGCATTTAAAATGCCTCAATGATTGGGAGGAACTGAAGAATTCAAATTTTAAGATCTAAGTGTAAAAAAGGAAACCACAAGTACTGGAAGAAAATTTGGATGAATTCCTTTATAATCTTGGAGTGGGGAAGACTTTTCCAACTATATTTCAAAATCCAGAAACATTAAAAAATTACCATATAAAAAAGGAAAAAACTTGTGTGAAAAAATATCAAAGAATCTAAACATATATTTGCAACCCATATCACAAATAAAGGGCTCATCTCCCTATAGAGAAATCCTGAAATCAAGAAAAAAAAGGCCAGCAACCAAATAGAAAAATAAAGAACATGAGAGTTCACAGAAAGGGAAAATAAGTAAAATGCCCATTAAACATATAAAAAAAAATACTCAATGTCATTCATAATGAGAGAAACACAATAGTCTGAGTTACACCAGTTCTCATCTATGAAACCGACAAAATTCCAGAAGTTTGACAACACATTCAGCTGGTGAGGCTATAAGAAAACAAGCCTCTCATACATTCAGGTAGTAGTAAAAAAAGGTAATTTGGCTATAAACAGAATTACAGAAGCACCTATCTTTTTTTTAAATGTTTTATTTTATAATAGTTTTAGATTTACAGAAAAATTTCAAAGACAGTACAGTTTCCCTACACCACACACCTAGTTTCTGCGATTAAGATCTTTTATTAGTATGGTACATTTGTCACAATTATTGACCGAAAACTGATATATTTAACTAAAGTCATTCCTTTAGATTTCATTAGTTTTTATCTAATGTCCTTTTTCTGTTCCAGGATCCCATGGAGTATACCACATTACAGTATAATCATCTTCTTAGGCTCCTTTTGGCTGTGAGTTTCTCAGACTTTCCCTGTTTTAGATGACCTTGACAGTTTTGAAGAGTACTGTTCAGCTGTTTTGTAGAATATCCCTCAACTGAGATTCGTCTGATGTTTTTTTCATGATTAGACTGGGGTTATAATTTTGGGGGAGGAAGACCATAGAGGTGAAGTGCTATTCTCATCACATCATACTATTGACATAATTTATGATTGCTGAAGTTAACTTTCTCAGTCTGTTGGGCCTGCTATAACAAAATACCTTAGACTAGGTGGCTTATAAACAACAGAAATTTATTTCTCACAGTTCTATAGGCTGGGAAGTCCAAGATTAAGGCCACTGCAGATTCAGTACTTGGTGAGAGCCCACTTTCTAGTTCACAGACTGCCTTCTCACTGTGTCCTCACACAGCAGAAGGGGAAAGGGATCTCTCTTAGGTCTATTCATGAGGGCTCCACCTTCATGGCATAAGCATCTCCCAAAGGTCCCACCTCCAAATACCACTACACTGGGGATTAGGTTTCAACATATGAATTTTAGGGAAATCCTTGTTCTTGGAATCTAAATCACGCATTTGCTTATGCAAATGTTGTATGTATATGTTGTTCATTTGGCAAAGTAATAGCAAAAGAATAGGTAACAACCCAAAGATCCACACAGGACTGAGTGATCATATATCCAACAAAAGTACTACAACTATTAAAAATAAAGGAAGATCTTTAGATATGGAAAAACCTCCAAAATAAAATACATTTACGTACATTTGCAAAAAGACACACTGGAAATTTAGATTATAGTCTATTTTCTACATTATTTTATGTTCTTATATTTGAAAGGTAATTTTTAAAACATAATAATTGAGATCATAAAGACAGAAAACAGTAAGACACTGATAAGAAACTAAAGTAATTAAACAAGAAGGGCATTAGACTGAGGTGGCAGTAAACAAACCAAAACCTAAGCTACACTCAATACACTTGAATCTGAAGAAATGATACTTCAGAACCAGCAATCACAACCAACCAACTAGGCTTTCCTAAATAAGGTAACCACTTAAGCTACAGCCAATCAAATAACTTCCTTGCTTCGCTTCCACACCTTCTCTATGAAAACCTCCACCCTAGCTCCTGTTGGTGGAGCACTCCTAACCACCTTTGGCTTGGCTCTGCCTGATTCAAATCAATGTACGCTCAAATAAAGTTGAAAATTTTAATGTGCCTCAGTTTACCTTTTAACAAAACAAACTAAAAAAGCAAGACAAAAACATTCATTAAAGGGAAAAGTAAATAAGTGGAACAGAAGACTTTTATACATCAACTTAAGAAAACTTCCCCCCAAACATGATTAAACTAGCAAATACAAAATAGAATAGAAAGGGAGAAAAATTAGGATGGAATGATGAAAGTTTTAATCATTTTGCCTTTACTTTAAATTTAAATCCTAGAACAATGACTCTAAAACTCAAGAATTACTTGGAATGTTTTTAAAAAAACCCAAACCCAGAGTATCCAATTCAGTTGCTCTGGGACAGAGCTTGAGATTTTACACACACACACACACACACACACACACACACACACGCTTCTAGCTTTTCTTTTTTCTTTTTTTAAATCAACAAGAGTGCTTCTGAAGCTCAGGTTAAGGCCACTGACCTATAAGAACATAAGATAATAAACAAAAACATAATAATAAACAGTAAACATCTAAGCAGATTTTATGACAAAGGGAAAAACCAAACCAGTTTCTTCTCTTGATGGATAAGTTGTATTACCTGTTATTCTATTTTGACTTCAGAAAAGCTGAGTCACATACAAAAGTCATTAAGAAGGAAAGCAAATATTGCCTAACCTGTTAAGATGTCAAAGAAATGGTATAGCACAAGCCTGAAGAAGGGAAACAGAGCAAATGGTTACACGAAAAATTTGGCCCTAAGGAAAAGCTTATCAATGTGTTCATCAGGAAGATTACAACAGTTTTATCCCTAATGATCATTAGATAAGAAACAACAATGAATATCCTAAATTATTTAGTCCACTAGTCTATACTATTCCCTTCCTGCCAATATACCTACAGGGTACAACATACACCCATTAGTAACACTAACTCACTAACACACTGATTCTCAAATTTGGTGGGAGAGGCATATTAGAAAATCCAGGAGGTATGTACGGTTTAAAAAGCCAGAGATTATTTTGATTCAATTGTCCTTGTGAACCACTTATTTAGACATTCATCAACCTGAAGGAATGGATCTGCAAAACAATTCTAGTACCATAACCAAGTTTTCCCCGCTATAATACAGAGTGATAAAAATAATTGCTAACTGTGAGTGCTCACTAGGTGCAAGGTACTTTGCAAAGTGCTTTATACATATCATTTAATTTCTACAGCCCTATGAAGTAGGTTCTGTCATTCCCAATTTTATAGAAGAAACTGACCCTTAAGAGTTTAAGTAACTAGCTCAAGATCACATAGTTATCAGTTATTACTTGGGGAAGCATTATTATCTGATTTCTCAAATAAATCTGATTTCTCCAATGAATCTAGTTTTTAATCACACACTTACTATATCAGAGATATAATTTAAAACTCAATTTTACTGATAAAAACCTAAATAAAATGTCTTTAATTTTAAAAGTAGACCATAAAGCAGTTTTTATTTAATTACAGTAATTCCAGTGAAAACATATCTCCTGGTCAACTGTATACATAACTATCAGGGTAACAGGAATGACATTAAATGCAGTTCTGGAATGCAATTCTGTATTTTATTTTAATGAATTTAAGTCTAGTACTATACAGTTAAACAGCTGGATTTCATTAAGGACGAAATTTTATCCAAATCTTACTCTTGATATTGACCAATGTTTTTAGACCTTTAGAAATAGATATTTTATTTACATATATTGTAATTTTAGATTCTAATTTGTCTAAAAGATAACAATCTTTGAAGATTACAGCCCTTTTCTCTCCATTTTCACTAACAAGTTAGTACAGCTCACGAGTAGTTAAAAAGGCCCAGTGATACCAAATTATTGCCCCTCCAAATTGGCCTACCAACTGCATCCAAATTACTCTCATACAAACACAGCCTACATGGCCTACATGTAGCACCAACACTCAAAACTTTTAATGGCTTTTTATTTTCTACTGTATCAAAATTAATTCTTGACCCTTTCTAGGTCATAACTAATCTGACCCTAACTTACTAATTCAGTGTTGTTTCTCCTAATTCTATCACTTCACTCACTCAAACAATACATAATATGGGGGAAATACCAAAATTTAAAAAGCATGGCCCCTCTGTAGCACAAAGCCAGACAAAAGGGTAGATGATTTGTAAATAATTAATTACAATACAATATTAAGTACTATAGTAGACATAAATGCTATAGCAGAATCACCATAACTCTGCCAGAATGGATCAAAGAAGACATCAGAGGAAGTGACATTTGTCCTCAAAAATGAGAATTTCTCTCCAACTGTCACAGCACTGTAATATCAACACACCAGTTTCCTCATCTTTGATTCTAGCACTGACCACAGTGATGGTATAGAGGAGGCATGCACTTCAGACATGGATGCACAGATGAATGGACGGATGGATGGAAGGAAAAAAGAACAGAGGGATAAAAAGACAGACACAAACCATCAACAGATGAATGAATAAAGAAGATGTGGTATATATGTACAATGGAATATTACTCAACCATAAAGAAAGAATGAAATATTGCCATTTGCGGCAACATGGATGGACCTAGAGATTACCACACTGAGTGAAGTCAGTCAGAGAAAAGACCAATATTCTTTTGTAGCACTTATGTGTGGAATCTAAAAAATAATACAAATCAATTTATTTATAAAACAGAAGCAGATTCAGACATAAAAAACAAACTTATGGTTACCAAAGAGGAAAGGGGGGGTAGATAAATTAGGTGTATGGGATTAACAGATACACACTACTATATATAAAAGAGATAAACAACAAGGATTTACTGTATAGCACAGGGAACTACATTCAATATCTTGTAATAACCTATAATGGAAAAGAATCTTAAAAAGTATATATATAATTGAACCACTTCACTGTACACCTGAAACTAACACAATATTGTAAATCAGCTATACTTTTTAAAAAAAGACGTATATAAAGTAAGAATGAATAACTGTTAGATTAAAATAGGGTAAAACTGGAAGTAGTAATTCAGATGAGGCATTCCAAAATCCTGACATGTGAAAGTGGCAACAGAAAAAGATAAATCTAAAAGATGTTTAGGAAATAAAATTAACAAGATTGGGTGTGACTGACTGGACTAGAGGGAGAAGAACATGACAGAAAAACATAAGAAGCTGCCAAAGGTTTTGGCTTAAGTGACTAGGCTGATGGTGGCGCATTCACTGTGGCTGGGAATAGAGGTAGGGGGGTAATAAAAGAGTTCAGCTCTGGTAAGGGAGTGCCAAGAGGCAATAATATCTGGGAGACAGCTAGAAAAGAACTAAGAAAAAGAGGTCTGGATTAGAAATAAAGATATGAAGATCATCAGCATATAGGTGATAAGAACAAAGCACTAAATACAGATGAGAATGCCCAGGGATCATGTAAAACATGAGAAGAGGGGCCAAGGACAGAACATTCCAGACAACCAATGTTGCCATTATTTCTACCCATTAAAGTATATTTTTATAACGTACAATGACTAACACAATGCTGAGGACATGACAAATGCTTTAAAGGTACTTACTGATTACATCTCTGAATTAGCTGAAAAATGCATATTTATTAAGTATAATAAAGCCATAGATAAAAAATCATTTCTTAAAAATAATTCAGTAAGATGGGCTCAAGGGACTAACGTCTGCTTAAGGAATCCAAAACTTACTTCAAAAATCAACAAAAAGAAAAAAAAAATCAACAAAAAGCTTCCTTCTCACCAGAAACAGCAATACAAATCAGTAATTAAAATATTAAAACCTGGAAGTATATTATACTTCAAAAGTTTATTTTATAAAATACTTAAAAATATGTATTAATTAATTTAAAGGATAATGCCTCTAAATTTGGAGTAAGAGCTTCAGTGTTGTTACCTGATAATTTTTCACAAGTATTAATACCAATTTTAACCAACTTTTGTTTATATCATTTAACATTAACACACACTAGTAACAAATATTAACCATCAACTGTAAAAATAGCAGGATTAAATATATGATAAGACCAAAGTGAGTTAGTAATGAATATAGTGAAAGAAAAATTATTCTTGGGTCCTTTTCCCATTGTTTACAAATATGCATACAAAATTTAGAGTATTCTTGAAAGTATTTACACTAACAAGAATGTGCTATTAGGGCTTCCCTGGTGGCACAGTAGTTGGGAATCCGCCTTCCAATGCAAGGGACACGCGTTCCAGCCCAGGTCCGGGAGGATCCCACATGCCGCGGAGCGATTAGGCCCGTGCGCCACAAATGCTGGGCCTGTGCTCTAGAGCCAGCGAGCCACAACTACTGAGCCCGTGCTCCACAAGAGAGGCCACCGCAATGAGAGGCCAGTGCACTGTGGCGAGGGGTGGCCCCCGCTCGCTGAAACTAGAGAAAGCCCGTGCTCAGCGAGGACCCAACGCAGGACCCAACGCAGTCAAAAATAAAATAAAATAAATTTATTTTTTTAAATGTGCTATTAAAAAGAGATTTTGTTAACCTTTTAAACTCTTACCACAAACGAAAGAAAGCAAACCTTCTTTCATTGTTTTTCACTTTAATGGACTACTCTTAGGTCAAGTCAATAACATGTTCTGTTTTTTAAATCTGAATAAGAGATAATAACAATACTAATATGCAATTTATATAAGAATCAGTTTTTAATATAAAAAATGACAAAAATGTACAATTTGGTCTGGTATTTCCATTTTTCAGTGATACATAGCCACATATGAAGTGTACAACTTCAAAGATCAAAATTACACTTTAGTTAATTAAAATATGCAATACCAAACCAAAAACCAGTAAGTACTTATACCTGTATAAATATAGACATAGATTTTATCTACCTTAAGGCAAATTTTTCCCCAACACTGAAGCAATCTACACAGTATGTATCTGGCGCTATCTTCCCTTTTATGACACATGCTCAAATAATGTGAACTAATTTTAACACATTAAAAAAATCAAAATAAAGGCAATTTTCGCTTACCCCGATATGTCATGGATTTATAAATCTACCTCCTTAAATACAGTATTCAATATCATATGTTACTGCAGAATGTCATGGATTTATAAATCTACTCCTTAAATACCATATTCAATATTATATGTTACTGCAGAACATACGTTATTTATAGTAGGCACCCCACCTGTTAGATTTACGCATAGACGTCTACTGATTTTCCAAGCTGGCCAAAAGAGAGAGGAAAACAGGCTAGGAAAGGTAAGCGACACTCAAATACATTCAATACATTTTTCTGGTCCTTGGCAATTCCTCTTTTCAGGTCAAATATTTTGCAGATATCAAAGTAGCTGACAACGGGAAGGGACAGTTAGGGAGTCTAGGATTGACATGTACACACTGCTATATTTAAAAAGGATAACCAAGAAGGACCTACTGTATAGCACAGGGAACTCTGCTCAATATTATGTGGCAGCCAGGATGGGAGCGGAGTCTGGGGGAGAATGGATACATGTATATATATGGCTGAGTCCCTTTGCTGTGCACCTGAAACTATCACAACATTGTTAATTGGCTATACTCCAATACAAAATAAAAAGTTAAAAAAAAAAAAAAGCCTGGGAGCAAAATAATGACAAAGAATTCACTGGTGACAGTAAGACTTTTTGGCTCATAGACATTTTTTTAAAAAGTCAGTCTAATAGGTCCTCTCATCACCAGTCAAAGAAATTGCCAACACTGTAGGCTGAACACAAGTTATACCAGGTTTTCTATTGTAGGCAGTTTTTTACCTGACAAATACTATATGAAGTACATATAAAAATGCCATAAACCTACTGTTTATCTTCATCATTTCAAATGCAAAATCCCACAGTTTACAAAATGCATTTGAAATAATTTTTCTATTTAAAAGTTTAAGCAAAAATTACACATTCAAAATTCAAAGAACTCAAAACTATTTTTCCTTCACATGTATGAAAGGGGGCAACTTTTGAAATAGATAAAATACTCTAACATATGTCTCTTTTCTACAATACAGCAATACATTCATTGTAATTACACATCATGGAAGTATAAAAGCTATATAAATGAATGCCATGACATGATGCTATTATTTTTATTAAGACTAGAGAACAGTAATAAAGATTCAAAATGTAATGCCCTATATTCAGTATTATTAGACAATAACAAAGAAAATACCACCGCAAAAATTTTGTGTTCACAGAAAATTTTTTTATATTAAGGATCATCATTTTCACTTTTGAATATCCATCTCAGAAGCCACTATAGTTCCATTGTTCACAATAAAATATTTGCAGTTTTTTAGTTAGTACTATTTCACCAATAAAGGAAAAGGAGAAAAACATTACTGAAAATAAGGGAAAAAACAAAACCCTTGATAGAGTAAATTATTTTATATGCCATCTCTTTCCACCATAATTGTAGGACTAAACAAGTAACTGAAAACTAAATATATCAACATTTATATACTTTAAAATCTTATTCAACACAGCTATTTTGTACTACAGAAAAGATAAAATTTAATTTTTCTATTTTAGTAAAACCAATGACTTATTAGAACAAGATTGCTGGTGTACAAAGCTACCACACTGGATCGCTACCATACATTGAATTAATTAATTAATTAGAATTAATTATTCTAATTTCATCTTTCCTTACTATGTATCTCTTTTTTCCTTCAGGTAACCAGAGTACATTTCACAAGCTGCACTATTTCAAATACCTCACACTAAAAGTGACTTTAATGGGCCTGAATCCGAGGATGAGAATAAATTACACATTTTATAAAAGCTTCTTTAAGTAACAGGCAAATTAGGATATTAACAAGACTTTAATTCTTTTTTTTCTTTTAAACAAGACTTTAATTCTTCACACACTCTTTTTACTGATTGTAAAAGTAATGTGAAAATTTGAAAAATAAAGAAATGTATTTTTATTCATCCATAAGTCTCACCACCCAGAAATCTTTGTTAACTTTTTGGTAGATTTCCTTCTAGTGAGAATAAAACTTGAGCTATCTAATTAGACACTAATTAATATGTAGTGGGAAAAAAAATCAGCGTATCCTCAATATGACCTTTCGATAAATAAATAAAACATCGATTATTTATGGTATGACCTGTTAATTTCACAAAGAATTGAGGGAGTCCCTCAATTCAGAGACTGGTCCCTAAACTGAAATCCCTTTCACAATTTTTATAGTGTCAACATTTTAATGGCAATAAGCAGCAAGACATGACTGTTCTTACAATGACATCAACAGTAATGTCCCAAACATCAAACAGGCTTTACTTTTCTTTCCATTCATATTCCAATATGTTATTTTCGCTGTTAAAAAATCAATAATAAATTATATTTGCACAGTAATTTTAAAACAGCTTAAATTCAATGACTAAGTTATTTTCTTTGAAGCCCAGCACTCAAACTTTTAGTGCTCCTGACCTATGAGATAACTTACCAAAAAGGTTATCACTTTTAATTCCAACAATCTCGCTCATAAAAAAAAAAAAAAGAATATTCCTTAAATATAGCCACATTTTTTTCTTTTGTTCCAACCCGTTGTTTATGGAAGTATGCAGGTGCTAGGATTACAAAGACTGAAATGACTTCATCAACAAAGCACCATCTCAACATTAAATAAACCAACTACTTAATCTCATAAAAGAACTGAACAAAATCAATATTAATGCTAGCAAATTTTTTTCTTAAAATGTGGCTGAAAAAAAAAATGTGGCTGAACCTTATTTCTACCTTCAAGGAAGGCTTTCCTTTACTCAAGGCATCAAAGATCTTAAATCCCATTCATTTTCTTCTGTCCAATAGTCAAAAAAATAAGTCTAAAATACAGTAACTCAGATTTGTTACTCTATACGCAAGCGCCTTTTAAAAGAAATCCTTCAACAAAGCCTCGAGAAAGAATCAGCAAAGTTGGAGGAAAGAATTGTCTAAGTCAAGCATTTCCTGATAAGTGACAGGAGGTCTAGCGGCTGCCAGGGATACACTTTGCTGACCCTAGGAATAGTCAAAACTCAAAACAAAATTTGCCACTTTTTTATCTAAAAAGTTAGTTTGGTTAATAAGAGCTGATAATCCATGACCAACGACGTGTCTCTGGTGGACACATTAATATAAAGAAGGAGCGCCAGGGATTTCAGCTAAGTGCTTTTGCCATTTTTGCAGAAGAAAAGCTAATTGTTAATGGCCATGTGACATTATAAGATCCCAGAAAGGAAAGGGTGGGAGGAAGAGAGAGGAGTTCAAGGCAGTTCAGGGTCAGAACAAGCTCAGACATCCTGTCATTAGCAAACGTTCCCCAAGCTGAAGGCAAAATACTGCTTACCCAAAAAGGAGCGGTGAGAGGTACGGGGAGAACGAGGGGAAAACCACAGGAGAGTCAGTGTGGCAGGGAGGGGGTGATGGGAGGGAGCGAATCTGGAGCTATCCAGCTGAATTGCGGAGCAAAACCATCGGGCACAAAAACGCTGAGAAAAGCCACTGTGACGGAGGCGACAATACTTGGCAGCCCCCCCCCGCCCCATGTGCCCCTCCCCATCGGTTCTTTGGGTTTCCCACATTCCCTCCACCTCTGCTCTGACCCACACTCAGGGGTGTGACTCGCCAGCGGGAGGCTGCCCTGATCTTTGTCTCGGCCGGCTCCTCACGCGAGGGCCCCTCCTCCTCCCGCTCCCCACCCACGCACACCCCCGGCGTCTCCAAGGAGCTGGAAACGCGGTGGCCACCGCCGCTTCCTCTCCCACCTCTCGCGGACCTGCGCCCCTTCCTTCCCCTCGGAGTTGCGCAGCCCGCCCTCGCAGCTCCACCCCCGCCGAGGGGACCTTTGTGTCTCGGGGGACTTTCTGCCTCCTCCCCTCCTCGGCCTCGCAGGGAGACCGGCCTCCCCCGGAGACCAAAGCGGCAGCAAGCGCGGAGGCGGCGGCGGCTGGAGGCGCCTCTCGTGAAGGAGCCCAAGCGTCAGACACTCACACCCCACCCCACGCCCGGAAATGCCCGGGCGACCGGGGTCCGAAGTGGACCCGAGGGGCGACAAACACAAGCGAGCCCCTGCGCCGCGCCGTCCTCCTCAACCTCCCGGCCGGGCCTGAGCCGTCCGCCCCGGCCCCCAGTCCCAAGCACCCTCCGGCCGCTCTCAGCCCAGGGTCGGCGGGGCAGCAGGGAAAGCCCCGAGCGGCCGCCAGCCGCCAACTCACCAGCAAGTGCGGGGACCGCGTCCCGAGAGCTGGCGAGGCGAGGCGCACAAGGAAAGCGGCTCCTCCGACGCCCGCGGCGACCGGATGCAGGTCCGGGTCCCAGCGACTGGCAGACCCGAGGCGCCGGCCTCCGCCGCCGCAGCAGCCTTCCAGCTCACGCCGAGGGTCCGAGCCTCCGGGAAGGGCCGCCGGTCCCTCACGCGTTGTCAAGCCCCCCGGACAACATGGCTCCCGGGCTGCCGAGCCGCGCAGGCGGCCCACTAATCCCCTTGGAGGAGCCGCAGCGGGAGTGAGTCGCCGACGCCCGGTTGCGGCGGCCCGGCCGGACACGGGCTCCTTCTTCTCTGGGGCCGGGCCGTGCGAAGCTGAGGAGACGCTCGCTGCGTATGCGTCGCTTTTTCACTCGGCGGCTGCGGACTGACGCCTCCGCCTGTTCCCCCGGGGAGAGCGAGCGAGAGAGAAAAAACACTTTTATTGAAATGATCCAACCAGCGGCGGCGGAGAAAGGCGACCGGCCGCGGCAGCTTCCCCCACCCCCTCTTGAGCAGCTCGCCGCAGGCAGCGCGACCCCTGCCGGCGGCGGCGACGGGGGCGGGGAAGGGGCGGGGCCTAGAGGGCGGGGCGGGGTATCCCCGGGAAACCCCCACCCCGAGATGTAGGGCCTTAGTCTCCCGTGCCCGGCTTCTGGAGTGGCTGGAGGGCGGTGGGAGAGGTGAAGAGACCCCCGCAAGGGTGAGAAGGTAAGGCAGTGCCTGTCTACGGCGACTGGGGAAGAAATTATCTGAATAGTTCAGCCCCTTCATCTTCCACCCCCCCGACAAAACAAAAACTGTTGCTTAAATTATCCAAGTAATTATGTAATTTAGATACCATTGCCGCAGCTCTCTACTGGTTCTCTAGAAAGTTGATGTCAAAGGGCCCACACCTGAGCTTGATTGCTGCAAGTTTTCTCCTTTATTGTGGGTGGCTGGGTGGGTACCAGGGCAGTATTCACTCACACAGGCAGCATTTATTCATTTAAACTACAAACTTCTTTATATTATGTTCTTGACAATATACTAAGTCCTCAGAGGACGGAGAGTCTCCCTGGGATGAAAAATACTCCATAAGCAATTGTAATAAAAATCTGAGCTTTATGTGAAGGGAAATAGAAGGTGCTATGAGATCAAAAAGGAACTTCTGTTGCAGAGTTGGTTAGGTTTTGTTTTCTTGGAGGAGGGGGCCCGCCCGAGAGGTTGGCCCAGTTTCTGTCAATGTTTTTACTTTCTTCTATCCCAGAGGCTAAAGGCTAGTTCAGGAATGAACAGTGGAGTGAAAGTGAAGACAAACTGAAGTAATACTGACCCACTTTTTTCCACTAAAAAGGATAGAAGCATAAAGTAAACACAAACATAAACCCCTAGAGGGAGATAATGCGAGGACCAGAAAAAAAGAGAATGGAGACCGGATGAAGACAACCTAAACAAGAAAAAAAAAAAAATTAAAACCACGTAAAAGGCCTGGTGAAGTGAGATATATTGTTCCATTGTAATACCTGGAAATAGACAATAAATTTTTTATGTAATTTCAAATCACATTATGTCCTAAGGACTTCTGACAATTATCTTCTTGGATTCCTGGGTGAATCCTTTCCTCCTATAAATAATACCTGATGACTTCTCTTATTTTCTTGCACAAAATTGAATGTATCTACTGTAATATTCAACAATCATACAATCAATCAGACTTCTCCCATACCTCTAAAATTACCAGAATCCGTAAGTTAGGAATATTTATGCTCTACACATATGTAACACTTGCTTATCATACAAGAACACAAATATATAACAAGCTCTCCTTTAAAATAAAAAACAAAAAACACTGTAATTGATGCTTTTTAGATTTGTCCAATTCAAAGCACTTTGTAATATGGCAAGAAGTAGCATCATTCAGAGATCTTTTAAAGTTGGAAGGACAGAAAAGTGGATATTTTTATAAGAGCTACTTATATGCCAAGTATTTTTCACATACTTGTCTTATTTTAAAAGATAATTGTATGTCGTTTTTTGGACCCTTAGTAAATGTTAAAAATCATAATACAAGTGAGTTTACAAAATAGCATCCTGAGTTTCACATTAATAATTCCCCCTTCTATCATTATATTGGAAATACTCCATTGGAAATCAAAAGATTGTTCTAATTGCCTCATCTAAAGCTGCTAAAGAGCACCTTTTCCTCTTCCTACATCTTTTATTACAATAATAAAGACTTCATAATTAGAACTTAGATGATGATTGTATCGATCTATTCATTCTTTCTATCAAAAAAATATTTACTGAGTGCTCCTGATGTGCCAAGCATCATTCTAGGCACTGAAGATACAGAATTGGACAAGACCGACAAGGTATAGCACTCCTGGAACTGTTTGCTAGTGGTAGAAACAAGCAATAAACATGTAACTCACTTAAGGAATTCATAAGATAACTCATAATCGTGAGAAATCTAATGAAGAAAATGAAACAGTAATGGAAAAGAAATTGAGGGGAGGGACAGGATAGGTGGTGAGGTCAGGAAAGGCTTGATTATCAGCAGAGGCTGAAAGGGTTCTTTCTTTGTATCAACTTGGTAAATGATTCAATCAAGAAAAGATCACATGAAAAAAGAAATTGTGGTATTTACATACCACAATTATTATTTTACTGGCTGAATATTATTCAGCCATTAAAAAAGAAGGAAATGATGCTACCACATGGATGTATCAGGAGAACGTTACACTAAGTGAAATTAGCCAATCACAGAAGGACAAATATTCATGATTCCATTTATATGAAGTATGACAAATAGTCATACCAAATAGGGATACCATTTATATGAAGTATGACAAATAGTCAAGTTCAGAAGCAGAAAGTAGAAGGAGGATTGCCAGAGGCTAGAGGGTGGGGGAAATGGGGAGTTGCTCTTCAATGGGTATAAGGTTTCAATTATACAAGATGAAAAAGTTCTAGAGATCTGCTGTACAACATTGTGCCTATAGTTAACGATACTGTACTGAACCTGAAGAATTTAAGAGGGTAGATCTCTTTTTATCTGTTCTTATTGCAAAAAAGAAAAGTCACATTCAGTCAAAATAATGGGTGAGTGCATTTATGTAATTCCTTTTTAAAATTGATTTAAAATTCACACATCATATTTTTGGCATGTTGCACTTTTTCCTAGGTTGTAATATAGACCTTTTTTAACCTGGTAAAATAAAGTTAAATTATAAAATTACTTAGAGCATTTCCCAAACTGTGCTTAATAGATACTCCATAGAACTTGGTGGGGGGAAAGGGTTGAGAAGGATCTCAAGATCAATCCAACTACTTGATCTCTTTTGGAAATTCACAATGCACATTTACATATTAAAAGCTCTGAGAAGTTCCGAGATTAAAAGTAACTTTCTTTCCAGTTAAACCAGTGTATCCCAAAATGTTACATAGCTTTAATCACAGGACATATATGAAAATACTGAGGGACACAGGATCGCAGGTGAGCACAGTTTGGGAAACTGCTCTCTTGAAGCCTGAGGCATTTACTCTTCAGCCTCAGGAAAGAGGGCCCCTGAAGGGGAGAATCTGAAGGTCATTGAACTTTGGACAGAGAGAGTAGGAGATGGAGCTGGAAAATCTTTGTTGTGATTCACACTCTGAGAGTGACATAGCCTGGGAAACAAATGTGAAACATGACCAGATAAGATTTGGAAAAAAGACACTTAAGCTGGTTTTCAGTTGCTCAACATCAGTGGTTCTCAAACGATGGTCCCTAAACCAGCAGCAGCAATATCACCTGGGGATTTCCTAGAAATAAAAATTCTCAGGTCCCACCTGATACCAGCTGAATCAGAAACTCTGGGATGGAGCCCAGCAAGCAGTTTTAACAAGTCCTCTAGGATTCCACTGCACAAGAAAGTTTGAAAACCACTACTCTGCACAACATCAATACATAGCTTTACCTATCTACAAAACAATTTTATACATGTATGAATTTTTGGACCATTTCCAATTATTAATAATTGTAAAAAATTCTCAAAGAAATTAGTTAACTTACCAAATTGGTAAAAAGCTTTTTGTCTACACACTTCTCTATTTTGCTAGGCCGAACCATGCAGTAAATCTATTTTTTTTGCAACAGGAGTGAAGCAAATCAGCTAAGGGTAGCAATCAACTATCTTCCCCTAATATCATTTGAGCAAAATAATTTTACATTTGGTAAAAGTGAAGCTATAGGTGAGAAAAGTGTATTTTCAAAGGATCTTTTGAACCTGCTTTGAAAGGAAAACAGCCTCACCCCAACATTTATTTTTTGTAAATATTTTGTACCATTCCAACATTTGCAGAACAGCTTGATACCAATGCACAGTGATACAGTTGTAGCCCATCACTTTAAAAGTTAACTATAAAGGGTTAGTTTACAGAGTCAGATCTATTTAAAATCATTATCAGAATACATACAAGTTACAAATTGGGGGAGGGAAACGCCTTCCCTGTCTACATCTACATTTTCAAATTTTCAGTGTTTGAAATACTGCATTTAACTGTAGAGGGTTGGTAGATAGCATCCAAAATATTTGGTACAGTACAGGCAACATTATAAAAAGTTTTCAGAAAAGTGAGGTCAGGTGTCCTTACAAGGGAAATAAATCCAGAAACCAAACTCAGTCTTGGCAGCTAAGGAAGACATAGTTTTCAAACATTTCGTTTTAAAATGAAGTTGTTCTTTAGTTGTTGACAAAATTGCTTAGTTTTTTTGGTCTCCAGCGTGTTAGTCTCCAGGATTCCAGTAAGGCTCCACACAAGGCTCTATTAAGAGACTAAGAAGGGATTAAATAGCCTTTCTTTCTTTCTTTTTCCCTTCCTTCCATCCTTCCTTCTTCTCTCTCTCTGTCTCTCCCTCCCTCCCTCCCTCTCTCCTTCCCTCCCTCCCTCTCTCCTTCCCTCCCTTTCTTTCTCTCTCTCTCTCTCCCTTTCTCTTTCTTTCTTTCTTAAACCTTGTGATATTACCTGCTCTTAACTAAATTGATGGTCTGACTACTGAAAAAAAAAAAGCAGGGATGGGCTGTTAATAAATATTTGAGCTTCCTGAGAAATGAAGCACAACATGAAGCCACCTTTAAGACTTAACAAATTCCTCCCCTTTTAAAAAAAAACCTTGTTGAAAAGTGGGAGCTAGGGCAGTAAAGGTTTTTCCCTCTTAAACACATTAAGAAGGAAGATGTGGCAATTAGCCATTTTCCCAAGGGCTTATCAGAATGATTACTGACCTCTTTTCATCCTTGAAAGAATGAGAGAAGAAAGGGAGTAGCAGCAATGGCCTTTGGGTTTTGTCATCTTTGAAATTTGGCCCAGTGATTAGCTTTTAGAGAAGTTTATAAGACTGATTTGTAGATGTGACCTTTTTAGTCTTTAGCTATTACTTCAGAAGGGCAAGTTTTTCAGTAAACTAACTTTGCCTGGTCCAAACCAATAGGACCCTGAGACCATTTTAGAGTTGATAGGACCTGTGAAGAGGAGACTAGAGCACATGTTTGGCATTTAACATTGGGAAAATGGAAAAATTTAGAACGAGGAAGAGAAAAAAGATGACAAGAATTAGGTAAAAAGCAGTGGCAAAGGAGAAGGAGAAGAATTAAGCCTTATAAACGTAACTTTATTTCAGCAACGAGGAAGCCGCAAATGTTAATTAATATTAAAGTTCATGTAATAGAAAGGCTAAAAAAGCACGAGGCTAAGCAGGTTAGTGTTCTAGCCCTGAAGCAGTATTGCATGGGAGTCCTAGCTTTGCCACTGTGAGATTTTGGTTACTTAACTAGGAGTTTCCTTATATGTAAAATTAGGATCATAACATACCTGCCAGGTTGTAGGAGTTAAATGAAATAATGAATGAAAAACACCTGTATCACAACTTTTTCTTTTGTGATATAAACAGCAATTCAAATAATCTATACAAAAGGGGAATTTTGTTGTTTACATAACTGCAAAGACCAGAGTACAGGCTTCAGGGATATCTTATCCAAGGAGTCCACATGATGGCATCAAAACCTGGTTTCTCTCCTTCCTTTGGTTCTGCCTTTGGCAGCCTCGGCTTATTCCCCCATTAGGTCAAAAGATGGCTGCAATATTTGTAGCTCTAAACTTTCCAGTTCAAGTCCTGCAGAAAAAAGGGAGCAGCATCCCCAGTAGCACAAACATTACTCTAAATAGCCCACCTGGAATCAATGAGGGTCACTGTGGCCAAGGCAATTGAGTGATTGGCCACATATACTCCACTCTTAAAGCCAGGGTAGAGTTTGCTTCACCTGGATACCATGCACTGAGAGCATGGGAAAAGAGATTCCCCCCAAAACAAAATGAGGGTTTACTCTTACCATAAGTAGTGTAGTGGATGTAGGCATCCACTTAATTAAAATGCAAAAGGGCAGGGATGAGTGAGCTTTATCATCAGCTCGATCCGGGAAGTCTGCCTCAGAGAACAGTCACGCCACCTCTCATCTGGGCTTCAGTCTGTTTCTACCTCATTCTCTCAGGCTTCTCTTCAAGTTCACTGGCACCTCTGGGATCACACCCTCACAGTTCCTAATCTAAAGGGAAGGAGTTTCTTTCAGAAAATTCGAAGGAAGAACTGGGATTGGTCCAGCCTGGGTCATAGGTGTCCACCCTGTAACCAGAAAAGTCCCACCTGACCATGTGGAGTGGGTAAGATGAAGTTGCCCAAGGAACAGGAGGGTGCTATTAACAGATGTAAGAGGGAAGGGATGGATACAGGACAGTCAAAAATCACAGGTGTCAACTATACCTGGGTAACTGCCAAGGGTATAATCAGAAATTGTAAATCAGAGAAAGTAATTTTGGTGTGGAGTGCAGGGTGAACCAAGAGGACGAGTAAATGAATGAATAAACGGATAAACAAACTGTGGTATATTCATACTCAGCATAGGATACTACTCAGCACTAAAAAGGAAGGAATTACTTATGTATGCAACAGCATGGATGAACCCCATAATAATAATGTTGAGTGAAGGAAGTCAGATCAAAAAAGAGTACACACACGGTATGTTTCCTTTTTTTTTTTTTTTTTTTTGCGGTACGCGGGCCTCTCGCTGTTGTGGCCTCTCCTGTTGCGGAGCACAGGCTCCGGACGCGCAGGCTCAGCGGCCATGGCTCATGGGCCCAGCCGCTCCGCATGTGGGATCTTCCCGGACCGGGGCACGAACCCCAGTCCCCTGCATCGGCAGGCGAACTCTCAACCACTGCGCCACCAGGGAAACCCCCGTTTCCATTTTTATAAAATTATGGGAAATGCAAACTAATCTATAGTGACAGAAAGAAGATTAGTGGCTGCCTGGGTCTGAGGGAGGAAAGGATTAAAAGAGGCATGAGGACACTTGTGAGGATGATAAATATGTTCTTTTTTTTCCTGTATCGTGGTGAGTTTCATGGGTATACACACATGTGAAAACATCAAATTGGACACTAAATATGTGCAGTTGATTGTATGTTAATCATAACTGAATAATATTGTTTAAAGAGGAAGAAAATGTATTCCAAAACACTATCCTGTTTAATGGTATTTGAAACTATTACTTCACCTGTCTGTACAAGTCTGAATTTTTCACAGTGTTATAAATGCAGGCTTTCTGTAAGTATGTCTATATAGAAGTCACACCACCTAACCCATAGGTAGTATCTAGCCTCAGGGTCAAAGACGAGGTTAATAAAAACACAACTAAGATTATATTTTTCTTGACAGATTTCTCTCCATAGTGAAAAAGAGTGTAGCAGTGGGCAATAGTAAGTGAGCCATGCTTGTATAAACCTACTTGACTGTGTATAAAATATTGACCTGGTAAATCTAGAACATCCTTTTAAAGCAGATTATAGTATTCAATAAATTCAGCTCCCTTCTCCTTCCACTTCTTCAATGTGAAAATAATCCAAAAAGTTTGAAATATTGTTCATTTCATATGTTTTCTGAATATATATATATATATTTTTTTTTTTTCTGTTTTTATGGACCTGAAATGTAGATTATTTGTGCAGTTGAAGGTGCTTGTCCTATAGGCAGAGGGAAGCTTGCCATTGGGCAGGACATCCTGTTTCTCTGGGCACCCTGAAACTCAAACCATTAGGTAGATCACAGTCAGAACTGCTTTCCAAAGCTCAAAAAAGTTACCTATCTGCAAATTCTAGTTTGATTGGAATGCGTCAGAAGTGCTAAGTATTTCAGTATTACCTCTCATACACCTAGAAACACAAAGACACTTTACAAAGGCTGCTTACACTATCTGTTGTAAGACAATGAGAAAGATAAATCTTCCTGAGCTTCAATTTCTTCATGTGTAAATGGGCATAACTCATGGGGTCTTTCATGAGGATTCAAGATACCACATATAAAAGGGCCTAACCCACTTCCCTGGTGGTGCAGTGGTTGAGAGTCCGCCTGCCGATGCAGGGGACACGGGTTTGTGCCCCGGTCCGGGAAGATCCCTACATGCCGCGGAGCGGCTGGGCCCATGAGCCATGGCCGCTGAGCATGCGCGTCCGGAGCCTGTGCTCCGCAATGGGAGAGACCACAACAGTGAGAGGCCCGCGTACTGCAAAAAAAAAAAAAAAAAAAAAAAAAAGGGCCTAGCCCAATATTTGGCACTTAACAGGCAATGAATAAATGTTAGTGTTCTTCCTTCCACTCCTGCACACCATGACTATAAAAGTCGTGGAAAAATACTTTGATGAAAATGCATCTAGGAAGGCAGAGATTTAAGTTTACAATGCTCAAGAGAAATAATCTGTCTTCTAAGAAGAAGAGCCAAAATATTTAGGAAAAAGGAATAGAGACAAATATTGTTGCTGGAAGATCAGCAGCTCTATTTAGAAAAGAATTAGATGTTTATATCCTAGTGTATTTCATCAGAAGCATTAACATCCAGAATGTAAAGGGTCAGTAATAGTTATTATGAATAAAACACATGTACTTTGTGACCTATAAAGATTTTCCTGTAAGGGAAACAAAACATATGAACATAGATTCTTATTTTTCTACTTTTTTACACCTTGTATTTACAAGTACAACTATAAACCTCGATTTATTTTATCAGAGATACTCAAGCAATTTTAGGGCTGGGAAGTGGAAGTCTTCCAGTTCTCATATTTACTTTTCAATGATCGCTTCATTCAAGTATTCCTCCAACCAATATGTGTCTGGTATCCACAATGTACCAGGCACTGTAAGGAATAGAAAGATAGCAAGCAATGTCTCTGTCCCCAAAGGGCTTAGTGTCCATCAGGGGAGAAAAAGACCTAGTCATAATTCAAAAAGAACTAAGGGCATAAAAGTTTGAACGTGCTGCTCAGGGGAGGAGAAGGACTTCTAGCTGAGAGGAGTGGAGGGTTAGGAAATCAAGGCAGGTTACACTCTTACAGAAGACAAGTCAATAAGCACTTACTGGTGACTAATTAGGCGTCTAGCATTGAGTGCTATAGAGAATGCAGAAGTACCTTACATGGTAATCCCTGGACATGTGGAATGCACAGCATGTGTTTGACAGAATATCCTAGTGCCAGGCAGGCTATCTCTACTCCTTCTATAACTTTTGATATAGTTATTTCAAATGCCAATTGCTTATTAATAGTAATTCAGTTATTAATAGTAATCCAGTCTCAAAAAAAACGGTGAATCTGTGACATGTAGAGACAAAAGGCAGGTGGTTTGAGAAACAGATGATGAGGAACTTCCCTGGTGGTCCAGTGGGTAAGACTCCAAACTCCTAATGCAGGGAGCCAGGGTTCAATCCCTGGTTGGGGAACTAGTGCCAAACTAAGAGTTCACATGCTGCAACTAAAAGAGCCTACATGCCACAAAGAAGATCCCGCATGCCGCAACTAAGACCCAGAGCAGCCTAAATAAATAAATAAATACTTTTTTAAAAAACAGATAATGAAACAAAGAAAAAAAATCAGTACATTTTGAAATAGCCTCTATTCCTTTGCCAAATTGTGGATGGGTCTTGCCATTCTTTAGGAATCTTGTCTGCATGGCAATATTTTGAAAATTAAAATTTTAAGTTAGTTATTTGGTTACTGCCTAGGCACTTGTTTTTAGAGAATAGTAAAATTATGACTATTTAGAGGCATAAAATTTTCGTCCAGTGTTTATGCATAGGAAGATTAAAATGAGTACTAAACTTTTGTTAGGTTAAGCATTTTATTTCACAATAGATGTAAATCCTTATATTTATTTTAAAATAATCTTCAGAAATAAATTTAGTTTTCATTTGTATTGTAAGCTCATTAAATGTGAAGCAATCTATTTCTTTCCCTAGAATCAAGTTTCCAACTTTCCCATCCAAAACAACCTCACCCCCTAAGTTTGGCATCTCAGTTTTTCGATTTTTCCCCTGAGAAACAGTGTTTGTCCTTTTGTATCTGATTCATGCCTTCTGCTGTCTTACAAATTGGATGTCTCAGCTTTTTTTGCAAGTCACGTACTTCCAACTCAGATTTAAGCATGTCTCTATGGCTCACACAAATGACACTCAAGCCAGCAACATACAACAGGCTCAAACTATATCATAATTGAGCCTGAGGGGGAGTAATCTATTTTATTTGAAAGAAGGAATGAATTGGAATGAGAAGAAGCTTGAAGACAGACTTTGAAAAGATGACAGAGGAAGGACGGAAGAAAAAATTATTAGAATTTTTAACAACTTTCTCTTTTTCTTATAGAAGACTAGAAGATAAAAATTTAATTAAATGTTCGCTTCACCCATTTCCTTTTTGGTAAAAACTCTAAAAATTATAATAATATTACAAAAGGTTCACAAAAGAAATGAAAGAAAATCACACATAACTCTTCAACTCCAACAAAATAACTTTCACCATTGTGAAGTATCTCCCTGTAGCCTTTATTTGATATTCATGTATTTTCAATAGTGCACAGGTAATTTTGTATCACATGCTTCACTTACGGTTATCCTATTTCGTGGCTGCCTAACACTCTGTAACATGTATTTCATGGGCCCTCCCCACCTCTCTGCAAAGTCTTCCCCAGAGTGTGCTTGGATATTACTGCAACGAATGGGTTCCTCACTTGTGTTCCTGCCCGGTCAGCTGTCACATGTACTATTTAATTACTCTTCTCCATTGCTGGAGACTACCACGTTTTCAGGCAAGCTGAGTCTGTGAAAACTGATACTTCAACTTAAGGGGTTCCTACTTGCAGAAAGGGGAAATTGGAGTGGGGGCTGACAAATGCCCTTGGGGTTCCCTAGAAGTAGGCACACATTTTTCCTGATCTACCTCTAAACTATGCTCATTTTTAGTGATAAAAGATGTTGTGTCTAAATGTTGGGCTTGATATGAATTTTTTAAAAATATTTATTCTGGGTAACATACAATAATAAGCAAGTCACTTCACCTGTTTGACCTTAATTTTCTTATCTATAGATTGGGATAATACTTTCCACTTTGCAGAGCAATTATAAGGATTAGAGGCATGCTTATACAGCTCCCAGGACCACATTAATATTGATAGCTATATCGTTATTATTTATTGTTCATGTACTAGAAGCAGACTTAATTGAAATGGCCTACCCCATCTTCAAAGCAGCAGAAAAAGAACTGTAGGCTAAGAGGCAAACTTTCAACTCTGTTTTGTTGTTTTGATTAGTAATTTAAGAAAAATTCTTGAACTCAAAATAATTCATATTATAAAAAAGACATTATTAAATTAGATGTGAAAAGTATGCGACTTTCATATACTTGAAAATGAAATGGCTTTAAATTAGCTTTTCCATTTTTTTTCTTTTTAAAGCAAAGAGTCCATTTCAGCATATGGCCACAAGATATTCACTACAGTATTCACTAACTAGTATAAGCTATTTGCTATAGACTGAATGTTTATGTCCCCCTAAAAATCACTTGTTAAATCCTAGCCCACAATATAATGGTATTAAGAAGTGGGTGCTTTGGTAAGTGACTAGGTTATGAGAATGGAGTCCTCATGAGTGGGATTAATGCCCTTATAAAAGACCCCAGAGAGCTCCCTTGTCCTTTCTGCCTTGTGAGGGCACAGTAAGAAGATGGGTGTCTATGAACCAGGAAATGAGCTCTCACCAGACACCACATCTGCCAGCATCTCTATGCTGGACTTCCCAGCTACCAGAACGGTGAAAGAAAGAAATTCCTGTTGTTTATAAGCCACCTAGTCTATAGTACTCTGTTTGAGCAGCCCAAAGTGACTAAGACAGTGTTACATACAGAATTCAGTCAATGGCAAAATGACACAGCTGGAAAAACTAGGGTTTGGGTTTAGAGACTAGAGACACACCCAGGTGAAATCTGGTGTTGGTTATTTAAGATGCTAAAGTCTGCTAGTGTATTTGAAACCGGGACATCTGTCATTAAAGAAGAAAAACAGGCAGAAACAAGATGGGGTAGGTGGCAGATGGATTTCCCAAGCAGCTGCAGGTCTAGACAGGTTGGAGGTGATTGTTGGGAAAATGCGATAGTAACACATTTGGAACAAAAACTTTCATTTTCACAGTTTTTTTGGTAGGTTGGATGGTTGTTTTGTTTTGGTTCCAAAGAACTTTCTTATGTGACTCTTGGATGTTCCCCTGAGGAACATCCAACACTGGCCTTAGACACAAGAGGGCTAGACTCAAATTCCAGTTCTAACACTTATTAGCTGTGTGACTTTGGGTAATTATTTCAATGTTCTGGAGTTTCCACTTATTCACTGTAAAATGAGGTGTCCATATTAGATCCATAGTTCTTAACTATTTTGGAGAGGGGGTGTCACGCACCTCTTGGGCTGATGAAGGAAAAGGCTAATTGTCTCACAAAAATGCACATAAACATCCCTTCAAATTTGGGCATACACTTAATTTCGTGACATTATAAATTGATTTGCTTCTCATAGAAAAAAGCTTACAAAAATTTTTCCTTTTCTCATTCTTATTTATTCATATAAATGAAGCAATTTGAAATTAATCAAAGTATGCAAATACAAAATAAAATTCCTCCTCAAAGCAAATTTAAATGAGAAGGCTACCATCATTTGACTTGAAGAGAAGAAATTATGGAATAGTCTTTATATCAAAATGTTTGTCACTTGTGCTATTCTATCAATTTTGACTTTTAATTTTGATAGCTACAAATGAAAGGAAGCCCCAATTAACAAAGCAAGTTGTAGCAAATGGATAGGCTTATGCTAAGACAACTTGGATTTCTCTAGGACTCTTCAAGCTGATACAGTTGCATCATCTCCTCGTTCCTCAGGTCAATGAATTTGGTCATCTTTGCAAAGTCTGAATCATCTCTGCTGTTTATGTCAGCAAGGAAATGATTAAAATCCACATCTCAATTTTAAAGTCAAACGAGTGTAACCAACCTTTGGAGAAGTTCTGCAGTGTTTCCAGGTGTCTGTAGATTTCTGCCTTGTGAGAAATTGACAAGTTTCATCACTCTCAAGCAGGGCCAGAAGACTCTCCTCCAGTAAGGGAAAAAGTTCATATTTGTCTGTTTCCAATCTCTTCTCCCACAGTGGCAACTTGGCCAAAAGGGCCTGTGGGTTTTTTTGGTGTGTGTATATTTTGGTTACCTTCCAAAATGGTGTCCTCAGGACCTTATGCTGAAAAAAAAAAAAAAAAAGCCTTACCTTATTTGCTTGATCAAATAAATCAAAGCCACAAATGACATTTCCCCTGTGGATTTTTTTTTTTTTTTTTTTTCTGGTACGCGGGCCTCTTGCTGTTGTGGCCTCTCCCGTTGCGGAGCATAGGCTCCGGACACGCAGGCTCAGCGGCCATGGCTCACGGGCCCAGCCGCTCCGCGGCATGTGGGATCTTCCCGGACCGGGGCACGAACCCGTGTCTCCTGCATCGGCAGACGGACTCTCAACCACTGCGCCACCAGAGAAGCCCATGGATTTATTTTAGGAGAGAATTTCAAAGAATAGCTTCATATTCTGCTTCCATTTCTTGACAAAAATTCCTTTAAATCCCAATGAGTCAAATCCCTGGGTCTGGAGAAATTGATAACTTCTGTAGCAATAGGCACAACTTCTTTAGGACTACTGGCAAGGACTTTGGTGCCTATGCAAGGTGATATAGAAAGCTGTGACTCATGGTGATGTGTTGAGCTTCTTTCTTCATCAAAGCAGAAGAACCACGTGTGTTGCCAAACACTGCATGGGCACCATAGTTCCAAAATTTTGTTTGCAATGGAGTTTTTACTTGAAGAAGTAACTCTTTACCATTTCAAGTAATTCTGAGCCTTTGAGGTTTCCATATGGGCTCATAAAATAAAGTTCTTCAAAATTTTGTGAACACATATTTGACAGATGGACATTAGAAAACTACTGGCACTTTTTTGCTGAAGAGAATGGCAAATTTCTCCAAAGTAACAGATGAATGTCAGTAAATCCAGGGCAGAGTATGTCATTTGGCAAAAGCACTGGTTCCATATTATTCTCTTATTCCAAGCCATAATTTAACTTGACCATTTAAAAGCACAAGTTTTGTGATTGGCTCCTTTTGCCTAGCAATGCAATTAGAATCCTTCAGACAGGAAGTGTTGGGGTAAATGCAGGCTTTTGGAAAATTCCAGCCTTTCCAATTTCAGTCTTCTCAAAATAAAACAAAAACAAATAACAACAAAACCACCCCATTGTCTCATGTATTTTCAGGGTAGAGAGATATAGAGGTGTTTCTTCAGCTCTTTACCTGCTAGCTGCCATGAGCGAGAATCATAGTGCACAACAAGTAACCTGGCTTTCACATCCTGTAACAACAGAGCAATGCATATCAAACCAAAGAGTGCCATGTCTGTTTCCAACCTCTTCTCCCACAGTGGCAATTTAGGAGAAGCACTTTTTTCTTTCAATTTCAGCTAATCATAAATATAATATCAGGGGGACTTCCCTGGTAGCACAGTGGTTAAGAATCTGCCTGCCAATGCAGGGGACACGGGTTCAAGCCCTGGTCCGGGAAGATCCCACATGCTGCAGAGCAACGAAGCCCATGCACCACAACTACTGAGCCTGTGCTCTAGAGCCCACGAGCCACAACTACTGAGCCCGTGTGCTACAACTAATGAAGCCTGCGCTCCTAGAGCCCATGCTCTGCAACAAGAGAAGCCACCGCAGTGAGAAGCCCTCGCACCGCAATGAGTAGCCCCTGCTCGCCACTAGAGAAAGCCTGCGTGCAGCAATGACGACCCAACACAGCCAAAAGTAAAATAAATAAATTTATTTTAAAATATATATATTTATATAATATCGGGAATAATTTTAATCTTTAAAGATTGGGTTAGGAGGGCAAAAGTAAAAGTTACTGCTTCTTTCCTTCTACTTTCCAAAATTTACATAATGCTATTATATTATTTTTAAAATATGAATTACATATTAAAATGAAACAGAATATCAGAAAAAATGAGACTTGCAGAAGTCAAAAAAATCATATGCCACTTGGATATGACAGCAGAAACTTTCAGAATATGATAGTTATGCTAGCTGCAACTAATTGTGCTAGCTGTTTAACATATATTGTCTCATTTGATTTTCATAATAATTCTGTGAGACAGATACTATTATTGTCCTCATTTTACAGATGAGGAATTTGGAACTCAGAAAGGATAACCAACTTGCCCAATGTCACACAGCTAGTGGCTGAGCCAAGATTCGAAATTGGGTCTCCTTAACTCCAAAGCCTGTGCTCTTAATTACTACACAAAGGTGAAGGAATCAGAGATGCAGGTGAGAAAATAGTATAAGCAGAATTCTTAGCTGAAGGATAAATATGGGCTATTCATGGGAGGAGAGATTAATTTAAAGAGAAATGAATAAAAGTATCTTTGGAGAAGGTACCATATTACAAACAAATCCAGCTCCCTTTGCTCTTAAATCTCTGCTCCCGAAGAGTCTTCTGATTTGTGACTTAGCCTCCACAATCGTATGTACCAGGAATGGAGTCCCAATTCACAATCCAGGTCCTTAGAAATTTCCATGATAATCTAATGAATTTCTTTCATGTCAAACAAGATCCTGGGGAGTTGAGCAGTACAAGACAAGTTTTCTAAGATCTGATCACAGCGTCTCCTTCTCTGAATCCCTCCTTTTATTAATCCCTGTATCTTCCCAGCCCTGCACAGTGTCGGGCAGTTAGTGGGCACCCCAGTAAATGTCAGTTGACTGATAAAATACTGAAAAAGGTTTTGAAAGACTCACTAAGTCAAGTTGGCAGATTCTAATACCCAGCAACTTGTTGAAATTCTGCTGCAGGAGCAATATTTAGATAAACTTGATCGGTTAACTCCTCCCACCCCCATCCCATTAACAGCGCAGTTTGACAAGGGGCAGAACCATCTTGCAATTCTTGCATGACAAACCTTTGTTTCAACAGGCACGTGCCTGAATTGAGCAGCCCTTACTGGTGCTGACTCCAGCACATCTCCCAGTCTCTGCTGCCTCTTGATTCTTTTTGCAACCATTTTATGCCATCGTTTTCTTATCTTTACAAAGCATATTTTTTACCCCTGCCCTTGGCCATACTAAAATTTGTTCATCTGAATTCTGACTGCTTTGATAACATGCTACAGCTAATTTCTGCTTTTTCTATTAATTCCTTCTGAAATGAAAGAGAGAAGAGCTACATTTTCTTCTCAGTTGCAAACAATTCTTTGCCCCTCCCCAAGCCCCCAGTCATATTATCAGGTAATCTTAGTGACAGATAAGCAAAACACACTATACTGTAGCAGTGCAAATAGTCTACCTTCCTCCTGAGTTTTCTTCAGTAATCCAGTTTCTGCCATTTTCCAGTCGTTAGCTCTGCAAGGTGACTCTGCAGGGTTTTTTTTCTGGGGAAACACCTGTTCTTCCTGCAAAAGAAACGCTATTGCTCTCACTAAACAAGTCCGAATGCCCTGGGAGGATTTCCTTCTGTGGCTTTGTTTGTTCCTGAAACAGGTGCTCCTGCTGAGCTTTCTCACCTCGGTAGCTTTGGTGAAGGGAAATAAATGTTGCTGGCAATTTCTTCAGTTCTTAATATATTAATAGTGTTGTTTTCTTACCAGTGCCGGTGTAAACTCTTGTTATGAGTGAAAAAAAGATACCCTTGAATACCACCCTAAAAGACAGCCTTTGCCTTGGGAATAAACTCCAATAATTCGCTTCCCTCTATAAATTATTTCTATAAAAATGCAGAAGCAATCCTGGCTGACAGAGAATGAAGTTATCTAAAAACAATATAAAATTCTCCTGATGAGTTCAACCTGAGTGTCTGAAAGAGCAGGGAACACATGATCCCATTCCCTATTAGGAACCAATCTTATATTAAAACACGGCAAACATTATCTAAGGAATTTTACTGCAGTGCAGCTGAACTTTCTCTCTTTGAAATTTACTGCAGTGCGGTGGGCCACGTTTTGAATTTGACAGTTTGAGGGATTCTTTACCCATACTCACATTCTGAAGAAATTTAAAAATAAAATTTCTTACATCTTAAATTATCTACTCAAACTGCAGAAAAAAATACTCTGTCATTTAGGTCCTACTCATCTATATCAAATTATCAAAGGGTTTGTGGACTCTTGGTATATATTTCATTATGACCACCAAAGATAGGTCATCAGCATCTGCTGTATTTTATTTTTTAACTCAATTCATATAACTTTATGTAAACATACATATGTACATGTAAGAATATGTATATATTTTTCTCCTTCTCTTTCCTGAAATTATTTAAAGAGATTTATAACACCTCGCATGATAAGATACCAAAATACCTCATAGTGGGGAAGTCAGCCTGCCTGGGTTCCATCCAAGCTCCAATACTTCCTAACTGTTTGACATTATTCTAAGTCTTAGCTTTTTTAATCCATAAAACTCAGCATTGTTGTAAAGATTAAATGAGATAATGCATGTACAGCACTTGGCACAGAGGCTGGCAAACTCTGATATTAATCATCATCAGGAGAAAAGTCAGAATCTGGGAAAAAGAAAAATACAAATATTATAATCATATGGATAAACATGTTGCTTTAATTGTTCAAATTAAATAGTCAGATTGATTTTTAGTTTTCTAGCTCCCACAATAGTAAGGTAAAATATACTCCATTATATACATTTGGGGTTCAGAAAGGAAGATGCAAATTAGTTCAGAAGAAAAATTTTTGCTAACACTGAATTCCAAAAGGAACTCCTAGAGGGTACATTGAATAATGTTTTTAATACCATTTAACAGCAAATACTGTAATGAATTTAATATGGCTGTTATAACGACCTCTGGTAAAAACCTAAAGTATTCGATTAAAATGTAACTCAGTAAAAGACTAAGTAATATGAAACTTAGTCTATGGGATAAGTAAATATAACCCCAACTTGTAGTCTTATGGGACTCAAAACATAGTTACTGAGTATCTAGTTTGTGCAAGATCCTGTCCTAGGCACTGTAAGGAAAAACATAGATAAATTAGACTCAATTCTTGCCCTCAAGAATTTACTAATTGTAAGCCATAAAAAGGAGAATAAGAAAATGATAGCAAGGACTATGGTTAAAGGAAACTAGTATAAACCCCAAAGGAAGATATAAAATGCTATAGAGGTTCAAAGGAAGGGAAGGTCTGTTCCTCAAATACGTCAAACTCAGCCCCACCTCATGGCTTTTGCACATGCTATTTATTCCCTGTGTCTGGAAGGATCTTCTTCCCCCAGGCATATATAATTCCTCCTCTTCCTTCAGGTCTCAGCTTATGTTTTCACCTGTTTGTAGATGCCTTCCCTGACCACCCATCATAGAGGAGACTCCCCTCTATAATTCTCTGTCTCAGCTCCTTGTTTGTCATCGTTGTTGTTTTTCTTCATAGCATTCTTTACAATTTACAGTCATTTCATTCATTTGTTAATTTACTTCATTTTTATCTGTCTCCTCATGTAGCATATGTGCTCCATGAAAGCAGGACTATGTCTGCCTGTCTTGTCTGCCATTTAATCCTTGGTGCCTAGAACAGTGTCTGGCACTTAGCAGGCAGTCAGTGTATATTTGTTGAATGAACCTACGAATGAACAAAAGATCACATCTGGTTGGTAGGATCAGGACAGGGTTCATGAGAGGAAGGAAGGGATCCTTAGAAACTGGATAGGTTGTAGAGAAGGGTGAGAAGGGTAGGGAGAAGAGAGATGTTCCAAACAGAAGGAAATGCATAAGCAAATGTTGGGAGCTCAAGAAACACCAAGCATTTTCTGAGAGTAACAAACACTGTATATCTTTGAACTTAAGATGCACACTTCATCCTCCTGCTTCCCCCTTCCTTTTTAACATTTCCAAATTGGTATGTGTCTTATAATCACTATCTGAACGTATTATGGGTATATCCTTTTCTCTCTAAAATGTTATTTAATTGATAGTATGTCTTATAATCATCAGTTGCATTTTAGGAACGGGAAAATAAAGTAATTCAGTTCTACTGGAACATAGAGTATGTGTAGGAGAGCTGAGAAAGTTCTGTTGTAGGAGTTATGCTGTAGGCATATAACAAGGCCAGCATGGTGATTGTATAGTATACTTAATTTATCATCAATGCGGAGTTCTAACTGAAATTGTAATACTCTATTATCTCTCAAAAGAGTCTCAATTTTTCTATAAAGATGTATTTTTTTCCCTTGGCTGTTTACACTTAAACATTTAACCTCAAGACAAAAGCTCTGTATGAGGCACAGGAGGAGAAAATTTCTCCCCCACTGGACCATGAGCTGTTTGAGGGCAGAGACTGTATCTCCAGCAACTACATACTACCTGATATGAAGTAGAGGCTCTAGCAACACTTATGGAATGTTAAATTAATAAAGAATTGTTAAAGAAATGACAAATGGCATTTTACCATTCTTATTTATTTATTTATTTATTTATTTAGCAGTACGCGGGCCTCTCCCTGTTGTGGCCTCTCCCGTTGCGGAGCACAGGCTCCGGACGCGCAGGCTGAGCGGCCATGGCTCACGGGCCCAGCCGCTCCATGGCATGTGGGATCCTCCCGGACCGGGGCACGAACCCACGTCCCCTGCATCGGCAGGCGGACTCTCAACCACTACGCCACCAGGGATGCCCTTTACCATTCTTTATTCAAAAAAAGGATTCAGTGGATAATGGAGATGAAGGCAATGGTGAGTAAGAATTTTTGAAGTCAAATGGAGTTAATCCAGGGGATGTCTTTGTAGGAAGGAAGTGCTTGCTTAGCACTGCTTGGAAGCAGGGGAGAGATGGAGGTTGGCAGAGAGTAGGTATAAAAAATCTACTTGGGAAACAGGACACTTAAGTCCTGTTAAGCTTTATGCCCCAAAATGGTGAAGTATGTGTGGGAGCCCGAGAGCATGCCAGGGAGAAGAAAATGCACCCAGTGGGAGTTCCCTGGCGGCCCAATGGTTAGGACTCTGCACTTTCACTACTGCCGCCTGGGTTCAATCCCTGGTGGGGGAACTAAGATCCCGCAAGCCGCGCAGCGCGGCCAGAAAATAAGAGAGAGGGAGAGAGATGCACCCAGTGAGGACAGGAAAAGGAGGAAGAGGTGAGCCACGGAACCAGAGAGGGCCTGAGTCTGTTAAGACTCGCTTTTACAGAAAGTCAGTCATGAGCCAGAAATTACTCCTGAAGGTTTACATGTGGCTATTAGAGTCATCCGGACTGTTGGCAGGATCTCTCTTACACACTTACAGTCAGTTTCCACAACACTAAACACAGGGGATATTTCAGTTCTCCCTCCACCTGACCTTTCAGCAACATCTAACTCTGCTGGCCTCCCTTCCCTTTTTAAAATATTGAGGTAAAATATATATAACATAAAATTTACCATCTTGTCACATTTCAGTATACAGCTCAGCAGCATTAAGGACATTTATAGTGTTGTGCTCCCACCATCACCGTCCATCTGCAGCACTCTTTTTATCTTGTAAAAGGAGAACTCTACACCTATTAGACCGTAACTCCCCATTCCTCCTCCTCGCGGCCCCTGGCAACCACCGCTCTACTTTCTGTCTCTGAGTTTGCTCTAGATCCTTCATAAGAGTGGAATCCTACAGTATTTGTCCTTTTGTGACTGGTTTCTTTCATTTAGCATATTGTCCTCAGGTTTCATCCATACTGTAGTATGTGTTCAAATTACCTTTTTAAGGCTGAATAATATTTCATTGTACATATATACCCTATATTTTGCTTATGACCTCTCTTTACTTTATGAGGCCCTGTCGTCCCTTAACTTCCACAAACATTTTTCCTGATTTTACTCCTATCTCCCTGACATCTATTTCTCTGCTTCTTTTCAGGCTCATTCTCTGCCATTCAACCATTTATTGTTTAAGTTCCCTAAAACTTGGTCCCAGGGCCCCCTCTCCCCTTTCTCTCTACTCTTTCCTAAGACAAACTCACCCAAGACCATGCCTTCTCTTCCTGTTTAGGGGCCAGGGTTTCCACATGTGCAGCCTCGGGGGGAGGGGTACACAGGGAACAGTGAGGAAGGGGGCGTCTGCCTCCCCAATCAGATCAGTAGCTTCATCGCTGATGAACAAAGGGGCAACAGATGTCTCGGCCAAATTGCTCTCACATCTGGAGCAGGAGTTTAAGTATGACTATAAAAGCATGAGGCCAAATAATGCTTGAGGAAGTTGACTCCTACTATGATTTCACAGAAAAGAATGGAGCAAGAATAAACTATTGGGAGCTCTGCCACAGGGTGACTGGTATCCAGGCTGTCTTTGATGATAGAAATCCATTTGAAGGAAAAATCTGTTTGTAAGGAAAAATGGACACAAACTGGTGGTTGAAATTGTGGGAAAAACAGTGAAGTTAATGCTTTATCTAAGGTTTTTGCCTAGATATGCAACATGCAATCTTTTTGATCATGCTTAGGTCAAAAGAACACTCCCTCTGAAGGTTAATCAAATAGACCCAATTAGACCACTGGAAAAGGTTTTCCTACCAATTCCTCCTATCCCTTTTTACTTCATCCTCTAGGGTGGAAATCTATGCAAAATTCAGAAAAGGATGAAGAAGGCAGGCTGAAAATAGTGTCCTCAATTTTCTATGCTTCCTCCACTGTTTTTCTTTAATATTGATATTTTTTGGTTAACAACCTCAGTTTTACTCTGCTTCCTCCACCCTTCAAAAACAGCCTTGTAATATTCCTTTAAAGTTATCATTGACAGGCTTCCTGAGCTTAAAAAACCTCAAAAAAAGAAACGTGTTTTCTTTTGGATCAAGCCTTAAAAATACAAATGATCGGGGACTTCCCTGGTGGTCCAGTGGTTAAAACTTCGCCTTCCAATGCAGGGGGTGCGGTTCAACCCCTGGTTGGGTTCAATCCCTGGTCAGGGAGCTAAGATCCCACAACATAAAACAGAAGCAATATTGTAGGAAATTCAAAAAAGACTTTAAAAAAAATACAAATGATCAGTGTTACCAGTCAAGTTAAATAAGAACAACCAACAAATCTTGATCATTGGTTGAATTCGGATTTTAGGCAATGCAGTGGATAAGATATAATCCTTGTCCTGTAAACATAACAGCGCAGAGTAACAATGCAGTTCGGTTGTTTTTAACTTTACTCCTTCTTTTGGTGACAGCACTCTAAGTTTGCTTTGGGATATGACTGGAGACAGTCTGGTGACACTATTAAGCAAGGGACTTTTTCAGCCAAACCAAGTGGTGGGCATGACCCAAGCTAGGCCAATCAAAGCTTGTTCTCAGGAATCTGAATCTTGAGTGGAGGAATGAAAAGACTGAAAAAGATAACTTCCTGCTTGCCCTCTGGATCCCCAAGGTTGTCTTTGTCTGACAAAGACAATCTTGGGGTTGTCTTTTCTGGGTCTGGTCCTTTTCTTTTCTATGAGCTAATGCACAGATTGGAATGTTCCCTCTTGGCCTACCTTACCTAGTTTACTTCCAATCAGCATTTTATCTTGAATGCTTACACGTGCCAGGCACTATTCTAAAGGCGTTGTGTGGATGATGTTATTTGATCTTCACAACAACCCTACAATGATTATTCCCTTTTTTTTTTTTTTTTTTTGCGGTACGCGGGCCTCTCACTGTTGTGGCCTCTCCCGTTGCGGAGCACAGGCTCCGGACGCGCAGGCTCAGCGGCCATGGCTCACGGGCCCAGCCGCTTCGCGGCATGTGGGATCTTCCCAGACCGGGGGACGAACCCATGTCCCCTGCATCAGCAGGCGGACTCTCAACCACTGCGCCACCAGGGAAGCCCTATTATTCCCTTTTGACAGATGAAGCCGAGCCTCCGAAAAACTAAAGCAACTTGTCAAAGTGGACACAGTTAACAAGAAATGGAACTGGGATTCAGACTCAGGTAATATGACGCCTGGTCCTCAGCATCTAATCTCTGGGGAAGAATTATTTAGGGAAACTCATTTAGTGGGTTTTTTGGTAATAAAGTGGTGGGGAAAGGACCCTGGAGGCTAGGTGGGAGAAGTTGAGACAAGAGGGAAACTAACTGTTCTCCATAGTAAAGCAATAATAGAATCTGGGGAGTTGTTCTCTGACATTTAGAGAGAGTAGATTTGGGGAGCCTGGGACTCAAAGAAGGCTACAGATGTTAAAAGAATAAAACCTTACAGCAGCAGCAGGCTGGTGTCTTAGTAGGAAAGAGAAGCCAAAGTGTCCATTAGGATATTTTCATCATAAACAACAGAAAACTGAATTCAAAATGGGTATAATTAACAACACTATTATTCCAAGAAGTCCAGAGGTAGGAATGTTTAAGATTAAATATTTTGGTGAACCAAAAATAAAGACCAGGTTTTTACCACCTTTCCTTTTCTGCATCTTTTGTTGTGTGGTCTTTGTCCTCAGGGTAACTCCCTCATGGTTATAAGATGGACACAGCCATTCTGTGTATCATCTTTAAACAGGACAGTGTTCAGAGGAAGAGAATCCTCTTTCTGTGTATCTCTCTTGGGAGGAGGGAACTTTTCCTATAAGCATCCCAGAAGATTTCCTTTTATGTCTTATTGGCCAGAATGCATCCCGTACCCATGCCGGAGCCAATCACTGCCGACCTAAATTTCTAAGAAGAATCAGAATGCAACTCTCAGGGTGGGGCTTGAAGAGGGTGGATTCCTGAAAAAAATCAAAGTTCTACGGGAAGCAGGAAAGAAAAACAGAGTGAACATTGGATAGGTGATCAAAAACATTTACTGCATACAGTAAGAAATTCTTTGAGGGTCATGAACTTTGGGAACAGTAATAATTACGGCAGGCACCAGAGCCAAAAAGACTTGGATTTGAATAATGTCTCCCTAATTTCCCAGCTATATGGTAGTGGGTGTAAGGATGCTGTGACTGTTGAATGAAATAATGCATGGAAAACGCTTGGCATAGTATCTGGCACATATTAAATGCTAGATAATTGGTAATTATTTTGAATACTATATAGAACTTTTAATCACTTTCTGTTCTAAGCTCAATTATTCTCTATTATTTCCAAATGTTTAGTAAAAGTCCATTACATGGAACAAACTTGGGTTAGTGATGCTTTAAGGAATGGAGGAGAAGAGCTTGTGTCTCTTCCTAGGGAGACGGAGTATTAAGAGAGGACTGAAAATGCAGGAGGCAAATGGTGAGAGAGGATCAAGAACTGATCTGGGGTAGAGGTTTGGAGCAAGAGGTGAAACTCAGTAAATTCAAGTGTTCTCAAGAGAGCAAAGCTATGTGCACTTGATTTATTCTATTTGATGCTAAGGGGAAGGCTGAGGTCTTAGAAACATTTGGGTTACATGCACGTTTAAAAAGAAGACTAACAGTGCAAGTCAAACACGCATGATGAGTGATGCAGATACTGAGTGCTATAGGAACTTGAAAGAAAGAGAAACCACCATGGATTACGGTGGTCAGGAAAGGCCTCACATGACATGTGAAACTTGGATTTAGCTTTGAAGAATGTTTAAGATGGAGTGAAGGGAAGACCAGAGAGCATTCTAGAAAGAATGATAAGAGCAAAGTTGTGAAATCAAGAACATGCAAAAGATACGAAAATGCCAGCTGGGGTTATTGCAATGACCAAAGTGTGAAATGATAATGCTACGAACAAGGAATCTTGAGCAACTAAATACGCTACTGAGGAAATAAAGTTCTGATTCTGCAATTCAAAAATATCTGGTTGTGAAATTATAAAGGTAGAGCTAGTTAAAAATGATTATCTAAAAATTAATAATAACAAATAGAAACTCAAACTTAAAATATCATAGTTACCCAAATCTGTTAATTTACTAAAATCTCTACCACAAAGGAACATTTTCTGATGACCTTTTTTTTCCAGACGCGCAGGCTCAGCGGCCATGGCTCACGGGTCCAGCCACTCCGCGGCATGTGGGATCCTCCTGGACCAGGGCACGAACCTGTGTCCCCTGCATTGGCAGGCGGACTCTCAACTACTGCGCCACCAGGGAAGCCCCTGATGACCATTTTTAAGGGTGTTTATTATCATCATAAAGTCATAAGACTATATAAACCATAGTTGACTAGCGTGAAAAAAATGTTAATCTGGACATAACTTAAAATACTAACAGCTATTTATTGCATGCTTACCATGACTTATTTCTATAATCAGTAGATATTGTCATATCTACTGATAAGACACAAGTCAATACTGTTTCTTCTAAAATGTATAAGGTAAAAAATATCTATGAATAAAGAGTTATTAAAAATTACTGCATGAAAGATGTTCTAAGAACTATGTGAGACAAAAAGTTACGACTTGGAACTTTCCTGAGGGAGCTACAATCCAGTTAGAGACGTCTGTGAGTGGCAAGATGGTGAAGAGCTTTATACATAAGGCTAAGGAAGGTGGACTTTTAAAATGAGGCACCATTGAAGATTTCAGAATGTGGAAGTGATGGGGTTGGTGATTAACCGGGCTACCATGTCCATGATGAATTGGAGGACTGGGAGGCCAAAGAGAGGAGACGGATCAGGAAACGTGTAAGAATCCAAGCAGGAGACAACAAGGATCTGGGCTAACGTGTGCTATCTGGAAAAATAAAGGAAGGGGTGGGCTTTGGAGAGTCTAACCCTGCACTGACTCTTTAAGCTGTCAATCATACCCGTTTCATACAGCCAGAACCACATAGATGGAGTCTTCCAGGAATTCCCCAGGCACACTCCCGGTCCTGACTTTCTCCCAGCTATTTCCCACACTGCATTCTGACATGCTCCTGGCCCCCTTCCCCACTTACTGCTCATCTTTACCCTTTGGACTTCTCCCCAGCACTACCTCCCTGGTTACTGACTTGGTTTCTACCACTTATAGGATGTTTTCTCAGCTACAAGAAACAGACAGCTTGGGCTTCCCTGGTGGTGCAGTGGTTAAGAATCCGCCTGCCAATGCAGGGGACACGGGTTCGAGCCCTGGTCCAGGAAGATCCCACATGCCGCGGAGCAACTAAGCCTGTGCGCCACAACTACTGAGCCTGCGTGCCACAACTACTGAAGCCCGCGCGCCTAGAGCCCGTGCTCCGCAACGAAAGAAGTCACCACAATGAGAAGCCTGTGCACCGTAACCAAGAGTAGCCCCTGCTCGCCACAACTAGAGAAAGCCCGCGCGCAGCAAAGAAGACCCAACACAGACAAAAATAAATAAATTAAAAAAAAAAAAAGAAACAGACAACTTAACAAATCGTGGCCTAAGACTATAAGGATATTTGTTGCTTACTTAACAAGAAGCTTGTCTCAAAGTGGGTTTGGTAATTCAACAATGTTATCAAGAAGGCATATTCCACCTTGTCTCCTTAGTGACTTGCACCGTCTCCCCTTGATTGTCAGATGGTTGCAGCCACTCTAGAAAGTGAGCGGAGGGAGACAGAAAGGGTTTTCTCCTCTCCTTTATTTTAACAGGGAATAAAACCTTTCCTACAAGCCCTCAACCAACTTCTCCTTACACTGCACTGGTCAAGCTGGGGTCACATGCCCCCTCCTAGAACTATCACTGGCAAAGGAGAATGAGTTCACCATGATGGGATGAAACCAGTCATCACTTATCCTGTGTGCTGGGCATTTTTCCCTGAACAAAACTGAGGCTTGTTAGCAGGCAAGAAGGGGAAAGGCATTTTGTCAGGTGCCTCAAGGTGTCTGTCATGGACTAAGGAGTACAGAACCTCAGCCTGCCTATCCTACCCTGTCCCATTATTCACTTCTCAACTAGCTCTTGGAACCCCAACTTCAGGGCATCCATCCTCTACCTCCCCTACTACTCCAACGGGAAGTTCTTGGCCCGAATTGTCCTGCGTCTTTAAGCAAGCAAGATGTAGACAGTAGTCATTACAAAGGAAGAACTGGCTGGACTGGCCATTGCCTTGATCCTCTGGGCAAGGCTGAATGATGCTCTAGGATACCGGCAGGGGGTGGGGTGGGGGAGGTCATCTGAACCTCTGTTACTATTTTTACTTTATGTGCAAAGATCTGAAAATATAGTTCTTCTGTTTTTAATCCCTGGAGTCTGCAAGCTGTTGGATTTTAAAGAGGTGGATAATGTAAACATCAAGGATTATAGAACAGTTTGAGGAGGAGCTGAAAGAAGAATAGAGGGTGCCAATGTGTCTGCAGATGACAGGGCTTTTGTAAGCCTCTCTTATTATTATCTCTTTTCTGTGGTTCATTTCACATTAAAATTTCGCTCAGCGTTTTGGCATGGATAAACCTTGGCAATGTCTCTTTGAAAAAATTATTATCATGTATTTCTTTCTTTTTAAAGCCAAGCAGATTTTTTTAAATGGTTACAGCTCTGGAGTATTCCTTAGTAAAATCTATTGGGCGTTTAAGAAGTGGGTATCATTAGAGTTCTGTAATACAGCTAATTTCACTCCACGGACCCCTCTTTGCATCTACATTTTATTGTTTTTTATTCTAACAATTCTAGTAACCATAAATATAAAAGAGGTATACATTTCCTTATTTTTAAAGAAGTTTTTGCTTTATTCCATCCCCGATACTGTGCTGCCCTGTCCTTACAAATATCTCCGTTAGCCTTCATGCCCTGGGATTTATTTTTTATTTATTTTTATTTTTATTTTGCGGTACGCAGGCCTCTCACTGCTGTGGCCTCTCCCGTTGCA
The DNA here is from genome assembly GCF_949774975.1 of Lagenorhynchus albirostris. Lineage (NCBI taxonomy): Eukaryota > Metazoa > Chordata > Mammalia > Artiodactyla > Delphinidae > Lagenorhynchus > Lagenorhynchus albirostris. The sequence goes on along the minus strand of NC_083105.1, from coordinate 24,898,206 downwards.
GAGCATGGGCTCTGGACGCGCAGGCTCAGAGGCCATGGCTCATGGGCCCAGACGCTCTGCGGCATGTGGGATCTTCCCGGACCGGGGCACGAACCCGTGTCCCTTGAATCGGCAGGCGGACTCTCAACCACTGCGCCACCAGGGAAGCCCCTGGGATTTATTTTTGAACTGAGAGGAAGAAGGGACCTTGTGACTAGTAGGGGCCAACTCTCTTTGACCTAGTGAGCTTCTCCTTTTATTTTCCCTAAAATAGGTTCTCTGTACTTCATCCCAAAACATAATTATGCTAGGGCTTTTCACTTATGCCAAATAAAATATATTGATATCAGAAAATCTGAGCTCAGTTGAGAAGAACTCTAAGGAAGAAAAGCTTTTAGTTAAAGGGTGATCTCATTTCTCATTCTGTTCATCTTTCATACCCCTCACAGGCATATCCAACACACACACACACACACACACACACACACACACACACACACACACACGCCCTCCCTATTAATCTGGCCACCTTTGATCAGTCATATTCACAGAAAAAAGATCTTGGTCCTCCAGACCTTTGTTCATTGTATTCCCTTTGCATAGAAGGGCCATGACTCTGCCTGTTTGTTCCACTTTATTGTGTTCAAAAGTGTGAGAACTTTCTAGGCCTCACCTCCATCCTATTCTCTATCTGGCCCCATAAGAGTTTGTAAGTAGCTTTACTCTAATGCTTGTAATGTCCCTGCCTGTCCCAGCCCTACCCACTGCTGGCTGGAGTCTGGCTTCACTCTTGGACAGTTCTTCTTAGAACCAGGACACCTCGTCCCCTTCTCAGCCCTGATACTGCTTAGAGATGCCAGCTGCAGCACACCCAGCCATCAGACTGAGTTTCAGGGTACCAACATCACCCCTCATCAGCCAAGTGTGCCCCGCTCTTTGGGCATTATCATTGGGACAGCTGGATACCCTTCAGCCTGATTTACTCCCGTCTCCCCACTGTCTTCTACATTGCTAGACTGTGAACTCACTGAGTGTGGAGACAAGACTTTGCAACTTAGAGATGATATAAACTGCAATATCTCAAGCAGTGATAGTGAGAGTCATGTTAGAGTCCTCGATTTAAGTTGCTTTGAGTCATGGTGCACAGGGGTTTAAAAATAGAGGCTCCAAAGATCTTTCCCTTGGTGAAGACTTCTTCAAAAACAAGCAGTTCACAGAAAAGGGAAAACAAATGGTTCTTGAACATCTGAGATTATTTACCTCACTCATAATAAATTTAAATATATGCTGAGACACCATTTTTCACTAACCAAATAGATAAAAAGCAAAAATATTGTTAACACACTGTGTTGTTGAGGATATGTAATAACAGATGCTTTTATGCAGATGCACGTGCTCTCTGATCTACAAATATCATTTCCAGAAATTTAGCCTATAGATATGCAGGTATGTGTGCAAAACAACTACATATAATGTTACTTCTCTATTATTTGTGATAGGATCAGAGTGAAACAACCTAATGTTTCATCAATAATAGACTAAGTAAATTATGGTACATCCACATGTTGGAACCTTGTGTAACCAAAAATGTTGTGGAAGTTTTTAATGCACTGATTGAAACAATTTCCAAGATATCTGATTGGGAGGGTAGCAGGGTATAAAGGCATGATATACCAGGAGCATGTGTGTGGGAGGGAGGATTTCACTGTTTACCTTCTTGTGTCTTTACTTTCTTGAACCCTATGAATGCATTACCTCTTAAAGAAAACAAAACAAAACAAAAAAGAACATTTGTAACTATAGAAGACTATGTCTCTTCCCTAACTCTAAGCACAGGGTTTGGTTTTTGACAGATGTTCAGATTCCCTAGAAAATAGAGCCTGAAGTAAGAGCTTACCTATCTATCATTTTAGAAAGGGGTGTGATCCCAGAGAAGTAAGAGTTAAGAGAAAAAGGGAATGAATCAAAGAAAGGAGAATGAATACAAGGTGCTGTGTCACTGAGCTGGCCTCAGCTTCTCAACCAGAGCTGATTGTTTGGTGTCCAAAGAGGCCATAGGAAACCAGAACAACTCATGGATGGGATGCTTTTTTTTATTCTTAATTTTTATTGGAGTACAGTTAATTTACAATGTTGTGTTAGTTCCTGCTGTAGAGCAAAGTGAATTAGCTATACATATACCCATGGATGGGGTGAAGGACAATTTATTTGTTGGGTTCTCCTGTTCTCCTGCCTCTCACTTGGTAAAGTCTACCCTATGGGGACATTGACTCCTTTCGCTTTTCTGTGATCTCCAGTCAGTCCAGGCAGATTCTGGTGAAGGCAGAGACTCCAGGGTCCAATGCAGCCAATGTACACATACAGTGGTCCCTCTGTGTCGGGTGACACTGTACACCGTTCTATCGCAGTAACGGTGGAAGCATGTCAAGTGATTGAGGTATGGGAATGGGCATCAGATACAGTTGAGTGATCTGGTATAGTACATAAGTGGCTCAATACCGCAGGTGTCAGAAAATTTTCTTTTAATAACACTATTTTTTAGTGAAGTTTTAGGTTCACAGAAAAATTGAGCAGAAAGTACAGAGAGTTCCCATATACTCTCTGCCCCTGCACACTCACAGCCTCCCCTTCAACATCCCGCACAAAAGTGGTACATTTAATCAATGAACGTACATCACCATCACCCAAACTCAGATTCTGAGTTTTTTATTTGCTTTTGTTTGCTTAATAGGTTGGTTGATTAGTTGGTTAAGATAGTCAAGGTATTTCGTATTAACTATAAATCTCAGAGTCTGTAAGAACCTAACCTATTTAAATCCCCCAAACACATGATTATCTTGTTGCAGTGCTAGATTATTCCACTCCACTTAAGTTTATATGTGTTTGTCTGTTCCTGTTTAATACCATGCACTTTCAATAAATTAATCTAAAATATGTATTGCTGAATTGAAGGCACTATTCTGGGTGGGGTGCAGACACGTAAAGAAGTACAATATATCACCTTTCTCCCAAAGTTGTTACAAAAGCATAGACTTAAACAGGAATGCAAGAATTAAGAAAAAGAATTGCACAACAAAAGAGTACAAGATGGCCAAGTGAGAAGTAGATACCATAAATACTACAAGGTTTACCCAATTCCTTTGTACCTGGAATAGTTAGGGAAGACTTGATGGTGAAACAGTAAGTTGAACTGGTTTCAAATTATGGATAAGACTTAGGAGAATAGAAATAGTGAGATCATTTTGTATGATGGCCTAGCCTAAGCCCAAGCTCTGAAGCTTGCGACACTATGTGTAGACTGGTTTTTTTTTTCTTTTCTTTTCTTTTTGTAAATAATAATAGTTGGATGGTTTGAGATCAGTTCTGGAAAGGTGGGTAGGTACTATGTTTTTCCAGGTTTTCAAATTATTTGCAAATAAAGTAGGATTTTATTCTGTAATCAAGAGAAAGTCATTGGAATTTATGAGCAGAGCAGTCATGTACCCAATTGGAAAAGTTTCCAATGAAATGTCTCCAACACACCCTACCCCAGACTAAATCAGAAGACATTCCCCCCACCCTGCCATGGAAATGTCTGCAGTGAGCTGACCAAAGTTTGAAGGCATTGATTTCCCTAAAAACAGACCTTGTGTATTTCTGGAGCTTAGTAGATCATGGGGTGGGGTGGGGGGACTGTTTGTAAAGGAAATATTTTAACTGTTGTCTCTATATGTTACACAACATAAGCATTTTGAAGGTCTGGGTAGTTAAGGGGTGGTCTTTAAAGTCTGAATCAGTAGAAAACTGTGAATCACGGGCCACTGAATGGAAGGCGGCAGCATTTATCACTAGCATCTAGAAATCTAAGGCCAGCACGTATAACATCACATCCTCTCCTTTCTGCTATCAGTTGGATGCAACAGGAAACTGACGAAGGTGCTAGGCAGTTTCCTTTCTGCTCTGACCTGCCGAGTTTCCTCTGCAGCTTGCTCACAGCTTATTGTAAAGGAAAATCATGAAATACCAGTGAATTTCCTCCAGTTGGATGAAGCCTAGGACAAGGAAGGAAAAGCAAATTTCTAAGATTAGTCAATTTCCCTTTGCAGCTGTAAGTTGGTTCAGGGCCTCCAGCTGACCCTTCTCGTTAGACATGTCTCTCCTACTGGTCAGTTTACATCATAGACAAGATAAGGACTTGTGACAAAGTGAGCAACGCATATTATGTAATCCTTATAGGAAATCTTGGGTTCATTCGTGGGAAAATTGCTTACATAGGACAGCTTATTTGATAAGCTTTTCATTCTTCTTTCACTTCTATCAAACTCATTAGTTCAAGGGGGTTATACAAAATACAGATAATTCTTTTACTCTTGTCTCAGCATGACTAAAAAGGAGCTGTTTCCATGGAGAATGTTTATGCAAAATTAACAAAAGAATTGAGTTAGTTTAGTGAAAGAGACAGGGTTGGACTACTCTACTCGGAAGAGCAAGAAATTTATGTCTGGGGTCCTAGGAGGTAACGTGAATTTTGCTGCGTGTGAGAGGGAGACGCTATGGCGTGTTGAAAAATGTAACGAAGAGTCTGGCATCTGAAGAATGTGACTGGCTTACTTTGTGGAAGTAGTTCAACTTGAAAATGGAAATTACCATTTAAAATATCTTCTCAGCAAACTTAACAATGTGGAGGAACGATGCTGTATTGGAGCATTGAATGAGAGTTTATTAATTTAGCAGGTGGATGATTCTTCCTCATCACATTCAATTTCCTGTTATTTTAACTTACCTCCTTTTAATTTCCCTTTGAAAAGTTCCCTCATTTCTGTATTCATCGTTATTATTAAAATAACACTCCCATAACTTTCCCTTTTATACTTTGCATGATTTTTAATATGTATACTGTAGAAATTCCTCCAGCCCAGGCATAAATTGTGATTGCTGAAATTGACAATGTAAAAAAAACAAGAATACAAATGTATGGAGCTGTGAAATATGAACAGTTGATAAACAGACTGTAAACTAAATAAGGTAAGAATTCAAGGTTTAAATTTTTTTTTTTTTTTTTTGCGGTACGTGGGCCTCTCACTGTTGTGGCCTCTCCCGTTGTGGAGTACAGGCTCTAGATGCGCAGGCTCAGCGGCCATGGCTCACGGGCCCAGCTACTCTGCGGCATGTGGGATCCTCCCGGACCGGGGCACGAACCTGTGTCCCCTGCATCAGCAGGCGGACTCTCAACCACTGCGCCACCAGGGAAGCCCTCAAGGTTTAAATTTAATAGCATTTGGAGCAGCTGTTGTAATAGGCATCTGACAAGTAACAGATTTGTGGAGGCTGAGGCATTCTACTCCTTTTTGTTTTCCTAGGGACTAATTATCTATTATTTTACAGACTTGCTAAAATACTGTGGAGCTCTTAAAAACAACTTGGTTGATCAACCAGCAGTAGCATTATTAAACTAACAAGCAAAAGAACTTGCACACAAATAATGGGTCTAGGAATCTTTTTAGGGAACCTGTAGACCTTTTCTTAACACTTATGAGAACAACATACCTTTTATTTTTAAAGATCAGATCTCTGAGGAGGTGGCTATACTCAGAAATTTTTACTTAATTAGCCTGAATCAATAAAATGGTTTCCATTATCATCATTCATAAACATTTTAATAGTGGGTTCTGGGTGAAATTGCCTAGCTAAAATTTTGGACAAAAATAGCACATATGATTAATGTCATGTAGTCAAAATTTCAGTGGCTCTTATATCCAGTCAACTGAACATAGTTTGCATTTTCAGAGTAACCAGTGAATGTTTTATGATATGAACTTCAATAGGCCTACAAAAATTGCGAAAATGTCTTAGGTCTGCTTTTTCCTCCTCTTCCTGCCTTGTTCACCTCCCTCAGGTGTTGATGTCAAGGGAGCTCATTAGTAAACACCCTGCACGCTATAAATGCTGTCTCAGACCCTGCCTCTCAATGAACTCAGTCTTGGACAGTGACTCTGTTTAAAAGCGGCACTGACCGACTGGAATGTGAGTCAGAGGAAAGGATGAAGGGATGGAGAATCATGTCATATGAGGAGGGGCTGACTGGAGAGCAAGAAATAGGGAAGAAAAATTTGTGTAACACAGTGATTGAGTGAACAGATTCAAAAATCCTAGCTTGAATATATACTGAGAGAGCAGGGCAAGTTTCTTAACCCTCTATGCCTCAGTTTTCTATGGGGTCAATGATAATAGTATTAGGGTTATAGTGAAAGTTAAATGAATTACTCTAGAGTACTTTGAATAGTGCTTGGCACACAGTCAGCACTATATGTAAGTGTCTGCTATCATATTATTTGACTCATCAGATACGTGAAAGATTATTATTATATGCAGAGGAGGGATTTGACCTGTTTGAGGGGCTCCAGAGGGCATTTTCTGGACCAGTGGGTGAGAATGGCAGCAAACCTGACCTTGGCTCAAAGATGAGATCCATCCAGGGGAGTGTAGGGCTGGTTTTCACTGGAGCGTGGGCCTTCTCTTGATAGGGATGTTGTGGGGTGGGAGTAGACTGGGCTGTAAACTGGATAAGATGAATCCTCTTGCTCTATCACAGCAGCCTCTCCTCCCATTATTGAAGCTATCCCTCCTTCCTCCTCAGATCAACTATGGGCTTGAAGGAAGGAGGAAGCAGAAATCAGAGCTCCAGCTCTTTCTGATTTGATCAGCCTCCTTCCCAAACAGGAGGCAGAATGCCCCACCCACCCAGCCATCTTTTTACTTTCCCTGTCTTTTCCCTTCCTCTTACCTAAAACCAGATGAAGGCAGTTGGTGGGTGTGTGGGTTTCTGCTGGTTAAAATTGTGAATTGGGTCAAATATTCCTTTCTTTATCTCCTCATTAGTTTCTTTTTGGCATTTTTCTCCCCGGCATTTTTTTTTTTTTTTTTTTTTTTGGTGGTACGTGGGCCCCTCACTGCTGTGGCCTCTCCCGTTGCGGGGCACAGGTTCTGGACGCGCAGGCTCAGTGGCCATGGCTCATGGGCCCAGCCACTCCGCAGCATGTGGGATCTTCCCGGAACGAGGCACGAACCCGTGTCCCCTGCATCGGCAGGTGGACTCTCAACCACTGTACCACCAGGGAAGCTCCCTCCCCAACTTTTGACAGAGAAATGAGCTTGGAGTTAAAAGGCTCATGATGGAGGGTGGGAGGGAGGGAGACGCAAGAGGGAAGAGATATGGGAACATATGTATATGTATAACTGATTGTTATAAAGCAGAAACTAACACACCATTGTAAAGCAATTATACTCCAATTAAGATGAAAAAAAGGCTCATGAGTTAGCTTTAGCACAGTTAAAATATGTCTATATGACTATGAACAAATGGAGGAATCTTCTGGGACTAAGCTTCCTGTTTTGTATGGGGTATTTTTGGTGGGTGTGATGATGAAGGGGATTGTGATAGGTAATATTAAAGATTTCCTCAAATTCAAACGTTCCATTTCAGGTGGAGGTACTGAAACCGAGCAGGACCCTGTGGGACTCCTGGGCACAGAAGCCTTTCCATGTCCCCCGTTTCTTGTTTGTAGGGAATAGACTCCAGCCTCCATGACCAAAGGGCAGATTGGAGCAGTTGCTAATCAGGGAAGGGAGGTGATGCAGAGACAAGGGAGGAGCAGCCAAGAAACAATAGTGCAGCCTTGGGGCAGGGTCCTCGTTCTCACTCAAGGGATACACATAACAATACCTTTGAGCTCTTTACAGAACTAAAACCCCCAACAAATGGAAGATGTTAGCATTCTTCATTCCAGAGAAGACCACCTGAGGCCAGATTAAAGGAAACAGAGAAGCTCATTAGTAGATGACCTGAGGCCAGATTAAAGGAGTGCAGGCCCTGCACACACCCTGACCCTTATCAACAATTCCGCCCTTGAACTGTTGCTATAAAACTCCTCACCAAATCCTCCCAGGTTGGGACACACAGTTTTGAGAGTCACAAGCCCGCTGTGTCCCCCTTTGCCTGGCAAAGCAATAAAGCTATTCTTTGCTACTTCACCCAAAACTCTGTGTCCAAGATTTGATTCAGCACCAGTGCACAGAGGCCGAGTTTTCAGCATCAATACTGGACCCACAGAGCATACAGAACCTCTGTGGTATACTTCACCATCCAGGTCCCTCCGTTACAGCTTTCCTCCTAAGAATACTTGATTCTTAAAAGACTTTTACATTATCCATTTAAGTATATGTAACGTGTATCTCATTCCTTTGGGAATCTAGTTTGACTAAATTGTTATTAAGTTGTAGTTTAATTTGTTAAAGTAATCTATGGATTAGTTAATGATAATGTCTCCCTCACAAGAGACAAACTTTACTGATATTTTAGGGGGCATTACTTAACCCAAAAGTAACATAAATAGTAGCAACATTGCAGAATGCAGAGAAGATGTCTGGGGACAGGTAAACCCTTCACTGGGCTCTAAATGCACAGTGCAATCATTATTTTAATGACACAATGTAATCAGCTATTTAGTTCACTTGTACATATGACTAGCCCGTGAAAGTAAATACTGTTACTGATGGTAAATGGTCTAGTACAATATTCAAGAATATTGTAGAATAGACTTCAGATTCAGATAGCTCTTTAAATAGAATCTAGGTTCAACTCCTTTCTACCTATGTGACCATTAGCTATCTCTAATCCTTAGTTTTAAAATTAATAATGTAGCATTGTTGTGAAAATTATTTTAACTAAGCGAATATGTATAGCATGTCTGATATATTGACTAGTCCTCAACAAATGGTGGTTACCATTCTCACCATTATTAGAAAATTGAAAATGGCTAACTGGTTGATTTTTCCCTTCATCTCAAGCTCTGATTTCCCCCACCTATAAAAATTAATGCAGTCAGCTCTTTTTTTTACTCACATTCATTTACAGGGTCAACATTCCTATCCCTAACTCAGTATATATACTCAGGAAAGAGTTGGTGAATATGAATCATTGTGGCCAAGGCTACTTCTCCTGCTAGAATTCTACTGAAGCTTGGCAGGATATTCTCCACAGAGTAACATCTCAGGAACAGCTTGTCTCTGCTCTCAGCATTCAGGAGTGACTCAGAGAAGAGCAGGGCTTTATTTCAATAGTAGTGATTTATAAAGGAAGGGTAGACAAATCAGCCTTGAAAGCTCTTAACAGGACAAACTGAGTTGCTTTTAATTGGTTTGGCTTTGGCCATCCTGGCTGATAATGTAATCAGTAATGTAGCTGGTTAATCAATGGAGAATCAGAAAAGATCCTGCTCTAAGGATACATACTATTATCACAAAGCTGTTGGGAAACATTTTCATATGTTTTATATTTTTTATGAAAATATGTATAAACCCATAAAAATATACATTATTTGTTTAAAGAAATAGTATACTTTTATACATTTTATTCTGCAATACTATGTTTCTGAGATTTATCCACATTGATAGATTTTTCTTGTTTCTCTATTTATTACTGTACTGGAGTCCACTTAATGAATACACTGTTTTGATCATTAGGATAAAGTTTGGCTAACGATGACCATCAAAAAACAAAGCAACAGTGTCTTAAACAAAATAAGAACATTTTCTCTCTTTTGTGTATGTCCAAAGATAGTTTTCCAGAGATAGTATGGAGTGCCGCAAATTCAGGGACCCAGGTTCCCTCTATCTTGTTACTCCAGTCTGCATAGACCTTTACATACAGGTCACCTCAAAGTTTAGGACTGCAGCTCCAGCTCTAGTGGACACATCTGCGTTTCTCTCATAGAAAGAAGAAAGAGAAGACATTTCATTCTCCAATTTCACTTACATTCTATTGGCTAAAACTTAATCTCATGATCACAGGTGTCAAAGATAATGGGAAAAAGAATCTTTAAGTGACAATATGCCTAAAATTTGGTTGTTCAATTACTGGTGAAGCAGGGGAAGGTAAATTTGGGGGACCAAGTACAAGTCTCTACCTCAATGGATGTTTAGGTGATTGTCAAATTTTTTGCTATTACAAGCAATGCCATGACAAATATTCACATGTATATCTTCTTGTGCTCATGTGAAAGAGTTTCTCTAGGGGAATATGTTGTTGGTAATTTAAATGTTCAACTTTACTAATTGCTTTCCAAAATGGTTGCACCAATTTTTCTCCAGCTGTAAGAAAGTTCCTGTTTTCCCACATACTCTTAATATTTGGTATTAGACTTAAAAAAAAATGTTTTTACAGTCTGACAGGATTGTGGGGTGGTGACCTCGGCAAAGGCAGTCTTGGTAGAGTGGCGGGAACAGAAGCCAGAATGCCTGGGTTGAGACAGAGTAGGAGATGGTGAAATCAAGCTAGTGGGTGTAAACTATGCTTTCACCAGGCTCAGCTGCAGAAGGGATTAAGAAGTAAAGTATAAGCATTGGTGGAGCATTTGTGTCACAACTGGGGAGTCCTGAGCTGTTAGGAATAAAGCAGTAGAAAATGTACCCAAGTAATTGGAGATAGCAGTTGGAGAGAATTTCCGTAGGGTTTAAGATTTCAGATGTGGGACATTTCCAAGTGATGATTGAAGTGGGCGTTGAAGTTGATAGCTGCTCTTTGGTATTCCAAAGGACCAGATGCTTGGAAGCTTGAAGGGAGCCAAATAAATTATTCATTCAGCAAATATTTTCAAGCACCTCCTAGGTGTCAGGCATTGTTCTAGAAACGAGTTGCATGTGGAGTAAACTAGATAGGCAAAATCTTCTCTAAAAAGGGCTGAAAGACAATTATGTAAACAAATGAGATAATTTGTGAGAGCAAAAACAGCTATTAAGAGAAGAAAACAGCAAAAGATGCTGTTTTAGCTAGAATTAACAGGAGTGTAAGTGGGATATTACTCTGGGGCTTCCAACTGGAGACCAGAGTCAAGAGGCAAATGGCTGGCCCGGTGATTAGGGGTGGTGTGGAATGTGGGGGGGGTTGCTGATTGTAAAGAAGTGTGTCTTCTGAGAGAATTGTGGGTAACCTGGATGTGCAGAAGACAGTTTTAGCAGATTTTTTTTAGCTCTAGCTGGAGACAATCAGGGAAAGAAGATACAGGTATTTTTCTTATTTTATTTTATTTTTATTTTGGTTGTGCCTGCTCCTTAGTTGTGGCTGGTGAGCTCCTTAGTTGCATCTCACGGGGTCCTTAGTTGTGGCATGTGAACTCTTAGTTGCGGCATGCATGTGGGCTCTAGTTCCCTGACCAGGGGTCGGACCTGCGTCCCCTGCATTGGAAGGCGGATTCTTAACCACTGCGCCACCAGGGAAGTCCTGATACAGGTATTAATTGACAAGAATTATTGCTTTTTATCTTGAATTTATAGTTTATGAGTAAGACTTTTCAGAACTTAGTTTCTAATATGCTTCTAAATAGAGATTATTGAGTATCTGTAGCTATTTCTTCCTTATAACAAATGATAAAAACTTATAAGCTTATTTTTATCTTTTTCTCCCCACTTTTCCTTCTATAACATCTCCTTTTGGTCCTGTACAAGAAGGTCTTTTTTTTTTTGGCCACACCGTGTAGCATGTGGGATCTTAGTTCCCCAACCAGGGATGGAACCCACAGCCCCTGCAGTGGGAGCACGGAGTCTAAACCACTGGACCACCAGGGAAGTCAAGGTCATTTTTATTTCTTTTAGGATGTGAAATGTTAATCTCTTGATAAATTATGAAATATCTCTTCATTCTCCTCCTTTTCCTTTACCTCAAGCCCCCTTCTTTAACCTTTCACATGTTGCAATTTCTAGAACACACCTGTAACTCAGAAAGCCAATTGCTAACAGGAAAAACAAGAATTAAGAAAAAAGCTTTCACTTTTCAAATTTCATTAGCAGAGGGGTGATATGGATTACCCTAGGAACTGGCACAAAAACCTGATGCTCTTGGCAGGTGAGTCAGTTGAGATGAAAATGTTAATATATTTGAACAGATATGAGTCAATGCTATTCTGGGGATGAAAAGCAGCATGGTTTACTGTATGAGCGTGTATATCACAGAAAAACGTGGGAAATATTGCAGGGAACTATGACAGATATTACCATCACTTTTTTTTAAAATAAATTTTTTTATTTTTGGCTGTGTTGGGTCTTCGTTGCTGCACGTGGGCTTTCTCTAGTTGCAGCAAGGGAGGCTACTCTTCATTGTGGTGCAGGGGCTTCTCATTGTCATGGCTTCTCTTGTTGCAGAGCTCAGGCCCAGGCGCACGGGCTTCAATAGATGAGCATGCAGGCTCAGTAGTTGTGGCTCACGGGCCCAGCCGCTCTGCAGCACGTGGGATCTTCCCGGATCAGGGCTCAAACCCACGTCCCCTGCACTGGCAGGCGGATTCTTAACCACCGCACCACCAGGGAAGCCCTACAATCACTTTTAAAGGTTTCCTTTAAAATTGAGATAGTAATTTTCATTAAAGTATGGGTCCAGATTTAGATCAAACCTACATAAAATGATCACTTCTAGATGAAAATCTAGATAATAACATGATTTTAATGATTTTCTCATTCTGTTCCCAAAGCAACCAAATAGAGAGGCAGTGAGACCACATAAAAAGAACTCTGAGTTAGGACGCTGGGTGGTAATTCTGGCTTTATCACTAATTATACTAATTAGCTGTGAGATGATGGGTGAATCACTTGATCTCTTTGAAATTAGTTTTCTTATTTGCAAAATAATGGGATTGGCCTTGGGGTTGTCACTGTTCCTTTCTGATTTAAATAATATGATTTGGGATTATATACTGTAAAGGGAAGCACTATTATGACCCTGAGTGACCCATAATGTACCTACAGTGGAGTGTCCAGGGGCTGTGTGGAAATTTCCATGGTATAATTTCCTCTTTTTATGCCAGATCTTTTTTTTTTTAATGCCAGATCTTTATCTAGCTTTCTAGATTGATAAAGCAGTGGGAAGTACTGTGTGAATGTTTGTGCATATTAGCAAGCGTTGGCTAAAGTTTAGACTGTTTACATGACAGAAAATAATCCTTTAGACCAGAAGCCCTTCTTCGAAATGATAGAACAACTGAGTTTGAAAAAAAATTTTTTTGGATAAGTTTCTGGTTTAAATAGTTAACTGAACGCATGAGTTAACTTCTCCTTCCACTTAAAATCCCCACAGAAATGACAGAACTAATATAGAAGTGCTAAACCGAGAACAGCTCTAGGAAGTCAGGAAGAGTGCTACTGTCTGATATGAGGGATTTAGTTGGTGGTTAAAAACATGAGCCTTGAAGCCAATTGCTGGGTTCTTGGTAAGCTGCCTACTCTTTGGGTCTTCCAGCCCTTGGGTAAATAAATTACTTTGCCTCTCTATGCCTCAGTTTCCATATCTGGAAAATGAAAGTACCTACCTCTGAGAATTAATATAAGTAAAGTGCTGAACAGTGCCTGACACATAAGTTTTCACATCTCACCTCTAATTATTGTTACTGTAGGTTTAATATTAATGTTAAAGCAGATGGGGTTAGTCATGGATGATAACACCCACCAGGGATTAAAAAAAGCACAAAACCTATAATCCTGTTTAGGTGAAAGATAACAGCTCTGCTGACCCCTAAAAAAGAAACCTAAGATGCTAAGTAATAAGGGCAGAGGAGGGCAGCCAGTAGGATAATTAATTACAGTGATGTGGAGTAGCTGTATCAATCTTTTATTCCGCAAGTGGCTGCTGTAGCGTTTGTCCCCAGGTTAACGCCATGAGTTCTGCTCTCTAAATTAACTGGGATATTTGCCACCAGATACTCCCAAGGTGGGTGCTGGGGCCAAAGAGAGAAATGGGACAATATCCCAGCTAACTTCCATCTGTCATTAGAAGGATGACAATGTAATCTGTTGTCTAAACTGGGACACTTTTGAGTAAAAGCAAGCACTATCAATAATTATGCCAGCATGTGAAATGTAACCTGTGACTGTCCTAGGCAAACCAGGACATCATTTCCCTTGATTATAAGGGATAGAGGGATACTTAGGCCCCCAAAGGAAAGCCCACTTGGCCACATGGTCTCTCTCCCCTACTCCAAAATTGCATAGATTGCCCAGAAAACAAGGGTTTTGTTATGAGTTCAAACATTCCAGCTACCTAAATAGGTCAATCTAAACCTGAAATTATAAGTGTGACTAGATGACAAGGATTCCTGAACATTTAGGAAAACCAACAGCCTGAAAGAATGATACCACACTGTAGAAACAAAAAAAAAATTCCTATGAGGAAACAGAATTAATGCAGGAAACAGAGAGATCCATGCAAATTTATTATATCCATAATTTTGCGGTACGTGGGCCTCTCACTGTTGTGGCCTCCCCCGCCGCGGAGCACAGGCTCCAGACGCGCAGGCCCAGCGGCCATGGCTCACGGGCCCAGCCGCTCCGCGGCATGTGGGATCTTCCCGGACCGGGGCACAAAGCCGCGTCCCCTGCATCGGCAGGCGGATTCTCAACCACTGCGCCACCAGGGAAGCCCAGTTGCTATATTTAAAAGAAGCAATTTAAGTTCTGGGAAATTAAAAAAAGAATTGTCCCTCCCTTAGGTTTGCCAGATTGAGCAAATTTAAAAAAGGACTCTCAGTTAAATTTCAGTTATTTCTAATTGCCTATGCATAGGTACATTAAGTAAAAAAAAATATCAAGGGGTATACTTATGTAAAAAAATTACTTGTTTATCTGAAATAAATTCTAAGTATCTAAATTTCATTTCCCTTAATTGTATTTCCTTTGGCTATCCTTAATAATTCTTTGTTATGCCAAATTTGCTTATAAAATGTCTTGCAGTTACAGTCTATGTTCCATTTATACAACATAGCTTCTACAGTTGTCAACTTGTTTCATTCTTTTGTCCATTGAACTTTCATTACTGAGAAAATATACCCAACATTAGTAATACGAGCCATTGTACTGAAAGTTAACAACTTTGGGAATGTTGAAGCAGATAGTACAATATTTCAGGCACAACTTGCTTTTCCATTCTTCAGGATTATGCTGTGATGATTTGATCAATAACATTTTAAAATGTCCACCGACATAAAAAGAATATTGTCATTGATTTTTATTCTCTCTTCTACAACACTACACATGATTCCACTTGTTGCCATGTTGGAAGAGAATTTAGTAACATCCATGTGAAAGAATAGACTTCTTGAAGGGATGAAACTGTCATAAGCGCCATAATAGTTATACACTGCATGTTGGAATTTCTTTTCCTGTCCATAAATAGTTCTATTCCATTTACAAATAAACTTTACACTTAAAGGGATAAATATTTCACCTGTTTTTTTTTTAAACACATTCAACAAGGTTTTTGTTTGTTTTGTGTTTTAAAGCAATTGGGTACTTGAGACAGATCATTTGAACTGAAAGACTGATACTGATACACCGTGTGAAAGGCTACTACAGCTTCTGTTGCCATTATTTTACCTTCTTCATCTGAATTTCTCTTAATAAAATATTGTTATTTTATCACTTCTTTTGGTAGTAGCTGAGTGATACCTCTCATATGCTTAGCTGTTGGTATATACTGATTTATATCTGACTTTCCACTATTTTGATATTGAGTAAACAATTGCATACTGAGAGCTTCAAAATGACTTTTTCCTTATTTAGTAAAAGTCCACTGTTTAGAAAACTCAGCATAAAATTTACACTTGGATTTTGGCATTTGGAGTTCAAACACACACGAACAGACAACAGATAATGGCAACCACTGCCAGAATCGAGAAGATTGAATTTGATTACGTCACAGCATCAGTATGTCTGTCACTCACAAGGCCAACTTACATAAACAGGGCTTGAACCATTGAAAAGGTTGAGAATTAATGAACTCATGATAAATCAAACTGTCTAATGCAAAAAAAAAAAAAAGTGAACTTCCAATTTGCCTGCAAGGGAGAGCTGTGCTCATAAGGATGTCTCCCCAGACAAGGCCAAATCTGATCTTATGTAGGGAAGCCTGGCATTCAGGGTATGGTGGGCTTTTAGAAGCAGGATTGGTTAGGGGCCGACAGATTTTCAGGTGTGCTCCTGTGGTCACAGGAGTCTGGCTGCCTTTCATCGGCTGGCTTTGAAGCACTAGCTGATTGGCTGTTGTCATTGGTGAACTGTCATCGGTGGGCTGACTGTGGATTTTATCTCTAACTGGCTGGTTTTCAGAAGCCAGGTGCTATCATTAATTTGCCGACTTTCAGAAACAGAGTGAGGCTGTTGTTTATTAGCTGACTATCCGAGCATTTGCACTGATCCGAAGTTATCTCTAATTAAGGGTGGTTACTTGTTCACGGTTTGGGTCTTTGGCTAAAGAACAGTCTTATCCTTTCTTGAATATGAAAACAATAAGTACTTTTAATTCTCAGTCCCCTTTTTGGTCTTCCTTCAGCCAAACCTACAGGAAAGACCCTAGGGAACTGTCTAGATCTTCACTGTGGAGGTATATTGCCCTTTCAGTGATTTAAGCACCAATTACTGTTTTGAAAAAAATAGCTCTAATTGCCCATTGCTTGTAATTTATTCGGGGGGGGAACCCCAAATAAACAACATGTAACATGCCTTGACAAAGTTAATCCAGGACATAGGACAAACCCATTAAATAGAGAACATGTTCTGTAAACACGGGATACCTGTCAATCCTCTCCTCCTCAAAACCCCTACAACACAGAAACAACTGAGTAGCTCAAAAGGTAGGCTGAGTAACAGAGTGGTTCAAAAGTTGAATAATAAATGTATATTGTTGGTACTTCTCTGGCGGTCCAGTTGTTAAGACTCTGCGCTTCCAATGCAGGGGGCACGGGTTCAATCCCTGGTGGGGGAACTAAGATCCTGCATGCCCAGCGGCCAAAAAAAAAAAATATGTATATTGATGACTATAAATATGTCTTAAATCATAAACAGTTCAGATTTTTAGAAATGCTGAACTAATATTGTCATTTAACAAAGAAACATAATGATATTTAGTACCTAGTTATAGCAAAGTATACTGGAACAACAGAATACTGAAAACTGGGAATCATTTTTGTCCAGGTCAAATAACTTGAAGTCCCTAAACTCCTCTGCTTTGTTTCCACCTCACATTCCCATCATGAGTTCTACCTTTAAAATAGAATCCAACTACCTCCATCCAACCTCTAGCCCCCAAGGAACCTCCATCATTTTCATGTTAGCCTCTAATGTCCCTTGCTGCTGTGAGGGCCTCTTAACTGGCATCCCTGCTCCTGCCCTTGCCCATCTACAGTCTATTATTCCCTCCTCAATGGACAAAGTAATCCATTTAGCATGTAATAAGGTAATGTCTCTACCCTTCAATAACTTTCCACTCTAAGATCGTTATCAAGGCTTACAAGCTCCTACATGAATTAGCCCCTGGATACCTCTTCATCTTTGTATGCCCAGTGGCTCCAGGCATGCTGGTATTCTTGCCATTCTTTGAAAGGCTAAAGATTTCTCTTGTGGGGCTTTTGCCCTTGCTTTTGCTTCTTACTAGAATGCTTATCCCGCAGATAGCTATCTGTCTCACTCTCACTGCCTTCTGGCCTCTGTACAAATGTCACCTCTTCAGACAGGGCTTCCCTGGTCAACTATCTAAACAGTATACCCCTATTTCTCTTTCTTGTTGCCTTATTATATATCCCACCTATCAAGTAAACTCCAGGAGGACAGGAACTTTGCTTTGTTCTCTGCTATATCTTTAGTGCTTATACCAGTACTTGGCACATACTAAGAACTCCATAAATAATTGTGGAATGAATGGACTAGTTTAAATCAAAGGAGAATTAGTCATAAGGAGCTGAGTAATGGAGCTCACAGAGCCTAAAGAAAGGAATACAGTTGAGCTTCAGAATCAAACTGTATCTAAGAAACTATCTCCCTGTCTGATAACTGTGTGTCTCTCTGTGCATCTGCTTCCTTCAATTTCTTTTGAAGTTCTTTTACTCAGCTGGTGGCAGGGCCTGTGCCACCTGTGTTTTACATGTTACAGCTTCAGTTACTGGTGAGTCTCACGATCCCAAGCCAGGATTCTCAGGAAGAGATCATTGACTCAGCTGGTAAAGTACTTACCCTGGACCAATCCATTGGCCAATGTTGGGGTTACATTTTAACATGACTGCTCTCAAAGCAAAATGTGTCCATGAAATAGAGGAAAAATTTGGATTGACAAAAATGAAATCCATTAAAAGATATAGTAATAAAAGTACAGTATCATTCAACAATATAGTTTGAAAATCAATGAGGCAAAAATTATTAGAAACTGTTAGAAAGACAAAGAGATTTTCAAAAACTATAATCATGGTGGAAAACTTTAAAACACAACTCTCTCAGAAGCTGGCAGATAAAATAGACCAAAAGTAGGTAAATGCTTGGAAGATTAGAATAAAACAATCCACAAGCGTGAGTATACAGAATGCCCAAGCAGTCAGGCACCTAGGATGAATTTATGCAGGTAGGATAAGCTTTAACTGATGTGTTCAATATGTTCAATATGTTTTACTTCAGCCTCCAGATATCTTTCTAGGTGAAACTTTAAAGCAATGTAACAAAATTTTAACTTGACCAAGAAAAAAAATAATAATTTTTCCTATGTTTCTACACTTTTTTAAATTATTGACTGATAGCTGATTTTTTGAAAAAAAAAACCCAATTCAAATAAACAAAACTTTGCCTATCCAATATGGAAAAGAGAGAGAAGATTTAGATAAGCAGTATTAAAAATGTGAAAGGGCACATAGTTAGAGAGGTGAAATAAACTTTAAAAAAATAAGAAGAGAATATTATGTAAACTTTGAAAAGGAGCCTTCGGAAAAATAAATGAAATACGTACTTTTCTAGGAAAGTAAAAATGAGTTAAAATTCAAGGAGAGGTAAAAAAACTTACATAGTTCTATAATTGTAGAAAAAGTGGAAAATGAGCAAATACCTTTCTCCACTAAAGACACTCTCCCTCTGCGTAATTTTACAAGTGAGTTTTTCATATCTCCAAGGAAGAGGTATCATATTTAACTGATAGAACATAGAAAAAGGTGAAAATTTTTAATATTGTTCTACAGGGTAGAATATTCCTCATAAGAAAACTAGACAAAGGTTGTACACCCAGGCACACAGACACACACACACACACCCCTATTAACCAATCTCTGATATGAAAGTATGTGCAAAGACATTAAATAAATAATTAGATGAATGATGCTCTACATTAAGGATATATACCAAGACCAAGAAGGCATTACTTAAAATGCAAATATGTTTTAATATTTAGGAAGTATACAAAATATGGTATACTATATTAAAGGAAGAAAATGATAAATTATCTAAACAGAGAAAGAAAAGGCATTTGGATGAAATTCAAGATCCACCTTGATTTAACAACAAAAACACACCTTTTTTTAAAAGAAGTAATAAAAGAAGATTTCCATAATCTGACAAAGGACATTTATCAGAAATCACTATGAAACATTATATTTAATGGCTAACTAATAAAGAGATTTTACTTAAAAGAAGAGACAGGGAAAGGAAGATATGACGGTTATTTTTCAATATTATTTTTAAGATCCTAGCTAATGCAATAACATAAAAAAGGACTAAGAAGTATCAATATGAGGAAGGAAGAGGCAGCACTGTCATTATTTGCTAGAAATAATGCAAAACATGAAACCAATGAACCAATGGCATAAGCAAGATTCTGTAAGATGATAAAAGATCCTCTTATAAAAGTAAATAATCTATGTACAAGCAATAATCAAATAGAAAATGTAATGGGAAAGGACTGCAGACACAGTACAATAAAAGTATGAAAATATATAGGAATAAACTTAGCAAGAAATCTTTAGGATCCACATAAAGCAAACAACAAAGCTTTATCGAAGGTTATAAAAAAAGACCAGGGTTTCCCTAGTGGCGCAATGGTTGAGAGTCCGCCTGCCGATGCAGGGGACACGGGTTCGTGCCCCGGTCCGGGAAGATCCCACATGCCGCAGAGCGGCTGGGCCTGTGAGCCATGGCCGCTGAGCCTGCGCGTCCGGAGCCTGTGCTCCGCAATGGGAGAGGCCACAACAGTGAGAGGCCCGCGTACCGCAAAAAAAAAAAGACCAGAATAAATGTAAGATGTGATATTTCTCCTAGATGTGAAAACTCAGTATTGTTAAGGTGTCAGCTCTCCTCAACCTAATCTGTAAATAAAACGTGATCTGAATTAAAATCCTATCTGGATTTTTAAAATGCCATTTGCAATACACCATCTGTATAGTAGCAAATGTAATAGATAAATCCCCAAACCTTAGTGGCTTAATAGAATAGAGGATTTATTTCTCACTCCCACTTAATGCAGGAATTCCTGGTTAGGCTGACTGGAAGTCAGGAGTCTTTTATTCTGTGGCTCTGGCCTCCTGTTAGGTCCTTGGAGTACCTGTATGGGGACAATGACAATGCAGAGGCATACCTGCCTCTCTATCACTTTGACCTGAAAAGGACACAGAATGTATTTGCTCACATTCCACTGGCAAGAACTAGTCATATGACCCTCGTTAGGTGGAAGGGGAACTGAGACACGTGGTCCCCAATGAGGTAGCTTCTTTCTGGCAACAGTGCTTTGACCTGAAAGCGTTGACCCTTGCTTTGGCCATTATGAAAGAGGAGCGTGAGTTTTTGGTGGTCAGCTGGCTATCTCTGTCATAATCTACAACACTAAGAGTATGGAATAAGTTTTTATTTATTTATTTATTTTATTTTTATATTTATTTTGGCCTCACCGTGTGCTTGTGGGATCTTAGTTCACTGACCAAGGGATTTAACCCTGGGCCCAAGGCAGTGAAAGCCCTGAGTCCTAACCACTGGACCACCAGGGAATTCCCAGCAATAAGTTTTTAAAATGAATATAAAGTTAACAGATACTAAAATATACTACAACATTACAGTAGTTAAAGTAATGTGGTACTGTCAGGGAAAGACAAGTGTATCAACAGAAAAAAAGTAGTGAGTAGAAACTGAACTATGCATACGTGGAAATTAAGTGTATAATGAGAGTGTCCCTTCAAATAATCTGGGAATGGATACACTGCTTAGTTGTAGATGGAACAACTGGGTGCCCATTTGGACAAAAATAAAGTTAGATTTCTCCTTATATCATACCCAAAACTCTGGGTTATTAAAAGCACAAACATGAAACACAAAATAGTAACAAAATAGTAACAGTACCATAAATAAATATAGGAGAATTTTTTTCATAATCAATTTTCAGCCCACCCAACACACACACACACACACACACACAAACACACAAACACACACACACACATGCCCCATACAGGGAAAAGGTTACCTTCATATTTTATGGTGGAATATAAGTTGACACATTTTAGAAGAGAAATTCAAAAGCATCTGAAATATACTTTACAATATGTATCGCTTTTGATCCATCTATTTCTTTTCTAAGCATTTACTCTTCAGAAATATTCAAGTATAGGCATAAGGATATTATTTGCAGCATTCTTTGTGAATTCTTTGTGAATACATTGGGGGCAATGTATGAATAATAGCAGGAGAATGTATTACATGAATTATGATAAATCTATACCATGGTACTATTTGGCCTTTGAAAAAAAGTGAGGTGGAGGAAGGAGGTCCACAATATAATCTTGGGTAAAGATAACGCAAGTTGCATAATAAAAGTTAACATTTGTTGAATTATTATGTTTTAAGTGATTGAGTATTAATTTTCACAACAATGCTATGAGGTATTTACTAATATTATTCTTATTTTAAAGATTAGAAAATTTTGGAATTGAGATGCATGGTAACTTGCAAATGTAGCTTAGTATGTGGTAGAGCTGGGATTTGAATCGAGGTGGTATTATTTAAAGCCCATGTTCTCAAGCAGTATGCTGTACTGGCTCTGTGTATAGCACAATACCATTTTTAAAAAAGTATTTGTGTGTATTTATATTCTTATTTTAAGAAGTGTGAAAAGATACCCAACAATGTAATATTGGTTACCCCATCTAGTGGTGGTAGTTGTGGAGAGTCACTATTTGTTTCTGTATGGTTTGATCTTTTTTAAAAAAATGTATTCAAGGGCTTCCCCGGTAGCGCAGTGGTTAAGAATCCGCCTGCCAATGCAAGGGACACAGGTTCGAGCCCTGGCCTGGGAAGATCCCACATGCCGCAGAGCAACTAAGCCCGTGCGCCACAACTACTGAGCCTGAGCTCTAGAGCCCACAAGCCACAACTACTGAGCCCGCGTGCCACAACTACTGAAGCCTGCATGCCTAGAGCCCATGCTCCACAACAAGAGAAGCCACGACAATGAGAAGCCTGCGCACCGTAACGAAGAGTAACCCCCGCTCACCGCAACTAAAGAAAGCCCGCGCGCAGCAACGAAGACCCAACACAGCCAAAAATGAATAAATTAAGTAATTTAAAAAAATGTATTCCTTGTAACATAATAAAAATCTTAAAGATTAAGTTTGATGGTATATGTTGAAGTGATCCAATGCTACAATGTAATCATTAAAATTTAGTAGCCAGCCAAGCATCTCGTTTATGGCAAATACTTGATTAAAAACTTGAATGAATGAATGAATCACCAGCCTCTTCTGTTTGTCTCTAAACTCTTTAGGCCTTTGGACTGCATTTTATATCTTATCAGTCTCTACTCCGTTACTGTGGTCTCCTTCAATAAATATTTGTTAAACTTATGTATATATACCCATTAAATTTAAATGTTCTTATTTCTTGCCATAGCTTCCCCCTCCCCTTTTAAAATCAGTCTTAAACTTTCGCCTAAAATTTTGTTCATATTATTGATTTAGAAAAATGAAAGTCTCTTGTAATGTGTCTCCTCCATAGTAATCAGTGCAAAGTCTCTTGTAATGTGTCTCCTCTATAGTAATCAGTAATCAGTGCATGTTGTGAATAAATATTTAGTGGCATCTTATGATTTTTGTTCCTAATGAAGTGAAGCTAATAATGCAAAACTAATCTAAAAATCATCTTTACGCTCCAAGTTGTAAAATGATATTGTTAAATTTTAGAGCTTATAAGCTTTCCCATGTTTGGGGAAATCGATCAATTTGAACTGTTTGAAATCTAATGGGTACTTCTTTTGTTTCAGAGAATATTGTATTTGAAAGACAAGGCCTTTTCTTCCAATTAGAAGCACATCTTTTGCATTTGAGAGAAATCTAGAGCCTCTGGAACGTACTGTGACAATCCAGTGCACTTAGCAACTGAAAGAGCGTGGGCTGACAGTGTGTGGAGCCTAGTGACATTAGGAAATCAATTTGCAAAGAGGTGATTTCAATTTGCAGGCTTTCTCAAGGTGTTGTGAAGAGGTGTTGAAGCCCGGAAGGGATTAGAAAATGACATGCATTTCACTGCTTGTATAATATTCTGTGGCTCAAATTTCCTCTACATGTCTTCTGTCCCATTTTCTCTTATTCCAAGAGAATAACATCATGCCTTAGGACGTGTGTACAAGAGAAAAACCCTCTGTCTATACTGTTTGTCTCTGATAATCATACACCTCTTGAAAGCCTTCTTTCAGGACTATTCTCTATAAAGGGATAGACATCATAAGGTGCTCAGAAATTTGGGAAGCAAGGATACTTTCTCTTCTGAGGTTAAGGTAGTAAAAATGCACTTGTGTTGTAAGGTATCTCCTAACAGGATGGAAGAAAAAGGCCTGGTAATTTATTGAAGACATAATGAAGACTGTAGGAACATTTGGGGCAAATGAGGTAAAAAATATTTCTGAAGAAGGAAAGAAAACCCAGATTTAACGTATCCAAAAATGAATCAACCACCTACCTCCCTGTCTAATCAACGATTCTGGGCTCAGAGCATCAGAAAATAAATCTGATTACTTTCCCTTCTCTACCCAAAAGGTGAATTTATTATAAGGATATCCAGAAACAATGCCATGAAGGCAGCTGGACCTCTGGGAGGGAATACAATCAGGACCAGAAAACTCTCATTAACATAGGCGATACTCTCTCTCCAGCTTCTGCCTCTGCTTTTCTAAGACATCTTGCTTCTCTGTCTCGAGACCAACTTTCTCTGCTTCTCCAAGCTCTTGGCAGACTTGACCACCTTTATAAGCAGCTCTACCACACCCAGCAGAATCTCAGTTTCAGATTCCAGGAGAAAGAATCTGATTGGTCTAGCTAGGTCAAGTGTTCATCCTTGGTTCAATCTTCTGTGACTGGTGGTGAGATCACATAGTACAAACAAGACTGCTGGGCATCAGGAGGATGGTTTTTGGAGTAAAGTAGGTTCATGTGCATTGGTTAACCACTGTTGTATTGCAGGCTCCTCCAGTCATCTCTTACAGCCCTTATCTTGAATATTAACATCATTAGGATTCTTTCTGTTGCTCAGGCTTGAAAACTTGGATTCATTTTACATCTTCTTTTACCTTCCATACTTGTCACCTATTTTTTGTTCATTCATTCATTCATTCATTCACACAAACAAATGTTCGTGGAGTGAATACTTAGCGCCAGGCACTGTTTTAAGCACTTGGGGATACAACAATTAATACACCAAAAAAAAAAAAAAAATCCCTCGCCTCACTATCAAGTTCTATCAATTCTTCACTATTTCTGGCTTTGCTTTTCAGTTCATTCAACTCCAGCCCTATTCAGGACCATTGTGATTGATCCTTATGGTTTAATAGAATCATAGTTAAGGAGCTAGAGATTGATATATAATTGATTAACTATGGAAGGAGAACCAGTGGATCAAAGGGCCTGAAAATTTGGGGAAAACATTCTTAACAATTCACATAATTTCTGTTTATTCTTGAAATATAGACATATGAAAGGGGGAATTCTAGGTAACATGATGAAGGATTCACCACTGAGCCCTTGGAGTAAGAATACATTATTTCAGTGGGTTTATGTTGTTATTTGGGGCACAGAGTTTTAGGAACTGCCCTAGTGACGTATATGTCCTTGACTGGTTGAGAGTTGAGATGAAGATATGTATGTATATAGGTAAGTACTCTGAGGCAGAAAATGAAACTTGTGCTTGTTTTAATCTGTTTCCTGCTGAACAATCACTTTAGAGAATTGAAGTATCATTATCTGCTTCTCACCCACAGATACTTCTCATCTGTTTTTCCTCAACTTTATATGTACCTGTATACTGTATTTCATATGTCATTTTTTGTAGTTCATTGCTTCACAAATTGAGTTTCTCCTGCCACTGTGGGTATGTTACTGTATACTAGAGATGATCAAAGTTACAAGGTAAATATGGAGTAACAGCTAAGACAGAGTTGGCAAACCATGGCCTGCAGACCAAATCTGGCCTGCTGCCTATTTTTGTAAATAAAGTTTTATTAGAACACAGACATGCTCATTTTTTCACTGTTGTCTATCGATGCCCTGGGGCTACAGTGGCAGAACTGAGTAGTGGCAGCAGAGATCCATGGCCTGAAATGCCTAAAATATTTACGATCTGGCTTTAACAGAAAAAGTTTGCCAGTCATGTTTATGAAATTAAATTACTTGAAGATTTTTTGGAAACTGAGTTTTGAAGTTGGGGTTTAAAAATTTTTCCACACTTAACCCCAAGCAAAACCAGCAGAATCTCACTTTCTTTGGTCTATGTGTGTGTGCGTGTGTGTGTAAAACCAGAGAGTTGAAAAAGTTCATTTGTGTGACAGAGAATCTGATGATTTTAGCTTTGCACTCATGATACTCTTAAGAGGGTTTGTTATTGAGATGAGAATTAAAAATGTACTTCAGTGGATAAACAGAAATGAAAAATTTCTCTGTAAGTTTGCCAAGTCCCCCAAACAAATCTTTTGGAAAAAAAAAATGAGCTTGTCACTTTATCAGCTGCTCTTTAATATTATTATTTTAAAAAATCAGTGACATATTCTAGGCACTTTACTAGTTTTAATTCATTTAACTCTTACAACAACCCTACAAAGGAGTTACTATTCTTGTAATCTTCATTTTACAGACGAGGAAACTGATGCCCAGGGAAGTTAAATGAGTTTTCTAAGGTAACACAACTAACAGGTGGTTGAGCCATGTCCCTAACCACTCTCCTCTACTCCCTGTGACCATTCCCACAATGACCTTGACAGTGAGTTTGATGACAGCACTCTGACAACCACAGTGAAGGAATCAACAATAAGCAGCAGCTGGCAACTAAACAGTGTGAGATATGCACACGTGTTTACTTATTATATGAGTTCAATCATTAAATCTTGGTGTTTTTGTTAAAAAAACAGACACCTGAGTAATAACTGCTTGAAACTACTCTTTCAGCAACACTTAAAATAGTCATGTAAATTTGGAGGAAAAACCCCACTTTTTTTCTCTACTGAAAGGAGAGCAATGATCATGAAAATTAAGTAGATAGAAATTGCTTGCATCTGCCTTCAAGGTCATCTCATAAAGTGCAGTGAAGGTCAAAGCTCACATAATAGAAGAAAATTGGTAAAGCCTCTGCATAGCAAAACTGAAAAGTAACCTTTTCTGATGATGCCATCAAGCAAGCAGGAATTGCAGCAAGTGATTAGCTGGGATAAGAAGGTGAGGGAGAATAGCCTGGGATAGGCTGAGCTCTTGAGTAGAGCTGGAGCTGGGAAGGGGTGTGTGTGTGTGTGTGTGTGTGTGTGTGTGTGTGTGTGTGTGTGGTGGAGTCAGAGGTGGTGATGGTGGGGATATGGGTAGGGTGTCATGAGAGATGAGATAGTGGTCTTTGAACTTTCTTGTTTACTCCCTAAAAGAATTTCCAAAAATTCTCTATTTTCTTACATATTTTAAAATATATTTATAGCATGGTGTGAATATTGTATTAGCAATATATCTTATAACAGGTAGGGAGGCAGTATTGGCACCTTGCTTAAAGGAATTCCTTAATCGTTCCATCAATGCCTGATACTAAGACTCTAGATACCTTTGCTTAGTCAAGAAGAATAGAACAATATAGGGGAAGAGGGCAGAGAACTTAGACTGCAGGTGCCTTTGAAGCACATAAATATTGCAAAATATGAAAGTGGAGGATATGAAAACTGACTCACTTAAAAGAGACATGCCCAGACCCTTGGAAAGTTTTGGTGTATTTCAGGGGCTAGGCGCACCCTAGGGTGAAACTAGGGGTCAGGCTCATCAGGAAAGGTTTTATATATGGAACTATGGAATTAAGGCAATGGTGACCCGTGGAACAATATCAAACTATTTGAGTTAGCATGACTGGATTGCAGCTTAAAAGATCATTCTGGCCACTTTGAAAACAGGGTTGGAGAAACGTCAGAATAGAGGCAGAAAGACTAGTGTGGAGGCATTTGCAGAAACCTCACTGAAACAGGAAGAAGGCCTGAACTAAGGCTGGGACAATGGAGATGAAGAGAAAAAGGCAGCCCACAGGAGTGCTGTCCAGTATAAATATAATGCAAGACACAAATGAGGGACATATATGTCATTTTAAATTGTCTAGCAGCATATTAAAGAGATAGAAACAAGTGGAATTAATTTTAATAATATATTTTAGTTAACTCAGTATAGCCAAAATATTGTCATTTCAAAATGTCATCAATATAAAGATGATGTTTTATATATATACTTTTTTTTACAGAGTCTTGGAAATCTGTTTTGTTATTTTACATGTATAGTACATTTCAGTTCCGACTAGTTGCAGTTCAAGTGTTTGATATCCACATGTAGTTAGTGGCTACCATATTGGACAGCATAGGCCTACAAATTGGGACTGGTTGGGATAGAACTCAAAGATACCATTGTTTCTTGTTTGGGTAACTGCAGTGGTGGTATCCAATCGAACGACCAAGAGCATAAGTTGAGGGGACTTTAGCCAATTCATAATTTCAATCAACTCCATCAAGCCAACTTAAATGACCATGCAATTTAAGTAAAAACTGTGTGCTTCCTTAGAAGATGCAGCTTTAAAACTAGTCTTCTAGCTCTTCCTGCTAACCTCATTGCTACACCAACCCTCTTCTAGTATGAAAATTCTGGAGCCTCCACTAGTGAGTGAGAGAAAGTGGGAGAGGAGTAGATTGGGAGAAAGACGTGTGTTTTGCTTGGATATGTTAAAGTTGAGGTACTCTGGTAGCTTGTATTATTCAAAATATTACCTGCTCCTCCCTGTGGCGGGGGGGATTGTAATTCCTGGCCCCTCTGAGAATGGCCTTGACAATTTGAGTTACTTTTGAAAATGAAATGTAAGCGAAAGGGATTGGTGCCAATTTGGAGCAGAAGTTTAAGAGCCACTGAATTGTTCCTCCATCATTTTTCCTCTTCCGCTCTGAGATTTGCGATGCTCCAGATATGGCTTGCTCTTTCAGGCTTAGTCCCAAAATGAGGGTGTGTGGAGCAGAGACTCAGCTGAACTGTATTATTTACAAATGTGAGCAAAGGATAAAATTTTGTCTTTGTAAGCCATGGAGATATGGGATTATTTGCTACTCTAGCATAATTTAGTCTAAGGAGACTGACATAGTGTTTCGTACTGGAATTAGGGTGCTGCTTCAACAAAAACTTAAAATGTGTAGCACTGACTACACAGTCAGAGAGTGGGCAGCAAGGAAACTGTTATTGGAGCCCAGGAAGATGACTTCTCATGTTATTTAGTGATGAAACATTTGGTGAAACTGTCATCTGCAACAACTTGGTAGCATAAAATATAATGAATAAACTTGGGGCTTTAGGTGAAGGGAAACAAAAAGCATGTGTTGGTTGCTGTTGGTTGTAGTTGCCAAGGTACCACAAGAAAGATGTGAGATCAGAAAAGAATCAGCTGGTTTTCAAGCAAGGAAGAGTGAAACAGTACAAAAACCTTGGGACTTTGCAGGGTTGAGTTTTTATCCTAGTCTGGTGACAGGTAAAACCAAAGGCATTTAATCAACCTCCTGACAAGAACCAAATTAAAAGTATGGCCATCGTGCTCTTTGTATTTCTTACTGTGCATTCTGGAAAAAGGTTTGGAAACTGTTAGATCAAGGTTTTATGACCAATCCAGAAAGTCAGATAAATTTCTTTTCTTTCACCAGCATATTATATGACAGATAAGATCCCAGGAAAGGCCTCCTTTCGGTGCTCTTCCAATCTCCACCCTGCTTAAGCTTCTTCTTAGGAGACCCAGACATCTGGATTGCTATGTCAATATATTCCTCTTTACTTCTTGCCTGTAGTAAACTAGGAGTCACAGTGCTTGAATTCATGGTAAATAAAGAAGAAACTTGGTGGTGGGGGGAATGACAAGGAGAGGTAGGACATTTGGGGGGGATCCATGAGACCCTAAGTGTTGGAGTTCAGTCTTAAACATCCATGAATGAATCAAAAACTTTTTTGAGATTCAGGAAACAAAGCTAATAGTATGTAGTCCAAGAATGTGCTTCTAAGTACCTCCCCCCAAATGATGCAGTTGGTGGAAATTCTGCCTAGTTAAGGAATACAGAAGTTTTAGTTTGTATGTATCATTGTTATGTGCATGTATCTTCATGCTTTCTGTAAAAAAAAAGTATGATTTTTTTATAATGAAAGAAATACATGTTCACCGTAGAAAAACTCTAATATACAAAAAAGAACACAGAGCAAAGATCCTTATAACCTCAACAATAGCAAACTATTAAGTTTTACTTTGCCCACCCAGGGACACCAAAAATAAAAAGTTTTATTTTTACATTTACCGTTACATTTTAAGATTAACTTTCATTACATAAGTACTATAGGACAGTCTTTTCTGTGTTAAAACAAAGTAAAAAAAAAATACAGACAAGTCTAAAACCTCATTTGATCCCCATTTCCAATTAGTTTCCTCCCAGATGTAACCAGTGTCAACAATTTATTGAGGATTCTTTCAGAACTTCTCAACACACTTATCCCCTCTCTCATTCTTTGGTCTTTCTCTCCTCCCTCTTATAATATACACAAACACACATATAAATACAAATATTATAGTATCATTTTGTGGTACTTTTTTCATATAGATAAACATTAACATATTGTTCACATCATTCTACAATTTCTTTTTTTATTAAAAAAAAGTCAAAAATATTTTCAGGTCAAAACAGAAAGATCTACTACAAATGGTCCCTGACTTACGATTTTTTGACTTTATGATGGTACAAAAGTGATACGCATTCAGTAGAAACTGTTCTTTGAATGCTGAGTTTTGATCTTTCCCAGGCTAGTGATAAGAGCAGTCTGATAGTCTCTCGTGGGCAGTGGCAGCAAACCGCAGCTCCCAGTCAGCCACACCATCAGGAGGGTAAAAAAGACCGATATACTTACAACCATTCTGTACACATACTACCATTCTATTTTCATTTTCAGTGCAGTATTCAATAAATTACATGAGATATTCAACACTTTATTAAAAACTAGGCTTCATGTTAGGTGATTCTGCCCAACTGTAGGCTAATGTAAGTGTTCTGAGCATGGTCAAGCGCCCCACTGGAGAGGTGCATCTGGGGTAATTGAAGAGCCCAAGTTGTGATGCAGTGCTGGACACCATGTGCCCTCCTGTGAAACTGCTCTGTCTCTGGACCCTTGCACTCTGGGTCTCTGATGGGAGTGCCAGCCCTGATGATGTCCGAATTGCCCTTGTGGTTATTCTTCCATTGTTCTGAACAACACCTCCTAGCTTCTGTAGAGACAGCTGATCCATAATAATCTTCTTATCAAATGATCTCTTGGCCACATCCTTATTGTTCTCTTCCAATTACCGTTCCTCGTTTTTTACAGTGTGAACAGGCTGAGAAATCTCTAAGCTTCCTTTTTGCTCAGTCATTTCCCTCTTTTCATGTTGTACTATAAGCAGTCAGGAGGAGCCACGCTGCACCTTCAGCACTCTGATTAGAGATTGCTTCAGCTAAATACTCATTTCATCATCCCCCAATTTTATCTTCCACAAAACACTGGAATACAAACACAATTCAGCCAAGTTCTTTGCCACTTTCATAACAACAAGAATGGCCTTTCTTCCGTTGTCCAATAACATGTTCCTCATTTCCATCTGAGTGAGATCTCATCAAAATGGCCTTTCCCATCCATATTTCTACCAAAATCCTGCTCAGGATTACTTAGTTATTCTCTAAGCAGATTGAGGCTTTCTCTACAGACTCTCCTCTTTTCTTTCTGAGTCCTCTCTAAAATTTCTCTTAACAGTCCATCCATGGTAATGGAGGCTTTTTCTAGCATGCACATTGAAACACTTCCAGCTTCTATTCATTACCCAGTTCCAAAGCTGCTTCCACATTTTAAGGTATTTATACAGCGGTAACATGTCTCAGTACCAGTATCTATATTAGAGTTCTCCAGAGAAACAGAACTAATGGGAGATATATATATATATATATATATATATATATATATATATATATATATATATATAAAAAAACAAGGAATTGACTCTTGTGATTTTGGAGGCTGAGAAGTCCCATGATCTGCTGTCTGAAAACTGGAGAACCAGGAAAGCCAGCGGTAATTCAGTCCATGTCCAAAGGCCCAAGAACCAGGAGTGGTGATGTCCAAGGCAGGGGAAAAGAGATTTCCCAGCTCAAGCAGAGAGAAAGAATTTGCCCTTCCTATGCCTTTGTGTTCTATTTGGACCTTCAGTGCACCGGTTGATGCCCACCTACACGGGTGAGAGCGATCTTCTTTACTCAGTCTACTGATTCTAACATTAATATTTTCTGGAAACATGCTCATAGACACACCCAGAAATAGTGTTTTACTAGCCAGTTGGGCTTCCCTTAGCCGAGTCAAGTGGACACATGAAATGAACATCACAGTCCCTGTCTCACTTCCTTTTCCCCTCCTTGCTTCACGGGAATCACTACCAAACAAAGCACAGGCACTTAAGTTTTGCCTCAAACTCTGTTGGGTAAAGAACCCAGGTTAACACAGTAGGAGTGAGCTATAAAAAGTGGAGCCCCAGGATGGGATTTTAGAGTTGACTCACCTACTGTCTGAAAGCAACAGGGAACCAATTGTGGTGGTAAGTTGGGTGGGCATGCAGTGATTTCACCCATGGTTTAATTGTGATGAGGTGCAGGTAGACAGCAAGGTAGGGGGAGATCAAATAGCTATTGTGCTGAGTCAGTATGGGGCATTATTAATTAAAGGGATTGTGGTGTGGCTTCTTTTGAGGCATTGGAAGTCCTGCAAACATTCTCTAAAAGTCAGATTGCTTTTATTGCAGCTCAGGGTAATGGCTGGGTAGACTTTGCTGAAAATCGGGCCTACAATCTGAATATGTAGCAGAGGTTCCAAGAAAAGAATGGGACTCAGAGATCTGAAATGAAGATATTTAGGTAGACAAGCCTAGGAATTTTGAGCTCCTAAATTCCTCTCAACCCTCCAGGGTAGCAGAAACAGCCTCTAACCACCTGCCAGAGAAAAACAGTCTTTTTTTGCCTGGAGGAACATACAATGACCTAATCTGAAGAAGGTGCCTTTCAAGATGATTCTTGTTTTCCTCCAGATATGCCCCCAACACCCTTCATTACCTCCTGGCTAAAAATCAAACACATTTCAGCACAGCCTGAACAGGAAAGTACAAGCTCTGTTCTGGGAAGAAACAGCCCACATGCCAAAGGAACTGCAGGATCTGGCTAACAGGTATTAGCTGAAGCTGGGGGGGAACATGTGTAGGAGTGTATCTTGGGTATGTTAGACCAGGAGAGGACAGAATACAGGCTGGATAGGGTAGAATTCATTAATATGGGGGTACTCAGTCATGATTCAGGATTCCTAATAACATAACAAGGTGGCTTCTGGAAGTGCAGATCTGATAATGTTCTGCATCAAATGAAGTGAAGATGCAGAACTTCCTTGATATGACTTTGAAGAAAGGGCCAGAAAGCCCAGAGAGATAGGAATGTTAGAATGGATTTATTATGTATATCCTAAGAACCCACTGCTTGGCTATGTTCTCTGAGATGGCCAGAGGATATTACCTCCACTGAGGATGTAAGTAATGCAGCAATGAGGTGAGCACCAGCATTGTTGGAGAAGCTTGGAAGTTTTCTGTCTTCTGTGGGCCAGGGTTGATGGTGGGGGATTCTGCCATGAAATTTAGCTTCATAATATTCGTGGGGATGATGTAATTCCAGAATGGCAAAGGCCAGGTGGTAGCAGTTAACAAAGGCCAGCATGAGATGTAATTATGGACAGCCAGGCTAGAGTGACAACCAAGGTACCTTTACCTATAGGGATATGTGGTGTTAGCTAATGAATCATGGTGTTACAGGGTCAAGTTAGATGGATGAGCAGGCAACAAAGGTGCTGCTTGACATGTATAATCAGAAAACTCAAGAAATGGTAAGCAAAAGTCTGATATTAGTTGCTGCAATGGAAAATTGTGGTTCCTCATCTAGTTTCCAGACCTCAAGCAGTTCACAAACACAGAACCTTTGATTGAAGGGGAGATGCAGTATTTAGCAGAACCCTAACACAGGGTCCCTAACCTGTGGCATTAAAGCTGTTGTGGGAGGAAGAGCCAAGTGGAAGTATCTGAAACTGTCCATGCACAAAGTATTAAATTAGAAGCAATACTGCACTCCAGAGGAACTGCAGACACTTGTTCAAGCATCAGAGACTTAAAAGGTGCAGGGATATTACCATCCAGGATTGTGTAACACTGGTGAGGATGTTAGGTTTTGGAAATTTATATTCCCATCTGTCCTGGATAATGCTGCTGATGTCTTTGTTGTATATCCTTACTATACTGACTTCCACTGGTAGCCTGTAATAACTAAACCTGTTTAATTTACCCAAACAGTCTCTTTATCTGGTCTTTCTATTAGTCTGAATCTGCTATTCATATATTTTTTAAATTAATTTTTATTGGAGAATAGTTGCTTTACAATGTTGTGTTAGTTTCTACTGTGCAGCAAAATGAATCAGCTATACATATACATATATCCCCTCTTTTTTGGATTTCCTTCCCATTTAGGTCACCACAGTGCATTAAGTAGAGTTCCCTGTGCTATACAGTATGTTATCATTAGTTATCTATTTTATACATAGTATCAATAGTATATATATATCAATCCCAATCTCCCAATTCATTCCACCCCCCGCTTCCCCTTTGGTATCCATACCTTTGTTCTCTACATCTGTGTCTCTACATCTGTGTCTCTGCTTTGTAAATAAGATCGTGTATACAAATTTTTTCAGATTCTATACATATGTGTTAATATATGATATTTGTTTTTCTCTTTCTGACCTACTTCACTCTGTATGACAGTCTCTAGAACTACCATGTAGTTCTAGAGACTGTCAATCCCACTACTGGCCATATACCCAGAGAAACCATAATTCAAAAAGAAACATGCACCCCAATGTTCATAGTAGCACAGTTTATAATAGCCAGGACATGGAAACAACCTAAATGTCCATCAACAGAGGAATGGATAAAGAAGCTGTGGCACATATATACAATGGAATATTACTCAGCCATAAAAGGAACAAAATTGGGTCATTTGTAGAGATGTGGGATATCCTTCTAAATGTTCATCTTACTTTTTTTCCATTCACTCATTTATATACTCTGCCAGTGGCCAGTCTTCAGTGCTAGGTTATCACAGTAAATAGGCAAATCCCTATTGCAAGGATTTTTCTATTAATGAAGGACAGTTATGGTTCAGGGCTAAAACATCACCTCCTCTAGAATCCTCTGTTCTCTCTCAAATCCCAAGCTTCTTCTTGGGGTTCTTACAGCATTTAAAAGATCTTTATCACAGCATATTTCACAGCATGCCTTCTTCGGGGTTAGCTGCGTATGTGCCATCTGCTTCTTGCAGGGAATGTGCGGTTCATCTATGCATTTGTGACACACTGAAGAAATGGCTGTATTTCACTGAACAAAAGCATGAAGTTAAAAAAGTCTAAATATTAGGTAGTGAGGTAGGAAAGGGAGATCTTTGTGCTTTTTTTTTTTTAATGCCATATGTACATTTTTTTTTTAATGCCAATGTACATTTTTGGGACAGTCCAAATGATTAACAACTAAATTAGGAATAGAAAGAGTATTAACCTTATTTATTCTTTCTCTAACAGTAACTTTAAATGATAAAGACTCTTGAATGGGCAAAAAGGATCCTTGCAGCCTGCAAAGACACTAATTATAAGGAAACAGCAATTTACATTATTTATAAGGAAGCTATTTACATTATTTAGCCCTGTCAGACAGTTGCAGAGCTCTATTCTTTCACTACAGTAAAAAGAATAAAGCAAAGTGACAAGGAGATAGAGAAGGTATTCTAATAGCTGCATCTCATTACAAGAAAGATAACATCTCGAAAATGTTTTTTAAAATGATTTAAGTATAATTTAAACTGAAGAAAATGGAAATATCCATCTTACCACAATGATGATTCAGAGTATAGCACCCATTTAAATATGCAGACAAGCTTTCAAAAACTACTGAAAGTTATGCATTGTTAACTTTAGTGTGTGCAAGGAGGGAAATGACTAAGACGCAATGTTTCATAATTCAAGTATTTGAATTTAATTAGTCACATTTTCTTTTACTAGTGACTTTGAAATGTGTCTGCACTATGAAAGCTTGTTTCTGAGAGCAGCCAGATCAAGTGGGGAGAAATCCATTTTATCTGTTTTATTTTTATTTTCCTTCCTCCTCTCTGACCACTTTAATTTACATTTATCCTGCAGCTTCACTTTCATCAACATAAAAGATAGCACTCCGTGGCAAATTACACCAGCTTTTGATCTGAAGTGGACACATCTGTTATGTAAGAACAAGGAGAAGATGAGAAGAGCAAGAATTTACCAAGCTGATTTTTTTAAAAGGTTTATTAATACTTTTTGTAAATGCTCCAAGGATAAATTATTTCTTTAGGCCTAAATTCTTTAAAGTCTTAACATTTTTCCTGCTCACTTAAAGACAAGATAAAATCTTGATCAAAGAAGATTTCTACATCCTGATTGGAGAATTGAATTCCTTTCAGTCTGGTGTCAGAGCACCTCGCTGCTTGCCAGGAGGGTTCTTGGGCCATAATTACCTGCCTTGAAAAGCAAAATCATCATCATTTGCCTTCAAAGAATATTAGAGTATAGTACACATGACATATTAGGCCAGCCTCACAAATTAGCACAGGTCCACAGAGTCTGCAAGAAATTAGGTCAGACCTGAAAGAAATCAGGCTGTGGTCCAATAAGCTTCTTAATCTTAAATGGGAAATTGGGCTCACAGGGTGTTACGGTTACTGTCTTTATTTATTTTTAAGTTTGACAGAACCAGTAACAGTTTTCAGTGTTAAAGACCTATTTTCCTAAGCCATCAAATATTTCTGATCCTTCTCTTAGATAATTTTCGGCACTGCATAGTTTATAAAGAAAGCAAGTTCTGTACTGGTTGGAAACTCATACTTTAAATATATAAATAAACTTACTATTGCCCATAATGCAGGGAAAGAAGAACTTCCCTTGCCCCCAAATATTTCCCTGAGGCCATAGTTTCCCCTTCAGAAGCAAAGTCTCCTAAAATCCCTGTTTAAAATGCAAAAGTCTTTAGAGAGTTAACACTTCAAGCATTAGTACACATTAATGTCCAAAGGTTAAGGCTGAGTAAAATGCTCATGAATTTAGAATATAGTGATAATTAGGATAAAGCTGAAATACAAATGAATAAACATAGAGTAATTGTAACTACTAGACACCAAAATCATCGGCAGTTACAGACCTCAGGGTCCAAAAAGAGCGACCAGAATGGATCAGTTGCTGTCAAATATTACCCTAATTTCAATTCGACTGTTAAGCTTAGTCTTGGGGGATGGTCAACATAGCCTGTTCATTTTGAGCACAGGCTTGGGAGTCAGAAGGCTGAGACCTGGTCCCTGACCCTACGGTTTACTCTGACCTTGGTCAAATGACTAACCTCCCTAAACTCTGGTTTCTTAAACTGTGAAATGGAGATACTAATAATATCCTAAATTGTAAAGCTATAACGATGATTAAATGAAGTAAATGAGATTATGTTCCAAATGCTCAGAACAATACCTGGCACATATTAATGATCATCATTATTAAGTGGTCGAAATGGAAAAAGTATAGTTTGGATTTGTGATCCTAAGTTTCTGGCACTCCTATTCGCTCTCTGCCCAGAACCTTCTCTCCTTTCTCATCTCATACAGCGATGAGCCAGAGAGCAAAAGCACCTCAGGAGCAACATTGCTTTCTGGACCGGGTTTTTTCTTCCTTTGCCCTCCAGGGGCCGCTGTGTTTTCCCGAGAGCGCGTGGGATGCCTGGTTGCCACGAGACCGTCGCCAGGCAACCGCGTGTACACACACTCTTGGTCAGGCCCGGGTCTGGTCAACATGGCGGCGCAAGGCACCTGTTCGACCTCTCCATCCAACGTGTCTCCCACATCTGTGTCGCCGCCAGGACCGCCGCCGACCCCGCCCCCGACCTCGACTGCGATCTCAAAGTTCCCCGTGGAGTCAAAGGCGAGCTCTCTCAGCCCACAGCCTCGCTCGACCTGCCGCGAGGACTTGTTGCCCCTCGCAGTGTTTTATGGGCCGCTGGACGCTAAAAACCCACTCCTGGCCTCCTGTGAGAAGGAGATCCAGGAGTTGCTAGGCTTTATGAAGAGAAAGACGGCTTTAGCTACAACGGAGGAACAGGAGCATGAGTTCCACCGGCGTTGGTAAGCAGAGGCAGGGCTCTGGGGCGGGCGCTGTCTGGAGAAGGGCAACTCCCGGGGCCAAAGGAGGTGATGCTTTTGAGGATGCAGGTGGTGGTCCCGGAGCTGGGTCAGTGTGGCGGACTCAGAACTTGGCCAAAGGGCCCTGGAGATATAAACAAAGTTTAAGAAGTGGAGACTCATCGCTATTACAATCCTTAATTCCTGGTAAATGTATCTTGGCTTCCTGCTCGGGTCAGAATAAAAATCAACAAAGAAATGTTTCATAACTCGCCATTTCTGTTTCTGAGTGTCTTCTAATTGCTAATCCATGCCAATAAATTTTTGGCTCACTCACAGTTTTCACAACTTTCCATGTTGTGGGTACACTTTTGTATATGGAGGAAAAGGAATAACTTTGAGGTAGCTCAGGTTCATGAAAAAGTTAATTCTTGATGCCATGAAGTATGTCATTCTGTGAACATTTGTACTTTATTCCTTTTTATATTGTTACTAGGATCACAGTGACTTTCTTGATTTTGTGACTCATTTTGCACGTTTGCCTTTTTTTGGATTCTATCACCATGTTGTTATCTTGAACTGCAGACTACCTGTTTTTAAGGTTCTTTCCTGTTTGTGTTACCATCTTTCTTTCCCAGTCAAAACACACTGCAAACTGAACAGCCAGAAGTGTAGACAAGTGGCAAAGAATACCAGAATAGCCAATAGCTTCATCTTATATTTTTCATCCATGTATTTAATATGAAGAAATAGTTTTAACTTATGTTTATTATTCATTCATGCTTTTAACTACATATTTATTGAGCACCTCCTAAATATCAGGTTCTATTCCAGGAACTAGGAAAACATCAAGTTAAAAGATATACAAATTCATAGCCTCATGGAGCATGTATTTTTGTGACTACAGACAGCCACTAAACCAATATGTAAGGAAATTATTTTACAAGGAGATAAGTGCTAGGGAGAAAACTAGAGCAGGGAGGAAGATGAGGATATCAGATGGGTGTTATAATTTAAAGTGGGATGGCAGGGAGCATGGTCAAGGAAAGTCAGGAAAAGTGACCTTTGAGAAAGATGAGAAGATGTTATGGTAGTAAGTGATGAGGATTTCTGTAGAAAGAGTCGGCCACTCAGGGAGAATGGCAAGTGTAAAGGTCCTGGGGTGGGATTGTGACTGTGGGAAGGACAGGTTTCGGGCAGAAGTGAGGGAGATGAAGAGTTTAGTTTTTAGATATATTAAGATTGAGATGTAATTCACCATCCAGGCAGAGTTATTATGTAGGTAGTTGGACATTTGAGTCTGGAGGTCAGAGGAGAAGTACACTGGGATTCATCAGCATATTGATGATATTTAAGCTTTGACATTTGATGGAATAGCTAAGGGCGTGAGCGTAGATGGAGAAGAGGAGGGTCCATGGACTTAACCCTGGGGCCCTCCAACATTGACAAGTTGGGAAGATAAGAAGAAACTGGCAGAGACTAAGAAGGAGTAGCTAAAGAGGTAGAGGAAAACCAGTAAGTGTGTGGTGTACTGGAAGCCAAGTAGAGAAAGTGTTTTAAGAAGGAAGGAATGATCAATCAACTGTGGCAAATCATGCTGATGGGCCAAGTAAGATGAGAACCAAGAATTGACTAAGGAAAGCACATTATGTAGCTAAGCTACATATATTTATATTGAAAATGTTTCTGTTTTGGAGACTTAGATAGCAGTTTATCTTCCCTTCTCCACTACCAACAGTCCAGTTCAAACCGTCACCATCTCAAATTTTCCCTGCAGCTACTTGAGTCTCAAATCTATCCTTCACATAGCAGTCAGGGTAACCTTTATAAATAAATCACCCACTCCCCTATCTAAAGACTTTTGTTTCCCTTTGCTTTTAGAATAAAATTAAGACTACTTCTGGTGTCTTCCAGGGTCTGAGGCTCTGGCCTTGCCTGCCTCTCTCATTTCAGCTCATCCCTCACTTCTGTCTCAGGACTTTATAGGGAAACAGATCCTTCTGTTTCTCACCCCAGGGACTTTATATTTGATGCCTCCTTTGTCTGAAATGTTCTTTTCTTAACTTTTCAAATATCTGGCTCCTTCTCTTCTTTCAGGTCTTAGCTCAGTTGTTACCTCCTTAGAGTGGCCTTTCATATCAAATGCAGTTTCACCCATCAATTTATACTTGTATTTATTTCTTTTCTTGTGTACTGTCTATCTCCCTGATTAGAATGTGTAAGCTCCCTGATGACGATGAGCCTCTTTTTCATTGCTCTAACACCTACCCTGAGGGTTGGGACATAGTGAACATTCAGTGAATATTTGGCATTGAAAGAATTCAAGAATTACCCTTGCATTCTCAATAATTGTAGACCTGGGTCAACTGGTAAGTACAGTATCTGCCCCATCTTTAAACAGAGAGTCACAAACATTAAGGATTGACATGGACCTTTGCCATCTAACCTCTCACATATTTAGCCATTTATTTACAGAATAATTTTTTATTGAGTGCCTACTATATGCCAGGGCCTGCACTAGTCATGGGTTATACAGTGATAAACAAAATAGATATGGGAATCTGTGCTCATAGAGAGGGAGATAGGCTTTTAATGAGTCACTAAGTCAACACACAAACAAGGGCTATGAAGAAGCTACTGAGAGCTTATATGTGCCAGGTATTGCACTAAGTGCTGGGGATACAGCAATGAACCAGACAAAAATCCCTGCTCTCTTGGTGCTTATATTCTAGAGGGGTAAATAGACAATAAACATATAAAAGAAGTAATTTTATGGTGACCTAGAAAATGATAAATGCTAGGGAGAAAAAGAGAGGAAGGGTTATGGAGTGGGAGACAGGAGGTTGCAATTTTCAATAAGGTGGTTGGAGTAGATAACACTTGAGCACAGGCTTAACGGCAACACAATGGAGACCTGCCTTCAAAGGAATGGTGAGGGAGGTGACATTAAGCTGAGATTAGAAGGATGCTGGCAGTAGGGCTTCCCTGGTGGCGCAGTGGTTAAGAATCTGCCTGCCAATGCAGGGGACACGGGTACGAGCCCTGGTCCAGGAAGATCCCACATGCCACAGAGCAACTAAGCCCGTGCGCCACAACTACTGAGCCTGTGCTCCAAAGCCCACAGGCCACAACTGCTGAGCCCACATGC
The DNA here is from genome assembly GCF_949774975.1 of Lagenorhynchus albirostris. NCBI lineage: Eukaryota > Metazoa > Chordata > Mammalia > Artiodactyla > Delphinidae > Lagenorhynchus > Lagenorhynchus albirostris. Next base: position 24,857,476 of record NC_083105.1, on the reverse strand, counting down.
CACAACTGCTGAAGCCCTAGAGCCTGTGCTCTGCAACGAGAAGCCACTGCAATGAGAAGCCCTCGCACCGCAATGAAGAGTAGCCCCTGCTCGCCACAACTAGAGAAAGCCCGTGCCTGGCAGTCAACCAGCAAGGAGAGAGGATAAACAGAGAGAACAAGCATGTGGGACGATCTTGGCAGGAAAGAGTCGGGGGCCTTTGGAGGAATGGACAGAGGCCTGTCTAGCACAGTGTGGAGAGTGTGGGTGCAGTGGTATGAGATGAGATTAGAGGAGTAGGTAGGGCTGTGGAAGGTTTTAGAGGCCATTTATAGAGTGTGCATTTAGAGACCATTGCCTAGTTTTTGGCAAAGAAGTAACCTTATGTGATTGTTGTTTTAAAATATTTTGGTGACTTTGTCCAAATGGGGCAATGATGGCAATGTGGAGACCAGTCAGGAGTACAGGAGGTAGGAGCTGCTTTTATAACATATTTGACAGATGGTTATTTTTTAAAATCCAAAATTGTTTCTTTTTATAACTATAGGAACTTCTGTAAGCATAAAAGTTCATTTTATCTAAAATATAGATTTTTTTTTTTTTTTTTTGCGGTACGCGGGCCTCTCACTGTTGTAGCCTCTCCCGTTGCGGAGCACAGGCTCCGGACGCGCAGGCTCAGCAGCCATGGCTCACGGGCCCAGCCGCTCCATGGCATGTGGAATCCTCCCGGACCAGGGCATGAACCTGCGTCCCCTGCATCGGCAGGCGGACTCCCAACCACTGCACCACCAGGGAAGCCCCTAAAATATAGATTTTGATCATATCAGCAATGTCCTTAAATTTACAGTGTGATATATTTAGAGTGTGATATATTTTAAAGGTATGCTTTTGTTATAAGCACATGAAATTTTGATATTCTGTTTATACAGTTATGATTTTTGTTTTAGAAAATTCTAAGTATCCAACAGCAACTATAAGCAAATAGCAAACCAAAATATATTAACATTCTTTTCTTAAATGATGTACATTACATAGTATGTATTATATTTTCCGTATTTAATTATTATGTAAGCCATTCCCAATGAGCAGTCTTAACTTGAACTTATGGTATACTTAAAAAAAAAATCTCTTATTATATAACCTTGATTGATTTAACAAAGCTGGTATTTTTCTTTTATGAGTAACAAACCTACTCATCATTATCTCATCTGTAAGGTTTGGAAGAATTAACTCTTTCATCTACATAATTTAAGAATTCTATCAAGACTTGGTGAATTTCTCGGATTCATTATATTTATTCTAATACTATAGCATTTCATGAAGCAGCAAATGAACGTGAAAAGGGTAAAACAAACAAACAAAGCAAAACACATTTACCTTTTTAAACTTCTATGGGCTGTATTTGCCACACTCTTTATTTGGCGTGGTTATTTACTACATGGTACATGTATATATTTTCCTACCCCTAAATATTATTAATCAGTCCATGAAGGTAGGAGTACCCTGTACCCCCCTTCCCTTGTCACTCAGTCATTATCATTTAATTACCTGAATGAATTAATTGACATGTTTTTGTTGAGGTTATTCCATTAATACCCCAACATGTACATGGTAAATATTGATACTAGAGCCATCTTCAGTCCTTTTAGCTTCCTGTCTGTATTAGTCAGCTTGGGCTACTAATTACTAACTAGTAATTACTAATTAGTCAGTTTGGGCTGCCGTAACAAAATACCATAGACTGGGTGGCTTAAGCAACAGAAATTTGTTTTCTCACAGATCTGGAGGCTAAAAGTCCCAGACAAGGGTCTGGCAGGATCAGTTTCCGGTGAGAGCTCTCTTCCTGGCTTGCAGATGTCCACTTAGTTCTCATATAGCCTTTCCTCTGTGCAAGCACAGAGAGACAGAGACGGGGCTGTGGGGGGGAGCCAGTTAGAGAGACAGAGAGAGAGAGAGAGAAAGAGAGAGAGAGAGAGAGAGAGAGAGAGAGAGAGAGAGAGAGAGAGAGAGAACAAGCTCTCTGGTGTCTCTTTTTAGAATGGATTAATCCCAGTGGACTAGGGCCCCACCCTTATGACCTCATTTAACCTTAATTACTTCCTTAGAGTCTCCCTCTCCAAATACAGCTACACTGTGGATTAGGGCTTCAACATATGAATTTTGAGGGGATGCACACATTCAGTCCATAACACCATTCTTTTCTAGAAATTTATGAGATAGGATTGGACGACTGCTAAGAGAAATTTGGATTTTTCCTAGAAGCATTAATAATTTCCGAGAGAGGGAGAAGGAGTAAATATTAACTAAATGAGTGAACAAAACAGGCAGTGATCTGCTACCCTTTGAATTCTGATCAGAAACCATGTAGGAAGCATAGCCCTAAACTGACTGGGTATTTGAACCCTGGAACTCTCTATAGAAAAGCAAAAAAAATAAGAACAAGGAATTATTTTCCCTAGTCGTTTATATTCATTCATTCATTCTTTCAACAAGTATGTATTGAGTACTGACATATACTAGACATTCACTACTCTTGGGGGCTGGGCAATGAATAATATACATGAGGTCCTTGCCCTCAGGGAGTTCATATTCCAGAGGACCGGAAGGCCCAGTAATATACTGGTTACGAGCATAGATGCACCCTGCCTCAGTTTCATCAACTGTATATTTTGGATACTAATATTACCCATCTCAGTTGTTATGAAAATGAAATGAAAAATATTCATGTTGGCAAAAGACCCAGAATAGGCAAAACAATACTGAAGAAGAACAAAGTTGGAGGACTGACACTACCTGACTTCAAGACTTACTATAAAGCTACACTAACCAAAACAGCGTGGTATGACAAAAGAATGGACAAATAGATCAAAGGCACAGAATAAAGAGCCCAGACTGACATAAATATAGTCAACTGGTCTTTCACAAAGGAGTAATGGCAATACAATGGAGCAAAGACAGTCTTTTTAACAATAGTGCTGGAACAACTGGACATGCATATGTGAAAAATTGAATCTAGACACAGACTTTTACACCCTTCCCCAAAATTAACTCAAAATGGATCACAAACCTAAATGTTGTATGCTGTAAAACTCCTAGAAGATAATGTAGGAGAAATCTAGATGACCGTGGGTTTGGCAATGACTTTTAAGATGCAACACCAAAGGCATAATCCATGAAAGAAAGAACTGATAAAATGGACTTAATTAAAATAAAAAATTTCTGCCCTGTGAAAGACACTGTCAAGCGAATGAAAGCCAAGCCACAGACTGGGAGAAAATACTTGCAAAAGACATATCTGATAGGACTACTATCCAAAACATACATAGAACTCTAGAAACTCAGCGTTAGGAAAACAAACAACCTGATTTAAAAAATGAGCCAAAAACCTTAACAGACATCTACCCAAGGAAGATATACAAATGGCAAATACATATATGAAAAGATGCTCTAAATCGTATGTTATCAGGAAGATGCAAGTTAAAACAATGAGATGCCACTACACACCTATTAGAATGACCAAAATCCAGAACAATGAGAACACCAAATGCTGACAAGGATGTGGGTCAATAGGAAAATTCTCATTCACTGCTGGTGGAAATGCAAAGAGGTACAGCCACTTTTTAAGACAGCTTGATGTTTTCTTACAAAACTGAACACACTCTTACCATATAATCCAGCAGTTGTGATCCTTGGTATTTACCCAAAGGAGTTGAAAACTTATGTCCATATGAAAATCTGCACATGGATGTTAATAGCAGCTTTACTCAAATTGCTAAGACTAGGATGCGAACAAGATGTCTCTCAGTAAGTAAACTGATAAACTGTGGTATATACAGACAATGGAATATTATTCAATGCTAAAAGAAAATGAGCTATCAGGCCATGGAAAAAACATGGGTGAATCTTACATGCAGATTACTAAGTGAAAGAAGCCAATCAGAAAATGCTACATATATATGATTCCAACTATATGACATTTTGAAAAAGGCAAAACTATGGAGAGAGTAAAAAGTTCAATGGTTGCCTGGGGTTAGTGGGGAAGGAGTGATGAACAGGCAGAGCACAGACGATTTTTAGGGCAGGGAAACTACTCTGTATGATACAATGGCGGATACATGTCATTATACATTTGTCCAAACCCATAGAATGGACAACACCAAGGATATACACTAATGTAAACTATGGACACTGGGTGATAATGATGTGTCAGTGTAGGTTCATTAATTGTTAACAAATGTACCACGTTGGTGGGTGATGTTGATAATGGAGGAGGCTGTGCCTGTGCGGGAGACGGGGGTATACAGGGAATCTCTATACTTTCTGCTCAGTTTTTCTGTGGACTTAGAACTACTCTAAAAAATAAAGTCAATTTTAAAAAATGCATACAAAGAGTATAGTCCCAATGTTCATAGCAGCAGTATTTATAATAGCTAAGATATGGAAACAACCTGTGTCCTTCAACAGATGAATGGATAAAGAAGATGTGATACACACACACACATGTGCGCACACACACAATGGAATATTACTCAGCCATAACAAAGAATAAAATCTTGCCATTTGCAACAACATGGATAGACTTGGAGGGCATTATGCTAGGTGAAAGAAGTCAGACAGAGAATGACGAATACTGTATGATATCACTTATATGTGGAATCTAAAAAATACAACAAACTAGTGAATATAACAAAAAAGAAACAGACTCCCAGACATAGAGAACAAACTAGTGGTTTGTTCTAGAAGGGGGGAGGGGAAAAATGGAGGTAGGGGATTAAGAGGTACAAACTACTATGTATAAAATAAATAAGCTACAAGGATATATTGTACAGCACAGGAAATATAGTCAATATTTGATAGTAACTATAAATGGAGTATATAGCCTTTAAAAATTGTGAATCACTATGTTGTACATCTAAAACATATAATATTATAAATCAACTATACCCCAATAAAAATAGTAAAATTAAAAAAATAAAATCATTAAAAATGCATATAAAGAACTATCAGTGCTTGGTATAAAGGAAACAATACTTTTAACCATAATTACGTTTATCAATAATTAGACATTAACAATAAAGCACATTAAAAAGAGCATGGACTTCCCTGGTGGCGCAGTGGTTAAGAATCCGCCTGCCAATGCAGGGTACATGGGTTCAAGCCGTGGTCTGGGAAGATCCCACATGCCGCGGAGCAACTAAGCCTGTGCGCCACAACTACTGAGCCTGCGCTCTAGAGCCCACGAACCACAACTACTGAAGCCCGTGTGCCACAACTATTGAAGCCCGGGCGCCTAGAGCCCCTGCTCCACAACGAGAAGCCACCGCAATGAGAACCCCACGCACCACAACGAAGAACAGCCCCCAATCCCTGCTCGCCGCAACTAGAGAAAGCCTGTGCTAAGCAAGGAAGACCCAACGCGCCCAAAATACATAAATTTATAAAAAACCCCACCTGAATACCTAAAAAAAAAGAGCACAAGGTAAGTTTTTAAGGATTGCTTGCTAATTTAGGTTTCCTGCTGACTTTGAGGATATCATTTTACTTTATGATTTTTACAGTGCCACCTCTTTGTTTAATATCTGGACCAAATACGCCCCCCGGCTGCCAGCTGCCTATTACAACGAAAAGCTTCTGAAGGTTGGAGATAGACTTTGTGAAATGAAAGTAAGTACCTCCGGAGTAGAAAGAGCCCAAATGAAACTCATTTGCCTAATTATTATCCTTTTGATACCATTCCTATTTTACATGATTTGATTTTTTTTCTTAGAAATATATAAGGGAATACATACAAATTTTAATGAGGCACAGTAGCCAAAAAAGTGTTCACTCTAAAACTTTGTGGTTGGGATTCTCCAGATGTGAGAGATTCCTTAACAGAAATACGGTTGGAGGAGCATAAGCACAGCCCCTAGTTAACAGAGGGTGTGGTAGGCGCCCGACAGGAAATGCTGAGTCATCATGTTCCTACCTTACACAAAGGAGCCCAGACACCACTTCCTGTTGTTTTTCACATGGCTGGCCTTGCCCAGCAGACAGCTCTCATGGCTCCTGGCCTTGCTGCTATGTTGCTTGCTTCCAGGTGCCTTGTTTTAATGACTTTCACCTCCTTCTTTACATTTTGCTGTATGTATCAGTAATTACAGCGGTCATTACATACATACCCTGTTTCTTGCTCAGTGTTGTATTCCAACCGAGTTTGTGCCCTTTTTCTAGTTCTATATCAATGCAGAAGTATTGGATTGCTGTGGATTCACGGACTTAGTTTGGTAAGACCACACCATGGCTGGGTTTTCAGTGAACGAAAATGTGAATTTTCCCCCTAAGGTCTGGCACGGGCCCAAATTATTTCAAATTAAATATGAGCCTTTGGCACACGTGGGATCCTTGGACCAAGAGTTATTTTATACAAAGTGATTTTACGCCAGACACCAGCAGTATTCAGTCTGTTATCGAGCCAGGTCCATTTTCCCCATGCAGAGAGAGCCAAATGCTGAGCCGCTGAGGTTTGCAGCAGAGAAAGAATTTATTCACAAGGCAGCCAAGCGAAGAACGAGTCTCAGATCCGCCTTCCCTAAGGCGAGGGAGTTGGGATATTTACGAGATATAAGCAGAGTGGTTCTAGGCACGGGGAAAGATGACTGGCGGTAGGGAAAATGGTGAGGTAGTCGGTGTTCTGCGCAGGTGCATCTGGGCTACGTGATTCTGTGTATTCAAAATGGAGGCGTTTAGCAGGACCGGAGGGCGGAGTTTTCCAACCTCTGACGTCAAAAGGGCATTCAAGGGACACCTGCGCAGGCCCAGTTTTAGGGTCGGTGGTCCCAACCAGCCCCAGCCGGCTCGCCGTGGGCAAGAGCTGACTCCAAGTTCCTGTGAAACGGCTGAGCTGAGTGAAGCTGGGAAGTTATGTAATTTAAGAGAGGAAAAAAGAAAGAGGGAGAAACAAAACAAAACTACAGCGGGCTTAATCAGTGAAGGTAGTTCACAAACTTCTTTCTTTCCTTCCTTTCCAAGCCGTTCCCTTATCTGTTCTGTAAGACAAGCTTACGAATTTCTATTTGTCATGAGCTTCTGTTAACTCCGTGGGGGCAGTTTCAAATCTCCTCAATCTACCGTTTCTCAGCTTCATTTCCCTCCTCCATTTCTATTTTCTGGACTTGAATCTTTTTGGTCTGGGAGGGAAAGTTACCAAATAGAGGCTAAGATGTGGAGGAACTTTCATAAGGAAGCACTAAGATATATTTTCTGCTGCCGAAATTAGAGAATCATCTTAGCTCCATGTAATTGGACCATACGGAATTTGGAAAACGACAGAAAAAAGCCCCAGGTGAGATCCAACTTGTAAGCTATATTCATGTGAAGTGGAATAATAGTTTTGACCAAAATTAGAGGCGTGCCCCCCTATTTTTTATGCTTCCTCTCAACATAATAAGAAGCTGGTGATACACAGCCCAGTTTGGGGTGGTTTGAGGAGTATCCAGGTGGGTGGAGGGAAGAAGAAGGAGCATTTTACAGGTTGATAAAGCAAGTTGATGTTGGATAGTGGCTAAGGATTCAGAATATTTCAGGTAAGATATTTACAAATTTACTTAGAGGAACAAAGAAAAGGTTTTAACTACTTTTCAGTGATGGGAAAGTGGGCCGGTAAAGGTATTTGTAATCCTGGAAACAAACTTGAGTGGTTACTTTGGTTTCTAGAATCTAGTTTTATTTTAGTTACAGTAGAACTCATCTTGTTGGACCACGCTTGTTTTGAACCTAGATTTGAATTCATCATGTGAATCAAGTTAGAGCGAAAAGATTCAGAATTAATTAGTGAGCAAGTAACAAACAAGTCAATAGAAATAGAAACAAAACAGCGTTTGACTGTGGTGCCTCCTGAGGGGCGAAGTCACCCAATAGGCAGTTCACACCCAGGGCAGCTGCTTTTCCTGGAAACACAGTTGCAGGGGAGGAAGCAGAGAAAGGGTTGCAGCTGAGTCATATGTAAAACCCTGCTCACATCCACCGCCCTGAAACTCTCCAGGTCAACTGTGCCCTGTGGGCTTCAGAAATGAGGCATCTGACTTTGTAATTGGAATGTAAGCATGAATTAGAACTAATAAGAAGCATAGCATCTTAGATTTTTTTGATTCATCCTGATACAATTTAAGAGACTGTCGACAGATGAGCCAGCTCATCCCCTGCATTTTTCTCTTCTCCTTTCTTTCCTTCCTTCCTTTTTTCTCCCTCCCTTCTTTTCTCCCTCCTTCCCCCTTTTGTCCCTCCCTTTCTGCCCTCTCCTACTCTTTCTTTTTTGGAGCTTAGGAGGTATCAGAGAAGCAGGGCTGGTTATACAACTCCTCTACCTCTCTCACTGAGTTTGTGGGTTACCATGATCTGTTGAGGTTAAACCTTTGGTTTTTGAGTATATCCAGGTTATTACCACACACAGTGCCCTGGTGACTATTCCCATCTTTGAGGTCATGATGGTCTCATCTCATAATTGGCTTGTTGTGAGGAGAATTAAATGAAATAATGCACATGCATTGCCAAGCACAATGTCTGTTAAGTTTGTGTTTGGAAATAGTAGTGATAATGGTGTCATGGTGATAGTAATAGCAGTAATAGTAATAATCAACATTGACACTATTAAGAATAATATGAATATTACCTAATTTTAATAATGATAAGCAAAAGGATATTTTGAAACCTTCATCAAGTCCTCTTTTTATTTCAGGAATATAAATTGGCCCTTTTACAGTGCTATGGGAGATATCTTCAGCAGTTCAGCATCAACTTTGACGAGAATAAAGCAGATGTGAACCAATTCAAAAGCGTCTTTTTTCCAAAAGGCTTTGAAGACAAAAGTGCTGCGCATACGGTAAGATGAAAGCAGTAGCTAAAATAGCTACCATTTATGATTATGCAATAGTCTGTCCTTTACTTGACAGCTTCTAAATGTCTTTCATTTGCTTAGCATGGTATTTACTTGTGTGCTGTAAGTTACTTAATAAATATTTTCTGTGCTGGATGAGAAAGTGCACTTATTAAATTTTGTAAAGATGCTTTGGAGATTGTGTCACTATAATCACTTATTCATCCAGGAGACAGTATTTATTATTATTATTATAACTCGTATTGGTAGAATGCTTTTAGTCTACAAAGTACTTTAGAAAACATTGGATCCTCACAATAACTCTATGAGTTAGATACTGTTATTATCCCTATTGTACAAGAGAGAAAACGAAAGCTAATCACACAGTATAATAAGTAGTGGCTCTGGAGAGGAAACAGATCTTTTGATACAAAAGAAATTTTATGCTTTTTTCTACTATACCAGTATTATTATGTTAATTGCTACCAATGAGTCACTGGTGGAGCAGTTACCATGTGCTAGGTAGTCTTCTAAATGCATTACATGAATTGCTATCTTGCAGCCTCATTGCAGTCCTAAGAGACGGGTACTATTATGCCTCTTTTACAGATGAAGAAACTGAGGCTTATTGGAGAGTGAGAAATCCAGCCCTCTTAAAGCAGTGGGCAGAGCTGGTGTTTGAACCCTAATCAGTCTGACTGCAAGGCTATGTTATTCCAAATTTAATGATTATTCTAGGCCTTGGAAACAACATGTGGTTTAATAAGCAGAAAAGATCAAGCATCTTTGAAGGCACATTCAGTTTGCCTGTAACGTAGGTGCATGAATGAGGATACTGCGCAATGTGAGTGGGTGCTTAAGTTGTATGGCGGGGACGGGGGGGCATCCTGATACCAACAAATAATTCTTGGGACACCAGGTGAATGTCCTACAGTTCAACTCTATTCTGACTATCTACCCAGAGACAGTGTCAGATCCCACAGGTTGAGGGATCTGTCTTACAAAACCACCCCCTCTCACTTCAGATGCCAGTCGCAAGCTCAGGTCATCACCTGTAATTCTGACTGACTGGCTATAAATCAGAGGTTCCCGCGACCCCCTCCTTGGGCCAGATAATTTGCTGCAGTGGTTCACAGAACTCGTGGAAACATTTTACTTACTAGATTACAGGTTTATTATAAAAGGATATAATATAACTCAGCAACAGCCAGAGGGAAGAGATACATAGAGCAAGGCGTGGGGAAAGGGTGCGGGGCTTCAGTGGCCTCTGCAGACACACCACTCTCCCAGCACCTCCACCTGTTCATCACGCTGGAAGCTTCCCAAGCCCCATCCTTCTGGGTTTTTATGGAGGATTCATAGCATATGCATGATTGATTGAATCATTGGCCATTGGTGATAGATTCAACTTCCAGTCCCTCCCCCCTTCCCTGGAGGTCAGGGGCTGGGACTCAAAGTGCTAAACCTCTAATCACATGGTTGGCTCCACAGGCAGCTAACCTCCATCCTTAGGCACTTTACAAAAGTACCTCATGAACATAGCAGAACATATCTTTGTCACTCTTAACACTTAGGAAATTCCAAGGGTTTTTGGAGAGCTAGGAACTGTGGATGAAGACCAGATACATATGAGAAATATATTTTGAACAACTGAATGACCAAATCCATATTTCTTATAAACTGTAATATCTCAGTGCCCCATTGGGAAGAGTGTTGAATGAAAAGTTTGAATTTTTAAGGCCCCTCCTGTATCACCCTGATCCAGGCTTCCGTATCTCTCTCTTACACTGTTGAATTATTCTGCTTCCATTTCCACTCAGCCTCCCTAGCTGTGAAACCAACTACATGGTGGCTAGAAATAGCTTACGTGTATCCAAGCATGAAGTCTGCCTGGTAGAGTAAGGCTCATTTGGGTTACTAAGACTCTCCACTCCCAGTAGTACTGATGATTCTCTAGCCAAAATCTCTCTTCTGAACTCATCTATCCAGTTAACATCATAAAGATCTCACACTCGTCGTGTCCAAAACTGAACTCATCTTTTTTTCTTCCATAATTGGCTTCAGCCAGTAACCCAAGCAGGAAACTGTTGCAGACCTCTCTGCTCTTTTACCTCCCACTTTTTTTTTTTAACATGTTTATTGGAGTATAATTGCTTTACAATGGTGTGTTAGTTTCTGCTGTATAATAAAGTGAATCAGCTATACATAAACATATATTCCCATATCTCCTCCCTCTTGTGTCTGCCTCACCCTCCCTATCCCACCCCTCTAGGTGGTTACAAAGCACCAAGCTGATCTCCCTGTGCTATGTGGCTACTTCCCACTAGCTATCTATTTCTCATTAGGTAGTGTATATATGTCCATGCCACTCTCTCACTTCGTCCCAGCTTAGCCTTCCCCCTTCCGTGTCCTCAAGTCCATTCTCTACGTCTGCATCTTTTTTCCCGTCCTGCCCCTAGGTTCTTCAGAACATTTTTTTTTTTTTTTAGATTCCATGTATATGTGTTACCATATGGTATTTGTTTATCTCTTTCTGACTTACTTCACTCTGTATGACACTCTCTAGGTCCATCCACCACACTACAAATAATTTAGTTTCTTTTTATGGCTGAGTAATATTCCATTGTATATATGTACCACATCTTCTTTATCCATTCATCTGTTGATGGACACTTAGGTTGCTTCCATGTCCTGGCTATTGTAAATAGAGCTGCAGTGAACATTGTGGTATATGACTCTTTTTGAATTATGCTTTTCTCAGGGTATATGCCCAGTAGTGGGATTGCTGGGTCATATGGTAATTCTATTTTTAGTTTTTTAAGGAACCATCATACTGTTCTCCATAGTGGCTGTATCAGTTTACATTCCCACCAACAGTGCAAGAGGGTTCCCTTTTCTCCACACCCTCTCCAGCATTTATTGTTTGTAGATTTTTTTTTTTTTGGGAGGGTACGCGGGCCTCTCACTGTTGTGGCCTCTCCTGTTGTGGAGCACAGGCTCCGGACGTGCAGGCTCAGTGGCCATGGCTCACAGGCCCAGCCGCTCCGCAGCATGTGGGATCTTCCTGGACCGGGGCACGAACCTGTGTCCCCTGAATTGGCAGGCGGACTCTCAACCACTGCGCCACCAGGGAAGCCCTGTTTGTAGATTTTTTGATGCTGGCCATTCTGACTGGTGTGAGGTGATACCTCACTGTAGTTTTGATTTGCATTTCTCTCATGATTAGGGATGTTGAGCATCCTTTCATGTGTTTGTTGGCAATCTGTATATCTTCTTTGGAGAAATGTCTATTTAGGTCCTCTGCCCATTTTTGGATTGGGTTGTTTGTTTCTTTGATATTGAGCTGCATGAGCTGCCTGTATATTTTGGAGATTAATCCTTTGTCAGTTGCGTTGTTTGCAAATATTTTCTCCCATTCTGAGGGTTGTCTTTTGGTCTTGTTTATGGTTTCCTTTGCTGTGCAAAAGCTTTTAAGTTTCATTAGGTCCCATTTGTTTATTTTTGTTTTTATTTCCATTTCTCTAGGAGGTGGGTCAAAAAGGATCTTTCTGTGATGTATGTCATAGAGTGTTCTGCCTATGTTTTCCACTAAGAGTTTTATGGTGTCTGGCTTCACGTTTAGGTCTTTAATCCATTTTGAGTTTATTTTTGTGTATGGTGTTAGGGAGTGTTCCAATTTCATTCTTTTGTATGTAGCTGTCCAGTTTTCCCAGCACCACTTACTGAAGAGGCTGACTTCTTTCTCCATTGTATATTCTTGCTTCCTTTATCAAAGATAAGGTGACCATATGTGTGTGAGTTTATCTTTGGGCTTTCTATCCTGTTCCATTGATGTATATTTCTGTTTTTGTGCCACTACCATACTGTCTTGATTACTGTAGCTTTGTAGTATAGCCTGAAGTCAGGAAGACTGATTCCTCCAGCTCTGTTTTGCTTTCTCAAGATTACTTAGGCTGTTAAGAGTCTTTTATGTTTCCATACAAATTGTGAAATTTTTTGTTCTAATTCTGTGAAAAATGCCATTGGTAGTTTGATAGGGATTGCATTGAATCTGTAGATGGCTTTGGGTAGTATAGTCATTTTCACAGTGTTGATTCTTCCAATCCAAGAGCATGGTATATCTCTCCATCTCTTTGTATCAGTTTTAATTTCTTTCATCAGTGTCTTATAGTTTTCTGCATGCAGGTCTTTTGTCTCCTTAGGTAGGTTTACTCCTAGGTATTTTATTCTTTTTGTTGCAACGGTAAATGGGAGTGTTTCCTCAATTTCTCTTTCAAATTTTTCATCATTAGTGTATAGGAATGCAAGAGAATTCTGTGCATTAATTTTATGTCCTGCTACTTTACCAAATTCATTGATTAGCTCTAGTAGTTTTCTGGTAGCATCTTTGGGATTCTCTCTCTATATAGTATCATGTCATTTGCAAACAGTAACAGCTTTACTTCTTTTCTGATTTGGATTCTTTTTATTTCTTGTTCTTCTCTGATTGCTGTGGCTAAAACTTCCAAAACTATGTTGAATAATAGTGGTGAGAGTGGGCAACCTTGTCTTGTTCCTGATCTTAGTGGAAATGATTTCAGTTTTTCACCATGGGGAATGATGTTGTCTGTGGGTTGGTCATATATGGCCTTTATTATGTTGAGGTAAGTTCCTGCTATGCCTACTTTCTGGAGAGTTTTTATCATAAATGCGTGTTGAATTTTGTCAAGTTTTTTCTGCATCTGTTGAGATGATCGTATGGTTTTTCTCCTTCAGTTTGTTAATATGGTGTATCACATTCATTGATTTGCGTATACTGAAGAATCCTTGCATTCCTGGGATAAACCCCACTTGATCAAGGTGTATGATCCTTTTAATGTGCTGTTGGATTCTCTTTGCTAGTATTTTGTTGAGGATTTTTGCATCTATGTTCATCAGTGATATTGGCCTGTAGTTTTCTTTTTTTGTGACATCTTTGTCTGATTTTGGTATCAGGGTGATGGTGGCCTCGTAGAATGAGTTTGGGAGTGTTCCTCCCTCTGGTATATTTCGGAAGAGTTTGAGAAGGCTAGGTGTTAGCTCTTCTCTAAATGTTTGAAAGAATTGGCCTGTGAAGCCATCTGGTCCTGGGCTTTTGTTTGTTGGAAGATTTTTAATCACAGTTTCAATTTCAGTGCTTGTAATTGGTCTGTTTATATTGTCTATTTCTTCCTGGTTCAGTCTTGGGAGGTTGTGCTTTTCTAAGAATTTGTGCATTACTTCCATTCCTTGTCCCTTTTATTGGCATATAGTTGCCTGTAATAATCTCATAATCCTTTGTATTTCTGCAGTGTCAATTGTTACTTCTCCTTTTTCATTTCTAATTCTGATGAATTGAGTCTTCTCCCTTTTTTTCTTGATGAGTCTGGCTAACGGTTTATCAATTTCGTGTATCTTCTCAAAGAACCAGCTTTTAGTTTTATTGATCTTTGCTATTGTTTCCTTCATTTCTTTTTTATTTATGTCTGATCTGATCTTTATGATTTCTTTCCTTCTGCTAACTTTGGGGTGTTTTGTTCTTCTTTCTCTAATTGCTTTAGGTGTAAGGTTAGGTTGTTTATGTGAGATGTTTGTTGTTTCTTGAGGTAGGATTGTATTGCTATAAACTTCCCTCTTAGAACTGTTTTTGTTGCATTCCATAGGTTTTGGGTCGTCGTGTTTTCATTGTCTTTTGTTTCTAGGTATTTTTTAATTTCCTCTTTGATTTATTCAGTGATCTCTTGGTTATTTAGTAGTGTATTGTTTAGCCTCCATGTGTTTATATTTTTTACAGATTTTTTCCTGTAATTGGTATCTAGTCTCATAGCATTGTCAGAAAAGATACTTGATATGATTTCTGTTTTCTTAAATTTACCAAGGCTTGATTTGAGACCCAAGATATGATCTATCCTGAAGAATGTTCCATGAGCACTTGAGAAGTGTATTCTGTTGTTTTTGGGTGGAATGTCCTATAAATATCAATTAAGTCCATCCTGTTCAATGTATCATTTAAAGCTTGTGTTTCCTTATTTATTTTCATTTTGGATGATCTATCCATTGGTGAAAGTGGGGTTTTAAATTCCCCTACTATGATTGAGTTGCTGTCGATATCCCTTTTTTTTTTTTTTTTGTGGTATGCAGGCCTCTCACTGTTGTGGCCTCTCCCGTTGCAGAGCACAGGCTCTGGACGTGCAGGCTCAGCAGCCATGGCTCACGGGCCTAGCTGCTCCGCGGCATGTGGGATCTTCCCAGACTGGGGCACGAACCTGTGTCCCCTGCATCGGCAGGTGGACTCGCAACCACTGCGCCACCAGGGAAACCCCTGTTGATATCCATTTTAATGGCTGTTAGCATTTGCCTTGTGTATTGAGGTGCTCTTATGTTGGGTGCATAAACATTATAGTTGTTACATCTTCTTGGATTGATCCCATGATCATTATGTAGTGTCCTTCTTTGTCCCTTGTAATAGTCTTTATTTTAAAGTCTATTTTGTCTGATATGAGAATTGCTACTCCAGCTTTCTTTTGATTTCCATTTGCATGGAATATCTTTTTCCATCCCCTCATTTTCAGTCTGTATGTGTCCCTAGGTCTGAAGTGGGTCTCTTGTAGACAGCATATATACGGGTCTTGCTTTTGTATCCTTTCAGCCAGTCTATGTCTTTTGGTTGGAGCATTTATTCCATTTACATTTAAGGTATTTATCGATATGTATGTTCCTGTTACCATTTTCTCAATTGTTTTGGGTTTGTTATTGTAGGTCTTTTCCTTCTCTTGTGTTTCCTGCCTAGAGAAGTTCCTTTAGCATTTGTTGTGAAGCTGGTTTGGTGGTGCTGAATTCTCTTGGCTTTTGCTTGTCTGTAAAGGTTTTAATTTCTCTGTTGAATCTGAATGAGATCCTTGCTGGGTATAGTAATCTTGGTTGTAGGTTTTTCCCTTTCATCACTTTAAATATGTCCTGCCAGTCCCTTCTGGCTTGCAGAGTTTCTGCTGAAAGATCAACTGTTAACCTTACGGGGATTCCCTTGTATGTTATTTGTTGCTTTTCCCTTGCTGCTTTTAATATTTTTTCTTTGTATTTAATTTTTGATAGGTTGATTAATATGTGTCTTGGTGTGTTTCTCCTTGGATTTATCCTGTATGGGACTCTCTGTGCTTCCTGGACTTGTTTAACTATTTCCTTTCCCATATTAGGGAAGTTTTCAACTGTAATCTCTTCAAATATTTTATCAGTCCCTTTCTTTTTCTCTTTTTCTTCTGGGACCCATAAAATTCAAATGTTGGTGCCTTTAATGTTGTCACAGAGGTCTCTGAGCCTGTCCTCAATTCTTTTCATTCTTTTTTCTTTATTCTGCTCTGCAGTAGTTATTTCCATTATTTTATCTTCCAGGTCACTTGTCTGTTCTTCTGCTTCAGTTATTCTGCTATTAATTCCTTCTAGAGAATTTTTAATTTCATTTATTGTGTTGTTCATCATTGTTTGTTTGCTCTTTAGTTCCTCTAGATCCTTGTTAAACATTTCTTGTATTTTCTCGATTCTCTTTCCAAGATTTTGGATCATCTTTACTCTCATTACTCTGAATTCTTTTTCAGGTAGACTGCCTATTTCCTCTTCATTTGTTTGGTCTGGTGGGTTTTTACCTTGCTCCTTCATCTGCTGGGTATTTCTCTGTCTTCTTGTTTTGCTTAACTTACCGTGTTTGGTGTCTCCTTTTCGCAGGCTGCAGGTTCATAGTTCCTGTTGTTTTTGGTATCTGCCCCCAGTGGGTAAGGTTGGTTCAGTGGGTTTTGTAGGCTTCCCGTTGGAAGGGACTGGTGCCTGTGTTCTGGCGGATGAGGCTGGATCTTGTCTTTCTGGTGGGCAGGACTGCATCTGGTGGTGTGTTTTGGGGTGTCTGTGACCTTATTATGATTTTAGGCAGCCTCTCTGCTAATGGGTGGGGTTGTGTTCCTGTCTTGCTAGTTGTTTGCCATGGGGTGTCCAGCCCTGCAGCTTGCTGGTCATTGAGTGAAGCTGCGTCTTAGCATTGAGATGGAAATCTCTGAGAGAGCTTTCTCACCGTTTGTTATTACATGAGGCTGGGAGGTCTCTGGTGGACCAGTGTCCTGAACTTGGCTCTCCCACCTCAGAGGCTCAGGCCTGATACCCGGCCAGAGCACCAAGACCCTGAGCATACAGCAGGCTGAGAGGCTTGTCTGCTCACCCACCTGGGTGGGTCGGGGCTTTGGAGGTCAGATCCCAGGGAGAAGACTCTTACCTCTCATTTCTGATTGTTCACTAAACCCCACTGCCTCAGGCAAGGCTTAAATCTTCCCATTCTTTTTATCCCCCCTTTCAGAGCTCCATTTCAGGACTCTTTTTTTTTTTTTTTTAAACATCTTTATTGGAGTATAATTGCTTTACAGTGGTGTGTTAGTTTCTGCTTTATAACAAAGTGAATCAGTTATATATATACATATATGCCCGTATCTCTTCCCTCTTGCGTCTGCCTCCCTTCCACCCTCCCTATCCCACTCCTCTAGGTGGTCACAAAGCACCGAGCTGATCTCCCTGTGCTATGCGGCAGCTTCCCACTAGCTATCTGTTTTACGTTTGGTAGTGTATATATGTCCATGCCACTCTCTCACTTTGTCCCAGCTTACCCTTCCCCCTCCCCATATCCTCAAGTCCATTCTCTAGTAGGTCTGTGTCTTTATTCCCGTCTTACCCCTGGGTTCTTCATGACCTTTTTTTTTGTTCTTAGATTCCATATATATGTGTTAGCATACGGTATTTGTTTTTCTCTTTCTGACTTACTTCACTCTGTATGACAGACCCTAGGTCCATCCACCTCACTACAAATAACTCAATTTCGTTTCTTTTTATGGCTGAGTAATATTCCATTGTATATAAGTGCCACATCTTCTTTATCCATTCATCTGTCCATGGACACTTAGGTTGCTTCCATGTCCTGGCTATTGTAAATAGAGCTGCAATGAACATTGTGGTACATGACTCTTCTTGAATTATGGTTTCTCAGGACAACCTCAGAGGCCTTTGATCTCTCCTAGCTCCTGCATGTAGCTTTGTCTTCCATCTGCTTTGCATCTTTCACACTTTTGTCAGAATTAATTTCTAAAGTGTAAATCAAATAATTGTACTCCATTGCTCTTTGGATTTGCCCTTTTGCCGTAGTCCATATTCCTTGCAATGGTGTGGAAGCTCTCCATGTTCTGACCATGGACCACCTCTATAGCCTAATTTATCTTAAACCTTCTCATCCAACTTTAAAAAAGACTTTCAAATCAGTGACCACAGCAAGCACCTCAAGCATTCCTAACACTGTGTGTGCCTGGAACACTTTTCCCCCTGTCAAGAGCCTTGTCTTCCTCATCTTTGACTCCCTGTTGCTTAGCGTGTGGCAAACAGAGGTGGTCAGCAAACATTTGCTGAAGGAATTGTGTAAATGGTAATAATTACATCTGAATTAATATGTTAACATGCCATTGTGGGGCTTTACAAAAATTGATTCAATTCTATATTCTTGGAAGTAGGATTTTGTACTTTTTTTTTGCTTTTGAAAATTTTTTTGACTAAGGAAAGGTGATCTTAACTAAATGCATGCTTTGAAGAAACCAATTTTACCATGTTTCTTTCCATATGTTAGTCCAATAAGGCTGCTGTAACAAAAATCCAGAGATTGGATGGCTTAAACAACATTTATTGCTCACAGTTCTGGAGACTGGGAAATGCATGATCAGGGTGCTGGAAAATTCAGTGTCTGATAAGGGCCTGATTCCCCCTGTGTCCCCATATGGCAGATGGCGAGGTTGCAACATATAAATTTCGGGAGGACACAAACATTCGGTCTATTGACCTCTACTAATTTATTGAATCAGTTAAGAAGAATCGTTTCCATTTTAGTTTTGTACATTTTAAGAAGTGCTTTCCTAAGTTGCATAAACGTTATTTATATTCTTTTTCTTTTCCTCATGTGTTTCAGTTTCATGCTTTAAGTGGCAGAAATATTTGCAACTACCAGCTGGTCTGTGACAGTGACATGAACCTGCAGAATAAAGAATCTGTGGCCCGGTGTCTGCATATCTTGTCCTCCTTAAGGCTCATCATGCAGGTGGCTTTGCCACAGGAGCAACTTTGCTGGATTATATTCAATGGTATATGTCAGTGTCTTTTATTTTTCATTGTGTCTTTCAGAAAGGTATTTAAATACTGAGTTGGACGGTGACTTGATTACCTTGTGATTTAAAACATGTTCATTTCCTCTTAGGGGCAAGACGGGAATAAAGATGCAGACCTACTAGAGAATGGACTTGAGGATATGGGGAGGGGGAAGGGTAAGCTGGGACAAAGTGAGAGAGTGGCATGGACATATATACACTACCAAACGTAAAATAGATAGCTAGTGGGAAGCAGCCGCATAGCACAGGGAGATCAGCTCGGTGCTTTGTGACCACCTAGAGGGGTGGGATAGGGAGGGTGGGAGGGGGGAGGCAGACGCAAGAGGGAAGAGATATGGGGACATATGTATATATATAAAACTGATTCACTTTGTTATAAAGCAGAAACTAACACACCCTTATAAAGCAATTTAATAAAGATGTTATTTCCTAATAGGATACTTGCGGGCTTTTTTACATTTTTATTATATTTCAGTTTGTCCTTATGAGCAGGGACTTATACAGCATGTCTGTGGGTTTTCTGCTCAAGGGAGGGTCAGAGGCTGTGGGGATAATCAGTTTCACATATATACAAAATAGGGACCACAGTCAGTAAGTAAATACAAATGGGGAAGGATCGGAGGACAGGTTAGATCGTTTCTAAGCATCATGCATTTATTGGTCCTCTCCATGAATACTTGGCCAAGGACCAGGGCTTCCTATGCATCAGGCTTCTTGTTCTGCTTGATTTTGAGTGAGGAGCTCTGAGGATGTGCATGTATGTATTTGTATAGTGTATTTACATACAGATATATGCATTGTACAGATACACATATGTACATGTATATGCATTATAAATGTATTATATATGTCCCATGAAATGAATCTTATCTATCGAAATGTAGCATTTGTTTTTTCCTTTTAAGACTTACAATTTAAATTCAACTAAAATTCTCTTTAAAGTTACAATCTGAAGTTACGATGAGTCGCCTGATGAGTCGCCTACAGTATTGTTTTCTGGATAACATATTCCTGAAAGAAAAGTAATAACAGTGTGTTCTGTGTGTCTAAGACCAGGGCAAAATAACCTGGAAGAAAACATATTGGATTTTCTCTCATCCATGGCAACTGACAGTACATTTCCTAGCCTTTTACTTCCTTGATCTCCCCAAATAATTTGACATTTTGATTGTAATTAGACCTTACATTTGCTACCAGAGATAAGGCTGACCCTGGAAGACATTTTTCAGTCCAGTGATTGTTAAGCTTTTGGGCCTCCTCATCCTCAGAGTTGCCACGGCTGTCTCTGCACCTGGATTGCTCACACATCTTGGCAGGGATTGAACAGGCAGAGCTTCTGTACTCAGGAAGGAGTGATAGGCCTGAGGGTTGGGCCCTGCAGTCAGGCTTTGCTTGAAAGGTGGAAATGATGCACCTGTCTGAAACCCTTTTCAGATCACACACAAAACCCCCCAATATTCTTAAAAAAAAAAAGGCTGAACGATTTCTGTATCTTCTACATCCTTTTTCTGGTGTGTGCTTTTTCCTTATACATATGAAATCGTGTTCTAGATTTTATCCTGTTTCCTAAATAGTTTTCAGCTCAGCACTGTGGTTTTAGAATCTAGCCGTGTTGCTATATGTAAACCTAGTTTGTTAACTCTGCCTGCTGAATTGTATTTGGCAGATAGCTATGCACCCGTAGGGATGGGTACCTGGTTTGCCCTGCCTCTCTAACTGCACAAATAATTCTGCAGTGAATATCCTTGCCTCTGTCCTTTTATAGACCTGTGTGAGAGTTTTCTGGGACTTATGCCCAGGAGTGAGGTTCCTGGATTGTGGGAGATATATATACTTAGTGTCATTAACTGCTGTTCCTGTTTTAGTTAATTCATCTCAAACTTATTAAGTGCCAGGCATTGTTCTAGATGCTAGGGATACAGTAGTGGACGACAGACAAAAACCCTGTTCTCATGCTTACATAATGCTTCAGGGAGATGATGAACAAGTCAAGACTAAGTGATGTATCAGATGGTGATGAGTGCTGTGGAGGAAAGTAAAGCCGAGAAAGGGGTTAGGGAGAGCACTGGCTGGGCTGGGGCTGGACTGCAAGTTTATTTTATTTTTTAAAAAAGATTTATTTATTTTATTTTAATTTTTTTGGCTGCATTGGGTCTTCGTTGCTGCGCTCAGGCCTTCTCTAGTTGCGGTGAGTGGGGGCTACTCTTTGTGGTGGTGCGTGGGCTTCTCATTGCGGTGGCTTCTCTTGTTGTGGAGCACGGGCTCTAGGCACACGGGCTTCAGTAGTTGTGGCATGAGGGCTCAGTAGTTGTGGCTCGCAGGCTCTAGAGCTCAGGCTCAGTAGTTGTGGTGCACAGGCTTAGTTGCTCCGCAGCATGTAGGATCTTCCCACACCAGGGCTCGAACCCATGTCCCCTGCATTGGCAGGCAGATTCTTAACCACCGCGCTACCAGGGAAGTCCCGGGCAGTAGTTTTAAGTGGAATGGTCATGGTAGGCCTCACCTGAGATGAGATGCCGTTGGAGTAAACACCTGACTGAGACATCTGGGTGTTTGGGGGAAGGGCATTCCAACTGGGAGATTAACAAGTGCAAAGAGCTTGTAGTTTTAAAACTTTGGAATTTAAGTCACGAAAAAATAAATTGACCTGCAGTCAGTTTCTCAAAATACATTTGACCTTTCCAGTTAGACGTTAACACTCTTTTAATTGACTATTATACACACACACCCTTGTTTTTAAGACATTTAACCAGTCTTCGTTCTTTCACAAAATCTAACTGGGTAAATGAATGTTGGATAACATCTGACATCTCAACTAACCTGAACCCAACTCATTTGAACCCTCAAATAGTCAAGATTATTTTGGTGGTGGCTGTCTTAGATGAAAAGGAGTCACGTGACAAGGCAATAAACTCCGTATTAGGGATTTGGTTAAAAATCAAACCAACTCGCAAAGATAGCCTGAGAACGTAAAGGTTTAGTCTGTGCTCCGTTTTGTACCATGTACTCTCTCCATTGGGCTCCTGCCGTGGAATCTGTGAGCCATGCCAAGATCCTGAACCATCAGAGAAGGATTCTGTTATAGTCAGGGTGCACTAGGGCTGCAAAGGTTAAAGGCACATCTTTGAAATACAGAGGGCCCTTGTTATTCTTGAGGGCGGTCTCCTGGGGCTTTCTGAAATCCTGCAGCTCCCATTGCTGAATGTTTGGGCTTCTGGCTTACACCTGAATCACGTGTTTTGTGGAGAGTCATGTGTTTCCTATGCATATCCTTACTTGGTGACTTTTTTTTTTTTTCCCTGAAAACACAGTTACACAGTTGGGTCAACAAAGCCAAGTCGAGATGAGAATGCGGAGCTTGAGCTCTTACTAGCTGAGTGGTTTTTTCCCCCAGTGGATCTTACATGAGATAAACAACTCTCTGTCATGGGAGCAGGCACACTAAGAATGTGGGGGACTTGTATTCTCTGTGAACTTTATGGTACTTTAAGTGTTTAAGATTCTATTCAGTACTTTTTGGTCACTGATTTGTGTAATGTTTATTGTGCTTGCAGATGTATTTTAATCAAGGGATGTGTGTTTTGGAGCAGATGCTGTTTTCTCAAAGCTTTTAAAGTTTAAACATGAACATAGGATTTGGAATTGTTGAATTTTGGTGGTTATGAATTTTAGATGAGATATTTTATAGAAAATATTTAGATTGATTGTCATTATAATTACATGCCTTTTTAAAGCACGGTATTATACTGTTTTTTGGGTTATGTTTATAGCCTGATAATGTCCTTTGTATACAGAAGGCTATATGGTGATGTCATTCCCCACTCGTCCTCCAAATGCTGCCATAAAATAGTCTTCTATCCTCATTTAATTAGTGGCTTGATTTTAAAACAAAATCATACTTGAATGATCTTAAATAGGAACTGGAAATGGCGTTTTTCATTAGAGTGCTTATGGGATGTACCTTAATAATGGGGTAAATATTATATGAGACAGTGAATGAATATAATACAACCTTTTATGCATTATGAGTTTTAAATTATGAGTTTCCTTCTTGTGTATTGTGTGCCATCTGATTAAATGTGTATTCTAGTCTTATTTGGAGATAAATCTTCAGTTTTTCAACTGTGAGGAAACCATGGGAATCCATAACATTTTATGTGAATTAATAAAACCACAAAGTACATAAATTATGCTACTAAGATACTCTTTTGTTCAATATATTTCAAAACTTAAACTGCCTTTAAAATGAGACTAAAAGAGGTGCTTCCCTGGTGGCGCAGTGGTTGAGAGTCCGCCTGCCGATGCAGGGGACATGGGTTCGTGCCCCGGTCCGGGAAGATCCCACATGCCGTGGAGTGGCTGGGCCCGTGAGCCATGGCTGCTGAGCCTGCGCGTCCGCAGCCTGTGCTCTGCAACGGGAGAGGCCACAGCAGTGAGAGGCCCGCGTACCGGAAAAAAAAAAAAAAAAAAAAAAGAGACTAAAAGATTTCTGTTTCAACATATTTAAAATATGGTCATATTAGTTCTTTCAGTAATTTGGCTACAAGTTACAAAAAAGTTTATAATGATTATAACTCTCTAGCCAGTATCAGATTTTCTCATGAGAAAATCACTTGTTTTGGGAGCTACCAACTTAAACTGCAGAAATTGGAATGTAAAATTTCATCATTTGACTGTAAAACATGTTAATCTTTTTCTCCATCTAGGTACCATTTACATTTACACCATTTGCAGAAAACTGATGATCATAGGTCAGTCTTCTAAGGTATGGAATTTACCGACAAAATATCTTCCCCTGTAATTCCTGGCTTTCTTAAGACTTTTGTTAGCATTGCATACTAAACAAAGAAAATTTGTGAATTATATAACAAAATTTAGTGAATTTACATAGGTTTACTGTTTTTAGTTTTCCTTTAATATGATCATGTAAAAATGTAGACAATAAAGTATTAATGAGAAGAAAGAATTCTAAAATTGATAGGTATTTCTCCAGTGCCCTTCAGTCTCTCAAATTAGTCATAACTTGTCAATACGTTACTGAACATCCATCTGATAACTATATCTCTGGGGAGGGTGGCCATCCATTCTAGCTTGCCCAAGACAGTCCTGTTTTATGCCTGTTGTCCTGGAGTAAGTATTAATAGTGCCTACTTTCACTTTTAAAAATGTGCTGGTTTGGGTGATAAACTATGGTTAGCCTGTTTATGTCTTGTTATGGAGCTTGGACTGCATTTTGCTTGAAGAGCTGGACTGTACTTATGGTCCAGACACTAGTTGGGTGAACAAACTCTTAAACTATGTCCCAGTTTTGAGCTGACTTTGTTTTACAGTAAGATTCTCACTGACCAGTACTTACTGCTTGGTTTCAGCTCGAGGAAGTGGCTGACACTTCTGTTGACTTCCTTACCATGTTGGTAGCACTTCTGTCTGCAGGAGACATATTTATTCCCTGTGTTCACTGTCCAGTCATTGGAATGTAGGCCAAGAAGGGAATATACTCTCCTTGAGACCATACTTGAGTTCTTTCTGGCATTTGCAACACTACTACTTTAGTCTTCTCAATTGCATGCAAAACCTTGCTCTGAATATTCTAACGCTCGGGACAGATATTTTTTCCTTATTTCCTCAAAACACAGCCAAGTATCTTAAAAGTTGACAATGCTTAAAAAATAGATAGAAGCAAAGATATTTGCATGCTTAATGGATAACATTAATTGGGTGTTCTCTCTCTGTTTTGTTCCTTGCATTTAAAAGCCCTATTACTGACAGTGACTTGAACAAACTCTCTGCCAGCTTTTTGAGTGTGACTTAAAATGAGGGGAGACTGTCCCATGTATAATGTAAATTTGGCCTGCAGACTATTCCAACGATTCTCTATCCAGTTCCAGATGATTTCCTAAAAAGAATTTGCAATCTTCTGTTGCACTTGCTGTAGCAACAAATACTGCTCCGTGGAGCCATCGTAGTTTGGTCTGCTTATAGCATTTGTCTGGCAAAACTTTGAAGGACAGAGATGTCTGTGCCAACATTTAACTGTTAGTGTTTGTACTTGTTAATGCTGAGAGAATTTTAATTTAACATGATAGTCATCTTAAAATAATTTCTTATTTATACCCTTTGTAAGACATCTTCTTTCCCCCTCATATAACTTGAGTTTCTCTCTGACAAAATAAGGAAGGCCTGAAGGAGGATCGTTCTATGTCCCAATCTTGTGGGATGGGAGTGGGGGAGTGAGGAATGCAAGAATTTGGGGGTGGTGGGTGGCTGTACAGTTGGCACTTTCAGATCAGGGTGAAATTCTTTCAGTTTGTTCAGTATAATAAGTTTCAAGGAAATTAATTTTCACCCTGAAATTCACAGACCCTCAGCTGACGAGTTGATTCCTGAGCTGAGACTATAAATGGGCTTGATGGGTCCATTTAATGGGGACAAGCCCTTGGCAGTCCAGCCACGTCTGAATCCTCCTGATTCTGTAGCTACTTTAGAGTTCAAGTCTGTTATAGCAAAAGACAGAAGGAGAAACAGATGTGGAATCCTTAGGCTTTTCTTGATGTCACCCCAGAGCAATCTAAAGTCCTGTTCCTATAGGAGCTGGGAATTATGATTACCATTTGTTATTATTATTGAATCCCTACTCTGTGTTAGGTACTGTGCGAAGGGCTTTGCATACACAATAATGCCATAATAGTCTTATGAGGTGGATACCACCACCATCACTGTCCTTTGTCTAATGAATGCTTATCATCTCTATGGTATGCTTCTAAGCGCTTTCACATATTATCTCATTTAATCCTCACACCAGCACTTTGAGAAGGTGCCATCATTACCTTTATCTTATAGACGAGGAAGCTGAGGCTTAGAAAGGTTAATTTGCTCAAGGTCACACATCTAGTTAGAGATGTAGTGGGAGGCCAGAGCCAATGCCACCCTGTACTGTCTCTCAACACCATTAGAATAAGGCGTGTCTGTTGGCATATCCCATGACCCACCGTATTTTGGTTCATCTCTGCAAATGGAGGACTTGTGTGGGAGCTCCTGATATAATGTTGAAATATTTTCTGACATGACTGAAGGCATCCTGAAGACCAAGACTGGCCAGGGCTTTTCCCCGAATGGGAAGCACTTTTGTGCTGAGGCAGGTCACCAGCATAAGCTTAGCGAATGGAGGGAGGGCAGTTCTCTAAGCCTCTTTCCCTGAAGACATAAGACAGTTTGCTTTCCTTTATGGTAAAAGCTGTAGTTTCTTCTGAGGCATTTACAACTGTAGTATAGTACTCAGCAAACATTAAAGAATTCAGTAGAATCTATTTATTCTAAGAAAATGTTGATTTCTGTTTTCCCTATTTACCAAATTGAAATAGTTTGGTAAAGTGTGTGGCTTGAACAGTGGTTGTCAGATCAGTCCTCATATGGTTACATAAACTTCAAGTCCAGACTTTGAAATGCTTCTCAGTGTTTTCCCTCAAAGGGTATGAGTTGATATAAATGACGCTGCAGTGCCATCCTGTGGCTCAGCTGATTAATTGTGTGTGTGTTTTTCCTACCTGACACCTGAACCATGCTTTTGCTAGGCTCCTATAATATGGTTTTTCAAAGTTGCTTTTTTTTTTTAAATGAAGACAATAGTCCTCCTGAAATCGTCAAGTTTTTATTAATAGAAATAATTCAGGGGCAAGAAAAAATGCTACAAATTAAGAGAGGTTTTTTTTTTTTTTTTTTTGGAAATGGCATTTCATCTTTAAAACCTGAATGATGGTTTCTCAGAGCCCTAAGTGGAATGATGGCTTTTCTCCTTTTTGTCATAGTTTCCCTGTTTAGTGGGAAGAATCCTGCTGCACTTGGGAATCCAGAGACCTGAATTTCAGCCCCAGCTCTGTCACTTACAAGCAGTTTAGTCTCTTGGAGTCAGATTAGGTTACTTTTAAGGTCCCTTCTGGCACTAAAATCTGTGATTTAGGGTCTTTGATGCTAAGTCTGAGGCCAAACCCAAACATCATGTGAACAGCTGTTCACTGATGCTATTTTTACTTTGAAATGTGAAATTTCTAATACCAGGAATCCTGAAAACTTTGGAAAGATGTGGATATAAGGGGGGGGGAGTTTATACATGGTTTAATTCCACCTCCCCCCAAATACAACAACCTGAATGTAAAAATCCACAATAAGATTTCTGTGTAGCAGATACGAGGAATTCAAGAGTTTTGCTGACTGTTAATTCCATATCAGTTGTGTGGCAGAATCAGCAAACAATGACAGCAGCAGCAACGAAAACAGCCATAAAGCGACCCCAGGCCAACTTAGTAGAGATATAGTGTCTAGAACCAGGGAGGGGGAGTTTCCTTTCACTATGGTCTAGTTACACACTTTAAAGGGGCTTTGGCAACCTGGAGCAAAGCCGTGGAAGACCAACCATGATGGGAAAGGGAAGTGCAGTCCTGGGAGGTATAGAAGTGCTTGGGGATCTTTTTCCTGGAGAGAGAGCTGGGGGAGAGGGCAGGCTGCATAGGTGCTTTCAGATTCTTGGAAGGCGGTGATTTGCAAGTTGAGGTTTGAGTGGTCTTGTGCTGTTCCAGAAGACATAACTAGGATGAATGCACCAGAGGTGTATCAAGGTTGATTGCATTTCAGATTACAGAAGTTCATGTTTAGAATTGTCTTCTTATGCCACGTGGCATATTCCTTGTTACTGGAGGTGGGAAGTCGTGGGCGGGGAAGGTGTGGGACATCAGGTGGTGGTGCTAGTGATGTTGGGGAGGGGATGAAATTAGATAGATTTTCAACCCTTTGATCCTGTGATTACCTGAAGTAGGTCCATGTTTAGCATCATGAACTGAAACTTTTCAATGAAGTTCAGTCAGTCAGTCAGCAGAGATTTGTTGCATGTTTACTACATGCCAGATAAAATTCTGGGGGCTGGGGATACAGTGTGAACAAGACAGACAGGGCCCTTTCCTAAGGTGAACTTGCATTCTAGTGGGATGAGCTTACATTCCCAGCGGATAGCAAAGAATATTACAAGTCTGTGTCAAACACCGCTTTGCTTCCAACAGCCCCCTTTCCTCTGGACTCAAAATTGACCAGACGGTGGAGAGTTCTGGCTTTTCAGGCTTCTTTTTTCTTTTAGATGTCCGCTGAGCTGCTTGCACACATGTTATACACATTGTCTTTGAGGGCTCCAAAGATGGTAATAGGGTCTGAATGTTACCAGTGTTTCATCTGTTTTTACTGTTAAATGCTTTGTCAATCTGATGGGTTTGCTTTATACCTGTGAAGCTCCTGGACCTTTTTGATGATTTGCCTTTTCACATTGGGTTTGACTACTACAGACTTATTTTTCCTTAATTATTTCCTCAGTTATTGAAGGCTGAATTTGTGATTGGAAGAGGAGCTTTTTTCTGTTGTCCAAATTTATTATCATTATTTTCTTGAGAATCTAGACGACTTGTTAACTCTCCCTTGGTTGTTTCTGCTGACTTTAGGGTTGTTCAGTGAATTCATTGAATAGCACTTGGGAATATCTGCTAGGTACCTGGCACTGCTCTAGGTGCTGGGGATATAATAACAAAAAAGGCACTGTTGTTATTTTCAAAGAGATCAGAGTAAGGTTTTGGAATCACACACAGGAGCATATTAATGCAATTGGATGTGACATATATATGTGTATGTAAGAATCTATGTAAATTATATACAGTGTATAGATACACATGTATATACATACAGTGCAATTACAGGAGAGGCAGAATTGAAGCAAAGAGCATTTCTCTTTACGGATGTTAGCAGAGTCCTCTTCAGCAGCTAGTTCTCTTTCCCCTGCTCTCCCTCCCCCTTCTCCTCCTCCTCTTCCTCTGTCTTTCCCATGCTCCCCCTTCCTTCTTCTTTGTCTTCATTGTCATTAGCAAAGCTAACACTTAGTATGTGTTTACTGTGTTCTAAGCACTTAGCATGTATTAATGAAAACAATCCTATAAAACAGTTACTGGTATACCTGTTTTGCAGATGAAGAACCTGAGGCTCGTGGAGTTTAACTGTCCAAGTACCACTGCTAATAGTGGAGGTAGAGTTTCAGCTCAGTCTTATGGGAAAGGAGAGAACAGAGTGAGCAGAGATGCATATTTGGACCATTAAGATGTTTTGTGGAATGGAAAGTATTTTGGACCAGCTTTAAGCATACTATGCAAGGTCAAGAGTAATGGGGGTGGGGTGGGGGAAGGCAGGGACTAGGTTGTGCCCTATAAATGCCCTATAAAGGAAGCAACTGCACAGCACAGGGAGATCAGCTCAGTGCTTTGTGACCACCTAGAGGGGTGGGATAGGGAGGGTGGCAGGGAGACGCAAGAGGGAGGGGCTATGGGGATATATGTGTATGTATAGCTGATTCACTTTGTTATACAGCAGAAACTCACACAGCATTGTACAGCAGTTATACTCCAATAAAGATGTGAAAAAAAATGCCCTATAAAGGGTTTGAACTTTGTTATATAGACAATAGGGAACCATTGAATGTTTAAATCACAAGAGTGACACAATTCAATTTGCATTTTAGAAGGATAACTCTGGTGGATTAAGGAAGATGCTTAAGGAAGCGGGGTATTTAAGAAGATAAGGAGACAAGTGAGGAAGTATCCCAATAGTCCTGGGAGACTGCTTTGTTAAGGCTGATATTTTCCCATGGATAGAATTTAGAATTTGATATTCTGAGATACTTTGCTCATAGATTCTTATTTCCATCCCAGTAATAGTTCTAATAGCAATATGTGGAGCAGAGCCCAAATTTCTTCTAATATTCAATCAAGTGAAGGGCAGTACAGTCCATTTACCGTTTGAAATTTTATTTTTTTAAAATTTTTATTGGAGTATAGTTGATTTACTATGTTGTGTTAGTTTCAGGTATACAGCAAAGTGAATAAGTTACACATATACATATATCCACTCTTTTTTTTTAGATTCTTTTCCCATATAGGCCATTACAGAGTATTGAGTAGGCTATACAGCAAGTTCTTATTAGTTATATATTTTATAAATAGTAGTGTGTATGTGTCAATCCCAATCTCCCATTTTATCCCTCCCCCCTTATCCACTGTTGACCATAATTTTTCTACATTCATGACTCGACTTCTGTTTTGTAAATAAGTTCATTTGTACCCCTTTTTTTAAAGGTTCCACAGATAAGCTGTATCATACGATATTTGTCTTTCTGTGTCTGACTTACTTCACTCAGTATGACAATCTCTAGGTCCATCCATGTTCCAGCAAATGGCATTATTTTGTTCTTTTTTATGGCTGACTAATATTCTGTTGTATATATATACCACATCTTTATCCATTCCTCTGTTGATGGACATTTAAGTTGCTTCCATGTCCTGGCTACCCTTTGAGGTTTTAGAATATTTTTTTTTTGGCTGCGTTGGGTCTTTGTTGCTGCACGCAGGCTTTCTCTAGTTGTGGCAAGCGGGAGCTACTCTTTGTTGCGGTGTGCGGGCTTCTCATTTGTGGTGGTTTCTCTCTTGTTGCAGAGCATAGGTGCATAGGCTTCAGTAGTTGCAGCATGTGGGCTCAGTAGTTGTGGCTTGTGGGCTCTAGAGCTCAGGCTCAGTAGTTATGGCACATGGGCTTAGTTGCTCCGCAGCATGTGGGATCTTCCCAGACCAGGGATCAAACCTGTGTCCCCTGCATTGGGAGGCAGATTCTTAACCACTGCGCCCTAGAATATTTTCAAAGAAAGGAAAATATTGACGAAGTTAACTGCAGAATACATTATCATCAAATAGTGTTTCCCAGTTTCAAATAGTGTTTTCCAGGGCTTTATGGGAAAAATATGTCCAAAAAGGATTATCACTGGGATTGTGGGGAAAAGTTCTTTAACTGTAGATAGAATAGCACAAGAGGCTCTTACATATATTCCAACGGATGGGCCAATAACAATGGTGACCCTTCCCCCAAATTTTGTTTCAGTTTGTACCTTCGGAATAATTACACTGGTAATAGGCATTATTTATGGACGGCTTACAATTGAGTCAAAATCATCCTAGTGTGTCATGTACATTATCTCCTTCCCATAATAGTACTGCAGTGATGTGCTAAAATATCCATTTTATAGATGAGAAAATTGAGGTCTGGAGAAGTAAAATGACACAGATACTAGGTGTTAAAATTGGAACTGAAGCCCAGGTCTTTTTGCTTCTAATCCTGGACCGTTTCTGCTAAGTATCACAGGCCCCAGATTGTAAGCCTTTCCTGTTTTTCCCTACCCTGTTATGCCAGTTTATTTTCAGAATAATACATTGGTTTGAGACCAGCTAATAACAATTGCATTGTTGGAATTAGCTCCTGGACTACTGTTGACACTTGATAAATGTTAATAAAAATAAGCTGAGTTCATAGGATTTTAGGAGCTAAGAAGGAAGACATTCTAAAATGGTTAACTTGAGATTTTGAGTTCTTGAGATAATTCTTTTACTTTTAAATGCTTGTTTTTTTAATTGACTCATTATTTGTGGTATTTTTAGTTTAAGTAGTCAGCAACTTGGGCTCACCACTCATAATTTGATAACATTAAATGAAAATCGGCATTATTAGCTTAAAATGAAAAGACATTCTATTGTGCCCTTTTTCTGTCTCAGGCCTTGGAATATCTCCTGTGGGCCAGTGTATGTATGGAATCCTCGGTCCCACTTCTGTCCATCAGGTACTTGAAGTGGAGAGCTACTCTTTACACCGCTGTCTGTCAATGCTACTATGACTGCCAGGCTGGTATTCACGGAGAGGTACGCTGCTTTTAACTCTGAGGATGCCAGTATTTAAAAATACAACATATTCAGCATTTTTTTCTTTAGATGAGCGGCAAGAAAACAAACAAGCAAACAAACAAAACCCAAAGAATTGCAGTGAAGCAAAGACAAAAGTCCCAGGCTTTATTTGCAGAAATTTGCTTGACTTCTCCATTCTGTTGGTCTCTCGCATCACTTCCTGTTTCCCCTTTTATTCTCTATTCAGTTCTACCGTCTTTACTCCTTTTCTGAATCAGATCTCTGATATCTTCCCTTCCTTATTGTATTCTTGTATGCAAGCTACTTTCTTTCCCTGTTTAGTTACTGTGTTCCATGCCACCTACCATCCATTTGTCTTGCTTTTCTCTGCTTCCTACCACCATTTATTTAGTATACTCTATTTCTTATTTTTCCTCTTTTCCTATGTATATTTTTGATTGAATATTTGAACTATAACTTAACTGGTTGGGGCTTCTATTGGTCTATGCCACACCTCTGTGCAGATGAAAACAGGTACTCTCATTATGGTATGTGGTACTTGGCTTGTCAGTGGATGGGGTCTTGGTGAGAATTAGAAACAGGCACCCTTTCCTTTGGGCGAACCTGTCCCTGCACCAGTGTGCATAGCTTGGTGAGTACAGGGTGGGTTGGATTTCAGCAGGAGAACAGCTTAATACAGCCCTTGTGGGGTACTTTTTCTAGCCTAGGATACATTCTAGAAACTGCTCACCATACATGCGTAGTTTTAGTGTACTAGTGGTGGCATGTTTCTATAGCTATTAAATTTATCAGGGATCGAAATGTTTGCAGAGTTTTGACCATTTGATTCCTATTGGAATTTTTTCTTATTGGAAAATGTAACCCTTTATGTTACTATTGTGTTCTAGAAGCATCTTCATGAAAACTCATAAATTATAAATAAAGTACTTCAAAGAACTAGTAAAATAAATTGCATGAATTGAACTTGTTTTGCTGTTATTGCTAAACAATTATAATAATGGTGAACTGATTAAATAAGCTAGCCTGCTTCCTTTCCTCATATATTAATAAATACTTCCTATATGTTGGGTACTGGAAATCCAAAAATGAATAAGACCCTTTAAGGACCTCACAATTTAGTGGACAGTGTGAACAATTGAATAGATAATACAGCTTGTTTTGGTAGAAAGGTTAGAATTTGAGAAGAGCACTGAGGAGGGGTGTGTGTGTGTGTGTGTGTGTGTGTGTGTGTGTGTGTGTGTGTGTGTGTGTGTGTGTGTGTGTGTGTGTGTGCGCGCGCGCGCGCGCGCTTGTGTGCGTACGTGTGTACAATGCCAGAGAAGCGATCGTCTATATGAAGCTGCTGTTTAGCCCAGAATTTGACTTTCCTTACTTTTTGAATTAATTCATAAAGTTAGTATATCCAACATTTTATTAACTTTAGATTTACAGAAATTAGTGGTGCTTCTCGGAAATGATTGACCGGATAGCTACCATGTTCTAAAGAATCAGCATCAGCATAGAGTTTAATTCACCAATTAAATGAAGTGTCTGGGAGAATAAAACATACTGTCTTGATACATTTTTAATCACTATACTCTTAACTTAGTATGAATTAAATTTATTTTAATTGCATGTAGGCATTTGCTCGGCGTGCTTTGGCTAAAATTGATGAGTTAAGGCAACTGGAATTAATGAGTTCCTCACAATCACAGGAAGAATCCAGAGGATATTATAGAGAGGCCACGATAAAGGTATAAAAATTTCATGAAATAACAGAAATTTACTGTACTCTACAAATGATTAAGTACTTAATATTAGTAGTTGAGAAGTACATCCCACTGTTACTTCATATGTAATTCTTCTTTTTGAGGCAGATGGCAGTCATGATCTTCAAAAGGGGAGTATTTGAATCTAGAAGAAGAAACAAAAGCTTCTTTAGACCAAATATAAGAGCTAACCTAAGGGAAGCACAAACTGTAAGTCTCAGAATGTCTTCTCTGTTTTAGACTCTTTTTGCAGTGCGTTTGTGTTATACCTCTCTGTCTTTTAAGCCTAGACACTAAGTATTAAATCCTGGCCCCTAATCCCTGCACCAGTGGCAAATAGAAGAATGCCTTCCCAATTTGGACACGGCCTTGCTTCATCCCTTTCTCAAAGCTTTTGTACCTTCGCACAATCCCAGTTTTGTAACATGAAAGGCCAAGAAGCTGAAGAGCCTGGGAAAGGTTCAAATGCACAGGCTTCTGAGTGGTGCTGCAGAGGCCTTTTGACCACTTGGTGTCAGCTTCAAAGGCATTGAGGATGGAGAAGAGGTGGAGGCACCTTTTCTTATCAGCTTCTGGTTTCACCTTTGGGAGCGTTTAGGGTGTAGGTTATACTGGAGCACCAAACAACCCCCATGTCTCAGTGGCTTAAAGCAATTTATTTCCCACTGGAGTCAAACATTATTATAGTTATCAGGAGCTCTGCTCATGACCGATGCTCAGGGCCAGGTTGAGGAGCAGTCCTCATTTGGAAAATTGCCGGGTCGTTCTGCCAGAGGGCACCTAAGAGAGCTCTGGAGGACCTCACACAGGCAGTGATGCTCAGCATGGAAGTGACAGCAGCCTCCTTTCTAACATATTCAGAACTCCTCACATGGCCCCTCTTGGCCACAGGTGTGTTTGGCCAACAGCACTAAGGGCTCCCAGGGAGAGGAGTGGGACATAGATATGCCTGTGGGATCCTCTGCCCTTTCTCCCTTCTGCCTTTCTCCTTCTCCCACTGTCTTCTCCCTGGCCATTCTGAATCTCAGTGTTCCTTAAGTCCCAGCTCTGTATTTCTTTGAAGTGTTCCCTGATCATTCTAGACAGTTGTAAACTCTCTTGTGAGCTTCTTTGGGACTGAAAATGAAAGTGAGGGGGAAGAAGATGAGCACTTTCTGACAGAAGAGTAGTAGAATCTCAGAACCTGGAAGGAATTTTAGAAATCATTTGGTTCAGTCCTTTTCTATTACAGACGGGGAAAATAAAGCCCAGAGTATTTAAGCCAGCTACTGGCGGCACCGGAACCAGAACCCAGGTCTCTAGCTCAGTGTATTCTAACTACTCCAGTGACTGCCATTCTCTTTCCTCATTTCTTCTTATAATATTTGAGAGGAATTCTTTTTTTTTTTTTTTTTTTTTTTGCGGTACGCGGGCCTCTCACTGTTGTGGCCTTTCCCGTTGCGGAGCACAGGCTCCGGACGCGCAGGCTCAGCGGCCATGGCTCACGGGCCCAGCCGCTCCACGGCATGTGGGATCTTCCCGGACCGGGGCACGAACCCGTGTCCCCTGCATCGGCAGGCGGACTCTCAACCACTGTGCCACCAGGGAAGCCCTTTTTTTTTCTTTTTTCTTTTAAATAAATCATATTTAAATACAAATATTTGGACATGGTAGCTTTCTATTGCTACTTAGTGTCTCTGAGATAAATTGAGTACTGATCCCAGGCATGTAGTTCGTACCTCCTTTCAAATCATATCCCTTACTGACCAGTGGTATGTAATTGGTGGGGGTGGTAGCTTGCCAAATTATAGACAATTCCTTGGATGAGCTGTTGAATAGCCTGCATCTGGTATTGTTAAGTAGTAATGCTATAGTGTTCGTTAGAGAGCAGGAGGCATATTTTGCAGAATGTTCTGCTTTAAATTTATGAAATCGTTTTACTGTTTCTACAAACGAAAGTATTTCAGTGTGCGTTAAATCTATTTTACAGAAAATTTCTGAGTTCATAGGACAGTTGTTAACTCACAGTGAATCATTTTGACTTTCAAAGGATTGTTTTATAAGACTGCTAATTCAGACTTCTAGTGATTGACCATTTAGTGATTCATTCAATACATATTTTTAAAGTACCTGCTCTGTGAGCAAGATACGTAGAGGTTACCTTCTAGTGGAAAAATTACATAATAAATAAGTAACTTATAGCTTGTGATAAGAATTAAGAAGGAAATAACGGTGGTGATTAAATGAGTTACATGTAAAGCCCTTAGAATGTTCCTGGCACATGGTAGGTCCTCAGTTGTATGAGCTATTACTATTTATTTTTCATTCATTCATTCAGTAGCCATGTATCGAAGGCCTACTGTGGTTCAAGAGTGGTGGCACATGGAAAAGATGAAGTCGAAGTTCTTTCTTTCTTTCTTTGTTTCTTTCTTTCTTTTATTTATTTATTTTTTGGCTGTGTTGGGTCTTCATTGCTGCACGCAGGCTTTCTCTAGCCGTGGCGAGCAGGGACTACTCTTCATTGCAGTGCGCGGACTTCTCACTGCAGTGGCTTCTCTTGTTGCGGAGCTCGGGCTCCAGGCGCGCGGGCCTCAGTAGCCGTGGCGCACGGGCTCAGTAGTTGTGGTTCGTGGGCTCCAGAGTGCAGGCTCAGTAGTTGTGGCGCACGGGCTTAGCTGCTCTGCAGCATGTGGGATCTTCCCGGACCAGGGCTCAAACCCGTGTCCCCTGCGTTGGCAGGCAGGTTCCTAACCACTGCGCCACCAGGGAAGCCCTGAAGTTCTTTTTTGAATGGCTTTGGAATAACAAGCGGGATTTGATTAGACAGGGAGAAGGGGGGAAAACATTCTAAGTAAAGGACAAGAGCATGAACATAGCTTGGAAGCAAAAGTAAGCAACGACTTTTGGTGGACAGTGAGACAGTGAGAAACTGAGCTTGAATGGAGTGGATGTATTATGTTGGGGAATTAACATAATACATCTTATGGCACCGATGTCATGGAAGCCATGGTGTTTAGGGTTGGAACTGACTGCATGGGTTATATCATTCAGCTTCTCATCCATCTTGACAATTTAAAAGATGGTTTAGTATACCCTATGCAGTACATGTACCAGGATTTGTCTAATATTTTTTATTACTAGTAATTTAGTTGTTTTCCCATTCTTTGCTGTTACAAATATCGCTGTAATCAACATCTTCAGGTATATTATTTTTTCTTTCTTTTATTTCCTGTGGGTAAAATTCAAGGTATAGAATTTGAATAATGTTAGACAAACATTTTTATTTCTCTTGATATATATTGCCAAATCGATTTCCGAAACACGTACTCCAAGGTGACAGTCCACATGTACCAATTCCACCACAAGCTATTATCATTTTGATATTATTATTTCTTAATTTAAAAAATAATTCAGTTTTCATAAAGTGGCTTGTTTTAACTATTATTTTGATCCAACTTTCCCTTATATTTGTGTTTACTCTTTATATTTTCTTTTCAGGTGAATTATCTTTTACAGCTTTGACCATTTATCTACTAGAGATTTTAATTTTTAAAATGTATTTGAATAGGCTCATTTCTTTTTTCATTATGCCTACAGTTTTTTTTGAATTTTATTTTTTTATACAGCAGGTTCTTATTAGGTATCTGTTTTATACATATTAGTGTATATATGTCAATCCCAATCTCCCAATTCATCCCACCACCAGGCTTATTGTTTTTATAGAGATTAATATTTTGCTTGTCATGCTTGACAATCCAGTGTTGTTGTTTTTTTTTTTTGCGGTACGCGGGCCTGTCACTGTTGTGGCCTTTCCTGTTGTGGAGCACAGGCTCCGGACGTGCAGGCTCAGCGGCCGTGGCTCATGGGCCCAGCTGCTCCGCGACATGTGGGATCCTCTCGGACCGGGGCACGAACACATGTCCCCTGCATCGGCAGACGGACTCTCAACCACTGCGCCACCAGGGAAGCCCCAATCCAGTGTTTTTTTAATTGTGTTTCCTTTAAATATTTTTTTGTAGGTCTTTTAAATATTTATATTTTAAAATCTTTTGCTTGTTATTCATCTATAGCTATGATAAATCTATAGCTCTAGTTCACTTTTTGCTAGTTTTTCTAGGATATTTTAAAAAACAATTTCACTGTAATTTACTTACGTTTTACCATTTCATTTTGAATACTTCTAATTATTAGAAAGTTTATTATGCTGTTTAAATATAATTTTTTAAAGCTCTGTTTTAACCCATAGCAAACATCTTAGAAGAAACCCTGACGTCTGTTTGTAAAGCAAGAGAGGGCAGGGCATGAAGCTTAAGCTTTACTGAGGTTTTTAACATGTCAGTTAACCTAAGGGTTGAAAGCACATGGAAGCTAATAAGCAGGGAAGTTTTTGTTTGGGGAAAAATAGTCCAAAGCAGCTTT
Organism: Lagenorhynchus albirostris; assembly: GCF_949774975.1. Taxonomy (NCBI): domain Eukaryota; kingdom Metazoa; phylum Chordata; class Mammalia; order Artiodactyla; family Delphinidae; genus Lagenorhynchus; species Lagenorhynchus albirostris. The sequence goes on along the minus strand of NC_083105.1, from coordinate 24,819,555 downwards.
ATCCCTGCTTTTGCTTTTCCGTCTTTCTGACTTTGCCCCAGGAAGAGGAATGAAGCAAGGAAATTGTGGGAAATATGGATATCCTCTAACTGGACATGGATTCTAGAAAAGCCAGCTAGAGCTACCTTTCTTGTTTCCTGGTAATCTAAGTACAGAGAACAGGTCATTTGTCAGAGAGAAGACTAAAGTGTGGAGGCAGGCCATCTGCTTGGGGTGAAATCATTCTGGGCCGACACAAAGCACAGTGGCTAGGGATTTGCACGCGGCTCTAACTGGCTCTGGCTTACTTGTATACAGCTGGTCAACTCTTTTTTAGAGTTAGCTACCATAAGACCTGTTATTTATACTATAAAATAGTGTTTCAAATTTGGGTTTGGGGACCTTCTGCACTAGAATTACCTCCAGTGTTTACTAAAAATGTCCCACCCAGACTCACTGAATCTCTGGAGATTTGGTCTGTGAATCTAAAAAGAGCTCCTGAGAGATTTTGAGGCAACCAAAGTTTGAGTATCAGTTCCTAAAGGCTGTCATGGAGGTACTACAAACCATATAGAGACTGATGCTGCCATTTATTAATAAACAGCCTTTTTAGGCTGCTCTGGAAACACAAACATATAAAGAGATGGCAACGTTTTTGATGTAATGGCAGCATGACATAAATAAACTTTAATAAAGTCTGGAGTGACACCTCAAAAAATGAAAACCATAAAAGCAGCCATCTCTCATCCACAGACCAACCACTCTCTCTTCTAGCGTTAATGAAGCTCACCTTACTTGTCTTCGCCTTATACTATCAAACATCGCGGAACTTTAAAAAAGGGAGCTGTATTTTTTTTTTTTAATTCCAGTTGCCGTGGCCACATACTGTCACAGAACAGTTGTTGGATGAGATGTTTGATAGCACTGCATCCCGGTTTCTGGCTGTCTTGGAGGCTCTCTCTGACTCAAATCGGCGAACACTACAAACTGGACCTGTTGTTACAGATGAAGTAGAAGTTCGTGATGTTGTCTCAGAACTGTTTATAGCAGGAAAAGAACTTTTAATAAGTAAATATGTTGTTAAAATAATATTTTATGGTAGAACATGAATAACAAAAATTTTAGCACGGTAGTCCATACCTAAGAAACTGATACCGATTTTTATTGATCTTGAATTCAGCAACCTTGCTAGACTCAATGGATAATTCAGATAATGTATTAGTAGATTTTCTTTTGGATTTTTTATGTATACAATCATATGATCTGTGAATAATGACAATTATGTTTCTTTCCAATTCTTAACCTTTTAATTTCTTCTTTCTTGCATTTCTTGACTTACTTTGCACTGGATAGGCTCTCCAGTAAAACATGGGATGGAAGTGGTGATAGCAGATATCCTTGTCTCATTTATGATCTCAGATGGAAAGCTTTCAGTATTTTATCATTAATTTTGATATTTGCTGAAGGATATTTTTAGACACCCTGTTTGAGATTAATGAAGTTTCTTTTATTCTTGGTTTAATGAGAGTTTTGTATGTTTTTAATCCTGAATATTTGTTGAATTTTATCAAAACCTTTTTTATGGGTTTATTGAGATTTATTGAGTTAATCGAATGGATTTGTCTTTTATTTCTATTAATGTGGTACATTACATTGATTGCTTATCTAATTTTTAATTACTCCATATTGTTGGAATAAACTTAATCTGGCAGTGAGGATTATCCTTCTGATATATTGCTTGATTTTCTTGCTAGTGTTTAATATTTCTGCTTCTCTGTTCATGAGAGAGATTTCCTTTCTTATAATATCCTTTTTGGGTTTTGCTCTCAAGGTCATGTTGGCCTCATAATAAGAGTTGAGAGTTCTGCCCTCTTTTTCTATTATCTGGAGGAGTTTGTGTCAGATTTGTGTTATTTCTTCTCAAATGTTTGAATTTGCTGGTGAAGGCATTTGGACCTGGAATTCTCTTTGTGGAAATGTTTTTAACTATGGATTACATTTCTTCCATAGATATAAAATGATTTAGAATTTCTTTTCATTTTAAAAAAATCTTCTGTTTGGTAAATAGTACTTTGATTTTATCTATATCTTAAAATTTTCATAAAATTGCTTGTAACATCATCATGATTATCTAAGTGAGCTTAGGATGTGCGTGTGTGTGTGTGCACCCATCTGAGGGCAAGGAGCCTCTGTGCCGCAGTTTGGGCTCATCTTTTCCTCACAAGGAAGGTACGAGATCTCAGAGGAGAATTCTCTTGACTTCCTTCACCCACACCTGAAAATTTACCTTCATCCACTGTCTGTCATTAAAGTGGAAGGAATGTTCCTTCTCCTCCTCTTTAGGTCTTTGGGCCTAATCTCTGCAGACTGCCCTTCATCCCTATCCAGCTTCCTCCCCTGTATTTCTTCCTCTTGTTAGAGTCAGATTTATTGAAGGAGTTGTCTGTTTTCACTGTCCCAAATTCTTTCCTTCCTGCTTGTACTTGGCGGTCTTCTGTCATGGACAGAGAGTGTCAGGGATAACCTCCTTATTGTTCAATTTGAAAGTCAGTGTTTTTCTTCCCTTTGCTCTCTGTAGTATTTGTTGCTGTTGACTACTCCTTTCTCTTTAAATGCTCTCCCTTGCAGCCTTTGCTCCCGCGGCCCTTCTCTTACTTGTTGGGGTTCCTTGCTGCTCTGTCCTAGGCAGCCGTCTGTTGCCCATTTACTGTGGATATGTAATGATGACTCTAAAGCTATACCCCTATTTGAGATCTCTTTTCCGAGCTCCCAGTCTGTAATCTCTAGCTGTCTGTTTCACTAGTCAACTCTTGCTAATCCTCTCTTTTTGAGATTCTATGTTCCTCCCTCTGGGGTGGCCTTCCCTGACCGACCTCCTACTCCAAACCTCTGTCCGATGCCTTTCTTTCTTGTCCACACAGCGCCAAGATATTTGCCCCCTAAGATTCCTTGTTGCCCCCACCTGCGTGCGAGCTCTGTGAAGGTAGGGGTTGTGTTTGCGTCTTTTCCGTTGTTTACCTAGCCTGGCAGTGTCTGACATTTAATACTTAGTAAATATTTCTTTGCACAAATGACATCCAAACCCCTCTCTTTCTTTTTCTAGTGTCAAATACCAGTGCAGATGGCATGCTTGATTTTCCAAAGTCTTCTCTTTTGGAACTTATTATAAGAAGGAAAAATGTTATTTCTGTGGATGCTGCTGTAAAATTTATAAAACTAGCTTTTACTTATGAGGAGTGGAGTTTATTTGAATCTGCAGCTGGGCAGCTTATTGATTTTCTCCAGGTAATATATGCAAAATAGTTACTTTGTTTTTATTTTATTAACATGACACTGAAGTAATTAATTGTGGGATATACTTTTTTTAGAGGCAGGATGATCCAGAGTCAAAGAAAGCAGAGAAAGATTTAATTCTTCTTCTTGCAATAGAACCTTTAATCAACGTAAAGAGAAACAAAGGTTTGATCTTTCCCCTCGAAAACTACAAAGGAAGTCAAGTTAACGGTAAAAAAATTGCTCTTCATGGTGAGTATTTATTTGCATTTTTGAAAAACTAAGATGACTTTATATGCTCTCTACAGGTGAGGTGAGAGAAAGAATGTTCAAGGCAGAGGGAGCAGGAAGTGTAAAGGCCCTGAGTGAGAGTGTGCTTGATTGTTGAAAGAATGGCAAGGAGGCATGTATGGTTGGAGTGCGCTAGTGGTGGTGCTGGCATTTGAGAATGCGGTAGGAGGTGAGCTCAGGGAAATAGCTGGGTGCCTGGTCTGGCAGGTTCCTAGGCCTTGTAAGGATGCTGGATTTTATTTTGAGTCATGGTTTTGAGCAGAAGAATGAGGCTCTACTTAGCTGCTACCTTATCAGTGAGAGGCCAGCAGGGCAGCAAATCAAATCTATCAGTTCACTTTGGTAAGGGAAGGTTTGGTGGTCTCCTCTCTGTTTCCAGCATGCAGAGTTTTCCATTCTAAAACTTTTTACGTCTTAAAAGTCATTGTGTATATAATTGAAAATCTGCAGCCTCTGTTTTTTAGAGAATTATTTAATCCTATACTTTTATGTTTTATCATATTCTTAGCATTGAATGCCTGCTAAATTGTGGTAAATAATTTGTACCAAGTAACGATGCTTTTTTTTTTCCTAATGGTTTCTGAATAGATACCTTTGTTATTTTTATTTCAACTGCTCTATATGTTTTAATATTATAAACCTTCTCAATTCCATTATGGACATAGTTGGCATACAGATTGCAGATTAATGAAAATATTAATAGTCCATTTTAACTGAATTAGAGCCTACTTAGATTAGTTTTCATACAGAAGCATTTAAAGTGTCTTATTGATATACTATTTGCCCAGATATCATTTATGTCACTTTTGTAGAATTTCTGTGTTTCTATGCCTTTTCTATTTGAAATTTTGTGACGAAATTTTTTGTTTCATTTTCCTGTATTTTATAAATTGAGATACTTCTGTGAAGACTTGTGGATATTCAGAAGACATTTTCCATTTGGCGGCAACCTTGTATTCCTGTGTCTGTGGCTCTCCACAGGTGAAAAAGCTATTTTGGATAATTTGTAATAGTGTCAAAGGAGGCTCTTTTACTTAATTTAAAGCCAGATTTAAAAATCACAGGAATTTCACCTTGCTGAAATTCTGTATTGTTTAATCATTAGAAGAAGAGATCAATTTATACCCTGACTTGTAATTTTAAATTTGTTTTTATTATTGTCATCATTTTGGGTGTCAGTCTCTTCCTTCTTGGGAAATTCCAAGGCTAGCTATATTTCTTTTTTTTTTTTTTTGCCAGATTTATTCTTAAACTTAAGACTCGTTCTAACATCTATTTTCTCTAACATATGATTTTCTTATTTTTTTCTTGTATATATATATAGTTTTTCTTCTTTCTTGCATTTTTTTAAACATCTTTATTGGAGTATAATTGCTTTACAATGGTGTGTTAGTTTCTGCTGTATAACAAAGTGAATCAGCTATATGTATACCTACATCCCCATATCTCCTCCCTCTTGCTTCTCTCTCCCACCCTCCCTATCCCACCCCTCTAGGTGGACACAAAGCACTGAGGAGGTTAGCTATATTTCTAATGATGAAGGAAATGAGGCAGTGGTTTTAGTGAGAGTTAATATTCCTAAAACACTGCTTTCCAGTCCCTGAGTACAAAGCCTGATTATTATTTGGAGTCACTTAGCACACAATGGCCAGTACTTAGAAATGATGATTTGTGGGTATGGATATTTAAGCAAAACTAGTATAGTACTGGTTTTAAACTGAATTCCAGGGACCGCCCCCCGCCCCCGCCCCGAGCTTGTCTGAGGCTCCTCAGGAGCCAGCTTTAGGCCGTAACACCCTAAGCTGTTCCTATTAGTTTTTGAGATTCTGAGGGAATTTCCTTTGAAAATTTGGTTTTACTGCTATAAAAAAATGTTTGAAAACCACAATTATAGAGCACTATATTAACTATTGTTCAGGTAAGTGAAACACAGTAAGGGACTCGAGAAGTTCCACTCTTATAATATTTTCTATTCCTTCATTTATTAGTTTGTTATAACCTGTGACAGGTGTTTAATTTTTGAAAGAAAGGTATTTGATAGCAAATATACTTATTATCGTGGGCAAACCAAACCAAAAAATTCCAATCAAGGCTGAAAAGTGCATGAAATTTTCATCTTTCTGCTTTTTAAAAAACCATGTGTATCTTAGTTCAGTTCAATTCAGTAAACATTTTTTGAGCTCTGTTATGTTTCCAAGCACTGTACTATGGTCCTGCATATGTGAAATAAGTCTTAGAGCTGCCCCAAAGGAGCTCGAAGTTTGATATATTTTAATCATAAACTCATTATCTTTCTAGTTCATATACAGTGAATAACTTTATTTTCCTTTTGGAAAGAGCCAAAGTAACTGAACTGAGAGGAGATATACTTGATTTGGGTCATCTGTTGATATCCAGTGTGATGTTCAGTTTAGTTCCTTCATGTCTCTCTTTTCTTTTTGTCCATAACCTTTCCCAGCTCCCCATTCCCTTTCCCCTTATTAGTTTCTCCACCTCTCCATTCTTTATTATTATTTATTTATTTTTGGCTGCGTTGGGTCTTTGTTGCCGCACACGGGCTTTCTCTAGTTGCGGCGAGTGGGGACTACTCTTCATTGCGGTGCGCGGGCTTCTTATTGCTGTTGCTTCTCGTTGTGGAGCACAGGCTCTAGGCGTGCAGGCTTCTGTAGTTGTGGCACGCGGGCTCAGTAGCTGTGGCTCATGGGCTCTAGAGCTCAGGCTCAGTAGTTGTGGTGCACGGGCTTAGTTGTGCCACAGTATGTGGGATCTTCTTGGACCAGGGATTGAATCGTGTCCCCTGCCTTGGCAGGCGGATTCTTAACCACTGCGCCACCAGGGAAGTCCCTTCTTTATTATTTTAATACCGAAATTTTAAAAAGAAAGAAGTATATACACTTTTCAAATCTGGATGAAACTGGTAGGTTTACATAACTTGCCTAAAAATATTTGGAACTGTTCTTTTTAGAGAGGTCAAGTAGCCTAGAGCAGTTAAGAGTGAGGTCTCTAGAGCTAGACTTCTTGGGTTTGAATCCTGGCTCTGCTACTTTCTTTCATTTTATCTTATGAAAAACCACTTCATCTTGTTGTGCTTCAGTTTGCTCATCTGTAAAGTGGGGATGATAGTAATAGTACTCACTTCATAGGTTGTTATGAGGATTAAATGAGCTGGTATATGTCTTAGTCTATTTGAGCTTCTATAACAAAGATACCCTAGACTGGTTGGCTTACACAACAAACATTTATTTCTCACAGTTCTGGAGGCTGAGAAATCAAGGCGTCATCTGCCTCCTGGTTCATAGATGGCTGTCTTCTTGCTGTGTCTTCACTTGGCAGAAAGGAGTCTCTCACTCTCTTTCTGGGGTCCCTTTTATAAGGGCACTATTCTCATTCATGAGGGCCCCACCCTCATACCAGTTGCCTCCTAAAGACACCTCCTAATACCATTGCTTTGGGAGTTAGGAATTCAACATAAGAAATTTGAGTTGACACAAACATTCAGTTCACTGCAATAAGTATAAAGCTCTGAGAATGTTGCCTGGCACACATTAAATGTTGTTTACCTATATCTCTATATCTTACTGTTCTTATCAATTTACTTTACCACTTTTGTTTTCAGAATGCTCAGCCTGATAAAGAAATCGTTGTGGACATGATAATGTTCCTATGGCAGAAGTGCAAAGTAGGAATTCAGCGGGTCAATGTGTCTGGAAATGACTATGCAAAATTCACCCAGAAAATCAGTACTAATAAAGTATTCCTTTTTGTTTCTCTTCATATGCTTTTTGTTATTGCTAATTTAATTTGTGATGCACATTTCAAACCTAAATTTTCCCTATTTACCCACCCTCATAATTATCAATACTATTCTTTAAATGTAGTGGTGAGTGAGCCTTTCCTTTAAGTGTATTCCCTGCACTTCTGCCTCAGTTTAATTTTGGGAAGCAGGGAGGTGTTTCAGGTTTTTCAGGGAGGAGTAAATACAGTATGTTTAAGGTTAAATGAACTTGGATATATTCATTAAGAAGGTTAATAACAGAAAATACAAGTAAGGCATTTCAGTTTTTTTGGTAATAATATCAATAGTATATTTTTGAGCTCTCTCCTTTGGAAAGGAGAAAGTAGAACAGGTGAATATTATAACCTGGAAACTTAGGAGAGAATATTTTAACAGTAACACAGTCTTCTATGATTCTGAGGCCTCCTAAGATTCGCTACATAAGGTTGCATGGGCATGATTTTATCATATAGTTTAATAAACTAATGATGTGGGTGCATAAATGTTGTTTTCTCATTTTAGCTCCCAAACTGTGATGGCTAATTTTATGTGCTAAGCTTTGGGGTTATAGACATGAAAGACAGCTTCCAAGGCACCCAGCATGGAACTTGAAACATCCGCTTCCCCCTCACTATTTTGGATGCCTTTGATAGTGATCTTAACCACTGCTTTTTGAAGGGAGAATGAGAATTTTGAAGATACAGATAATCTTCACTGATATATATATCTATATATATCTATATATAAACCATATGATAAATTTTCCATTATGGCTATAGATATGCAGACTATAAGCTTAAGTAAACCTTCTTTGTGAATTTATATCAACAGATAGATCATTAAATATCATCTTATTAGGATTATTGATCTTTATATTACTTATAATTAAGATCAACTAATAAGGAGTACCTGTATAGTATTCCATATGATTAGAAGATGGTGATTTCAGGGAAGTACTAAGTTTTACAAAATGTGACTCTTTCTACAATGTAGTTACTTTCAATTGATTATACTGTGTATTTTCTCTTTTTAGTGGGTTTATCTTCTGTGGCAGATAAATGAAATAATTCACTGCTATAAAATGGAAGACATTGATGTGGTGGTGGTGGCAGAGGTCGCATTACGATTAAGTGAAATATTGGAGTCTTTAGGAAACCCAAGAAGAAAATTTAAAAAATTTCTAGGTAAAATATTGAATGAAAAAATATGAGGTCATTAATATATATATACATATGAATATATAAGTATAAATCATACTACTGGTTAACATCTGTTTATGGAAACTAGGCATTTCAGTATTGTGCTTCAGTGATGATGTATAATCAAAGATAGAAATGATATAGGTTTGACCAAGTTGATGTTAAAAAAAGATCATATGCTCTGTGGTTCAGTGGCAGATGAAACTCTTTGTGTCTTGTCTTCACTCAGATGTTTCCCTTCTCCGTTCCTCATGCCCACCTACCCCTGTCTCTCTCCCTCCCCCATTCTTCCTCTTTTCTTGTCTCTCCTCCCTTTTATCCTACTCCCTCCCCTTCCATTTCCCACTAGAGTGATGCTTCATGAAGGAAGAGAGCGTGTTCAGGTCACCGTTTTATCCTTGGTACCAGCACATTGCCTGACACAGAGCAGGAGCTCAGATGAATGTTTGTTGAATGAATCCATGGCCTTCTACCTTTTGTCTCCTTTTTAAGTCTCTCTTCTGATTCCCTCCTTTGAAAATTCTCCTTCTTTCTTCATTTATTCTGTTGTCTCTCTTCTTTTCCCTTTCTTCTTATCTTCTTCCTCTGTTTGCTCCATTTCCCACTCATTCTCCTCCTCTCCCTGTCCCAACCCCTTCCTGCCATTATTCTGTTCTCCTTCCAGGAGGTGACTTCTCTCAGAGGATTGGTCTGCCCTCCTCTTTCTTTCTTCTGCCTGTGGTTGAACCCCTGAATTATCTGTTTCATTAGGTAACTCCCATATAGAAAATGAGGTGGGGGAGACGTGGGTGTCTACTTTCCTATTTCACCCCATTTACAGAGTGTGTATTACGTGTGAGGGATTTGGTAATAATTACTGTAATAATTGTTTTCTCAGAGATTTGCTAATCTGGCTCTGCCTATTCTCGGTTGTTGAGTGCAGCTTTGCAGATGGAATTTGACAGCCATAGTTCTCAAACTTTGATCGGTATCAGTATCACTTGGGAACTTCTTAAAAATTCTTATCATACTTCGACTAGCCTGGACCTTCCTGGTCTTCATTAGCTTACCAGGAGATTTTGATACACGTCAAAACTTGAGGACCACTGGTTAGAGGTCTCTGGCTATCTAACACTTTCAGTGGCTTGAAGTCATGTTTTTGACACATCCTGTCTTAAAATGCTTTTCCCTTTTTAAAAACTTTTATTATGTAGAATTTCAAATATAGAGAGGTGAAATAAGTCACTGAGTATGCATCATCCAGTACCAATAATTATGAATATTTTGTTAATCTTATTTCATCTCTCCTGACAACACTTTCTTTTTTCCCGGAGTGTTTTAAAGCAGACATTATGTCATTTCACCAGCAAATACCTCAGCATATACACGTGTATGTGTTGTGTGTGTATGTGTTGTGTGTTGGTCTATCTATCTAACAGATAAGGTTTTGTTTTCTTTTTATAAAACCACCATGTTACTGTTATTACACCTTACAAAATAAGTAAAAAATTCCTGTGTCCCTGATTGTATTAAAAATGTCTTAAGTTGGTTTGTTCCAATCAGGATCCAAACATTCCCACACATTTTATTTTCTTATGTGTCTCTTAAGTCTCTCTCTGTAACCTGTAGCAGTTCCCCCTCTGCTTACTCCTGAAGAAATTGAATTATCCCCCTGTAGGATTTCCCACATACTGGATTTGGCTGTTTCTATTCTTGTGGTGTTGATTAACTTGTTTCTCTACCTGGTAATTAGATCTACCAGGTTGCTTGTATTCAAGTGATACATTTTCAAAAAGTATTCTTGCCAGCATCTAATTTTTTTTGGGCGAGCATACTTCATGCATACTCCCTATTGCATTGCATCAGGAGCCATGCAATGCCTGGTTGTCCCACTTGTTATGATGTAAAGATTTACCGGTGAGTTCAGGTGTTGTCAGCTTGACTCTTTTCCCAGGTTGGTTTCCCCAGAAGCAGATTCTGAGACAAGGAGTTGAGTGTAGTAGTTATTTGGAATGTGATCCAGGGAAGTAGGGTGGTGGGGTGAAATGAGACAGAGAAGGAAAGGAAGCGAATACAAGGTACAGGAAGTTCATGAGAAGGCTGCTGTTGTGGGTACAGGGCTTATTCCCACGAGGGACCTCTAGGAGACTGTATAGAACATGCCTCAGAGAACTGGGAGGTTGTGGTATTTGTACCTTTGTCTGTCATTGGTTGAAGGCTACTGGAGGAGGGGTAAGTAAGCCATGAGGGGCTTCTAACTTCTGTCATTCCATCTGCATTTATTCTATTGATACCTTAAATGAAGAACTTACTTCATCGACTGTTTGGTTACTCTGGTTATTTTTGATTATGTGGTAGATTCTATATTTGCTAAATATTTTGTAAAAGTAATTTAAAGCCTTAGATGATCTGTTCTTCCGGGGAAGATTTATGCTTGCTTTTACCAGATGCATGAAGGCACTACTACTCCAGGGTCCCATTATTCCAATTTGAGAGATTAAGATAATTTTAAGCTGAGATGCTCTTTCTTCGACCTATTTTCAGTTACTCTGACTCCTAGGATGTGGCCCCTTTTGGCTTTTCACCCTTGGTGGGCCCTGGATACCAGTCTCTGTTGCTGTGTTCTCCTGGACTCTCTTCCCAAGATCCGGAGGTTACTTCCTTCCCAAGATCCTGACTCTATATTGAAATTAGCATCTTAGCTTGCAGATGAAAAAAAAAAGTGTATTTTTCCAGTTTCCTAGCCAGCAGAATGTTTCCAGATTATCTGTTACTGGAAGCAAAAGGTCCAATGATTACTTTTTTAAAAAAAGTCTATTTCTTATTCAATTTTATTATTTTGTTTACTAGTTACTTCTGGGAGACTATTGTTTTATATTCTTCAATTATAAATGGGCTAAATACAATTCATTATACTGATCCTTTGTTAAAATGTTTTATTTCTAAAGAACTAATCAATATTAGAGCACAGTCCATTTGTAAATTTGAAAACATCTACATTTATGTCATGAGCAGTTGTCCCCATTTAGACATATAAATTTTTATAACTTTTACAACAATGTTATTCTCATTATCATATTGGCCCATAAAACACAAAATTCAAGTCATTTTTTGTATGTTAATTATGATAATCTGCTTCAAGATGTTTATTTATTCATCTGTTTATTAAATAATTCATTGTCTAATTGGAATTACTGAATAATTTTTAGACTAGGAAACTAGCATTGCCATATACATTTTTATTATTTATATTCTAATTCAAGCCAGACTTCTCTGACATTTGTCTAAATTTACTGTTATTTGCTGAGTGCTTTTCAGTGGACTTTCTATAGAATATATAGAAAGACCGATCTCTTTACCATAATATAACCTTGCTGATAATCAAGCTTTTTGAGTTGGTTTGTTGTATTCCAAGCTGCTTTTATTTATTTATTTATTTATTTATTTTTAGGAGTGATGGATAGGTTTATTATCTTGATTGTATTTCAAACTCAAGTGTACAGTTGAATATAGTGTTCAGTTTATTTAATTTATTTATTTAAATAGATCTTTACTGGAGTATAATTGCTTCATAATACTGTGTTAAAAATGTGGAATGCTTCACGAATTTGCATTTCATCCTTGCACAGGGGCCATGCTAATCTTCTCTGTATCATTCCAATTTTAGTATATGTGCTGCCAAAGCGAGCACTACAAGATGCTTTTAAATTGACTTAAAGACAAAATGTAATTATGTGGAAGAAATAATTTGTTGTTCAACTTCTAAGTGTTGAATCATTTCTAAAATCATGGGTGAAAAGTTAACTAGCGTAATATTCTTTATGGTTATGATTCACTGTTATATTTCCATTTTTCTCTTTCATCCTTTTATTTTCTCTGGTCCTTCCTTCTCTTTGTTCCTCTCTCTCTCCTCCTCTCTCCTCCTCCTCTTCCTATTTTTCCTCTTTTTATTCTCCTCCTTTTCCTTTTTCTCTCCCTTCCTCCCTCCCTCCCTCCCTCCCTTCCTCCCTCTCACCCTCCCTCCTTCCTCCCCTTCCTTCCTTCCTTCTTTCCTTCTTTCCTCTCTTTCTTTCTTTCTCTCTATTTTTCAGATACACCTTTAAGGAAAGGGACTAGTGAATCCCTTGGGGCTCCAAAAGGGAGTGTGGAAACTCTTCCAATATTAAAGGTATTGCAAAATATTTTAGAAAATATAGTTAAAAACATGAATTTTAATTTTCAAGTAATATTAAATATGTAAATATATAATGGTTAATTATAGAAGTAATTTTGAATATTTAATATCTGAGAAATTATGGTTTCTGTATACACTGAGAACTATATGGACATTTTTCTACGTTTTGTTTTTACTTTAGAAAAAAATCTAATCAGCTCCAAAAATAAGCTAGATAAAGCATCTTAGGAGGATTTATAGTTACATTACTATTGATATTTTGAATGTGTTGTGATTCATAGACTTACAGAGCAGAGATGTCCTACTTAGCATTTACCTCTGACAGATCAAATTAGTTACTACCTGCTAAAAATGCACCTAGAACAGTCCCTGGCATGTGGCAAGTTCTCACTGAATGTTAGCTTAAGAGAAGATAGAAGATGAGGGAGACAAATGGCCATTCTTCTTTTTGATGATAGTTTTCTTACTATATTTGAATTCTTTTTGTACATCATGGATTGTGTTGACCTGTATAGCTGAATGGGAGCCTAGGGAATTGTCTCATATATGTAATAAACATTTACAGGCAAGAACTAGAATAGCATTTTGCAAACTCTGTCCTATGTGATGCTAGTACTACCCTTCAGAAAAGGATGCCAGGGTCAAGTAACCCTGGCTGACTTGAATTAAACACAATAGTTTCCTTACTGTATGACTTCTCAGGGGCATTAATTTACTCATGAGTACTGTGGTTTTCCAAGAAGGAGATATAGAATACCATATGTTCCATTATTGAAAATAAAACTCATTTTACCTACTTAGGATACTAATGTTCATGGACTACAGTTGAAAAATACTTTTCTAGAGAGGAAGCCAGTGATCTATATTTTGGTTTACCTGATTAATTAAAAAACTATAATTTTAACTTACAAAAGTTGTGTTAACATTTGAGGGCATTTCAAGGTACTAAAACATGAAGAAAAAATTCTGTAATTTCACTATATGGACCTAAACATTATCATTTTCTATATTTTCTACTAGTCTTTTTCACAATTAAAAAAAATATTTATTTATTTATTTAATTTTTGGCTGCGTTGGGTCTTTTGTTGCTGCATGTGGGCTTTTATGTAGCTGCGGCGAGCGGGGGCTACTCGCTTTGTTGCAGTGCGTGGGCTTCTCATCGCGGTGGCTTCTCTTGTTGCGGAGCACGGGCTCTATGCCTGCAGGCTTCAGTAGTTGCAGCACATGTGCTCAGTAGTTGTGGTTCACGGGCTCTAGAGCACAGGCTCAGTAGTTGTGGTGCATGGGCTTTGTTGCTCTGCGGCATGTGGGATCTTCCCGGGCCAGGGCTCGAACCTGTGTCCCCTGAACTGACAGGCAGATTCTTAACTACAGAGCCACCAGGGAAGTCCTCTTTTTCACAATTTTTTTTATTACTGCTGTTTTATTAAATTTGTATGTAAAGTTCAGTCTAATACAAAACACAATAATCTGTTTTCTTTCATTAATTCAACAAATCTCTATTGAGAGCCTGCTCTATGGCATGCATTGATTTAGGCTCTGAGAAGACACATTTTTAACATAGTAACATTCTAATGTTTTTTCTTAACATGAATCCACCAGCACTTTTTCCTGTTGCTAAATGTTAATCCTCATGATTACTATGTTTTCTCTGAAAAATTGATTTGAAACATATGACATACAATTATAAAGAATATTATAATGAAGAGTCATTCCCCCATCACTCTTTTAAGAAATGAAACATAGCTAGTACAGTTGAAACTCAACTCCTCCACTAACTGTTCCTGCTCACATTGTCTTTCCCCCTACCTAGGAGTAACTGCTGTTCTAAAGAGTGATTATAAATTTCAGGCATTTTAGTATTTTTATTACATATGTTTGTATCCTTAAGCAGTAGAGTACTGTTTTTAAATTTATGTAAATGGTGTCATACACTGTGTATTCTTCTGCAGCTCATTTTTTAATCTCAGTACTGTGTTTGTGAGATTGACTCAAGTTGATTTGTGTAGTCATAGTGATCATTTTCACTACTACATTCTACTTGATCAGGGTTGCACAGTAAATGGATTTGAACTTAGGTGTGTTTCCTTTAAAGTTCAGGCATTTAGCCACTATGCTATGCTGCCTCTTGATTAAAAAAAAAAAAGTGTCTTCAGGATATTTGTATAAAGTATTTTCTTCTAATACATAAAAAATGCAAGTCCTAAGAAATTGGGGACAAATAAAATATCCTGAATGTACCAGAGGACTGGGGGAGCATTCTGAATTTACTTTCTTGAATGTAATGTTCATCTTCTAATAATAGGTTTCAGAGAATGCAGTTTTGAGTTCTTTATGCTGTATTGTGTCTTCTAAAGAGAGAGAGCTGAGAAGTCTTAAATTGGGAACAGAGAATGTTTGAACTGCATAAGAGATTGAGGGGGCATAAAAGCTGTCTGCCAATGGTTTTTCCAGGGATCATTTACAGTGCTTGCTAAATATGTAGCTTCCTATTTCCCATTCTAGACGTATTGAATCATAATTTCAGGTGTGAGGTTCTTAAAAGTTTATAATTCAGGTGTGAGGTTCTTAAAAGTTTGCCAGGTAGATTCTTAGGGAAACTAGAATTTAAGAATTACTGGCTTAGCGGACTAGCACTTATTCTTTGAAGCTTCATAGGGCAGGAATAGGAATACTAGTAGGTGTTACAAAGTGCTAGGTTTTGGCTTGGATGGAAACATTCTGGCAATTAAAGGCACTAAATGAAATGGATTTCTTAGAAGATGACCATGAAGAAACTGAAAACCATTTATGAACTATTGCTACTGTGTTTAAATTAGAAAAATGCACCCTTTCCTTGATATGATTTATTGCCCTCTGCTGGGAAATTATCAACATAAATATAGAAGTCTATGATGACTACTGTGCCATACACTACCTGCTCAGCTGTACTGGGGCATGTGGTAGGTGGAGTAAGGGTGATTCATTGGTGTGGTCTAAGGGCATAGCAGTTGGTATTGGGAGACTTGGAGTTGAATCCTGACTTTAATGTTGACTGTGTGATCTTGAATAAACTATTTAATCTGTTTGAATATAAGTGTCCTCATCTGTCAAATTATAACAATAGTATCTATTCTACTGGTAGTATTTAAGTGATACAGTTCAAATGAGCTGTTGGTAACATTGTGGAAACCAGTAACCGGCACATGGTGGCAACTCAGTTTTTCCCTTATGTTTCGCAAAGGGCACTAAATCTCAACCTAGAGTCTCAGACCTATTTGGAAGGGAGTGAAGTGGGGAAGAGTGAGAATTTATTGTAAGGAGAGTCCAAAATCCATATGCTCACCTAGCAGAGTCTGCAGGTGGGATAAATTTTATATCTTGCATGTATACGTGCAACTATTTAAAACATATATAAGGTGCTATTGTGATTATATTTTTAAAAAACTTACTTTAAAGTTTTACTGAATACATAGCTATTTTTGACAAATGGGTTATAAAGTTTTAATAATTAATAAGTACCTCATAGGATTATGGTAATTTAAAAATTAGTCCATATAAAGCAGTTAGCCCAATACTTGGAACGTGTTTTAATTCAGTATTAGCTGTGATGATGACAAAGATGATGGTGGTGATGATGATGACAGTGTTAGAATGTGGGTATGTGTGTGGGGTCTTTGAAGCTCCTTGGTGTTAAGAGGTATCCTTAGAGGCTTCTGTTTGTGGCAAAATGGAAAACTAGATGACCTGAAAACCCTCTTCCTACAAAACACCTAGAAATTTTGGACAGAATTGAGCAAATATCCTTAAGTACACCACAGAGCTCACAAGAAAGTAAGGTAAATTCCAGGGGCCAAAATAGAAAGGGGAACTGAAAACCAAAATGGTAAGTTTATGAATAGATGCTGCAGTAGGTTGATGGGCTCAGTTACAAAGAAACTTAGATTAACAACCATTTAGGGACAAGAGATGAGCCTTGGGCACATGAAGGATGGGGCTTGGAACTCAGACTCACACATTTAGTCAGAGCCTACAAGACTCATCTTAGTAAACCATCGACCAGAAAAATATCTGCCTATTTGGTAGGGAGGTTTCTCAGTTTGAGGTTTCTCAGTTTGGGTTCTGAAAGTGGAGTAAACGGGAGAAAGTCTCTCTTCCTAATAATTTGGACCTGCCCTCATGTAGGTCCGTTTTTCAAATTTACACTATTTGGGTTGTGATTCTCCCTGAGCCTGTGATTCTTTTTTTTTTTTTAATTAAAAAAATTTTATTGAAGTATAGTTGATTTACAATGTTGTGTTAATTTATGCTGTATTGCAAAGTGATTCATTATGCATATATATATTCTTTTTCATATTTTTTTCCATTATGGTTTATCACAGGACATTGAATATAGTTCCCTGTGCTATACGGTAGGAGCTTGTTGTTTATGAGCCAGTGATTCTTGAATGGAGATTCATGTCTATATATATATATATTTAATGTGTGTAATCAAGTTATGTATATTCCAGAATGCAAGTATGAGTTGACATTAGAAAATCTGTAATGCAGTACACCACATTAGCAGATGAAAAGGAGAAAATAACAACCACCTCACTAGATAAAGAGCTGCAACAAAAGCATTTGACGAAATTCAACAACCACCTTTTAAAAAATAACTCTTAACAAGTTAGGAATAGAAGAGAACTTCTGTATCCCATGAAGGGTATCATTCAAGACCTTTAATGACTGTTACACTTATGGTAAAAGATGAAAAGCAGTCCCTTTATATCGATGTAACAACTTAAAGATATCTGTCATTCTTCTGATCAAAATGTCCTAGGGGCCTTAGACAGCTGTGTGAAAAAAGAAGAGCAGAAGGAAAGGTATAAGGACTGTAAAGGAAGTATCAGACTAGTATAATACGTTGCACACTTTTAGTAATAGCAATCTAAATGTCCATCAGCAGAAGAGTGGATAAGTGAATTGTGATGTAGTCCTCAGCACAACACCATTTCATCGTAGCAGTGAAGGTGAGTGAGCTAAAGTGGGCTTGAACTAGAGTCAGCCTGGCATCATTGCCATCCACGTCTAGAGTCACCTTCACACTACAGGGGGAAAACCTGGAACGACATTTCCCGCCATCTCATTTCCATACGGTTCTAGGTTAGTCTTCCAGTGAGGGGCATTTGCATGAATTTGTAATACACAAGGGAAGAGAGAGTTCTTATTCTGCAGTGGCGGATGGAAGAAGTTAATTGACCAGCCTCGCTGAGCAGGCCCTTGCAATTCACTTGCTTCAGCGTGGTAGACACTTGAGGTTGTCACCTGCCTCCTGGATTCTTAGATTCCTGTAAATTCATCACTGGCAGCTTTCTTGATCTTTGCTCTCCCAGGCCTTCCAGCAGTGATGGACACTTCTAGTTCTGTGCATTAAATCCCTTTCTGCTTGCAATACCTCGAGTTGCTCTGTGTTCCTAACTAAACCCTGACTGACACACTGAGTTGCAGGAGAAGATTTCAGTGACATATGGTTGAGTGAAAAAAGCGAACTGCAGAATTTTACAAGAGAATTAAAAATATGCAAAGTGATATTGTATATTGTTAATGGACACATACACATGTAGTAAAAGTTTAAAAACATGCAAAAGAATGGTTAAAAACCAAATTCAAGGACAGTGACTACCTCTAGGGGCAGAGAAGAGGAGAGTCACTATAAACAGTTATACAGGGGATTTCAGTGATCTGCATGTATGTGTTTGCTTTATTTCCTAAACATTTTCTGAAGAAAAAATGCAAAATTAGAAAGTTTGAACAAAGCTGGTTGCTCTTTATGTTATTCTCTGTATTTGTCTCTCTGTGAGGATAATTATAATAGAAGTTATTTAGTTTTTGAAAATCACAATGTAGACCATTGGATTTGATGGCCTCCAAGTCTAGATTTCCAGCTCAGAGATTCCAAAAAAATTAACTTTCAAAATAAAGTATGTGAAAATGACAAATTATGAGTTAGATTTTTAAGATTTACCTATACATTTGGTACCATCAGGATTTTGAAAACCATAAAAGGAAGTTATATACATGTTTTTGAAAAGTTTAATTAATATTTGGAAAAATGATGAACTGTATTTATTATTTTACCTTTATTAATAGTATTGCACGTTTAATCAAAAGCAAATATACTTAGTAAGAAATATGTCATTGATCTTGGATAGGCTATTTAAATTTGTTATTTGGTTTTGAATTATTGTTAAAAAGTTGGGAAGTATTGTATATGATTTTCCCTTAAATTTAATTTTTCTGTTTTGTTTATAAAATTCCTTTAGAAAAAACCTGAGGAACAGTTATTTTTGGCCTATGAACTTCTTGAAAAAGCCATTGGTGGGATAAATTTGAATTGCATGTTAACTGCTTTGCCAAATGGATCATCAGTGGTTGACCATTGTTATGCCACGGTGAGAATGAGAAACTCTTACATTAGGTTTATTTTACTTAACTAGGAAGAGGGCTGGTGTTGCAAATAGGTAAGTAAAGCACGGTTTGTGGTGGCTTCCCTCTCATAGGCCAGAAATATATTCCCTTTTTCCCCGGAAGAAATCAAGGAGTGTGAGGAGTCTTTGAATCTGTCACTGAAGAGGCTGCTGGTGAACTTGAAAAGCAGATTTCTTAGTGTGTAAGCCAGATTGCAAAGAGTTGAGAAGTGAGCAGACTTTAATGGCTAAGAGTAAAGTGATAACCTGAATGATAATAAGACAGAGCTGGTTTTAGTATGTTTTGATAACCATATGCCTTTTTAATTTTTACTTCAATTCTGCCGAAGCACACCCACGGTATAGATGCAGACATGTGCAAACCAGTCACACCGAATAGTTTCATAATGGATTTGCATCTTGAACTAATTCAAGCCCAGCACCGAATGGCCATTGTGCTTCTTGACCAATTGCAAGGTAGTAGCCATCAAAGCAAATAACTTGTTCTGAATCAGTTTTAAGACAAGTTCAAGTACAGAATCAATTTAATTTGTAAACAGTGTTGTTGTTGACTAGGTGTTTTCCAGATAAATGTCATTATTTTATTTTTTCTTACTTCTCTGATAAATATCAATAGATATGTTTCATTATTTCTTTACACCTTGCATAGCAAATCAGTAAACTTCTAAAAAATTAAATTGCTTGAGTTATAGTAAATTATTGATATTTTATTAATTTAATGAAGCAAACATTTATTGAGTCTCTATCAAATCTAGGAACTATATTAAGCTTGGTCCAAATAAGACACAGCCTTTAATTTTGAGCTTCTAGATAAGTAAGCCAACTATAATAGTCAAGGTTAATTAATGCAATAGAAGTGGGCTCAGAGTGTTTGATATGGGCACACAGAAGAGTATAACAGTCAAGAAAGTCAGGGATGGCTTCTTGGAAGAAGTGATAGTTGACCAGAAGGCTATCTTTATCTTCATAAATATCTTTATGAAGAAAATTGAGAAGGAGGCAGTCATTTTGAATGGAGAAAGCAACTTTCAGTAAGGTGGAAGCAAACAATTATATGGTGAAGTCTAGAAACTGGTGGAATTTTCTTATGGCTGCAGTAAAGAGCACACATGGGAGATTGACACAGATAAGCCTAGAGAGGTAGATCACGGATCTTGAAGGGTTAAATCGTTTATATTTTATCTTGGAAGCTATTGAAAAATTTAGAAAGACATCTCTGACAGCAGTGTGAGAGGACAGATGAGTTGGATCTAAGTTGTTTTTGCCTCATTATTTAGGTAAAGAGGTCAAAACATTAAAAAAAAATGCCGATAGTAATTCTAGTGTGCATATAGAAACACAACTACTCAAGTTTCAGGATAAGATTTAAAATATTATTAGGTCTAAAAATCTCTTCTGTTTGAGGTTAAATTTTGATAAAGCCAAGTTACTCCTGGCATGATTATATAGTCAATATTCATTTAACTGCCACTTCCTCATTTTAAATTACTGAGTAATTATAGAATAGAACTGAGTGTTCCAGCCTAACATGACTTCTGATCTCTGTCGAATACATTCAGATGTCCCATCATCTATACAGCTTAACAAATTTAATCAAATGCTGGTTAATTAAATAATTTTTGAGTGCAGACTTTTTCTCCTCAGCTTTATTAAGATATAATTGACATACCACATTATGTAAGTTCAAGGTGTACAACGTGTAGATTTGATACACTAACATATTGCAAAATGATTACTGTCATAGTGTTAGCTAACAGCTCAAGCATGTCACATAATTCCCGTTTCTTTTTCTGTGGTGAGAACATTCAAGATTTACTCACTTTGCAACTTACAAATGTCTACTACAGTATTATTAACTATGATCCATGCTGTACATTAGGTCCCCAGAACTTATTCATCTTATGTACCCTTTGACCAATATCTCTCCATTTTCCCACTTCCTCAGCTCCTGGTAACCACCATTCTACTCTCTGTTTCTATGAGTTTGGGTTTTTTAGATTCCACATATAAGTGATGCCATACAGTATTTGTCTTTCTCTGTGTAACTTATTTCACCTGGCATAATGCCCTCAAAGTCCATGCATATTAGTGCAAATGTCTTTCTCCTGACTGAATAATATTCCACTGTGTGTGTGTGTGTGTGTGTGTGTGTGTGTGTGTGTGTGTGTGTGTGTGTCACATCTTCTTTATACGTTCACCCACTGATGGATATTTAGGTTGTTGCCATATCTTAGCTATTGTGAATAATGCTGCAATGAACATGGGACTGTAGATATCGCTAAGATCTTGTTTTTATTTCCTTTGGAGATATACCCAGAAGTAGATTTCTGGATCATATAGTAGTTCTATTTTTAATTTTTTGAGAAACCTCCATAGTGTTTTCCATAGTGGCTTAGCCAGTTTACATTCCTACAAATAGTGTATAAGGGTATCCTTTAATCCACAGCCTCGCCAATGTTTATTATCTTTTGTCTTTTTTGATGATAGCCATTTTAATAGGCGTGAGGTAATATCTTATTGTGGTTTTGATTTGCATTTCCCTGATGATTAGTGATGTTAAGCATCTTTTCATGTACTAGTAGGCCATTTGTATATTTTCTTTGGAAAAATGTCTATTTAGTTCCTCTGTCCACTTTTTTTTTTTTTTTGCGGTACGCTGGCCTCTCACTGTTGTGGCCTCTCCCGTTGTGGAGCACAGGCTCCGGATGCGCAGGCTCAGCTGCCATGGCTCATGGGCCCAGCCGCTCTGCGGCATGTGGGATCTTTCCGGACTGGAGCACAAACCCGTGTCCCCTGCATTGCCAGGAGGACTCTCAACCACTGTGCCACCAGGGAAGCCCTCTTCTGCCCATTTTAAAATCAGATTTTTTTATTACTAAATGGCTTGAGTTTTTTAATATATTTTGGATATATCTATAGATACCTGTATATCTATATATAGATAACCGACTTTAAAAAAATGCACAACATGAGAGTTGCAAGTTAAGTTTTATTTGGGGCAAAATGAGGACTATAGCCTGGGAGACAGCATCTCAGATAGCTCTGAGAAACTGCTCCAAAGAGGTAGGGGGAAGGTCAGTATATATGTGATTTTGGTGAAGGCGGGGAGTACATGGAATGAAGCACACATTTTTTTGCAGAAGGTTTCTGCTAGTCACAAGGAGCAGACGTCACCATGAAAGATTTTAGTGCTTTTCTAGATATGAGGGGATACAAGAATTGGGCTCATAAAATCAACTCCTGAAAATACCTAACTATCTGAAGACCTGTTCTGCCAGTTTTTCCCAGAGCACAGAGAGCCTCATTTCTGCTCTCCACCCTGAGCTCCTTTCAGGGGATGTTGAAAGTCAGCAGCTGCAGCAGCACATGATCTAATCCTTGTAGAGGTAGCTGGCAAGTGCCAGTGGCAAGTGCCAGTTTGTAGTTGACTCTCTCTCTCTCTCTCTATATATATATGTGTGTGTGTGTGTGTGTATATATATATTTACATAGGATTAGTTATTATTTCTTTGCAATATCTCTGGATCTGCTTGATGTTTTTCTCTGCTTTATTGAACTGCCACCCTAGCACAGATTATCACTTTTTTTCTCCTGTCATTCTTCACTCTTGTATGCTGCTGTCTGACTAATGTTGCCTAAATACTGCTTTTGTCATTCTTATTCAAGAACTTTACGGTGGTTGTCTATTGATGACTGTGGCATTTAAATGTGACTCCTGTGTTGGGCATTCAGAGTTTTCTTGCAGTCTCATCCTTCTTATCTCCAGTGATTATAATCATGAGAGCTATCACTTAATTAGCATTTATAATACCCTAGGTACTGAGAGAAAGATGCATTATTTTCCGCTTTGTGTTGCTGTTTCCATGAAGATAAATTTCCTTATCCTTTGCCATTAAAGAAACCTTATATCCTTTAACGGTGTCTTTTGGCATCTTTTCATCAATCAATCATCATCCCATGGTGACTCATGTGCATTAGCACAAATAATTAAACCTCAATAAAAGGGGTTTATTGTAAGGTTACTACAGGTACACTCATGTACCTTTAAGGAGAGAAACAATATATTGCCAGGTCTCTTGAGGGCCAGACCTGGAAAATCAAGAATCAGTGTAATATTCTCCATCTCCCTGGACCAGCATACCTTTACTTTCTTCTCCCTCATCCTGCTACCTCTTTCCTGGACCACCGTGATGGTCAGTCCTAGTTGCACACCAGGATCTCTCACTGCTCACAGTCAATTGGGAATAATTTGTGTGTCAGTTGAAAAGCTTGAGAGAGGCTCTGATTTTATCAGCCACAGATAGAAGAGAATGGAGGTCTTCATGTGGTACCCAGAGCTCTTGCAGGAACCATGGATGGAGCAATTTTGAAAAGTTTATGAAGGGGGAAAGTGAACAAAAGTTGGTTGGACCCTATTTATCAACCTTCAAGATAATTTTATTTAAGGTGAAATAGAAAATCAAATATTGTTATAATTTAAAAATTCTTGATCTTCTCATACAGTAGCAAATAAAAGAGAATTTAATGATGAAACTGTATTAGATTTGTTTGAATTTTTATCTATTAATGAAAAAAGATGACATGATAGAGGAAGCAATAATTTTACAAATAGTTACTCTTTAGTGTTTAGAAAATATTTCCTTTCTTGAACATAAACCTAATTGTGATAACAATCTCCTTCTTCTTCTCCTTCAGTTTTGCAGACTCCAACTGTTAGCAAAAATATATCTACCAAAGGTCCAGAAAAGCCAAAAAAACCTGGAAGTCCTGATTGTTTTACAGGTAATTAAGTTTTGGATAAATTGTCTTTCCGCATTTTTTAAAGATAGTTTTTATGTTGCCCTTTCGGTGAAATGTTTGTTTGCTTTTACAGAATTAAGTGTAATGAATAAAATAAGGAAGAATAAGCTATCCAAAGCAATTTACCTGATGCAGAAAACCCTTATAATGTTTGAGAAAGATGCAACCTGTACATCTCTACATAACTTCTTGATGGTAACAATATATCATTTCTTCTTTTAGTCCTGACATGCAACCCCTGTTAAAAATGAATGATTTATTTCTCTTTGCTAAAAATAATGTGTTGCCGTTAACATTAGATTATGAACTTTTAGATTTGCCGTGTCTAGTCTTCTCTTTGTGAAGTGCAATAGTTTTAAGCAGGGAAATTAATCTGTATCTCCAGCCCTGAACTCTCCTGAAATGAGAGGTTCTCTCTCTGCAGGGAGACCTTACAGGGGGAGCTAAATAAAATCAGGATTCAAAATGAGGTGAATCGTAGAATGTAAGTGACACCGTGCCAGCATCAATGCATTCCTTACTATGGAACTAAAATACTTCAAGTCCATGGGCTAAAGTACCTTCTCCCACATGGCTGTTGCTGATTTATGGACCAGTTGCCTTGCTGTTGTTGTCTCTCTCTGACCTGGAAATTGTTCTGTCTTCTTACTTATTCATTGTATGTTGATTTTAGAGTTTAAATTTCTGAGGGGAATCACATTTCTGTTTTATTTTTGCCCCTGTGTATCACAAAAGTTTGACTGTGTTGGCTGAATGAATGGCATATGATGAGGTAGAGAATACAAGTAGCTTGTCTGACAAGGGAAAGAAAAGAGTAAGTCAAAGCTAGGGGAAGGATACAGAGTTTAAGAAGAGTTCGACATATAGTGGGGGTCCTCTAATAGAATAGGGAAGGGGATGAGATTGAAAGCACATGTAAAGTGGTTCATCTTCAGTGGAGGGTGGGCTGCAGAGCAGACACCTCATCCTCCGATATAAAAGGGAAGGAGGAACAGACAGATGTAGATTTCAATAAGTCCCTTGGTGTGGAGGCAGGGAGTTGAGTGGATGCCTTCTTATCTCAATCATGTGTAAAATAGGAGGCAAGGGAATCTGCCAGCCATGGAGAGTGAGGATGGCTAGTTGGACTGGGGAGAGAGAAGGTGATTGGAGAGTGGAGAGGAATGGATGAGGGAGCTGACTCTAAGTTAAAGGACTGGTCAGCATCCTGAAGTTCTGGCTGAGGTTGAAGACCATGGATTTTCAGGTGGCCTCATCTGCATGCTGGTATGATATTATCCTGGTGTGGTACTCTTAGTAGCTGTGACAGTAGAATATTTGTGACAGTAGAGATTTGTACTGGACTGGATTTTTAATAAAAGTACGAAAGTATAGGTTAAAAGTTCATAATGAAAAATGGGTGTAGATTGAGTAGGGAAGGAAGTAACACCATCAAGACTTTTAAAGACTTGGTAGACTATGGAGATATCAAGAGATTGGGCATCTCTATGAGATCAGGGACCAGAAAATCAGAATCTGAGAGAGCTAGAAGGATAGGTGTTGGAAGTTAGAAAGTATTGGGTTGACCAAAAAATTCATTCCGGATTTTCCGTAAGATGTTACGGAAAAACCTGAACCAAGTTTTTGGCCAATGCAATAGAATATTGGAGTTTTAGATTTCTGGTATGTAGTACTTCCTGATCATAAGTCCATCACTTCATTCATCCAACATATGTTTTTCAGTGCCTATGATCCATTCAGCAAATGTTTTATTGCAAGTTGACTATGTGCCTGGTATTATGCTGAGTACAAGGGATAAAAACAAACAAAAATCCTTTCTTTATTCAACCAGTATTGATGGATTGCCTGCTCTTTGTGGTCTCTGTCTTCAAGATAAATCCAGTCTATGGGAACATAGACGTGTAAGTAGGTGATTATGAGTCATTGTCATAGGTGCTCTAATTGCAAGAGTGCCAGGGGAATTCAGGAAGGGAATACCTGACCCAACAGTGGGGAATATTTGAAGAAACATCCAGAAAAAGTGACATGAAGTTGAATACTGAAAGACAGACAGGAGTACCCAGGGAAAGAGAAAGACAAAAGTGGAAAGGACATGCAAGGCAGAGAGAACAACCTGTGCAAAGGTCCTGAGGCTAGAAGGGTCATAGAGTGCTTGTGGTCCTGAGGTCATTCAGTGTAACAGAAGCTTCGATGCAATGGCAAAGGGGAGGGAAGTGTTTGGAGAGGATGGTAAGAGGTGAGACCAGAGAGAAAGTAGAGTCTAGCTCGTAAGAAGTCTAAGGATTCTGCATAAACAGATGCTATCAGTGTTCAAGGTGGGGAAGTCTGTCCTGGCAGTATTAGGGGAGAGCCTCATTACAGTAGAATTTCCAGCATCTGAATGAAGGAATTTGATGATGGTATTGGATAGTCTCAGCTGACCAGGCCAAGTGGTGTCTGATCTCTGCTGGAAGACTCCTGGGGTTCAGATCCATTTTCTCAGCACATGCTTCTGCAGCCGCTCGCTACTGCCTAGTGCTTGGAGGACATTAGTACTTCAGTCCTATTTCCATGGCAAGTAAAACTTATCTTTCTTTTAGAACTGTTTGTCTCAGGACTCATCTCATGGCCTCTCACAGTCCAGAGAGAGTAAAGCCTCTGGGATTTTCCCTTTTGGTTTATTATGATGCAATCTTGTCTTTATATTATCATAATATGCCCATTGCCCTGTTAGGTCTCTGTCTTTCTACCACTGTGACTGGGAACACACGGGAGATGTGAGAGGTCTGAAGTTTTCATGTTCTCCTTGTGTATCTTTTCCTTCTATTTCTTAAGTGAAACTATTTTAAGAAAAATTATAATATCCTCTTAGACTCATGAGAGGCATTTAGAAGCTCTACTTTTTACGAGGAGCCCTCCATAAGAATTGTCACCAGCTGGGAAATGTTGAATATTTATTTAGAAGTCCCGAAATCTTCTATAGCCACCTCTGCTCCTCTGTGGCAGTTTTTCATCCTGGTGTTAAAGCTTAATGATCAGTCCTCAGGGTACTCTCATAAACAACGATGTTACGGCTCAAATAATTGCCAAAGTTTCTTTCCTTAAAGAAGACAAATAAATTTCATTCCCTTGGCAATCATTTTCTTTTGGGCTATATTACAGCATGGTTTACATTATCACGGTCTGGTAATAAAATTATCCACAAATCAGTATTTGATGTGTCACCTGATACCATAAAAAAGATTTGAAAAGCCTGGGTCTTTGCAGAACCCTTAAATAATTCATACCCTGTTTTAGTTTTTCAGAAGTTTCCCGACCTTGTGGAGATGGATATTCTCATCAGGTGTCTGTTTTATTCCAAGTCCATTAAAGGTGGACTAGCTTGTTGCCATGGATGAGGGACAAACCTTTGATAAGAACCCGTTAGCCTTCCAAAAGAGATGGCTGGCTTTTTTTCTTGATTGTGGGGCTTTATTTTTCTCGGTTTCCTGTCTCGGTTATTTGACTTCTGGAAGTGCATATTGGCATTTTACACATTATACCTCAGATTGATTTTAATGGATTGCACCTGGAACCAGCCTGAGATGTCCCTGATTTTCTACTTCCGATAAATAGAGGAGTCAGCATATGGCTTACGATCATCACTCCTAGTTCACTTCAGAGTCCAGCAGCCCAACCTTCAGCGTCTTTGCGGAGCAATTCCTCACTGGGAAGAGGCAGGAGTACTCCTCAATCCAAGTGCTGAGGGTACCGGGGCAGGGGTGTATACTGTTGTTTTCTGTCCAGCATTTATTTCCCTCTTCCAAACATCACCTTTGGAGGAATTTCTTCTTCCCCACTAGAAGAAATCAGGTAGGACTTTTCAGGGCCTCTCTTCTCTGCCAGCCAAGAGGAGGACTGGTGATGCAAGCTAGGCTGATTGGTTGCTCCCTTCTTGGAATCTGAATCTTGAACAGAGGGATAAAAAGACAAAAAGTAGTTGGCATTCATTCATTCCAATGCCTGTGTCCTGATTAGACTATGTTACTTGTGTTCGGTAGACCCTCTTGCCTCTCTGGACCTGCTGTGTTCCAAGCCTCATGTTGCTGTTGCTTCTGTTGCAAAGAGCCCTAACTGATGCATCTAGTGTTCCCCTAGGACTATATGTTGAAACTTAAATCAATAATTGACATGATTTTAGCAGTTCTGAAATCCAGTCATAATGCTTCAACTCTAAGCAAAGGAGCATTATAGATTAGCAGATTATTTTTTATAATCAACACAGAATCCACTTTTATGGTCCTAATTTGAAACCAGAACTCATGAAGAAGCCCAGGCCACTAGAAGTTCTAATCACTCCTGGCTCTAATACTTCCTGAATTTACATCTTGATGGCCCCTAAATACCATTGTATTAACTATGTTAGCAGTAACTGGATTACCAAGTGATGTGATTTTTCCTATTTTATAACATTTTAGTCAAATTAATTCTATTTGCTTTTTTTAGGAAAAATATATGTAAGCCAATATTCTTCAGAGATCTTCTCAGTTCTTTTTAATTGTTCATGCTGAAGTCTTCCTCATAAAGAGTAAAACCCTTTTTGATTCTAACCCCCCTCTTTTGAGGTCACGTTTTGACCCGCAGTCTTCAAACTACTGACAGAGATTTTAGAATATTTACATTTTAGGATTTTTTTCTTTTAAATATTTTGATGCTATTGCATAGAAAACTTCATCTCTGGTTGCCTCTCCATGCTTCTTTTTAACTTCACTTTGTATTAAGACAAGAAATCATAATGGTTAAGAGTATAAGGCTCTTGGATTAGAGTTTTGGTACTGCCGCTGACTAGCTGTATGACCAAGGTCAAATTACCCATGCTCTGTTAAATTTTAATTTCTTCATCTGTAAACTGGGTGTTTTGGGGAAGATTCAATGAAATGATGCCTATAAAATGCTTAGCATTTGACATAGAATAAGCAGTCAATAAATGTTAGCCATTATTATTACTACTATTTTATCTTCTAATTTAAGCACTGTGGAATATTCTTTTTGTCATATCAGTATGATTTTTGATGCTTTAGATATATTTTTCTCTATCAAACTACACATTTCTTTCTGTCTTTTCTCTTAGATCTTATAAAGCGTATATTTTATTCTCAGCAATATTCTTTGCCAGGATTCTTGGATATGACAACCTACTTTTCATCTTCTTCTGAAATGTACATAATATTGTTGAGAACCCAGAATATACCTCGGGAGATCTACTAGATGAGTAATAAATATGGTACTTTATCATTCCAGTCTTGTGATAGTTGTTTAGGTGTGTCCTAATCACGGCCTTCCAGATTGCATTACATCTTTCTGCAAGTGTTTTGCTGCACTGTGGATGTTAAGTCGTTTTCAAATGTATTTAATGTCAATCTGTCATCATAAGCCTTGAGTGACTTGTAAAAAGAGGCAGGTCACACATTCTCTAGTGGGAACCATAGGCAGAGAGATTTGCATTCAGACAATAGTACTTTGGACTTCAGTACTATTGTTTTGTGGCAATAAAACAATATGTTTTTTTAATTGAAGTGTAGTTGCTTACAATATTATATGTTACAGGTGTATAATATAGTGATTCACAACTTTGAAAGGTTATACTCCATTTATAGTTATTATAAAGTATTGGCTTTATTCCCTGTGTTGTACAATATATCCTTATAGCTTATTTTATTTTAATTAAAAATATTTTATTGGAGTATAGTTGACTTACAATGTTATGTTAGTTTCAGGTGTACAGCAAAGTGAATCAGTTATTCATATACATATATCTATTCTTTTTTAGATTCTTTTCCCATATAGGTCATCACAGAGTATTAAGTAGAGTTCCCCGTGCTATACAGTAGGTCCTTATTAGTTACCTATTTTATATATAGTAGTGTGTATATGTCAATCCCAATCTCCCAATTTATCCCTCCCCCCACTTTCCCCCCCTGGTAACCATAAGTTTGTTTTCTATATCTGTGACTCTTTTTCTGTTTTCTAGATCAGTTGATTTGTACCCTTGTTTTTAGATTCCACATATAAGGGATATCACATGATATTTGCCTTTCTCTATCTGACTTACTTCACTCAGTACGACAATATCTGGGTCCATCCATGTTGCTGCAAATGGCATTATTTCATTCTTTTTTATGGCTGAGTAAATTCCATTGTATATATGTACCACATCTTCTTTATCCATTCTTCTGTCAGTGGACATTTAAGTTGCTTCCATGTCTGGCGATTGTAAATAGTGCTGCAACGAACATCAGGGTGCATGTGTCTTTTTGAATTATGGTTTTCTGCAGATATACACCCATGAGTGGGATTACTGGATCATATGGTAAGCAACTGACCAAGGATTAATCTCCAAAGTATACAAGCCATCATGCAGCTCAATATCAAAAAAACAAACAACCAATCCAAAAATGGGCAGAAGATCTAAATAGACATTCTCCAAAGTAGACATACAGATTGCCAACAAACACATGAAAAGATGCTCAACATCACTAATCATTAGAGAAATGCAAATCAAAACCACAATGAGGTATCACCTCATATCAGTCAGAATGGCCATCATCAAAAAATCTACAAACAGTAAATGCTGGAGAGGGTGTGGAGAAAAGGGAACACTCCTGCACTGTTGATGGGAATGTAAATTGATACAACCACTATGGAGAACAGTATTGAGGTTCCTTAAAACACTAAAAATAGAACTACCATATGACCCAGCAATCCCACTACTGGGCATATACCCTGAGAAAACCATAATTCAAAAAGAGTCATGTACCACAATGTTCACTGCAGCTCTATTTACAATAGCCAGGACATGGAAGCAACCTAAATGTCCATCAACAGATGAATGGATAAAGAAGATGTGGCACATATATACAATGGAATATTACTCAGCCATAAAAAGAAATGAAATTATTTGTAGTGAGGTAGATGGACCTAGAGACTGTCATACAGAGTGAAGTAAGTCAGAAGGAGAAAAACAAGTACCATATGCTAACGCACATATATGGAATCTAAAAAAACGGTACCAATGAACCTAGGGGCAGGACAGGAATAAAGACACAGACGTAGAGAATGGATTTGAGGACATGGGGAGGGGGGAGGGTAAGCTGTGACGAAGTGAGAGAGTAGCATTGACATATATGCACTGCCAAATGTAAAACAGATAGCTAGTGGGAAGCTGCTGCATAGCACAGGGAGATCAGCTCTATGCTTGAGAGGTGGGATAGGGAGGGTGGGAGGGAAGCTCAAGAGGGAGGGGATATGGGGATATATGTATACATATAACTGATTTACTTTGCTATACAGCAGAAATTAATATAACATTGTAAAGCAATTATACTCCAATAAAGATATAAAACAAACAAAACAACATGTTTTGTTAGACATATTAGGCAACATGTTGGCCACGATAGGCAAGTCACATCCATATCGATAATACTTTCTCTTTCACAATTGAGGTGGTTTCATGCAAATTTTTCTATCTTGATTTTTTGCGTCTTCTTTTCTGGTGATATTTCGTCTTTGTACTTGAGGAACCCCCTTTAAAAAACCCCTAATCACTTTCTTTTCTTTAATTGAGGTATAATAGACAACATTGTATTAGTTTCAGGTGTACAACGTCACAATTCCATTTTTATATATATTGCTAAATGGTCACCACAAGTCTTGTTAACTTATGTTACTATGTATTAATAATATATTATTAACTTATGTAATTGTCGCCATACAGTTAACACATTTTTTTTTGCGATGAGAACTTTTAAGATCTACACTTTTAGCAACTTTCACATATGCAATACAGCATTAACTATATTCACCATGCTGTGCGTTATATCCCCATGACTTATTTATTTTATAACTGGGAGTTTGTACCTTTTGACCCCCTTCACCCATTTTTGCCCACCCCCAACTCCCTACCTTTGGCAAACACCAATCTGTTCTCTGCATCTGTGAGCTTGGTTTTTGTTTTTGTTGGATTCCACATATACGTGAGATCATATGGTGTTTATCTTTCTCTGTCTAGCTTCTTTCACTTATCATAATGCCCTCAAGGTCCATCCATGTTGTTGCAAATGGCAAGATTTCTTTTTTTTTAATGGCTGAATAAAATTCCGTTATTTATCCATCCATCTCACATTTTCTCTATCCATTACTCCAGTGGTGCACATTTAGGTTATAAATGATGTTGCAGTGAACATGGGAGTGCATATATCTTTTTGAATTAGTATATCAATCACTTTCTTATAAGTGGAATTTTATTAGCAGCTCAATGATTTACATCGCTAAGTTAGGATTTTTTTTTCTTTTTTTTTTTTTTTTGCGGTACGCGGACCCCTCACTGCTGTGGCCTCTCCCATTGTGGAGCACAGGCTCCGGACGCGCAGGCTCAGCGGCCATGGCTTATGGGCCCAGCCGCTCCGCGGCATGTGGGATCTTCCCGGACCGGGGCACGAACCTGTGTCCCTTGCATCAGCAGGCGGACTCTCAACCACTGCGCCACCAGGGAAGCCCGCTAAGTTAGGATTTTAATTTCTAACTAGCATTAGGTCTACCTTGAGTTCTATTAGATAATTTATCTGATTTACCTAAATCAAGGACTCTGTCTGAGACTTTTCTCTTGTTACCTTTCACTTAAAACTTTAATACATTGATCTATCTTTCTGTTTTTGTGCCAGGGAGGGTGGGAGGGAGGGAGACGCAAGAGGGAAGAGATATGGGAACATATGTATATGTATAATTGATTCACTTTGTTGTAAAGCAGAAACTAACACACTTTTCTATTGTCTTTATGGTCTCTATTTCCCCTCTGATCTTTGATGTTCCTTCTACTAACTTTGGACTTAGGTTTTTTGTTCTTCTTATTCCTTGAGGTGTGAAGTTAGATTGTTTATTTGATATCTTTCTTTGTTCTTAAGGTAGACATTTTCGCTAAAATCTTCCCTCTTAGAACTACTCTTGCTGCATCCTATAAATTTTAGTATGTTGTGTTTTCATTTTCATTAGTCTTATGATACTTTTTGACTTCTCTTTCCATTTCTTTTTTTTTAAATTAATAATGACTATTAAAAACTGTTCAGGGCTTCCCTGGTGGCGCAGTGGTTGAGAGTCCGCCTGCCGATGCAGGGGACGCGGGTTCGTGCCCTGGTCCGGGAAGATCCCACATGCCGCGGAGCGGCTGGGCCCGTGAGCCATGGCCGCTGAGCCTGCGCGTCCGGAGCCTGTGCTCCGCAACGGGAGAGACCACAACAGTGACAGGCCCGTGTACCGCCCAAAAAAAAAACTGTTCAAATATCTTTTTGGCCATTGAAACTGTAATCATATTTTTCTCATTTGATTTATGGATAAATTAAATTATATCCTTAGACTTCCTAATATTAAATCATCCTTTTATTCCTGGGAGAGAGACAATATAATTACAGTACATTATTCCGTTAACATATTGTTAGATCAATGTATTAGTATTTTATTTAGGACGTTTACATTTATATTTGTAAGGAGATTGCTCTATGTTTTTAAGTGCAGTCATTTTTTCAGGTTTTGTTATCAAAGCTATAATAATTTTAGAATATTCTCTGAGGAGCTTTCTCTGTAGTTAGAAATTTAAAAAATGGCATAGGAATTAATCAGTTCATTGATATTCAAAATATTTTAAAAAATAGTATCAGTTGAGACTGACGCTTGTGGGAAAGTCTTTTTGGATATCGTTTTTGGATATCTTTCCCAGTTTCTTTCATCATTATTCCTGTGTTCAGGTTTTTCTTCTTGAGTCAGTCACTGGCCATTTGTGTATCTTCTTTGGAGAAATGTCTATTCAAACCCCTTGTTCATTTTTTAATGGCGTTGTCTTTTCATTATTGATTTGTAACGGTTCTTAATATATTCTGAATACACGTCCTTTATCAGATATATGATTTGCAAATATTTTGTCCCATTCTGTCAGTTGTCTTTATTTATTTATTTTTTATTTATTTATTTTTTTGCAGTACACGGGGCTCTCACTGCTGTGGCCTCTCCCCTTGCGGAGCACAGGCTCCGGACGTGCAGGCTCAGCGGCCATGGCTCACGGGCCCAGCCGCTCCGCAGCATGTGGGATCTTCCCGAACCAGGGCACGAACCCGCGTCCCCTGCATCGGCAGGCGGACTCTCAACCACTGCGCCACCAGGGAAGCCCTGTCTTTATTTTTTTGATGGTATTATTTGAAGTCTTAAATTTTGAAGAATTTCAGTTTACCTACTTTTTATTTTGGTGTGCTTTTGGTGTCATATCCAAGAACCATTGTTTAACTCAAGGATATGAAGAAATTTACTCCTATATTTTGTTCTAAGAATTTTATAATTTTAGCTCTTATATTTGGTTCTATGATTCATTTTGAGTTAACTATCTGTATATAATGTGATGTATGGGTCTCACTTCCTTCTTTTGCCGGTGGATGTCTAATTGTCCCAGCAGAGTTTTTTGGAAAGGCTATTCTATTTTCTATCATTCAATTTTTTTTTTTACATCTTTATTGGAGTATAATTGCTTTACAGTGGTGTGTTAGTTTCTGCTTTATAACAAAGCGAATCAGTTATACATATACATATGTTCCCATATCTCTTCCCTCTTGCATCTCCCTCCGTCCCACCCTCCCTATCCCACCCCTCTAGATGGTCACAAATACCTGAGCTGACCTCCCTGTGCTATGCGGCTGCTTCCCACTAGCTATCTATTTTACGTTTGGTAGTGTATATATGTCCGTGCCACCCTCTCGCTTTGTCACAGCTTACCCTTCCCTCTCCCCATATCCTCAAGTCCATTCTCTAGTAGGTCTGTGTCTTTATTCCTGTCTTACCCCTGGGTTCTTCATGACTTTTTTTTTCTTAAATTCCATATATATGTGTTAGCATACAGTATTTGTCTTTCTCTTTCTGACTTACTTCACTCTGTATGACAGACTCTGGGTCCATCCACCTCATTACAAATAGCTCAATTTCGTTTCTTTTTATGGCTGAGTAATATTCCATTGTATATATGTGCCACATCTTCTTTATCCATTCATCCGATGATGGACACTTAGGTTGTTTCCATCTCCGGGCTACTGTAAACAGAGCTGCAATGAACATTTTGGTACATGACTCTTTGAATTATGGCTTTCTTAGGGTATATGCCCAGTAATGGGATTGCTGGGTCATATGGTAGTTCTATTTGTAGTTTTTTAAGGAACCTCCATACTGTTCTCCATAGTGGTTGTACCAATTTCACTTTCAGATTTTTCATCACTAGTGTATAGGAATGCCAGAGATTTCTGTGCATTAATTTTGTATCCTGATGCTTTACCAAATTCATTGATTAGCTCTAGTAGTTTTCTGGTAGCATCTTTAGGATTCTCTATGTATAGTATCATGTCATCTGCAGACAGTGACAGCTTTACTTCTTCTTTTCCGATTTGGATTCCTTTTATTTCCTTTTCTTCTCTGATTGCTGTGGCTAAAACTTCCAAAACTATGTTGAATACGAGTGGTGAGAGTGGGCAGCCTTGTCTTGTTCCTGATCTTAGTGGAAATGCTTTCAGTTTTTCACCATTGAGGATGATGTTGGCTGTGGGTTTGTCATATATGGCCTTTATTATGGTGAGGAAAGTTCCCTCTGTGCCTACTTTCTGCAGGGTTTTTATCATAAATGGGTGTTGAATTTTGTCAAAAGCGTTCTCAGCTTCTATTGAGATGATCATATGGTTTTTCCCCTTCAATTTGTTAATATGGTGTATCACGTTGATTGATTTGCGAATATTGAAGAATTCTTGCATTCCTGGAATAAACCCCACTTGATCATGGTGTATGATCCGTTTAATGTGCTGTTGGATTCTGTTTGCTAGTATTTTGTTGAGGATTTTTGCATCTATGTTCATCAGTGATATTGGCCTGTAGTTTTCTTTCTTTGTGACATCCTTGTCTGGTTTTGGTATCAGGGTGATGGTGGCCTTGTAGAATGAGTTTGGGAGTGTTCCTCCCTCTGGTATATTTTGGAAGAGTTTGAGAAGGCTAGGTGTTAGCTCTTCTCTAAATGTTTGATAGAATTCGCCTGTGAAGCCATCTGGTCTTGGGCTTTTGTTTGTTGGAAGATTTTTAATCACAGTTTCAATTTCAGTGCTTGTGATTGGTCTGTTCATATTTTCTATTTCTTCCTGATTCAGTCTTGGCAGGTTGTGCATTTCTAAGAATTTGTCCATTTTTTCCAGGTTGTCCATTTTATTGGCATAGAGTTGCTTGTAGTAATGTCTCATGATCTTTTGTATTTCTGCAGTGTCAGTTGTTACTTCTCCTTTTTCATTTCTAATTCTATTGATTTGAGTCTTCTCTCTTTTTTTCTTGATGAGTCTGGCTAATGGTTTATCCATTTTG
Source organism: Lagenorhynchus albirostris (assembly GCF_949774975.1). Taxonomy (NCBI): domain Eukaryota; kingdom Metazoa; phylum Chordata; class Mammalia; order Artiodactyla; family Delphinidae; genus Lagenorhynchus; species Lagenorhynchus albirostris. The sequence goes on along the minus strand of NC_083105.1, from coordinate 24,783,252 downwards.
TTTATCTTCTCAAAGAACCAGCTTTTAGTTTTATTGATCTTTGCTACTGTTTCCTCCATTTCTTTTTCATTTATTTCTGACCTGATTTTTATGATTTCTTTCCTTCTGCTAACTTTGGGGTTTTTTGTTCTTCTTTCTCTAATTGCTTTAGGTGCAAGGTTAGGTTGTTTATTCGAGATGTTTCCTGTTTCTTAAGGTAGGATTGTATTGCTATAAACTTCCCTCTTAGAACTGCTTTTGCTGAATCCCATAGGTTTTGGGTCGTCGTGTCTCCATTGTCTTCAGTGATCACTTTGTTATTAAGTAGTGTATTGTTTAGCCTTCATGTGTTTGTATTTTTTACAGATCTTTTTCTGTAATTGATATCTAGTCTCATAGCACTGTGGTCGGAAAAGATACTTGATACAATTTCAATTTTCTTAAATTTACCAAGGCTTGATTTGTGACCCAAGATATGATCCTGGAGAATGTTCCATGAGCACTTGAGAAAAATGTGTATTCTGTTGTTTTTGGATGGAATGTCCTATAAATATCAATTAAGTCCATCTTGTTTAATGTATCATTTAAAGCTTGTGTTTCCTTATTTATTTTCATTTTGGATGATCTGTCCATGGGTGAAAGAGGGGTGTTAAAGTCCCCTACTATGAATGTGTTACTGTCGATTTCCCCTTTTATGGCTGTTAGTATTTACCTTATGTATTGAGGTGCTCCTATGTTGGGTGCATATTTACAATTGTTGCATCTTCTTCTTGGATCGATCCCTTGATCATTATGTAGTGTCCTTCTTTGCCTCTTCTAATAGTCTTTATTTTAAGGTCTATTTTGTCTGATATGAGAATTGCTACTCCAGCTTTCTTTTGGTTTCCATTTGCATGGAATATCTTTTTCAATCCCCTTACTTTCAGTCTGTATGTGTCTCTAGGTCTGAAGTGGGTCTCTTGTAGACGGCATATATATGGGTCTTGATTTTGTATCTATTCAGCCAATCTGTGTCTTTTGGTGGGAGCATTTAGTCCATTTACATTTAAGGTAATTATCGATATGTATGTTCCTATTCCCATTTTCTTAATTGTTTTGGGGTCGTTATTGTAGGTCTTTTCCTTCTCTTGTGTTTCTTGCCTAGAGAAGTTCCTTTAGCATTTGTTGTAAAGCTGGTTTGGTGGTCCTGAACTCTCTCAGCTTTTGCTTGTCTGTAAAGGTTTTAATTTCTCCATCAAATCTCAATGAGATCATTGCTGGGTAGAGTAATCTTGGTTGCAGGTTTTCCTCCTTCATCACTTTAAATATGTCCTGCCAGTCCCTTCTGGCTTGCAGAGTTTCTGCTGAAAGATCAGCTGTTAACCTTATGGGGATTCCCTTGTGTGTAATTTGTTGTTTTTCCCTTGCTGCTTTTAATATGTTTTCTTTGTATTTAATTTTTGATAGTTTGATTAATATGTGTCTTGGCGTATTTCACCTTGGACTTATCCTGTATGGGACTCTCTGTGCTTCCTGGACTTGATTAACTATTTCCTTTCCCATATTAGGGAAGTTTTCAACTATAATCTCTTCAAATATTTTCTCAGTCCCTTTCTTTTTCTCTTCTTCTTCTGGAACCCCTATAATTCAAATGTTGGTGCGTTTAATGTTTTCCCAGAGGTCTCTGAGACTGTCTTCAGTTCTTTCCATTCATTTTTCTTTATTCTGCTCTGCAGTAGTTATTTCCACTATTTTATCTTTCAGGTCACTTATCTGTTCTTCTGCCTCAGTTATTCTGCTATTGATCCCATCTAGAGTATTTTTAATTTCATTTATTGTGTTGTTCATCGTTGCTTGTTTCATCTTTAGTTCTTCTAGGTCCTTGTTAAATGTTTCTTGCATTTTGTCTATTCTATTTCCAAGATTTTGGATCATCTTTACTATCATTATTCTGAATTCTTTTTCACGTAGACTGCCTATTTCCTCTTCATTTGTTAGGTCTGGTGGGTTTTTATCTTGCTCCTTCATCTGCTGTGTGTTTTTCTGTCTTCTCATTTTGCTTATCTTACTGTGTTTGGGGTCTCCTTTTTGTAGGCTGCAGGTTTGTAGTTCCCGTTGTTTTTGGTGTCTGTCCCCAGTGGCTAAAGTTGGTTCAGTGGGTTGTGTAGGCTTCCTGGTGGAGGGGACTAGTGCCTGTGTTCTGGTGGATGAGGCTGGATCTTGTCTTTCTGGTGGGCAAGTCCACGTCTGGTGGTGTGTTTTGGGGTGTCTGTGGACTTATTATGATTTTAGGCAGCCTCTCTGCTAATGGGTGGGGTTGTGTTCCTGTCTTGCTAGTTGTTTGGCATAGGATGTCCAGCACTGTAGCTTGCTGGTCGTTGAGTGAAGCTGGGTGTTGGTGTTGAGATGGAGATCTCTGGGAGGTTTTCGCTGTTTGGTATTATGTGGAGCTGGGAGGTCTCTTGTGGACCAGTGTCCTGAAGTTGGCTCTCCCACCTCAGAGGCACAGCACTGACTCCTGGCTGCAGCACCAAGAGCCTTTCATCCACACGGCTCAGAATAAAAGGGAGAAAAAGTAGAAAGAAAGAGAGAGAGAGAAAGAAAGGAGAGAGAGAGGGAGGGAGGGAGGAAGGAGGGAAGGAAGGAAAGAAAGAAAGAAGATAAAATAAAGTATGATAAAATAAAAGTTATTAAAATAAAAAATAATTATTAAGAAAAAAAATTTTTTTAAAGCAAAAAACGGACGGATAGAACCCTAGGAGAAATGGTGGAAGCAAAGCTATACAGACAAAATCTCACACAGAAGCATACACATACTTACAAAAAGAGGAAAAGGGGAAAAAATCGTAAATCTTGCTCTCCAAGTCCACCTCCTCAATTTGGGATGATTTGTTGTCTATTCATGTATTCCACAGATGCAGGGTACATCAAGTTGATTGTGGAGCTTTAATCCGCTGCTTCTGAGGCTGCTGGGAGAGATTTCCCTTTCTCTTCTTTGTTCTCACAGCTCCCAGGGGCTCAGCTTTGGATTTGGCCCCGCCTCTGCGTGTAGGTCACGACCTGAGAGCGTCTGTTCTTCGCTCAGACAGGACGGGGTTAAAGGAGCAGCTGCTTCCGGGACTCTGGCTCACTCAGGCCGGCGGTGGGGAGCGGAAGGGAGAGGCATGGAGGGCGGGGCGAGCCTGCAGCGGCAGAGGCCGTCATGACGTTGCACCAGCCTGAGGCGCCCCGTGCGTTCTCCCTGGGAAGTTGTCCCTGGATCCCGGTACCCTGGCAGTGGCGGGCTGCACAGGCTCCCTGGAAGGGAGTGTGTGGATAGTGACCTGTGCTCGCACACAGGCTTCTTGGTTGCGGCAGCAGCCTTAGCGTCTCATGCGCGTCTCTGGGGCCCGCGCTCTTAGCCGCGGCTCGCGCCCGCCTCTGGAGCTCCTTTAAGAAGCGCTCTTAATCCCCTCACCTCGCGCACCAGGAAACAAAGAGGCAAGAAAAAGTCTCTTGCTGCTTCGGCAGGTCCAGACTTTTCCCTGGACTCCCTCCCGGCTAGCCGTGGTGCACTAGCCCCCTGTAGGCTGTGTTCACGCTGCCAACCCCAGCCCGAGCTTCAGTTCCCAGCCCCGCCTGCCCCGGTGGGTGAGCAGAGAAGCCTCTTGGCCTGGTGAGTGCCGGTCGGCCCTGATCCTCTGTGCGGTAATCTGTCCGCTATGCCCTCCGCACCCCTGTTGCTGTGCTCTCTCTCCTCCGCGGCTCTGAAGCTTCCCCTCTCCGCCACCCGCAGTCTCCGCCCGCGAAGGGGCTTCCTAGTGTATGGAAACCTTTCCTCCTTTACAGCTCCAGCCCACTGGTGCAGGTCCTGTCCCTATTCTTTTGTCTCTGTTTATTCTTTTTTCTTTTGCCCTACCCAGGTACGTGGGGACTTTCTTGCCTTTTGGGAGGTCTGAGGTCTTCTGCCAGCGTTCAGTAGGTGTTCTGTAGGAGCTGTTCCACGTGTAGATGTATTTCTGGTGTATCTGTGGGGAGGAAGGTGATCTCCGCGTCTTACTCTTCCGTCATCTCCCCCTCGTCTCCCCTCTGTCATTCAATTTTAATCTTTACTTGGGTTTTGGCTTTAGTGCTCAGAGTCTTTGCTTTTTAATTTTATGTAACAGAGGAGTTTAACTCATTTACATATATTATTATTGGTGTTACAGTTAGCCTTACTATATTTATTTTGAAATATGATTTAGATTTTCTGATTTTTATGTTTTTTTGTTTCATGTGATATCACTAAATGTGTAACCTTTTAAAAAGGTGATTGCTTTTCCTTTAGGTTTATAGAATAAGTACTTCTGTATATTTTATTTGTTTTTGCTGATAGTAAGCAACCATCAATAATTTGGTTTTAAATAATTTTATAAACCACATATACCAATAGTCATTACTTGAGAGTCACATTTCAAGTTGCATTGAGTGTAGGTGTATAGTTCATAAGTATCAATGCACATAATATTGTTACAAAATTTTTAAGGACAATGAAATATGATTGCAGATATTCAGAGGGTTTGATTTGAAAATGAAATATATTAATGTATGATAATGATGATAAACATGTTAGACATATAAATATAATGTCATTGCCTTAATAGCTATTTTTTACTTGGCCTTATTTATTAGCTATTTTTTACTTCTGAAAAATCATTTACTACTTGAAATATGTATACCACTGAGCATCAAAAAATACATATATCAAGATAATGTTTAACATCACCAGAATTCTCCAAATACAATGAAGTTCAAGCTCTTGAAATGTGATTTCCTATTTTCACACTTTATTATAGGAAGCATATTCTTTAATTGAGAAGACCGAAGCAGAACAAAGTGTACTGTATTCATATCAGAAATATGTGGAAATTGCCAAAAGAAAGAAAAGCAGAGTACCTCCTGCACCCATCCTGCTAGCCCGAACTCATTGTTCTGTGACATTAAAACCTGCTCCATTTATTTCTGATGTTAAGGTATGTTGTCTATTATGACCTTTACCTCACGGAAAGCAATGTAAGTGCTTTTATGACTATAATAATGAATACTTTTATTGCTTTTAGGGCTTGAATAATCTTATTGATTAATATAAACACTGAACACTGGGATTAGTATTCCAGTATCTTTAACTATCTGTAGTTTCTTCATGACCCTTTTTCCTTTATGCTGTTTCCCTTTTGGCTCCTTATAGCTTCACTATAAGAAACTTACTCCTATATTGCTACACGCAGATATATAGTAAGGAGAAATGAGAGAGAAGCATTTTGAAGTATCTTCCTCACCATGACACAGTCATATGCTGACATCCTAGTGTGCTCAACTTCAGGAAGGTTTCCTTGAGATAGAATCAGGCATTTGAAGGGTATAGAAGTTACTCTGAGAGCCAATGATGAAGATAAGAAAATTTGGGGGTGGTGAATTTAGAGACTCTTCCGAAAGTTCTTCTGTGTAAATAGGGATCCTTTTTTTTTTTTTTTGCGGTATGCAGGCCTCTCACCGTTGTGGCCTCGCCCGTTGCGGAGTGCAGGCTCCAGACACGCAGGCTCAGCGGCCATGGCTCACGGGCCCAGCCGCTCCGCGGCATGTGGGATCTTCCCGGATCCGGGCATGAACCCGTGTCCCCTGCATCGGCGGACTCTCAACCACTGCGCCACCAGGGAAGCCCAATGGGGATTCTTTTAATGCAAACAAATGATAATTCCAACCACATTATAAGTCATAATTCTTTATGGATTTATTGAAGCTCTTTCTCCTAGCCCCAGTGCCTTGGAACTTAGCCTAAATGGGACTGTTATTTGAGATTTAGTTTCCTCATAAGCATTTGGTTCCACCTAATTTATATTTTAAATATTAATTTTCCTCTTTTGGGTGATGAACACATGCTCTTTGGTGTTGTAGAAAAAACAAAGTTGTTTCTTTGATTATTCTTAGGATGTTCTGCTTGAACTTAAATACATCGTCTTGATATAGTGGAAAGGGCATGGGCTTTGAAGTCAGACAAATACAGATTTAAAATTCTAGCTCTACCCCAGCAGTATGACCTTACGAAATCTAAATATACTTTCTGAGTGTTTTTTTAAAATTTGCTTTTGTTATCTTTTTCATTTGTAAAATGTTTCTTCTGTGAAAATTAAATGAGATATTATAGCATATTCTTGGCATATTAACCGATGTTGTTCCATCCCTTGTATTAAACATATGTAGTAAAGTTAGCTAAAATCAGTTAATGAGGTTATACACTGTGATTATATTATCTAATGATTTTTTTCATAAATTCTGTCCAATGAGCATTATTGAGTGTCTGCTATCTGTCAAGCTCTATGTGAGGTAACGTATAAAAATAAACACAAATAAAGCATGGTTCCATATTTTGAGAAGCTTCAGACTAATGGGAGGTGGACATCAGTGAGAAGTAATACCACCTTCATAATGCCTTATAATTGGAGGAGTAGAAGCAACATTCATCCTAACTGCTATAATAAATGCATTACTGCAGTTGCTAATAGTTTTAAAATTCAACTTTGGATTTTGGGGATCTGTTTAAGAATAAGGATCACTGACTTCGGAAATTCAGTACAGAACTAAGACTGGATGATTTGCCAAGAGTTTTCGTTTGTTTTTACTTGAATGTTTTGATTTATTTAACCAGGTTCTTATTTTTTATGTATCTCAAATTAGTGACTAGTTTATTTCATAATGCTTATTAATAGGAAGGCATAAGCATCCCATACTTGACCTGTACTTGTAGGACTTGTCACTCAGCACATGATGTGAAGTTGATGTATATTATATTTTGGTAAAGTTGTGTGCTCCTGGAAATTATACCTTCTGTTACCCACTCCATAGCACTAGATGGTGCTATGGACTTAAATACTTTTTCTAGTTTGAGATTTCAGCCATCTTTTGTTTTATCAAAACCTCTTGTTAAGGCATTTGTTGCATTAACATCTGTTTTAATGGTTGAAAATGCTAGTGTTACTTGTAAACTTTTACTTCCAAAGCTAGTGGTGGTTTGTCCATGGTGTCGTTTCTCTTACATAGACTCTAAGGACACAGTCTTCTAATAGTTTCACAGACTAAGATGTTTTCATCTGTGGAACACAATAGAAATATAAAGCCTGCTTGTAAAAATGCTTTTAGGAAAATTTACCCTTCAAATTCTGGATTGTATGTAGAGCTTAACTTGGAGCGATAATGATCTAAGTCAGGGGTCTGCAACCCCCGGGTCACAGACTGGTACCGGTCTGCGGCCTGTTAGGAACCGGGCCACACAGCAGGAGGTGAGAGGCGAGCGAGCGAATCTTCATCTGCCGCTCCCCATCGCTCCCTATTGCTAACATTACCGCCTGTACCATCACCACACCGCCGCCCCCGCCCCGCCCCGCCCCGGTCTGTGGAAAAATTGTCTTCCACAAAACCAGTCCCTGGTGCCAAAAAGGGGGAGGACCGCTGATCTAAGTCATAAAACACCATCTTTTGCCTTCCCCCTCCCTGCCCCATGGTACTCTTTTTGCATGAAAAATCAAGGAAAGGTAGTTTCTAAATTTTTCTGAGATTCAGCTGTTTTTTTTTCTCCTGGCCTCCAGGTTCCAAGTTCCTTCAACATTCTCTTTGTCCTCGAAATTCTGCCTTTCCTAATGCTCTTTAATCACCTGAGAAATTTTCTTTGGAAACAAAACTTCGGCTATTTGTACCAGACAGTCTTATTCATTGAGACTAGGCAGGCTTAGGTATATGTAATTTAAAAAAATGGTTGATTCTGTACAAACTGTATTTTAAAAAATGATTCTTGTGCATAGTCAGAGTTGAGAACTACTTGTGCAGACAAGATACAATGAGGATTCTTCCATTGACCCAGAGGAAGAATTAGCGGGCTAAGCTGTAAGAGGCAGTTGCTTCTTAGAGACAATTACATTTCCCTTATTTTCCATTTTAGGAGTTGAGATGTTGTGAGGTGGAGCCTTTGGGAAAAGGGAATGCCACAGTGATGACAACCCTTCCATCACTAATCCCTGGACAGTATGGCTCCTAATAATGCTTTTCCCTAGGTATCAACTCTCTCCCTTACCCCCTACAGTGAGAATAGTGCATTACCATGAGGAATCTCCATTATTTTGACATCTTGGCAAAAAGACCATTGTCTAACCATTTAATCAAGCTTAAGTTTGATTGTTTCTGTGTAATTTGCATTTTGCTTTTGGTTTACATCTGTATTTAAGAATTGTCAAAAGAATATCGTGTTTCAGAAAATTTATAAACTAGAGAAAAAAAATTATCCGTAATCTTACCGTTTTATCATCCGAACTCTACTACTATTCTTATTTAGGAACATTTTCTTCCAGGCTTTTTCATATGTATTTTTACATTTTACTTAAAATACTACAGTTTAGTATCTTGCTTTTTGTACTACTTGCTTTTTGTCCCATATTATTAAATAAAATAGAAAATCATTTCGGAGTAGGTCTTTTTTTTTCATCAAGATGATGTCATCTTTGGAGTCACTCCCTGCCACTGTCTGATCTTGGGCAAGTTATTGAACGTCTCTGCACCTCCATCTTTTGTAAAGCAAAATAGCAATAGAAATCCTATCTCATAGGGATGTTTCAGATATGAAAAAGTATATGTAAATTTCCTAACAATGCTTAACACATAGGAACTGCTCACTTAATAGTAGTTAAAAATAATTAATAATGAATACTATTTTAGTCTTGGTGGTCCCAGGTAAACTATATTTGTCTTTTTTTAAAGACTAAATCTAAGTATTTTTATAAACTTAGGTTTCATTTATGTAGAAAAGTATTCCTTTTGCCACATCATGATAAAAGAAATTGAGTGCTTTGTTAAACAGATGACGGGCTCATCTCTCTCCGTGGCAGGTCTCCTGGTACTGCATTTTGGGTTGCAAAGCAGAAGGGAGCTATGGAAAAGTAAGACTGAACAATAATCATCTCCCAAACTCAGGAGAAGCGGTACGTCGAATTAAAAAAACCTCAATGTCAGGAAATCTTACCAAAAGTCTCGTTAATGACAATTGAGTGTTGTTCATTTTTCTCCTTTATGTAGTCATTATTTCAGTGAATTTGTCTAATTTCATCTTGAGTCATAACTAAAATCCAACAGTAAATGAAAAAGGTTTTTTCCCTTAACATAAAGAGGTCACTTAATTATATTTTTAAAGACCCGTTTAATTTTCCATGCATAACTTGAAATATGTTTTTGTTAATAGATACCGGCTGATGGCAAAAGCATTTTTGAAGTAAAAGGTTTAGAAACCAATGAAAAATACATCTTTGCAATTGCTGCTTATTGTTCTAATGGAAAGCTTATTGGTGATGCTATTGGGGAGACGACTAAACCAATTCTGGTTTACCCACCTCTTTCTGCTGTTACTGCTCGGATGTTATTAACACAGGTAGAAAAGATTTCTTCTAATTTTTTCCTCTGTTTTTTCCCGTTAAGCAGTTACTAAGTAATTTCTGATGAAAAAACAGTCACAGCAGATATTCTAAACCTCCTGTAATATATATTTTCCATGATTGCAGTTTAGTCTCATAAAATATAAATCGTTCCTTCTCGTATTCATGAGTTTGCTTTTTACAATAACACTTTTTTCCTGGATTTTAAATGCAACACACATTGATTTTAGAAATTTTGGAAATAAATGTTATCTGTTTTCCTGTCATCCAGAGTTGCAGTTCTTAAGCTGAAGCAATTTTGGCCCCTGGGGGGACATATATGTCAATGTCTGGAGACATTTTTGGTAGTCGCAATCTAGAGGAGTGCTGCTGGCATCTAGAGGGTAGAGGTCAGGGATGCTGATAAGCACCCTACAGTGGAAAGGGCAGCACCCCTCTCCCAGCAAAGTGTTATCCGGTCCAAAATGTCAACAGTGCGAAGGTTGAGCAACTCTGATCCAGAGATATGCTTTTCTTTGTGTGTGTATGTATACATACACACACATATATATCTACAGACAATATGTACATAGAAATATATACACATATTATGTGAATTTATGTATAATGTATAATTTTAGTCATAGTGTACATATTATTTTACATCTGATATTTCCATTTAATACATAATTGACTTTTTTCCATTCCATTAACTATTCTTTCAAAACATAATTTTTAACATCTGCATGGTATTGCATCTTAAAATATATCACAGTGTAGTATATGTATACACAATGGAATACTACTCAACCATAAAAAAGAATGAAATAATGCCATTTGCAGCAACGGATGGACCTAGAGATTATCATACTTAAGTAAGTCAGAAAGAGAAAGACAGGTACCATATAATATCACTTATGTGTGGAATCTAAAATATGACACAAATGAACTTGTTTATGGGATAGAAGCAGACTCGCAAACATAGAAAACAAACTTGTGGTTACCAAAGGGGAAAGGGGGTGGAGGAAGGATAAATTAGGAGTTTGGGATTAACAGATACAAACTACTGTATATAAAATAGATAATAAAGTTCTACTGTATAGCACAGGGAACTATATTCAATATCCTGTAATAAACCATAATGGAAAAGAATATGAAAAAGTATATGTATATATATATGTATAACTGAATCATGTTGCTGTACACCAGAATCTAACACAACATTGTAAATCAACCATACTTCAATAAAAATATATATATCGGTTGTTTTACAATATTGTGTTAGTTTCAGGTGTGCAGCAACATGATTCAATTATATATATATGTATGTATTCTTTTCAGATTATTTTCCATTGTAAGTTATAAGGTATTGAATATAGTTCCCTGTGCCATACAGTAAATACTTGATGATTATTTATTTTATGTATAGTAGTTTGTATCTGTTAATCCCATACTCCTAATTTATCCCTTTCCTCCTCCCTTTCCCCTATGGTAACCGTAAGTTTGTTTTCTATGTCTCTGAGTCTGTTTCTGTTTTGTAGATAAGGTCGTTTCTGTCATATTTTATTTTTTGTGGTACGTGGGCCTCTCACTGCTGTGGCCTCTCCTGTTGTGGAGCACGGGCTCTGGATGCGCAGGCTCAGCGGCCGTGGCTCACAGGCCCAGCCACTCCGCGGCATGTGGGATCTTCCCAGACCGGCGCATGAACCTGTGTCCCCTGCATCAGCAGGCAGACTCTCAACCACTGCGCCACCAGGGAAGCCCCATATTTTAGATTCTACATATACGTGATAGCATATGGTATTTGTCTTTCTGACTTACTTCACTTAGTATGGTAATCTCTAGGTCCATCCATGTTGCTGCAAATGGTAATATTTTATTCTTTTTTTTATGGCTGAGTAATATTCCATTGCGTGTGTGTATGTGTGTGTGTATGTATTTACACATCACATTAAACCAATCATCCGTTGATGGGCACTTGGGTTGTTTCCATGTCCTGGCTATTGTAAATAGTGCTGCAATCAACATTGGGGTGCATGTACCTTTTCGAATTATAGTTTTCTCTTGATATATGCCCAGGAGTGGGATTGTTGGATCATATGGTTGTTCTAGTTTCAGTTTTTTAAGGGACTTCCTTCTGGTTCCCATAGTGACTGCACCAATTTACATTCCCACCAACAGTGCAAGAGGGTTCCCTTTTCTCCACACCCTCCCCAGAATTTATTTATAGACTTTTTGATAATGGCATTCTGCCCAGTGTGAGATGATACCTCATTGTAGTTTTGACTTCTATTTCTCTAATAATTAGTGATGTTGAGCATCTTTACCTGCATCCATGATTATTTTCTTAGTATCAGTTTATAGAAGTGAAGTTTCTGGGTTCATAGAGACAGACAGACCTGGGTTTAAGTTTCAGGTCCTCACATTAGCCCTGTGACATTGGGCAAGTAACCTTCATCTGTGAAGTGGAATAATAATAGTAGTTACCTCCCAGAACTATTATGAGTATTAAATGGAATTATGCATGTCAAATGTTTAACTGTAACGCTTACAACACAGTAGGCGCTTAATGAATATTATTGTTGTTCTTAATTATAGATATACTCATGAATTGACATTTTTTCCTGAAATGATTGCCTGACTTAAAACATGTCACCAGTGAATGCGATTCTAGAAAAAGTGACTCATTGACCTAAGTCTCAAGCCTGTAATTTTAAGTTTATGGTTGGCTGTAGAGCTGATGGCGCTTCTAAATTTTATCACATTTCTATTGTGCCGTTTTTTCCTCTTAATAGTTGATTAGTATTATAAGCTAAGGTCTTACTGGAATTTTATATTATCATATTTTTCAAAGAAAATTTAATTGACAGAATTGCTAGGATTTGTCTGGCATTGGTTTAGCATGTCATATTGGCTCATGGTTTTCTGATGTTTTGATTTCTTTGGAATCTAATATATTTCCTAATTTGCAGCGATGGAGTTATTTCAGAGTGAGGGACCGAATATTTCATCAAGGTCTAATTTTTCTCCAGGGAGTGGTTTGACTCTCGCGCTTTATTTGGCAGAACTTTCACTGAAAGTTAATAAAAGGAAGTCCAAGCTATACTGCTAGGATAATGAGAAGTGTCATAAAGTAATGACCTGTGTTTCTTTACTGATACTGTATTTGCAGTACTGGAGTTCATTTATGACAGTTTATGAGCATTCTCTCTCATCATGTTAAGTGGCTAAAGCAGAATTTCCTCATAAAATTTCCTCCTTAATTTAAAATTTGAGTTTAAGCTTTCAAGTTTTATCAGGAAAAGGTACCTTTCTTTTGGAATTGCAGTGAAAAATTACAATTTTTCATGAGAGTGGCTAGTTTTTAGTTTCAGGATAATTCTATTTTTAAAAAAATATTATAAAAATTTTACAGTAAAATATGGAGTTACTTCACTAAATGCCTATGATTAACTTGGTTTGGTGTTTTAGGTTGTACTTTGACTAAACATTTTTCTATAAACAATAGTAAAGTCAGGTGAATCTTCACTGGATTTTCCGTTAATGTAGAAAACTAGTTTAAGCTATCTGGACAATTTTTTGAGGAAACTTTATGAATTATATATTATCTACAGATATTATCCAATTTCCACCTCTTTATAGGCTCATTTCTTTTTATTATTCCCTTTTAAGTTGGAAATGGCTAGATAATGTGATATAAAATATAGACAGTTAGAAATCTGTGAGCAGGATTTTAGGATTTTAGGCAAATTGCTTGGTCTCAATTTCACTATCTGTAAAATGAATACAAGACCAAATGCCACATACTGCTGGATTATTGAACTACTAAATCAAATAGTGAGTGGGCACAATGGCTTGCTGAGATAAGGAAGTGAGGAATATCATTTGTTAAAAAACTGTGTGATACACATTTTAAGATTCATTATTCCATTGATTACAGTAACTCTATGAGGTGGTATCATTACTTTCATTTCAAGTTGAGGAAACAGATTAATTTAACCCTTCTTCTGCCAATCCCATTTTATTCCAGAAAGGGTGTCTTAGGGATGTTAAGTACTGATAATTTACCCAGGGTTACTCTGGTAGTAGATGGTAAGCCTGACATTTGAACGAGCTCATGCCTTTCTACTGATCTGTCCGGGTTCCAAGGAAGTCATGTGTTCACCATCTAACATGTGCCAAGTCCTTCTAGAGCCCACCTCTCTCCCATCTATTCTCTGCCTGGGTTGGTGCTGCCCTGCTGGTCGTGATGATCAGTATGGGCAGTAGAGTTTGATGCTGGTGGCAGGAGAAAGGAAACTAAAATTCATACTTTTTTTTTCCCAATTCATGTATGAATTCATTGAAACTCTTTTGTTAATAGAGGTTTGCCTTTTGTCTATGACCATTCAAAAAAAAATAGGGCTACCAGGTAAAAGGTAGTCATCCCCATTTAAAAATCTCATTAAGAAGGTTCAAATCTTCTTTTCCCTCTTATCCTCTTTCTGAACATTACCACCCTCTCTGCTCATCTGTTTATTGATGAATTCAGTGTCTGCTTTGTGCCAGGTTCTATGCTAGGTATCATTTCTTCTTCCTTTGAACTGTTTTTTTTTTTTTTTTTTAAATCAATCTCATCACCACAACAGTAACCCTTGTTTAGATCATTTTGACTTATGGTTTCAGTTAAGACGCTGATTGCAAGAAAGCCTTGCTTGGGGGAATGCAGCCTGGCCCTGGGAAGGCTGCAAAGTCCAGGCAGCTCCAAGTCTCATACCTCTGGCTCTCTCTCTCTACATCTGCTTTCTTTTTCTTTTTAAATATTGACTTTCTTTTCTTTTCCATCTCGGGAGGGAAAATAGCAGCCCCTGAACTTTTTTGTGTATTCCTCAGTTTCAGTCATATACAGGGACCGGCTAGCTGTGTTCTAATCTTGATTCCAAATTCCTGAAAAAGAGACTCTGATTGGCTCACCCAATGTAAGAAAGAGTCTGAACTCATTTTTAATGTTTGGCTGTTGACTTGTTTTTAAACCTCGGCCTTCTTTTTTCCCATAGCCCCACATGTGAGCAGGCTGATAGGGAGGTCTATGAGTTCACCTTCTCCTTTGGTGCCTGCAGGAAATTTAAACGTCCCAACTGGCAGGAACTTTCACCCAGTCCTATCCTCCAGCCACTAATCAAAGCCCAACCCATTCCTTCTGCTCTGCCCAAAGCCATCCCAGACCTGCCTCTGCCTGCCCAAGGGACTCTCCCTGGGAGGCCCTTGTGTGAATAATAAACTTTCTCTCAAATTCTCCTGGTGCATGTAGTGTCATCAGCCTTAACATCAGAACCAAACTTTGGGTGTGTGTAGGGGGTCCATCCTGCTTTGCAGGGGGGGGCTATAAAACACCCAGCTTGGGTCAGGCCCTCAGCCTGGGCCAGTCAATCATGCTATTGTATAGTACCGTTGCTGGCTGTCCTCTTCTGTAGGTAGGGGGAAATTATCAGGAAAAGAGGATTTTTAAGTTCATTTAACACCTTATTATTGAGTGCTTACTCTGTGCCAGGCATTGCTCTAGGCTAGTGATTCTAAAACTTGTATCAGAATGATCTGCAGTGCTGGTTAAACAGATTACTGGTCCCACCACCAGAGTTTATGATTCACCAGGTTTGGGGTAGGGCCTGAGAATTTTGCATTTATAACAAGTTCCTAGGTGATGCAGATGCTGATGGTCCAGGGACCATACTTTGAGAACCACTGTTCTAAGCGAAGTGAGCAAAATGCCGTGGTGAGAGGTAAGTAATAAACGATGAACACAGTAAAGGAATAAACTATCTAGTATATTAGAAGGTAAGTTCTATGGAAGGAAAATGTAGAGTATGGTCAGAGAAATTGGAAATGTGAACTGGGGGAAAGGAAGATAGAGTATAGTATTAAGTAGGGTGGTCAGAGAAGGCATCATCTGGAAGATGAGATTTGAGCAGAGGCTTGAAGGAGGTGAGGGAGTGGCTCTCTGGAGGAAGAGCATTCCACAGAAGGAGCTAGAACAAAAGCCTGAAGGATTCCAGAAGTGCACCTGGTATAATATAAATAGCAAGGAGACCAGAATGACTGGAGCAGAGGGGCCAAAAGGATTGTTTAGGGAGGTAAAAGGTGAGTGGGTGGGTGAGAAAGCAGATCATTACAAGGATTCCAGGCCATGGTAATAAGTTTGGCTTTCACCTGGGGTGAAATGGGCAGCCGCTGGAGAGGGTTTGATGTAATAGGATGGCGTAACGTGACTTCTGTTTCCAAGGTTCACCGGAGCTGCTGTGTGGTGCGTACACCACAAGGGGGTGAGAGTGGAAGCAGAGGGAGCTATCTACTGCCGTAAACCAGTGAGAGATGCGGGTGGCTCGGCGAGTGTGATAGTAGTTGATGTGGTGAGAAGCGGCCAGATTCTGGATGTGTTTTGAAGGAGGAGTTAACACGAGTTCCTGATGGAAACAATGGACAGAGAAAAATAGAAGATGACTCTAAGGAATTTAGCTGACTAACTGGAAGGACAGACTTGACCTCAGATGAGTTGGGGAAGGGTGTGAGTGGTACAGATTTGGGGCGGGGGGAGATCAGAAACGCAGTTTGGGACATGTTAAGGTCAGATGTTTGTTAGATATTTGGAGAGAATTTTTGAGTAGTCAGTTCGATGTATGAATCTGGAGTTTGGGAGAGAGGGCTGGGCAGCAGAGGGGTTTGAGAGTAGTCATGTGACAACTAAAGCCATGGGGCTGGATGACAGCACCAAGGAAAGGAGTGCAGACAGGAGAGAGAAGAGATCCAAAGACTGAGCCCTGGGGCATGCTAACATAATGAGAGAGGGGAAAAGAGGAGGAGCCTGCCAAGGCGGCTGAAAAGGAATGTGTTGTAGAAGCCCAGTGTGAAGGTCATGTATCAAGGAGGAGGTCTCTCCTGTGCTTAATTGTCTCATTAGTCGTTTAGTGCTTCTTTCTCATTTTAACCTCACTCCTTCTAACGTCGGTCCTACGGGTGACTACTAGTTAACCATCTTTGAACTGGCTGGTTATCACAGCACTTCTCTGTTAGCCCACACAGACTCATGAATTTATAGACCTTAGTTTTATCATGACATCTTTTCTTGTTTTGCAATGTCCACTGACTGAATAACATTTTTACATTTTCCCTCTTTTTTTTAATTGAAGTGTAGTTGATTTACAGTGTTGCACTAATTTCTACTGTACAGCAAAGTGACCCAGAAATAACACTGTTTTTAAAAGGCTATATTTTAAAAGGAAAGAGCATTCAGTTATAGTTTCACCAACTCCCTTACACATCACCTGTTACCATTTTCCACGGTAAATCTTAGAATTATAATGGTGTTTTAGTGACCACTTAGCCCAACTTTTTCATTTGACCACTGTGGCCCAGAGAAGGGACCTCATCTGTCACACTAAGTCTTGGCTCTACTATTGTTTTTACTGATTATCAGGCTCTGTACAAATTATTCAACTTGTCAACGCCCCAGTCTCTTCATCTGAAAAACAGGGATGGTCATAGAGGTCAATGAGGAGTCAACACAGCATTGCTGGTAAAGTGCTTGGTCTAGTACTTGACATCTTTAAATACTTCCACCTGATTTTCAAGGCTTTCTGAAATCATGTCCCACTTTACCTAACCAATCATACTGCCTAGTTTTCTTGAAATTCTGACCTGTCTTTCCAGTCTCAAAGGCACTGTGGCAATTTCCATTATGGGACCTTTTTGAGTTTCTGTCTAAACTGTGCCCATCAGAACTTTATCCCTGCCTTGGGGTTCACCTCAGGCCCTGATTCCTCCTTATAGCCTTCATTTCTCCTTTTCTAAGTTTCCACAATTATGATGTTGTTATTTGCAATTTTTCTGTGATTTCATGTGTTTTACGTCTGTAACTTGATTACAGTTTCATGGCGTATGAGATCGTTTTAAGCTTTGAAGAATCTATCTTTACAGTGCTTAGCACAGAGTAGAAACTTCATAGAAGTTTACTGGTTGGTTGATTATGAGTACTGACTTGGCAGATTTTAAAAGTTCTGGCCCTGTAAGTTATTCCCTTGTGTGGAATACAGTCTAGCAACATGTCATCTGCATACTTAATTTAATGTATTTATTAATACTTTACCTCCTACCTGCTTCCACTAAGGATTTGAAGCAGCACATAACTCATGTGGTACGATTTTATATTGTTATACATATTTGTATAGAGTGATCTTTAGAGATGTATTTAAAGAACTATGTTCTACTCAAAGAGATAGGTAAGGTGATGACTTTATTTTTCTCCTGAGCTTCTAGGTTTTACCAGTGAAATCAGTTATTTTGCTGAATGTTGAACGTGTTAAAGCACAGGATGGCTTCTTGGAAGCGTCTCTCTTTTACTCCTCACTCTTTTCAGCTGTGAACCCTTTGTTGCACAATAGCTCAGAAAACGTCAGAACCAGAGGAGAATGAAGTATATTTCATTATTTTGGGTTTGAGAAATCTGATTGTTTCTTTTGGAACAGATTGTTCATTAGAACAGTGTCTGTAGTAAATGGAGTGCACTGCCGAGATAGATGGGAATGAAATTAATTTGGCTCAGATGTGATCTTTGTTTTGCTTATGAGCATTCGAAACATCCTTACAGAGTTTCACATTTCCACGCAATTTAGAAATAAAAGAGATTTCAAAATGTGTCTGTCTCCCTTGCCAGTGGCTGTCGTTACCTTGCTGTGGCCCCGTAGAGCGGAACAGCAAATGTGAATAACTTTGTATGAAATTAGTGTGCGATAGGACCTTCTCAGAATTCTTGTTTAAAACACACATTTCACAAATTCAAGTAATGCTTAAGGTAATGTGCTTTCTGCTGCAGGTCGCCTATCAGATTGGTAACTATGAATTGTCTAAGAAAGTTTTCTCCCCAGTTTGGGATTATTTTGTTGCTTCACCACTTCAGGATGACCAATCCATTATTAGTTTAAGCAATATAATGACTGTTACACAGAGAAGGTAATTCGAAATATTCTTTTAAAATATTAATTTGCTTATTGAAAATATAAATGTTGGCTGTGAAGCCTAGAATTAATTTATTTTCAATTTCATGTTAAGATGGTCCATGTAAAACTATTTCCAATAAGTATTTTAGTAAGTGTGTATATTCCAAAGGCTTGAGTCCTTGTTAGAAACTTCTTTGTTAGAATCAGAAAAAACACTGGAAGCATATGGATACATTCTGAATATAAGGTAATGAGGTTATGGAAAAAAATACCAAATACTAACCAAAGTAATGTCAGTTATATACTAGAAAACACGAATATGCATTGGGGACCTTTGTAACAGAGCAAGGTCAGGTTGAGGTTAAGGTTAGGGTCTGATGGATGGACTCTTGGGGTAAGAAGGCTTTTCCTTTGCTTGAGGAGGCTCCCAGGATTAGACCATCAACTGAAAATAGGCCTGTAGAAGCCATATAAAGCCACAGGCCATCCTTTGCCATTTTCCCTTAAGAAACCAGAGTCTAAAAGCAGCATCAGAAATGAGCATTGGTGTAATTTCAGCCCGTCTCAACATGTTCAACAACAGTCTCCTTTACCTGCTTGTTAATGCCTGAAATTAATAAGACAAATCCTTCACCCCTCAGTCAAAGACAATAAGCTTAAAAATGCAAATGCTGGATGAGGCAAGGCATTGGTAACGCTTATTCACATAAACGTATAATTCCATTCAATTAAACAAACGTAGACTTGGTGTTTACTATGTACAAGAATGCTCAGTGCTATGGGGGATGGATTTGAGAGGGATTTCAGAGGAAGAGACAGGTCTGGAAGATTTTATGTGATTCATGGGGATAAGAGGAAGGAGTGAAAGTTGGCTGGGATTTCCAGTGATTGGAAGCCTCTGAGGTTTACTAAGGGAACCTGAGATGTGGAATAAGTTTTTGGAGGAAGAGAATGAATTTGGGGATATTTGGAGTTTTTCCAGCAGGACGTCTTTGTAGATATATGTCCAGTAGGTAGTTGGATATTTAGTGCTCACACTCAGGAGAGAGGTCAAGGCTAGAGACGTGGAAATATAAACTGTCCGTTGAGGTCATCATTGAAATTTTGACAATGAGTGATATCACCCGGGGAATGACTGTTTAGCAGAAAAGGTGGAAGGCTGGACTTGAACCCTGGGCATTGCTTACATTTAAGAGGCAGAAGCAGGAGTTGGAACCAAGGAAGGAAATTGAAAAGGATCAGTTCTGGAAGTGAAAGTCCAGGAAAGTGCATTGCCAAGGGAAGTGAGAACGTCACCACGGAGGGACTGGCCAGCAGTATTATATCCTAGTGCAAGGTCAGGCAGGGCAGTTGCTCAAGAAAATGCTGCAGAGATGTTGGGTAGGATGAAAACTGAGAAGAGGCTTTTAGAGTTGGCAATTAGGAAGACATTGGTAAGTTGAAGAGAGCCATTTTTGTGCCATGATGGGCCAGAAACGTTTTGCAATTGGCTAAGGAATAAATGAAAATGGAGAATAGTAACAAGAAAAGACTACTCCTGTGAAGTTTGGTGGTAAACATAAGAGGAAAGTGGGCAGAGGCTTGAGGGGGGAGGCGGGCTTAAGGAAAGAATTTTGGAGGATGGAGAGAAGGGAGCCAGCAGAGAGAGAGAGCCTGAGGATATATGGTGATAGAGCTAGGAGGATATCAGAGCACATGGGATGGGGAACAGGGGGTTCAGATCATTTCCTGTGGGGAATATGAACAAGGAGACATCAGGGATAAACGGAAGTATTGCTGAGAATCACTAATGACTCAGTTGATGTTATGTAACATGCATTGTAGTAGAGTCCCATTCCTTATGGCTGAGGGCTACATTTGATTCATCTTTATATCCCAGGGCCTAGAATAGTGTCATGGTAGGTGTTGAGCAAATGCCAGTTTGAGTGGGGAAAAAAAAGGAATAAGAATGAATAAGTGAATAATTGATTGACCATTGTGGCAGGGATAGAAAAGTTGAATGGTGACATCTATGCAAGGTCAGGCAAGTTGATTATTGCATAAAATAAGGGGTGCAGAATCTGAAGTGCTAGAGAGGTCACTATGGAAATGACTGACCAGAGCCCCAGCTGGGTAGGGGAGGAAATAGAGCCAGGGGGAGGCGATAGTCTGGACTCATTGTGTATGTCTAGGTACTCATGGTCGTGGTGAGGACAAAGAAAGTTTAGTGTATGAGTTGCAGAAGCGGGAGAACTAAAAGTCTCCAGGCAAAGACAATTTCAGAGTTTAACATGGTGGTGAAACAGATCGTCTTCAGGTGTGAATTACTGATGTCAGATCCTTTCCCGTTTTATAGGGATAGAGGGTATGGAGAGTGGAGGGACTTGAAGCTTAGGAGAGAGGGTTTGTCACCAAGTAAGGCTTAAGGGCAAGGAAGGGACTATGGAAACAAAGAAGGAAGACTACAGATTTCACGGTTTTGTCAGTGGTTGGCACTGTTGACTGTGATTTAGAAAAGATAATTAGAAGTAACTCTGCCCCTCCACCGCCCCACCCCAAATCTCTCTGTCTCTACCTCTCTTTAACCGTGGCTGATTTTGCTATAAATAACCCTCACTTTCAGAAAGTTTATTGATTGAAATATTGGACCTATTTCCCAAACTTCTGAATATCTATAGCGATTTCATTATATTGATAGAATAGAACTTTATATATCAGAACCAGAAAACTTTGCCAGTAGTTATTTTTATGTATCCATGACATAATATGTCAACAGCTTAATTTTCTTAGTTGTGAGCTTGTTAAGAATAGTCTTTAATTTCAGTTTAAACAGCTGTGCAAGAGCAACTGTTCCACAGACTTTTGTTCCATAAACTTGTGCTGCTGTCTTGGGATCATTGTGTCGGTATTAAGAACAAATCAGTCTAAAAAGTCGAGTTCACATGCTAAATCAATTTATACCTGTAACATCATTTACTTCTTTTTGCAGATTACATTCAGATATTTTGGCAGAGAGTTCTTCAATTCTCTTATATCTTTTTCTTAGAAATATTTTTGTAACAAGTGACATTAAAATTAAAGAAGAAAATCTTTTCTGTGATAATATTAAAGGCAATGAGATTTTCCCCTCTCAACAAGTAAGTGAATTAAAGTGATTGCACATGTGCTGATTTCCCTGTGTTTGTTGATGTTTCAAGTTTATGTTCTTTGGGGATTGCATATCCTGGCTTGTGAATGGACTGAGAGGCCTTTGCATGATTGTGCTGGTTTATTTGATATTGTATGTAGGTTTCACAGGCTGGAGTTCATGGTGTTTTTCCCTTCTTTTCAATTTATATGTATTTTTCCTGAATAAAAGCAGTATCAGTTCAGATATCCAAAAATGTATAAAGTATAAAGTGAAACCCATTGTAATCCTATTGCCCCTAAGAATACTACATTATTGTTTTCATGTGATTTCTCCAATTTTTAAAAGTATGCATAGACAAATATGTTATTATTTACAAAAATGGAATCATGATCTACTTGCTGTTCTGAAATTTGCCTTTTAAACACTTTTCATAAGATATATTGGACATATTCTCATGTTGGTACATATCCGTCTGCCACATTCTTTAAAATTATAATATTGCATTCCTGTGCAGAGGCAGAATTTAACTTACCTCTTATTGATAGGTCCTCAGGGTGCTTATAAACATTGCTCTTCATACATCAGCAAGCTTACAATGCTCTTGCTTTTAGTAACAATCCTACATTGTTTTTTTCAATCTAGATTGAGGTTCACTCTTCTTTTTCTCTCTTTCCTTCTTTACTCACCTTAGGTATATGGAGACTTTGCCTTATTTTTTTTTTCTTTTACAGTTGCTTTTTCCTATCATCCACTTATTCATTAATTAATTAACCAGTAACTTGTTACATGAGACTGTGCCAGTTTCTGTGGATATGAAAGTGAAAAAAACATGATTCTTTGCCTAAGACAAGTTCACAGTCTTGTAGAGCCCAAGCATTCACAGCCATCTACCTGTTCCTAATACATTGCATTTAGTTTCTTTTTTTCATAATCTAGTCTGAAAATAAGGACAATGTTTAAGTACTTAAGTGAATTCCAGAATGCTAGACTACCATTCTAATAATAATTTGCTGTGTGGAAATTTCTGGTTGCCACTCATACTGTTTTCTGTGTTCATAATCTTGTGTGTGTATACAGACAAATAACGAAATCTTTCTCCAAGAAAGAGAAATAAGGAATAAGATAGCATTCTTACTCTTTTTAAGTGGCGTTTAATCACACAAAGCCTAACTTTACATTTTACTTTAAGTAGCAGAAGTATAACAGAAGATTAGTTTGGTCTATTGAAAATTTACTTTTTTTTTTTTTTAAAGTAGCAGAAGTATAATAGAAGATTTAGTTTTGTCTAGAGTAAATTTACCATTTTCCCACAAATCCAGGAGGGAAATAAGACACTGTTAATCATGTAGGACCAATATTACAGCAATATTATATTTTAATTATTATTTGTTATAGTTTATGTTTTTGAAAAAGCTAGATTTTTTTCCCTAAACTATAGCCAAGAGTTTATCTTACCAATTAAAAAAGATTGGTTCCTTTTCTGTCACTAGTGGTATTTGTATTGTAATTTATAAAAAATTCTAAAGTTTAATTCTAAGATCGTGTCATCCATATGTAGCATTATTGGGGAGTTAGAGTTGTTCCTGAATTTAGGTTTTTCTTTATATCAACCTTCCTGTTATTGTTAAGCCACAAGGATCACATTTCCTATCCTTTCTTCTCATTAGAGACACATGAGTTAAGTACCTGATGTTCAACTTGAGTAACAATACCTGTTCCTTTACAGATTGCTAGACTAACTGAATGTGAGAGAGTATTAGTGGCACTGGAACTGAGCAACTACCTAAATGATTCCAGTTATGCCCTTCAAGCTGTTACTCAATGTTATGGCCTCCTTGCTCCTATCATCTATCACAGTATTGTTTTGGTACCTGTTGTACGGGTAAGGGTATTTTTTTCCGCCCAGATAAGGGTATTTTACAAAGGAAACTCAATAATGCATTTTGGAAAAGAAAAAGCAATGTGTCCTTAGAAAGTACAAATAGGTCAAGAGCAAGTATTATGAAATTTTATGAGTTAACTGAAAAACGTTTTAATAATTTAAATTGTATATCTGGGCGAATAGAAATAAGGACTTAAAATGTGTTTCCCTGAAAAGTCAGCCCCATTGCTGTCCATATTTAAATATTGGCAATATACTTTTCTAGGTTTTTTAAGTTATTTCAATTTTTATGTTCTTGTAATGTTAGAAACAACAATATTTATTCAAAGCATATTGTTAAAG
This sequence comes from Lagenorhynchus albirostris, assembly GCF_949774975.1. Lineage (NCBI taxonomy): Eukaryota > Metazoa > Chordata > Mammalia > Artiodactyla > Delphinidae > Lagenorhynchus > Lagenorhynchus albirostris. The sequence goes on along the minus strand of NC_083105.1, from coordinate 24,759,582 downwards.
CCATCATCTAGGGGGAAAAACTGATGGATGACCCAGGAGAAAAAAGACTTGATGTCTCTGTGATGGAGTTGGAATTTTTGGAAAAAGGGTAGGTGGGACCTGGCTGAAGGGATTATATTAGTTGTCTGTGCTTCCTAACAAATCACTATAAACTCAGTGGCTCAAAACAACACCCATTTGCTATCTCATAGTCTCTGTAGGTCAGGAGACTGGATACAGGTTGTCTGGATCTTCTGATCAGGGTCTCATCAGGCTAAAATCAAGGCGTTGGTCAGAGCTGTGATCTCACCTGAGCCTCTGGGTTCTCGTCCAGACTCATTGGTTGTTGAGAGAATTCATTTCCTTGTGGCTGTGTGATGAGGTCCTTAGTTCTGAAGGGCTGGCTACCAGTGCCCTGCCACATGGCCTTCTCCACCACATGGCAGTTTGCTTCTTTCAGGCCAGCAGGGGAGTATCCTCTAAGATGCACGAGGAGTCTTATATAATGTAATGTAGTGATGAGAGCGAGCATCCCATCACAGGTCCTACTCGCCCTCAAGGAGAAGGGATTATACAGGGCTTGTACACCAGGGGCAGAATCTTGAGGACTGTCTTAGAATTCTGCCTACCACAGGAAGCAATGAGAGAAGTAAGATTTGACTGCTGATGCTTACACAAAGTCATCATTATCACCATCGTTGGCTGTCACCATCATCATTGACTCAGATTTTGAGAATCAAGAAGATATGAGTAAACTCATGCAAAGTATAAAGTGTTTAATTCACCACTGAGGAAACTAACCCGAGAGCTTCAGTAACTTAACAAATATTCCCCTTAGAGGGGCTAAACTGGAGCATAGACATGCCTGCTTCTCTCACATGCCCCCCACCTAGTAAGTATTGGGTTGGCCAAAAAGTTCATTTGGTTAATAAATTCGTTGTTCAATAAAGTTCTTGGTGAAAATGAAAAATGTGTCTTATTTTTATTTAAAACCAAACAGACTTTTTGGCCAACTCAATAGTTCAGCTATTGAAGAGATCTGCCTCCAAAATCCAAAATCTAGATTCATAGCTGGCAGTTCCATGTCACTTGTGAGTGGATCAGAGCAGTGTTCCAGAATGTGGAATATGCTTCCTCCGGACCCCAAAAGCATTTCCCTGGCATTGTTCTGTCTTCTTAGAGGTGAGAGATTCCAGATGTCAGACCTACTTTGGAGGGAGTGTCTCAGCATGGCCCAGACATTTCCTTAATGTGTCAGGCCCCTGACTCTTCTTAGGGTTTATTTCTACCCTCTGGAGGACATGCATCTCACATCTGCAATGTATTTGCCATTTCTTGTTTATTAGGTTCAATTAACATGGTTTTTTGATGGCGGTCCAATGTTTTGTTTTGAGACGTGTCCAGAAAGTTCAGGTTCTTTCATAAAATATTAGGTCAGAGGGTGGGAGAGTTATCATTGCCCTGTGGCAAGACTCTAAATGTATGTTCTTTTCTGCCCAGTGTGACTGGGAACTCCTTCTGATACTTCTTCCCCATAGGAGATTACTTCTGTCCAATAGGATAGAAAAGACAACATCAGCCACATCGAGGCACCCCTTTTAGTGTGCTCCAGCAAAGACACCACCCTGGGGACAGCGCCTGCAATTGATGCTTAGTTGGTTGAGTTCAGGGTAGTCCCCTGTCATTCTCCAGGATCCCACTGCTTCAGGATGCCTTTAACTCAGAAAGTGGGTTGTAGCTATGAGGAAGACCTTAGGAAAGGAGTTTCAAAATAAATTGTATTACTCAGAGCAGGAAAAGATGAGTGGAACAAAGGAGAGATTCCAGAAATAGGCCTCACTTTGGATGAGAATGTCATATATGATGGAATTGGCATTCCACTTCACCAAAACTTTTAGGAAAAAAAAGAAAACCCGAGAGATTACATATGCAACCCAGGGTTGGGAAACACTTTCTAACCAAGATAGAACTCTTGGAAATAACAAGAAAAATAAGACACATTTGACTATATTTATGGCAACCCATATGTGACGAAAGGGACCATAACAAAGATAGTAGATAATTTAGGGATCTGGGAAAAGTAGCACTGATGAGGGTAAATATATATAACAAAAAGTCTTACAAATTGACAGTAACTAATAAAAAATGGGCACAGGATAATAATAGGCAGTTTACAGGAGAGCAAATTCAAGTAGCCAAAAAACATATGAAAAGATACTCAAGTTCTGAATATCCATAGAAATGCACATTAAATCAGTAATATGATATCACTAGCAGAGTTGAAAAGATCTGTAACTCCTATTGCTGGTGAGGATGTGGGGCAAAGACATTCCCTTTCATTGGTGGGAGAAATGTGAATTTTATTGGCTTTGAAATTTGGTAAAGCAATCTTAATTTTAATTAAACTGAATATAATTGAAGTAAAATTAAAAGCAAATATACCTAACATACAAATTCCTCTGCTAGTAATTTTTACCATAGAGTAAGATTTTAGTAAATTAAAAAGTACATTTACCCAACACAGCTGTCCCTTTATTAGCAATTTATCCCATAGATTAAAATCACCCCTAGTTCCACCCGTTGGTTCCATGTGTTCTACCTGCTGGGAACACAGTACCACATAAGGGTCACTGATTTAGAGTGTATACTGGGCCCTGGAGGATGGTGCCTCACCCTCGCTGGCTGTCGTCTCAAAGCTGGCACCTCACTTGCCACTCATTTTGGCAACTGAGCTTGTATAAGGGTGTTTTTTCTGTTGTTTTTGTGTGTCCGCGCCACACTGCTTGTGGGATATTAGTTCCCCAACTGGGGGATTGAACCCAGGCCATGGCAGTGAAAGCGCTAAGTCCTAACCACTGGACCACCAGGGAATTCCCTGTATAAGCATGTTTATTGTGGCATTCTTTTTTTTTTTTCGGTTCACGGGCCTCTCACTGTTGTCGCCTCTCCCGTTGTGGAGCACAGGCTCTGGGTGCGCAGGCTCAGCGGCCATGGCTCACAGGCCCAGCCGCCCCGCGGCACGCGGGATCCTCCCGGACCGGGGCACGAACCCGCGCCCCCTGCATTGGCAGGCGGACTCCCAACCACTGCGCCACCAGGGAAGCCCATGTGGCATTCTTGATGGTGGCAAAAAAGCTGGAGACAAAGAGGACATGCAGTAACAGGAGGATGGCCAGTACTGCCAGATTGTAAAACATCAACCTTAAAACTGTGCAACAGGAAGAATCTGGAAATGGCTGAATAAATTATGATTGGTTCACACTAAATAATGTTATGTAACCATTAGAAACGATGAATTAGAGGTATACCTGTAGACTTGGAGGGATTTTTCACAAGACATGCTTGAAGGGGAGATGCATAGTTCAGAAAGTTGTGTATAAATATCATTTTGTAAAATAACATTAACCCTCCATATATATATATATATACACACACACACACACACATTTATACACACACACACACACACACACACACACACACATGCCTAATTACATGAGCCTAGAGAAGACTACAGAGCTACTAGGTTGTTAACACGATTTGGGGATATGGTACGGTAGGGTGGGAGAGGGTGATGGTGGAGGGGAGGAATTAAAGCAGCATTAAAAAAAATTCATAAGTGTTCTGTAACAACAGTAATAATATTGTTAGAATGGTGGCTTGAAGCAATTAATGTGCCCACAAAGGACCAACCTCCATATATTAATTTGTCTTTTGGGATAATCTGAATGATGAATAGATTGATGCAGTCTCAGCTCTGCTTTTCTGATAGTAATATTGCTCAGAACTGTGAGGCAGGATTGAAAGCTCAACTTAATTGTCTAGCTCTGGATCAAATTCGGGATCACATAATATGAAGAGTAGTTAAGGAAGTAAGTGCCAATATTAATTGATTTCCTGGGATATGAGTGCTTGGTTTTAATTTTAAAGGAAACTATTATTTCAAGTACCTGTATCACTGTATATTTAATATGGTACATCTTTCTCCATGTGGTTTTTCGAAGTCCTCCTAAGCCTGAATGTGATCTTTAGTTTCTTGTATACATGTAACATTCTGCCTATGTCTTCTATGGCACTTGTCAAAATGAGCTTTGTTTTATTTATTTGTATATTTGTTTTATGCTCTCCACTAGTTTTCAAGTTACTTTAGATGAAGGACTCATCTGAAAATTGAATTTATCAGTTTTATCTCCGGGTACACTTCTTTATGCATAATAAGCAATTTAACCATAATTATTAAAAACAATAAAATTTGATGGCTTAAAACCTTCATGATTTGAATAGAGCATTTTTTAATGAGTAAGGATGATAGTTTTCAGCAAAAACCATTGTGCTTCTATATTTCAGATCTTGATAAAGTGTGTTGTGGTTTTGCAAGGACTACCAAATATTCACTCAAAGAAACATATTGCGAGCTTTGAAAGTGTACAGCACATGATAGCTTGTTGTATCTTCTACATAACAAAGGTATTTATCTCATTCTTTGTCTAGTGTCATGAAACTTAGGAGCCCTAATGGTTTAGCAAGTTAAGCTACTTGTAATCACAGTAATTAGAATACTTTGAAAAATAATACCCCCAAAGCATTTTAGATCAAAAGTAGCCTGAGCAGGCTAGTTGGTAAAGTCTGGAAGGGCCTATCTTAGGCCAGGGAGAGGGAGGGGGCTGAAAGAGGACATTTTATGGGACCTCATTCATTTTAGAATCAAGAAAGAACAAGATACCAGGGGCAGAGAGGTGTAGGCTTATGTATCCTCACTGCTTGGCTCAAAGGCCAGCATTGTGTGTTTCTTCAAGGGCTTTGGTTGACTGAATCCAGTGAATCTCTTCAAAGAAGGGCCATATTTGCCTACCTATTTTATGTAGTCTTTCCAGAGCCTTTCTGATTTGGCAGTGATCTGGAAGAATACTGCATGGATGGGCTGATATGATGGGACTTAAGTTTGCTTCTGTGGAGGTCTGGCAACAGAGAGGCCTCTACCCTCTACCTTAGCAAAAAGGTCATGGTTTGCTGGCAATTCAGGCTCCTGGCCTGACCTCAGGAGCAGAAAATCATATTCCTTCCGTCACTCACTGGTTTGCCGCTCTTGGAGAGACATCTATGACCTGATCTGTGTAGATGCTGAGGGAGCATAAGCCTTTAGCAGGAAGAAAAATAACAACTCACTTAAGGGAAGAGGCCAAACACTAGAATAATTGTATTATTTACCCTCACCATGTTGAAAAGGATCAGAGATGACTTAAGAAAAAGAAACCTGTCAAGCAATGCAATCAGAACAAATTTAAGTTTTTTCTTCCGGTTTTACTGAGATGTAACTGGCATACAGCACTGTGTAAGTTTAAGGTGTACAGCATAATGACTTGATTTACATACATCATGAAGTGATTACCACAATAAATTTAGTGAACATGCATCATCTCCTATAGATACAAAATTAAAGAAATAGAAAAAAATTTTTTTTCTTGTGATGAGAACTCTTAGGATTTACTCTTAACAGCTTTCATATACAACAGATTTAATTTTTGATTAAAAAATTAAATAGGTAAAGATTATGATACTTCTCAGGTCACATCTGGAAGCTCAAGAAATACCCGACAATGTAGAACAGAATTATCTAGAGATAAATTCACAAGACAGATCCAGAAGTCATAACATGAAACAAAGGAGTCTGGAGGTAGAAAAGAAATAAGTAGAGAAGTAATCATCTTTCTGAGTCCCAGGCGGGATTAATGTAAGAATATATGTGTAGACACATGTTGGTGAAATTCCTGAAGTCCAAGGATAAGGATGAATCTTAAAGTTTTGAGACCCAAAGAACAGATTATTTATTTGCAATGGAAAGAGAATCAATTAGCTTCAGACTTTTTTAATCAGCAACACTAACAGTTAAATTCCTGGAGCAACATTTATAGAATCCTGAGGGAAGAAGACTAAGGCCCCAAAATTACTAACCAGGAAAAGATATCATTCATTTGTCAGGGCAAAATGAACATTTTCAAAAGTGCAGGCATTTAAAAAGTATTCTGTCCATGTACTTATCTGAGGACAACACTTGGGGAAATACTCTATCAAATGACAGTTGGTTCAGAACAGAAATCCCAAGATAGGGAAAGACAAAAAGGAGAGGAATAATGGGAGCATCGAATCTTGCAATATATGTATTATTAAAGTTAAATAGATAATAATGATGTGACTAGGACTTTGTAATATAAATGCTAAGTAGGGACTTTTGAAATATAAGAGTCATCCTTGAAAGAAAAACTTAACAGTAACCTAGAACTAAAGCTTCTATCCTGTTTGGGGTTGAGGAAGGCGTGAGCAGCTATAGATGCATGGTGCATGTGTGTTAAAAATACATATAGTATAAAACTACATGTTGTATAACATTTTTTAAAATTAATTAATTAATTTTTGGCTACGTCGGGTCTTCGTTGCTGCGCGCGGGCTTTCTCTCGTTGTGGCGAGCAGGGGCTACTCTTCGTTGTGGTGTGTGGGCCTCTCATTGCAGTGGCTTCTCTTGTTGCAGAGCACGGGCTCTAGGCGCGTGAGCTTCAGTAGTTGTGGCACGTGGGCTCAGATAGTTGTGGTTCATGGGCTCTCAAGCTGCAGGCTCAGTAGTTGTGGCGCATGGGCTTAGTTGCTCCGCGGCATGTGGGATCTTCCTGAACCAGGGCTCGAACCCGTGTCCCCTGCATTTGCAGGCAGATTCTTAACCACTGTGCCACCAGGGAATTCCCCACATATTGTATAACATTATTATTTTCTTTTGATGGAATATATGTATTTAGAGATGACTCAGGAATATGTAGGCATGAGCTGATCTTTAAAGCACAGTAGGACTTCAAAATTGACAGGAAAGAAAAGCAAACAGAGGAATGACAGGGAGGAAAAAGGAACAGGAAAAAATGACAGGGACGAAAAATGGCTAATTCAGCGAAAGTAAGAAGAAGGAAAGTGAGATTGTACTTAAGATGGAAGGAATAAAACCAAGTACATTAATTACTTCCCTAAGCGTGAATGAACTCAGGAGACAGAGACTGTCAGATGGGCTGAAAAGGCAGATTCAAATGTGTATTATTTGAAGAAACACTTGTAAAACAAGATAACAAGCAATTTGAAAAATAAATAGACAAAGATATTGGGAAAATGCAAACAAAAATGAAGGAAGGGTGGCAATTTTCATATTTGAAAAAGCAGAATTCAGTGTCCAAAACATTAATCAGGACAAAGAGAGGCATTATGTAGTGTCCTTCCAATCGCTCCTGGATGGCACCTGGCACTTTCTGGTCTTAGGGCAGTCTCATTGTCAAGTATTAAAGATGAAGTCTGAATTAAAACAAAACTTGAATTGTTTACAACAGCAAATTAAAGGAGAAAAACAATTAGGTTATATGAAAAATGCTACAAAGGCGTTTGATAACACTCAGCAACTTTTCCTAATAAAACTTCTAAATAGGTTAGGAAGGGAAGGAAGTTATTGCATAATGATAAAGACATTTACCAAAAATCTTTAGCAAATATCATACTAAACGGCAAATTTTTGAAGCTGTTTCCTTAAAATCAGGCACAGGAGATACTGACTCTTAATAATGTGATTCATTATTTGTAGAGATCTGGTCTGATGAAATAGATAAGGTATGAAATAATTTTATAATATTAGAAAAGCATAATTTGTAATTGTAGAGGTCTCAAAACCCCATGAGAATCTAGTAAAAGATTACTAGAATTAAAAAGAATTTATAAAATGGTATAAGAATTTATAAGAAGTTAGAAAGTTATGTAAGACACTGATAAGTTGGGTTTTTTTTAATGTTTTTCTTATTGTTTTTATTTTTAATATGAGTAGTAGCCAGTTAGAAATGGACAGGGGAAAATATACCACTTATAATACACACTATTTTAAACTTAACAAAATGTTAAAGAACCTAAGTAAAAGAAATGTGAAATCTTACTGAAGGACACAAAATAAGATCTGCACATATGGCAGGCCACACCAAGTTCCTGAATAGGAAGGCTTACTGTCATAGCTATATAAATCTTTCCTAAAATAATATTTCCATGCATTGCAGTTTTAATCAGAATCCTAGTGAGCTTTCTTTGAAACTGATTAGTGTTACTTAGAAATTCTCAGTAGGTATTAAAATTTACCAAGGCCACTTCAATAAAAAATGGTCTTAACACAGTAATGGGCAAATAGATCAGTGGAATAAAAGGAAGAGCTGGCTCCGGGTCTACAGGAAGAACTTAATATAAGACAAAGGTGGCATTTATATTCATTGAGAAAATGATAATTTATCAATAAAAGGTGGTGATATAACCGACTCTTCATTTGAAAATAACGCCAGAGCCCTACCTCATACTGTAAACAAAATGAAGTCCAGATGGATTTGAGGATATTTGGATTGCCTTGAAATCGGGAGACCTTTCTCAACAGGCCACAAAATTCAAAAGATACACACACAAAAATAGATAAATAGATGACACGATCATTTAAAAATACTTTTTTTAATGATAAGACACTATAGACAAAGCTTAAAGGCATTTATTTTTAAAAAATACAACAGTTGCAGGATTATTAACATTGATTGCCTCAGGCAGTAATCAATGAGAAAATAGGAAATAATTTCACAGTTTGGGAAAAGAAGGATCAGATTTATTTTTAATTATGGAGGATATGATTAAATATTTCAGTCACCTTAAAAAGTGGAACAGTGAACAAGTACCAGAGGATGAATGGCCATCTAATGAGGTCAGAGAGAAGCCATTCAAGGGTTTCAAACCTGGGAATGACGTAATGAGATTTGCATTTTAGAAAAAAGAAATTATTCTGGTTGCACAACAGCTAATAATTAGAGGGGGATAAGATCCGAGGCAGGAAATGAGTTAGAAGGCGAGAGGTGATGAACTAAACTAGTGTGGAAAAAGTGAGAGATAGAATTGAAAGGATTCAAGAGTTATTTATGAGATAGAATTGAGTAGGGGGGGATCAAGGAGGGAGAGGGAAGAGTCCACAGTAATCCAGCTATCTGGGCAGTTGGGTGAGTACAATGCAATTTGTTGAACCCTGGGTGGGAAAGGGGGAAAAGATAATGAGTTTTGAATATATTGAATTTGGGGGCATACAGGATATCCAGAGAGGTGGACATTATATAATTGGACCTATAGGCTTGAAGTTCAGGAGAGGCCAAATATATGTAAAGACAACGGAGTCATTAGTATACGGGCTCAACTGAAGCAACAGAGATAGATGGTATCACCCGGGGTCAACGTGTAGAGTAAGAAAAGAAGAGAATTGTCTTAAGAATCTCAAGGGTGTTGTTAGTCCACGGGTCTCATCCGGCTTCCACTAGGCAAGAGGAAGAATTGGAAAGGTGATTAGTCCAAAGGTGTTTTATTATTCCTAACCCCTCCCCAACCTTAAGAATCTTTCTGGTGCTATTAGTTCTGTCATTGTCACAACGGGGTAGCTGTTGAAAGCAGGGGTCCCACACAATCCAAAGGACCCCTTTCCATTCCCACTGCTCAGTCACACACACACATCAATTAGTGTAATCCTGGGCTAACAGGGCACCTTCCAAGGTTACTTCTCTTTAGAATATATTCATCTGCTTGGCCTCACCTCCCCCTTTCCCCCTGAACCCTTCCATCAGTGAGTATTTCCAGGACAGGGGTGTCATTTTCAAATAAGAAAATACCGGGTTACACTGTCTTTCCAGGGCACTGGGCAGCTGTTCACCTTACATTTAAATAACTAACCGTGGCTGCTGCAGTGTTTCTTCCAGAACAAAGACACTTTATTCCAAGGCAGCTCATTGCTTGTAACTTGCCAATAGCAGCTTCTCCTGCTAAAAACCAACTAAACAGCCAACCAACCAGCCAACCAACAAACCAGTCCTGCTTACACAGGCACTCCGTATATGACCGTTAATGGGGAGGAGTCAGGAGAGGGAAGGGATAAGGATGGAGGAGAGGAGAGGTGGCCCCTAGACCAGGGTCCCAGCAGCGTGATCCGGGCATGTGTGGGGTCAGCTTGGACAGGACATCTGTCTCTCCTCTCTCACAGGAGGAGGATGGTTATCCTTATGCATGGGTGTGTAGGTGGGTTTGGGGACAGCAGATATGCCAGTTCCCCTGCACTGCTCTCTGGAAAGGAAGCAAGGTCATTTGCAGAGAGTGGGGAGGTGGAGAGTAAGGGTGGGCTCCAGAGATGTGAGAAGATGTTTGTGTAACAGCCCCCGTGGGAGACGGGAGAGAGTGCTGACCTAGAATAAGCAGGGTTTCCACCCAGCGTTTGGGGCCGCGTGGAGGCTGAGATCCTCCACGAAATTCACATGCCTCCTCTCTCAGCTGCCTGTGGTTTTTCTCCCACAGCAGTTTGCGGCTGGCTCTGTATTTCTTGACCGCCACCCGTGACTCCAGCCCCTTTCCCCCACCTGAGGAATCATTTTGAGATCCTCTGGACATTATTGTAGAAATGACCCTGAATGTTCTGGACATTTTCTTTAAAGTATATTGAATTGGCCAAAAAAGTTCATTTGGGTTTTCTGTGAGGTGTTAACGCAAAACCCCAAAGAACTTTTTGGCCAACACGCTATATATTAATGTCAGGATTTGATGCTAGAGCTGGTTCTGTCCCAAATTGATACTCTGAGAATTGTCATTTCAGAAGTTTCCTCCAGCTTGACCAATAGACCCAGAAGCCTGACTACCCCTGAATCCCAGATTTGAGGCATTCATTTGATATAAACATATTTTTATAGAGATTTTCTCTTAGGACATGTAAAGCCCAATTAGTCAAATGGCCCTGTTTCTTTTCTCTGTTCTGTTTTAAAAATTGGTAATCTTTCCGGATGGTTCAATCTTTCTTCTTTAAGGAGCAGTATTTTTTTCTGAAAGCTGCCAGAATTCCAAATAAAGTACCACTTCTGAGACATGTCATCTTAAATATTTGATTATTTTCACATTGTTAAAAAATTTATTATGCCAAACATCTGGCACATTTAAAAAATTTCTATTCACCATTTGGTATGTTAAGTAGAATTGGTTCTCTGTTTTTCTTTTGTTTGGAAAAATTCATTCTCATTTAAGTATTTTCCACTGGCATGTTAAAACAAGGAGAAAAGATTGCACAGTGCTGTATAAACCAAATATGTTGGAAAGCAAAGGTGAATGGGGAGCAAATGTTAGCTCACTTCTGTTTTCTAATAACAAAACTTGTTCCCTCTCTTATCAGTTTTACAATGAGATTGGACAGTTTTGCCTAGCATTCAAAGCCCTGCTTGACCTAACCCCACCTACCTTGGCAAAATTTGTTTCACTGTTTTTCTTTCCACATTCTGTCCCACAGTCAACATTAGTTTAACACCATTGCCCTGGTCCTACAGAAATATTTCCAGTTCTTAGCATTTGCATTAGGTAGGTCTTACGAGCTTCAAGCAGCCACTCACTGTTTTTCAGCCACCTTATATATTCTTTCCCTGCCTGGGAAGTAATAGTTGTTACTTATCTTATATACTAACCTATTCAGCTTAACAGAATACACCTACAGATAAATTCATACAAACTTATTTATACCCTGAGAGTATTGTCCTGGGGATTCACGGTGAATACATCCCTTTTTTGGGCTCTTTCACTAGAGCAGGGTCTATGCAAATCAGATTGCTGGCCAGGGAAGCTTTCCTGGAGTTAGTGCTAGGGCCCAGGTTTTAACGACCAAGTAACGCTATATAAATCAGGTGGGAAAGCTGTTCTGGGAAAGGCCTCAGCTGTAGGAAGGCATGAAGTCCTGATACCATGGTGACTAGCAGGATTTATACTTGGCGTAATATTTTGTAAGCTTAAAGTGCAAGGAGATGAATAGTGGAAGATGACACTGGAGAGGTAGGTAAGGGCCAGGCTAGAGGAGGCCAGATAACAGTTCGTAACCAGGAGCGTGGACGAGAGTGGCAGAGCGGGCCCCTTCTCGTGAGTCAGTGTGTGCTTCCCCTACGGCTCATGGAGAACCTGCCAAAACCAGCTGACCTCCAGCCTAGTTTACTGCCAGAATGTCCTGTAAATCATTTACTGCTATAAATGCCCCCGAGACATCATGAGGTCAGGAATTGTGCCATCTCACAAAGAAGACAACTCAAGATAAGAAGTGGTGGTTATGTGACCTTTAAGAATGATTTTGTTTTAGCATGGATCTTTTAAGTGGAAATGTTTTTTCATAGTTAACTTACTGTACCAAAAGAGGTATGGCTGTATGTCCCAGAGATATGGAGAATTCATTACTGATGAGATTCCTGGTTTTGTCCTTTATTTAAAATAGTGAAATCATGCAGTTTTAATTCTAGGGAAATACGATCTGGAGGTAAGCTTACAGTTTTCTTAACAGAAACAGGGGAGTTATATCCAAAACATGAGACTTTTGAATTTATGGAAGATGATACATGACTCTTGAAAATAGACTTGCGTTTCCAACAGAGAAAATTAATAAATATTTTAAATTAGATTCTGCGTTCATGGAAGGAATATGACCTGGCAGTAATGATTATAAATTATGGAAAAAAGATGTTGGACATCACATCAGGGTGCAAATCTCTGTTTGGTGTTACTGACCAAGAAGAAATGCCAGAGGAGGTAATTGTTCTTTGTGTTTCATCTTTAAAGGTATATTTAGCTGAATTTTCTAAGAGGTCATGTAGTATTAGTGAACATGTTAGAAAATTGATCAATTTTTAATTTGTTGTATTTACATAAAAGAAAGCAAATATGTGAAGAGCTTTTTTTCCTTTTAATTATTATCAAGAAAATGAAAAGGTATCCGTGCTAGAATACTTAATAGCCCCCGTCACACGTACTGATGATCAGTTAGGTGTTGATAGAGAGCTTCCTACACCCAGTTGGGCATTGGACTGAAAGCCCTCTACAGTCTCTCCCAGACTGAAGATTTTTATTATTCTGAGTGGGTCACTGAATGCAGTAAATACACGTCAGAGCTTTTCACTCTGTTCAAAGTAGATTTCCTAAACTCCCTGTGACACCTCAGTTGTCTCCTTTATGAGGCTGGTAATGTTAGAGACAACTTTTTAATATCTGCCTCCCAAGCATGGGTCTTACTAGAATCTTATTTTATTGCCTTTTCTTGAAACTATGTGGTTAAATGATTTTGTAGATCAAATTTTGAAGTACTGCTTAGTTTATCAGGTTTCTGAGGAGCATCAGGAGCTACAGTACTTGACGCCCCTTCTGTGACTGGGGCCAGGGTAGAAACTGTTACCCCCAAGCCTGTTTCAGTTGGAGTAGCTCCATTTCTCTCTCTATTATATGCTGCAAAAGCTTAAAAAAACCCCACTGGATGAATATTTTTAGCCATACTACATTTGTTGGGGGGAGGGTTGTCTAGAGAAGGTTTTGATTAAGCTGAAAGCAACTTGAGCGTTTTTTTTCACCAAGTGTTGTCCACTCAAGAGTCCGTCAGCCAGACCCTTTATGTCACCCAGGCCTTGACTCAGGGCTCTGTCCCTTCACATCATGGTAGGACAGGACCCCTTGCCCCTTTCCTTGGAGCCTCTAGTCCAGCAGAGGGTTGTGATACTTCTTTCAGACTAAGACTGTAGGGACTGAGAACCTAATACCTACTTTATGGGAGTCAGAAGTCATTATAACCATTCAGGGTCCCTTTAAGCCTAAAAGAGCTTGGGAGGTCTGTTTTTTTTGGAGAAGAGACATTAACCAGTCCATTCTCAGGCTCAGACAGATGAAAGCATGGTGGGGAGCCTGAGCTCATACCCGCCAACTCTTAGTCCACTAATTGCTGATCCTGTTATGTGCAATGAAAGGCAAAGCAGCAAAAGCAATTAGCTTCCTTGTAAAGAAGCTCCCTCTGGGAAAAAGAAAGGAAAAAAAGGAAAAAGGGATACATTTCTGAGAGCATTTTCTTTTGAGGATTTTTAGAGATATACCCTCAACTGCTCTCAGAATGTTGTGTGTATTGGGGGGAGCTGTTTAGGGGAGCAGAAGTTACTAGGAAAAAGGGAGAGGGAAGAGAAGAAATATTTTGGTTAACATCCATAAAACACTTAGTACTGTGTCTGGCATTTAGTTAGGCTACAATGGCTTATTATTAATTATTAGTTAATTATTAATACATTTTACCATGTAGATTCATAGTTTGGTCTACCAAGTATGAAACATAATTTAAAGAATATTATTTGAAAATGACAATTCTTGAAACATGTTGAAGTACGTTCTGACATTTAACCAATGTTTCTAGGGTTCTTCCAAGAAGTCTTCCAAGACTAAGAAGCCACAACAGATATTATTACCTGAAAAAATAAATGAACATCTGGGTTTATTGGAGACACACCTACTCAAACTGACAAAGCAATGTAGTGGTTTTTTTTTCTTTCTGTATAATTCTGTTTAGCATTTTGCCGTTTAAAATAGAAAATATTCTGTTAAAAGGATTAGGATGAGATTAGCATTTGGTAAACCCTTTAAGGTTTATGCAGTGCTTTTACACTGTGTCATTAATCCTAACAATACGTTGTTAATAAGGGATTGCTAACCACTTTTTACAGATGTGGCTCATAAAGATTAAGTGATTTATTTAGCATTACATAGCTGACTTGGATTTGAGCCTAAATCTTCTCATCCTAAAGCAGGGTTTCTCAGCTTCAACACTATTGCCAATTTTGGCCAGATAATACTTTGCTGTGGGGGACTGTCCTAGGCATTGTGCATGTGGAGTGACATCCCTGGCCTTTGTCCAGAGATGCATAGCACACCATTCTCCCTGCATTCTCCCCAGCTGTGACAACCAACTGTGAGGCAAATGTTGGCAAATATATTGTGGAAGGGAGACACAAAATTGAGAATCACTGCTCTAAAGACAAGAATGTAACTGAGAAATAAAGTGATGGCATGACGGGTGTTATGTACGAGTGATTTGAACCATGGTTTACTCAAGTGAGATGGACTCAAGTGAGTCATTGTGCTGTATAGTAATTTAATAATAGACCAAAATGTTAACACAGTGATTGGAGTTTGAGAGATTGCAGTTTGGAAATCTGATTATGATATTAATTTAGTTTCTGGTGATGACAACTATTATTACATTTTTAAGAAGCAGGACTTCAAACCTTCTAGAAGAACAAAAGAGTACCTACATTTATCTCATTAGGAGGCTCCACTTTCGGCCCCTTGGTCTGTTGGGAAGTAACTAAACTTGTAGAGTTCTGTGACCCCACCTCACCTCTCTACTTTGTGCCTCAGTGATATCTGGGTGGTCTTACTGTTTCAGAATTCCCTGACTTGGATCTCTCATTTTATTTCAGTACACTCCATGTCTGTTTCAAGCTGAATTTATGAAATGAACCCAATGCTGTGTTATTCACATAACCAGTAAACCTAGTTTGGGGAAAGCTGTAATTGTCTGGGTACATATAAAAATATATAATTTCTTAAAATGTAAAGTGTTCTGGAAATGTGAATTACTTATTTTCATATTATCAACACCCCCAAACACATTTTAACATTTTACTAAGAAGCACAATATAATGTTACTAGCTAAACAGTAGATTCAGTAACAAAACAATAATAAAAGTAATAGTTTTGTACAGTGCTTTCTGTGTGCGAGGAACTATTTTAAGTGTTTCATGCATATGAAAACATATAACCCTTATATAACAACCATATGAAATAGGTACTGTTATTATCCCCATTTTAAAGATAAGGAAATTGAGGCACAGAGAAGGTGAGTAACTTCCCAAGTTCTCATAACTAAAAAGTGTCAGACTTAGGGACTTCCTTGGAGGTCCAATGGTTAAGACTCCATGCTCCCAGTGGATTTGATCCCTGGTGGGGGAACTAAGATCCCGCATCCTGCATGCCGTGCGGCCTAAAAAAGAAAGTGTCAGACTTAGAATCTGAACCCAGGCATCCTGGCTCTAGGGGCTGTCCTGTTCATTATTCTATACTTTACTGTCTTTTAAAGATTTTTTATAAAAATGGAGTTCATATAATTGGTAGGTTTCTGAACCTCATATTTGTTGATACACAATAGCTGTTGAATAAGAAAGACTCATGCCTTGGAAACTCTTCCCCTATTTGGTGGTAGACTGCTTGGCCTTTAGGGGGGGAAAAAAATGAAAGGAAAATAATTAAGGTTATTGGATTTTTTAATCTCCAAAATATGATATAATTGATATTTTAAGGCACATAATTTAGAATGTATACTTGGGTATTTTCCTGTTTTTCATCCCCAGCAAAGAATTTTCATTTTTGCTTATTGATGTTAAACAGAACCAACAACTTAATTCCTTTTAACCTTAGATGTTACAACTGAACTCTCAGGAGCAGAGGATCCCATATTTCTTTACCCTATAGTTTTAAATTGGTCGGTCAAAGGTGCTGTGGAAGAAGGTAGGTGACCTAAACGTACATATGTTGTTCACTCACCTTACTTTTGAATATCTTTTATTCTGTGGATTCTGTTGTTTTTTACTTAAAGGTTTCACTTGTTCTAGGCAGAATATTTCAGGTTCTTACCCATTCAGAATAAGGCAGGCTCTCGATTGCCGAGTAATGAAAGAGACCAAAATAGGTACCTGATTTAAAGTCTGGAAAGACGGAACCTTGATGGTGGCTTATTTTGGCAGTAAATGGTGTTATTATGAAGCTTACAAAAACTAGGGAATTGAAAAATGTGTTAGTGATCTTTAAGCTTAGCTATGAAGAAATAGCAGCATTATTGCTTATCTCAGAGTGAAATATAATAAAAATTAGAATAACTAGTTATTCTGGCAACTATCAGCAATTTTTTTCCCACCTAGTCATATGTTAGAGGTAACTTTTAGGAAATATTACAACACCAAGCTGTTTGAAAAATAAATGAAATTTAGACCGTAAAGGAATATTTGATTTTAGAAAACCAATAGTTTCACCACATTTACTCCTATACATTTTTTAAAAGTGAGAAATCTAAAAAGTAGGTTAATAAACTCATCTGTTACAACAAAATGACTGATAGCAATAGTAACCTTTCAATGACAATGACCAAGTGTATTGGAGATTATATATGAACCTTCTTGTTTTCGCAGTTATGAAATTTAAACAGAGACCTAGATTCCTGGAATTCTTTACACAAGTTATGCAAAAATGTATGAATGATGAAAACTTTCAACTTATGGTGGAGATAACAAATCCTGTCTATGACTTCTTGCAAAGGTATTTGTAATATCTGTTTTATTAGCATTAACAACTTTAAAAAATGAGTAAAATTATTCCTTAAAGATATATAAAGTGGACGCAAAAGAGAGTGGGGTACATGCAGTTAAAACAGCCATCTGGGAGGTAGTGAGTATTTATGTCTGTGTAAATAAATAAATAAAAATATTCGTACAGCTGAACTAAGGAATAATAGAGCATGTTTATATTTATAGCAGGAAATAAATTAGGCCTTTTGCTATTGAGTCAGTTTGGATGATAGCATCTCTAGGCTATCAGCATCTCTCGCACAGACTTTTGGGTCCACTTATTTATTTATCTAATTAATTTTTCATCCAGTTTTATTGAGGTATAACGGACATATAACACTGTATAAGTTTTAAGGTGTACAGCATAATGATTTGATTTACATATATCATGAAATGATTACCACAGTGGGCTTAGTGAACATTTATCATCTCATATAAATGCAACATTAAAGAAGTGGAAAAAATTTTTTTCTTCCTTATGATGAGAATTCTTAAGATTTACTCTTAACAAGCTTTATTTATAACATACAGCAGTGTTAATTATCTTTATCTTGTTGTACATTACATCCCTAGTTCTTATTTATCTTATAACTGGAAGTTTGTGCCTTTTGATTATTTTCAGTAATTCCCTCTCCCACCACCCCCTCCCTTTGATGTAGTCCCATTTGTTTACTTTTGCTTTTGTTTCCCTTGCCTGAGGAGACATATCCAAAAAAAACCTGCTAAGACCAATGTCAAAGAGTATACTGCCTATGTTTTCCTCTAGAAGTTTTATGGTTTCAGGTCTTACATTTAAGTCGTTAATCCATTTTGAGCTTATTTTTGTATGTAGTGTTTTTTTTTTTTTTTTTTAACATCCTTATTGGGGTATAATTGCTTTACAATGGTGTGTTAGTTTCTGCTTTATAACAAAGTGAATCAGTTATACATATACATATTTTCCCATTGTAGTGTGGTTTTGAGGTCCAGTTTCTAATTCTCTACAGTAGCAAGCAGAGCCATTCTTTGCAGTTCCCATATATGTGTGTGAACGGGGAGTTCCTTAAAAATAGAAGTAGTAAAACTTAAAGTTAACCCTCTTATTCTCTAAGCCTGAATGGCTCTCTCTGCCCACAAAGAAAATGTTGTGTTCTGTGCCAGTTATGAGAGATGCCAAGTGAATCCAGCTTTTCTTCCAATAATTGGGTTTTAATTTCAACACTGGACATAGGTCTGTCTATCTCATTCTAGGAAAAGAAAACATCAATGACACAAGATCTATTTTAAAAATGACGGCAGAAGAGAAACATTCTCATAAAAACCTACGGGAAAATATTCTTCCTAAAATAGGCACTACATTTATTAGAACAAAAACTTGGAATATATGTGCTTCATGTTTTCAAAAGATGAAATTGCTTCTACTAAGCAGGCCATGGTAATGAGAGAACTGGCCAGAATTAGAAAGTCCCAGAAAATTAAATAAACCATAGCTAAAATGAGATGTTTGGAATCTGTAAATAATATTCTTGATACCAAAGAAAATCAGAATGCACTTTCAGTGAGCAGTAAAATTTGGAGGACTGACCGTGGAGGTCCAATGGAAGAATAATAGATATTCTGAAAGAGGAAAACAGAATAAGTGGTTTAGATCAGTGGTATAATAAAATATGTGAGTTTGGAGATTGAGCAGTATAACTGAGTTCAAGCCAAAGGTAATGATTTCAGTTTTTAAGGCTGAGCAGACGTTTTAGGATGTTCTTCTCCAAGTCAAGGAATATAGGGGAGGGGCAGATGCAACACCTTGATTTCTACTTTGATAGCAATATCTATTTTCTTTTTATGTTTGTATGCATGACATATCTTTGCACAAAGAAAAAAATTTTTTATACTTCAACAGACAAATATGCAGCAGTATTTTCTTCCAATTTTATAGTTTCATGGTTTAGATTTAATATTTTAATCCATATGGAATTTCTTTTGGTGTAGGGTTTAGATTAAAAATCAGGGGTTTTTCCTGTAAAAATTTTAATCAACTGTCTTGGTAACATTTAAAGAGTAATCTCTTTGTTACTTATTATTTTTTTTTTTTGCGGTACACGGGCCTCTCACTGTTGTGGCCTCTCCCGTTGCGGAGCACAGGCTCCAGACACGCAGGCTCAGCGGCCATGGCTCACGGGTACAGCCGCTCCGCGGCATGTTGGATCTTCCCGGACTGGGGCACGAACCCGTGTCCCCTGCATCGGCAGGCGGACTCTCAACCACTGTGCCACCAGGGAAGCCCACGTTACTTATTTTTAATGCTACCTTTTCACATTGGTGATTCTACTAATAATGCTTATAAATCACAATGAAGATATTTCATGAATTTTCATGTTCTACATAAAAAAAATCAAAATATATGGGAATAACTGCTAAAAAGACAAAGCTAATTTGATAGAAACATAGTAATATTAAGAGTTTAATGTACTACTTTAAAAAGAAAGAAATAAAAAGGACACAGAAAATGTACATAATATAACTAATAAGATTAATTTTATATATATAGCCAATTGAGACTAAATACCCTTTAAAGCACTTATTTAATTTAAAAATGTAATATTTAAGCTGCAAAATAAAGCTCAATATATCACCTAGACTAAAATTTGTAAGGACCACATTCTCTTACAGTACAATAAAACTGAAATTTTATAACAAAATAAATTGCTGGCATATATAATTATATAATTTTATAACAATAAATTACTGCCATATATAATTGTATATAATTATAGTATATAAAAAAGAAATTTAAAACTATAGAGCGTTTTGAAAATCATGCTAATGAGAAGCCCACATATCAAATGTACTCAAAGCAGCAGTTAAAGACAAATTTTAGCTTTAGAAGCTCCTGTTACTTACTAAATGAGAAAAATAAAATCAAATGAACTTTGATTGGGCTTGAGAAATTGGAAAAATAACAAAATAAATCTAAGAAAGCAGAAAGAAGAAATAAATAAAAGTTGGAATTAATTTTAAGTTGGTTTTAAAATAGTCCAATTGGCTAGGGTTAGTTCTTTGAATATATGAATAAATGAGGTAATTTTCTGGCCAGCAAAATAAGAAAAAGTGAAATGTAAGTAATCCAAAGAGAAAATAGTCATAAATTTGGAAGTTGTTAAATATTAGATAACAGTATATGTAGTTTAATATGAATAAATTTGAAAATCTAATCTGAAGTCATGATTATCTGGAAAATTTTAAATTATAAGAATTTATTGAAGCAGTAAAAAAATTTGGAAAGCTCAAAAACTTTTTAAGCCTAGTTCCTTCATAGGAACAAATAATTTTGTTTTACATAAAGCTACTTCAGAGCATGGTTATAGTTTCCTAGTAAATTTATCACAGCAGGCTCTGATAACAGTTTTGTAAAAAGAATAAAAAAATAGAAAATTAGAGATCAACTTTATTCAGAAGTATATAGAATAAAAATAAAACACTAGCTTATAAATTTAGCAGTGAGAATATAGATTTTGTTCTCAATATATAGTAGGAAATCTAAATATAATTATCATTAGTAGTCCAAGGAGTCTTTTATAGGTGCTAAAAAGTCATGTGGTGATGTTCAGCAGCAATTCCTGGCAAATTAGGATTAAAAGATTTTCTGTTAAAATATGCAGTACAACAAAGAAACCTGTTATTCCTTCTATCATTTAAAATTGTTCTGAAAGTTCTTGGCAGCACATTAAAATAAGAAATAGAAATTAGGATTAGAATTTATGTGATTATCACATAATACATAAATGTTTATCTCAAAAATGTTTATCAAGTGAAATCCACAGTGAAGTACTCTGAAAATAGAGAGGAAAGATTGATATCTGCAAATAATTATTATTTTTTTAACTTAATTAACTGAAAACTATCAGAGTTAATAATAGAATTCCATAGGATGGGTAGATGCAAAATCAACGCTTTGCTGTATCAACTAGAAAATACAATGGAAAAATGATCCCATTTCTGTGAACTACAGGATTAAGTTTATCAGGAATTGTGAGGGGATTTAGGCTAATATAAAGAAGACCAAACATCTTTACTAAGAGGTATGGAAAAAAATGGCTTGAATAAATGGAGAGACATGGTACATTACTTGATAAGCAGATGGAATATTGTGAAGATTTCTGTTATTCTCAAATTAATTTGTTGGTTTAATGCAATTCCAGTCAGATTAGTTTGTATGGAATGGGCTAGAGTAATGAAAAATATTTTAAAAATAAAAAAGCATGAATGAGAGCCTTGTGCTGTCAGATAAAGAATAACAGATTTGTGTTTGTGAAATAATAGGCAGACAGTCATATAGCAGGGTGGTGTTGTACCTAGCAAGTACTTACCAGAGGAAATATAGATTTTAGGAAATATATAAATTTCAAGGAAAATAGGTAGTAAGTACCAATAGAGGGAGGGATAATAAGCGACCTTACAGTATTCGGAGAAGGGGACAGGTTACCACAGAGGTCGATGGCAGATTAAAAAAAACAAGGTTGAGAATCCTTACAGGTGATTGGGGGGAAGGGAGAACATTTAGTACTGTCCGCCCTTGGCATCCACTCTGCATCCAGGCATTCAGCCAACCATGGATTGGAAATATTCGAAAAAAAAGTTCCAAAAAGTAAAACTTGAATTTGCTGCACTCCCGTCAACTATGTACATAGCATTTACATTGTATTTACAACTATTTATATAGAATTTACATTGTATTTAATTTATTTATTCCAAAGAAATTCAGGCTAAATGCTTTCATGATTAAAAGGTATCATTCTTTTTTTTAAATATCTTTATTGGAGTATAATTTCTTTACAATGTTGTGTTAGTTTCTGCTGTATAACAAACTGAATCAGCTATATGTATGCATATATCCCTATATACCCTCCCTCTTGCATCTCCCTCCCACCCTCCTTATCTTATCCCTCTAGGTGGTCACAGAGCAGGGAGCTGATCTCCCTGTGCTATGCGCTGCTTCCCATCAGCTATCTCTTTTACATTTGGTAGTGTATATATGTCCATGCCACTCTCTCACTTCATCCCAGCTTACCCTTCCTCCTCCCCGTGTCCTCAAGTCCATTCTCTATGTCTGCATCTTTATTCCTGTCCTCCACTTAGGTTCTTCAGAACCTTTTTTTTTTAATTTTAGATTTCATATATATGTATTAGCATACAGTGTTTGTTTTTCTCTTTCTGATTTACTTCACTCTGTATGACAGACTCAAGATCCATCCACCTCACTACAAATAACTTCGTTTCTTTTTATGGCTGAGTAATATCCCATTGTATATATGTGCCACATCTTCTTTAGCCATTCATCTGTCGATGGACACTTAGGTTGCTTCCATGTCCTGGCTGTTCTAAATAGTGCTGCAGTGAACACTGTGGTACATGATTCTTTTTGAATTATGTTTTTCTCAGGGTATATGCCCGGTAGTGGGATTGCTGGGTCATACAGTAGTTCTATTTTTAGATTTTTAAGGAACCTCCATACTGTTCTCCGTAGTAGCTGTAACAATTTACATTCCTACCAACAGTGCAAGAGGGTTCCCTTTTCTCCACACCCTCTCCAGCATTTATCGTTTGTAGATTTATTGATGATGGCCAATCTGACCAGTGTGAGATGATACCTCATTGTAGTTTTGATTTGCATTTCTCTAATGATTAGTGATGTTGAGTATCCTTTCATGTGTTTGTTAGCAATCTGTATATCTTCTTTAGAGAAACGTCTGTTTAGGTCTTTTGCCCATTTTTGGATTGGGTTTTTGTTTTTTTGATATTGAGCTGCATGGGCTGCTTGTATATTCTGGAGATTAATCCTTTGTCAGTTACTTCACTGGCAAATGTTTTCTCCCATTTGGAAGGTTATCTTTTCACCTTGTTTATGGTTTCCTTTGATGTGCAAAAGCTTTTAAGTTTCATTAGGTCCCATTTGTTTATTACTGTTTCTATTTCCATTTCTCTAGGAGGTGGGTCAAAAAGGATATTGCTGTGATGTATGTCATAGAGTGTTCTGCCTATGTTTTCCTCTAAGAGTTTTATAGTGTCTGGCCTTACATTTAGGTCTTTAATCCATTTTGAGTTTATTTTTGTGTATGGAGTTAGGGAGTGTTCTAATTTCATTCTTTTACATGTAGCTGTCCAGTTTTCCCAGCACCACTTATTGAAGAGGCTGTCTTTTCTCTCTTGTATATTCTTGCCTCCTTTATCAAAGATAAGGTGACCATATGTGCATGGGTTTATCTCTGGGCTTTCTATCCTGTTCCATTGATCTATATTTCTCTTTCTGTGCCAGTACCATACTGTCTTGATTACGGTAGCTTTGAAGTATAGTCTGAAGTCCAGGAGCCTGATTCCTCCAGCTCTGTTTTTCTTTCTCAAGATTGCTTTGGCTGTTCGGGGTCTTTTGTGTTTCCATACAAATTGTGAAATTTTTTGTTCTAATTCTGTGAAAAATGCCATTGGTAGTTTGATACGGATGGCCCTGAATCTGTAGATTGCTTTGGGTAGTATAGTCATTTTCACAACATTGATTCTTCCAATCCAAGAACATGTATCATCTGTTTGTATCATCTTTAATTTCTTTAATCAGTGTCTTAACAGTTTTCTGCATACAAGTCTTTTGTCTCCTTAGGTAGGTTTATTCCTAGATACTTTATTCTTTTTGTTGCAATGGTAAATGGGAGAGTTTCCTTAATTTCCCTTTCAGATTTTTCATCATTAGTGTATAGGAATGCCAGAGATTTCTGTGCATTAATTTTGTATCCTGCTACTTTACCAAATTCATTGATTAGCTCTAGTAGTTTTCTGGTAGCATCTTTAGGATTCCCTATGTGTAGTGTCATGTAATCTGCAAACAGTGACAGCTTTACTTCATCTTTTCCAATTTGGAATCCTTTTATTTCCTTTTCTTCTGTGACTGCTGTGGCTAAAACTTCCAAAACTATATTTAATAATAGTGGTGAGAGTGGGCAATCTTGTCTTGTTCCTGTTCTTAGTGGAAATGGTTTCAGTTTTTCACCATTGAGAATGATATTGGCTGTGGGTTTGTCATACATGGCCTTATTATGTTGAGGTAAGTTCCCTCTATGCCTACTTTCTGTGGGGTTTTTATCGTAAATGGGTGTTGAATTTTGTCAAAAGCCTTTTCTGTATCTATTGATATTATCATATGGTTTTTCTCCTTCAATTTGTTAATATGGTGTATCACATCCATTGATTTGCATATATTGAAGAATCCTTGCATTCCTGGGATTAATCCTGTTTGATCATGGTGTATGATCCTTTTAATGTACTGTTGGATTCTGTTTGCTAGTATTTTGTTGAGGATTTTTGCATCTATGTTTATCAGTGATATTGGCCTGTAGTTTCATTTTTTTGTGACACCTTTGTCTGGTTTTGGTATCAGGGTGATGGTGACCTCGTAGAATGAGTTTGGGAGTGTTCCTCCCTCTGCAATATTTTGGAAGAGTTTGAGAAGGATGGGTGTCAGCTCTTCTCTAGATGTTTGATGGAATTTGCCTGTGAAGCCATCTGGTCCTGGGCTTTTGTTTGTTGGAAGATTTTTAATCACATTTTCAGTTTCATTGCTTTATGATTGGTCTGTTTATATTTTCTATTTCTTCCTGGTTCAGTCTCAGAAGGTTGTACTTTTCTAAGAATTTGTCCATTTCTTCCAGGTTGTCCATTTTATTGGCATATAGTTGCTTGTAGTAATCTCTCATGATCCTTTGTATTTCTGCAGTGTCAGTTGTTACCTCTCCTTTTTCATTTCTAATTCTGTTGATTTGAGTCTTTTTCCTTTTCATCTTGATGAGTCTGGCTAATGGTTTATCAATTTTGTTGATCTTCTCAAAGAACCAGCTTTTAGTTTTATTGATCTTTGCTATTGTTTCCTTAATTTCTTTTTCATTTATTTCTGATCTGATCTATATGATTTCTTTCCTTCTGCTAACTCTGGGGGATTTTTTGTTCTTCTTTCTCTAATTGCTTTAGCTATAAGGTTAGGTTGTGTATTTGAGGTGTTTCTTGTTTCTTGAAGTAGGATTGTATTGCTATAAACTACCCTCTTAGACTGCTTTTCCTGCATCCCGTAGGTTTTGGGTCATTGTGTTTTCATTGTCATTTGTTTCTAGGTATTTTTTGTTTTCCTCTTTGATTTCTTGAGTGATCTCTTGGTTATTTAGTAGTGTATTGTTTAGCAAGCCTCCGTGTGTTTGTATTTTTTACACCTTTTTTCCTGTAATTGATATCTAGTCTCATAGCGTTGTGGTCAGAAGAGATACTTGATACAATTTGAATTTTCTTAAATTTACCAAGGCTTGATTTGTGACCTAAAATATGATCTATCATGGAGAATGTTCCATGAGCACTTGAGAAGAAAGTGTATTCTATTGTTTTTGCATGGACTGTCCTATAAATATCAATTAAGTCCATCTTGTTTAATGTGTCATTTAAAGCTTGTGTTTCCTTATTTATTTTCATTTTGGATGATCAGTCCATTGGTGAAAGTGAGGTGTTAAAGTCCCCTACTATGGTTGAGTTACTGTCCATTTCCCCTTTTATGATGGCTATTAGCATTTGCCTTATGTATTGAGGTGCTTCTATGTTGGGTGCATAAATATTTACAATTGTTATATCTTCTTCTTGGATTGATCCCATGATCATTATGTAGTGTCCTTCTTTGTCTCTTGTAATAGTCTTTATTTTAAAGTCTGTTTTGTCTGATATGAGAATTGCTACTCCAGCTTTCTTTTGATTTTCATTTGCATAGAATATCTTTTTCCATCCCCTCACTTTCAGTCTGTATGTGTCCCTAGGTCTGAAGTGGGTCTCTTGTAGACAGCATATACACGGGTCTTGTTTTTGTATCCATTCAGCCTGTCTATGTCTTTTATTTATTTATTTATTTTATTTTATTTTCGGTACGCGGGCCTCTCACTGTTGTGGCCTCTCCCATTGCGGAGCACAGGCTCCGGATGTGCAGGCTCAGCAGCCATGGCTCACGGGCCGAGCCGCTCTGCGGCATGTGGGATCTTCCCGGACCGGGGCACAAACCCGTGTCCCCTGCATCGGCAGGCGGACTCTCAATCACTGCGCCACCAGGGAAGCCCTGTCTATGTCTTTTGGTTGGAGCATTTATTCCATTTACATTTAAGGTAATTATTAATATATATGTTCCTGTTACCATTTTCTTAATTGTTTTGGGTTTGTTATTGTAGGTCTTTGCCTTCTCTTGTGTTTCCTGCCTAGAGAAGTTCCTGTAGCATTTGTTGTAAAGCTGGTTCGGTGGTGCTGAATTCTCTTAGCTTTTGCTTGTCTGTAAAGGTTTTAATTTCTCCGTCAAATCTGAATGAGATCTTTGCTGGGTAGAGTAATCTTGGTTGTAGGTTTTTCCCTTTCATCACTTTAAATATGTCCTGCCAGTCCCTTCTGGCTTGCAGAGTTTCTGCTGAAAGATCAGCAGTTAACCTTACGGGGATTCCCTTGTATGTTATTTGTTGCTTTTCCCTTGCTGCTTTTAATATTTTTTCTTTGTATTTAATTTTTGATAGTTTGATTAATATGTGTCTTGGTGTGTTTCTCCTGGATTTATCATGTATGGGACTCTCTGCACTTCCTGGATTTGATTGACTATTTCCTTTCCCATATTAGGGAAGTTTTCAACTATAATTTCCTCAAATATGTTCTCAGTCCCTTTCTTTTCCTCTTCTTCTTCTGGGACCCGTATAATTTGAATGTTGGTGCATTTAATATTTGCCCAGGGGTCTCTGAGACTGCCCTCAATTCTTTTCATTCTTTCTTCTTTCTTCTGCTCTGTGGTAGTTATTTCTACTATTTTATCTTCCAGGTCACTTATTCGTTCTTCTGCCTCAGTTATTCTGCTATTGATTCCTTCTAGAGAATTTTTAACTTCATTTATTGTGTTGTTCATCATTGTTTGTTTGCTCTTTAGTTCTTCTAGGTCCTTGTTAAATGTTTCTTGTATTTTCCCCATTCTACTTCCAAGATTTTGAATCATCTTTACTATCATTACTCTGAATTCTTTTTCAGGTAGACTGCCTATTTCCTCTTCATTTGTTTGGTCTGGTGGGTTTTTACTTTGCTCCTTCATCTGCTGCATATTTCTTTGTCTTCTCATTTTGCTTAACTTACTCTGTGTTTGGGGTCTCCTTTTCACAGGCTGCAGGTTCGTAGTTCCCATTGTTTTTGGTGTCTTCCCCCAGCGGGTAAGGTTATTTCAGTGGGTTGTGTAGGCTTCCTGGTAGAGGGTACTGGTGCCTGTGTTCTGGTGAATGAGGCTGGATCTTGTGTTTCTGGTGTCAGGACCGCGTCCGGTGGTGTGTTTTGGGGTGTCTGTGAACTTACTATGATTTTAGGCAGCCTCTCTGCTAATGGGTGGGTTTGTGTTCCTGTCTTGCTAGTTGTTTGGCATGGGCTGTCAGCACTGGAGCTTGCTGGCCATTGAGTGGGGCTGGGTCTTAGCACTGAGACGGAGGTCCCCGGGAGAGCTCTCACCAGTTGATAGTATGTGGGGCTGGGAGGTCTCTGGTGGTCCAGTGTACTGAACTCGGCTCTCCCACCTCATAGGCGCAGGCCTGACACCTGGCCAGAGCATCAGAGCCCTGTCAGCCACAAGGCTCAGTAGAAAAGGGAGAAAGAAAAGAAAGAAAAAATAAAATAAAATAAATAATGTTATTAATGTAAAAAAAAAAGAAAAATATTATTAAAATAAAAAGATTTAAAAAGTAAGTTTAAAAAAAGAAGAGCGTAACTATACCAATAAGCAAATCCACCAATGATAACAAATGCTAAAAACTGTACTAAGATCAACATAAAAATCAGAAACTAGTCAGTCACATACAGCAACCCCAAGTCTACAGTTGCTCCCAGAATCCACTGCCTCAGTTTTGGGATGGTTCATTTTCTATTCAGGTATTCCACAGATACAGGGTCCATCAAGTTGATTGTGGAGATTTAATCTGCTGCTCCTGAGGCTGCTGGGAGAAATTTCCCTTTCTCTTCTTTGTTCGCACAGCTCCTGGGGTTCAGCTTTGGATTTGGCCCCGCCTCTGCATGTAGGTCGTCTTCTGGCGTGGGTTCGCGCCCAGACAGGAGGGTGTTAAAGGAGCAGCTGATTAGGGAGCTCCACCCAGGCCAGGGGGATAGAGGGGTATGGAATGTGGGATGAGCCTGTGGCGGCAGAGGCCAGCGTGACGTTGCAACAGCCTGAGGCGTGCCGTGTGTTCTCCCTGGGAAGTTGTCCCTGGATCACGGGACACTGGCAGTGGCGGGCTGCACAGGCTCCCGGGAGGGGAGGTGGGGACAGTGACCTGTGCTTGCACAAAGGATTCTTGGTGGCGGCAGCAGCAGCCTTAGCATTTCATGCCCATCTCTGGGGTCCACGCTGATAGCCGCGGCTTGCACCCATCTCTGAAGCTCTTTTACGCCGTGCTTTGAATCTCCTCTCCTCACACACTCAGAAACAATGGTCTGTTGCCTCTTAGGCAGTTCCAGACTTTTTCCTGGACTCCCTCCCTGCCAATTGTGGCGCACTAGCCCCCTTCAGGCTGTGTTTACGCAGCCAACCCCAGTCCTCTCCCTGGGATCTGACCTCTGAAGCCTACGTTGTATTTTAAATAATCTAGAGATGATTTAAAGTATATAGGAGGATGTGTGTAGGTTATATGAAAGTACTGTGCCATTTTATATAAAAGACTTGAGCATCCTTGGCTTTTGGTATCTGAGGGGGTCCTGGAACCAAGCCCCTGCAGTTACCAAGGGATGAATGTAGTCTAAATAGATAGATGTAAAATGCTTAACTCTTGTTAATATCCAGAAGTTGATAGTGGCTGGGAGCTTGCACTTGATGGAACTAAAAGGACTGAAGTCTGTTGGAAGCAAAGTAGTTTGTCTAGGGTCACTCTTATGTAGTTATTTTCTCAGTTTTAAAGGGGAGTGTTCACGTTTTAGTTTCAGTTCAATTCTATTCCTCCTAGATCATACTTCAGCTCTCATCACATTTTTATGGTGTGATTTACATTTTGCTCTTTTGAGAGACTAGCTATTCGTTGACGACCAGGAGTATCATAGTCTCATTTATGCGTGGGACATAACCAATTTTGGGTATTCTAGCATAATTTCAGTGGCAATACTCATTAACGGTTTATTACTTTGGGGTAGTTTTATAAATTCTTGTAGATCCTTTTAACTGACTTTATCTTTTTGTATTAGGAGGAATGAGTCCCTACTTGGAATAAAAAAAATGAAACATAAGGACAATACTTTGTGTAAAAAGGTCATCAAACCTATGAAGAAGTTCAAAGCTGCAGTAGTGGAGATTTTAGGAGTAAGTTTCATATAAATTTTGAATTTTAAGTTAATGAACTTAAGAGATGCATGCATCTAGAGATGGTTGGCTATACTATAATTTAGTATAATGTGAAACAGAAGAGAATACCAACAATCATAATTTTATAATTATGCAATATATTTTAATTCTTATCACAAGGATATTTTTATAACCATTTTTTTTGTCTACAGGGGTACTTCTTTTACTTTTGTTAATAATTTTAATTGAGGGACATAAACCACGATTTTAATGTGAAAAGATAAGCATTAGAGTACAAGTAAATTATAGTATTGTGTTAAGATTTTAAGTTGGATTTGTAACATTTTTGTTATCTCCCATGTTAAGACTACAGAAGTGAAGCCCAGACAGAGATCTAAAAAAAAGGAAACTCTAAGAGAGTTTTTGAATAAGAATCCTTTTATTTCTGAAATGGCGGAGCAAGAAAGGTATTGATTGATTAATTAATTAAATTTTTACTTGAGGGTTACTATGTGTTGTGCATTATTTTAGGCACCAGGGATACATTGGTAGAGTAGACAGATAAGATCACTGCCATCAGGGAGCTTACATACTAATAAAAGGAACACAAAATAAAGACACAAATAAACAATTTATTTTTTTATTTTTTATTTATTATTTATTTATTTATTATTGGGGTATAGTTGTTTTACAATGTTGTGTTAGTTTCTACTGTACAGTGAAGTGAAGTAAAATTCCCTGTGCTATACAGCAGGTTCTCATGAGTTATCTGTTTTATACATATTAGTGTATACATGTCAATCCCAGTCTCCCAATTCATCCCACCCCCTCTTCCCCCCTTGGTGTCCATATGTTTGTTCTCTACATCTGTGTCTCTATTTCTGCCTTGCAAACTGGTTCATCTGTACCATTTTTCTAGATTCCACATATGTGTGTTAATATACAATATTTGTTTTTCTGACTTACTTCACTCTGTATGACAGTCTCTAGGTCTATCCAAGTCTCTACAAATGACCCAATTTCATTCCTTTTTATGGCCGAGTAATATCTCATTGTATATATGTACCATATATTCTTTATCCATTCATCTGTCAATGGACATTTAGGTTGCTTCCATGATCTGGCTATTGTAAATAGTGCTGCAGTGAACATTGTGGTACATGACTCTTTGAATTATGGTTTTCTCTGGGTATATGCCCAGTAGTGGGATTACTGGGTCATATGGTAGTTCTATTTTTAGTTTTTTAAGGAACCTCCATATTATTCTCCATAGTGGCTGTATCAATTTACATTCCCACCAACAGTGCAAGAGGGTTCCCTTTTCTCCACACCTTCTCCAGCATTTATTGGTTGTAGATTTTCTGATGATGCCCATTCTAACCGTTGTGAGATGATACCTCACTGTAGTTTTGATTTGCATTTCTCTAATAATTAGTGATGTTGAGCATCTTTTCATGTACCTCTTGGCCATCTGTATGTCTTCTTTGGAGAAATGTCTATTTAGGTCGTCTGCCCATTTTTTTTTTTTTTTTTTTTGCGGTACGCGGGCCTCTCACTGTTGTGGCCTCTCCCGCTGCGGAGCACAGGCTCCGGACGCGCAGGCTCAGCGGCCATGGCTCATGGGCCCAGCCGCTCCGCGGCACGTGGGATCCTCCCGGACCAGGGCACGAGCCCGTGTCCCCTGCATCGGCAGGCGAACTCTCAACCACTGCGCCACCAGGGAAGCCCCCATTTTTTGATTGGGTTGCTTTTTTTGATATTGAGCTGCATGAGCTGTTTGTATATTTTGTCCATTGATTCGTTTGCAAATATTTTCTCCCATTCTGAGGGTTGTCTTTTTGTCTTGTTTATGGTTTCCTTTGTTGTGCAAAAGAAACAAGACAATTTAGATTTTTGATAAATTTTATAAAATAAATGAACAGGATGATATACTATAGAGTAACTGGCCTGGAGTGGAGATGGTGATAGCAGTAATTTAGATAAGAGTGGCCAGGAGATTAAACTGGTAAATTACTTTTAATTATTGGCAGATAATGTTCTTGTTTATAAAACTTAAACCATAAAACTCATCATGGTGTGTTTAGCTTTTATTGTCACAAGTACACATTTATGATTCTCATACATTCTTTATATACCTTACCTTCATTATGTAATGCTTTCCTTTACCTGTTTAGTGATTTTGATCTTAATTTTCAACATACAAATATTAATTAAACCACTCTTCTTTTTGTTTGCATTTGCCTACGTTCTGTTTGATTATCCCTTCATTTTCTTTATTTAAATTATGACATATTTTAGATGAGTATGGAGAATAATATAACAAATGAACATGTACCCAATATGCAGCATACCATATAAAGTGTTTGGGATGCATTTCTGTCCCCCTCTATCCCAGAAGTAATACAATCCAAAATTTGGCATTTATCGTGCTTATAAGTGACTTTATACTTCAATTATGTATGTATATGCCCCAAAATAACATACAGTATTAATTTTTACAAATTTTTTTGCCAGTTTGCTCTTATTCCTCACTATTATGTTTGTGAGATTTTTTTCATGTTGATTATACACAAGTCTAGTCCAACTTTCCATTATGTAAACAGTGCTACAAAGGACAGTCTTATATATATCTCCATATGCACATGTGAGAGTTTCTGGGGTAAATACACAGGAGTGTAGTTCTCAGGATATGGGCATTTTAACATTTCTAGATATTGCTAAATCGCTTTAAAATTTTCATCAGTGTTGTGTCAAGTTTCTCTTAGTCAGCATCTTCCCTGACACTTAATATTAATATCAAATTTTCAAATTTTTGTGGACCTATGAGCTGTGAAATTTTCTCTCCTTGTTATTTTAATTTCTATTTCTTTGATTACTAATGAGGTTAGGCAGCTTTTCATGTTTTTTTAAAACCCTAGGGTTTTTCTGTTCTCAAGACTGCTTGTTTAGATCCTTTGTGCATTTGCAACTTTTGTTTTCTCATTTATTTTTAGAAGTTTGGATACTAATGCTTTTCCCAGTTTGAGGCTCATCCATTTACATTTTAAAAGTCATCTATTTTTTATTCATTCATTCATCTATTTATTTATTTATTTATTTTTGGCTGCATTGGGTCTTTGTTGCTGCACGCAGGCTTTCCCTAGTTGGGCGAGCAGGGCTACTCTTCATTGTGGTGTGTGGCTTCTCATTGCGGTGGCTTCCCTTGTTGCAGAGCACGGACTCTAGGCATGCGGGCTTCAGTAGTTGTGGCTTGTGGGCTCTGCTCTCAGTAGTTGTGGCACACGGGCTTATCTGCTCCACGGCATGAGAGATCTTCCTAGACCAGGGTTTGAACCTATGTCCCCTGCATTGGCAGGCGGTTTCTTAACCACTGTGCCACCAAGGAAGACCCTGAAAGTCATCTTTTTTTAAATCAAAAGCTATAACTGTTAATTGGGTCAAATGTATCAACATTTCTCTTTATCATTTTTGAAATTCTTCTCCGAGGTAGTAAGGTATTTTCTTCATCAATTTAAATGTTTGATTTTACAATTAGGAATTGCATCCAACTCTAATCAATTTTTATGAATGGTGAGAGGAAGAATCCCTCTCCCCCTCTTTTTTAGTTTCATTATAGTTTCATTATACCCGATTGACTAGCTCCCTTTATTGAGTAGTCTGTTCTGTCATCACTGTCACTTTTTGTCATTTAGCAAGTTGTCTTATATGTAGTTTTGGAATCTTTTTCCTGTCCCATTACTCTGTCTATCCCTGAGTCAATATCACACTATCATACTTTGTTTGGTTTTAAATTAAGTTTTATTGTCTTGATAGGACAAGTCTCTCCAGGATGTTCTTTTCCTTCATGCACGTCTTAGATATTCTTCCACAAAATAGTTTGGAATAGCTGTGAGTAATAAAAAGAAATAACAACTTGTGATTTTGATGGAGATAGAATTGAATATATGGATTGGTTTGAAAAGTTATTGTTTTAAACAACATTGAATCTTTCTATTAGTAGACAGACCACATACTTAGATCCTATTTAATATCTATCAATAAATTTTTATGATATTCTCCATAAAGCTGTTACCTATCTTTTGTTAGCTACATAAAAGGAATGCTTTTTGGTATTTGTGTAAATGGTATTCTAAAATTATGTTTTTGAATACTTCTGTTTTTTATATATGAATATGATTGATTTATAAACAACTCGATCTTCTATACAACTTGGTAATTTATCCATAGTTACAGATTTTCTGTGTGGACGGTCATACTGTGAACAAATAATGAAAGTTTCGCTTAATCCATTCTAACACTCAAGCCTCTTACTTCTTTGTCTAGCCTACAGGTTGGGATGTCAAGTTTAATCTTGAATGTAGTCTGTGATTGTGGACATCCTTGTTGTAACATGCACTTTTAAAAACTTTTTATTTTCAGATAATTGTACATACAATTGTAACATGCAGTTACAAAAAGTAATACAGAAAAAACCTGTATACCTTTAACCCAGTTTCTCCTAGTATTAATTACATAACTAAAAATAGCACAGACAGGAAATTGACATGGATACAATCTACTGACCATATTCAGATTATAGCAATTCTATGTGCAATCATATGAGTGTGTGTATTTAGTCTTATGCAATTTTATCACATTTATAGACTTGTGTGACTATCACCATAGTGTAGAAACAGAACAGCTCTATCATAAGGATCTCCCCGCCAAGCCCCCCTACTACCTTTTCATAACCACAGCCACCTCCCTTCCTCTCCCCCTCCCAACCCCTGACAACCACTAATCTGTTTTCCATTTCTATAATTTTGTAATTTCAAAAATGTTATAAAAATGGAATCACACAGTATGTAACTTTCTGAGATTGGCTTTTTCTTTCCACTCAGCACAGTTCCTTTGAGACCCATTCAAGTTGTGTGCATCACTAGTTCACTTTATTATCGTTCAGTAGTATTCTGTGGCACTGACATACCACAATTTGTTTAACCACTCACACACTAAAGGCCATTTGGATTGCTTGGATTGTTTTGACTGTTAGGAATAATGCTGCTGTGAACATTCATGTACAGGTTTTGTGTGAACATAAATCTCCATTTCTCTGGAATAAATGGCCAAGAGCGCAGTTGCTAGATTGTGTGGTAAGTGCATGTTTAACTTTGTGAGAAATCCCATACTTTTTTCCAGAGTGGGTGTACTTTTCACATCCCCACAGCAGTGTTTGAGTGATCCAGTTTCTCCTCATGCTGGCTAGCAGGTAGTGGTATTACTATTTTTTATTTTAGTCATTAAAGTAGGTGTTAGTGATGTCTCATGGCTTTAATTTGCATTTCTGTAAAGGCTCATGATACTGAACCTCATTTCATGTGCTTACTTGCCAGCTATATATCTTCTTAGTGAAGTGTCTGTTCATGTCTTTTGCTCATTTTCTAATTGGACTGTTTGTTTTTAGTTTTTGTGTTGAATTTTGAGAGATCTTTATATATCCTAGATATAGGTCAAGCCCCTTGTTGGACATGTGGTTTGCAAATTTTTTTTTCAGTGTGTAGCTTGCCTTTTCATCCTCTTCACAGTCTTTCACAGAGCAAAAGTTTTTAATTTTGATGATGTTTGACTTATCAATTTTTCCTTTAATGGGTTGTGCTTTTGGTGTCAAATCTAAGAACACTGCCTAGCCCTAGGTCATATATTTTTTCCCCAAGTTTTATGTTTTATATTTACTTGTGATGCATTTTGAATTAACTTTTTGTATAAGGGATTGAGATTTATGTTTTTACTTATAGATATCCAACTGCTCCAGTACCATTTGTTGGAAAGACTGTCCTCCTCCTACTGATTTGCTTTTGCAGCTTTGCAAAAAATCAGTTGGGCATATTTATGTGGGATTTGGGAAGATACTCTATCAAATTTAGGAAATTGTCTTCTATTTCTTGTTTTCTGAAAGTTTTCTTCTGAATTGTGTTCAGTCTTGTTGAATATTTCTTCTTCACTAAGATTTTTTTCTCCTTTAATCTGATTATGCAGTGAATTACATTAATACATAAATGTTAAACCGTGTACAGTGTCTTTTTCTCACACTTTTGACTCCAACGGTATGTGTCTTCCAAAACCAACCACTTCTCAGGGAGTTGGGACAAGATAGCAGAGTGGAAGGACCTTGGGCTCACCTCCTCTCACGAGCACACCAAAATTACAACTAACTGCTGAACAACCATTGATAAAAAAGACTGGAAACTGTCCAAAAAGATATTCTACATCCAAGGATACAAAACCCTTTGCCTAGTTTCTCCTAGTGGTAACATCTTACAGAGCTATAGCATAAAAATTCAATTCAATTCTGATAGTATCTACCTGGAGTCAGCATCAGATCCCACAAGTTGAAGGACCCTGCCCCACAAGACTGGCCCCGCTTTAGATGCCGGCCACAAATGGGATGGCCAGGCTACCCACATTTCTGCCCAGCCTACTACAAACTAGGCGGTCCCCATAATTCCTCCTCACCCCATTCAGTTTCAGTAGTTTGCTAGAATGGCTCACAGAACTCAGAAAAACATTTTACTTAACGTTTACTGGTTTATAAGGGATGCACGTGAACAGCCAGATGAAGGGGCTCATAGGACAATGTCTGGAAGGGTCCTGAGCACAGGAACCTCTGTCCCTGTGAAGTTGTGATGCATCGCTCTCCCAGCAAGTGGATATGTTCACCAACCTGGAAGTTCTCTGAACCTTATTGTTCACAGGTTTTTTAAAAAACCAATCTGCAGTCACTGTCCCCGGAGACTGGGGGTTGCGGCTGAGAGTTCCACTTAGTAATCATGTGTTTGATTTTTATGGTGACCAGCCCCTATCCAGAGGCTCTCTAGGGGCCCAACCCTGAGTCACTTTACTAGCACCTGAATCTAGCACCTTACTAGACTCAGGTGTGTTCCATCATGAATACAAGAAACTCCTATCACTCAGGAAACTCCAAGTTTTAGGAGCTCTATACCTGGAACAAAGGACAAAGACCAAATATGTATTTTTATTATAACATACTATGTCTGCACACATACATTCATTTTTTACCTACTGATTCAATTTCTTTAAGATTAATAGCCACTCTGAATCTGTGATTTTTTTTTTTTTTTGGGGGTACGCGGGCCTCTCACTGTTGTGGCCTCTCCCGCTGTGGAGCACAGGCTCCGGATGTGCAGGCTCAGCAGCCATGGCTCACGGGCCCAGCCGCTCCACGGCATGTGGGATCTTCCCACACCGGGGCATGAACCCGTGTCCCCTGCATCGACAGGCGGACTCTCAAGCACTGAGCCACTAGGGAAGACCGTGTGATTTTTTTTTTTGAGTTCCTTTTGATGAATTCTATTTTCTAGGAAATTATCCATTTTATTTAAATTTTCAAATATATTCATAAAACGTTATTATATTCTCATGTTATCTTTTGAATCTCTGCTATATCTACAGTTACACCCTGTATTTCATTCCTAACTTCATTAATTTTTGTCTTCTCTCATATTTTTGAGATTTATCTTGCCAGAGGTTTGTCTGTTTTTTCCCCATTTTTTCAAAGAGCCAAATTTTGTCTTTGTAAGTCTTCTTTATTGTGTTTATTTTCCTTGCCCTTAATTTTTGCTTTTATTCGTATTACTTCCCAGCTTCTTCTTCTTTTTTTTTTTTTTTAACAGCTTCATTGAGATTTTAGGCAAGGAAAAAATTATTTTTCCTTCTACCCTCCTAAGTTCCCAGGCTGGGACTCTGTAATATTAGACTGACAAAAGACAGATTAACAAGAGAAAAACAAACAGGAGTTTATTAATGTTTGCATATGCATGGGAGAACTCAGTGATGAGTTACTCAAAGGGGTAGTTAGGACTTGGGCTTCTACGGCATCTTAACAAAAGAACAACAAATTTATAGTAAAGTGACAAAACAAGGAAAAGGGGTTTAGGCTTTCAAGGGCAGCAAACTCTGGTAGAAATATGAGAGAAACTATTGGAGTAAGACTTGTTTGGGCAGGTCCATCTTGACGCTGATTTTCACTCTTCATGGCCATAAAATTTCCCAGGAGAGGAGATTTATGGCATTCTTCATTTTTCAGAAGTTTCTATTTTCTATCAGATAAGGGAACCTCCAAGAAGGCATCTTTCTGCATCTGTTCATTCTCATTTACCTCCAGCTCAAAATGATCCTAACGCCAAAGTGAGAAGTATCTCCCTGTATGATCTCACCCTCTGTGGCGGGGAAGATGCAGGTAGTCCTGTCACTCTCCTTGGCCTTTTGAGGTGACTTGACCTCTTCACACAGGAATAAGATTGATTTTTATTTTGGAAATTGTATTTTTAATTTTTAAGGTAGAGTTATTTAAAACATTTCCATTTGTTTGGAAACCAAAAAACATTACTTAAGACAACCAAACAACAGCAAAAAGCTCAAAAAACGTTGGATTAAAAGGAAGTCATGAACAAAATACAAAATATTTAGCACTGAATGATAATGTCAACACTACATATCAAAAAGTAGTTTCCGGGCTTCCCTCGTGGCTCAGTGGTTGAGAGTCCGCCTGCCAATGCAGGGGACGTGGGTTCGTGCCCCAGTCCGGGAAGATCCCACATGCCGCGGAGCGGCTAGGCGCGTGAGCCATGGCCGCTGAGCCTGCGCGTCCGGAGCCTGTGCTCCGCAACGGGAGAGGCCACAGCAGTGAGAGGCCCGCATACCGCAAAAAAAAAAAAAAAAAAAAAAAAATTAAGTGGGCTACTTTGAGATTTTGATAGGAATAATTTGAAACAAATTGAATATATGTTATACTTAAAACCTAAACTATTAGCTAAATTTTGAGATATTAGTTTTTTCCAGAGCACACTGCATATAGGATGTATGAAGTTATTTCACGTATAGTTGTATAGTTGACTGTTTTATTTCCTCTGTAGGCTAGCTAATGTTAGAAAAAATTTGGCTCCATTGTTTTTTTCCCTTAAGGAACAGAACAGAGAAATGATTTTCTTGTTTAATATTGAAGTTAATTGATGAATGTGAACATTATAATGTTATAATTTAGTTGTCTAATCTCAGTGGCCTTTTGGTGATGGAAAAGAAAAGCGCTGTTTGGTTTGAGCCTAGCACAGACATCAGAGAGAATTGAAGGCAATTCATAGTGTCTTCATCCCTAGTGTTTATCCTTGTGCCTGCTTCACTGTCCTAGTTCACGTTTTTAGCGCTAAGGAAATGACAGATAAACCAGAAACATTTGCATAAGGGCAGTCAGGTGACTTCTTGATGTATTTTGTACAAATTGGAATCATTCTACTTTGTTAAATGTCTGGAAGTTTGTATAATTTCAAAACTTCCTTCTCCCTCTGCAGAAATAAGAGAGCTGATGTTCGAAAAGTAGCACATCGATTCCTGGTAGATAACTTGAATCCTTTAATATTAAATTATGTTAAAAAGAAGAGGTTTCAT
Source organism: Lagenorhynchus albirostris (assembly GCF_949774975.1). Taxonomy (NCBI): domain Eukaryota; kingdom Metazoa; phylum Chordata; class Mammalia; order Artiodactyla; family Delphinidae; genus Lagenorhynchus; species Lagenorhynchus albirostris. Next base: position 24,720,597 of record NC_083105.1, on the reverse strand, counting down.
CAAATATTTCTTGAGGAGATGCCCTGGAAAGCTCAGATGAACCTGTATCTGGCAAGCGCACACTTCAGCCTGCTTTTAACAGAGCTAGGGGAACATGCAAAGATGAAATTCGGTTCGTCATTGGTAATGGTCAGGTAGAGTATATTATCAATGAATAATACTTCTTTAGGCTCAAGAACATGGGTTGTATTTCTACGAGCAGGGCTCCAATGCTGATGATAACTTAAAGAGGTTTACAAAGTGCTTCAGTCTGTACTGACCTTTGGTATATTTTTAAACTTCTTATCTCAGAATCTTTCCCAAATGAGTGCTGAAGTGCTTATGAAGTACTAATTTGCATATATTTTGAATATATTAGTCAATATAGCTTTCAGTGAAAGGGGAAAGTGAATTTTCCAAGAGAAGTTTAATATTAATTGTACAGAAATTATATTAGTAGTCATTAGGCAAATCTCTGTTTCATTTAGAGGTATATTTTAAGCCTGTATAAACACAGGTTGTATTTTCTCATACAATGTAAACTTTCTGTTATTAATTCCAAAGACATTTTCCAGTTCTTGTTGATTGTCTTTGGCTAAAGTGTTGTTTATAGAAGATAAAAAAAAGAACATAAATACGTAATATGGAATACCACGTAACCAGAGTAACTCTATGTAACCAGAGTCTTTCTTTAAAAACACAAGAACAACAGAAAAAAAACTCATTGAGGGAATTCCCTGGCGGTCCAGTGGTTAGGACTCTGAGCTTTCACTGCCGTGGGTCTGGGTTTCAATCCCTGGTTCGGGGAACTAAGATCCTGCAAGTGCACAGCATGGCCAAAAAAAAACCTTGTTGAGCACCTATTAGATACCAGGTGCTGAGTTAAGTACCTGGGCATTCAAAGGTGAGCAGTATATACAAGTTGGAGTCTGGTAGTGTGGCTCACAAATGTTCACGAATAATTGTAAATAATGGTAAAAAGTGAAGTGCACATAAAGTCTTTGTTCCTTGGGAGGAGGCTTTCTCCTGAAAGGTTTCATGGGGAGAAGCCACTTGCCTTGGGTCCTGATGGACAGGCAAGATTTAGAAATGTGCAGGTAGGGAAATAGGCATTTCGGATAGGTGGAAGAATGAGTCAAGAGCCCAGGTAGGAAACACAGGATGGGAACCCCCAGGGGTCTGACCAGAATCTAGGGCATGTGAAAGGGAGTGGTGAGAAGTGATTAGAAAAGTAGATCAGTACCAGATCATGGAGCGTCTTAACAGTCTATTAAATCTTAACTTTAATTTATATACAGTGGAAGATTATTAAGTTGTTTTTTTTTTAAAGCAGGTCTATGATAGATAGGCACTTTCTCTGACAGCAACATATCAAATGGATTGGAGGAGGGAAAGAATGGTGACAGGGATATGAATTAAGAGGGTATTTATTTCAGTAATCCAGTGAACAATATGCAGGTTGAAACCCACAATGAACTTGATCCAGTTTCTGTTTCTCCAGAATTTTGTTTAAAGTAAAATTCTGGTCTATGTGGGCTAGACCAGGTTAGCATTTAAGAAGCAGTTAGATTGCTTGACTAACAGAAAAGGCTTTTGGCAAAGTGACCCATTCTTGAGGCTGTGAAAGGGAAAACAGTTCAGATCAGATGGGCTTCCTCACTGTCCCCTGGACACCGAGAGCTCTTCTTCTCCGACCTGCCAGTCACACACGGCCATTCGTGTATGATTACTTGGCGGCACAAAAATTAGACAGTGACCGAATTTGTATCAGGGTAACTTGGTGCTAAATTCCATTTTATTAAAACATGTATTTATTTATTTGGTATTTGACAGAATTAATTCAATTTTGCTTATATTGTTCTTTTAATGAGTTTTTTTCCCCTTTGCAGTTTCCGGTCATTTGATCCTAATATGTTCTCACTGTATAATTCAGGAACAGTATTACCAACAGGAAAATTGACTCTAGAAAACTATAAAGCGATGCTTGATTTCCTTCTTACAGCTAAAAGAAGAAAGGCTCTCTTACCATCAGGTAAAATAAATATGTTCTATGCTATCAAATTGTCTTTAGATTTTTTTATTCACAAATGCAACACATACATACACACATACCCTGACACGTACACCCCCCCATAGACACAGAGCTACACACATCATTTTCCAATGACTTAGGAATTTAGTTGAGTTGTGATATTTTGTAGGAGATTCTTATTCTATTTTTTAAAAAATTTCTACATTTTTGTGGCATCATCATATATATTTGGAAATATTTATGTAGGATTCTCCCCTAAATCAATTTGGCCATTCAGCAAATATAATGTTCTTTTAAAAAATATTGGTAGCCTCCAGTGGTCAAGGTAAGTGAAGACTTGCCGTCAGGTTTTATGTTTTAGTGGAAGTAAGTTTCAGAACAAATTCCACCAAACATACTGATGCAAGCAGGCATGAAAACATCATGCAGCTGTTTCATCGTTCCGATTTTGTACTCAGGGAAGTCCGCTCTTGCCTTAGGAGCTGTAATTATCACCTTCCATGAAAGCTCTCTCCAAGATGAAGGCAGTAATACCCTCATGGCAGGACCAACCAATATTGTCTTCTGGTCAGGTGACTGGGGCCTCCAGGACGTGGAGAGATGTAGGTGAACAGGGCTCTCTGGGTGTTGCACTGATGACACTATTTCTAAACAATCACCTATCTTGAATACCACTCATTTCACAAATAAAAATTTATTTCTAATATCTTTATGCTAGTACAAACCCTCTTATATAGATTTTCAGAAATGGCATTTTAAATCCTATATGACTTATTGCTGAACAGGATATTTCATATGCTGGTTAACTGCCCCAGGGGGGTTGATTCAGATTTGAGGTACTTAACGTGCTTTTTAATTTCTTCTAGGGTATAGTTTAAGTTTAACTGGTACCTGCATGTCATACCAGGACTATTAAAGTATTTGAAAGTAAATTCCGTGGACATAGAAAGAGTCCAAGTTTTGTATGTACATTACAGTATATATAGCTTCTTGAGTTTTTTTTAAAGTAGCTCCCTAAGACCTCCCATGAAATTGGCAATAAAATATTCTGCTATTGAGACTTATTATTTAATGCAGAGTTCTAGTAAGGGAATGTTTGTGGCAGGAGAAATCCTCTGTGTTTTTATAGCACAGCAGCGGGAGAACGAGTGATCAGGGTTGCTGCACTGCCTAACACCAGGGGATGCTCCTCACCTTCCGGCGTGTGTGTCCAGGGAATGGCCTGTTTGCGGGGAAATTAAGGAACAGTGGGATCCTGTCATTCTTCTCCCCCAAAGCATGACATTCCTGCCTCTGCATCGTTCCCTTGGCCATCACCCTTGCCTGGAATGTTCTCTATATTCTTCCCACGTAGCTAAATCATGATCACCCTTTAAGACCTAATTTAAAAGCCTCCTTCTCTGGAAGCTTTCCCGGGTTCAGCATATCCATGATAATTCTGTCCTTTCTTCAAATTTATGTAGCGCTTGTTATCTGAATTATTCATTTGATGCTAGTCACCTGTTGTGTTTCCTGGAACTTAACTCTCTTTTCAATAATAATATACTTTATATTTGTACTGTAGATGGAGAAGAATTTTCGGCATTTCTTAATTCCACGATGAGTGATGAAAATGTTTCCAAGACACAAACAGGTTATGAATCAGACTCTCAATCAGGTCTCAGTGGTAAAGAAAAGGATCACTCAGCAAATGTGGGTCTCTTGGATCATTTTATGAAAATCTTTTTATATTGCAGGAGAGCAATGGTAAGATGGTCCTTCTTATTTGTTAATGTAGTGGACGTAAATCTCAGCCCATGAATTTGGGCATGTATGATACATTTATTTACTTAATATCCATAATTTTAGTTTCATCGGTGAGATTAAATTTGCTGGATTTTATGTCAGTCATCTGTAAGGCTTGCCTGCCATGGGACTGAGGTCTCACATTTGGTCAAGTTGTGAGGGAGGAGGGAAAGCCCCTTTAGTCATAGTCATACATCCACCCAGAGCTGAGGTGGCCTTTGTCCTTGTCTACAGAGTCTCCATGAATATTCAGACACCCCTCTGCTGCTTTCTAGCCACACTTGGGACATGGGCTTCTCCAGTGACACCAGGGGTTCTTCTTCGGGCTCTTGATCCCTCCTGGGCACCATAGACTCCTTTCTCCCCTCTAGCACAGGGGAAGATCTTTCTAGGCCACGGGGAAGCCCTGTCCCTTCCCCCCTGACCTCCTGCTTCTCCAGGCTACCTGTGTCTTCTGTCAAATGCTTTTGTCTTTTTCTTGTTAAATATTATATGATAGAATATTAAACTCAGAATTGGAATCATTATCTACAAAGAAATTTGTTTCCTTTTTCTCATAGCAAGAAGGGGATGTACTTCAAACTTCTCAAGAGATGAGAAGAAATTTATTCTTTCTAGATGAGAAAGGAATACTTAAGTGCCCACTTTCTTCGTGAAGTAGAGAGAGTGACCTTATAAAAATGTAAAGTAAACCCACATCACCTGCCTTGACCATGAGCATTGCATCCTCTGCTCCTTTGTACCAGCTTCAGGGCCCTAGAAGGTCTGGGTTCTGCTCACTTCTCAGGACTCACTCCTCTTGCTCTTGTGCAGTCCACTCTCCCCTCTGGGGTTCTGAAAGCACTAAGCTTGCTCCCTCCTTAGCCCTCAGGTTCACCCTCCATCCTTTGCACCTGCTGTTCCCTCAGCCCCGAATGTTCTTCTCCCAACGCTCCCACCTCCACCTTCACATGACTTGTTCAACTCAACATTCAGGGCTCTGCTCATACTTCACCTCACAGAGAACTTCTCTCCTGACCACCCTGTATAAAAGGACCTGTCCTCTCACCCTCATCACGTTCTGAGTCATTTCTGCTTTATTTGCCTTTACAACACTTATCATTCCCTGAAGTTGTATTTTTATTTGTCTGCTTATTTGGTATCGGTCTCTCCTAATAGACTGAAGCCTCACGAGGGCAGGCCCAGTTTCCCTTGCTCGCTGTGACATTCCCAGCACCTAGAACAGTGCTGGAGTCAGACTGCTGGTGTGCAAATCCTAGCTCATCACTTAGTAGACTCATAACCTTGGGCAGTTTAGCCCCATGCCTCCAATTCCTCATCTGTAAATTGAGGAGAATACTAGTGCATACCTACTTCATAGGAGTTGTCATTAGAATGAACTGAGATAATGCATATAAATGTCTTACCACAGTGTGTAGCACATGTAAGTAGTATATAACAAATGGTGTTAGTTACTCTTACTATTGATGTAGAATATTTGCAGGAAGAGGAAGTTGTTCAGAGATCCATAACTTTGGGAACTTCGGCATCTTTTGAATGTTGTGTTTGTCTTAGGTTCTCGCTCATCGTGGCGGCTATTGGACTCTGCTTCAGAACTGCGGTCGAGCTCTTTGGAACTTTACTCAGGAGCTACAAATACTTCATAAACAAGCAGTGGATCTGTATGAAACATTTCCTATTAGCCAGGACAGTTTCCTCTTTATTTCTGTTTTACCATTCTATTTGGGGGCAGAATTACTTATTGACATGTTAATAGAACTACCAAATATCAGTTCTGTTAAGGTAAGAGTATTTGGGTAATTCTTTTTATTGTAGGTTAATTAACAAATTCTTTGTACCATGCAGCTTGGGATAAGTAGAAATTAATATTTTGCTTGAGTTATTTGGTTTGTCTGTATTTCATTTGTTTCTCATTGTTATTTGGTTCCCAGTATATTGCAGTACATTGATGTTAATTAAAAATATCTGCCTGAAAATTCAGTTTCTTAAATGGAACAGAAAGTAACATTTACTGAGCTCCAGCTTCTACATAAACTAATCTAAATGCATTTAATCCTCATAGCAATCTTTTTGATAGAGAAAGAAACAGACCCTAAGACAGATCATGTAGCTTGTTGGTTGATATTTATTTCACTGCTTTATCTGTCCATGTTTTGTTACACTAGACGTGGTAGAATTTACAGCCATCTCAAATCTAGCACACTGTGGTTTAAAGCATGAAAATAAAATTGAAAAAAATGCAAACATCATACACCCCAAACACATTGAAAATTAATAAACACATAGAAACTTTGAGTCGTGGGGTTTATAACATTTTCAGATGTAAAATATATGAACAATAGCACAAAAAACTGGGAGGGCAAATAAAATTAAACTGTCATAAGCTTTTAAACTTTATTTAAAGTGGTACAATATTAACTCTCAAGTGGAATGTGATAAGTTAAGTATGCATTTAATAATCCCCAGAACAACTACCAAAAAAGAGATATAGCTAAAATGCCAAATGGAAGCTAAAAGTAAAGTGGAAAACTAAATAATAGTCAATTAAAGAAGGCAGGAAAAGAGGAACACAGACACATGGGACAAACAGAAAACAAATAACAAATAATCTAACCCAATTATATCTATAACTATATTACTATAAGTGGATTAAATACCCTAATTAAAAGACAGAGATTGTCTGACTGGATAAAAGAGAAGGACGTGTACTTGTCCATAATAGAAGCACTTCTGGAACTTGCCTGGTGGCGCGGTGGTTAAGAATCTGCCTGCCAATGCAGAGGACGTGGGTTCGAGCCCTGGTCTGGGAAGATCCCACATGCCATCGAGCAACTAAGCCCGTGCATCACAACTACTGAGCCTGCTCTCTAGAGCCTGCAAGCCACAATTGAGCCCACATGCCATAACTACTGAAGTCCACTCATCTAGGGCCTGTGCTCTGCAACAAGAGAAGCCACCACAATGAGAAGCCCTCACACTGCAATGAAGAGTAGCCCCCGCTCGCCACAACTAGAGAAAGCCCGTGCACAGCAACAAAGACCCAATGCAACCAAAAATAAATAAATAAATTTATAAAAAAAAAAAGCACTTCTGGGTTTAAAGAAACAGATTGAAAATAAAACAGTGAAAGAAAATAGCCTAAAATATGAAAATAGTAAACAAAAAAAGCTGGTGAGGCTATATTAATATTAGATAAAATAGTCTTCATATCAAGAAGTATTTTGAGAGAGAAAGAGGGACATTTCCTAATGAGAAGAAGCTCAATTAATCAGGAAGACATACTAATCATAAATGTGTATGCACCAAATAACAGAGATTCAGAATACACTCTGAACACCCAAAGCTTGAAGAGCTTCCTGTTTGGTGGACACATTGGTGTCGGATGGGTATCAGGCCCTGACTCCATAGAGAGAGGGCACAGAATCTCCTCATCTTGGACCCTTCCAGACCTACCTCTATGCACCTCTTCCTTTTGGCTGTTCCTGAGTTGTATCCTTTATAAGAAAACTGTATCAGTGAATTTTGAGTCATTCTAGGAAATGATTGAACCCAAACTTATAGCTCGTCAGTCAGAAGTGCGAGTGACCCTGAGACTTGTGGCTGGCATCTCCAGTGAGCACTGAGCCCTTAAACTGTGGAGTCTGACCCTGACACTGGGGTAGTTAGTGTCAGAAGTGACGTGCAGTACAAATTAAGATTGGTTGGAAACAGAGCACAAGGCACATGGTGTGTTCACCAAGATGTATCATATGCAGAGTCATAAAATAAGTCCTAATAAAATTTAAAAGACTGAAATCTGAAAGAGTGTGTTTTCTAACTGCTACATTATAAACAGATTAATATAATGTAGGAAGAAAAATCTCCAAATATCTGGAAATTAAATAACACAGTTCTAAATAATCCATGGGTCAAAGAAGAAAACACAAGGGAAATTTAAAAAGTATTTCAACTGATAATAACATATCAGAATTTGTGGGATGTAAATAAGCCAGTGCTTAACAGAAACTTTATGGCTTTAAATGTTTAGTAAATAGGAAGAAAGATATAAATCAATCATTTAAGTGTTCATCTATGGGAGCTAGAAAAAGAAGAGTAAATTAGACCCAAAGAAAGTAAAAAGAATAACAGAAATAAGAAGAAATGAAGGAAATGGTAAGAGCAGAAATAAATTAGATATAAAACAACCCAGAAAATAAAGTCAGTAAATTAATCTTTTGAAAGTATTATTAAAATTGGCAGAATCTTAGGAATACTGATGAAGAACGGAAGTGAGAAAATCACAGATTACTAATACTAGTAATGAAAGAGGGATATAGCTACAGTTCCTATATATATTAAAAGAAAAATAAGGGAATGTCATGACCAATTTTTACTAATGAATTTGATAACTTAGATGAAATGGATGTGTCTATTAGAAAGTACAACTTAACAAATCTGACACAAGAAGTGATAGAAAAAATGAATTACCCAAATATATTAAAGAAATTGAACTCATAATCAGAAACCTTGACATAAAACTCTAGACCCAGAATATTTCCCTGCAGCATTCTAGCAAACACACAAGGAAGAAATAATAAATCATATACCATTTTTTTTTAGAAGTGAGGCCAGCTTAACCCTGACAGATATGTCAAAAAGAAAAGTATGACTCAATATTACTCATGAACATAGACACAAAACTCCTTAATGAAGTGTTAGCAAATCAATCCCAGTAAGATATAAAATATGCAAATTATATATATAATATATACAAATGATGATCAAGGGGGGGTTAATCCCAGAAATGTAAGGTTACCATTTGAAAATCAATCAGTGTAATTCACCATATTAACAGGATAAAGGAGAAAAATCACATGGCCATTGAAATAGATACAGAAAAAGTATTTACAGAATTCGATATCACTTTTTCCACCTGCTCTCCCTCCCCCTCTGGTTTCACCATGCTCACTCTGAGCTCTGGGCACCTGCTAAGCCAGGGCAGCTGTTACACAATTATTTACCAGGACCTCATCAGCCATCATGAGATATTCCCTGACATTTATAAGTTCCTGGAGATCGAGAGCGGGCTGTGCCTGGAGGTGGAAGGGAAGATGGTCAGTAGGACAGAGGATAACATTGATGGAAATGTACTCTGCTGTACAGTGCTTTCAGTACCCTAGGTGAAGGTACTGAAAGCACAGTAATCACTGGTGTTGATATTGTCATGAACCATTGCTTGCAGAAAATCAGTTTTAAAAAAGAGGGCTGTAAGAAGTAAATTAGAGTTTGCATGAAATCAATCAGAGGCAGACTTGAAGAACAGAAACCAGAAAGAGTAAAACCTTTTATGACAGAGGCTACAGAATAAATCAAGCACTTCCTTACTAATTTAAAAAACTACCAGTTTTTTATTGGTGAAAATATGAATCTAGATAGTGTGGTTGCCCTGCTGGACTCCTGTGAGGATGGTATGACCCCATTTGTGATTTTCTTTATGGATGGCTTAGAAATGGAGAAATGTTAACAAATTTGGCAATAACTTTGGATCGATCACCTGTCATCATAACTGGCTGCTGCTTTTCATCCACACGGCATGAGGACTTAGACAAATGGGACTGATGTCATCTTGAGCTCCTTGACTTTTGATTATTAGATGACAGGGACGGAGCTCATAACATCAATAAAATGACATCTGTCTTTTATTGAGCATGTCCTGGGTGCCAGGCACTGTGCTAAGGAGGCAAAGTCACGTAGGTCATGTATGTCACACCTCTTATCCACATCTTCATAGCCTTACTTCAGGTACGCATATGGCATTTCACAGCCAGATGACTTTCAAGATCTCTTCCAAATTCAAGCACTATGAATCCTATGGGAGGGAGGGGCTAGACTTGAGGTACTGTTTATTGGGCTATAGTCTGGCCAGTAGGTGGATCTAACAGGCTTTGCTTTGCCTCAGAAATTTCTAAGGGTTTACACAAATGCGTCAGGGACTTAGAGGAAGTGAACACAACAGTTACAGAGTACCTCTAACTTAGGCAAAAAGAGGGTCTTCTGGAAGATTTTCTTCTCCATAAGTTTGACCTTTTGCATTGGGGAATTGGACATATTATTCTACAACTGAATGTAACCAGTGTATTAGGGAAATTTAATTATTTGTGTATACTATAACCTGTTTTTCCTCAAAACTTTACCTTATTTATTGGTTTACTATCCTTACTTAAATAGTGACTATGTACCAGCAAGTATAGTAATGACTAGGCTTACGTGCTATTTACATTTAGGCTTAAATGATTAAAATTAAATAAACTTAAAAATCTAGTTGCACTAGTCATACTTCAACAGCTCAGCTTCCACATGTGCTTAGCGGCTTCTGTATGGAACCGCACAGATGAAGCACGTTTCCATCATTGCAGAAGTGCTGTTGGATGGTGTCATCAAGCTTTGATTTGCATAATAAAAATATTAAATTTATTTTCTGTTCAGTTCTTTTCCATTTTATATTTTTAGCTATACATTCAGTGTTCAGAAAAAACGTAGTAAAATCTGAAATTACACAATTTTTTTCCATGTGCTACGTGCAGACTGTTGAAGAAGGAGAGTTCAGTGTTCCAAGTTGCTATGGAGATATCAAAAATGATAACGGTGGTTCTAGCCTTACCTTTGAGCATCCTCTGGATGATGTCAATGTGGTTGATTTGAAATGGATCCACGACTTTGTATTAAAATCTCTGGAACTTGTATATCAAGTAGAAAAATGGGAAACACTTGTATCACTCGCCATTCAGTTCAATACAGTTTCGCAGTAGGTACCGCTGTAAGGGCAGCTAACAGGGGCAGACTTCACTGAGAAGAGTGTTTCTTTACTAACGTTTGTTTTTAATATATTTTTACCATTGTCTAGTGAGAGATATACAGAGCAAGTGACGCCACTCCTGGTGTATGCACAGCGCCAGCTTCTTCTACGAATATCCAAGTGCAAGGGCCCAGATATTACCCAACAGCCTTGCGTAAGATATGAGGCTGAATATGAACAGAAGGTAAGTTTGGCTCTGTTATTCATGCAGTGGTGATTTCTTATTAGTACACATGTAAATAGCAAGATTTGGGAATCAGATAAATGTTCCTATTTTCACTGAGGCATTTATCATTCAAATCAGCAAAACATTGTTGAGAGTTGCTCGGTGCCAGTATTTTCCAGATGCAGGGAAAACAAAACTAAAGTCCTGGTACACAGGAGCTTATATTCAGGTCAGGGCTGATTTACCCAGTAGGCATAGTGGGAACAGTGTCTAGAGCCACAGCACCTTTCTAGGAGCCACTAAATGTTTTAATTTCTTTTAAAATAAGAAGAAAAAAGTAACTTTTAGGTCAAAGAAAATGTTTCAGTTTTTACAATTCATCTATTTATGTTTATACCAAAGGAGCCATACAATATAATTTTTAATATTTTTTGATGGAGCAGTGGGCCCATGAAGGCAAAAGTGCCTAAGGCCCATGAGCATCATGGTGCAGCTTTAAGTTAGGTAGGGGGAGGGAAGAGGCATGTAAATTCTCTCATTTATTAACTTACTAAATATGTATTGACTCCCTAAGATTAGAGCCATTGCATTCAGATGTCCAGTGTGTGTCCTGCCTGAGGGCTCCTGGCATATGTTGGGGGTCCTGGATTCAGTCCGTGCCCCACACACCAGTCCATGTGGTGGGTTGCAGCCACCCAGCGAGGACTCCATTTTCTCCTTTTCACAAAGGTTCCTTATCGCCTTGGCATAGTCTATGTAGAGAGAATACAGTTTGAGTTCTCGCTTTATGGAGTTTAGTGTCAGAGGGGGTGGAAGTAGGGCCAGTTAATAAGCATGTAAACAGATAAAAAGATCTACGACCATCATAAATTCTCTGAGGAAAATAAAATAGGTCAGTGGGATAGAGATAGGCTGGGGTAGGGGGTAGAAAGTTGAGCCAAGGGGATCAGGAAGGCCCTTGGAGATGGAAACATTTAGTGGGAAGGGGCCGGCCATATGCTGGGAAAGAGCATTCCAGCCCAAGGGAAGAACAAGGGCAAAGGCCCTGAGATGGTACAGGAAGACGGCCCGCATGCTGCAGTGTAGCAGAGGAGGGGGAGGGGACAAAGGAGAGGCTGCTCCTTCTGAGTCTTCTTTGTTGCCTCTTCCTCCTTCTCCTCTCCTCCGCAATGTCTCAGTGTTCGTGTAGCCCAACACTCTGTTCTTGGTCCTCCTGTCTTCTCTATCCGCACACTCTCCTTTGGAGAGTTAATTCAATCTGTGGGTCAAAATTACATCTCCAGGCTAGACCTTTCTCGTGAATTCTGTGTTGACATATCTGACTGCCTGTATCAGTCAGTGTTCAGTCAGAGAAGCAAAACTAGTTAGAATTAACTGTCTGTGGATCTATCTATCTATCTACCTATCAAGATTCGTTAAAAGGAGTTGGCTTATATGATCATGGGGGCTCACTAAGCAAGTTCAAAATCCATTGGGTAGGCAGTTGGGATCATGAAAAGGAAGGAACCCTACAGGTGTGGCCAGAAGCTGTTCTCCATAGGCAGTCAGTGAGGGAGGATCCAGTGAGGAGAGAGCAGCTGTAGACCTGGATGCTGTTTGGAGTTTGGAGTCTGAAGACTTCCAGCATGTCAAGGACTCACCTGATTAGGTCAGGCCCACCTACGATAATCTCCCTAGCTTAAAGCCAATTTATTAGGGACTTTAATTAGTATCTGAAAAATACCCTCACAGCAGCACCTAGATTAGTGTTTGATTGAATAACTAGGATGAAGTGTGTATACACTACACAATGGATGCTTCCCTTCCCATCATCCTCATAGTTTAGCCTAACTAAACTGACTCATCAAAAACCCATCACATTGCCTTATCAGCATCATCTCTTAGATGTTTAAGACTCTTCTCGAATTTGGCACATGTCAAGCAAACCTGTTCTGCCACGTCTTGCCCACTTCAGTTGATGCAAACCTCATCCTCCTAGCTGCTCAGGCCAGACACGTTGGAGAGCATCCCTGACTCCTCTCTTGCTTTTACACCCCACGTCAGGTTGGTTACCAAATCCTCTCCCTTCAAAATAGATTCAGAATCTGACCACGTCTCGCTGCCTCCACCACTGCTGCTCTCATCCAGGCTACTGCTGTGTTTGCTTGGATTAATGCAATGACTTCCTAACTCTTTTCCTTGCTTCCAGCCTCCCTGAACTCCTGTCTCCAGCCTGTAGTCTATTCTTAATGGCAGATAGAACAGCCTTTTAAAAACCTGTCAGACCATGACATTCCTCTGCTTTAAACCCTGCAGTGGTTTCCCATCTGATTCAGTGTTAAAGTTAACATCTTCATCATGGCCTTAATGCCCCACATAACTCATCCCCCTGTGATCACCAGTAACTTGTCTCTGTTAACTCCCCTGCAGCTTTCAGCTGCTGTGTTCTTCTGTTCTTTAAGAAGACCCTACCCCAGGGTCTTTGCATTTGCTCTTCCCCTGCTTGGAATTGTGCCCGCCCCTCGCCAAATATCCACATTGATTTTTCCTGCAGCTTTTCCAGTCTTTGCTGAATATCACATTCTCTGTGAGGACTTTCATCATTACCTTATTTAAAATTATGTGTTGTTTGCTCTATTTCTCTCTATAGCGTTTATAGCTCCTTAGTATATTTTATAATGTACTCTATATTTTGTTTATTGTCTCTCTATTTCCACTAGAATAAGTTCCACAACAATAGGAATTTTTGCTTATTTTGTTCTCTGCTATATCATCTGTGAGCTTGGAGCAGTGCCTGGCACATAATAGGTATTCAATAAAGACTTTTAAATGAAGCTGGAGCGGTGGGAAGGACTAGGTCAAGTAGGGCCTTATTAGGCTGGGGGAAGGAATTTGCATTTTCTTAGACTGTCTTTACATCTCATTGTAGAAGTACCTACAAGGGACAATAAAGAAACAACATCTACATCAGACTTGGGTTCCAGGGTGGTTGTATTTTGAGCATTAGGTTAGTTCACTGGGGATGCTGGTGGGAGTGGACAAATGGAGACAAGAGGATGGTGGACTTTTAAAAGAATTACCTTATGTCTAAAAATGTCCTGTTTTCAGATATTTTACAACTTTAGGACTCAAGTATCTGTTAAAAATAGTTTAAACAAATACTACAGAGGAAGTTAGTTCTGGAAAACTTCACCAGGGAAATTTAAATTGTGTTAATTTTGAGTAGGGGGGGAAATCTGCCATTGAAAAAGCAGCCTCTATTTTAAATACGTTTCAACTTACATAATGGAAGATATATTTAGACTAGTGAATTTATAGAATATCAGAAAAATCATATTCTAATTGCTCTGCATAATTTGCCTAATGCTTTTCCAGCTGTGCTATACAGAAGAAATATGAAAAATTATGTAGCCACTTTTTTCCCCAAAAGTTCTCATAATTGGATACTACTCTGGAGCTTTTATTTATAGCATCTTTTTATATCTCTCTTTTTTTTTTTTTTTTTACAAATGAAAAATACGATGAACATTTCAAGTAAGCCAAATTTTTGGCTATAAATACCTAAGTGATATTTGTTCTCTCCTTTCTTTTTTAAGATAACCTGCCGAAACTTCATTGGGAAGCAGCTCAAGATTAATCCTCTAACCAATGAAGTGACAACTATAGGACACGGGGAAGATTTCCTTAAAAATCTTATCTATTCAGGTTGGAACCAATTTTAGCTTGAAACTTTCTCTTTTCTTCAAAACAAGGTTTGCTATTGTGTTCTGCATGTCAAGTCTTCCATAATTAAAGTGTTTGCAAAATTTCTTTTGCAGGTTTATTTCACTGAAAATAATCCATTTGATATTTACCATCTTATGTTGCTATAAATGTCACTTAAGGGAAATAAAACACATGTTTTTATTAGTTTAATCTGTTAGTTAAAGAAGGGAGATAAAAAGAGGGAGAAAGGAAACTGATGGGAAAAAATAAAGATGGGAAAAGACTGTTTTGCACATTTTTCCCTGTTTTTAATCTCACTTGGGAACTCTTTAAATTGACCTTTTGCTACTTTCTTTGTTCCATCTTGATGCCCGTAATAACTTCCATTTCCATAATCAATATAGATTGTACTTCTATTGGTGTTACCAAGGTTTAGTTGTAGGTCTTTTAACAAGAGTGCAAGAGAAGATCTGGGGACATCATGACTCCTTTGGTTTTAGCTGGTAAGCCCTTTTGGAATGTTCTGGTGGTGCAGCTTGTAGGAATGAGGCAATAGGATGAGATGAAAATGGAAATAAAGCCTTCTCTCAATTGCACTTTTCCTATGTTTTGGGTATAGGAAAGAAATGCAAGTCTTCCCTTTGAAGTGTTAGGATTCCTTCATTCATTTATCTGTTGATTTTGGTATGTATGTGTGTATGTATGTATGTATTCATTCATTCATTCATTTCTTGAGTAGGTCAGGCAGCTGTTCAGTCATTCAGTGAACATTTATTGAGTATCTACCATGTGTTAAGTTCTGTACTAGGCCCTGAGAATACAAAGATGAATGAGACTAAAGATTTGTTATCCGATTTACAGCCCCTTGAAGGAGACCGATAAATAAACCAGAGATTATAGCGTAGAGTAGTAAGGTCTATACTGTTATGACTACTGCTGCTGCTGCTATAAACAATAATAGTTAACGGCTAGCATCGCTTTTGAGAGACTCCATGTAATTTAGTGGGGTTAATGTAAAAGTAAAAGGCAAAAGCTGAGGTTAGAAAGGTTGGCAGGAGTTGGATAATAAAGGGTCTTAGAAGGTAGGATAAAGAGATTCAGCTTTATCCGGAGAGCTGAGGGGAGCTAGTGAGAAGGATGTAAAGAAGGAAGAGGAAATGATCATATTTGTGTTCTTGAACTTTCGGCAGCAGCATGGGGAAAAGGTTGGAAGGAGACCATGTGGAGGTAGGAGAGCAGCTGCTCCCAGCTTGTGCGTTACAGACATGATGAGGGCCTGGACTTAGATGGTGAGAACAGAGAGCTGGACAGATATGCACTCGTTAGGTGAGGCGGATGGACGGGGAAGGGAGGAATTCAAGTTGCCTTGGTTTCTGGCTTGGGAGGCTAAATGGATGTGATATCTTCATTCTATAAACAAAAACAAAAACAGCAACAACAACAAAAAACACTGAAGGGAGGGGAAGCTTAGAGGAAAACATTTCTTTGCTATAACTGAGTTCAAGGTACCTGAATGACAGCTGAGTAGAATGATCCATTATATGATTGGATGTACCAGTGAGGCACTCAGCAGATCTGTGATTTAGTCACCAACACATTGGTAGTGGTTGAAATCAGGGGCTTGTATGAGGTCACCCAGGGAGAGCTCTGGGGAGTATGGACCTGAGGATGGCCTCACTTTGGAAGCTGTGCCAGTCAGAATGGGCTGGGCTATGTAGCAGTCATGAGCAATCCCCAAATGTCATTGCCTTAGCACAAGGGAAAGTCTGTTTTTTGCTCATGCTACTGTATTCAGTGAGGTTGAGCAGCTCATCATCATGGGTTGATGGAATGTCCATCTCGACACAGGCTTCCATGATTGTTTTAGAGGCAGGAGGCAAAACACTAATGTTATCCTCTAGGGCAGCTAAACCTGGAGGTATACAGTAAATGGTTCAGAGCACAGCCTTTGAAGCAAGACCATGTGCATATACCATGCACTTTGTGCTAAGGGCTTTATGTAGATTGTCTTATTTCATTATTATAACAATCCCAATACAAGAATTATTATTATGCATTGGACATCAGGCACTTTATGAGTATTAGTGCTTCGTGAGTATTAAGTGCTTTGCGAATGTTAGCTTAACAACTGTCTGATGAGGTAAGTTTGTTATTGTCCCCATTTTCCAGGCGAGAAAAAGAATGTATTTTATATATTTTTTTATATTTTATAATTTTATATTCATGATTTATGTATAAATCAGGTGGTGGCTCTTAAAGCTGATACTTGAAGTTGACTCATGTCACTTCTATTTTATTGGCTAAAGTCACATGGCCACATCTAACTTCGAAAGGAGAGGGAAGTGTGATGGTACTCTGTACCCCAAGGATAAAGAGAGAATATGTGAAGAGCCCTAATGACTGTCATGGGAACAAGCAGAGAAGGAGCAGTATCTGAAAGAGATTGGGACATGGCCCAAGAGGTGGGAGGTACAGGAGATGAGAGTGGTACAAACAAGGCCAAGGCGAGAGAAAGTGTGAGTCAGCGGTCAGAGAGAGGTCACATAAGATAAGGACAGACTGTCTGTTGTATTTGGGAGCTCATTGTCACTGGCCTTTTTTCTGTCCTCACCTTAGGGTCTTGCTCTAGCTGTTTCTCCTTCCTGAAGTACTCTACCCGCATCTAGATGCCTGTCTGATAAATCCCTCACCTCTTTAAAATCTTTGTGCACATCTCCAGTTTTCAATGGTGCTTACCCTGACTGTTCTGTTTGAAACTGCACCCTGCCTGCTTCCTTCCAATTCCCCTTACTCTAATAAATGTATTCTTTTTTTCCTGGAGCACTTATAACCACTTATCACACTGTATAATTCAGGTTTTTGTTGCATTTATTGATCACTAGTCTGTCTCCCCTGATAAAATGTAAGCTCTATGAAGTGAGGGATCATTGGTTCATTCATTGATATAATCCAAATGCCTTCATCAGTGCCTGACACATAGTAGGAACTCAATATCTACTTGTCAAATGAATGACTTTGTGACTTTGACAAGAGTCACTTCAAAGAAATGGTGGGGAGGGGAGTGGAACTATCTTGAGTGGGGGGTGCAGTGATGGTGAGCTGTGCCTGCACGGTCATTAAACGGGAGTTGCCTTTCATGAAGCTTCGAAGTGACAAGGAAGGGGGGGGCAGGAGCAGCCAGAAGGAAAAGTAGAGCTCAGGACAGCTCAGGAGGGTTTTGTTTTGTGTGTCTGTTTTTAGTAGAAAAGAAGGAGCATATTTCTATATTAAATGAAAAGAGCCAGGAGAGGGGGAGAGCTCAGAGACAGGAGAAAAAGATATTTGATAGGGAAAGGAGCTTGAGGATAAACAAGGAAGAGAATGGAACATAGGGGACTTAGTCTTAGACAGGAGAGGGGGGACACCCCTGCCGCTAGGGCAGAAAGGAAGGAGAGAACAGGCCCGAATCAGGCAAATTTGTAGATGGTAATGGTAGGAGTTGAAGGCATCCTTACTGGGTACTGGAGATTTTTTTAATGAAGCAGGGGGTTGAGAGCACAGCCAAGGTTGATAGGGTAGGAGATTTCAGGAGGGATGTGAGAGAGTTGACCGGCCACTGAGAAAAATAGGAAAAGGGAGGATAGAATGGCTGCAGAGCAGTGTAGAGGGTCTAGTTGAGTAAGGTTGGTGACCATGAACTTGTAGGTTTTACTGTTCATGATATTTTACTGTTCATGACAATTTACTGATAAATTGTCTTCTCATATTCAGTGAACAATGGGAGGACCACCTTCCTGTGGTCAATCACCTGTGACTAGTTCCAATCAAAGAGCATGATTCTTCCTGGGTGTGTTCTCCTTTTCTTCATTTTGTCCATCAAACCTCTGGAGATTCCCCAATTTGGGATCCATAACTCAGAATGTGCTTTATACTATCCCCTCCATCCTAAAAAGAGCTGGCAACAAATGTGAGAATATGTGTCGAAAATGCTTGTTCTCAAAACGATGACTAGCATCTCAGGGCTAGGAGAAGCATATGTAGCAAAACTCTAGACCTGTGTGACCAGCAGGTGCTTACTGATGATGGCCACAACATGTCAGAAAAGCACTTTGCCTGCCTATTGTTAAGTTCGTTTGGAAAGGCAAGGTGGCAGGTGGTGGGACAGAAAGGAAGGCGGGGGGAATCAGGCTACAGTGGTCCTTTGGAATGGTTCTCGGTGGTGGTGGGGGTATAGCCAGTTTGAGCAATGAACAGAGCAGGAATATTCAAATAGATAAAATCTAAAAATTGTTGTAATGGCAGTAATAATTGATTGAGCCAAGTACTTTATAGCTATTACCTTCTTCAATTTTAACCATCTTAGGAGGTAGATATTATTATGCTTATTATTACAGATGAGAAAATTTAGTCTTACTAGTGAGTACTGGAACCATGATTCAAACCCTGGTCCGTCTGATTGTTTAACCCATAAGGGCTCCACTAAGCTCTCAGGTCTGTTCATCATTTGTCCCCTTGCAGGTTAGACTCTCTTCTAAACTTATAGCACTCAAGAAAAAATTGCTATGTCTCAGTAGTTATGGGGAGACAGATACTTTATTGTGACTTGTTATGGTAGTTTCACAATTTTTAGATGATCCTGCATAGTAACTACAGATTTTACATTGAGCAGTTATCATTAAAATCTTGGCGTCCACCTTAACAGCTCCTTATAAAACTGTAGGACCTCTGTGACTAGGAGCATAATCTGGCCTGGACTTTTGGGTTTATTAGGCAAATTTTTAGGATGCTGAATTTTTTTTCAGTATACTGAATTCACATCATTAACATGTTTATAAGCATGATGGGTCTTATGTATATCACCACGACATGTCTGCAATTCTTAAAAGAATTTTTAAAAAGACCAAGTATACTTCTGATGGTTTCCACACCAGGTCACTGCTTTAGAACCTCATAGATTCCCTTTTGGCATAACAGCATTTGGTGGTAGTGCTTGATACATTTAATTCTTCAGAGCAGGTATTGTAATGCCCCAGTGCTCAGTACCTTACAGATGATTTTTTGTGTGGATGAGTAACTTGCCTGCTTGTTAAGCTTCATAGGGGAGATGACTCTGTGGATGTGCCTTTTATTGTGGCTGTTTTTGCATTCTGTCTGGGATCTCTTTCTTGAGTTTTGACCTTATTGGTATTTAAGTTCTCTAATAGGGTAATTCAGTCGTCAGGTGTGTTGGAATTTTGAACCCTTTGGCTGGCATGTTTTATTAGTACCTCTGGGCATTTAGATTGATGTGACCAAGTGTGTAGAAAGCAGCCCAAATTTTGTATCACTCCCTGATCCTTCCTTGATGAACGCATCTCTCTGGAGTCATTGGGATTTCAGTTTTAATATCTACACTGGTACAATGAGAGATGTAGTAAATCGAGTCTTTTTTCTCCTCCTCCTTCTTATTCTTACCTATTCCAAACCGTTGAGGCTGTTAGTGCCTTTAAAATAGCTTCTTGAATTATCCATGGAAGTTTTCAGAGAGGAACCCCTTGAGACAAAGATGGCAGGACGAGGCCTGCAAAGCTAATATTTCCTTATTCCTTTGCATCATTGATCTCATGTAGACAGCCACCAAAACACCAACAGAGCCCTAATTAGACTGTAAGGAAAAAGGGTGTACTAGGCTTGAAAGAAGAAAAAAAAAGTAAAAGATAGTTAAGGAAAAAAACAAAGAGGAATGATTTATAAGCAGATAGTTGATAAAAAGTAGCAGGATGATTTTATTCAGACCTCATATTTTAAAGATGGCAGACATCTACTCTTCCTCTCATCCCTCTTATCACCCCCAATCACTGGCATGCCTTCGTGAATTTTATTCTAGAATGTAAGCTCTGGGAGAGCAGGGAGTGTGTCTGTTTTGTTCACTTGTACCTCCTCAGTGCCTAGCATGGTATCTAGTAATGGTACGTGCTCGATGGATATTTTTTAAATATATGACTGACGGTCGTAATGTGAGCATCTGTCTGTTGAATGCTTCCTCCATGACTGGCGCTACGCTGGACACTTCACACACAGGTTAAAACAGTAACCCTTGGAGGTAAATATTGCCATCCCAGTTTTAATAGATAATTAAAATGAAGGCCTGGAGAAAGTAACTGTCTCAAAATATTAATATGTGAGGGCTTCCAGCTTCCTCCTTTTCCTTTGCTTTGCTGAACTTCTTTCCCTAATCTCACTCTCTATGGAGGAAAAAAATGAAAGCCAAGCTCATGAATTCTGGCAAGAGAACGGAGAACCAGAGCAGAAACCTATAATCTTCAGGGTGTTGTGCATAAGGGTTGGGGTGGGAGGGGTAGGGGCATGCCTTGTCGGGGATGGTGCAGGACTGTGCATGCCTAGAGGAGGGGAGATGGTGGAGACAGGATGGAGGGGACAGAAGAGCGAAGTTCGCAGGAGAAGAGCGAGATTACTGGAGAGTTAATAAAGAGCTACTGTGGCCTACGTATTTGATCCTCTTAAATGTGTGACAGGGAAGTGTGTCAAGAGTGAACTTGCTGGGGGAACAGATGCTCGTCTCCATGTGGCCATGTTCCTGGTTTGACTAGAGCCTCCAGGGTTTCTAGTCGTGAGGGTGGTAATGAAAGATTTATCTCTGTGGCCATTTGAATGTGACCCTGTGTTGTGAATTCCATCAGGATCTCCCTGGGCTTACAAGGACCCCAGGCTTATTCCTGTCTTATTCTCAAAGTGTCTCTGTGCCCACGTTAGCAGGCCTCAAATTGGTGTCACTTCCTGTTCCCCAAATCTGATACCCTTTGGAAAACTAGTTGGGAAAGGCTTCAGACTTGAACCCTGATTTTCTCTCTTATCTCTTGTTAAGGGTTTAAAACAAGGGAATGTCCCTCAAATTCACCTTTCCTCCTTTGTAAAGTATAAGTGATATCTATCTCTGCTAGTTGTAAGGTGCTGTGAGGATTGATTGCGATTAATGCCTATGGAAGTGGTTATTAATAAAGTTTATCCCAGCCATTTAGCTTTGAAAACTGTTGTCATTCATTCATGTAACAAATATTTATCGAGCACATACCACATAACAGGTATGTTATAGGCCAGGGGTGAATTCAGTGGACAAAATGGGCAAAAATTCCTGCCCTCACTTGCATTCTAGTGGCCAGAGACAATCAATAAACAAGTAAAACACATAGTACGTCAGAAGATAATGGGTGCCACAATTTTAAAGACGGTGATCAAAGGAGGCCTCACTGAGAAGTTAATGGTTAAGCCATAAGCTTAAGGAGCTGAGGAATCAAGACATGGAGATATCTGAGGGAAGAATGTTCTAGATCAAAGTGAACCACTGTTGCCAAGACCCTCAGGTGGAAACATGCCTGGTGTGGGAGGGAGTGAGGGGGAGAATAGTGAGGAGATGGGGAGCTTGTTCATGTTGGGCCTTAGAGGTCACTCCAAGGGCATTGGTGTTTGCTCTAGGTGATAAGGGAGCCAGTGGAGGGTCTTGGACAGGGACGTGACATGAAATAACTTACATTTTATTTTCTTTTAAATTATTTATTCATGTATTTATTTTTGCCTGCATTGGGTCTTCGTTACTGTGCACAGGCTTTTTCTAGTTGCGGTGAGTGGGGGCTACTCTTCATTGTGGTGCGTGGGCTTCCCATCGCGTTGGCTTCTCTTGTTGTGGAGCATGGGCTCTAGGTGCACAGGCTTGGTAGTTGTGGTGCATGGGCTTAGTTGCTCTGCAGCGTGTGGGATCTTCCTGGACCAGGGATCAAACCCACGTCCCCTGCATTGGCAGGCGGATTCTAAACCACTGCGCCACCAGGGAAGTCCTGAGAGAACTTACATTTTAAAAGGCATCCTCTGGTTGCTATGTTGAGAGTGGCAAGGGTGGAAACAGGGAGACTGGTTGGGGGCGGCGATTGCAGTAATTCAAAACAAGATAATAGGTCTTTGGAAAACAGTGGAAGTGGGAGTGGAGAGTGGAGCTGGTGAGCGATGGTGGCACTCTGGATGTTTTCTGAAGAGGGAGCCTCCAGAATTTGTTGTGAATTTGACTTGGGGCATGAGATGGCATGAAGAGTCAAGGACGATTTCAGCTTTTGGCCTGAGCGACTGGAAAAATAGAACCATCCCTTAATAAGGTGGGGGAAGTCTATGGGAGGAGTAGCTTTTAGGGAGGAAAGATTCAGAAATCAGTTGGGAACCTGTTAAGTGTGAGATGTCTACTAAACGCACAGCGGAGGAGACCATTGGATAGATGAGTCTCAGGACTTCGGGAGAGTGGGGGCCAGAGATGGAAATTTGGGAGCCAGCAGCATGTGGATACTTAGACCCATGAGACTAGATGAGGTCATCAAGGGGGTGAATGTGCTACCAACCTGGCTTCTTGGCCTCTTTAATCAGTAGAAGTTGATAAGAGGCAGGATGAGAAATTCAGGCAAGGCTTTACTGGGACTCGTGCTGCAGCACGGGGGAGCAAGAAGAACTAACAGGTTCCCTTGCTCGCTCCCCGACTGTCAGGGGGGCTGGTTCCTTAAACGGGGTGTGAGGGCAGATCAGTGGGTAAGGCCGGAGGGGCCCTTAGGGTGGTCTCCCCCCGCCCTTGGTGGCTCTGCGTGCAGGGATCATGCCCAGTACCCTGCTTTTGCTCCCGGCACCTCAGAAGTGGCAGTTTGTATATCTTATTGTTCATGATTTGCCCCAACTGTGCATGCACGCAGTTATTTTTAGTCCCTTATAGTTTCTTTGGGTTTTGTTGCTTGAGCAGACGCTTGTCCAGGTGCAAGCACTGCAGCAAAGGGTCCCAGGTCCCAGCCTGCCTCAAATGTTAGTTAAGAAAAGAGAGGCATTCTAAGGATTGAGCCCTGGGCTTTTCCAGTATTAAGAGCTTGGGTAGATGAGGATGAATTAGCAAAGAGGATTAAGAAGGAGTGTCAGTAAGGTTGGAAAAGGAGCTTTAAGCCAAGGGAAGAAAGTATTTCAAGGAGGAGGGAATTAGCAACTGGGTCAAATGCTGTTGAAAATTTATGAGGGATAAAGTCTAAAAATTGAACATTAGATGTAGCCACGTGAAGATCCTTGGGGTGAAATGATGGGGGAAAGTCTGATCTAAGCAGGTTCAAGAGAGAATGGAGAACAGTGAAAATAGAACTTTTTGAGTTTTGTTGTAAAATGGAGCAGAGAAATAGGATGGTGTCTTGAGGGGCAAGTAAGGTCGAGAGAAAGGTTTTTTATGTTTTCAAAATAATTTTTTTTCTGTTTTAGAAATTTAGATATAGTTACCATGCTATACATTACAGCTTTAGAACTTATTTATCTTGTAATTGACATTTGTACCTCTGGGCCCCCTTCACCCATTTTGCCCATCACCCCACCCCCTGCCTATGGCAACCACCAATCTCTTCTCTGTTTCTATGAGTTTGGTTTTTTTTAGATTCCATATATAAGTGAGATCATACAGTGTTTGTCTCTCTCTGTCTGAATTTATTTCGCTTAGCATCATGCCCTCAAGGCCCATCTATGTTGTCACAAATGGCAGGATTTCCTTCTTTTTTATGGCTGAGTAATATTCCATTGGGTATATACCACATTTTCTCTGTCCATTCATCTGTTGATGGACACTTAAGTTCTTATTTCTGTCTTGGTTATTGTAAATAATGCTGCAATGAACATGAAATTTTTTTGATTTTTTTTTTTTTTAAGATAGGAGAAAAAAGGAAAATGTTGTTGAAAATGATTCAGCAGAGGGAAAAACTGATGATTTGGAGGGGAGAGAATTGCTGGAGTGATGCCCTGGCAGTGTAGATGGACACAGGTGCTGGGGGCTGGGTGGGTCTGATGGTAGGGGATTGCAGGAAATCCCTTTGGATTTCTCCCATTTATTCCCATTGAGGTAGGAAGCAAGGTCATTGGCCCTGAAAGATGGGGAAGAGGTAATTCCCACTCTCTTTCTTTTCTTTGCCACGTAGCCAATTAACCACTCTCCTGTCGCTTCTAACATTAGAATGTTCCCTGTGTCCCTCCCTTGTTTCCACTGCTACCACCTCAGTCAAGTTCACATCATACAATGCCTGTGTTATAACTTCACAACCTCCCAGTCACCACCCTCTTTCCATTGCAGGCTGCTGTGCATACAGCGGTGGGCTAACTCTTCCTGAAACACTTACCTCTTTCTGCTGGGGTCCTACTCAAAACCGTTTCTTGACTGCCCGTTAAAGAGGATGAAGGCCGCTTACTCAGCGAGGGCTTCAGGCCTCTGGAAACCCTTCTCAGTTCAAAAGGACTGGCCATGTCATCTCATTGTGCCCTGAATCGCCACCCTTAATCCTGCTCCCACCCTCTCCTCGCACAAACTAGTTCTGTGACCCAAGGGATGCTGCTAGACTTCTCTACGCCTGATTTTCCTCATCTGTAAAATGAGGATATAATAGTACATCCCTCTTATGGGTGTTGCTAGGATTCAGTGAGACTATCACAGTAATTATTTAGAATAGTCACTGGCATAGTATAAACACTTAATCAACTTCAGCTATTCTTATTCTAGCTGTCTGAAACCCCTTGCCTCTTTCTTCCTGATCTGACCTTCCCTATCCTCTAAGACACAGCTGGCATAGCTTCTCTCCCATGAAGTCTTTCTTGCTCATCCTTTCCTGCCTACACTGATCTATCTCTTCTATCTTTCCCTCATTTTCACATGTAACCAGATACTTTCTGTCAAGGTGATTTTCATACTCCAGTGTTAGAATGCCTCTTTGCTTCAGCTAAACGGTAAATTTCTTGAGGGCAGAGGTCACGCCCCTTAACCTCTTATAGCCCTGTTCCCTAGCAAGTTGCTGCACTCTCAAGACCTCAGATTTTACAGGGGATGTTCGACCTGCTCAGCTTGTTGAAGGGGTAAATTTATTTGTTATTCATCTGAAGCCTGTGTTTCTTCTTTCCCGTGTGCCTGCTTCATGGTGTATGCAGCCGGTCTGCAGCCTAATTTATGGGACTGTCACTTCCTCTCCAGGGACCTCACAGCAGCTCTCTGCCAACATCTGCCCTTCTGGCCACTTTTCAGGACTGGTTTGTAGTTCCATACCCGTTTATGGCTTCATCTTCCTTTCCCCTGCATCCTCCAGTATTAGAAAGCTGTCTTTTCCTTCTCTCAAGGGAGCAGTTGCCCATCTCCAAGCTTCTTTGTTTCCTCCTTTCGTCTCCTTCCCAAGGCACCTTGGCTTTGAAGAGGCTGCTGAAAAGGAGTAGATTATTTCATCTTTTATGATCAGCAAAAGAAAAAGTAGGAGACTTTATTAGGAAAATTGGCAAGATCTAAAGTTATTTGCATTTCATACAAATCAAAAGTTTTCTAAGTTTTTTTCTTTTTTAAAAAAAACTGTCAAATATACCAAAAAAAAAATTTTGATCTGAACGTTGAAACAACTGCTGCAGACCTGGGGGCTTTGAATTTAGCAGCTTTCGTTTGGGCCCAAGAAATTCTCTGAATTAGAAAGTCTTTTGCTGCTTGTTGGCTTGCTGCAACATTTCATCCCTCACGTGACTCTTCCCTTTCCTTTCAGAATACAGCAAAGCCGAAGAGCTCCTCTGTGTGCCCGTGGACGTGACAGACACTTTGAGATGTTTTAGAGAGACCTTGGAAAAATCCAAATATCGCAACAGATCAATCCGACACAGCAGAAAGTTGCTTTCGTTATTTCTTGCCCAGACACAAGGTAAAATACAGTCGTTCCTGGGCATCTGCGCATCTAGTCGTTCCTGGGCATCTAGGACCCCCTGTGGATACCAAAATCCGTGGATGTACACGTCTCTTACAGTCAGCTCCCCTCCCCCGCCCCCCGTATCTATGGTTCTGCATCCCCAGAAATGGAGGGCTGACTGTACTTGCTCTGCATCCCTTCCTCTTTATTTACCCAGGGTACCACCCCGTGGGTGTACTGTGTTCTGCCATAGGTCCCTCCTTCCCCCACTTCCATGCCCACTCCCTGCTGCCTTTCACTTTCTTCTTCTTGTCTAGTGGACTACATCTCTGTTTCTCACACTTTATTCCAACCAAAGCACTGCCTCACTCATCTGCTTCTCTGCCTTCTGGGAAACGAGCATAATCCCTAAGCGGAGTAAATACAGAAGCAGTGCTCTAGTCTTGTTTTATTTTTATAAGTAGATGAATTGTTTCATATCGAATTAACTACAGTCTTTTACCAAAACACTACTTTATCAATGTCTAAGAAAGGGATGCATTTTAATATACACATCTCGTAAGATTTCTTATTAATACCACAGATTTTGATCTTAGAGATTTCTTTTAGCTTAAAAAAAAGATATTCACTGTTCTTGGTTACATTACACTTGTTTTCTTCCTTCTCAAAATCTATTGATTTGTAAGCTCAGTCAAAGCAGGACTTCAAGTGGTTAAGTGGTAACCTCAGAGAGAAAGAAGATACTCAAATTCAGGCCGAGAAAAATCTCAAATTATCTACATTTAGGTAATTTAAAATTTGTTAAAACCCTAATTTGTGTTTATAATACTTACTGTTCACATTTATCAGAATAATAAGAATAAACTTAAAGAATAAATTTAAATGAATAAACTTAAAATAATTGTATTTTAAAGTTATTAATAATAGATTTAAATTTAGCATCTAACTAAGATGCTAATAGTCTCTGAACTGATCTATTAGAAATTTGACCAATTTTTTTTTTACAACCACTGACAAGTTTTATTTATGTATGTATATATGTTTGTCTGTATGTATGTATCAATATATATTCATTCTTGTTGCTGCCCCTTCTCCCCGCAAAAGGCACTTACTATGATATGTACCCACAGTTTTTGGTTGTATTGTCCAAAGACACACATTACATTAAATTGGCCCTCCACATCATGTTTAAACTTCTTTCAAGTATGATGTACACTAACAGTGGTTAAGGACATGAATTAAAAAAGCAAATACAATTCCTAAGAATGGTTTACGCTGCCTAAATCTAAATTTCACCTGGTACTAAGATATTCTCAGCAGTTTATCCCCAGTCCTTGGGCTGTAGACCTAAATCCATTTTAGCTTCTCTGTCTCTGAGGTTTTTGACTACTTCCCCTAGAATATTTTTCCTTTTTTTTTTTTTTTTCCCTGTGTGTTCCCTGATCTTATACAGAGACAGGTTCTTTTCCATTTTTTTTCTCCCCTCAGGTCAGAAGTACCTCTGCACTGCTTCTATCCCAGAGGTCTCTGCCCCAGAGGCAAACTAACATCTTACTGTTGGAAACTCTTTTAAAAAAGGCAAACTCAAAACCTGTGCAACTTCTGCCAGTCCCCATGAGGAGCAAAGCATTATCTCAACATTTACTTTCCAGCAAACTGCCCCTCTGTGCTGTTCCTTATGAGGTAACACGAGTGTAGAGCACATCACACACCTGGGCTCTTCAGAAATGATTCAAGATACGAAGTTTAAGGAAATAGTGTCCTTCGAGCTGCAAATGAGTCTCAGCTCTGTACAAAACCCTTCCTTCCTTCTCCTTTTCCACTTCTACTTTTTTCCTCCTCATCAACTTCCCTTCTTTCTCCATTTTTAAGTTTCTTTTAAATTTTTTTCATGAATTTAGGAGACAAAGGAGGAACGAACAATTTAAAATTCACTACCAGAAAGGTGGAGTTTTGCCTTGGGACAGAAGAGATGCACATGCCAACACCTCCTGACCTTTCTCAGGAGCACTTCCAAGTTTTCAGCTCAGTGGAGAAAAGCAAACTTCCCTCCTCACAACTTGGACTCGTAATTTCTTCTTATTATGAAACTATTAGTAAGATTTATTCATTATGTGTTCATTTTCAATATGATCTGTCACATTAATGTTGAGATTGCATTTGGTCTTGAAATATTATCTTTTTTAAATTTATTTTTTTATCAAAGTGTAGTTATTTGTAATATTGTGGTAGTTTTGGCTGTACAGCAAAGTGATTCAGTTATATATCAATATATATATATATTTTTTTCAGATTCTTTTCCATTATAGGTTATTACAAGATATTGAATATAGTTCCCTGTGCTAGACTGTAACTGAAATGTTATCTGTAGAAGTAGGATGAAAGAGCTTGAACATAGAATCTATTCATCACACCCTCGTGGACAGTGACAGAGCAGCGTCAAGACAAGCAGCTCCCAGCCCCTCCCATCACCCACTTTCCCAGATTGGCTGTCACCGTTGTGAGATTCTAGGCACCATCCCATCCATCCCACCTTAACTGAATCTGTGAACCATTTGTCGAGATGTGGCCACTGTTATGTGCTTTTGCTCTGCCCCAGCTGATTGCATTTTCCTTGTCTTTCCACTTGATTTGGTTTTTCTACAAATTCAGCAGTATAAATTCAGTCCATGTTGTAGACCCAACGTCCCCCCTTTTTTTATAACAGACATTTTGTAACTCCCCCTTTATTCTTCCTATGCACATTATTTTTAAAAATCAATATGAAGCTCTAAATATAAAATGAAGGGTAACTAAAATGAAATAACTTTATAATAAAAGAATCTGTTGGTATGTAAGAGCTTAGGCACTAGAGGTATAGAGAAGCAATCAGATGCTCACATATAGTATTTAAAGTATACAGGATACACGTGAATGTGACAGCTACGAATGCAGACTGAGACAGGTGTATTGGTAACTCAAGTACTATCAGCATTGCTAATTTTGGTGACATGATGTTCTAAAATGGCAAATCTAGGCCATTCTGGACAAAACAAAATATTACAGTGGTTGCATTTCTGGAAAACTCAGAGCATTTTGAACACATGCAAACATACCCTTTCTATGAAATGAAGTTAGATGTTAGACTCAAATAATTATAAATAGGTTTCTCACCTTTTTCCTCACTGTGGGGGAAGGTTCTGTGCATGGCAGGCCATCGAGTGTCAGGTCCTTACCTAGGAAATACTAGCAGATGCCCCATTGTGACAACTAACAAAACCCTCCTCAAATTTCTAAAATACCCTCTAGCGGACATTGCTGCCCTCATTAGAAACCATTGCCATGTTAGTTGGGTTTTTTGGCTACACATCCTGGAATGCATGTATTCATCAGAAAACAACAAATTCAGGTACTGTTCAAGATGTGCTTTTTTGCATTTGGGTAAAGGAAGAATCCAAAGTGCTGTGCTCCTGTCACATCCCTGATCAAAAACAAACTGTTCAACGCTTCCCATGTGCTGTAGAATAGTGTCCACATTTCTCCACGTGGCACTCAGATGCCTCCGTAATCTAACCACTACCCGCTTCTTCACCCTCCCCAGAAAGCGTATTCCGGCCGCACACATTGCCATATATATATACCCAGCCCTTTCTGCCTTGCACACTTTTTCTGGATTTTTCTCTTTCACCATCTCAACCTGCCCGACTCTTACTGTACTTTCTCCCGTTTCCCACCTCTTTGACCCGATCTCCCACTCCATGACATTAAAATAGAACATCGTTTGCTCTCTTTCTCTACCCATATTGTGTGACATTTAAAGGCTCTATTAGCTTGAAGTTTGCTTATCTACACAGTTAAGGTATAAGGCAATTTAAAATATTCTTGAAAATATACAGGAAATATTTTCCAGGGACTGACATTTGTTCTTTCACTTGATTAAAAATACAGATGTTCTGCAAACCAGCAATGAAAGAAGTCTTAACGTTCAGGCATTGCATGAACTTGGAAGTCTTCTTGTCTTCGCACAAAAGAAAAGGTAGCTTTTAGGAGTCAGTAAAACAAGGGAAACTTTGTTCAGCTGAAAAAATGTTTAATTATTGTGAAAAATACTGCCTTTCATAAATTTTAGTCTGTTGATAATATTCCATTGCTGCATTTTATTCATCAAATGCTACCTGAGTGAAATGGTTATGAGCAATAAATGGTATAGATCCATTCTCTAACATTTTAATTAAAATGTCTCTTCAGCGCATTTGCTTTCCCTTTTGGAAGATAGATTTAATAACACGGATCTCAGAAAACATGCTGCTGCATGCTCTATTTCTGTTTTAGGGCTGCTTTTAAATGTTGGAGTCAAGCTCTTGATGACATATTCAGAAAACAAGACGTGCTCCATACATGGAAGGAGTATGGCAGCTCACTCACCAATGCCACTGACAGCCGTTCACCTCCAAGTTCCAAAGACTACAGTGAGGAGTTTCTGTCAAAAGTTGGCATTTGGGGATGTTTGCAAGGGGCGGTGATATCAGCGAAGATAGCACAGTGAGTGTGACGATGGAGTGGTCTGTGTTGTAGCTGTCGCCTCCTTTGTGGGCTGCCCACCCGTGCCATGTAGGGTGCCACACCTCACATGCACTGGGTTCCCGGGCAGCTGTGTGCATATCATACAGGCTTATATGGCTTACTTATTTGTGCTGTTTCTTGTTGATGGCCATCTCCTCTTCCTGTTAACACCTGCCACACCTGGAGTGTGAGAACCATGTGGGCATAGGTCTTTGTTCTGTTCACCAGTGTATCCTGAGTGCCTGGCATGGAGATGGGATTCAATAACTACTTGTTGAATGAATGAACGAGTGGATGAATGGTTGGTATTTGAGAAAGAATAACAGCGTAGAGGCAGGCTGACTAGGGCCTAACTTTAGGGCCCCCAGCAAGTTACTCATCCTGCCTGAGCCTCAGTTGTTCTCATTTGTAAACTGTGGTGACAGGAATTACATGACACACTGTATTAGTTTGCTAGTACAAACTAGCAACAGAGTACCAATCTGTGAGCAATTTATTGTCTCACAATTCTGGAGGCTTGACATCCGAGATCAAGGTGTTGACAGGCCTGGTTTCTTCTGAGTCCTCTCTCCCTGCTTGTAGGTGGCTGTCTTCTCACTCTGTCCTCACATGGTCTTCCGTCTGTGCATGTCTGTGTCCTAATCTGCTCTTCTTATAAGGCCATCAATCATATTGGATTAGGGCCCACCCTAATGACCTCATTTTAACATGATTACCTCTTTAAAGACCTATTTCTAAGTATAGTCACCTTCTGAGGCACTAGGGGTTAGGACTTCAACATATGAATTTCAGGGGTGCAGTGGGTCACATGATTTAGCCCGTAACACAGACTGTATTAGTTTCCTATTAGTGGTATAACAAATTACCACAAATTTAGTGCCCTAAAACAATACAAATTTATTGTCTTACAGTTATGGAGGGCAGAAGTCCTAAAATCAATGTGTTGGCAGGGCTGAGCTCCCTCCGGAGGCTCTAGGGGACGATCTGTTCTTGCATGTTCCA
Source organism: Lagenorhynchus albirostris (assembly GCF_949774975.1). Classification (NCBI taxonomy): domain Eukaryota; kingdom Metazoa; phylum Chordata; class Mammalia; order Artiodactyla; family Delphinidae; genus Lagenorhynchus; species Lagenorhynchus albirostris. Next base: position 24,688,894 of record NC_083105.1, on the reverse strand, counting down.
GCTTCTAGAGGCCTCCTGCATTCCTCAGCTCATGGCTCCATCTTCTGTCTTCAGGACCAAGAGCCTGTCATCTTTCTCTCTCTCTCTCCGAGCTCTGTTTCCGTCCTCACATCTTCTCTGACTCTGACCCTCCTGCCTTTCTCTTATAAGGATCATTGTGATTACATTGAACCCAGTAATTCAGGATAACTTCCCTATCTCAAGGCCCTTAATTTAATCACATCTGCAAAGTTTTTTGGTTTTGGGGTTCTTGTTTGTTTTTTGCCACGTGGAGTAACATATGCATAGGTTTGGGGGATTAGGCCGTTGATTTCTTTGTGGGGGGCATTATTCAACCTGCCACATGTAACATATGGGAAAGCCCATCACAATGCCTTATACCTAGTTAGCACTCACAGATATCTTAAATATTTGATTAATGTGCGAAATTTAGGAAGTACGAAGAGAGTGGAGGTACAGGTTTCCTTTACCTCTCTAGTTACATTTTAGGGCGTGGTAGGCAAAAATCTGCATAGTATTTTGAGCTGTAGAGAAAGTTTTTAAAAATAATAACTTGTCCTAGTTAATAATCACACTGTTTTCAGAAAATTAGCATTTGGACAGGGGAAGTAAGGAATTACCACTTAAAAAATATAAAACATTTAAAGATTTTTTTAAAACTCTGTCAAGTTTGATTTGTTTTTTTTTACCACTCCTGGGACGGAACTCTTCCACACACACACACACACGCACGCACGCACGCACGCACGCGCGCGCGCGCGCGCGATCCCCACGCAAGTTTGAGTTTATAAGTTAGTAGAGCTTGGCAGCAGAGAATACAAAAGCTGAGGAAGGTTCCCAGCTTGAAAAGAACAGCTATAGCATTCCTGCCAGAGGACACCTCAGCTTCTCTGAGCCTCTGAAGTTTTTACTTAGTGGTTTTCAATCAACAGAAAGTCATTTCCTGGTTACCCAGCTGGAAGTCTGACTTCCACAGGCTCTGTGATACTCCAGGGGCTTTGGCTGTTCTTGGAGACTCTTTGAGGAGAAGAAACTTCTCCCCCCACTGTTCAGAAGGTAAAGCACCACATAGAGAAGCTGAACTCAGACTGACGAAGTTATTAATATAGTGAAGCCCACTGGTGTTATTGAAATAAGATTTAGAAGAAGGTAATGTGGTTTACAGTTGCAAATTTGAGTTTCAAGACCCATGTAAAGAAAACTCAAACTCTACTAAGGGACGTAAAATGAGACAGTAGTAAACACAGAGATATTACCTTAATCTTTGGTGGAAGGACTTAATGTCATCGATGGATCCATAATATACTGCTGGTGAGGAAACACATTGTTTAAATCTATGGGAGGAAATTTTTTAATTGTACTCATCAAAAATTTGATTTAAAATTGTGCACCTCCTTTTCCCCAAAATTCCACTTCTAGGGATTTATCCAGTGGAATTAATAGGACAAGTGCTCAGAAATGTAGGTACAACAATGTTTATTTCAGCGTTGGAAAAAACCAAAATGGAGATGGATATTTTAGTATTATGGTACATGCATATGATAAAAATATTAAAATCTGTAAAATAATGATGTAACTCATTATGTCCAAGAATAAAAAATTTGTTTATAAAATAATATGTATTGCATAATTTTAGTCTTACTGTGAGTGTGCATGTGTATTATTGTATGTAGAAGAAAATCTAGAAGGAAAGTGGCCAAAATGTTACCAGTAATCATGTTTAGGTGGTAGGATTATAGGTGACTTTTCATTTTATTTTTTTTCTATCTTTCTATGTCCTAGATCTTATATGAGTATGTAGCACTTTTAGAATCACAAAGATTATTTTAATTTTGGAAAATCTATGAGTAATAGAGATATATTTATATAAAAATAGTCCTGGAACATTGTCTATGAATGTTTCTTTTTCTTATACTTAGATTTATTCAGACATTGGACGTTGAAAAGAGAACCAACTCTTGCCTTTTGTCCGGGTTACTCTTTCAGGTAACACTTCCTGTATACCTTTTTACAGTAGCCGGACCATGCAGTCAGTAAAAAAAAAAAAAAAAAAAGCAGTGGTTTAGCATATTCATAAAACTTGCACGTAGGGAAATAGCATGAACCTTGATTAAATATCATAAGCCCGTCTTTCCTTCAATGGCTGAACCCCTGTGGCATGGTATTCAGCAGAGTCACTTTTTTCATTTTGGCTACAGGAGGAGTTTTACAGATAAGGAAACTAAGTCTCCTGTCCTTCGTAATGTCATTTTACTAATGAGCAGTGAAGGGAATCTGACTGAGTCTAAAGGGTTGCCTTAAGTTGCCTCATCTCTAAATAAAGTTTTGCTCAATTGTGTGATGTAAAATATACCATATAATGAAAGCAAAAAATAAGTTGAAGACTATATAAGTAGAGTGTCTGCAGTTCTTAGGATTTGGGTTTGACTTTACTGAAGAAGAAAGGAGCTTTTATCTGAAATACAAGACATTCTAAGATTTGGGAACATAGCCAGGGGCCTCTGCAGTCTCCTGAAGGTTCTGTTTACTTTGAAGGATGGGACACCCTTGTTCTAAGGAGTCTAGTAGCTTATGAAATCTGGATGAGCATATGGCCAGAGTTTTCAATTTTCTTATGTTCCATACACTTCTGGCCTGTGCTTCAAAGGGAAAAGGTGGAAGAGACAAGGATGCAAAGGGAATAATAATCCGAATTGGATTCCTTCTATTGCATCCTTTACTTTCTTCTGATATTCCTCATTCCTGAAGATAATGCTGTTTATATTTTAGAAATAAGTAATTTTTTGCTTAAACGTGGACATCATTTCTTTGTAATATGACACTTAAAATTAAAATTAGCTGGGGGATTTATTTTTAAAAGCTGCTCTTTTTATGATTTTAAAGAAAATTTGTAAAACTAAAAATTAAACAACTGTAATATTTTAGACTAGGTATCATAAGTTTAATGAGCAATCTGATTAAACTTTGTTCCAGATATATACATTAAAATAACTTTATGATGCATTTGTCATCAAGAAATGTAAATTGTTTAAGATAACATAAGAAGCACTCCTAAATGTACAATTTGATTTTGTGTATTCATCTTGTTTCTGAATGTCTGGTACAACGTTGGTCATATAAATTACCTAAGAAATATTGGTCAATTAAACAAATCAACTTTTTACTTAATTCAATAAAAATTCAAAATTACCTCTGCTTGATTTAGACTTCTGAAATATGTTTTTCTTTCCTCTACTTATATAGGTTGGTATAGTGGAAAGAACATACATTTTTGAGTTACATAGACATGACTTTGAATCTTCTTTTTGCCATCATTAGCTGTGTGACCTCAGAGAAGTTAATTGTTTAAGCCTCAGTTATATCACTTGTGAGATAATAATCCTTCCTTCTAGGGGTAGGTTAAGTGAAGATTAAATGAGATAATATTTACAAAGAATTTACCAAGAGTGCCCAACACAAAATTGACCCTCAACAAATGATAACTTAATATAATTTCTTCTTAAAATGATAATTATTCAACTACCATGGAATTTAAAAGGCCCATCTTGAGTGGTAAAAGCATTTGGAACCTATAGTCATGAGGATATTGATAAGTATCATTTATTACAGGATACAGTGTGCTAGGCATACGCAAAGCACTTTGGGAAGTAATACATGTACTTATCTTTCTCTCTCGTTGTTGCAGATGCAAGTTGCAGCTCTTCATTTCACCTTTTTCATTTACAGGGTTTGCTTAGAACCACACTTTTACACCCTAAAGCTGAACGTTGCTATGCTCAGTATGAAATCACTCAGCTTCTTCCCGGCATCGAGCTCTTCTCGGACAGATACCGGGCTGACATCTGCTCTGTAGTTGCAAGTCTGTATTACGTAATCCGCGAACTGCACTTTGCTAAGCAAAATCTAATAGTAAGTGATTTGTAAAATCGACAGATCTTAATTCACTGTGGTATCTTACCCCATTTACCTTATACTTTTCAAGTTTTAATAATGTAGTTTTGGTCAGTTCCTATTTAACTTTTAAACTCTGTTTTCGGGATTCAGATCTGTACTTCAAGATGAAACATATTAATTAATATTCTTTCTTTTGACGTCACTGTTTGCATTGCCTTTTGGGTACAATAGCCATGCCTATTTGATTTTGTTCTCTTATTTTACTCTATTATTTTACCTTTTTTAGAAGACATTTGGTGAAATTGACTAGAATGTTGCACTGGTCTCAAACACAGGAATCTAGTGCACTTATAACTTCACTGCATTAAGTCATGCAGGTCGTATCAATATCGAAACCCTGGGAGTATTTCTTTATTGAGATAAATTTATCCTTGTGTCTTGTCTTTTCTGTGTTAAGGGCACATCTAAGTGAAAAATAGATTCTAACTGTGAAATTAAAGACAGACACTTCTTAATATCCTAGGAAATTAAAAAAAAACCCAAATACAACTCTCTTTTCCTTTAGGGAAATAAACCATAGTATGTATCTCATAAATTTGAAGTTGACTGCATTTTAAACATAAATTAGGGTGTTCTGTTGATTATTTTATATTTTCCTCCTTTATCGTATTTGTCCTTTTTTCTTCCTCTGTGCTATTTCCTCTACCTCTGTATCTCTTTTCCCCTGTGTTTGCTTGTTAATATATGTTCTTTCTCTTTTTCTGCTTCTTTCCCTTTCCTCTATAATTGTATACTTACTTTCTTTTATCTCATGTATTGTTTTCTCTTGTTCTAAGTTCACTCTCTCCTTATCTTGAAAAGATTTACTGCCCCCTGATATTAGTTGTTAAATTATAATGTCATGTGTTAAAGTGAAGAGGTTGATACATGCTTTTAACACTTGGCAGATTTGGCAAAAAATTGTTTATTAGAAAAAAATAGCAAAATGGTGCTCCTCTCTTGTTAAGGGGATTCATTTCTGGATTTAGAAAATAGTTTTTATCCCCTGGGTAACTTTTAGCTGCCTAGTCATATTCATATATAATACATATCCCTGCCCTGGAAAAGAGATGAGACTTTTTTCTCTGAAGCTTAAGGAATTGAGAACATTTTTCTGAATAATTGAGCAATTGGCAGCAATAAAATGGTATGTTTTTATTTGTCACTAAAGAAAAGAAACAATCTCAAAGGTAATAGCCAACTCATTTTGTGCTGCATTAATTACAGAAAAAAGTATTGTGTTATGTTTGTAGAGCACCATTGTAGAAAAACGTATTGTGTTATGTTTGAAATCATTTAAGACCAGTTTTAGTCCTTTTCAAAAGCTGTTGCTGTTAGCAGCCGCCAGTTGACTGACAATGAGATTCCTTAGCTAAACTTGCAAGATGTAAACAGTTTCCATTTTCTATTACACTACCTTCCAGAAGGAGCCCAGTGGCTAAGGAGACAGCTGTAACATATAAAATTTGCTAGGGGACCCAATGCTGTGGGATCATGGGAAATAGTTTGCTAAATAATAAGGATCCCAGTGCCCCTTCTTGCTCCATCTGCCTTTGATGGAGCAGGACCCAGTTGTAGGGACTGAGCTTCAGTTTTAAGTTGAGATCAGGAGCTGTTCAGAAGTCTAGGCAAAACTGTCCCTCAACACCTGCCTTTAGCTGGATACTGGTTTGGTCAATTGAAAAATTGATAGTCTGTAAGCTTTCACATATATCCATGGGACTCCAAGAAGACTTGAACTTTGGGGTTAATTTTAGGAAAATAAAAATGTTATATGAAGAGTAAGCTTGCGTTTTAATCGTAGAATATATGCTCTATGAAGGCAAGGACTTAGATTTTTTTTCTCATTCAACAGTGTCTGACATATAACAGGCCTGTTGTAAATATTTTTTGATGATGGAGATATTCCAGTTGAAGACAAATAGCTGACATTGAGATGAATAAGTAGAAGCTATTAGGGGACATGGATGTGAGTTCCTTTGCTTTAAATTTTGCATTTATTTGGTAGCTCATTTGCTAGAATGTTTCCACAGGCCTCAGTAATTCATACGTATATGTTGAAATAATTTTTTTTCAAGGAAGATGATTAACTGGATTTTTATTTTTCCGTGCTTAAGGAAATGTGAAACCTAGGTTTTTGGTATCACGTAGCATCTACTTGGAACTGTTAAGTCACTGATAGCACTTTAAAATTCTGATAAAATTATGAAACATATGTTAGGCAGATCATTTCACTTATACCAAACGGTACAGTCTTCTAAGGTGGAAAAATCAATCACAATTTTGCATAACATCTCTTACATCAGTATTTGGCTAAATTGTATTATTAGGTTATTAACTTCATAAAATACGTTTCAAAACAGAGTGTTTTTCTGTTGGTAGATTCTGCCTCTTCTTGCATTGTACCAATATTTTGTTTCTGCAATTTGCCAAGACCTAGTCAGAAATCTAGAAGCAAGAATCCTCAAGGTATGTTTCAGGCTTTTTAAGACATTTGATATTCTTGAACTATTAAAGATACTGTCATGAATTACTTTTTTATTATTATCATCAGAAGCTGATAATAATATATGGTGTTGTACTGATATTAAAAAAAACTTGCCCAACATTTTAATAAAGTATGAGAAAGAGCCATGTAGAAAGGCTTAGGTCATTTTATTCTTGGGCCACAGTAAAGTGAGGAACAGCTACCCCTGGTAACAAGGCTCACCTGACACCATTCAGCCTAGAAATCACCATTTCTGAAAGATTGGTTTCCTCATGGAGACTAATGAGTCATTTTCCGAAGTTTCTGGGAGTTGTTTTGCCAAGGATCTTTGTGTACATCATGGTATACAGGAGGGTTTTTTTTATCGCACAGACAGTTGAGGTGATAAAACGCACAGGCACTAAATTACAATTAATTCTGTAACCCAGAGGTCAGGAGGCTCTCTGCTTTCAAGATTCGTGTGCAGTTGGCTTGAACCCCATGTGGAGTGGGGAACATCAAGCATCTTGTTTTCTCTGCCCCTTTTCCCAATCACCCATGGTCGCAGGCTCCCACTGTCATTGAATTTGTTTTGTACGTGGATCCTTTCAGCAGCCAGCAGATTTGCTCCCTGTTCTGCACTTCTTCATCTCTAATATGGAATTCAACCCTATTCCATAATTTACACACACACACACACACACACACACGTAAACACACACACTGCATCCACCCAAGGTGTTTATTTCTATACTGGACTTTACTGAAAATTGGGAACATAAGGAAATTTTAGTTGAGGCAAAACCAGCAACTTAAAATAGAATATTTAGCATCTCTGAGTTTAAAATATTTCTCGCCCATTATCCCACTCTTTTGCCTCCTATCCCATGGCTTCGTCAGTCGTGTGCTGGTAAATATTTCACAACTCACTCTAAAAAAAAGCTTTGATTTGTAACATTTGCAATTTCCATGGTATAAATACTCCCACTGCAGCTGACTTCAGCCTACCAACTGGGCGTTACTGAATGTGGGGCTTCGACAAGATGTGCCTGGTTGGCTCTTGCAATTGCGGGTGAGTGGGCTCCCACACTCCCCTAGCTTAGCCCTCCTTCTCCTTTTTTTGGAAATACCCTTCTTCCCCGATCCTTCACATTTTCTAATAAGGGAAAATAAGACCGCCCTTTGAACTGCTCTCTCCATCAAGACCCTGCCTGTGGGCCCTGTTTTCAGACCCAAATTGTCCATTGCATTCTCTTTCTAAATAAAGATAACACCTTCCCTAACAGGAATTGTGATGCTCTTAAGATAATACATTTTTACCTGGGAATAATTTGTAATCAGCCATGAATTCTGGTTCACCCTTTCTGAGTTACTGAACAGTTCTCTGGCTTTTGAATTCTAATAACAGTTTTTAAAAAGCTGCATACAACTTTTCTCTGTTTTTAAAACAGTGCTCTCTTCGAGACTGCAAAATTCTCGAGGGTAAGGCCTGTATCTTTTGCATCTTTTGGTTCCCTATAGTGTCTTGAGTAATAAATTTATATACTTGATATTCAGTAATTAATTGTTGAATTGGATTTAAAATCTTTAGACATATATCAAGTGTCTACTGTCCACACTCTCCTTGGTGTTTGGTGGGAACTCACCGAGAAGATACTTGGTAAATGTTTATTGTTTTATCTTTGAAACAACATTTATCAAGTATCTCCTATATAAAGGCACCGTGTTAGTAACTCTAATCAAAGAAATGTAACCCATGGTCTTTGCTTTTGTAGAGAAGTGAAAATAGGGAAGAGAGATGGGACATACACACAAGAGAATAATGTGTGTACCTCCCACTTGATCATTTCCAAACAAGTGTGACGAACACTATTTCCAGGAGTTTGAAAGAGGGGAAAATGGCTCTGGGTCTCTAGGTTTCAACCAAGTAGATAAGATTTCAGCTTGAAAAAAACAGAACTAACTGAGTAGGAGAGGGGAAGAAGGGAGCATTCTCAGCAGACAGTAGTGTGAAAGGTGTAGAGGTGAGGAAGTATTGACTTGTTTAGGGGGTAGAGGTGGTTGGGTTAGACTGGAGTGGAGGTCTTGATCAGGCAGTTTGGAGTAGATGACATGAGGACACCAGAGGTCCGTGATGTGGAGGAGACCAGGGGCCCAGTCTTGAATTTCAAGCTGAGGTGTAATCGGAGGCTGAGCAGTGAGAGAAAGGAGGAGCTTGTGGTGTCAGAATTGCGTCACAGTTTTATTCTGACGTCACAGGAGGCAAGAAGCATGGAAGGGTTGCAGTGACAACTAGTAACATGTCAGAAGGCAGTCCAGAGAGGCACTGAAAGAATCTGGAGTAAAGTTTTTGATTAAATGACTATTTCTTACTGATTGTTAGCACTTGGCAACTGTTTTTGTACTAGAGTAGCTTAAAAGTCAGTGAAGAACTGTGGACTGTCTTCTCTAGCCTTGGGTTGGGAGGGGGAATTCATGACAGTTTTGATCAGGAGAAGGACGTGATCAGATATATCTGGTAGGTGTGTCAGGAACAGAGTGAGATGGGACTGGGATCTTATCAGCATAGTAGGACTGGAAACGCAACTAGAGTGTTGGCAGAACCACTGAAAATGGTCAATTAATGCATCATACAGAGGAAGGAATGATAGCCCCCATAGGCAGAGTTTGCCTGACCTTCCCGAACTAAACTAAACCGTTAGTGGGAAGAGAGAAAAGTCGTAATCAGGAAATAGCAAACGATGATGCTTTCTGACAAATCAAAGAGCAGTAGATCACACTGTTAAGTCTCTACAGTTGCACTAGTGTCTTCCAGGGGAAGCTTTAAGACCTCTTTATGATCAACTGGTTTGGCTTCACTTGAGAACTGCCAGCATCCTGAAAGATTTATTACTCTCAACATATCCGGCATTCCTGGGAAGGGTACTGATGGTTCTGTATTTGTATGACTGAAGGGTTGATTTATGAGCAGTTCTTTTTCCCATCTGGCTTGTTTGTGTTCACAGTGTTCATTGTTTCTGAAAATACATGTCCATTATTATCACCACGGCTTTTTCATATGGTCAGATTGGTTCGATAAACTGAACCAGAGGTAGCCTGAACAGGTGGTCCATGTACAGCAATCTCACACTCAAGCCCAGAGGAAACTAACCTTACACAAATATGGGGAAATGTTTCCTCCAAGGGGCAAAGAGCTCCAACGACTCCCTAATGCCTACTTTGATATTATGTGGCACCAGGGAGATTAGAGCCCAAGGTGTCTTAGGCAAGAGCCAAAGTATGCAACTCAATAGACGAGCTGTTTTCTCTTCATCAGTAAAAATATTCTCCTGACTTCTTATGTTTTATTTTTATGTTGTTGTCACATCCTGTTTCCTTCTAACTTACCTTCTTTTTATTTCTTTAAAATTGGTACACTCTTGAGATTCCTAAGATAGTAGTTAAAGGAAAAGAGAGAGTAAGATGAGTATAATGTTGAGGATAAGTTGGATTTTCTTTTTCTGTGTTTTAGATATATATCATCTTCATCCAAGTTTGTACTTCACTCCCTACTTCCACAATTTACCCATCTCTGTTCTCTGTAAAGTCGCTAGACGTTTTCAAAACATAAGTAAGGTACAGGCCCTGCCCTGTTTAAAACTCTCCAATCACTTACCATGCAAAGAATCAAATCCCAAGTCTCCACTCTGGTCTACAGGCCACCATTCGCACCTACCTCCCAACCCTCTTCTCCTCTCTCCCTAAGCTCCTGCCACACAGGCTGTTCCCTGAACACACCAAGACCCCAGGATTGCTCCTGCCACCATGTGACCTTTGTAGTCAAGGTCCCCTCAGCAGTTTTCATGTCTCCCTCCATCATATCATTCCCAAACCTTCTCTTGAAGGTTTTCTCCTCAGAGAAGTCCCTCTTAACCACAGTTTCAAAAATAGTATTTTGTCGGTACCTTTTATCTCTTTTCATACTGTGTATATCTTCATGTATCACTTAACTTTAGCTCACCGTATATCCCAGTGGAGGTAACCTCCAAGAGGGCTTGGTGCAGAAGAGGAGCTCAATATACCTGCTGAATGAACGCGTGCATTTGATGATTTGATTTCTTCTTGTAACTTCCTAATTGAAAGTCTTGCTGGATTATATTCAAAATAAGCCATGTACAATATATAGTTACCAATTGACTAATGTTGTTAAATACATGTCTGTAAAATCGACAGTGTCCATTCATTGTGGATAAGGAAATGAACGGTTGATGCATTGTGGAATTCATCTCCTGGTTTGTTTTACATTCCTCAGAGTGTTAGAGAAATCAGGAGTGTTTTTGTTTTGTCTTTCTTTTAAACCATACTTGACCATGGGAACAAAAGGATGAGTTCAATTTTTTAAAACTCTTCTGTGTCTATCCTATTTTTTAAAATGTGTTTGCGTCTGATAAAGTAAAAGCCACATCTCATGAACGGCCATTGTTTTGAAAGTCACTTGATGTGATTTACTAGCTTCTTGGTCCCCTGCACATGTGAACTGGCTTACACACAGACACATGCATCTCTACCACTGTGTCGTCTAAACCTTAACTTATAACGCGTTACCAATACGAAGCAGAAATTTTGGATCTTGGCAAGTTGATGACTTTTCTCTAAAATTTGTAAGTGAAACAAATGGTTTAATTTAGAATCTCTTTTTTTTCTTTTCTTTAAAGATAGAAGTCCTTATAGATTTAGGATTCTTTTCCGAAGCCTTTCATGAGATATCCCAGATTCTTTATGGAAAAAACATGCCTTCTTCAGTACCCGCTGGCTGTAAAGCTACTGGAAGAATGAAGGTAAACCTGCCAATTCGATTCAAAGCCATTTTTAACCTTTTGAAGGTCCTTTTGAAGGCTACATTCCTAAAATCTAGGGGATGCTTCCGCAAAAGGGTATTTACAAGTCTCTGGTACTGCAAACTTCTTTGTTAAGCTAACATCAGACATACACAAGGTTTCCTTTGTCTGAAATGGAAGAAGGGTGGGTGTCATGACAGGGAGGGGAGTGTGGTCTTGCAGTAGGTTTTTACTGTGGAATTTTAACTTTGTGTTGTCATGGACAGTCTCAGTAGACACACTGATCAGCCACTATCTCTTAGACTTTTGGGTCTGAGCTTATAATTTCTAGTTAATAGTCTTAGTCAAAATGGTCTCTTTTCATGTTTTATTTGGATATTTTGATTTATATACTTTATACCAAAGAGTTAAGCATGTGTTCACATTTCTTCTGATTTTTGTGAGGGGAGAATGTTCCTCTATTTTGTCTAGTCTTTTTTGACTGTGGGAGAGAGTTCTACCTGGCTTGCTTAATTTGTATTTGTAAGTTGCATGATTGAAGCAGCCTTGAAAATGAATACTGACTTTTATATTTAAATCAGAGTGAGCTCTTATTGTCCTCTGCTTTGGTTTTTGTGGTGATCTGGGAATCCCTGGGTGATCTTGCTTGGGGCAGATGCTTGGACCCTCATCCAAGGGCCAGCAATAAAGGAAATAGGAGAAAGCAACAAGTCAGTTCCCTGGGAGAGACCATATGTGTGAGGAGTGAGACTGGCAGACACGATACATGCTGGTGGGATTCCAATTCAGAGGACCTAAAAGAAACTGCGGAATAGTTATGTCTTGAAAACTACTTGCATAGGCAGACATATTTACATATAATGCATACATTACTTCAGTGTATACCCCTAAAAGGTTGCTGCTTTTTTCTCAGTATGACTGCTACAGTGTTATAGTTTATCGTAATGAGGTTAAGTGTCAAGTTATCTACAGAAAATCCTAAGAGGGACGTTCAGTAGACGATCAGATACGTGTGTGTATGTCTATACATCTACAGTGGACCCTCTGTATCCATGGGTTCCACGTCAGTGGCTTCAACCAACCATGGATTGAAAATATTTGGAAAAAAATTCCAGAGAATTCCAAAAGGCAAAACTTAAATTTGCATGCTAGCAGTTATTTACGTACCATTTACATTGTATTAGGCATTATAAGTAATCTAGAAATGATTTAAAGTATATGGGAGGATGCGCCTAAGTTATATGCAAATACTGTGCCATTTTATATGAGGGACTTGAGCATTGCAGATTTTGCTATGGGGGGTGGGGAATCCTGAAACCAATCCCTCACAGTTACCAAGGGACGACTGTATATTTATCTATCTAGCTGTCTATGTGGGAGTCAGTCATGTTTTTTGGTTCATTTTCTATAGCACAAACTATTTCATCTTGTTACCTGGGTTAGATTAGCAGTATTTTCTTTCTTTTTTTTTTTTTTTTTAAAGTTTATTTATTTATTTTTGGCTGCGGTGGGTCTTCCTTGCTGCGCGTGGGCTTTCTCTAGTTGCGGGAGTGGGGGCTACTCTTCGTTGCGGTGCGCGGGCTTCTCATTGCGGTGGCTTCTCTTGTTGCGGAGCACGGGCTCCAGGCGCACAGGCTTCAGTAGTTGTGGCATGAGGGCTCAGTAGTTGTGGCTCACAGGCCCTAGAGCGCAGGCTCAGCAGTTGTGGCACACGGGCTTAGTTGCTCCGCGGCATGTGGGATCTTCCCGGACTAGGGCTTGAACCCGTGTCCCCTGCATTGGCAGGCGGATTCTTAACCACTGCGCCACCAGGGAAGCCCAATAGCAGTATTTTCTTGCTTGCTTCTCAAGCAACAGCCTTTCCCTGTTGTAAAATAGTTTGCATTTTGTTATTTAAATTATATTTTAATTCATTTAAAAATATTTATTGAGTGCTGACTGAATACAGGCACTATTCCAGACATGGGAATAGAGCAGTAGAAAGATAAATGGAGTTATTGCCTTCCTGGAGGCATGTTACTATTGGACAGTCCAGTGAGGAAGACAAATAATAAACACATTAAGCACATAACTACATGTCAGATGGTGACATGCTCTGATGGACAATCAAGCTGAGCTGAGGGACAGGAAGTGACCAGAGCGGTGGGTAGCTGTTCTGTTGAGGGTGGTTTGGGAAGTCTCTCTAATAAGGGAGTGAAAGGTTTGAGGGAACAACCTTCCAAATAGGAGGCAGTGCAAGGGCAAAGGCCTGTAAGATGTGGTTGAGGAAAACCGGGAAGGCCACGTGAGGCTGGATTAGAGAGGAGGAGGAGAGGGGGCAGGACCCAGGAGCCAGGTCATGTCGGACCGCCCAGGGCTGGGGGAGGACTGGAGTTTACTCTAAATGAGATGGGAAGCCTTGTAGAGCTTTGAACAGAGGAGCGATGGGACAGGAAGTAAATTTCAAAGAACCGCTTTGTTGCTGTTTGGGGAATGGGCTGTGGATGAGCTTGGGTATAAATGGGGAGACCAGGGAGAAGGCCTTTGCCAATGACCTGAGTGAGATGTGACAGTGGTCGGGGTAACAGTGGTGGGAGGAGTGAAAAGTGGTAGAATTCTGGGCACATGGCAAAGGTAGAGCTGACAGCATTTGCTAATGATGGTTGAGATGTGGGATGTAAGAGAAGGAAGTCAGACCTGACTACAGAGTGTTCAATGTGAGCAGCAGGTACCAAAGAGTTTTCATTGACTGAGATGGGGAGTCCCGCTGCCCCAAGGCAGGCGTAGAGCGTGTTAAGTGTGAGATTCCTAGTGGACAAGCAGGTGGAGATACAGCCTAGGTAGGTGTAGAGAGTATATGTTCTGGAATTCAGGGGAGAGTTTGAAGCTGCAGGTAAATTTGGGAGCATCGGCAGAAATTTAAAATCATGGGACTGGGGGAGAGCAGCTGGGGACCAAGGCAGATAATGGAAAGTAAAAGGCAGAGGACTGAAACTTGGGGCCCTCCACATATAGGGTCCGGAAGACAAGAAGGAAAGGGAAGCCCGTTGGGTAGAATAGGAAACAAGAGAGTTTTCAATGGTTACTGCTTTCACCAAAACAAATGGACAAGTGGTCTGAAACTCATTTTTACAGATAAATTCCAAACTTCATTTTTTATCAACTAGTTTTCATAAGACAAAAGTGTGGGCGAATTGTTTCCCGATGGATTATGCCTTCAAATTTTGTGTTCTCAAAGTTAATTTGCAGCTTTTCCAGCTTCAGTTGGGAATTTAAAAAGTGTAATTAAAAGAGGAAGTGCGTTCAGGGTTTAAAATTAAAATAGGTGCCAACGTTATTAGGCTGCAGGCTAGTTATTTAAAGACAGGATTAATGAGTTAAATTTCAGTTGTAAAGCAGTTACTGGAAAAGCCTTACAGATTATGATTGAAATTTTTTTTTTTTTTTTTTTTTGCGGTACGCGGGCCTCTCACTGTTGTGGCCTCTCCCGTTGCGGAGCACAGGCTCTGGACGCGCAGGCTCGGCGGCCATGGCTCACAGGCCCAGCCGCTCCGTGGCATGTGGGACCTTCCCGGACCGGGGCACGAACCCGTGTCCCCTGCATCGGCAGGCGGACTCTCAACCACTGCGCCACCAGGGAAGCCCTATGATTGAACTTTTCACGGGCTTTTAAAAAAAATTCTGTTTTTTTTTTTAATATACTCATATTTCGATTCTGCTCTCATCACCAAATCTAAAGTCCCATCATTAACTCTCTTCAAATTATATCACCAAAGGTCTCTCCCTGGATTCAGTTACTCACTTTTCAATGTGTTAAAGGAAATAAAGAATATCTTCAAAAAAAGAAATGTTTTTAAACACTCGCCAGCACTTTCTTCCGATAAGAGCAATATGTGATGTCTTGATTTAGGGGTTCCTCAAAAGCAGATCCTGAGACAAAGATTTGGGAACAATTAGTGTGTTTGAGAGATGATTCCAGGAAGAACAGTGAGTGAGTGGGAAAGTCAGACAGGGAGACGAGGAAAACCACTCCACAGAGCATTAATGAGATCCCCGCCACGGGCAGGTGGGGCCTGCAGAGAGACTGTCTCTTGCCCCTCATTCGTAGGGGTTGCTCCCTGCACTTTCAGCCTCTCCTGGAACTCTCCTGTGGCCACAGAATGCCCTCAGTCAAAGAGGTACAGGTGCTCGAAGTAGGTTACCACGCACATATGAGCGGCCTGTTCATGGAAGATGCTGGTGACTTCCAGGTGACCAAGAGCATGTGGATGTGGTGTTAGTATTGACATCTAAGAATGGGCACCTTTTAAAAAGGGCAGCTGTACCAGAAGGGATGCACCCTCATAACGATACAACAGTGTTCTGTGACAAATGAATTGAATGTTTTCTAATGCAGTATTATATTTAGAGCCAAACATATTAACAGGTAATTCACAAACAAGGGAAGAACCACAAAAAAAATCATTGTGAAGAGTAATACAATTTACCTCAAACTGGCAAAAACAATTTTAAGTGCTAATACGCAATGCTATTGAAAGTGCAGTAATCCTGGCATTTTCATACAACATGGGTGGAAGGTAGATTGAGCTACCCCTTTTCAATTTTCTCAATATAGTCTTATCTTATGACCCAGCACTTCTGCTTCCAGGAATCTATCCAAAGGTGATAATCAGAAATACCAGCAAAAGAGTCACCAATATTATTCAAACCAGGGCTGAATGGTGGGGTGAGGATGAGAAGTGGTCTTCTTAGATGTCTAACAATAGGAGAGAGGTTAAGTTATTATGCCACATTCATAGGATAGAACATTACTGAGCTATTAGACGAGGTTTACAAATAACTTAATGGTGTGGGAAAATAATTATGATGTAACATTTAGTGAAAAGGAATCCAAATACATATACAAAATTTTAAAATACATCAAAAAGAAATTGGTAGTACCGTCACCTAGATATTAACATTGACAACCTAAAGATGTTGATTTTTGCTTTCTTCTTTATACTATACTTGTCTTTTCTGACCAGAGCATGGATTACTTTTATAACAAAAATTATATTTAAGGTAGTTTTAGAACACATTAACAGTTTCATCTAAAGGAGCTCTCAATACTCTTGTTTCTAATGTTAACATTTTGTATATTGACAGCTATTTCAGTCATTTGACTCGGGAAAACCTCTTACTAGTAAAGAAAATATGCAGGTAAGGATAATGATATTTTATAAATACTGGATATTTAGTGTGCATAATTTTTGAGTCATTTCAATCTGTTTGGTATGTATAATCTTTGTTTTTGAGTATCTGCTGTGTAATATGCTCTTCTATGTCTGGTAGTGGAGTCTGATCTCCAAATATTGAGGCCAGAGATACGGTCGGACCCAAACTGATCTGGTTTTCAGGTGGAGCAAATATCAGTCACTGCTCCTCAGTTTTCAGTTACACATGCATATTCAGTTTGCTTATCTAGCCATGCCAAGTATCTAATATCTATCTTAGTTACCTAATAACTTTGATCATCAGTAAAGGATTTTGTGACAGCCCACCTGTTCAATACTGCTTTTGCTCGGATCCATTGCCCCAGTCTGAGACTGCCTCTCAGCCAATGTATGGAAGGTTTTCTTTTTTTTTTTTCTTCTTCAATTTTTTTGGAGGGTATAACTGACATATAACATTGTGTAAGTTTAAGGTGTACAATGCATTGATTTGATACGTTTATGTATTACAGTATGATTACCATCATAGCATTAGCTAAAGGAAGGTTTTCATATGACATTTTTATAAGCAATTCCTCCGATTTCCCCACTATTTTTTACAAAGAGAGGACCAGACTGCCCTTCCCAATAGGTTTATTCTTGTCATTAATGGAATGATTGGGTTTTAAACTTTTGGTGACCTAAAAGCATTTAAATTTTATGAAGTCATTAAAAAAATCTTAGAGTCCCAGCAGTTTGTCCACTAGGAAGTGTTGGAGTGGAAGGGTGGTAGGACAACCATTGTTAAGGGAGTTACAGAGGGGCAAGGGGTTCACACAGGCAGGTGATAGTTAATGCATATAGACGGGTACACATAGTTTTTGGGTTTTTTAAATGCTCAGAAACAGCATTCTGTTTCACTAAGTATTAATTTTTATGAAATAACTTTGAGAGACATTTCCTCAAAATTGCTTTATTTTTTTCCTCCATAATTTTGGTAGGAATTTATCTACCTTTTATTAAATGTAATCTTATTACTTTTCTATTATTGTTAATTTTATTCCACAAACTTCACTTTTAATTATGCTTCAGATGATTCATTGTTTTTGCCTTAAAATTTGTTTTAATTTATAAGCAAGTTGCCTGGAATGAAAGAACTGGTATTAGGAAGATACAAATACATATTCATCTTTCATTTTAGTGTTCTGAGACCTTGGGATGCTTCGGAATATTTATTTCTTTCCAGTCATAAATGCCAGGGCATCCTAAAAACACTTCTTTTGGTTTTGGTTATGAAAGTGGTCTTGGGTATAAAAGGAATGTTTGTCTGATCTTTTTTTTTTTTTTTTTTTAAACAAAAAGAGACTGACAGTACTGTATAATGGAAAACCGATTTCTATTAGCTAATTAATTAAAACAGAACTGTTGGTCTGCTTAAGACGCTTCAGATTACACTTCATATTTTCTGTATAGAGGGAGAGGAAGGAGTGTTGGATAGCATTACTAATTAATCTTCTTTTGATCCTCAAGAGTTTGTGTGTAATTGTCAGGGCTCATTAAATCACTGTTTGCTGTGGATAGAAAAGAGAAACCTTCTCCTACACACACACCCCGCCCCCAACCAGTCTGAAGTTTCTTTTCTAGATGGAGAATGTCAACCATTTCCTTAGCACGATCATTTGTTACCAGGTCAGGCTCAGAGCTGCTCCATGTCTGGCTGTTTGGCAGGTATTGCTTTCCACCCTTTAGAAGGGCTTAAGGAAGGAGAATGAACAACAGCAACAGATCTCCCCACTGCGAGCATTGCCTCATACTCTCCCAAACAGTGAGGGTTTTCTTTTTTTAGTTCATGTAAGGCAAATAATTTCTTTTTTTTTTTTTTTTTAGAATACATAGCCCCAGCATCTGCCTTTTATATTAATTCAACAAATATTTAATAAGAGCCTGTTGTGTGCAAGGTACTCTTCTTGTGCTGTCAGATAAATACATCAGTTAATCAACAAAACAAATTCTAAGCCCTCAGGGAGCTTATATTTTAGTGGGCAAGACTAGTAATAAACATATATATGTACACATTATAAATGAGTAAATTATATAGTATGTTAGGAGGTGAACCATGCTGTAGGGGAAAATGAACCCAGCAGCTCATAAAGGGGATTGGGAACATGGGGCTAGACTGGGGTTGTAATTTTGAATGGGACAATCAGCTTAGTCCTCACTGAGGTGACATTGGTGAACAGACCTGAAGCAGGTAAAGGTGCAAGTCCTATGAAATCTGGAGAAAGAATAATCTAAGAACAGGCTACAGTGAGTGCAAAGGCCCTGGGGCAGGATTGCCTAGCTTAGTGAGGGACATCTTGGCCAGTGTGGCTAGAGTTGTGTGAATGATGGGAGAGCAGTTGGAGACAAGGTCAGAGAGGTAACAGGGTAGATGGTGGTGGGGTGCTCAGATGGAGAAGGGCCTTGTAGGGCTTTTGTCACCTACGCTCCTACTCCGAACAAAAGGAGGAGCCACTGGAGGGTTTAGGGCAGAGGTGTGGCCTGATCTACTTGTGTTTTAAAGGGATCACTTTAGCTAATCCATTGAGTCTGCTGTGTGGCAGGTACTGTCAATCAAACACATTAGTTAACAAATAATACAGACAGATTCTCAGTCCTCATAGAGCTTATACTGTGTGTGTGTGTGTGTTTGTGTGTTTGTGTTTGTGTGGGAGACTAGGAATACAGTTTTGGACAGGTTGAGTTTGAGATATCTGTTAGACATCCAAGTGGAAGAATTGAGTCAGAAGTTGATTATATGAGTCTTGAGTTAGAAGAGAAGTTGGAGCTAGAGACAAAAACTTGGGATTTAATTAGCATTTAGATGAGATAAAACCATGAGCCTGATTAAGATCATCGAAGGGGAGAGAATGAGGGGATGGAAGAGGATGGAGCCCTGGGACACTCCAATATGTAGAAGTATAGGAAAAGAGGAGGAACCAGCAAAGAAGACGGAAAAGGAGTAGTGGATGTAATAGGAAAGAAACCAAGGGAGTGTGGTGGCTTGAAAGCCAAGAGAAGAAGCATTTTCAGAAGAGGGAATGATTAGTAGTGTCAAATTTTGCTGAGAAATGCACTACCATAATTCACGAAGTCTTAAACATGAATTTTTAAAAACATTTAATAGCTCTGCAATCAGAATGCATTTTACAATTGTGGGCATGTGAAAGTTTAATTGGCATATAAAATAATGGCGTCTTAGATTAAAGTAACATGGCATACGAAGACTGAGAATTAACCATTAGATTTAGCCAAGTGTAGACCATTGGTGACCTTGACCAAAGGGTTTCAGTGTAAGGTTGGAGTAGGTTTAAAAGCCAATGAAAGGAGAGAGATTGGAATATTGACAACCTTGTAGGTTGTTGCTGTTAGGGGAAGTGAGAATTAGGGTAGTAACTGGAGGGGGAAGTCAGGATATAGAGAGTTTTTGGTTTTTAAAATGGAGGTGAAGACAGCATGGCTGTGTGCTGATGGGAATGTCTCTGTAGAAAGGGAACGTTTTTTTAAATTGAAGTATAGGTGATTTTCAATTTTGTGTTAATTTCTGCTATACAGCAAAATGATTCAGTTATACATATGTATATATATACATTATTTTTCATATTCTTTTACATTATGGTTTATCATAGGATACTGAATTTAGTTCTCTGTGCTATACAATACGACTTTGTTGTTTACCCATTCCATATATAATAGTTTGTGTCTGCTAACCCCAAACTCCCAGTGCATCCCTCCCCCACCTTCTCCCCTTGGCAACCACAAGTCTGTTCTTTGTGTCTGTTTCTGTTTCATAGATAAGTTCATTTGTGTCATACTTTAGATTCCACATGTAAGTGATATCATATGGTATTTGTTAGAAAGGGCACTTACGATGTAGGAGAGAATGGCTGAGTATACCAGTGGGGACAGGACTGATGGCCTGAGTGGTGGCACCAGCCTTAGGAAGCAGGAAGGAAGGCAGGGCAGTGAGGCAGATGCTTGGATAGGTGAGAGGGGTGGAGCTGTGAGGTCTGTGGACACTACTCTGACTGCTTCAGTTTTCTCATTTAAGTATAGGAAGCAAGGTTACTAGCTGGGAGGGGTATTGGGGAGAAAGTGTTAGAATTTAGAAACAAGAAGAGCATGAAATGGTTGTCTAGGAGACAGCAAGAGTGAATGGACTGGGAAAATGCAGGATGATGACCAGGTGGCACTGAGGTTTGGTCAGGAACTTAAAGTGGTACCACTTAGCATGATTGCCAAGGAAGTGTGCATGCAAGGGAGGGGACCAGGAAGTGGAGGGAGTCCTCAAGGTGGGGATTCTCATGACTGACACAGATGCTAAGCTGGGAAGGGGTTTGCGTATCCTCCCGTCCTTCCCCTTTTTCCCATCCTGCGAGCTCTAATTTACTCGAGCTAAAGCAGAGTGGCCAGCACGCATGGCTGATGAGCTTTGTCAGTTGCTCCATTTTGATAAGGTGTCCCCTCCTCGCTGTCGGCACTGGGCTCACCCTGTGTGGCAGGGCTGGCCTCATGGGGCGGGTAACCAACTGGTGGGAAACGGCAGGAGCACTGTGGACCTGCTGGCATCGTTGTGACGCCTCTCTCAACGGACCTGCCGATTATGTTCCCTCATGTCTATCCCTGAATTCCTTCACCCTGCACCACATGAGGACTGCAGAAGGGGACTGAAGCTAATAATATCTGAAAACAGTATTTTACTACTTTGTCTTTTTTTTAATTTTTTTTTAGGCACTTGATGATTTAATAAACGAAGGCTTGCCTCTAATTCTGGTTACGGTCGGTCAGCAACATCTCTTAAATAAGTTTGCCTTTGTTAAAGCATACTTTTTAGTAAATGTGGCTGCAACAATAAATTGTGTCCCAGAACACAAAATGAAACCAGTCTGCCATGGTCTTATTAATGAGAAAAACAGACCAAACCTCCCAAACTTGAAAGGTAATCTTTTGTTCTATTTTTTTTGCTTATTTCTCTTTCTATTCCCTTTCCCCACCTATCCCCCCACTCTACCCCCCAATAATCCATATGAACATTCTAGTAGATATTCTTTCATGGTTTTCTCTGAGCTCACTTAATGACACACATATGTGCTTATGGCTAGGTACCTGCCTGTCCATATCCACCAATATGTCTGCGTATTTGTCCACTTTCTTACATTATATACAGTTGACCCTTGAACAACACAGGTTTGAATTGCACAGGTCTGTTTATACACCAATATTTTTCAATAGTGAATATTACAGTACTGCACAATCTGTGGCTGGTTGAATCTGCAGATGCTGAACTGTGGATACAGAGGACCGTCTATACCAAGCGCCAACTATAAATTATACGTGGATTTTCACCTGCATGGAGGGTCAGTGTCCCTAACCCCCATGTTGATCAAGGGTCAGCTGCACATACAAAATAGGATTTGTCATTTATTTAAGAAATGATGTATTTTACATTTTTCTGCCTCTTGCATTTCTTATGTAAAAAACTTTGCTAAGCCACTCCAAGTCAGCTGATTTGCTTTGGTCCCCTAAACCGGCTGTGTGGTGTCTTACGCTGTGAACAGCCCATGGTTTATTCAGCCATTCCCCTGTTGTGCGTTCACTTTGTTTCTAGGGAACAGTGTGGAAGCACTACATATCCATACTATAGTGTATATTTCTATAGGATAAGATACCCATGGATGGGATTTATGGCCCATATATACACATAAAACTATATACATATTTTTCAAATGAATTAATGTTGCCTTAAAAATAGGTTTTTTTGTTTTTGTTTTTGTTTTTTTACCACTAAGTATGATGTTAACTGTGGGTTTTTCATAGATGTCCTTTATCAGCTAGAAGAATTTCTCTTCTATTCCTAGGTTGTTGAGTGATTTTATCATGAAAAGGTGTTGGATTTTATTAAATGCTTTTCCTGTGTCTATTAAGATGATTATATGGTCTTTGTTTTTTATTCTGTCTGTACGCATGTATTATATTGGTTGATTTTTGAGTGTTTAACCAACCTTGCTTTCTTGGGATAAATCCCACTTGGTCATGGTGTATATAATTCTTTGTATATGTTGCTGGATTGTTTGCTAGGGTTTTGTTGAAGATTTTTGCATCCATATTCATAACATGTATTGTGTAGTTTTCTTATGGTGTCTTTGTCTAGTTTTAGTATCAGAATAATACTGGCCTCTGTTTTAAAGTGTAAGTTTTATTATTATTCAGGTGTGGTGAGGCCAACAGATCAGGAGATGGCTGCCATTGACAACAGAGTTTGTTACTTACAGCTCCCAAGAGGGCGGGGCATGCTACAACATGGGAGGGCCACACAGGGCTTGGGGTCACTCAGGAGGCAGAGAGAGCAGGAGAAAGAGGTGGATTAACCTCTTGCCAGGATTTCTCATGTTCTGGTATCATCCTAGCGTTCCTCCGTTTCTATCCTTGCCTGTCTCTCACTTTCCCTTAGGGGAGAAGACCTAGTCCCAGATCTTTCTCCTGGGCCCTCCCTCATACTCAGCTGACCCTCTAGCTCCAGAGTCTCCTAATTTAGGAGAAGAGCCAGGCAAATGGAAGTTGGAAGAAGGGAGGAAGTCAGGTGTGTTCAGTTCCATGTTATTCTGGACTCCCTCTTCCACTTGACAAACTTAGTCTCTTCAGGTGGGTAATTTGTGCCTTAATTCCTAGTCAAATAATGACTTGTAGTGTTTCTCCCTTCTGTAGTCTAGAAGCCAGGCTTACTGTAGCAGGCAAAGTTTGTGATCTAAATTCTCTCAATGCTCCCTCGCTCAGAATGAGGGCTAACTTTGGATTGTGGGTAGGAATTTTGAGATATTTGAGGACTGTAGTTTGTGCTGTTCCAAATGGTCTCACTCTCTGCTCTTAGAGTGAGGGGCATGAACTGACACTTCCAAGGAGGTCTTGGAGCATATCAGCAGAACTGACACTTCAAGGAGATCTTATCAAGATATTATAAATATCTGGAAGACCCAAAATATTGGGTTGGCCAAAAAATTCGTTCGGGTTTTTCCTAACAGCTTACGAAAAACCTGAACGAACTTTCTGGCCAACCCAATTCTTTGAGGACCTTAAGGGGTCCTGGGATCCCAGGTGAGGAACCACTATTTTATATCAGTAGCCGATAACTTGAATGGCATCACCAAGCACCCAAAAGATCCTTTCAGAATTTAAGAATCAGCCTGTCTTCTAATGTCTGATATTTAGGGACCATTTGATAGAGCAGTGTGTTTCTAATTATCATTGTGGTTGTTTTTAAACATTAAATTTTCCAACTAATGATGAGTTTTGTAAATTAGAATTAATATTTAAGCTAACCACAGATATCCTTAGTTCTTCCAAAATGTTGTGTCTTATAGAGGTGTGTTTAAAGGATGAGGGAGGCTTACTTTGTCAGCTTACACAAATGAAAGAGGACTTCGCACTTAGCACACTAAAGGTAAGTTTAAAAGAATTTTCAAATCATAGTGAATCCGTTACCAGAAAGCCCACTGTTAGGCCCTGGACAGGTCAACTTTCAGGACTGTGCTTACTCACGTAGTTTTTCTTGCCTAAGCATGGGTTGGGGCCAGGGATGGAGTCTACTCTCCATGAGAAAAGCAGATGCCGAGAGGTGTCAGACTTTGACCTTTCAACTTGATTAAGTTTCTGTGGGGAATAAGATTTATTATCTGATGGGATTTGAGCATTCCATGCCCTGTTTGTTGTTTCCTAATAATAATAGTGATAACAACAGGAACAACAACAGTACCATTTATTCAGTGCTTACTATGTGACAGGCACTTTGCATGATTATTTAATTCTCACAACTCTGTGATGTACATATTAATCATTTTTGAACTGTATTGTGCTGAACCATGAATAAACTGAGGCTTAGACAGTAAGAAATTCACTAATGCCATACAACTAATAAAATACAGATACATTCTTAACCATTATACTAAATTACCCTAGTCCTTATATAGTATTTACTGCTCTATACAAACAAGGTTTTAGAGACCTGTTCCTTGAAAGATTGGTTGGTCCCTTTCTTTTTTGCCATGTTCCTATTTAGTATTGCTTTTGCTATTTAGTATTGATTGTCAACTGTAAAATCTCATTATCTTTACATTACCAGTTAGGTTACCATAGTTTAATTTGAAATACAGTCGATCCTCATTATTCACAGATTCAGTATCTGCTAACTTGCTTATCTGCTAAAATTTAATTGTAACTCCCAAATCAATACTCTGCTCCTTGGTGGTCATTTGGGGACAGGCACAGAGCATAGAAAACTTTGAGTTGCCTGATATGCACATTCCCAGCTGAGCTGAACAAGGCAATGCTGACTTTTTCTTTCCACTTTCATACTATAAACAAGTGTCCTTTTCATTTATTGCCAAGCTTTTTGCATTTTTGTGGGGTCTTTTGTTGATCTTTTCACTATTTGAAATGGCCCCTAATGCATAGTGCTGAAGAGCTGTCTAGTAATCCTAAGTGCAAGGAGGCTGTGATGTGCCTTTTGGAGAAAATATGTGTGTTAGACAACTTCAATCAGGCATGAGTTGTAGAGTTATTGGCTGTGAGTTCAAGGTTAATGGATCTACGCTGTATATTCAATAATGTGTCTTTAAACATAAACACACATTAAACAAGGTTATATACTGATCAGCTGACAAAAATGGTGTGACCAGAGGCTCGTAGGAACCTATCCCTGTATTTCCCTAGGAGCAATGCTTCAGTATTAGCTGACTCAGTGTTTGCAGCAACTTTCTAGAACACAGCTACTATGAATAAGCAAGTATGGGCACTGGCTGTGCATGCAATAAAGGGTCACTGCCCTACACACTTACTCTTTTTTTTTTTTTAACATCTTTATTGGAGTATAATTGCTTTACAGTGGCGTGTTAGTTTCTGCTTTATAACAAAGTGAATCAGTTATACATATACATATGTTCCCATATCTCTTCCCTCTTGCGTCTCCCTCCCTATCCCACCCCTCTAGGTGGTCACAAAGCACCGAGCTGATCTCCCTGTGCTATGCGGCTACTTCCCACTAGCTATCTATTTTACGTTTGGTAGTGTATATATGTCCATGCCACTCTCTCACTTTGTCACAGCTTACCCTTCCCCCTCCCTATATCCTCAAGTCCATGCTCTAGTAGGTCTGCTACACACTTACTCTTGCCATTACTTCCCTTTTCATTCCCTGTTGTCTTTTTCCTGTTCACTGAGCTCTCTTCTCTGATGATTTTGTTCATCAGAGACTTGGAAGACTTTTAGGTCTTCCATTCATTGTTACTTTTCAGTACATGAGAAATATTTGATGAATAAGAATGAGACATGATTTGTATTATTTCTGAACTTGGGTGATTGTGTGTTGTTCTTTCTTTAGTCAATTTTACTGACAGAAGCTGAAGACAGGCTCAACTTCCTTGTGTCAGAGATGGAGAATCCAGGCCATAAGAACCTCTCTCAGTGTTCGGCTGGCGAGCTAGAGATTGTGGTGGAGGTCAGGCTGCAGCTGGCTGCAGTCGCCCTGCAGAGACACCGGGCAGCATACAGGCGAGTCTCGGCATCACAGTTTCTTCCTCACTCTGATTTGTTAAAATATACCTAAATTTTATAAATTCCTAGATTAATAGAGCAGACTTGCTTTTTATTATTCAGGAGAGTTTTCACACATTACTACATTTAAAACTATAATTCTCAACAAATTAATTGGTTTATTAAAGCATATAGCTAGGATGTTTTATGTGAAACATAAACAAAGTCACAGAGTTCTCCTTTTTAATTAATAATTTATTTTTAAAAGGCAGAACCTAAATTCCTTATAGCTTTTTTTACAGATAACACCTATGGAGTGTTTTCTCCCTAGACAACCGATAAAAACATTAAAAACAAGCTCTATTTTGAAAAAGTAACATCTCCTGAACTATGCTGTGCTCAACCACTTAATAAACTGTTGTAGGTGGCTCATTTTTAAAATGTGATGCAGTTGCTAATGTCAGATCTTTCTTTTGTTCATTGATTCATTCATATATAGTGACCAGTATCTGCTAACTGCCTCACTGTTGGGCTCTGATCTAGGCACCAAGGAGACAAAGATGAATAGAACATAGTTTCTGTATTCATAAGCTCATAGACGTACAAACACTTGCATAGTTAAAAATACTTCTCAGTGATTTTTTAGTATTGAATAATATAGAAATATACTTTCAAGAACTTCCCATATCATTTATTATAAACACCTCTGTCGTGAGAACACTTTCAATAGTGATTCTTTGAATAATGAGCAAATTTCTTATCTTACCATTCATTAATTCATTCAACAAATAATTTGGGGGCACCTACGATATTCTAGGCATGGTCCTAAGTTCTGTATCCTAACACTGATATATACAGTATATACAAAATATATAACAATATTGACAAAAATCCTACCCTCATGGAGTTTATATTCTAATAGATAATAAACAGGCTGACAATAAACTGTAAACCTAACAAGTAAGTAAATTATATAGTGTGGCCAAAAATAAGTGTTATGGAGAATATCAGGGGTAGAGGCAGGGGGAGGAGGAGGGGTTATCCTGTTAAAACTGTGCAGCTGTAATAAAGAGAACGACTCCATTTAGATGTTCGTTAACTGACTGCTTTGAAGCTCCGCCACCCCCGTCCCCTCTGCCCCACACCTGGGCAAGCAGAGAAGAAAGCCTAGTTGCCCCCTCCTTTGGTACTGGTGGGACGTTTAAATCACACCGACCTGGCCCACACGTGGGAAGCCTTACCCCAGCGCCACCCATTAACTACTGTAAAGCCCAGCCAGTCTCCTTTCTCTTTTCTCTCAAGACATTTTCAGCCTGTTCGGGAGGCTGCGCTGCTCTTCCTGGATAGTCTCACTGTGGGAGGAATCAACCTTCTCGCACTCCCTTGATGTGTATGGCATCAGTCTTGACATCTGCACCAAATTTTGGATGGTCAGGGTAGGCTTTATTGATGAGGTGACATGTGAACAAATAAACGTGGGGGCCCATGCAAATACCTGTAGATGGAGTGTTGCAGGCCATGGGAACATGCCTGATACATGTTTAAGGGACAGCACGGGGTCTCTTGTGGCTAGAATGGAGCGAGCGAGAGTTTTAAGAGAGATGTTCAAAGAGGTCATCCTTGATGGGGGAGGCAGATTATATAGGACCTTCTGGCCAGGGTGAAGACTTTTGCTTTTACTCTGAGGGAAGTAAGGAGTCATTGTATTGTTTCCAGCAGAGGAATGACATCATCTGATTTTCACTTCAAAGGGATAACCCTGGTTTTTAGGTTGAGAATTGACTGTAAGAGGGAAAGGGTTTGAAAGCAGGGAGATCAGCTGGGGAAGCTGCTATAATAAGAAGAAATATGTTAGTGGCTCTGATCAGGGCCGTAGCACTAGAGGTAGTGATAAGTCGGATTCTGGGTATATTTTGAAAGTAGAGCCATTAGAATTTGCTGATGGATTGGCTGTAGAGTGGTGAGAAAAAGAGAGGAGTTACAAAAGAAGTTGTCCCTAACCACAGTGGGGAAGATTGTGGCGGTACAGCTTATATAGGGGAAAGATCTGAAGTTAGATTTTGGACGCGTTTAGACTATGTCCCTTGGAGGTGCAACTGAAAATGTCAAATATTCTTGGAGTCTTTAGAATACAGATAGTATTTCAAGCCTTTAAATGAATGAGATTCCTTAGGGAATGTGAGTAGATGAAAGAAAGAGAAGGACCAAGGACTGAGGGTTGGGTTTGGTTGGAGACTGGGGAGAAAATGAGGAACCAGCAGAGGAGACTGAGAAGAAATGACCAGTAAATATATGAAGACCAGGAGATTATGAAATCCTGAAAGCCAAGTGAAGAAAGTATATCAGGGAGAATGGAGTGATCGACTCTGCCAAAAGCTCCAGATAGACTGAGATGAGAATAGAGAATTGACCATTGCATGATTTAGCAACATGGAGGTCACTGGTGACCTCGGCAGGCGTAATTTAAAAGGCAGTGGGGGAAAGAGCATATTTAGAGTGGTTTTATGGGAAAATGGGAGGAGAGAAATTGGAACCTGCAAGTAAAGATGATTCTTTTGAGGAGTTTTACAGTAAAGGGGAGTAGAGGAATAGGATGTCAGCAGCTGGTAGAAGTAGGGTCAAGACAAATTTTCTTGAGATGGGAGCAGCGATGATGTATTATATGCTAATGAAAGTGACCCAGCAGAGAGGGCAAATTTGATGCTCTGATATAATTGGTACACAGTAGGGTAGGATCCCAGTCCAGTCTTCTTTGTTTCTCTAATACAGAATGAAACTGTCCCCTAGCTTGGGATTCCACAGTGGTCTCTGGGGACCAGCAAGGAAACTGCTGCCTGCGCTGGATGGAAAAAGAGTAACCCAAGAGGAATCAGTTTCTTCAGATCAATGCTATTGGCAGTTGCGG
Source organism: Lagenorhynchus albirostris (assembly GCF_949774975.1). Classification (NCBI taxonomy): domain Eukaryota; kingdom Metazoa; phylum Chordata; class Mammalia; order Artiodactyla; family Delphinidae; genus Lagenorhynchus; species Lagenorhynchus albirostris. The sequence continues at coordinate 24,660,040 of NC_083105.1, read as the reverse complement.
GGTCCAAACTGGCACTGACAATGAAATGCAGAAACCCTGAGAAATTAACTTTGAAACTGATCCTGACATCACAGAGCTGGAGCAGAGGCAAAACCAAAACTGTCTCATAGAGATTACCTAGGAAATGCAGGACTCTCATGGAAAATAACTGCCGGTAAAGGTAGCACAGAGTCAAATATCATAAACCAAATGAAGAAAGAGCCACAAAAGAGAGTTAGCAGGCACAACAAATGGCAGCTTCCCAGCCCAAGAAATAAACTGTTCAGAGATGTGAAGGATGGAAGAGAATGAGACGAGATAAAAAAGGAACAGATGAATTTAGAAAAAAAAAAACTAAATAGAAATTTTAGAAATGAAAAATATAATTACTGAATGAAAAGGAGAAATGATCAAATTAGATGGAAACAAATTTTTTTTTCCCTCATAACTTTCTCATTATACTAAAATTCCATGTTTTAAGTTCTATGCATTAGATTCAGAATTTGGAAAGAGAGTTAATTTTTTAGATGGCCCTTCTCTTTAAACAGGAGAAGCCCTCCTGTAGCCTTTGCAAAGGGGAAATCAATTCAGCAGAAATCCCCCTTTGCTTTTGCTTAGATTGGAAACAGACAATTGTCTCATCAGTGGGAGCCTTGACTGAAGGCTATTCCATGATTAACCACATCTAAATTTGATTTTATGCTAGAGACAGTATAGGTTTTGGGGAATTTAAAATTTCTGTGGTTTGTAAGCAGCGATGAAGGTTCATAATGTCTGTTTGGAGCAGTGATTCTCCAAGTGTGGTCTTCAGACCTGTGGGCGTTCCTGAAACCCAGGGAGGTCTGTAAGGTCAGAACTATTTTTATAGTAGTTTATAACATGGTAAACTATGTTTATAATAGTTTATAAAACTAAGAGGTTGCTTGCCTTTTTCACTGTGTTGTTATTTGCACTGATGCTGAAAAAGCAACAGTGGTAAAACTTCCGGTAGCTCACCACGAATCAAAGCAGTGACACCAAACCGAACTAGTAGCCATTCTGTTCTTCACTGCTGCACGCTTGCAATTAAAAAAAAAAAAGCCAGATTTACTTAAGAATGCCTTTGATGAAGCAGTAGAATCTGTTATATTTATAAATACCTATTCTTGAATGTAGTTTTAATATTCTGTGGGAGTATATTAAGTGGGAAATATACCTCAAGCACTTCTGCTGCATATCACAGTCTGATGGTTATCTTGAGGAACAGCACACATGTGGATGAACCGAGAGCTGAACAAGCTGTTTTTTTCATGGAACAACATTTTTATTTGAAAAAACAACTGACAAACCATGATTATGCAGACTTGGGTATTTGGCAGGTATTCTGCTGAAAATGAGAAAAACGAACATGCCACTTCTAGGAAAACAACTAATAGTTTTTGTTGTCAATGATAAAATCTAAACTTTCATAGAAAAATTGGATTTTTGGAAAATTTGTATTTGCTGTCATGAGCTTGACAGTTTTCTAATGCTTAAATTTTTTTGATGAGACTGGTGGTGATATTAACAAGCATCGTTTTTTAAAAACTGTGTAATGAAATGCTTCAACATTAAGGGAATCTATTTAACTCAGGGAGCTCATGTTTTCCAAATGGCCAGTGCATGATGTTCCAAAATCCTGGTTAACAAGATAGACTGATAGATTTTCATGTAACAGAGTAGGAAAAGTTCATCAGTGTATGGTAGTAGATTCCACATAGCAACAAACTTTTAAGAAACTATCATTTGTCACATGTTGGTATAGTATCAAGGAAGAATATTCACAATTATTTGAAGAGGCTCTTAAAATACTCCTCCCACGTTCAATAACTATCTGTGTGAGACCTAGTCTTCTTCATACGCTTCATCCAAAACATTATGTCACAACAGACTGAACATAGAAGCAGATATGAAAGTCTTCTATTAAGCAGATTTTCTCTTTTTAAGCCAGATGTTAAAGAGATTTGCAAAAATGCAAAAACAATGGAATCCTTCTCACTATTTTTTGGTTTTTGAAAATATATTTTCCATAAAAATACATTATTTATATTAAATATAATGGGTTTATGATTTTTATTTTTAAATGAATTAATAAATGTTAAGTTAAACATTTCTCCGTTTAATTTCCAATATGGTAAATATTGATAGAGCTCTTTGGGGTTTCTTAATAATCTTTAATGATGTAAATGGGTGCTGAGAGTAAAAACACTTGAGACCCACTCGTTTAGAGTATTGTCACATTTGTAGCTATCTTTAAGAATACAATGGTAAAAAAAAAAGAATACAATGGTAGTTGATTGATGGTTAAAATAGGCTTAGTATAATAATACACTGTTTTCCCCACTGAAGTTTGAAGACAGAAGGAATTTTTACTATACTGTTTCCTATAGAAATAAATGATTTGAATATATAATATATAAATGTATATTTAGAAAATGTTTATGTATCTAACTATATATTCTATATATAATTATATGTATTGAATATATATGTGTGTGTATATATATATGATAGTATGGCTACATGATTTCCTATGGAGGCACATAGAACTCCTTTCTCCAAACTGTGTCCCAGAGAGCAGTAGCAGCCCTAGAAAATACTTCTTGTCACTTAGCTTCATTCTTTCCCTAGCTCTCTACGTGTCTTATACCCTTTTAGTGTGGAGAATATGAGTGATTTTTTTTTTTAGGGAGAAAGAAGGAAATGAGAAACTACACATTACAAAATGGCACAGAAAGGAGTGTTGTAATAGAACTTTAATTTGAAGACCAGATAGATGTATGCAAATAATGTGCAAGTATACCAGAATTGCCCCGATTTTAAATCCATGGGCTTGGCCCTTAGGAAAAAACCTGCAGAAACTTTGATGTTGCTGGCTTTTTGCAGCAGAGCTGTCACTTGGGGAAACCTACTGTCAGGATGAATGAGTTTTAGTAGGTGAACTTTACCCTCCATGAGCTTCCGTCTGGGCGCTGCTGAGAGTGTTGGACAGTCCCTTTCCCAGATGCTGGTTAGCTTGACATTTCATGATACTTCTAATAAAATTATGTGTCAAGGAAATTGAAAGGCACATTCCCTAGGGTGACAGGTAGAGTAAGCCGCATAGATTTTATGAGAACAAACTGACCATTTTTGTCATGAATGTTAATAAGAAATAAATGGGATCAGAGTTATTCAAACTGTATTTCTGCTTCTTTCAGGGCTGCCTCTCTATTTCAGAATCCTGTCTTTTTTTTTTTTTTTTGAAGTGTTCCTTCCAATTCTCCTTTCTATTTAATTTATTGTCTAAATGGAATAACATTTGAGCCTTTTTATTTTGTGTAAGAGTGAAACATCCTCCTGCTGGGATTTTGACTGTTTGTAGTGGGTAATCCTCCTTACACTTCCTGTCTTCCTAGTGCAGAGGAGGAAGTAGAAGTTTTCCATTGTGCAACTAGCAGTACCAGCTGGATTAGGACATACAGTATGTTTATATTTTAGTCATTAAGTTTTGGGGTTAGCAAGATTCCAAACCTCATACCTCATTTCCCTTGAAATCAGAATTTGGGCTTCAGGTCAGAAGAGTGGGATGGGCATCATTTTCTCCTTTCAGGGCCCTCTAGTTGTCATCCTGTGCTAACCTCTGAAGCTACTCAGTAAACAAGGTGCGTTAGAAACACGCATGTATCCTTCAGGGAGGAAAGGTGTGGGGGAAAAGAGATTCCGTACCTGGACACACACCCCATCAGCATTGTGTTTTTTGTTGCTGTTTTCTTGCTTCCTTGTTTAGTTTTATTTAAAAAAAAAAAAACTAGTAAGTTTAGATAATCACAAACCATACTTTAGAAAATATTCTACAAGTATCTAAACCATTTTAAGGACTCAGTAAAGTCTTCGGAGATTGAAATTCAATAATGGCTGAAAGGTTTTGATGCTGGTTAACAACATAGAAAAAAAATCAATTTAGTCCCTGCGTATTCCCTGTCCAACTTTATATACTAATAATGGTAACGGCTACGATGCATTGAGAGCCGTCTACTTGCCAAGCACTCCTCTTTGTTAAGAATACCCTGCTCTCAATAGAATGTCAACTCAGTGAGGCCAGGGACTGTATCCATAGCCCCTAGATTTGTTCCTGGCCAATAGCAGGTGCTCAGTACATATTTTTGAGCAAGTGAAAGACTAAATACCTTATTTAATATCCTCATAATAATCCCGTTTCATGAAGTCTGCTAAGTAGAATGCAAGGCAAAAGGCATTAAACTGGACAAAGAACGCCTTTTATATTGTAAAAGGTGCAGCCGACAGTGACCATATGGTAACACAAATGTGGCAACGAGTAACACTGCCAGCATAAACAAAGCCAAAGCTCGTTAGAGCTGTGAAAAGAAAGAGGCCACATTGTAGCTTAATGATTAAGGGTGCTGCAGGCTCAGGGGCCAGTGGCCTGGGCTCTGATCCTACCTCCTCTTGCTAGCTGAGTCACCTTAGGCAAGTCACATAACATTTGTGGGCCTCAGTTAACTATAAAATAGGGATGATAATAGTACATACCTCGTAGGTTTGTGGTATGGATTAAGTGAATTAATTCACAATAGGCATTTAACACAGCACCTGAGAGGTGGTGAGTACAGTAAATACCAGTTATCATTTTTTTAAAAAAAGTTGAGGGGAAAAAAGAGAGAGAAAATATCTTTCAATACAATGTGTAGATACATACAAAAAAGGCTTTAAAAATGTAATTAAGAGTTGAGCATATGTACATACTCTAGGAGCCTACACACAGAGACTAACTACCTTCTTGCAAGCATCCCTGGACCTAGATGAGGCTGGTCATCTTCTTGGCTAGAAACCTCACTAACTGACCCAAAGGAGGTGGTTTATTGACCATAATCCAGGGATGCAGGAGGCTTCTGGAACAGTACAGCGGAAGTGTCGTGATCTGATTCACATCCTGAAGAGAGATCACTGTGGTCTCTTCATAGAGACCAGGACTCCAGGGGCTGGCCAGCAAGCTCCCATGGGTGTCTGGAGATGTTGGTGGCTTGAATGGAGGCGTTAGCAGTGGACGAGGTGCGGACGTGACGAGCTGCTGGCTAGTATCCAGATCTTGAAGTTAAAGCTGACAGAACTTGTTGGTGGGTTGAACACAGAGTGTGAGGCAAAGAGGAGGCGGTGATGATACTGGGCCCTCTATCTGGGATAGAGAACAGGGGAGAGGAGTAGGTTTGGTGGAGGAGGGGGAAGCAAGAGGCTCTGCTTTTAACCTATCCTAGTTTCCTGCCACAACATAGTACCCAAGACTGGGTGGCTTAAAACAACAGAATGTTATCGTCTCACGGTTCTGGAGGCTGAAAGTCCAAAATCAAGGTGTCGGCAGGACCCTGCTCTTTCTGACAGCTCTGGGGGGCGCCCTTCCTTGCCTCTTGTAGCTCCTGATCTTTGCCAGCCATCTCTGATGTTCCTCGGCATGTAAATGGATCACTCCAGTCACAGGCTGTCTGCTCCCTGTGTGTCTTCACATCATATTCCCTCTGTGCATGTCTGTCTCTCTGTCCAAATTTCCCCCTTTTATAGGGACACCAGTTATACTGGATTATGATCCACCCTAAATGACCTTATTTTAGCTTGTTTACCTCTGTAAAGACTCTATTTCCAAATAAGGATGCATGATGAGCACTGAGGGTTAGGACCTCAACACAGTTTAACCCATAACACCTCTTAAATGTGATTGTTATTCACTATTCAAGTGGAGATATCTAGTGGGGCATTAGATAAATGGATACATTGCCTGTTTGGCTTTCACTCAGTCTTTCTGTGTTATGAAGTAGCACTGCAATAAGCATCGTCAGGTACACAGATTATTCTGTATTTTGAATTTTGTTTTGGAATAGATTTTCAAATGAAGGAGCCTGTTAACATATATTATTAAAATATTTTGAAAAAGTGTGACATCAATTATACATTTATCATTCTACAGGGAAGGAGGATGTGATGGTTTAAAGTGAAGAAAAATTTACATACTGAACAACAGGAAGTGAGGAGAATTACTATCTCCTGGCTTCTATTTTCTGCATTAAGTACCTTTCCCTCCTGGCACTGCTAGATACTGATTGAGCAGTAATTTTTCTTAAGAGTTTCCAAGTGCACAGCATTAAGCAGAACAGTTTTATAATGTCAGAAAACTGGAGAACCACATCCTGATGTATGTAAAATACATGTGTGCTCATTTTATTAATGAGATTGTCAGTAAATTTTGTTTTAGATCTTGGAAACATTCATTCATTCATTTATTCTTTCATTCACTCATTTTCATTTAAAAATATTTTTTAGCTCCTTTTATGTCCAAGCTACTAGATGCTGGGTGTCAGCAGGGGATAAGATAAATTAGCTGAGACAAACAGAGCAGTTTTAGAGGCAATTAAATAATGCTGTAAGTATCACCTTATGGTAAAGGCCAGGGTGCTATTAGAGCACGTAGAAGGGGCACCTAACAGTTTTGGAGGAAGAGACTTAGGAAATAACATACAAATGCCACGAGTGTCATACTAATAACATTTAAAACATATTCTCTATTTTAGTGCTGCAATAGTATTTTCCACACTTAAACTTCTCCAGGATTCAAAACTTTTTAAAAAGAAGGTAGTAGAAGATGACACAGAGAAGTCCATCTCTCCAAGAGATTATGTATGTATGAATTTAATGTTTATCCTGATAACACTTTTTACAGAATAATTATTGGCATGCTAGGAAATTGTATAACTATTTGAATGAAACAAAGGGGTAAAGAAGAAAAAAACATTGAATTTAGAGTAAAAAGATCTGTGTTTAAGCCCCGTTGATGCTATTTATTAGCTGGTATACCTTGGGCAAATTCCTTAAAATTTTTTTAAATTATGTAATCTCATTTGGGAATTGATGGGACTGGATGTAATAGTGACTGAAGTCCCACCAGATGTATCATTCTTGTACTCTAGATCTGATGTCACTAGTAAATAAAGTTGTTTCGCATGACTTGCTCTTCATTTCACTTCTGATTTTATTTCTTCTTTAGCGTTACCAGTGTGACACCTACGCTATTTCCTACCTAGTGCTATTTCCCACCTGTGCTATTTCCTACCCTGTGCTAATAGTACCTTGTGCTATTTCTTTCTCATAGTTAAATTCTTCTGCGTTTAAGCCCTCAAGTCTATTTGACAACTGGTGTCACATGTTCTTTGAAATTTCACTGGATTTTGATTAGACCAAGTAATTTAATAACAACAGGGTTGTTTAGGATTAAAATATAAAGATTCAGCACATAGAATCCTTGCTCATTTTAAAATAAATAAAATAAAGCTTAAGCTTTACTAATAAAATTGCTACTATCTAATGTCACTACAAAAAAGCAAAGCTGGGGCTTCCCTGGTGGCGCAGTGGTTGAGGGTCTGCCTGCCGATGCAGGGGACGCGGGTTCGTGCCCTGGTCCGGGAGGATCCCACATGCCGCGGAGCGGCTGGGCCCGTGAGCCATGGCCCCTGGACTTGCGCGTCCGGAGCCTGTGCTCCGCGGCGGGAGAGGCCACAGCGGTGAGAGGCCCGCGTACCGCAGGGAAAAAAAAAAAAAAAAGCAAAACTAATTGACTCATTTCTTACCACAGTAAAAGCAGTATAAAGGCTAAAAAGGATTCTGATTCTGAAAATTTACTTAGAGAAATGCTTGTTACTTGGGGGAGTATTTTGCTTCCCAGGGGACATTTGCAGTGCCTGGAGACATTTTGCTTGTTATAACTAGAGGGAGTGCTAGTGGCATCTACTGAGTAGAGGCCAGGGATGTTGCTAAACATCCTATAACACACAAGACATTTCCCTCACAACAATAATCTGGCCCAGAATGTCAGTCATGCTGAGGTCCAGAAACCCCGATTTAGATTAAGCATGACTTGGCTTTTCAATAATAAAAGCAATGTAGGCAGAGATTAAGGTATGTTGATGTGTATTTCTTCTGTATTTCTAATCTAAACACTAGACTCCTCGAGTACGTGGTGTACCCATTCTAATCACCAGCCTGTCTCGGGGTCTCTGTTCACTTCTTACTCTGGTTCAGAAACAGCTCCCCCTCCCCCTCTGCTCCTCACCTGTCTGTCACGTTCCAGCCCCTGTCAAGTCCAGGTTACAGCTCCTTGATAGCAGGTATTGCTGACTGGTTAGAGATGATGAGCTGTCAGAGATGTGTAGCAGGAAATTCCTAGAACAAATGGGCGTTGTTCTAGATGAAGTGTCTAAGATTGATTGCTCCCTGGAAAAGTTCCTTTGTCACCTCCCTCCCAGTAGCTCTGAACATTGGCCACTCCCTTTATAAAGTGTAATAATGAGGGTAGTAAATCATAAAATAATATATGTTTGGGATGTGAGCAGCACATAGCAGTGTAATGTAGTAGATTAAGACTGTGGGCTCTAAATTCAGAAAGATGCAAGCTTGAATCCCAGCTTCCGCCAAAATATGATGACATTTAAGCAAATAGTTAGCCTTCCTAGGCTTCGCTTCTCTCATCTGAAAAATAGAGATAATAATAGCCCCTCTTGGGCTTGTCAGGAGGATTAAGTGAACTAATGTGTATAAAGCATGTATCACAGTGCCTGGCCCGTAATAAGCACTCAGTAAACATTAGCCAGTATTACTGATTATTTTTCAGCCTTTAAAATGATGGTCACAAAATTTTTGAAGGTATGGAAACTGCTGATAATAATACAATTTGCAATGAAAAATTCAGACTGCAAAGCTAGTTTTCAACAGTGAGTATACAGAGAGAAAGAAATGCTGCAAAGCACTTATATGAGGATCAGTGTTAATAGAGGAGCATGGGATTATGGGTGATTTTTGTTTCTTGTGTATTTTTTATGTTTTATAGAATGTTCAAGAATAATTTCTAAAATTAAAATTTAATACTGTTAAATGATATTGATGCTTCCCTTAACATATGTTACATTTAGCATTAGGCTAGAACTTGGACATTTTAAAATGGAAAGATAACCATCATTTTAATATTGTTTAGGCCACTGAAAGTACAGATGATAATGAGTTTTTAGATCCCATTTCCCTAAATTCTCGAGAATATTTCAACATTCATCTGTGGTTGAGGTGCCGCTTAGCATTGGTGACTGCGTTTGTTGCCCAGATTCGTGGCATTGGAATCGTGAAAGGTACAAATATCCTATTTCCATCTCCTTAATCAAAGTTTTCATAAAATTTAATTTTATTTAGGTAACAGAGGTTTTCTTGGGATGTATTTTATTATACCATTAACATTTTATAACTTCTTAGCTTTATCTGTTTCCAGAATAAAAAATTCAAGTTATTAAATGAGAATAATCATTTTCAGCAGTCCCTTGTATCACTGCAAATGGCATATATATTACTGTATGCAAAGCAGGCAAGGAGATTTCAGAATGCTAATGCACACACCTTCCTGTCGTCTAGGAAGCAGCGTAGTTCAGGGGTCCAGAGTGCAGATTCTGGAGCCCCCCCTCCTTGAGTTCAAATACTCTATCCACCACTTCCTTGCTGTGTAATCTTGGCCAAATCTCTTAACCCCCTAGGCCTTAGTTTCCTCCTCTGGAAGATGGAAATGTGGTACCTACTTCATAGGATTATTTCCAGAATTAAATGGGTTAAATTTCTAAAGTTCTTAGATTATAGCCTGGCACATAAATATGAGTTCTTGCAGTGATTAATAGTTATCTATATGTAAACCTATCTGTTCACCCATCTCTACCCATCTCCCAAATTAAATTATTTCATGGAATATCATTATTACTTTTGCAGCGTTTGAATACCCTAAAGTACTTCTCGTAAATTACAGCACATTTATTTTCAATGTTTCGTGCAGTCTTATTTGTTTTCCGTCTCTACATCTTCCTCTTCTTCTGTATTATACAATATTCCTGTGATAAACACCGAGAATATCCTGCACATATAATTTCTTACTTTCTCAGTGCATTTTAAGTACCTGCATTTGTTTATTTTAGAAAACGATATAACAGATTGTGTGAGCCTCATCAGTGAAGTGTGTGTGGAAGCAAAAAGTGCAGGCGACAGGGAGCTACAGGCTGAATTCTTGATGCAAGCTGTAATCATTGGCCTACAAGAAAAGCACTTAAAAGCAGACATCATAAAAAACCTTCAGGTAGGAAGGAAACCTAATTCACATTGATATTTACCAGAGGATTCCGGTTAGAATAAAAGGAGAGAATTTAAATTTCCATTAGGTACTGAATGCGTAACAGTCAATACATCTGGCCCCTGTTTCAGTGAATTGTGAATGGTACTATCAAACGGAATAATTTTATTTTAATAGGATGTAATACAGTTGCTTGAAGGACGTGAGTTTATTTCTCCTCGATCTCATTTAACACTGGTGAGAAGCATGCTTTTACTGGCTGACTTAACAAAAGCCGAGAAATTCGAGGAAACTCCCTCTTCGAAAACAGAAAAATTATATTTGTTGACTCAGTCTCACAACATTCTTATTGAACAGGTGAGAGTGCTTTTGTGTCCACAAGACTTAGAAACTTACTTTTCTGTCTTTTCTTACAGCATACCACATTAGCTAATTACTCATTACAGTGCTTCTTTTACAGATGCGAACTTTTGGAGAAACAATTGAATTTCCTACATCAAACACTGACTATGCAAGTCCATTACTGCCTTTGAAAAATATCTATCTTCCTCATGTCATGTTATTGGCCAAAACAAAAATGAGAATTGGTAAGAACACTTAAACATATATTACATTCAAGTCACTGATGAAAAAGTTTAAGTCATTTTCAGCGAGGCTATCATGTGAGTGCATTTATCTGGGGCAGTATTTATGAACAGCCAGGTTCCATTTATTTAACAAATAGCTTTTGATCACTTACCATGTGCCAGCCTCCCTGTGAGGTCCTGGGAAGCTATTGGAGATTAAAACAGATGTGGTGGGCTTCCCCGGTGGCGCAGCGGTTGAGAGTCCGCCTGCCGATGCAGGGGGCACGGGTTCGTGCCCCGGTCCGGGAAGATCCCACATGCCGCGGAGCGGCTGGGACCGTGAGCCATGGCCACTGAGCCTGCGCGTCTGGAGCCTGTGCTCTGCAACAGGAGAAGCCACAACAGTGAGAGGCCTGCGTACCGCAAAAAAAAAAAAAAAAAAGAACAGCAAAGGGAGGGATGCCTGTTTAAGTAGAATACTTGGGGAAGGCCTCTCTGGGGAAGTAGTATTTAACCCTGGACTGTAAATGTTAAGCATATGCTTAGTGAAGTCATGCACAGTAGAGGCAGAGAGAGCAGTGAGTTGTAGGCTCTGAGGTCAGGACAAACTTGACATGTTCCAGAACTGCCAGGAGACCAGTATAGACAGAGCAGAGTGGGCTAGGGACAGCCTAATGGGAGAGGGTGAGCAGGGGACAGTTTATGTTTCCAAAGATTACCCTGGCTGCTGGCTGAAGAACAGAGTGGAGGATAGACGGGAGCCAGCCAAGAGGGGATCTGATTGGAGCAGGTAGACCAGTAAGCCAGAGGCTTACAGCTCCTTGGAAACCAAGGAGGAGGAGCCAGCCAGTGTTGCTGCCCTTCTCAGGAGCTCACAGACATTGCTTCAAGCTCTCTCTAGGACACTGTCTCTCATCTTTGACCCAAAGCTGCCTACCTCTAGCTCCAAGACTCTTGTCTATCACAGAGGACAGAAAATCTTGTAACAGCTCTCTCTCGGTTCTAACCTATATTCATCATGCCTTTTTAGAAAAAATGTATTTCTGATGCTTTGACATCAGGAGTCTTGCTGACCAGGGAGGGACTTCCCCTCCCAGAGTTAGCCAATTCCTAGAGGTTAGCAAACCACACTCCTGTGAGGATGTCTTTCATATGCAAACTCGGCATTCCAGAGCTTACACCCTGAGCTTTTATTGAGCTCTTTTATTGTTCTTTGCTGGGCTCTTACCCTCAGGGCCACTATTTTTCTGCCCCAGTCACCCCAGGGACAGGTATAGACTACTAGCAGAGCCCACTGAAATTATACAAACTAGCCAATCCTAAACCTTAGTCTGCTTACCCTACCCACCCACTCCTTCCCACAAAAAACACAATAAAGGCTCATGCCCACGTTTTCTCCATTCTCCTTCTACCTCCTGACTGACCCTGGTGCTTCCCTGTGTGGCATGGTGTGCCCTCCCTCCTCTTCAGAACTGTGAGCAAAAATACTATCTTTTCGATGGCGGTCATCTCCTGACCTGTTGACCTTGTCATACTTGAATAATAACAAAACCCACATTTTGAAACATTACCCCTCACCTCCTGGGACCCATTTGCCTCCTGTACCAGCAGCTGCTCAGCTCAGGAGAGGCAGGTGTTTGGACTAGAGTGGGGAAGGGAGGGCAACAGAAGTGTGCTCAAACCATCACCTGCCCACAATTTTTTCCCTTGTTCCCCTTCTGCTCCTCCCCCTCATGATTAGTATTGATCATTATTATGATATGATTTTTCATCATCATCACCATCATCAGATACGAACTTTATTACTATAGGTAAAGCAGTTCACCCCTATATTGTTGAGTTTCCTCATTATGAAATTAGGCTGGCATAGCTGACCTCTGGAATTCCTTCCAGCTCGCTGATCCCATGAGAGCTATTTTTCTGTATCTTTGGTCCACAATTTGTTATATTACCAGTATATTTGATTTCTACAAGAACTTAAAGTACAGATTGTGTTAACTTGTACAGATTGTGTTAAACGTATCCTCTGCTTTCCTGCCTTACTAATCTTGAAGATGTGTCACCACTCAGTGGCAATACTGTTGCTGTGTTTTAGACTCACTTGAAGCAGAACAGCTTGCTTTCTGTTATATTATATTAAATACCAACTTAAAGAATAAAAACCGAAAGCAACTTTTCTGTCAAAACAACGTCAGTTTCACAACTTCTTTTTCACAGAGTTGATGTTTATTGCAAAAAGGAGCACTTCAATATTATGAAGCATAAAATCATCTGATTTGATGCTTTCTTGACAGTCTTCCTTTAGAGTGATAGTATAGATTTCATTGCAAGAATAGAGCCACTTAAAAAAATTCTTTTTCTTCGTGAAAGCCTCTTACAGAAAAAGACATTTCGAGATTATTTTTAAAAACCAAACAAAAAATAAGCATCATGGTTATTTAAGATTATTTTTTTCCATTAATGACTGAACCTAGAGCTTCCTTATTAGCTGAAAAAGTAGATTACTGATTGTATAATAGGAGTGAAGAAAGGTTCAAGAATAGTGCTGGGGAGTGGGAATATAACAGGGAGTCATCATCTTTGCCTTCGAAGAGCCTATTATCTAGTTAGGAGAGAGAGAAAAGTCAATAATTTCCGTAACAATTCTTTTTCTAATTTTAACAAAAATCTAGAAGATCATTCAAGTACTATTATTATACATTAGTACTATATTATATAGCACTGTCTTGCATGTAGTCCATATATAGTACATATTGTACATGTATATAAGTGCCTCAATGACATGAAAAGACTTGATATTTTTGTCTTGTATTAATAAACAGCTGTAGTATAATTTGAAACAGTAAGCAAGACATATAAGAATGGGAGATGGGCTTCCCTGGTGGCACAGTGGTTAAGAATCCACCTGCCAATGCAGGGGACACGGGTTCGAGCCCTGGTCTAGGAAGATCCCACATGCCGCAGAACAACTAAGCTGGTGCGCCACAACTACTGAGCCTGCGCTCTAGAGCCCGCGAGCCACAAGAACTGAGGCCTGAATGTCTAGAGCCCGTGCTCCGCAACAAGAGAAGCCACCGTGATGAGAAGCCCGTACACCACAACGAAGGGTAGCCCCCGCTCGCCGCAACTAGAGAAAGCCGGCACACATCAACGAAGACCCAACACAGCCAAAAATAAATAAATAAATTAAATTAATTAATTTAAAAAATGAAACATGACCCCAGAAAAGAGAATTAAAAAAAAAAATAAAGAATGGGAGATGTATTGAGATGTGAGACTGTATGGGACAAATGGTATTAGCATATCCTTCTGGCCTAAGATCTAATTGCAGTTGGTAATTGTTGGGGTTTAAGAGCATGGACTCTGGAGAAAGAATTCTGGTCCAGTTCCCTTGAGGAAATCATTTAACTTCTCTGTGTGTCAGTTTCCTTTCTAGTAAAATGTAAATAAGAAAGGTACCAGTCTCCCTGGGGTGAATTGAGTGGAATATGTAACATGTTTAGAAGGTCAGCTAGTTTGTTCTAAGAGCTTTGTAGGTGTCAGCTATTCTCACTGTTCCATGCCTGGCCTCCTTGCTCTCCTAGGAAGCCCCGGGGAAGCAAGGCTTCAATTTCTTCATCTCCATTTTCTCAGTAAAGTGCTACCATCCTGCCTTGTCCAGAGGAAGGTCTCTGTAACTTCTCCCTGGATAAAGGGCCGGGGATGGGGGAGAGAAAGATACTTTTTCTACTGTCTTCCCACTCATATAGCACATTCCTGAACTAAATATTTACAAAACGTCCTAGGTTTCCTGAAAACTCGTTATAGGGCATGGCATCTTGGATTTAAAATTTTCAGGACTTGAAGGGACCTCAGATATTTTCTAGTTCTGCTGCCTCAAGGCTCAGAGGCATGTAGGGACTTTTTCAAAGCCTCAGATGACACGGTAGCACGAATGACTGGCTTGTACCCAGCATTTCAGCTACGACTCAGCAGCTGTATCCTTCTGCAATCCTACACTGCCTTTCTGTTCATACTGCTCTACTGTGCCTGTTAAGCTATTCTATTAATGCAGTTTCCCCCCTAGTTGCCTTTTACTCTTTATCTCAACGTTTTTCTTCTTTATTAAACTTACCAAAAGATAAAGTGATCATCACCTGCCGGCCTTGACAGCTGTATTTTCTGGGTAGGCATCCCTGACCTTTCCCGGGTCTGGCCAGGGCTCCTGTAACCTGCTACCACGGTGTCCTGTGCTTTCACTGCCACACAGTCAACCACACCGTGTTTTGATTACCTGTCTGGCCGTTCTCATTCCCTGTTGGACACTAAGCTCCACGGTCTCTCTCTTAAGGGGTTACTTCAGTGTCATGGTTTAGGGTATGGGCCCTGGAGCTGGACTGCCTAGGTTCAGATCACAGCCCTGCTACTTACTAGTCACGTGACTTTGGGCAAGTTACTTAAACGTCACCGTGCCACTGCTTTTTCCTCTGTAACATGAGCATAATAATGGTATCTACTCAGAGTTGGGAGTACTGCATGAGATAATGCTTAAGTACTTGGGATGGTACCTGGCATGTAGGAAGTACTTAGTGAAACTTAGCTCTTATTTTTCAATTTTCTTGTTTTTTTATCCGGTGCCTAAGCACTCAGAAAATATTTGTCAAATAAATGTCTGTCTTGTCTTTGAGGTGATTAGAAATTAAATCTAATGCCTCTTCAACAATGCAACAATCCTTCATTATGTTAAGTAGTGATGGGACCGCATAAGAAGTATAACATGTGGCCTTTGTCCATAATGGGTTTGCCAACTAGTTGGGATGACAAAATATGCAATGCGAGCAACCGCTATAGAGCTGAATAGAAATTACTGCCTATTAATATATGCAAATTTTATTGGTAACAACATAAAACTACATAAAACTTCCAGTTGTTTCCCTACTAACAACCTCATCTTAGGAACACAGAAGTTGTTATGTAGAGCACTATGAAACTTTAGAACTGAAAGAGGCTTCATTTTATTTTTATTTATCTTTAAAAAATTTTTATTGGAGTATAGTTGATTTACAATGTTGTGTTAGTTTCAGGTATACTATCCTTCATTTTAAAAATGAGAAAATGTTGAAATTTATCAAAGACAAAGTTTCAAAGGTCTATTGTTTATAGTTCATTGATACATTTGGGTATTGTGTTTCTTTAAAGCATTTCTTCAATGCTAAGAACTAAAGACCCCCAGAGTTCTTCTTTTTTTTTTTTTTTTGACCATGCCTTAGGGCTTGTGGGATCTCAGTTCCCTGACCGGGATTGAACCCTGGCCATTGCAGTGAAAGCCCAGAATCCTAACCACTAGGTCACCAGGGAACTCCCTCCCAGAGTTCTTCAATTGTACCTACTGTGAGAGAAGTCTGGTACCTGGGAGGTTTGTTATGAATACTGTATATCTATTGTTCTCTCTTCATACAACTGTCTTTCTTTTAGGAGATACAGTGGCCAAGCAAGTATATTATACCAGTAAAAAGAAGGATCCCTCAAAGTGGTTACCTGCCCTTCATCTTTTTGAAATAGCTTTGAAGCTCGCCAAGGCATCAGGAACAGAAGAACAAGAGGTGGAAGCTGAAATCTTTTTTCAGAAAGGTAAGATGTATTTAGGGTCAGAACTATGATAAAGTTTGAGGATTATTTTTTTCCCATGAACAAAAGGCTTCTTAAAACTCTGGTCACTGATTATACAAAATACTGATTTTACAAAGGGCTTGGTGATGACAAACACCTTGGTATCTCTGCCAAACTCAGTTTTGGATAAAGAGAACACTGCGTATTTTAAGTTTATATCTAGAAAGGAAAAAAGTACTCCATTTTCGTTTCTTTTATAATTGCAATTGACCTTCCTTACACAAAGTTTCATGTTTGACTCAAAAATCTCAGCATCAGCCATTTAGCTATGAATAATGTTTCTTAAAGAATGCTTGGAAGATATTTTTTTATTTCATTACTTAGCTAAGCATTTTAGCTAATTTCTATAAAAGATACATACCCATTTAAATTAAATAGCTATAGCAATCTATATAACTTATATACAAACACATTTGCATAATACATTCATATAATTTTATTTTAGCCATGAGAAAAATGATGATGACAATTGGTATCACTTATTGAGCATCTACTAGATACTAAACACTGTAGTTGGTGTTTTACATCTCATATTGCCAGTTCTTACAACAGCACTACAAGGTAGGCATGACCAATCCCCGTTGGCAGATGAGGTGTAGTCTGGGTAAATAACTATCTGTAAGTCCAGACGTGAACTTAACACCAGGTGGCTCTGTGCCCTGTGCATATGCTGCATGGAAACTGTGAATCCTTTTTATAGTGATTGTAAGATTTGCCTTTCCTGCCCTTCTTGCTACAGAAGTACCATTCCAGCTCCTGCATTTGAAGGCTGTGGCTCGCCATGAGGGGTGGGAGCTGTGTGCAAACGAGAGTGTTTGCATCATCCGTGCTGGTTTTCAAGCGTTTGCTGACTTTCTAGGGTTTGTTTTTAGCAAAGATGTTTTCTACGATACCTGCAATGATAGAAGAAAGAAGAAAATGGATTTAGATAAAGGGAATGTGCTACAGGAGGAAGTGGGAGCACAAAGTAAGGAAATGGAGAGGAAAGTAAGATGATAAGAACAGTTGTGTCTGGAAAGGGGAAGGAAGCAACAGCTCTTTCCCCATTGGCTTACCTTCTAGCAAGAAACAGGAGACGGACAGACAAAAGGGACAGCACATTCAGTTTTCCAAATTTCCTGCATAAAATATTTGTTCTGAAGTTCTAAATGATAGAAAAAGGAAAAACCATCTTTGTATATCCTTTTCTTCTTTCAGGCAAAATAGAATGTCAAATATTGGTGGAAGAGAAATCTCCAACTTTGCAACTTGAGAGTCTATTTGAAGCTATACAGCTAAGCTTGAGACATGATCAAAACTCAGGGTAAAAAAAAAAAAAAAGACCTTTCCATTATCATGACAATGTGCATTTGGGTTTGAGACTCGTGTTCTGGTAGTACATTGACTATTTAAGGCTGGGACGACTGGGGCACCCTTTTCCCACGGCAGGGCTAGTTCACTGGGATCCATTGTGCAACAGGTTCACTGACTGCCTTTTCAAGCTTGATGCACTTGGCTCTGCTCCAAGGCCTCGTTTACAGTGATGCTTGATGATGGCGGTTAGCATCGTGATGTACTGGACTGTAAATCGCTTCTAGTCTGTACTCAGATTGATATCCTGTCAGTCCCAGGTTACAGGAGCCTCCACTAGATGTGAAATTGTATCTAGAAGGGATTTATGTGAATATTCACTCTGGTTCAGCAGTACCAAGGCTGGCCAGCTCAATTCTGCATAAAAGTCACCTTAAGATGGAGAATAAGCCAGCATTATTACAACTGCACTGATTTAAATGGTCCCACCTGACAGGTTTGATAGTGAATACACAGACCTAACCCATACCGAATCACGGCTTTCAGCATAACTCTATGTGTCTCTTTAGAACTTATTATAATTAGCATAGGACAGTAGAGAGAGAGGTCTGGTTTTCCAGGCAGGTTCCTCCAGTCTTGACTGTCACTTCTTTAGTGCCTTGTGTGCTGGAATATTCCAGAATGGTCTTGATGCTCAGCTGCATTGTGGTCATAGCATGGAGTATTGCCAGCACAGGACAAGGTAGAATGCTCAGCTCTCTTCAAGAGCTTTCAATTTCAGTAGGAAGGAGGATGCCCGTGTCTAAGCCACAAGTGCTCTGAAAAGAGGATGAGTTTGGAACAGATGCTGGTTTTGCCTATTTTTGCCTTTTATTCTCTCAGAAATTTTTGACACAAGATGCAAAATGATTATGAATGGTGAGCTATCTAATAAGTACAATGCTGTATCATTTTAGGTTGATAAGAGACTCCTACCTCGAAATAGCCCTATTATTTTTGCACATGAGGAAGCCAAAGAGCAAACTTTCAGCATCACCATCAACACTTATTAAGGTAACAAACAATTTTATTAGAAATTTAAAGTATGTTGCCTTTGAACTTGCTTACTTTGCTAGCACTGTGCTATGGAAATAAAGAAACTGTTTTTCTTTGTGACTTGAAGAAATTAATTCATTACTTAATGCTCACACTCATATTTAGATACCTCCTTCGATATTTTTCCGTAAGACTCTGGAAACAGATTTCACGTGGACATTTTTGCCTGTTAAAATGTTATCCATGAAATGTAGGTGTATATAAATACTCTAAGTCATTAGTATTGATCAGGAGATTGCAGGAAATGACATATTGGTTAAGCAGATGGACATGTATGGTTTTCACCACTGATGTGGCTTGCAAACAGATCACCTTTTGAAAAGAGTCATTCATTCATTCATCCCATATCTATTGAGCACGTACTATGACCCAGGCCGTACTCTGGAAGGTGTTAAAGCAAGGTTCAAGACAAACTCAGTGCTTGCTTCCATGCACTTACTCTTCAGTGGAGGGAGACAGATAATAAGCGTGGAAAGGAAGAAAGCAAGAGGAAGAAAGGTGGGAGGAAGAGAAGTGAAGGAAGGCTGGGGGGTGCTTTAGGTGGTGAAATTTAAGATTAGGAAATAACTCTGGTTGGTGGGATTGTGAATGACTGTGCTGGAAAGAGCTGGAAAGTGGGATTTGATGGACTGGGAGGGAGCGTGCAAAGAGTGGCAGAGGCATGTACTCCCTCAAGCAGCACTTCCAAATAAGGGGCAGAAACATCTCCAGGGATCCTGTGATCCTGATGAGGTCTGAGATTTGGCCTCTAAGGAGCTCCTGGGTAATGCCTGTGCTGCTGGTCTGTGGGCCACACTTGAGTACCAAGGATCCAGACAGAGTGAGATACTCTGGGCAGGAGGTTGGGTGGTTTGGAGGTGGATGAACCCAGTAACTTTGTTTTCATTTTTTAATAAAAAATGTCTAGTTTTTTATTCTTTAAGTTTCAGTAGGCATTATATATTTCATTCTTATTAAATAATCCTCTGACCCACCAAAAAATCTTTCCAGAAAATTTTGACGTCAAATCTCTAATTTTTGAGGCAGCATAAACATGACTTAAAACCTTTGGGCAAATAAGCTTTCAGTCAGCTGAACTACTCATACGGTTGCTGCCTTAGATGGATAGCAGCTATTTTTTTTTTTTCATCAAAATGATTACATAGAAAACTTACTTTTGTGGTGTGACAAACATCTTTATGTCCAATAAGAGAAAACAAAAATATTTGTTTCCATAGCAATTTGCAATGCAAATTAATAAGATTTTAGGATAGAAATGTATCACCTTTGGGGCCTTCTCTAGGGAGGTGTTTATAATTAATTAAGAGATTGAACAAATAAGATTTGAGTGAAAAGAATAGTATAATTCTATACAATATGATCATTATTTTCTGTGTATCTTTTTTTTTAATTAATTAATTTATTTATTTTTGGCTGTACTGGCAGGTCTTTGTTGCTGCGTGCGGGCTTTCTCTAGTTGCGGCGAGTGGGGGCCACTCCTCCTTGTGGTGCACAGTCTTCTCATTGCAGTGGCTTCTCTTGTTGCGGAGCACGGGCTGTAGGTGCGCGGGCTTCAGTAGTTGTGGCTCGCGGCTCTAGAGTGCAGGCTTAGTAGTTGTGGCACACGGGCTTAGTTGTTCCGCGGCATATGGGATCTTCCCGGACCAGGGATTGAACCTGTGTCCTCTGCATTGGCAGGCAGATTCTTAACCACTGCGCCATCAGGGGAGCCCATACCACATTTTCTTGATCCATTCAACAGGTGATGGACATACGAATTGTTTCCACTTTTTGGCTATTATGATCAATGCTGCTTTGAATATTCATATACAAATTTTTTATGTGGACATATGTTTTCAATTCCTTCGGTGTATACCTAAGAATGGAATTGCTGGGTCAAATGTCAACTCTTTGTTTAGACTGTTGATGATCTGTTAGATTGTTTTCCAAAGTGGCTGTACCATTGTGTATTCCTACCAGCAGTGTATGAGGGTTCCAACTTCTCCACATACCTGATAACAATTGTTATTGTTTATCTTTTTGATTATAGCCATCCTAGTGGGTATGAAGTAATAATTCATTGTGATTTTGATTTCCCTGATGGTTAATGATACTGAAATCTTTTCATGTGTTTATTAGCCATTTGTATATCTTCTTTGGGAAAATGTCTCTTCAAATCCTTGGCCCATAGCCTAAATCAGGTTATCTTTTTTTATCACTGAGTTGTAAGAATTTTTAAATATATATTCTAGATATATGTCCCTTATCAGATACATAATTTGCAAATATTTTTCCCAGTTGTGGCTTGTCTTTTCATGCTGTTAATCGTGTCTTTGGAAACAAAAGAGCTTTTAGTTTTAATGAAGTCCAATTTATCATCTTTTTCTTTTATGTTTTGTGGTTTTGGTAGCTCTTTACCTAACCCCAGATGTTGAAGATTTTCTCGTATGTTTTCTTCTAAAAGTTTTATAGCTTTAATGTTTAAGTCCATGGTCCATTTTGAATTAATCTTTTTTGTAAAGTGTGAGGTAAGGCTCTAAATTCATATTTTTGCACATAGATATCCATTTGTCTCAGCACCATTTGTTGAAAAAAATATCTTTCTTTACTGAATTGCCTTGGCTCCTTTGTCAAAAAGTTTATTGATCATAAATATAAATATTTATTCCTAGACTCCCAATTCTATTCCATTGATCCATAAACCTACCTTTATGTGAGTATCCATTGTCTTGGTTACTGTGTGGCTTGTAGTAAGTTTTTTGAAATTGGAAAGTACATGCCCTCCAGTTATTTTCTTCCCTTTCAATATTGTTTTCACTTTGAGTCTTTTGCATTTTCATATACACTTTAGAATCTGCTTGTCAGTTTCTGCCAAAAAACTAACAGAATTTTGGTAGACATTGTGTTGGATCTATAGATCAATTTGTGGACAGTTGGCATGTTAACAATGTCAAATCCTCCAATTCATAAATATGAACTCTCTCTTCATTTATTTAGATAGTAATTTTTCTCAAAATGTTTTTTTACTTTTCAGTGTACAAATTTTGTACATTTTTGTTAAGCTTATTTCTATTGTGAACAGGTATTTTCTTAATTTCACTTTCAGATTGTTCATTGCTGGTATACAGAAATACAGTTGATTTATGAGTATTGAGTTTTGTATCCTGTGATTTTGCTAATAAACACATTTATTAATTCTAGAGGGGTGTGTGTGTGTATCTTGGAAGTTTTTACATAGAGCATCATGTCTCCTGCAAACAAAAACAATTTAACTTCTTCATTTCCTATCTACATGCATTTTTTTTCTTTTTCTTGCCTGTTTGCATAAGCTAGTATCTCCTACTCAATGTTGAACACCTCTCAATCCCTCCTCAATAAAGCCTTCCTCTCAATTCAAAATGAGCTCTCTTTTTTGAATGTGTGTGTCACTAATTGTTCTTACAATATAGTTATTTAATGTTATTCTATATTCTTCACTCAATGCCTATTAACCTTGTTTCCAGAATTAAACAGGTGAATTGCCCAAGCTTATATAGTCAGTAAGCTGGCAATGGCTACACCAGAGCCTAAGTAGTTTTGTTACAGTTGGTGACTGGGCTCTCCATATTTGGGACAGGACTATATTGCTTAGATTTTAGATTCCCCATGGGCAGATCTCTCCAGGTATCATCTGTCTACCTCCAAGCTTAACTCTTGAACTGGGCCAGGCCACCTTTGTGCATTGTATTTCATGCTCTGGCATTAGCTTTATTCATTGCATTTCTTTTTCCTTGGGAGGCTTATAGCCAGAAGTAAAAGAAAGATATTTTTGTTATTGCTTGTTTTATTCTGGAGTTTTGTTGAAGATTTTAAAAATCGGCCAAAATATGACCATCAAAAATTAGAACAAGCAATCTAATTGAATAGTTTTTACAGATCAGTTAAATCTTTAAAATTGACTATTAATACTTTAAAAATGTAAAACAGATACTATGTTGCTGGTGGAGTTTCTGTTTACTTCTGTACTATTGACTTTTTTATATTTAAAAACTGAACACACACACACACCGCCCCATGTTAAACATATCTCCGTTCATTGTCACTTTTTGCTGTTCTGTGGAACGTTATGATTACAGTCATCCCTTTAATAGTTTTGTAGTTAGAAAACTGATAGCAAATACCTATCAAAAACCTTTAAGTAATATTCTTGTTTCTGACGTCTTTACACACAAGATATATTCAATTTCTAGATCCTCTATTAAGATGGTAAATAACATTTACTTAAAATGCAGTTTGTGTCTATTTTTATTCAAATTATGTAAGCTCATCTAGAAAATCACAAAGATAAAAATAATTAAATTACCCTTAAAACCTGGGGTAACCACTGTTGACAGTTTTCTCTGCTTGTGTATACAGGGAACATATGTGTGTACCTAGCTTTTAGAAAACGGGATCATATTGTGCATATGCTGTTTTGTAACCTATACTTTTCTTTTGCTTAAGGTAGTTTGGATGCCTTCTCATGTCAATAGTTGAATATACATTATTACACTTAATGGCCATGTAGTGTTCCACTAAAATCTCATCTTCAGAAGATGAGAAAATCTATCACGAAACTTTATGATATCTTTATCTATCTTTATCATAAAACATTTGCCATATTTTTTAGGCTCTTCCCGGAAGGCATAGTTCTGTTAAAGAACCAACAGTAAATAAATCTGAAATGCACAGTTTATTTGCCTGGATTGCAATAAGAGCTGCTGCACAGGTTGGTGTGAGTTTTATTTAACTCTTCTTTTTATCATCACATCTGTTAAGGCAAAACAATGTATTGATACAAGAGAAAGGAAAATATCACATTCTTTGGGATTTGCACCAATGATGTTTCTTTGGAAAGATTAGAAGTGCTCTTTATATGTGTAGTGTTTTTAATCGCTATTAGCCAGACTTGGTTTGATTCCACTTTTCTTTAATGAAAATAATGGGAGATACACATGTGCACATATTTGACACACATTTTGGCAAGTATCTGTCATAGCTACAGGAGGTAGCCTATTCAAAATGACTTATTTATTCATTAAATTGTCAACAGTCATGATTTGTTTGACTATGGTATATACTACATGTTGGGGGATCACATATTGTTTTTCAGTTTGTCTTTATTTTTTTCCCTAATGTGTACCAAATGTTATTTTATGAATTTGCTTTTTCACATTATTTACCTAATGGATAATCTATGAATCAGAAAGCTTGCATTTATGAACTCTAATTGTGCATTAATTTTAGGTCAGTGAGGCTGTGCTGGCAATCAACCTACTTATCGGAAAGACAAATGATAAAACTGATAAAGTTAGTCAACAGGCATTACCGAATATCCCAGAATTTGCCACCATGGATCTTTTGTCTTCGTACACAGATTATTTGCTTGGTATGTTTGAATGTTAGGCATTTTATAAAATTGTAATATATGTCATGTGTAATCAAGTTTCAGAGGTTTAATTATAGAGATTTTAATTTAAAAAGGACAATAGTTTGGGGAACCTCTGGGAGAGGATGGGTTCTTAGGATCTAGCTGCTAAAATATAGGGGCCTCAGCTCACTGTACATACATACATGATACTCCGTCTGCTGCTGCATTTCAGATGTAGGGCTCTGTGAAAAAAATGGTATTTCCTGATGTCTGTTTATTTTCCAGTTCACACATTTCAAATGAGACCTTTTGGGATTATTTATTTGAGGGACCTTCTCTGATCTTCCGAAATGTGTACTCACTCTTACACTCTCATATGGCTCCCTGTCCTTTCTATTAGTTGTTTTATATTTGTGTGTGTGTGTGTGTGTGTGTGTGTGCGCGCCTGTGCATGTTTGAACTATTTCTCTTATTAAACTATTGTCAGCTTCCTGAGAGCAGGGACTTTAGCTATTTGATTTGCTGCTCTGTCTACAGAAAATCACACATTGCTTACACATAGCCGGCATTTGATATTAATATTTGTTAAATGAATGAATGAGAGGCTAGTGGAATTTAAACTTTACCTTACTGCTCTGTTTTTTCTTACTTATGACGCCTTTGTTGGATAGTAAACTATAATGTAAACCTCTAAGTCAGGTCAGCAGTAACATAGATATTGAACAATCACTTACGCGTTTGCCCTTTCATTTATTCAAGAAATATTTATTGAGTGCTTCTTGTGTGCTAAACACTTAGGTAGGTTCTAAGGAGCCAAGTACTGGAATCTTACTTCCAGAAGGATATTTTAGGAATAACAGTATCTAATTTTGCTTGGCATTAGGTGAGCATTGAGCCAAAGGGAATGAAAGTGTTAACTTTAACCTGCTGGGGGTGGGAACAGTCTTCCTAAAGCCTCTGAAATCACACCTATACGCAGTAGCTTACTCTGCTGGTTAAGGTTAAGTCAACCTTAGCTGAAGAGTTCGTGTCTGAAATCATCTCCTTCATGACTCTCTCCTGAAGAATAGGTGGCCCAGACTATTTTCCAACCTGAAAATGGTTTGCCCTGAGGTTAAACCATCAGATGGATTTTTATGCCAAGGTATTGTTTCCTTATTTTTATTGCCTTCATGCCTAGTAGGATTTTGCTTCATCAGATTTCCGGACCGTGGCCTGGATCTCAGACTGGGTGCATGGCCTTCCTTAGAGTCCCCATAGATAGGCTCCCAGGGGACAAAGCAGGGCAGTCTGGCAGCAGGGGCTGGTCGCCGCTTTTTTCTCTTGACACTGCTTGTCAACTCAGTTCTCCCTGGTTCAGAATGCCAGGAAGGCAGTCCTCTTAGAAGCACACATTATTGTTTTGCTACAAAGAGAATGCAATATTAATAATGAAGAGGGTTCAACTTATACCTCGATCCTGTCAAACCATTTAATTTCTCTCAGCCTCATTTGTCCTAATCTGAAGGCTGTGTGAATTAGATTTATTTATGGATAAGACTAAAATCTGAAAACCTTAAGACTGTGATTCAACGTGGCTGAACATGGCTTCCAACATGGCTATTTCTTTTTCATAATGGCCCCGTATTACCTCTGAAACGTCTGTCTACTTTGTCCTAGACATTTTCTTGTTTTACCAGTTTTTAGGCCAGGGATAAATAAGTTTCACCTAAAATGCTGTATTAATCAGTTACTGGCAAAATTATACTGTGTACCGAACGACCCTAAAACTCAGTGGCTAGAACAACATGACTTCATTCTCTTACTTGTCTCATGTGTTCTGCTTCAGGCTGCAGGCTGAGTTCTGGTGTACTCTGTGTACATTTGTTATGAGACCCAGGCTAAAGAGGCTGTGGCTACCTGGGGCCTGCTGTTCTCAGGGTGTAAACCAGAGCACAAGACCAAGACCAAGCACAGAAGCACACTTGAGGCCTAAGAAAGGCCTCATTAAATCCCATTAGGCATAGCAAGTCATATGGCCAAGTCCAATACCAGTGAGGCAGGGAATTAGACTCTGCCTGTAGAGGAAGGAAGAGGGGTGTGAATGTTTGTGGAGTGGTAATCCAGACTATCACTTATGACATGTTCAATCTATGGCTGGTAGCCACCTGAGAAGAATTCTGAACTTCTGTATGGAAACACTGGAAAAGGTGCTGCGGTGATCAGTTAGTAATGTCACCCATGGGCAATGGCATCCCCTAACCAGATGATCTTAGTTGATCCATATGGGCAGGTAGTCTTCATCTCAGCTCTGCTTATTACTAGAAGTTATGCTTTACTTTTCTATTTCAGTGGTTTTCCTAGCATCTTCCAATTTTCAGTTTTCATTTTGTACCATTAGCACTCCTTTACTGTTGTACCAAGATAGTAATTTGAAATGACCAAATTTTAAAGTCCAATTCATTTTGTATTTTGCCTTAAGAATAATAATTTTGCCCTCCAGTATTTTCCTAGCAGACTGATCATTAATTCATGTTATGATTTCCCTCACTTCAGTATTTGGGTTGGAAGGAAATATTGAATCCCCAACTGATGGCTGCAAATACCCAGATGGCAGTGAGGTTCATATTATAATGAATCGCTAAAGGGCAACAATAACAAATTAAAATTGTTTGATTTTCCTTGCATTAGCATATATTAGCATGCAGGAGAAAACCCCCTCAGTGATTTACCTTCACTAGCATTGACCTGTACACGATGTGGTAAATGATATTCATTGTTTTTGTGTGCAGAGCCCTGTACCAGATATTTCTGTCCAGAGGGAGGGAGGAGTCACAGAACACACCAAGGAGTGGGTCTTGCCTTCCACGAGCTTCCAGTTTTTGGCCATCAGAACAGGCATCTACTTTGAAATTATATAAATGCAGCTTTTAAGAGGACCATATTAATTAGTGGAGGCAGATTAATGTAGTTTAATCTAAAGCTGGACACAGGTGGGGTGGGCATATGAGTTTATGAGGAACTTTTTTTTTTCTGGAAGAAGTACATGTGGGGCAGATACAAATGAATTGGAGGCATGGATACCAGATAGGAGGGGGAGCTCATCTTCTCAGCAGAGCAGTTGACAATCAGAGAAGCATGGTGACAAAATAGACCAGTCACGTGTGGAGGATGGAATATAGATCATCTTGCCAGAACCAGAGAGCAATTGTATGATGTCTGTAGAACAATAAGAGAATTGAGTGTTGTAGCTGGTCCAATTTATTGAGGTTTCTTTTACATTGTCTTGTAGGAATAGAGACCCTGAAATGATGCTGGGACCATATATAGATTGAATGCAAAAAACCATTTACTCCATGTCTACTTTGGGCCCAGTTATATTCAAATATACACCATCTTTTTGTCTTGATTTTCCTGTGGGCTTAATAAAAAATTCAGCTAGGATTAAAAATTATTAAATTCTATAATACACTTTGAATTAAAAGCAATATTTAGGATTAGTGGTTCCGGATGCAGCCTCTCACAACTAAATACACTTGATATATGGAAAAATATAAATACGTGTCATGCCAAAAATCAATGTTGATGAACGTACTGTCAGAACATAGAGATCTATGGAGCAGAACTGAGAATCAACTGACCGAGAATCAACGAGTACATGCTTTGCCTCTTGAAACAGAGAAAACCGTCCATCCTGAAAAAAATATGATTTGTCTTTCCCATACTGCCTTGCCCCTGGCTCAGAGACATGGGTCAATGCCAACTAAAAACTGGGATGTCATTCCTCTACTGCTCTCTTGGCTTTTTCTATTCCTCTGAGACACAATTTCCCATAGTGGTGGGGAACTAGGGAGACACATTATATCCTCAAATTCTGAATAATTAAACCATGTACAGGTGAGAATGGAGATAAATCATGCATGCTTACAACAGTGATTTTGTGTGTGTGTGTGTATGAGCATGTGTGTGTATATGTGCTGTATCAATCCAGAGTGTCAGCAATTCATACAATGAGGGTATGATTAGAACCATCCTCAGCGAAGCAGAGCTGTCCTGGGCCGATGTCTGCAAGAGTCTAGATGTTCCACTCAGAGCTCTGCCCTTGGATCATGTAAATCTGAGAAAGGACGGTACCATGACCAAAGGCAGAGCATACGTTCTCCACTCTCTACTGTCAGACACAAGGCATGAAGAGACCCTATTCTAGACAGAGTCAACAGTGAGAAAATAAGAAACAACAGATGGCACATGTGAGAAAATATTGCCACATGAACGCAATGGGATGCTATCCTGAAGGCTCAGAGGAAGATTGACCCTTGAAGGAACCAAAGGAAATCTAATAAGATGGTTTGAAACTCTTAGCAGAGCCTAAGCAGTCACTCCTGATGCTGTGTGCTGGTGCTTGCTTGTGTGATTTCATTTATCCTTTAGGAAAGTCCTGTGAGAGTGTCACTATGCACATTTATTAAATGAGGCAAGGTGCTGGGAGAGGTATTGAACTCTGGGTGATGGTTCACGGCTAATATAGACCCTCATCTATACAATTCTAAAGGCAGTGCCCTGGATCGTTGTGTTGGGTGTGATAAATAAGTTTTACCAGGAAATCAAAATGCAGAATCGATACTTCTGGTCAACCTGTTGGCCTGAGCTGGCATGAAAGATACTTCTGCCTTCCCCAATACAAACCTATTACAAGGCTGGATAAAATAGAACCAAAATTGTTTTAATTTATAGCTGAGCATGAAATCAGGAAAGGGAGATCCCAAGTCACCAAAGTAAAATGAGAAATTGTAAGCAAGAGCTGCAGCTGAGCAGTCACTGGAGCAGGAACAGCCAGGGCTCGGACTTGAATGCCTGGTGAAAGAAGTGGTCTGGAAAGAGGGCCCCGCAGGTAGGGGAAGTCAGAACCTAGCTAACTGCATAACACTGGCGTTCAGAGAGGGCTTGTCCACAAATTGAGGACTAGATGTACGCTGCCCACTGGCCTGCGTAGCTGCAGAGCAACATGCCAAGTGCCCAGTGAGAGCCAAAAAGCATCCACAGGGGAGAAGTCAGAAACCACCTAAGACTGTGAGGTTGGAATTCACACCTCCTGAATGATGCAGGGAAATAAGCATAAATACTGGCCCAGAACCAGTGAAAGCATGCAGATCTGGCTGGGGATAGTGGAAACTGTTGCAAAGGGATACTCTTCAATGCAGGGTATAAGGGACTGTCCCTCCAAGAAATTCTTCTGAAGATAAATTTAAAGACAGCACAGATGACACCTGGACAAATTTTGGCATCATTTTTGGATTATAAAGAGGAAGAAAAAAATTGTAAACAGTCAGAAAAAGACCTTCTACAAAGGAACAGAAATTGAACTGGCCTTAATTTTTCTCTGTGACGTTAAAGACCAAATGACAGGGACTTCCCTGGTGGTCCATTAGTAAAGAATCCACCTTCCAATGCAGGGGACGCTGGTTTGATCCCTGGTCAGGGAACTAAGATCCCACATGCCGCGGTGCACCTAAGCCCGTACACCACAACTACTGAGCTCGTGCGCCTCAGCTAGGGAGCCTGCATGCCGCAAACTACAGAGCCCACATGATCTGGAACTCGCACAACTAGAGAGAGACAACCCACATGCCGTAACTAGAGAGAAGCCCGTGTGCCGCAACGAAAGATCCCACCCACATGCCTCAACACACATCCTGCATGCCGCAACTGAGACCCGACACAGCCAA
This sequence comes from Lagenorhynchus albirostris, assembly GCF_949774975.1. Lineage (NCBI taxonomy): Eukaryota > Metazoa > Chordata > Mammalia > Artiodactyla > Delphinidae > Lagenorhynchus > Lagenorhynchus albirostris. Next base: position 24,630,232 of record NC_083105.1, on the reverse strand, counting down.
AAATAAATCTTAAAAAAAAAAAGACCAAATGGCATTGACCAAATATGTATCGAGGTCCTTTTTTTCTTTTAATTTAGTTCAATTTTTTGCATAGGTAATTTATTTTCAAGAATCACAACTCAAAAGTCATATAAGGGTATGGAGAGAATGTCTCCCTTCCATCTTCTCTGCAAGTGCCTCAGTTCTCCTCCCCAGAGGCAGTCAGTGTTGTCAGAATATTAAGGTCCTATTCCTGCTGTAACAACCGTAAATTTAGTGGCTTAAAACAACACAATATATTATCTTACAGTTCTGGAGTTCTGTAGTCCAAAATAGGCCTTACTGGGCTAAAAATTAAGGTGTCAGCAGGGCTACATTCCTCTGGAGGCATTGGGGGAGAATGTTTCCTAAGCTTTTTCAGCTTCTAGAGACCACCTGAGTTTCTTGGCTTGTGGCCCCTTCTTGTAGCTTCCAAGCCATCAGAGTAGCATCTTCAGTCTCTCTGACTCTGATACACTCAGTCTTCTGTTTCCTTTTTCTACATATAAAGACCCCTATGATTACACTAAGCCCACATGGATAACGTAGGATAATCTCCCCATTTCAAGGTCAGTTGACAGGCAACCTTAATTCCATCTACAACCTTAATTCTCCTTTGCCCTGTAACCTAACATTTTCACAGGTTCTGGGGATTAGGGCATGGAAATCTTTAGGGAACCATTATTCTGCCTACCACAATTGGTTTCCTGTGTTCTCTAGCAGAGATATCACATGCTTATACAAACTGTCAAGGTTCTGTTACAGAGGACAGAATCCACTCCGATTCGTTTAAGCAGGAGGAGGTTTATTAAAGGACTTTCAAAATCCCTGTGAGGGCTAAAGAAACAAATTCCAGGCTGAGCATCCAGAAATGACTAAGCCATACATAACTGGATCACCAAGGGAATGCAGGTTTTTGTTTTCTTTTGTTTTATAAAGTGTCTTAGTCTGTTCGTGCTGCTGTAAGAAAATACCACAGACTGGGTAGCTTATATATAAACAACAGAAATGTATTTCTTACAGGTTTGGAGGTTAGAAGTCCAGTATCAGGGCACCAGCAGATTCAGTGTCTGGTGAGGGCCCGCTTTCTGGTGCATAGATGGTGCCTTCTTGCTTTGTCCTCACATGGTGGAAAGGGCTAGGGCTCTCTGGAGCCTCTTTTATAAAGGCACTAATACCATCATTTTGGGGGGTTAGGATTTCAACATACGAATTTCAGGAGGGTGGGAACACAAACGTTCAGACCATAGCATAAGGGGAGCTGTAGAATCAGAAATCTGCCTGCAAAGTAGGAAGACTCTGCTCTAGCTGCAGCCTCACCAACCGCACCACCTCTGCCAGAATCCACACAAGCAAAAGATGCTTTGACTCTTGTCTTCCGCACCACTTAGCACAGTGCCAACTTCAGGTCTTTCATGAATGCACTGAATTGGTGATACCTAAATCTCATCCAGGGCCCTAGCTGCAAGGAAACCTCAGAAATGGGATTTTTATCTCTGCAACTTCTTCAATATAGGTAAGCACGTTCAGAGATTAGGAAAAATGTTGAGTGAACCAGTATGGTGCACACTAATACACTGATATATTTTTCCCTTAAAAATACAAATAATAGGGCTTCCCTGGTGGCACAGTGGTTGAGAGTCCACCTGCCGATGCAGGGGACATGGGTTCGTGCCCTGGTCTGGGAAGATCCCACATGCCGCGGAGCGGCTGGGCCCGTGAGCCATGGCCACTGAGCCTGCGCGTCTGGAGCCTGTGCTCCGCAGCCGGAGAGGCCACAACAGTGAGAGGCCGGTGTACTGCAAAAAAACAAACAAACAACAACAACAACAAACAAATAACAGTATAACCATTAGTATGCATAATTTTATGCTCCTTCCTCATTGCTTTTCTTCAACCTAATGTAAGTGTATCTGTTGGCAGTTCTTTTCAAATCAATACGTAGCTTCTTTTTATTGTTGCATAATCTTTATAAAGATGCACCATAATTAGTCTTCCTTTGATAGATATTTAGGTTGTTTCTACCCTTTTGCTATTACATAAAAATTTGCTCTAGATCTATATATGATTATATATATATATATATATCACATATATATCTATTGACCCAATAGATATACTAACCTATGTACAAAGTTTTACACATATATGATATATATGTATATTTATAAATGTCATATGTATGTGATTTATATATATAGTATATGTATAATTATATATGTATAAAATTTTGTTCATAAGCTAGTATATTGATTGGGTCAATTCCCATAAGGAAAATTTCTGGATCAAAGGGTAGAATCATTTGTAATTTTGATAAGGTTTGCAAAACACCTTCCATAAAGGTTATGCCAATTTGTTTTCTTGCCAGTAATTAATAAAAGGTCATTTTTCCCCATACCTTTGTTGATACAGGTATATTATAAAATTTTTTAAACCTTTGTCAATGTAGTAGGAAGGGAAGATTTAATTTTAATTTACACATCTGGACGAGGGGAAGATGGCGGAAGAGTAACACACGGAGATCACCTTCCTCCCCGCAGATACACCAGAAATACATCTACACGTGGAACAACTCCTACAGAACACCTACTGAACACTGGCAGAAGACCTCAGACCTCCCAAAAGGCAAGAAAGTCCCCATGTACCTGAGTAGGGCAAAAAAAATAAGAATAAACAGAGACAAAAGGATGGGGATGGGACCTGCACCAGTGGGAGGGAGCTGTGAAGGAGGAAAGGTTTCCACACACTAGGAAGCCCCTTCACGGGCTGAGACTGTGGGTGGCGGAGGGGGAAAGCTTTGGAGCTGGAGCTGCGGAGGAGAGCACAGCAACAGGGGTGCAGTGGGCAAAGCAGAGAGATTCCCACACAGAGGATCGGTGCTGACCGGCACTCACCGGCCCGAGAGGCTTGTTTGCTCCCCTGCCGGGGTGGGCGGGGCTGGGAGTTGAGGCTCCGGCTACGGTCGGAGCGCAGGGAGAGGACTGGGGTTGGCAGCGTGAACACAGCCTGAAGCGGGCTAGTGCACCATGGCTAGCCAGGAGGGAGTCCAGGGAAAAGTCTGGACCCGCCGAAGAGGCAAGAGACTTTTTCTTCCCTCTTTGTTTCCTGGTGTGCGAGGTGAGGGGATTAAGAGCGCTGCTGAAAGGAGCTCCAGAGACGGGCGTGAGCCGCGGCTAAAAGCGCGGACCCCAGAGACGGGCATGAGACGCTAAGGCCGCTACTGCCGCCACCAAGAAGCCTGTGTGCGAGCACAGGTCACTATCCACATCCCCTTCCGGGGAGCCTGTGCAGCCCGCCACTGCTAGGGTCCCGGGATCCAGGGACAACTTTCCCAGGAGAACGCACGGCGCGCATGCAACGTCACGCTGGTCTCTGCCGCCGCAGGCTCGCCCCACACACCGTACCCCTCCCTCCCCGCGGCCTGAGTAAGCCAGAGTCCACGAAGCACCTGCTCCTTTAACCCCGTCCTGTCTGAGTGAAGAACAGACGCCCTCCTGCGACCTACATGCCGAGGGGGGGCCAAATCCAAAACTGAGCCCCCAGGAGCTGTGAGAACAAAAAAGAGAAAGGGAAATCTCTCCCAGCAGCTTCAGAAGCAGCGGATTAAAGCTCCACAATCAACTTGATGTACCCTGCATCTGTGGAACACATGAATAGACAACGAATCATCTCAAATTGAGGAGGTGGACTTTGAGAGCAAGATTTATGATTTTTTTCCCCTTTTTCTCTTTTTGTGAGTGTGTATGTGTATGCTTCTGTGGGAGATTTTGTCTGTATAGCTTTGCTTCCACCATTTGTCCTAGGGTTCTATCCGTCCGTTTTTTTATTAATATTTTTCATTTTAATAACTTTATTTTTTTTCTTTCTTTCTCTCTCTCTCTCTCTCTCTTTCTTTCTTTCTTTCTTCCCTTTCTTTCCTTTCTCTCCCTTTTATTCTGAGCTGTGTGGATGAAAGACTCTTGGTGCTGCAGCCAGGAGTCAGTGCTGTGGCACTGAGGTGGGAGAGCCAACTTCAGGACACTGGTCCACAAGAGACCTCCCAGCTCCACATAATATCAAACGGCGAAAATCTCCCAGAGATCTCCATCTCAACACCAGCACCCAGCTTCATTCAACGACCAGCAAGCTACAGTGCTGGACACCCTATGCCAAACAGCTAGCAAGACAGGAACACAACCCCACCCATTAGCAGAGAGGCTTCCTAAAATCATAAGTCCACAGACACCCCAAAACACACCACCAGACGTGGACCTGCCCACCAGAAAGACAAGATCCAGCCTCATCCACCAGAACACATGCACTAGTCCCCTCCACCGGGAAGCCTACACAACCCACTGAACCAACTTTAGCCACTGGGGACAGACACCAAAAACAACGGGAACTACAAACCTGCAGCCTACAAAAAGGAGACCCAAAACACAGTAAGATAAGCAAAATGAGAAGACAGAAAAACACACAGCAGATGAAGGAGCAAGATAAAAACCCACCAGACCTAACAAATGAAGAGGAAATAGGCAGTCTACGTGAAAAAGAATTCAGAATAATGATAGTAAAAATGATCCAAAATCTTGGAAATAGAATAGAGAAAATGCAAGAAACATTTAACGAGGACCTAGAAGAACTAAAGATGAAACAAGCAATGATTAACAACACAATAAGTGAAATTAAAAATACTCTAGATGGGATCAATAGAAGAATAACTGAGGCAGAAGAACGGATAAGAGACCTGGAAGATAAAATAGTGGAAATAACTACTTCAGAGCAGAATAAAGAAAAAAGAATGAAAAGAACTGAGGAAGGTCTCAGAGACCTCTGGGAAAACATTAAACGCACCAACATTTGAATTATAGGGGTTCAAGAAGAAGAAGAGAAAAAGAAAGGGACTGAGAAAATATTTGAAGAGATTATAGTTGAAAACTTCCCTAATATGGCAAAGGAAATAGTTAATCAAGTCCAGAAAGCACAGAGAGTCCCATACAGGATAAGTCCAAGGAGAAATACGCCAAGACACATATTAATCAAACTATCAAAAATTAAATACAAAAAAAACATATTAAAAGCAGCAAGGGAAAAACAACAAATTACACACAAGGGAATCCCCATAAGGTTAACAGCTGATCTTTCAGCAGAAACTCTGCAAGCCAGAAGGGACTGGCAGGACATATTTAAAGTGATGAAGGAGAAAAACCTGCAACCAAGATTACTCTACCCAGCAAGGATCTCATTCAGATTTGATGAAGAAATTAAAACCTTTACAGACAAGCAAAAGCTGAGAGAGTTCAGGACCACCAAACCAGCTTTACAACAAATGCTAAAGGAACTTCTCTAGGCAAGAAACACAAGAGAAGGAAAAGACCTACAATAACGAACCCAAAACAATTAAGAAAATGGGAATAGGAACATACATATCGATAATTACCTTAAATGTAAATGGACTAAATGCTCCCACCAAAAGACACAGATTAGCTGAATGGATACAAAAACAAGACCCATATATATGCTGTCTACAAGAGATCTGCTTCAGACCTAGAGACACATACAGACTGAAAGTAAGGGGATTGAAAAAGATATTCCATGCAAATGGAAACCAAAAGAAAGCTGGAGTAGCAATTTTCATATCAGACAAAATAGATTTTAAAATAAAGACTATTAGAAGAGACAAAGAAGGACACTACATAATGATCAAGGGATCGATCCAAGAAGAAGATATAACAATTGTAAATATTTATGCACCCAACATAGGAGCACCTCAATACATAAGGCAAATACTAACAGCCATAAAAGGGGAAATCGACAGTAACACATTCATAGTAGGGGACTTTAACACCCTATTTTCACCAATGGACAGATCATCCAAAATGAAGATAAGGAAACACAAGCTTTAAATGATACATTAAACAAGATGGACTTAACTGATATTTATAGGACATTCCATCCAAAAACAACAGAATACACATTTTTCTCAAGTGCTCATGGAACATTCTCCAGGATAGATCATATCTTGGGTCACAAATCAAGGCTTGGTAAATTTAAGAAAATTGAAATTGTATCAAGTATCTTTTCTTACCACAACGCTATGAGACTAGATATCAATTACAGGAAAAGATCTGTAAAAAAATACAAACACACGGAGGCTAAACAATACACTACTTAATAATGAAGTGATCACTGAAGAAATCAAAGAGGAAATCAAAAAATACCTAGAAACAAATGGCAATGGAGACACGACGACCCAAAACCTATAGGATGCAGCAAAAGCAGTTCTAAGAGGGAAGTTTATAGCAATACTATCCTACCTTAAGAAACAGGAAACATCTCGAATAAACAACCTAACCTTGCACCTAAAGCAATTAGAGAAAGTAGAACAAAAAAACCCCAAAGTTAGCAGAAGGAAAGAAATCAGAAAAATCAGATCATAAATTAAATGAAAAAGAAATGAAGGAAACGATAGCAAAGATCAATAAAACTAAAAGCTGGTTCTTTGAGAAGATAAAAAAAAATTGATAAACAGTTAGCCAGACTCATCATGAAAAAAAGGGAGAAGACTCAAATCAATAGAATTAGAAATGAAAAAGAAGTAACAACTGACACTGCAGAAATACAAAACATCATGAGAGATTACTACAAGCAACTCTATGCCAATGAAATGTACAACCTGGAAAAAACGGACAAATTCTTAGAAATGCACAACTACCAAGACTGAATCAGGAAGAAATAGAAAGTATGAACAGGCCAATCACAAGCACTGAAATTGAAAGTGTGATTAAAAATCTTCCAACAAACAAAAGCCCAGGACCAGATGGCTTCACAGGTGAATTCTATCAAACATTTGGAGAAGAGCTAACACCTATCCTTCTCAAACTCTTCCAAAATATAGCAGAGGGAGGAACACTCCCGAACTCATTCTACGAGGCCACCATCACCTTGATACCAAAACCAGGCAAGGATATCACAAAGAAAGAAAACTACAGGCTAATATCACTGATGAACATAGATGCAAAAATCCTCAACAAAATACTAGCAAACAGAATCCAACAGCACATTAAAAGGATCATACACCATGGTCAAGTGGGGTTTATTCCAGGAATGCAAGGATTCTTCAATATACGCAAATCAATCAACGTGATACACCATATTAACAAATTGAAGGAGAAAAACCATATGATCATCTCAATAGAAGCTGAGAACGCTTTTGACAAAATTCAACACCCATTTATGATAAAACCCTGTGGAAAGTAGGCATAGAGGGAACTTTCCTCACCATAATAAAGGCCATATATGACAAACCCACAGCCAACATCGTCCTCAATGGTGAAAAACTGAAAGCATTTCCTCTAAGATCAGGAACAAGACAAGGTTGCCCACTCTCACCACTGTTATTCAAGATAGTTTTGGAAGTTTTAGCCACAGCAATCAGAGAAGAAAAGGAAATAAAAGGAATCCAAATCGGAAAAGAAGAAGTAAAGCTGTCACTGTTTGCAGATGACATGATACTATACATAGAGAATCCTAAAGATGCTACCAGAAAACTACTAGGGCTTATCAATGAATTTGGTAAAGTAGCAGGATACAAAATTAATGTGCAGAAATCTCTGGCATTCCTATATACTAAAGATGAAAAATCTGAAAGTGAAATCAAGAAAACTCTCCCATTTACCATTGCAGCAAAAAGAATATAATATCTAGGAATAAACCTACCTAAGGAGACAAAAGACCTGTATGCAGAAATTTATAACACTGTTGAAAGAAATTAAAGATGATACAAATGGATGGAGCAATATACCATGTTCTTGGATTGGAAGAATCAACATTGTGAAAATGAGTCTACTACTCAAAGCAATCTACAGATTCAATGCAATCCCTATCAAACTACCACTGTCATTTTTCACAGAACTGAAAAAATTTTTTCACAATTTGTATGGAAACACAAAAGACCCCTAATAGCCAAAGCAAACTTGAGAACAAAAAAGAGCTGGAGGAATTAGGCTCCCGGACTTCAGACTATACTACGAAGCTATAGTAATGAAGGCAGTATGGTAGTGGCACGAAAACAGAAATATAGATCAATGGAACAGGATAGAAAGCCCAGAGATAAACCCATGCACATATGGTCACCTTATCTTTGATAAAGGAGGCAGGAATGTACATTGGAGAAAGGACAGCCTTTTCAATAAGTGGTGCTGGGAAAACTGGACAGCTATATGTAAAAGAATGAAATTAGAACACTCCCTAACTCCATACACAAAAATACACTCAAAATGGATTAAAGACCTAAATGTAAGGTCAGACACTATAAAACTCTTAGAGGAAAACATAGGCAGAACACTCTATGACATACATCACAGCAAGATCTTTTTTGACCCACCTCCTAGAGAAATGGAAATAAAAACAGTAATAAACAAATGGGACCTAATGAAACTTAAAAGCTTTTGCACATCAAAGGAAACCATAAACAAGGTGAAAAGATAACCTTCCGAATGGGAGAAAACATTTGCCAATGAAGCAACTGACAAAGGATTAATCTCCAGAATATACAAGCAGCTCATGCAGCTCAATAACAAAAAAACAAACAACCCAATCCAAAAATAGGCCGAAGACCTAAGTAGGCATTTCTCCAAAGAAGATATACAGACTGCCAACAAACACATGAAAGAATGCTCAACATCATTGATCATTAGAGAAACGCAAGTCAAAACTACAATGAGATATCATCTCACACCAGTCAGAATGGCCATCATCAAAAAATCTATAAACTGTAAATGCTGGAGAGGGTGTGGAGTAAAGGGAACACTCTTGCATTGCTGGTGGGAATGTGAATTGGTACAGCCACTATGGAGAACAGTATGGAGGTTCCTTAAAAAACTACAAATAGAACTACCATATGACCCAGCAATCCCACTACTGGGCATATACCCTGAGAAAACCATAATTCAAAAAGAATCATGTACCAAAATGTTCATTGCAACTCTATTTACAATAGCCCTGAGATGGAAATAACCTAAGTGTCCATCGTCGGATGAATGGATAAAGAAGATGTGGCACATATATACAATGGAATATTACTCAGCCATAAAAAGAAACGAAATTGAGCTATTTGTAATGTGGTGGATAGACCTAAAGTCTGTCATACAGAGTGAAGTAAGTCAGAAAGAAAGACAAATACTATATGCTAACACATATATATGGAATTTAAGAAAAAAAATGTCATGAGGAACCTAGGGGTAAGACAGGAATAAAGACACAGACCTACTAGAGAATGGACTTGGGGATATGGGGGAGGGGGAAGGGTAAGCTGTGACAAAGCGAGAGAGTGGAATGGACATATATACACTACCATACGTAAGGTAGATAGCTAGTGGGAAGCAGCCACATAGCACAGGGAGATCAGCTCGGTGCTTTGTTACCTCCTAGAGGGGTGGGATAGGGAGGGTGGGAGGGAGGGAGACGCAAGAGGGAAGAGATATGGGAACATATTTATATGTATAACTGATTCACTTTGTTATAAAGCAGAAACTAACACACCATTGTAAAGCAATTATACTCCAATAAAGATGTAAAAAAAAAAAATTTACACATCTCTTACTAGGACTAAGCTTAAGCATCTTTTGTGTGAACTTTCTGCCTATGATTTGCTCTTTTTTTTTTTTTTTGCAGTACACGGGTCTCTCACTGTTGTGACCTCTTCCGTTGCGAAGCACAGGCTCCGGACACACAGGCTCAGCGGCCATGGCTCACGGGCCCAGCCGCTCTGCAGCATGTGGGATCTTCCCTGACTGGGGCACGAACCCGTGTCCCCTGCATCAGCAGGCAGACTCTCAACCATTGGGCCACCAGGGAAGCCCTTTTTTTGGGGGGGGAATTGGTTTTTTTCCGTTGCCTTTTCTTTAAAAATTTGTAGAAGCTCTTAATTATAGAAATCAACCCTTTAACTGTGATACTATTTTCAAATATATTTTTTCAATTATCAGTTATTATTTAGCCTTCTTTATCATGGTTCTGTCCCATGAAGAAACTTTTTATTTCTAAATGGTTTACATTATTAAACTTTTCTTTGATAAGTTTTGCATTTATGTCATAGTTAGAAAGGTTTTGTCCCTATTCTGTGACTATGAATTAGTTCTCCCATGGACCCTTTTACTAATTTATGGAAAACTATTTGGAATATGTAAAAAATAACAAATGGATACAATTTTAGTTTTTCCAGATGCCACCCTATTTCTGTACTTTTTACTCATTTCCTATTGATCTGTCTATTCAGGTTTCAGTACCGCACAGTTTTAATTATTGTAGGCTTATAATATATTTAATATCTATTAAAGTAAATCCCCACTCATTACTCTTTCTTTTCAAAATTGTTTTTCTTGTCTTTTATGGCTTTTTATTTTTACTTTGGAAGCAGCTTGTCTAGTTAAAAAAGCTCTCTCATAATTTCATTGGAGTTTCATTACCTTTATATTTTATCTTAGAAACAACATTTTTCTTCTATTGAGTCATCTTAACCAAGAATATTTTATATCCTATATTTTTTAGTTCATGCCTTTTAAAAAAATATTAGTCCCTTAGGAGTGTTTTAATGTTTTCTTTAAAGAGATCTTGTATACTTCTTGTCAGGTTTATTTCTGGATATTTTACCTTTTTATTGGTATTGCAAAATTATTGCAAAAGATTTCTACTGGTGGTTGTTTTCGTGTGGAGGTTATTGATGTCTCTATATTACTTTATTATCTTTAGGTATTTTTCTCCACTTTATGTTTTTTGAGCAAAGTCTGGGTCAGTAAATGTTTTTATAAAGGGCCAAATAGTAAATATTTTACACTTTGTGGTCTCTGTTGCAGCTATTCAACTCTGCTGTGTTAATGTGAAAGGAACCATAGACAAAATGTAAATGAATGAACATGACTGTATTCCATTAAGGCTTTAGTATGGACACTGACATTTGAATTTCATAAACTTTCACATGTCACAAAATACTATTTTTAAAATTTTTTCAACCACTTAAAAATATAAAGACCATTCTTAGCTCATGGGTCATACATAAACATGCATGGGCCTGATTTGTCCCATGGAGTATAGTTTCTCCCTTACGGATTTAGTTAATTCATTTGAAATGCCATCAAATTAATGCCTGTATTTATTCAAGTTTCCTTTTTCTTATTTTTTGGTAATACAAACAATGCTGCCATGAGTATTTTCTGCAAGACTTCTGGTACACATATATGAGTATCTGCATTTAAAATTTTATTAGACCCTGCCCAGGAATTTGCTTTCACAAGTGCTGTGTGAGAATTCTGGTTTCTTCACATTATTAACAATATTTATTATTTTGAGATTTTAGTTCCTGTTAATTCCTGAGGAATGTGAAATGGTATTTCATTGTAAATTGCATTTATCTGATTTTTAATGATGCTAAAAATTTTGTCCATTTGGGTTTCCTTTTCTATGGGTTGCCTGTTGAAATTTTTTGCCCATGTTTCTGTTGAACTAGCTGACTTTTTCTTATTGATTACATAGTAGGCAAAATATAATTTGTGTATTCTAAGTATCTTTTCTCAGTCTATGGTTTGTCATTTAACTTTGTGTTTGGTGTCTTTTGTGATATAAATTTTTTTTAATTGAATGCAGCCCTAAGCGTCAGTATTTCGTCTATGAGTTTTCCTTTTCTTTTTTCACATATGGTTATTTTTCAAGGAAAGCATATTTGTATTCCAATTTTTTTTTTTTTTTTTTTACTTTCAGATAACTACCAAGTTGCCTTCCAGCCTGCCTGTACATTCTCTTACCCTAGTGATGAGATATATGAGAATGTAGATACTGGGGAAGAAACCCCAATTAAAGTGGATATTACATGGATTCTTCTGCTGCGCTATTATATTCACCTGCAAAGAATTAATAATATGAGCAAACTGCTAGGTAGGCCTTTTCTGTGTTAAGAAAGAATATATTCCTTTCCAGGAATATATTGTTTAAACTTATTGTTTAAGTCATATTTCTTATTTAGAATTATAAAATACTTTTGACTTCTTTCTGAGTGAACTCTCATCAGAAGATGGAAATTTTAGGGGTTCTTAAACTGAAATACGTGGACCTTTGGATAGAACTGTATTTCAATGTATTTAAAAACGTCCTTAGAAGGAGGCATCCAGAGGCATCCCCCAAGACTGCCAAAGTGGTGTGGGGGTCAAAACGGTTAAGAATCAGAGTGACCATAATGTGACAGCTTATAAAATGAACAAGGTGAAATTTTGGCTTTAAGGAGAGAGTGTTCCAGTATCCAGTATGTAAAGGGGAAGATAGGATATTTAACTCCACGAAGTTTTGGATTTTGTTCAGTTTTTTTTTTCTTTTAAATCATTGATTTAAAGATCTAAAGAATATCCAGAAAAACTTGTATAATCTGCTTTAAATCAGTTCCTCCTATGTTTTTGTGACAATGTGTTTATCTGTGCCCATAAAATTGGTGATTCAGTGTTGCTTATTGGCAAACAGTTGGAAAAGACAGGTTGACCATGCCAGCGCCCAGTGATGGAGAAGCCAGCAGGGCAAATAGGCCGAGTCACGGGGTGGCTCAGCATGGTTATTGGGAGTTAGCGATGGGATGGACAAGCACTCGGAAAGGTGTTGGGTAGAAGGTGCATCGTGATGGGGCCAAGAGTTCAATGTCAAGGAAGTGGACATGAGCCAGGGCAGCAGGCCCTGGTGATGCCCTCCCCCTTATCAACTCAGCTCACTTCTGGATTCACCTGCTGGGGCTTCCCATGTCAATCGCCCACATTTTACTGCTTTCTGCTCTGGGCTTTCTCAGAAGTTACTACGGCCCAGCATGCAGGCAGGACAGCCTGGAAGTACCAGGGATTCCACACACTCAGCAGTAACCTGAGGTAGGGAACTGGTAGATAGTTGTAACATTGATGGAACAATGTTACATGTTTTTTCCAGGAGGTCCTCAGCAGGACTGAGCCCTCCTTGTCCATAGCTGTAGCCCTTTCATAACTCAATCTCATTGGCTCTTTTCTTCTATCACACTTTTCCCGTTCTCTCACTTGACATCGGTTTTCAAATAAATTACCTGCGCCTACATTTTTGCTTTAAGTTTTTTTGGGGGGGAAAACCCAAAATAAGACAGCTAGATAGAATATTTTGCATTGCTAAGCTTGGCCAGAAGCAATTCTATTAGTGTATAAGCTTGAAAAATAGAGGAAGATCATGGGCAGCCACTAGCTAAGGTGGGGATATACAGGAATAAAGTTAATGCGTAAAGGCCAACAATATTGAGACCATTTTGTTATCTAACATGACTCTATATTAGTGTTTTTGTTTTTGTTTTTGTTTTTTCTTTAAGCATCTCTGAAGCCAGGATCTGGAATGTCTTTGCCAGGTGACACACTTCTCACTTCTCTTTTCAACTCTGGATTGATTTTGCGCCAAAAAGAAATGCATTTTTTCCTTAAAAGATTCTTACAGCTATATTCTTCTTCTTGTATTGATGAATTTCCAAAAGAACTATTTCAAGTCATAGAAAATCCATCTTTTCCAGAAAAATTCTTATATGACTCATCAAGCAAGGTAATGTTTCAAAACGTTATATGTTTCTGTAAGACTTCTTAGAATCATCCTTATATTTCCGAAAGAAGCATATTAACCTCAATGCTGGCACAAAGGTTTCTAGTTCCCTCAGAGTTCCTGGGAAGGCTTGTTTCTGTTTTACCAGAGAGAGGCCAACCAGACATCCTGGATTTTCTGTTTTCTTATGTCCTGTTCTGTTGCTCTCATAAATCTTCAAAATGTCTCAGAATTTTCTATATTCCTACACATAACAGTATCTCTCAGGGAGTCATTTTGCCAAGAAGTTATACAAATTTCAATATAATCACCCTATAAGAAAACTAGACTGAGTTTCTAAATCTATGCCCAATTTCTGTACCTTTGTTTTACACATGTAATAAAAAAAATTCATTCTGTGTATTTTTTGCAATCATGATTGTGATAAATAGTAAAGGGAAGGTTTTTTAAGTAAAGTTAAAAGCTTGAAGGTTTGTTTTTTTTGGGGGGGGGGCAAGTGCTATTAAATTGGATGGGCTTTCCCAAAATATGTAATATGGAAACTTCTTTTAAGTTACCTATTGAAGAGACATAAAAAGAGGAGTATGAATGATGTTTTTTTTTTTAAGCTACTGGGGTCTTGAATAATAGTAGTTTTAAAATAAACTATCAAAATGGATGAATTGGAAGACACAGAAAAAGTACAGAGTTTTAGTAAAAATAGAGATTTGTTTCAAATTTGTTATATTCAACAAGCATATGTTGAATACTAACAATATGCCAGATACTTTTATCTGGTAGAGGAAGCGGGAATGGATAAGGCATAGTCGCTGTGCATAGCTCTGGTGTGGTAGCAGAGAGAGATGGGTAGAGATATAGCACAAACGAAAATTGCAGCACTTCAGGGATGCTTTTAAAGAGAAAATGGCAGGGTTAACAGCAGAAAGAATATGAAAATTAAAATGTTATTTCTACTGTCAATAACGTGTAGGGCTGATTGGCAAAGTATAAACGAAAGGCAGTTATCCAAAAAAGAGCTGATGAAGTAACCAAGCTTATGACCATAGGAATGGAAAGGAAGAGGTGGGTGTAAAAGATATGGCTTCAGTAAAATTGAAAACAAAACAAAACAAAACAGCTTAGTGACCCTGTGTAGATGGAAAGTGAAGACAAGAGAATGATCAATGTTTATTTCATCATTTGGAACCTCTGTGATCATTAGAGCATGGTAACACCATTAGCAGATACAGTGGAGGCGAGAGGGTGAGAATGTTTGTGGAGAAGGTTGGTATGTTCAGCTCTGAGATACAGAGTTTGAGATACTAGAAAACTTAAGAGGACATAACGTAAGTTTTCAATATGTGTTTGTGAAATGAATAAATCAAGTCATTTGCATAGAATTCTTTCTAAAATAGGAAAATAGCATTCATTTATTTTGAATTATCTTGACTTTGGACTTCACCATACAGTACTTTAATTTTTATAATTATAGACTTGCCCATACCAGACACGTTCATGTTTCTGTTTTCAACTATCCGAGAGAAGTGACCTGAAAATGTGGCTTGTTCCAAATGGGAACCTTTTCTCATTTTATCCTACTGGAGTATAGTAACCTTATGTTTGGGGTAAATAATAATAAAAAAATTTTTTTAAATCATTCTTTGGAACAAGAGAGTAGGGTGACTGTGAATAAACTGTGATTTAAAAAAGTAGTGGAAAGACCTACTAAGGAATATTTAAGAATTCAGTTAAAGAAGTGATCCTCAATTGGGGTTATGGAGTTGGCCCCAGGGCAGTGTATTGGAATCCACATAGGAGGATTTTTCAAATTACTTTCTGGATTCTGGGGTATTGGGATGGCCAATACTCAGCATCTCCATTTCCTGCCCCAGATTCTAAATTTTTGAGAAATAAAAGAGTAAGCCATGGTGGAATTAATAAATATTCAACTTTATGAATCACAAAGTTGATATTGTAGGATACGGTTTATATTTACTGGTAAATGGTCTCCCTAGTCGTGATTAGCAAAGTTTACAGTTCTACCAATCCAGGCTTGGGGGTTTTGGCAGGGAGAGGGATCATTACAGGCCTACTTAAAATCTGTGGGGACAGAAACCCTTTAAAATCTGTTGCATGAAGGAGCAGAGACTGTTCACTCCCTACAAACAGTATGCTCCTAAGCAGAGAGAGCAGAATAATGCATATTCAAAATTCTTTTTCTCAGATTCACCAATGAAGTAATTCTCTTGAGGGAGAGGAGTGAGAGGAGGTGGAAAGGCCAGGAATGTATCATTGATGTCTGGCCCTCCACAGTGCAGGAAACTGTGGAGTGGGGTCACATCGTTTCCATCTAACACCAGAGTCTGGTTCACCCATCCTCGGGACCGAGACTACCTTGAGGTTTACTGCCACATGTCCCAGACACTTCAGGTGTTTTGGAGTAGGGGAGAGAGAATGGGAAGGTTGAGAACTATAGTTTCAATGGATGTATTCTTGTGAATATTTTATAAGAGTTTGGAAACTAATATGTGTGATTTCATAAATACTGTTCTGAAAGGAGCTTTGCTTGAATATTTCAGTATTAAGGGCAGCCCATCATTATCCAGTTCCTAAGGATGACGCTGCAAACGTACAACCTTGAATACAGTGTAAATATCAATACATGTGATATTTCGAATGGTAGCAATATTATCAAAGAGTTGTCTCACCTGCTCTTTTTTTGGGGGGGGCGGATATAATTAGTGTAACACTCTCCCAGGATAATCAGCTCCAGAGATCACTGTCACTTGCCTGACAGGTGCAAGCCACCTAATCATGTGTTTGTTTCACTGGGGTAGACAGAAAACGAGCATAAAGCCTTTGGATTTTTTAAAAAATAACCTCCAAGCTTGGCTGATTTTTATAAAAACACTTTTGAGCCTTTAATCACTCAGGAGGCTATTTCAGTCAAACTCTTTCCATACTTTGATACAACCTGCTTTTCCCCCACAAAGAAGTAGATGCCTTTCCAGAACCATCATTGCTACATGTCATGCTCATCAGCTTTGTGAAGCTGTATGTTGTCAAGTCTATTGAAGCTTTGTGATGGAAAAACAAAAGTGCTAAACAAATTACATTAAAAATTCCCAAAACCAAAAAGGACATGATTAAAATGCTGCACAATGCTGAGTTATTCATGTTTAGACTGTGACAGACTGCCTAAGGTCAAATATTTGATTAGTGCAAAGTGATTTGTTGGTTATAGGATGTGGCGAACAAGAGTGCTTCTGGTAGGTCTGTTGTTTCATTCCTTTCAAACAATAAATCAAACATATAAAAAGTACTCAGTGTATAGCCCATTGACTAGCTTATGTAATTAATCCCATTAGCAATTAGATATTATATTTTTTAAAGTGAATAGAAAATTCATAATATAAATATAAAAAATATTTGTAGGACATTCCATCCAAAAACAGCAGATTACACTTTCTTCTCAAGTGCGCACGGAACATTCTCCAGGATAGATCACATCTTGGGTCACAAATCAAGCCTCAGTAAATTTAAGAAAATTGAAATCATATCAAGCATCTTTTCTGACCACAACACTATGAGATTAGAAATCAATTACAGGGAAAAAAAGGTAAAAAACACAAATGCATGGAGGCTAAACAATACATTACTAAATAACCAAGAGATCACTGAAGAAATCAAAGAGGAAATCAAAAAATACCTAGAGACAAATGACAATGAAAACACGATGATCCAAAACCTATGGGATGCAACAAAAGCAGTTCTAAGAGGGAGTTTATAGCTATACAAGCCTACTTCACGAAACAAGAAAAATCTCAAGTAAACAATCTAACCTTACACCTAAAGGAACTAGAAAAAGAAGAACAAACAAAACCCAAAGTTAGCAGAAGGAAAGAAATCATAAAGGTCAGAGCAGAAACAAATGAAATAGAAACAAAGATCAATAAAACTAAAACCTGGTTCTTTGAGAAGATAAACAAAATTGATAAGCCACTAGCCAGACTCATCAAGAAAAAGAGGGAGAGGACTCAAATCAATAAAATCAGAAATGAAAAAGGAGAACTTACAAGAGACGTTACAGAAATACAAAGCATTCTAAGAGACTAGTACAAGGAACTCTGTGCCAATAAAATGGACAACCTGGAAGAAATGACAAATTCTTAGAAAGGTATAACCTTCCAATACTGAATCAGGAATAAACAGAAAATGTGAACAGACCAATCACAAGTAATGAAATTGAAACTGTGATTAAAAATCTTTCAACAAACAAAAGTCTAGGACCAGATGGCTTCACAGGTGAACTCTATCAAACATTTAGAGAAGAGCTAACACCCATCCTTCTCAAACTCTTCCAAAAAATTACAGAGGAAGGAAAACTCCCAAACTCATTCTATGAGGCCACCATCACCCTGATACCAAAACCAGACAAAGATACTACAAAAAAAGAAAATTACAGACCAATATCACTGATGAATATAGATGCAAAAATCCTCAACAAAATACTAGCAAACAGAATCCAACAACACATTAAAAGGATCATACACCATGATCAAGTGGGGTTTATCCCAGGGATGCAAGGATTCTTCAATATATGCAACTCAATGGATGTGATACACCATATTAATAAATTGAAGAATAAAAACCATATGGTCATCTCAGTAGATGCAGGAAAAACTTTTGACAAAATTAAACACCCATTTATGATAAAAACTCTCCAGAAAGTGGGCATAGAGGGAACCTACCTCAACATAATAAAGGCCATATATGAGAAACCCACAGCAAACATTCTCAATGGTGAAAAACTGAAAGCATTTCCTCTAAGATCAGGAACAAGACAAGGATGTCCACTCTCACCACTATTATTCAACATAGTTTTGGAAGTCCTAGACGTGGCAATCAGAGAAGAAAAAGACACAAGAGGAATTCAAATTGGAAAAGAAGAAGTAAAACTGTCACTGTTTGCAGATGACATGATACTATACATAGAGAATACTAAAAATGCCACCGGAAAACTACTAGAGTTTATCAATGAATTTGGTAAAGTTGCAGGATACAAAATTAATGCACAGAAATCTCTTTCATTCCTATACACTAATGATGATAAATCTGAAGGAGAAATTATGGAAACACTCCCATTTACCATTGCAACAAAAAGAATAAAATACCTAGGAATAAACCTACCTAGGGAGACAAAAGACCTGTATGCAGAAAACTATAAGACACTGATGAAAGAAATTAAAGATGATACAACCAGATGGAGAGATATACCATGTTCTTGGATTGGAAGAATCAATATTGTGAAAATGACTGTACTACGCAAAGCAATCTACACATTCAATGAAATCCCTATCAAATTACCAATGGCACTTTTTACGTAACTAGAACAAATCATCTTAAAATTTGTATGGAGACACAAAAGACCCCGAATAGCCAAAGCAGCCTTGAGGGAAAAAAACGGAGCTAGAGGAATCAGACTCCCTGACTTCAAACTATACTACAAAGCTACAATAATCAAGAAAATATGGTACTGGCACAAAAACAGAAACATAGATCAATGGAACAAGATAGAAAGCCCAGAGATAAACCCACACACCTATGGTCAACTAATCTATGACAAAGGAGGCAAAGATATACGATGGAGAAAAGACAGTCTCTTCAATAAGTGGTGCTGGGAAAACTGGGCAGCTACATGTAAAAGAATGAAATTAGAACACTCCCTAACACCATACACAAAAATAAACTCAAAATGGATTCCAGACCTAAATGTAAGACCGGACACTATAAAACTCTTAGAGGAAAACATAGGAAGAACACTCTTTGACATAAATCACAGCAAAATCTTTTTTGATCCACCTCCTAGAGTAATGGAAATAAAAACAAAAATAAACAAATCGGACCTAATGAAACTTCAAAGCTTTTGCACAGCAAAGGAAACCATAAACGAGATGAAAAGACAACCCTCAGAATGGGAGAAAATATTTGCAAATAAATCAACGGACAAAGGATTAATTTCCAAAATATATAAACAGCTCATGCAGCTCAATATTAAAGAAACAACCCAATCCAAAAATGGGCAGAAGACTTAAATAGACATTTCTCCAAAGAAGACATGCAAATGGCCAAGAAGCACATGAAAAGCTGCTCAACATCACTAATTATTAGAGAAATGCGAATCAAAACTACAATGAGGTATCACCTCACACCAGTTAGAGTGGGCATCATCAGAAAATCTACAAACAGCAAATACTGGAGAGGGTGTGGAGCAAAGGGAACCCTCTTGCACTGTTAGTGGGAATGTAAATTGATAAAGCCACTATGGAGAACAGTATGGGGGTTCCTTAAAAAACTAAAAATAGAATTACCATATGACCCAGCAATCCCACTACTGGGCATATACCCAGAGAAAACCATAATTCAGAAAGACACATGCACCCCAATGTTCATTGCAGCACCATTTACAATAGCCAGGTCATGGAAGCAACCTAAATGCCCATCGACAGATGGACATAAAGAAGAGGTGGTGCATATATACAATAGGATATTACTCAGCCATAAAAAGGAATGAAATTGAGTCATTTGTTGAGACGTGGATGGATCTTAATTAAGACTGTCATACAGAGTGAAGTAAGTCAGAAAGAGAAAAACAAATATCGTATATTAACGCATGTATGTGGAACTTAGAAAAATGGTACAGATGAACTGGTTTGCAGGGCAGAAGTTGAGACACAGATGTAGGGAACAAACGTATGGACACCAAGGGGGGAAAACTGTGGTGGGGTGGGGATGGTGGTGTGCTGAATTGAGCAATTGGGATTGACATGTATACACTGATGTGTATAAAATTGATGACTAATAAGAACCTGCAGTATAAACAAACAACAAAAAAACACAACTAATACTAAACTTTCTTTGGATTATTTTTATAGAAATATGTTAATATAAATGTTTCAGACATTACATGAAATTTCTAAAAAAAAAAGTACTCAGTGTATAGCCCATCGACTAGCTTATGTAATTAATCCCATTCGCAATTAGATATTACGTTTTTAAAAAGTGAATAGAAAATTAAGTGCCCTATTTTAATATTGCTTTCTGTTATAGTTTATTATTATTAGGCCATCATGCTAATAAACACTATATATATTGAAATAGAAGGTATTTGCTTTTTATTTTTCTCCACTTAGCTAGTTATTAAATATGAATTCTTTGCTAAAATAGTCAGAACCTCTGAAAGGTGCTCAGATATGAAAAAATGTGAGAATTTTTTTCTGAATCAATTATTTACCTGATTTTTTGGTGAACTGCCTGACATAGAATTAATCTTTATTAAGCACTTTTAAATGATTATTTAACCCTAATAATCTTATTTATTATGCATTTTGGTCATGTTTTTAGTATCATAGTGCTAATAAATGAGGATTCTGGCTTATCATATCCCTTTATGATAGTCTCTAGACATTTTAAAATAGTTTTCACCTTTGATATTACCTTTCAGTCCAGACATGTTTTTTCTTTTATCGGTAGACAACTTGAAAGGTCAATGTATTTATTTCTCTCTTTATTTTTATTTTGAAGACTTTGCATTGACAGTCTTCTATTGTGTCTTGAATAGACTCAGAAATGGAAGGTACAAAGTGTTATAGAAACACCAGGCATTTCTTTCTAGCCACTGACATGTTCCCTTTGGTCACCAAGCCTTTGAGACACCTTAGATGTCAAGAGTTTAGTAGAAGAACTGCTTTCCAGCTACCATGCTGTAATCTTGGGAATAACAAGAAATTAATTTTGAAAATAGTTTGTACTCCATTGAAGAAAAGCCTTTATAGAGTTGAGATATTATTATCACCACTATTATCTCTCTGGCTAGACTCTTATTTTGTTGATAGCATTCATGCTTTACTTTCTTAGCTACCTTAAAAATCTAAGTAAATATTTTATGAAGTTGCCAATTGCAGTCTACACATTTTTGTTTCTTGAAAACTCCTGATTCAGGGACCAAGTTCCATCAGATGAGCTGGGCCCAGATCCACCAAGACTAAACTTACGAATCAGCTACATTCATTTAAAGAGGGAATGAGAGTAATGGATTTTAACCTCTTAGAGGAAAAACTCTGTCTTATTTTGCATATGGTACTGCAAAGAATGCTATTGGAAAGTAGATAATAAATTGTAACCAAACCCTCAGTATATTCACCAGTGAATAAACAAGAAGAAAAGTAGAAGATGTTCTTAGACTACATGGTGACCTTGAGACTGAAATGATAGCATGGACATTTTCCCTCTAGATCTTTACTCTTGAATATTCACCAAAGTGGAAGACATTTGTTGAGTTCACTGGGTTTTGAAATAAATTTTTTCTATAAAAGAATCTTCTCTGTGGTAATCAGGGGCAGTTTTAAGACCTACATCCATAAAACAAGCTGAGATGATTCCCCGAGTTTTCCAATAGTCAATATTGAATGAAAATTGAATGAATGTTTTAAATATTGAATAAATTCATTACCAGCAATTAAGCTGATGTTTCTTTTTGTTCCCCAGTTAGGAACAACTGACAGTTCTCTACATTCCAATTTATCATTAAAACTCTTTGCCAGCCCATCATATGGAGATGTGGTGTCCTCAGTTGTAGCAACACAAGCTTTAAACAAAGAACTTTGCTTTCAGTGGTACATTCCTCCCCTGGAAAAACCTCCAAAGGAAACAGAACCTATGGTATGTAATATAATTATAAAGTTAAATCTTACAATTGGATATAAAGTTTAATGAAGCCATTATAACTTAAAGAGTAGAGAAGATCTTCTTATCATATAGACAGAAATATACAGCAATTTAGAATCTATGTTGTCTAGCAGAATGAATGTGAAATAATTAAGAGATCCTGGGAAAGTTGGATTCATATTGATCATTTTCCTTTTTCCTGAACTTAAAGAGAAACTTTCCAATGTGTCACCATTACATATGATGTTTAATATTTTTTTGTAGTTATCCTTTATCACATTAAGGAAATTTTTTCCTATTGCCACCTTAATAGGAAGTTTTATCATGAATATTTTACTGTATCTATTAAGAGGATTTTATCATTTATCTCTTTTAATATAGTAATTGATTTTATAATATTAAATCAGCCTTGTGCTCCTGAGATAAACTCAAATTGGTCATGATGTATTCATTTTACTAGATTCAATTTGCTAATGTTTCATATTGAATTTTTGCCACTGTTTTCAAGAGTAATATTGGACTATAATTTTTCCTTTTTGTGCTATCCTTGTCAGATATTTTCTGTATGAGGCTTTTGCTAGGCTCATAAAATGTGTTGATAAATATAACCGTGTTTTTCTGTTCTATAGTGAAGTTTGTGTAAGTTTGGAGTAACCTTTTTCCTCAGATATTTGCTAAGAGCTCATCAATAAAGCCCTTGTGTTTTTGTTGTGAGATAATATAAGACTAGTGATGTAATTCTCCGTAGTTAGAGGCAGTCTTTAAGCAATAGTACTAATGTACTGGTTATCAGAGCTGGTATCAGTTCTGACTGGGCTAATATCTGTTGTAATGGTTAGTGCCTTTGTCAAACCAAGTTTTAAGTATTCTAACTATCACCCCTGTTTATAGAACATTGGGGTTTTCTATTTCTTCTTGAGTCAGTTTTGCGTAAGTTGCTTTTTCTAGGAATTTTCCCATTTTATTTAAAATTTCTCTCATATTTTTAAGCTATCTGGTGTATTTGTAGTGAAGTATCCCTTTTCACACCTTATATTGCTTATTTGTGCATTTTTTTCTTGGTCATTATCACCAGAGATTTCTCATTAATTAGTTTTATTTCGTTAACCCTAAATATCTTTCTTCTACTGTTTTTTTCGTGTGTGTGTGTTCTTTTCCTAACTACTGACTTCTTGAGATAGATATTAGCTCAATATTTAGTTCTTTCTTTTCTAATCTATGCATTTTAAGGCTATCAGTTTCTCTCTAAATATTGCTTTGGCTTCATCCCACAAGTTTTATTATAGTATTGTCATTATCTTTCAGTTAAAAATAACTTTTAAAGTTTCCATTGTGATTTCTTCTTTGACTTGTGGGTCATTTCAACATATGTTTCTTAAGTTACAAACTATATGAAGCTTTTCTAGTTATCTTTTGTTATTTATTCGTAGATTATTTTGTTCTGTGGTAATAAAAAAAATGCTCTGTATGATTGATATTTGTCGAAGCTTGCTTTTTTTTTTGCCAGGAAGGTGTTTATTGTGTAAATATTCCATTGCTCTTAAAAAGAATGTGCTCTCCTCAGTTGTTGAGGCAGTGTTGATATATGTCCAATAGGTTAGTTTGTATATTCTTGTTCAGATACTCTATATTCTTGGTGATTTTTCTATTTTTGTTTGAAAATCAAAACAAAAGATCCCACATGCCTCGGTGGGATTTATTTTTTTTTAATCAATTACTGTTGACCCTTGAACAACATAGGAGTCAGGGTGCTGACCTTCCTCACAGTTGAAAATCTATGTGTAACTTTACAGTTGGCTCTCCATATCCACATTTTGGATTCAGTCAGCCATGGACTGTGTAGTATAATCATACGTATTTATTGAAAAAAATTCTCATAAAGTGGGACCTGTGCAGTTCAAACCCGTGTGCTCAAGAGTCAACTGTACTGAGATTTTAACATTTAATTCTCTCACTGAGATTGCTGTTGTTTTGTTCTTTCTTGTAGTTCTGTCAAATTTTACTTTACCTATTTGGAGGCTTTGTTCTTAGGTGCAAACAGATTAATAAGCATTGTGACTTCTTGGTGAATTCAGTGACTTCTGACCTTTTCATAATAATGATATTTCCCTCATAAAGCCTGCCTTGTTTGATATTACTAGAGGAAAGTGACTTTCTTGTGGTTGTTATTTTCATAATATTTCTTTTTCTAACCTTTTGCTTTCAACCCGTTTGTGTACTTGTGTTTTAATTTTTTTTCAAAATATTTATTTGTTTGGTTGTGCCAAGTCTTAGTTGTGGCACATGAGATATTTCATTGCGGTGCTCAGGCTCTTCATTGCAGTGCACAGGCTTCTCTCTAGTTGTGGCATGCAGGCTCCAAAGTGCACGGGCTCAGTAGTTGCGGCGTGCGGGCTTAGTTGCCCCGCAGCATGTGAGATCTTAGTTCTCAGGGATCAAACCCAAGTTCCCTACATTGGAAGGTAGGTTCTTAACCACTGGACTACCAGGGAAGTCCCTTAATTGTATTTTTAAATAAAGGTATACACTTGGATATTTTAAAATACAGTCTGACAATATTGTATTTTGACTAGAGAAGTTAGTCCATTCACACTTAATGTAAATAATAATATATTTGGTTTTAAATCTACCATATTATTTTGTGTTTTCACTTGTCTCAGATTTTCTGTTTTCCTCAGGTTTTCTGTCTTTCTCCCTTTTTTGGGATTGATTACTTTTTTCATTCATTTTTCCTCGCTGAACTTTGAAATTATGCATTCTTTTGCTGTGCTTTTAGTGGTTACCCTCAGGACAACATATCAAAGTCTAAAGTTTCTTTCTTTTTTTTTTTTTGAAAGATTTATTTATTTTTGGCTGTGTCAGGTCTTAGTTGCGGCACATGGGATCTTCGTTGAGGCATGTGGGATTTTTTTCGTTGCAGTGCGCAGGCTCTTCATTATAGTGTGCAGCCTTCTCTCTAGTTGTGGCATGTGGGTTTTCTGTCTCTAGTTGTGGCTCCGGGGCTCCTGAGCGCGTGGGCTCTGTATTTGTGGCACATGAGCTCCAGAGCGCATGGGCTCTGTAGCTTGTGGCGCGTGGGCTCTAGTTGAGGCGCGCGAGCTCAGTAGTTGTGGCGCACGGGTTTAGTTGCACCGCGCCATGTGGGATCCTAGTTCCCTGACCAGGGATCGAACCGGTGTCCCTGCATTGGAAGGTGGACCACCAGGGAAGTCCCTGCATTCTTTGCCACTGGACCACCAGGGAAGTCCCAGTCTAAAGTTAATGAATGATCTTTATTCCTCTAATGACTTAAATGATATTATTGTACATTTTCTTTTTTTAACCAAAATATTATTTTTAATTGTTTTATACAAGAGTTATTTTCCTTTAGAATTTTCTACATATTCATCATTTGCTTTGCTTTCTACTCCCTCTTGCATTTTAGACATTCCATTTAGGATCAACTTCTTTCTGTTGAAGTACATATTCTGGAATTTCTTGTGGTGAGCATCTTCTGGAGGCAAACACTCTCAATTTTTGTTTGCCTGATAAATATCATTGTTTTACATTTATCTGTGAAATGAATTTTTATGGAGTAAAGAATTAAAGATTGGAAATTATTTTCTTTCAGTACATTCAGAATGTCATCTACTCATTTCCATTGTTCTCTTGAGAGTCAAATTGTTGTTGCTTTAAAAATATTCTGACTTCTTTCATGAGCCACTTTTGAGACTTTGTCCTTGCACAGTTTTACTGGGAATGGTTTTCTTTTATTTATTTTGCTTACATTAGTGTAGTGGTTAAGAACACAGACTCTAGAGCCCTCAGAATGGAGCAAATCAGACTCCTGTTTTGAATCCCAGCTCTCTTACTTAGTAATTTTGTAACCTTCAGTAGATTAGTTAACTTTTCTGTATCATGGGTACCCTAGAGATAATTGTGTAAACCCTCGACCTAAACAGTAGTTATCATTTATTATTCTTATGTGAAATGATTTTCACGTTATTATGCTGTTTGAAAGTTTAATAACTTCAAATACACATGTAATACACTTGGTAAGCATTATTTTAAAGCACCTTTTAAAGTTTACCAACAATATCTCCTTATACATACTTCAGCTGCCAACAATGGGCAGAAGAGAGAGTAAACTCTGCCTAACCAGCAAAAATTAAAGTGCATAGCAAATAGGAGAAAAAACTTAGTTTCTCTCTAAATGCTGTTTACAAATTTGTATCACATACGAAACTCCTTATTTTAATGTTTATTATCTTTATCTAACTCTATATCTGTATCCATATCTATGTTCATATACATGTATAGACATTTGCAACAGGCTAACTGGGGAGCAGGAAAGGGAGCAAGTATTTGGGAGCAGTTCAGTATCAATGCCTGAACTCTGGGAGGTAGAACAGTGATTCCGATTCTAGGAGAGTCTTGAAGAGTCAAGCTTTTAAAAATGGGACAGGGGGTCTAACTACCACCTTTTGCAGAGGAACCTTCCACTATAGCACTCCTTTGATTACTGCTGTCTCTAAGAAGAGCCTCAGGCTCTTTCCCATAAAACATTTGCCATATAGTTTTACCCTATTCAGTACTTTTTATCTGTGTTTTTTGCCTCCTACCATGGTGTGCTCCTGTACTTCCTACCTCTTGAGCGCTGTCCCCTCTAGCTATGGCTCTGGTAACTTCTGCTGCTCCTTGCCACGTGTGAACTGTGTCAGGTGGAGAAACCTCCAGAGCCCACCTCTCTTTGCTCTCAAGCACGCTTCTCCCAATAGCCTCTTCATTCTTCTTCCTTAGGCTGGCAACCTGCTGCTAACTCTTGGTCAGTTATACATCCCTCCTACTCATACAAAAAAGAGAAACTTGAACACATCACTCCCCAGAAACATTTAATGCTATTTCTCATATTTTGAAAGTACTCTCCTTCCCACCCTTTCCATACCCAATCCTTGCCAGATATTTCATATACATTTTAAAATAATAAATCTGTGGTCTCTTTGGGGGAATTTAGTGCAGTAGTTTTCAAACCAAAGTTCCAAGAATACTCATGGGTCATGGAGTCAATATAGTGTGTCATGAATAGTATCTTTTTAAAGAAATTAAATGTAAGAAGGCAATATCAGAATGCATCACATACAGTAAGTGAAAATGTTGTTTTCTGAAACTTTTGTTTCATGACAGATACTGTTAAAAAGAACATTTCTAGATTGACATTTGGCATCCTGAAGAATTTCTTTACTTGCTGGCAAGAGAACCAACAAGGTGTGATAAAAGAGTATATCCATTCAGAAAGGGTATGGAAGGATGACATTGTTGGGAAACAGACTGTTTACCCAAATAGTTAGTTTTAAAAAATGAGGAACAAAGTATAAAGTTCATTTCACAAGGTTGTAGAAATATCACATCCCTATCAGTCTGGGGCAGGATGATCTTGGGAGTTAATGTTAAGACTGCATCTGTGGCTGATAATTAGAATAACGAGGTTTCATGAATCAACAGCCATGTCTGACAATTAGCATGGGCGCATGAACTGGTGTCAGACAGAGATTAGAAGTGAAGCACCAACTAACAAATTCTGATTTAAACAGGTTGCTTGAGTGATTTGCGTAAGCCACAAAGACACGGAATTCACAGGTTTTTTTTTAATTTATTTATTTATTTTTGTCTGCACTGGGTCTTCATTGCTGCGTGTGGGCTTTCTCTAGTTGTGGCGAATGGGAGCTACTCTTCGTTTTGGTGCGCAGGCTTCTCATTGGGGTGGCTTTTCTTGTTGTGGAGCACAGGCTCTAAGTGTGTGGGCTTCAGTAGTCGTGGCACGTGGGCTCACGGGCTCTAGAGCGTAGGCTCAGTAGTTGTGGTGCGTGGACTTAGTTGCTCTGCGGCATGTGGGATCTTCCTGAACCAGGGCTCAAACCTGTGTCCCCTGCAATGGCAGGTGGATTCTTAACCCCTGCGCCACCAGGGAAGCCCCCAGAACACACAGTTTTCCTATCTTAGTTCAGGGACATTTTCCCCCCTTTGACAGTGAGTATGTATGTATTGGGTCATGATAAAAGATTCAGTTGCTGCCGTAAATCTCAGCTACCAAATCAGGAAACGCTGACTTGGGAGGGCTAGATCTTCTCAGACCTAAGAGTCTATGTTTTCAGAAGACAACACTGAAATTTGTGTGATGCTTTAAATATTCATGTATGTGAGTATTCATCTAGTTATTATCTTAGACCTTCACTGTAGAGTTTAATGTTGGAAAAACTGGGTGAAGCTCATGAAACCCATAAGATAATAGCAATAATGAACACCAGTGTAGAGCTTACTGTGTTCCAGGTATTCTACTTCATTAACTTCACAGCAGCTCTATGAGGTAGGTACAGTCGTCCCTCAGTATTCCCAGGGGATTGGTTCAGAACCCCCTCAGATACCAAAATCCATAGGTGTCCAAGTCCTTTGTATAAAATGACATAGTATTTGCATATAAACTATGCACATCCTCCTGTATACTTGAAATCATCTCTTCATTACTTATAAAACCTAATACAATGTAAATGTTGTGTAGATAGTTACCAGCACATGGCAAATTCAAATTTTCATTTTTGGAACTTTCTGGATTTTTAAAAATATTTTTGATTCACGGGATGTTGAATCCACGGATGCCGAACCCATGGATCCAAACGGCCGAGTATTATCATTAGCCCCATTTTACAAAAGAGGAAACTGAGACCCAGGATGGGGGAATGCTAGTTGACAATGAATCAGGATTGGAGCAACTCAACACATTGTTGAGTTGGAGGGAAGCAAACGACCGCAAAGGCTGTTGTGTTGAAGGCAGCTGGACAGCCCAAGGCATGTTCTTCAGAGGCCACAGAAGATGTAGGCAGACAAGCATGATCAAGTGCAAGAAGTCTGATCAAGCAAAGCACTGAAAAGGAAGACTCCATCTGGCAAAGTAAAAACAGAAACTTGGATAGAGCTGAAATAGTTCTTGGAGATAAGTTTATTCAGAAGTCCAGCCAGTCTGGGAACAAGAAATATGGAGCCACTGCTCTTTTCTGGAGGGCTTTAAATCCCTAAGAAGAGCAAGACTGTATTTCAGGGTCCCAAAGAAACAGGCTGTGCATTCAAGACAAGCTCAGGCCTAGCTGGGTAGTGAAAGATGAGCTAGGGTTCCTGGGAAAATTATCAAGTCTTAACAAAAGCAAAAGCCCAATGTTATCAACTTGGATGTCAGGAGTGCTATAACTTAGAGATCATACAGATGCCCAGGACCTCCCTCTGAGGTCCTCTGGGTTCTGGGACTTGTTGGCTAAGTGATTAACTAGAGCCTGGTCCTGCAGATGGGGCCCAAAATTACATCCAGCTTCTGGAAGCTGGGGAAGACAGAAGCTGTATAAATGAGGCAGGCATCTGATAGTCCCTGGCCCTTGCAGAGTGTGGTCAGGAAACAGCCCCGCTGGCATCCCCTGGAAGCTCATTAGAAGTGCAGAATCTCAGGTCTCACTTCAGACCCACTGAATCAGAATGTTCGTTTTACTTGCACAGTTTAGAATGTGCAAGTAATGTATGCACACTTAAGGCTGAGAAGCACTGGTCTAGGCTGGTGCTACCAGTGAACTTACAGCTCTCATGATGACTCTCCAAGAAGGTACTCCATTGCCAGTTTATATAGTGGGCTGTATTGGTAACCTCTGACTTTTGGTATCACCCAGGTCAAATGTCGGAACTGAAAGGAAACTAGGAGAACACTTAATCGACATTCTCATTTTACAGATGAGGAAGAAAAGTTCCACAGAGGTAAAAGGACTTGACCAATACCACAGCTCATTAGTGACAAAAATAAGAATGGAACCTAAGTCTTTTCATTCTTAATATTGATTTCTTTACAAACCACATATAGCTCAACTGCTTACTAACTAATGAATAAAGTATTTATTGAGTGCATACTATGTGCCAAGCATTTTGTTAGGTGATTAAGATATCAAGATGAGGAAATTACAGATCAGCTCTATCTAGTGGAAGAGGGATTCGTTTTTCACTGTTCCTGGGCTGTGAGGACAAGACGATTTTTTCTTTTTCTTTCTTTCTTTTTTTTAATTGAAGTAAAATTGTTTTACAATATTGTATTAGTTTCAGGTGTACAACATAATGATTCCACATTTGTACACATTACAAAATAATCACCATGAAAAGTCTAGTTATCATCTGTCACCATACAAAGTTGTTACAGTAGTATTGACTATATTTCCTATGTTGTATATTACATCCCTGTGACTCATTTATTTTGCAACTGCAAGTTTGTACCTCTTAATCTCCCCCCATCTATTTCACTCATCCCCCAACCCCTCTCCCCTCTGGCAACCACAAGTTTATTCTCTGTACCTATGAGTCTGTTTCTGTTATATTTGATCATTTGTTTTGTTTTTTAGAGTCCACATGTAAGTGAAATCATGTGGTATTTGTCTTTCTCCATCTGACTTATTTCACTTAGCATACTACCCTCTAGGTCCATCCATGTTGTCCCAAATGGCAAGATCTTGTTATTTTTTTATGGCTGAGAAATATTTGATTGATTGATTGATATATTGATAACTATATATGTATGTGTGTATATATATATATATATATATATATATATATATATATGTATATATATTGTTTTGAATTAGTGTTTTTTCCAGAAGTGGAATTGCTGGATCATATGGTAGTTCTATCTTTAATTTTTTGAGGGACCTTCATACTGCTTTCCATAGTGGCTGCACCAATTTACATTTCTACCAACAGTGCATGAGACTTCCCTTTTCTCCACATCCTCATCAGCACTTGTTATTTGTTCTTTTTTATAATAGCCACTCTTTCAGGTGTGAGGTGAGCATTGTGGTTTTGATTTTCATTTCCCTAGTAATGTTTGATGTTGAGCATTTTTTCATGTGCCTGTTGGCCATCTGTATGTCTTCTTTGGAAACATGTCTACTCAGATTCTCTGTCCATTTTTTAACCAGGTTGTTTGTTTGTTGCTTTTTTTTGAGCTTGAGTTGCATGTGTTCTTTGTATATTTTGGATACTAGTGCCTTATCAGGTGTATCACTTGCAGATATCTTCTCCCACTCAGTAGGCTGTCTTTTCCTTTTGTTGATAGTTTCCTTCATTGTTCAGAGGACTTTTAGTTTGATGTAGTCCCATATGTTTATTTTTGCTTTTGTTTCCCTTGCCTGAGGAGATGGATCCAAAAAAATATTGCTGAGACCAATGTCAAAGATCATATTGCCTATGTTTTCTTCTAGGGGTTTTATGGCCTCAGGTCTTAGATTTAAAACTTTAATCCATTTGAGTTTATTTTTGTATATGGTGTGAGAGAGTAGTCTAGTTTGATTCTTTTGCATGTAGCTGTCCAGTTTTCTCAACACCATTTATTAAAGAGGTTTTTTTCTTCCCCATTGTATATTCTTGCCTCCTTTGTTGTAGATTAGTTGGCCGTATAAGTGTGGGTTTATTTCTGGGTTTATTTCTGTTCCGTTCCATTGGTCTATGTGTCTGTTTGGGGGCCAGTACCATACTGTTTTGATTGCTATCGCTTTGTAGTAGAATTTGAAATCAGGGAGCATGGTATCTCCAGCTTTGTTCTTCTTTCTCAAGATTATTTTGGCTCTTTGAAGTCTTTTGTGGTCCCATACAAATTTTAGAATTATTTGTTCTAGTTCTGTGAAAAATGCCATTGGTATTTTGATAGGAACCGCATTGAATCTGTAGAGTGTCTTGGGTAATATGGTCATTTTAACAATATTAATTCTTCCAGTCCATGAATTCAGTATGTCATTCCATTTGTTTCTGTTGTTTTCAATTTCTTTCATCAGTGTCTTATAGTTTTCTGAGTACAGGTCTTTTACCTCCTTGGTTAGACTTATTCCTAGGTATTTTATTCTTTTTGATGCAATTGTAAAGAGGACTGTTTTCTTAATTTCTCTTTCTGATAGTTCATTGTTAGTGTGTAGAAATGCAATATATTTCTGTATATTAATTTTGTATCCTGCAACTTCACTGACTTCATTTATGAATTCTAATAGTTTTTTGTGGTGTCTTTAGGATTTCTATATATAGGATCATGTCATCTGCAAACAGTGACAGTTTTACTCCTTCCTCTGTAATTTGGATACCTTTGATCTTCTTTTCTTATCTGATTGCTGTGCCTAGGACTTCAAATACTGTGTTGAATAAAAGTGGTCATAGTGGGCATCCTTATCTTGTTCCTGATCTTAGAGGAAAAGCTTTTCACCATTGAGCATGATGTTAGCTGTAAGTTTGTCATATATGGCCTTTATTATGTTGAGGTATGTTCTCTCTATACCCACTCTGTTGAGAGTTTTTATCATAAATGGACATTGAATTTGTCAAAAGCCTTTTCTGCATCTATTGAGATAATCATATAATTTTTATTCTTCAGTTTGTTAATGTGGTGCATCACATTGATTTGCAAATACTGAATCATCTTTGCATCCCTGAGATAAATCCTACTTGATAATGATGAACATACAAGGCAGTTTTAAATATAGTATTCCTCAGTGTTCGTCAAAACCGTATCACTTCTTTCCATTGAAAAAAAAGAGTATTTTCAGAAGTGAATAAAGGAACACTGGAAATTTTATCATGGGCGCATTGCCTCCTGAAGAATCCAGTCCTGAGTATGCAAGGTTATATAACTTATCCTTGAGGAGTAAAGACAAGTTGGGAATAGAACTAAGCACTATTATCAACTAAGAACTAAGTGGATTAGATGAGGACAGGCTGGGGGATTAGATGGAAAGCTGGTTTGGGATTAGCAGCAGGTCCAAGAGAATATAGAAAATGAGGTATCCAGGAAGGGTAAGGACCCAGTAGTGATCATGGGACTAAAAATGACAATAATGCTCTAAATACCGCTTAAAGCACTTTACGTTGACTCACTCAATCCTCACCCTGATCCATGGGATGGGGATTACCATATCTTAATTTTACAAATGGGAAAGCAGAAGCATAATGTTTTAATAATTTGCCCAAGATCACACAGCCAGTAAGTGGTGGAGGCGAACCCAGGCACCCCGGCCCCAGAGCTCTGGCTCACAACATCTATGCGAGTGAGTTTAGTGTTTTATTGTTTAAATATTGACCTCCTTTATTCAAGTGAATTCTGATTTCAGACTAAAGGAGAGACTAAGATACCCAGGAGCAGCTTCCTGGGTCCTCTCTCAGTTGCATGGGACACACGTCCTCTGTGGGTCATGAACCGCCGAAATACGGTGAGATATCTTGGTTTCAAGAAAGCTGCTGTCTTACCTGGGAGAGGAGTGAGTCTTTTGTACCTCTCTGATCGTGTAGTCAAAACCAGGCGTGAGCTAGACTCAGTGAGAGAAGTGAAGGTAACAATAGAATTCAGATGTAAATCATCAACATGCGCATTTTCTACAAAAAATGCTGATTAGCTGGCTGCCTCTTTGTGTGTTTCAGACCCTAAAACAGGGCTACAATCGCTATGTAGTACATTCTATTCAGGTTTCGCCAAGGAATAATTCCATGACTTCAGTCCCCGAGATGATTAACAAGGTTGCAACAGACTAAAATTAACCCTGAACTTTCATAGGAGTTTAAGGCCTTCTATGTCTGACAAAAATTAAGCATCATTTTAATGCTTAATTCATTATTGCCTAGGCATACATTCTAGGTTGAAAATTACTTTCCCTCAAAATGTGGGTGGCACTGCTCCATTATCTCTGGCAATCCTGCACTGCTGTTGAGAGTTCTGTTCCCATTCTGATTCCTAGTTCTTTGTGACTTTTTTCCTCTGGAAACTCTGAGGATCTGCCCTCTGTCCCCTGTGTTCTAAAATTCCATGATGTGCCTTGGTGTGGGTATTGTGCTGGATTCTTAGGGTGCCCTTTCAATATGTGAAGTATATTCTTCAGTTCGTGGAGACGTTTTTCTTTGATAATTTCCTCCCTCTGATGATCTCTGCACTTTCTGGAATTTCTGTTATTCAGATGTTGAGCCTATTAGATTGAATGTTTACTTTTCTCATCTTTTCTCCCCTATTTATGTTTTTAAATTTAGGTTTATTTGGAGGGAGATATATTTAACTTTATATTTCAAATCTTTTATTGATTATTTAGTTGTGATTATCATATTTTTTAATTTTTAAGAGCTCTTATTCTCTTTCATTTTAATAGCACTGTGTTCTTATTTCATAGATGCAATATTGGCCTTTCTCTCTCTGAGGATATTAATTATGGTTTCAGTGATGTTTTCTTCTGCTCTCTATCTTGTATCTGATTCTCCAAATTCCTTTTCTTACATTAGTTTTGGTCTCTACCTTTCATTTCATGTCTAGTGACCCTTGGCTGTCTGTTCATGTTTGAGGCACTGAGAAGCATACTGAGTCAGGCTTATGGACTTTTAGCCTCATTGCCGGGTGACTGTGGGAGCTAGCAGCTTCATTGGTGGATCCTGAAATGTCAGTATCTGTAGATCTTTTCTCTTCATCTGGTAAATTTCCCCAAAGAGGACTCTTTTAGACTACTGCTTAGTTTTCTATGTTCTGGGCAGGGGCTGGAGTGGGGTAGAGGGATGTCTCTTGTTCAGAATATAGACTTTCACTTCATTCCAACGTTTTCAGTTCAGCACCCCACCTCTGGAATCTAATGTCCCTTCTGAGCATAGATCTTTGATTTAACCTCAGCAGAGAGAAAAATGGAAGAAGTTTGGCTAGCAGAGGAGAGGCAGGGAAGGAGGGAGGGAGTCTCCTGGTTGGATGGACTCGGAGAAGGGATGGGAGGGAGGTTGTCCCCAAGGCTTTTGAGGTTCTTGGTCGTGCTTGTTGTTGGCAGCCCCTCTGAAGGCAGGTGGGACACAGCCTTTCCTCTCTGCTGACTAAGCAGAGGTGCTTTCAAATGTTTCAGGTGCTTTCAAAATGTTGCTAACATCTCTCATCTGCTTCATTTTCTCTCTTGCTTCTGTCTTTGTGGATTTATGCCTTTAAGAAAAAAAAAATCCCTTTATTCTTTTTTTCTTGGCCACATTTCAGGTGGCTTGCAGGATCTTAGTTCCCCCACAAGGGATCAAACCCATGCCCCCTGCAGTGGAAGCACAGAGTCCTAACCACTGGGCCACCAGGAATTCCCAAAATCCCTTTACTCTTATTTTAGTTTGATTTGTGAGGAAGCAGAGATAAATGCATACATTTAATTAGTTAATTTTGGCTGTCAGCTCTGGACCTCAGCTTTCTTGGAAGGACTTAGAGCAGACCACCTCTAAGGTCCTCTGAATCTCAAATTCTGTGAATTCATGATTGTAAATAGGTGCTGTAGAGTGTGGGACTGACTCTAAGAATTTTCAGAGTTCAAACATCAGGGAAATTACTAAAGCATGAGTCATTAGGAGAAGTTTCATCTTAGAGATGGGGGCTGGTAAGTTGTGTGTGGATGGAATACACGGAGAGAACAGGAAGGGAACAGCATAAGTGAATGCACAAACGTACCTATGACCACCGATGGGAAAGGGGCATATGGAGAAGGAACAAGAAACAAAGTTGGATATTCACCAGGTACAATATACATTAGAACTTGTTGCAGAGGGCCTTCAGAGGCTGAAATTTAAACTTAACTGCAGTAAGAAGTGTCAGTCATCAAAAATAATATAACCTTGGTACCAACTAGCATTTATTTTCATCTCATAACCTTTGCACAATTCTTGTTCATATCATTTCTCTTTAAAGTGAATTGGAAACAAACAAACAAAAAAACCCTCATTTTTCTCTTCCAAAGAAAAACCTTTTAAAGTATAATGACACTATTTTGAGAACCGATGCTGCAGTTTTTGAGGCAAAGTGTAAGTTTGATGTAACATTTTATATGTCTTTTAATTTTCTTATAGGTGTTATTGTTGTATGCCTATAATATGAAGCCCCTGAATATTTCAGATGTTACATCTACTGCTTACAACAATGTATATGTTGGCTCTTTCTGGGTTCCACTAAACAGGCAAGTAAAGATGGATTATCCACAGCTCTTTGCTGATACTTTCATAATATTGACTGTTTCAGTAATATACAAGGTAAATCACAGGCAAACTTTTAGAAGACATTTTTGGAAAAGTCTTCCTTTTACTTAGCAGAGTATGATATTGCAGTGGGTAAGAGCATGAACTCTGAATTCAGCCTGTTTTGGTTCAAATGCTGGTTGTGCCCCTTCGTATCTTCCTATCTCAGCAAACTTGACCAGGTTACTTAACCTCTCTGTGCCTCAGTCTCTTCATTAGTAAAATGGGAATAATAATAATAGGACCTAGAGTTGTTGGAGGAATAGTTTCTGGTACTTCATAAAGATTACAGACAGTACAAAGATGTTGTCTGTACTATATTTTGCCTGTAGTTTGGGGTGTGTTTTAAAAAGAACTTAATGTGGCTCTGTATTAAGTTGCAAAATTAAGCCCAAACTCCACCACCATCCTGGTCTCACCCTTCCTCTTTGACCAATCCTATTTTATATTGTTCCCCAAGTCAAAAGCCTCTGCGTTAGCCACTCTGTTTTCCTGCCTCTCCTTCAAACCGGGGATGGAGACTCTAATTTTTGCTCATGCATGGTTTCTCTTTTCTGATTTCACCTTACCAAATTCCTGGTTTGTTTTTCACTTTTTTTCTTTGCTTAGTTAATTTAGTTTTGTTTTTGTTTTTTTGCGGTATGTGGGCCTCTCACTGCTGTGGCCTCTCCCGCCGTGGAGCACAGGCTCCGGACGTGAAGGCCCAGCGGCCATGGCTCACGGGCCCAGCCGCTCCGTGGCATGTGGGATCCTCCCAGACCGGGGCACGAACCCATGTCCCCTGCATCGGCAGGCGGACTCTCAACCACTGCGCCACCAGGGAAGCCCTAGTTAATTTAGTTTTGATTCCATTGTTCATTGCCCTTGCGACGTCAGCCTCCATTTCCTCATTTCTGAGATGGAAATAATATTTTGCCTACCTTTTGGGGTTACTGTCAGGATCAGGCCAGACAGTGTATGCATATACTTTGTATGCATGTATAACGTATGCAGATACTTTGAAAGGCTGAAAGCACTGGGCAAATGTCAAGTCTCATCATGGCCTCCTGTGTCTGTCAGTGTCAGCTCTTTGCCCTGCTCACCACCTACTGAGTGCAGGGACTTGGCGCTTCTCCATCCTCACCTGGAGAGTCTGGTTCCTGGTCCTTGATTTCCCTTTTGAAGAACTCTTTTCTCTTTGGCCTCTCCATGAAAGAGAATAAAACAAGAGATGTTTCAAGAGCTGGCATACTTTCAATTATTCAGTCAACTTTCTTTTTCTTCTCCTTTTTAAAATTGTTTTCAGTGTCATGGTGGAAAATCTTAGACACAGGACTATACCAGCACAGCTAAGCCACAAAGTTAGGAAATTATGTTCTTTCCTTGTACATCCAGAAACATGGCAGAATTTTTTTTTTCAGAACCACATGATGAAAATGATTATAATTTCTGCAGAGCAGAATGTAATCAAACTGACAGGATTCTTGTTTTACTCCAAAAAGTTCTGGATTTTCGTGTGTTTATGATCAATGGTAGGGTGACTAAAGTTAGGGACATGCCCCTGTCACTGAGGCTATCATAGAGGAAGTTGCCTGACAAACGTTCATCTGATTCATCCTTTGGTGACAGTATTTCTCCCACCTAGGGTGGAGTTCCTTGTGTTCTTATGAGGGTCACGATCAGTCTATGGGGAATTGCTCTTGCTGATCAGCCTACAGAAGGCAAAGGAAGAGCATGCTGCGGGAAACTGGGGAAATCGACGTTCCTGCATTTGCTCCTGATGTCATTTTGCTTTTTTGCATCATCTCCTTCATTTTCATAAAAATTTCCCCCCGCCCCTGCATGGAGACCCGCACACCCACGCACGAATATGTGCGCACCTGCGCTCTCCGTTCCTGTATCCTAGAGTCACTGGGAGCCCTGCAGGTGGCTCTGCGCCTCCCTCAGCTGTTTCAGTGCTTTTCCAGCTTCTGACTGCATTCACTAGTTAACCTCTGTCTCCAGCGCCTCCGTGGTTCCCTGGACCGTGGCTCCAGAAGCTTTCTGTCCTGCGCACGATTGCCAGTGCGTCCTCTGCCCTCTTCCTCGGCTTTAGCTTTTCCTTTTTACTTGATTCTTCTCCCTGCCCCCACTCCCCACACAGTACATGTCACTGTGTGGGCTCGTTGACCCGTCTCTTAGAGCCACTGCTGACTTGTCCTAATTCTTAGCTTCAGGCCAGCCAGCCAATCAGAGCGTGGCACTGAGTTTAAGTAGGAGTAGATCTTTTGTCATTGCCTGGTGTTTCTTTGCCCATGTAGATATTTATTTTCTTTATTTTCATCTTAAGCAAATATTTTGGATGTCTACATTTTTTTTTGCTTTGTGTCTTTGCCAGTTTATAATTATAAATCTGTCTGAGCATATAACTAGATCATAAACACTATCCAGGTGAGAATTGTGTCTCTGTTCTCATGTCTCTTGAATGAAGGAATGATTGAATGATGTTTGGGGATGCCAGAAATCTAAGTGTTAAATACCTAAGGACTTACTTTACATGTTTTATTGATTCTGGGAATAAATGAATGCCTTACTTAACTTTTCAAGTAAAATGCATACATGTTTGTTATTTTTAGAGTTATTTCAGTTCACGAGAAATTATCTAATCTTACGCAAATCGCTGAAATATCATTGCCTACAACTCCTAAAGTTACTTCAAATGAAAATGTATCTCAAGTAGAAGAAACAGAAGAGGAATCAATTGGTAAAGAAATGGAAGTAGGTTATTAAATAATGGAAAATTTTATTGCCATTGCAGGATGGATGTCATTATACATAATTAAATTATTTTTTACTTTATCAGAGCATAACTATGTAACTAAACTTGAACAGTGTGGTTCTTCTGGCCTGTACTTTCTCTACTTAGAGTACCAGATATAACCCAACTTTTGGACACATAAGTAATGTTTTCTTCAAAGCTCTTCTAAGCATACCAATTATAAGAAACTGATGGTAAATGAAAACAAAGCCAATCTAGATAAATCATTCAGATATAACCATGAATCCTAAGAAACAATGCTCTGTAAATTTATAATGTTACTTTTAAATTCTAAGTCTAGTATTTGAGCATTTTTATTACCCAAGTAATATGGGAAGAAAAATTAGAAAATATAGATAAGCATATATCTTTCAGACTTTTTCTACACATCTGTATTTTTCTAACTAGAAAAAAAGGCATTATCCTTATAGTGTTATTAATCTGATTACACAGTTGAGTGATGACTGATATTCATGTTTTGGAGGAGTTCCTTCTGAGTTCTCAACCCATTGAGAAATAGGACACAGGAAACTGATATATGGAGATCTCAAACACTGGCATCATTACCGACAAAGCTGATTAGCAAACATGGCTCTGGATCTCTGGCCAAACAAGCTTATTAATATTTCACCCCTGAATTAGCCAGCCTTGCCCACCTAGTCACACAATAATCTAGCACACTTGTGTAGCTGTAGGATTTCCCCCACTCCCCTGCTGACTGCCCGGCTGACTGCCCGGCTGACTGCATGGAGGAGTAGAGAGTAATAGTCCCGCAGGCAGGGTGCCTTCAAAAATGTAAGCAAAGATTGACCCAATGGGGCTGAGCCTAGTTTGCTTTTCCCAAACTCACCAACCAGATAAGTGACTCCACTCTCCTGGCTGCATCCAAAAGAAGCTGGAAGTGTCCCCCCTTATTCTGGAGTGGAGTGGAAATTCCTTACCCTCTATGGAAATGAGAGGAGCAGGGAATACCTGTTCTCCCCTAATCACTTGCTCTTTGAATTTCCATTTGCACATTCATCTGGTTGCTTGAGATATATGTTCTGTAGGTACCATGGCTTTTTTTTTTTAATCAAATAGATGTACAAGGTTTAAAATGAAAAGGGACAGTCTCCTGTTCGACCTGTCCCCACCCCACAGTCCTGCGAGCAGACCATTTTCAACTCTTTCAGCTGTTCCTTTTGTTATTTACTTCCAAGACTCTAAATAATATGCAGGATCAGTCATGAAAAGCAAGATAACCAACACCCTTTAAATCCAAGTGGGTCCACTGGGCTCCATGTCTCCCCACACCAGCCTCCAGGCTGGTGGCACATCCATCCTCTGGAACATCCCCAGTCACTGGGCAGGAAGGAAGAAAAGGGGCAAATCACACCCTGGCTCTTTGAGTTTCCATCATATCACTTGCACTAACATTTCACTGGCCAAGTAAGTCACGAGCCATGCCAACAATTCTGCTACCAACTTGGAAAGAGGAAAGCTGGAAAAATTGTTGAATAGTGCTAATGACAGCCAAAAATAATTATTTTTTCTTGATAAATCAGTTTTATATAATATCTATTGATTTTACTATACAAGGACTTTACTATACAAGGATTCCCTCTATTTCTCCTCAACTTCTCCTTTCCCCATCCTTTCTAAATATTGTTATATCACAGAATTTAATTAAATCAGCATTCAGTGTTTACGTCATTATAACCCTGTAAACAATGTTCACAGCCAAGTCACAGTGTACTGTGGTTATTTTCCTTTCCTGTATAAGGTTTGATTTTTCTTCACTTGTCTTTTTTCTTAACTTCTTTCTGATCATTACATCGGATCTGTCATATATTCATCCATAGATTTGTACCCAAGTGTTTATATTTATGTCTCAACTCTTCTTTTCCTTCCTGGAGGCCCCTCTCCTGCTCTGGTTAAGGACTGGTTACCCTCAATGCCTGCAGCACAGCTCTGATTCTGGGACCTCCCTCTGCTGCTTTTCTGGTTGAATTCCCAGCCACTTGTGTCCCATCTCTGTTTTTCTTCTCTGAAAGCTTTTAGGATCTTTATTTTTGCTCTGCTGTATCTTTTTTAAAAAATCACTTTCTGCTAGTTTAATATTCAATTGGTGACCAATAACAAAATATTTTTAATTCTCAAAGAGCATTATTGGTATGGCTCTTTTTGTTTTCTTGTTTACGTTATCTTTTCTTTTTTTTTTTTTTGCGGTACGCGGGCCTCTTACTGTTGTGGCCTCTCCACACATCCTTTATAGTGCACATCCTTTATAGTGTCCTCAAATGTTACAACACAAATTACCAGATGTTTAACTATAGTAATGATATTCTGAGTACTCAGAATAAATATCCCAGTAGATCAGATATCTCAAACTCATGAGATTCATATATGTAATTCTTCTCCTAAAGTGCATTGTTGCCCTTTCATATCTGTTTTCAAGAACTCAGCTTATTTCGTTTTCGAACTTCTTTAGTAGATCACTTACAATCACAGTTTTTTAGTCATAGACCAAACTTACCAATTTGCTGTCTTTGAGCCATAACCTAGACTGTTCTTTGCTGAAATTGTCCTTGAATCCATTATTATATAGTTCATAAAAGGCAAATGATTATTTTTCTCCTGAACCCATTTGTCTTTTCAACTTACATTGTCTGAGACAGGAGAGTGAGTGTCCGTAAGAGTAAGGATTCTAGGTTGTGCTTTGCCACTCAGCTTTACTACCGAGGGTCTGTCACTTAATGTTTCCTGGGACTAGTTTTCTCCTCATCTCTAAACAGTATCCTTTCACTCAGTTACTGGTGAGACGAAGAGATTGTCCCTTGGTTGGAATGAGAGCCATCAGAATTTTCCTGGGAGTCAGATATCGGTATCAAGTTCATCACAATGAGCCCAGTGCCTGAGCCAAGAAGTTGACTATGAATATAAACAAATCAGGAATAAATAGGGGCAAGTAGGGGCGTTTGAATGCAAGCAGAGGGAAGAACCCAGACGGCCCACCTTGCCTTAGCCAAGCTTTGTGACTTGCTCTCACGTCCTGACTTGAGTGATATATGTGAGTAGCTCAGTCCCTGAGTAGAAGAAACTGCTTTCAGTCCTGATGTTGTCCTCTGTGTTTTCTTTGTTTTTGTTTTGTTTTGTTTTGTTTTTTTTGCTGTACACGAGCCTCTCACTGTTGTGGCCTCTCCCGTTGCGGAGCACAGGCTCCGGATGCGCAGGCTCAGCAGCCATGGCTCACGGGCCCAGCCGCTCCGCGGCATGTGGGATCTTCCCGGACCGGGGCACGAACCCGTGTCCCCTGCATCGGGCAGGCGGACTCTCAACCACTGCGCCACCAGGGAAGCCCTCCTCCGTGTTTTTGAGTTTACTTTATCCTCCAACTTAAAAAGTGTTTCTTCAGATTTAATTAGGGCATTTTGAGATGTGTTCCAGTTCTGGTAGTTCTATATGTGAAAGAATGTCACAAAATGGAAAAAAACCTGCTCTTTTTAGTTTAGGTGAATTAGCAAACAAATTAATTCACATCATTTGAAAGTTGTGAAACGGAAGGAATACACTTTTCTATTTTTTTCCCTATATACTAACCAGCACTTAGAAAAAAAAAAAAAAGAAACAGCTAGGTTCTAGGTTATATCAAATAAATTCCAGGGACTAAAATCTGCCAGTTTGTTGTCATGACAACCTTCACTTGGAGCTAATGAGAAGTTAACTAGGACACTTGAAGAGATCAATTCTGTTTGGGAGTTGGACAGGATTTCATAACCTCTATAATCAAATATATTTATTTCTATCTCAGTATGGATTTTTGGTGGGTTGTTAAATATAAAAGTCCAGAAAATGTACCTTTGGTTGATATGGGAGGTGGTGAATCTTGTTCTCTTTCTCATTC
This sequence comes from Lagenorhynchus albirostris, assembly GCF_949774975.1. Lineage (NCBI taxonomy): Eukaryota > Metazoa > Chordata > Mammalia > Artiodactyla > Delphinidae > Lagenorhynchus > Lagenorhynchus albirostris. The sequence continues at coordinate 24,587,252 of NC_083105.1, read as the reverse complement.
CCTTCCTTTTTTTTTGTTTTCTCTCCCCCAAATCCCTATGGTCTGGAATAAGCCAAAAGCTTCAGAACACAGGTATTAATTTAAGATGTTTTGGGAGGGCTACAGAACAGGTGTTCCAGTCACTTCTGGCTCGAAAAAATGTCCTTCTTCCAAAATGGACAACAGTGGCTCAGAATCACTGGGTTGTTTTAACCTGTCATTCACAGCTTTATGGGGTATCTTCAGAGCATATCAGGTGTTTTAACGCATATAAAAGGTGCAAACCATTCTGATTTTATGACACAAACACCTTTTTTGGAATGATAGCATACTGATATGATAAGCCTAAAATATATTTACCAAGTCACCTAAGATGAGTTCAGCAAACACGTGTGGGATGCCCGGATTGTACCAGGCAATTATATATAGTCAGCATATCCCCAGTATCAAAGTACTATGAAAACATAAAACAAAATACAATTGAACATTAGCATCAAATAACACGTTATCTTTGAGAAACCGTTACGTGCAAAAATTTTCCAGGCTTGAGGAGATAAGGACATACTGAAATCAGCACAATTAGGTCCCTGTCAGGAGGAGCTTAATCACTGTGTGAGTATGACCATAGGTACCCAGATGTAATTCATAATGAGCCCAGCTGCCCGGTGGCCCTCTCTTAGCAAGCAAAGTCTGGCATTCAAAGAAACATCAATATAATGTTCAAAACCATTGAAAATAATCTAAACCTTATTCTTATGAGTCTCTCGTAAGAATATCTGAGAGGGAATCCTTTCATCATATACAGCATAACAACTTCTTTTAAATCTCCTTTTTCCCAACTGCCTTACCCTTAGTGCCTCTCTGACGTTCACAGTGGCAGCTCTCCAACCTCTGCCTCATTGGTTCAGACTCCTAAACCTCTCCCTCCAACTCAGTCTGCATGGAGTGTTTTGACTCCTCTCCCCTTCCCGCTCTGGTTCAGCTCTTTTTTTTTTTTTTATAACATCTTTATTGGAGTATAATTGCTTTACAATGGTGTGTTAGTTTCTGCTTTATAACAAAGTGAATCTGGTTCAGCTCTTCGTTATGAAGTTCAGCTTAGTCTCTCTGACACCTTCCCCTTTTCCTGTTTCCCCCATTATCTGGATTCTACACTTATACAAAAGGGCAAGGTTGCTGATATCCTTCTTTCTCAATGGTGGAGCTTTTGATGCAAACTATTCTAACTTATCATTAAAAAACATCTCATTCACATAGGGGTGTGTCTGTGTGTGTGTGTGTGTGTGTGTGTGTGTGTGTGTTAAGAGAAAGGGTTGAGCTAGACTTTGTGCTTGCTTCAGTAGCGCAGGTAGCATTTTATAGCCCCTGTAGACTGAAATAAAAATCATGTTTCCTTGCACCCTGTGCCCTGACTCTATTGTTTTGGTCATTATCTCTTTCTGTGTCTCTTCCTCTCTCTTGACTTTGAATTCCTTTGCTCAGGGGTCTTCTCTGATATCTAGCCCAGTAACCAACTTCTAGTTGGAGACCTATGGAGAGCACTTACTCCAGACTGAGGATACAGCAAGAGATGAGAGGTGAAGTCATGGAGCTGGATGTTGTATTCAGGGTGGCAGGAGTGCAGGGTGAATGTAGGGCCCTGGGAAGGCAGGGCTGGGCATGGGCCGTAGGAAAAGCTGGGAGCAATGCCCGGAAGAGCATCTCATGATCCACCCTGAAATTTGCTAAGATAACCCTGATGGCATGTGAAGGACGGATGAAGGAAGCAAGAGTTTGGAGGGTGGAAAGCAACTTAGGAAGTTTTTTTTCCCATAAAATGGGTGAACAATGATGAGGACTTCAACTAAGTCAAAATGTTGACTCTGTTATTTTGGAAGTCACTCCGAAGCCTATCACTCATCAAATCAACAGATGCTCCTCTTTAAGGGAAAGTGACAGAGATTGAGCAGGGGTCCTTCTGTGCCCTCCCAGGCCCTTTGCCAACTGCACCATCCCTCCAACCGCCTTCTGCCTGGGATTGTTGAGTTCAGTGCTTTCCTTGTCTTCATTTCTGTGGCAGCAAGGTCACGGGAGGTTTCCCGCAGCCCAACATCGAATCAGCCAGTTTCCCAAGTGTGTATGTGGTTTACCTCAAATAATGCCAAAGAAACAGAACGTTGTTGAGGCGAAATTTGTGTTTGATAAATGTTGAGACAAGCCATGGAAGGCATTTATCAGGTGACATGGCTGTCTTCATCTGTTATGGAAATGATCAATGATACAGACAGTGTCATTTTGCTTGATAGCTCTTGATGAAATCATGACAGTAACCCATCACAGCTATTATTGAAACCTTTTGTATAGAAAGAAAACATACTTTAACCAGTCCTAAGAACTCAATTAGAAATATAGAAATTTGGATAAATAAGACGAATACGTAAGAATGTACTCCAGGATGTGTGTTCCCCTCTGTCTAGTAAAGTGGACCAGGAGCCTGGAAAGTTCGTCATAGGAAGATGGTGTCCCCTAGTCAGTGCTGGATGTCCTGCCTGCCCTCCATCCTTTCTGGTCCCATGGAAGCTGCCCTACTTCTGGCCATGATCACTTCCTGCCCAAACAGCTTGAGTAGCCTCCTAGCTAATTTCTCTTTCTCTTATCTCTTCCTAGTCCAGTTCAGCTTTACATGGTAGCTAGAATTGTCTTTTTTTTTTTTTGCGGTACGCGGGCCTCTCACTGTTGTGGCCTCTCCCATTGTGGAGCACAGGCTCTGGACGCGCAGGCTCAGCGGCCATGGCTCACGGGCCCAGCCACTCAGTGGCATGTGGGATCTTCCCGGACCGGGGCACGAACCCGTGTCCCCTGCATCGGCAGGCAGACTCTCAACCACTGTGCCACCAGGGAAGCCCCAGAATTGTCTTTTTAAAGCAGTCAGATCATTATCCCCTCAGTCCAGTGCCTCTCAATTTCCTAAGCAACAAAATCCAAATTCCTTACGTTTACGTGTCCTGTTATAAGTATACCTCTCAGCCTATTTCTCACCACCGTGCTTCCTATACACACCAGCAGTAAAGACCGTATCAGGTTCTTTATGTTTCTTGAATATCTGCTGTTTCATTGCTCCATCTGGAATGCCCTTGTCCCCATTCTCTGCCAGTTGAAGTCTTACTACTCTTTCATACCTCAGTTTATATGACCCTTTCTCCAGGAAGTATTCCCTGTTCATTATACTTTTTTTTTTAAACATCTTTATTCGAGTATAATTGATTTACAATGGTGTGTTAGTTTCTGCTGTATAACAAAGTGAATCAGCTATACATATACACGTATCCCCATATCTCCTCCCTCTTGCGTCTCCCTCCCACCCTCCCTATCCCATCCCTCTAGGTGAACACAAAGCACCAAGCTGATCTCCCTGTGCCATGCGGCTGCTTCCCACTAGCTATCTATTTCACATTTGGTAGTATATATATGTCAATGCTATTCTCTCACTTTGTCCCAGCTTACCCTTCCCCCTCCCCGTGTCCTCAAGTCCATTCTCTACATCTGTGTCTTTATTCCTGTCCTGCTCCTAGGTTCTTCAGAACCTTTTTTTTTTTGCCCCCTAAGATTCCATGTATATGTGTTAGCATACGGTATTTGTTTTTCTCTTTCTGACTTACTTCACTCTGTATGACAGACTCTAGGTCCATCCACCTCACTACAAATAACTCAATTTTGTTTCTTTTTATGTCTGAGTAATATTCCATTGTATATATGTGCCACATCTTCTTTATCCATTCATCTGTTGATGGGCACTCAGGTTGCTTCCATGTCCTGGCTATTGTAAATAGAGCTCAAATGAACATTGTGGTACATGACTCTTTTTGAATTATGGTTTTCTCAGGGTATATGCCCAGTAGTGGGATGGCTGGGTCATATGGTAGTTCTATTTTTAGTTTTTTTAAGGAACTTCCATACTGTTCTCCATAGTGGCTGTATCAATTTACATTCCCACCAACAGTGCAAGAGGGTTCCCTTTTCTCTACACCCTCTCCAACATTTATTATTTGTGGATTTTTTGATGATGGCCATTCTGACCGGTGTGAGGTGATACCTCACTGTAGTTTTTATTTGCATTTCTCTAATGATTAGTGATGTTGAGCATCCTTTCATGTGTTTGTTGGCAATCTGTATATCTTGTTTGGAGAAATGCCTGTTTAGGTCTTCTGCCCGTTTTTGGATTGGGTTGTTTGTTTTTTTGATATTGAGCTGCATGAGCTGCTTGTATATTTTGGAGATTAATCCTTTGTCAGTTGCTTCATTTGCAAATATTTTCTCCCATTCTGAAGGTTGTTGTTTCATCTTGTTTATGGTTTCCTTTGCTGTGCAAAAGCTTTTAAGTTTCATTAGGTCCCATTTGTTTATTTTTGTTTTCATTTCCATTTCTCTAGGAGGTGGGGCAAAAAGGATCTTGCTGTGACTTATGTCAAAGAGTGTTCTTCCTGTGTTTTCCTCTAAGAGTTTTATAGTGTCTGATAGTCTTATAATCGTGACTCCTTTAGTTGTAAGTAAAGAAAAACCACTTATGCTAGCTCAAATGAAGTAGGTTTGGTAAGGAGGCAGTATTTGGCAGGGCATGGTAAGTAAGCTCGTGCATAACCAAGGACTGGGGACAAAACACAGTGGGCCCCACAGAAAGTGAAACTTGGAGAGTCGGGAGCCAAGATTGCACTCAGTCCCACAGGCGGTGTCAGTTCTCATTTATCTCTGTTTCTTGCTCACTCATGTTACATCTAGCCCATTAGGTGCCTTCTCCATCTCCGTATTGCGACCTCTCAGCTCATCCGGCCAGTCCTGATGATAACTCTCTTCTGTTGTCCTTCCTTATATGAAATTACAATGATGGAGAATCTGATTGATTCAGCCCTGCCCATAGGTAGATCTTTCTTGGGTCAGATGTCCACACAGAAACACGCTGCGTCCAAACAGTAGGGGCTGCGGCAGTGTCCTCAGCAATAGACCACGTATGATATCAACTCTCTCTTCTTCTTCTTCATTTTCTCTTTCCATTTCTTTCTCGATTCCCAGCTGTTCATCTCTGCTTAAACCCTTTCTCAGATCTGAACCTCTTTATTCCAGGGCTCTCTTCTCAGAAGAAAAGTGATCTTCCAAAATCTTATTCTGGTGTGAATTACTTTACTTGTCCTTCTCTAACACATGAATTTTAATTGTGAATTTTGCAGGGAAAGAATCCTAAAATAATTTATTATTTGTCATTAAATCTTATAGTTTGTGGCTATTTTGTATCTTTTCAAATAACCCTAACTACTTAAAAGATTGTGACCTCTGAATCCCTCTAAGTTTCATCCTGGGAATTAGGGTTAGGGAATGATGTAACAAAAGACAAATGAAATAACTAATATATAATTAAAATATCTAGTATTTTACCAATAAGATCAACCTCACTATATTGTCTTATTATTTCTAGAACATGATTATTGAATGTTGCTCTGAAATAGTATCTTTGTTTTTGCCTGATGAAGAGGCAACTCCGCTATCTGAGGTATGCATCTCTTTTAAAACTGTATGTGATTCTCTAACAAGTATTGTTGTTGCTATGGAAATGGAAATACAGAAAACATCTATTATGAAAGTATCAAGGGCCTAACCATCCTTAATTAATATGAAAAGTGCTAAGCATTAGTTTATAATAGCATGTTATTTTGGTTAGAAATATTCTTTGTTAAAAAATCAACTAGTACAGAAAGTTGTGGAGAGGATAATCTTAAAATCATCTCAAATTCACCATTCAGGGAATAACCACTATTAACATTTTGGAGAATATCTCAAATTTTTTTCATGTATAGTTAGACTTTTGAATTTTTATATCAGTGGGATCATACTGCACAAGCATTCTGTAACTTGTTTTTTTTTTCATTCAACAATAATGCTATGGAGATATTTTTATGTGAAAAGTCTACCCTGTCTTATTTCATGCCTACATAATAGTTTCTTTTAAGTATTTGTCATGTCAGGCTCTGTTTATATAACTAGATCCTTATTCATGGATCTTGAGGTTGATGGGTTCTAGAACATGTATTTCACCCTTCTGTTTCACCCATCCTCAGAGTTAATTCTTAGGAATAGGATTTTGGAGTAAAAAGTATATGCATATGGTCCCTGACTTACAATGTAAGTCCCTGACTTACAACTTATGATTTTTTTGACTTTATGATATTATGAAAGCAATACACATTCAGTAGAAACCATACTTCAAATTTTGAATTTTGAGCTTTTCCCTGGCTAGCAATATGCAGTCCAATACTGCAGTGAACTGCAGCTCGCATCACCCTCATGATCATGAGGGGAAACAACCCACATACGTACAACCATTCGGGACCCAGACAGCCATTCTGTTCTTAACTTTCAGTACAGTATGCAGTAAATCACATGAGCTATTCAACACTTTATTATAAAATTGGCTTTGTGTTAGACGATTTTGTCCGACTGCAGGCTAATGTATGTGTTCTGAGCGTGTTTAGGGTGTGCTAGGCTAAGCTCTGATGTTTGGTAGGTTAGGTATATTAAGTGTATTTTTGACTTAAGATATTTTCAGCCTCTGAGTTTACCCATTTATTGGGACATAACCCCATCATAAGTAAAGGAAGATCTGTATACATTTTCTATTGTGGTAAAATATACATAATGTAAAATTTACAATTTTAATCATTTCTAAGTGTACACATCAGTAGCATTAAGTACATTCAAAACGTTGTGCAAACATCTCCACCATCCATCTCCACAATTTTTTCATCATCCCAGGTAGAAACTTTGTACCCATTAAGTAATAACTCCCCATTTCCTCCTCCCCCAGCTCCTGGTAATCTCTGTTCTACTATTTGCTTATTCTAGGTACCTCATATAAATGGAATCATACTATATTGGTTTTTTTGTGGCTGGCTTATTTCATTTAGTGCAATGTTTTCAAAGTTCATCCATGTTTAACATGTATCAGTACCTCATTCCTTTTTAAGACTAAATAATATCCCATTGTATGTATGTACCACATTTGTTTATCCACTCTTCTGTGGATGGACATTTGAGTTGTTTGTACCTTTTGGCTCCTATAAATAATGCTGCTATAACCATGGGTGTACAAGTATCTGGGTGTACACCTAGGATTGGACTTAGTAATTGGTGGATCATATGGTAATTCTATGTTTAACTTTTTAAGAAAACCCCAACAGCTGCACCATTTTACATTCCCATCAACAGTGCAAGAGGGTTCTAATTTCTCCACATACTCACCAACACTTACTTTCTCTTTCTTGATAATAGCCATCTTAATGGGTGGAAAGTAGTATCTCATTGTGATTTTGATTTGCATTTCCCTAATGACTAATTTAATCGCTGATCGCCCAGTTTTATATCTTCTTTGGAGAAATGTCTATTCAATACTTTGCCCATTTTGAATGGGCTTATACATTTGGGTATATAACTGGGTATATAACTGCAAATGGCCTCCAGAAATGTGGCGCCAGTTTTCCCTCCCATCTGCAGTAGGTGAGAGGCCCCGTGTACCTGTGTATTCACCCACACTAGTTCTCCTCCTTCTGCTCTCTCCCTCCCTCCTCCTCTTCTCCTCTTCTCCCTTTCCTCCCTCTCGTCCCCCTCCTCTTCTTCTAACTGTTGTAGGTCTGACAAGTGAAAAATGACATTTTCAATTATTTTATATTTATTAATAGTAAAGCCAAATATAGTTCCTACTTTGTTGGCAGTCTGTGTTTCTCCTTTTGTGGAATGGTGTTCATTCATTTAGCCAATCAACAAATACTTAGAGTGAACTGCCTATGTGTCAGGAACTCCTTTCTAGGCCCTAGAGAGCCTGCTGTGAACAAGCAACAGGGACCTCACTCTCTCTGAGCTGCCGTTTTTTTGTTTTTGTTTTTGGAGAGAAATAGTAAATAAATCAATAAGCAAGATAATTCTGCATTTTGTTAAGTGCTATGAAGGAAAAAACAGAGTGAGATGTTAGAGTAGGGTTGGCAAACTGCAGCCTGTGAACTATGGCCCACTGCCTGTTTGTAAATAAAGTTTTATTGGAACACAGCCATGCTCATTTGTTTACCAGTTGTCTATAGCTGCTTTTGAGCTACAACAGCAGAGCTCGGTAGTTTTGACAGAGACCATATAGCCCACAAAGTTTACATTATTTACTATCTGGCCCTTTACAGAAAAAAGTATTCTGATCCCTGTGATAGAAAATAACAGGGGATGGGGCAACAGTTTAGATGGGTGGTCAGGGAAGAATTCTCTTAGGAGAAGACCTGAAACATTACACTGTGTCCCTCCCACTAGATCATTAGCTTCTCGGGAGCAGGGGTGGTGCTATCTTAATCTTTGAATTCTTACAGTGCCTTGTACATGATATCACTTGGTTATTGTTTCTTGAATTAAATTCTCTTTAGTTTTAAATACCTGAAATTTAATATTTGCTTAAAATTTTTTTTCATCTGGCCATTCATGTTCTTTTCCCATGTTTTTAAATGAGGAACTTAATTTTTTATTATGGAAATATGTAGAATTACTGCAGCAGACCATTGACAATAAAAATCAAGCTTAAATCTAGTTTTGAACAAACTGTGATTTACAAATAGGTCACAGAAAAAAATTGTTATTTTAAGACACATGATTTATAACATTAATGGGCTTTGGCCCCTGACAGACCTGGGTTGGAATCCCAGCCTTGGATCTTGTTTGACCTGAGGCAAATCATTTAACTTCTCTAAGCCTCAGTTTTCTCATGTGTAGAGTGGGGTAATAATGCCAACAATGCCTCACAGTTATGAGGACTAAAGTAAATAATGTATGTTAAGTATTTGGATTAGGGTCTAGTGCAAATAAATGTTAAATAATTATCAGCTATTTCATCATGTCATCTTCCCTACCATGGTCCTGCCTTCCATGTGTGAATTCTTCATCCTCTAGTCAACTCATTTCAACAGATTTTTAAGATCCAAAGTTGTTTTGAAATATTGACAGAAAAGGGGAGTAACAGTGTTAAAGAGAGAGAGAAAACCAGGAGTCCTTTTCTTTGCTTGTAATGTAAATAATTGTTGAATCCTAGAGGAATTAGGTCAGGGTACAGGATCCCAACATGAGATTGCAGTCGTGAAAGAATCACTGGTCCAAGAGAAGGTGCCTCCAATTGAATCCCACGCTGGCATGTCCACTGAGAGCGAGACTCACCTGAATCCCACGCTAGCACGTCCACTGAGAGCGAGACTCACCTGAATCCCACGCTAGCCGTCCACTGAGAGCGAGAGTCACCTGATAGTGCTGGATGGAGCGTGGGCGTTTACAGGCTGGTTCCAAGAAGTAAATGGTTAAAATAAAGAAGAAGTAAATTTGTCTAAATAAAATTACATGCCTTCTTTTGTCACTGGCATGAGATCTTCCTGTTCAGTTTAATTCCTTACTGAACATATCTATTATAATTGCCTTTGCCTGTGTTGCCTCTTCTTAATTAAAATAAATATTGCCACACACAACTTGTGACAGAAATAACCTGAGATAGCAAGGAAGTGAAGGAAGGGAATGAGTGCTACGTGCTAATGTTCTTAGTTATTAGTTACAGAAGGTAAATGACCGTTAGGTGTACTTTCTGGTGCACCAACAATGAAGCGATCCTTTCATTGCCTACATAGGTTCAGATTATTGCAGTTTCCAAGTTGTCAGGTAGGATTCAAACATGACGCTAGAAATATTCTTTCCGCTCTTGCTGTGACCGCCTGTGGGGAGTCGTTCTATACAACTCCATTCATCAGTAATTTTTGACCTCCAGCTGCACGCAGAACATTGGTGTAGATACTTTTGTTGCTGTAAAGGCAGCATAGGTTTAAGTTCCTGCATTCAGCTAAATTAAATGCTTTCGTATTGGTTCACATGATACATGTGAATTTACCTAATATGTGTGTGTGTGTGTGTGTGTAGTAGGTGTATCTGTGTGTGTGTTACATATATCTGTAGTGTGTGTACATGTGTGTATGTATGTATTGAACTGATTTGAGTCATACAGACTCAGTATGGAGAGGAAATTCCTAGGAGCAGATCCTGCTTTGAAGGTGGAAAAGGTGACCCTAAGCCTAGAGAAAGGACACATTGTAGAGGAGATTGCAAAGTAGTTTTTCTTGGCTGAATGAGTTTAGTAGGATATTTTTTGAGTTCACGGTTTTTAGCTAGACCTACTATAGTACCTGACAAACACTAATGATAATAATCATTAAACTGCAAATCTTACTAATAGTAGTAGTAATTTTAATATTTATTGAGTACATGGCATGTGAAGACACTGTCCAGTGTTTTAAATCCAGTATCTCATTTAACATTACAAGAAGCCTATGCAGTCGGTTACTGTTACTATCCCCATTTTAGAAATGGGGAGGTGTAGCAGCATGCCCAAGCTCTTGCAGCTTGTAAGTAGAGGAGGCACTAGTCAGCCATAGATCCGCTTACATCCGGGATCTGCATCTTTAACTAAAGTGCACCCAGTGCATGTCTGATTAGAAGAGGGAGCAGATGCTGCAGGGCGTTGAGGAGTGAGAGGTGAGAAAGGGAAGGTTGCAAGTGTAGATGAATCTTTGAGAAGGTTTGGGACAGGAGTCTGGAGAGGGTGGAGGAGCAGCTCCCAGGAGGCAAGGAGTCAAGGGCGGGTGTTAGGACAGCAGCAGTGCACAGGGCAAAGAGTTGGGAGGGGCGCAGTTTGCCTGTCTAGAAGAAAAAAGGACAAATGATGAAGCAAGGCCTAAGGGAGTGGGCCGGAAACAGAAAGATATTGACAGCATAAGTGAGATAGTTGCCTGGAAACAGGAAATACACCTCTTTCTGTAGGTCTTGGGGCAGCAGGTTAAGGGCAGGAAGGGATGTGAGTAAGTGTGTGAGAGAAGGGTAGGAGAAGCGGGGGCAGTTCACACCCAGTGGTTTTCACTTTCTCAATGAAGTAGAGGCAAGTTCATCTAAGACTGGAGTGGGGTAAAGGGTTGAGGGTATGATCTTCTAAGAGAGATGAAGATCTTGAATATTCACAGTCATTGAGTGTGATGAGCAAGGAGCTGACCAAGAAAAAGTAGAAGAATTGAGGGCCACAATGAGATTTAAAAGTCATACATTTGAGGGGCACTAGGCTACTTGGCTTTTTTTGATTTCCTCTTTGATTTCTTCAGTGATCTCTTGCTTATTTAGTAGCGTATTGTTTAGCCTCCGTGTGTTTGTATTTTTTACAGATCTTTTCCTGTAATTGATATCTAGTCTCATAGCATTGTGGTAAGAAAAGATACTTGATACAATTTCAATTTTCTTAAATTTACCAAGCCTTGATTTGTGACCCAAGATATGATCTATCCTAGAGAATGTTCCCTGAGCACTTGAGAAGAAAGTGTATTCTGTTGTTTGGGGATGGAACGTCCTATAAATATCAGTTAAGTCCATCTTGTTTAATGTTTCATTTAAAGCTTGTGTTTCCTTATTTGTTTTCATTTTGGATGATCTTTCCATTGGTGAAAGTCCCCTACTATGATTGTGATACCGTCGATTTCCCCTTTTATGGCTGTTAGCATTTGCCTTATGGATTGAGGTGCTTCTATGCTGGGTGCATAAATATTTGTAATTGTTATATCTTCTTCTTAGATTGATCCCTTGATCATTATGTAGTGTCCTTCTTTGTTCCTTGTAATAGTCTTTGTTTTAAAGTCTATTTTGTCTGATATGAGAATTGCTACTCCAGCTTTCTTTTGGTTTCCATTTGCATGGAATATCTTTTTCCATTTTGTATGTGTCCCGAGGTCTGAAGTGGGTCTCTTGTAGATAGCATATATACAGGTCTTGTTTTTGTATCCATTCAGCCAGTCTGTGTCTTTTGATTGGAGCATTTAATCCATTTACATTTAAGGTAATTATCAATATGTGTATTCCTATTATCATTTTCTTAATTGTTTTGGGTTTGTTATTGTAGGTCTTTTCCTTCTCTTGTGTTTCCTGCACGGACAAGTTCCTTTTGGCATTTGTTGTAAAGCTGGTTTGGTGGTGCTGAATTCTCTTAGCTTTTGCTTGTCTGTAAAGGTTTTAATTTCTCCATTGAATATGAATGAGATCCCTGCTGGGTAGAGTAATCTTGGTTGTAGGTTTTTCCCTTTCATCACTTTAAATATGTCCTGCCACACTCTTCTGTGCTTAGCCAATTTTTTAAATTAGTCAGCAACTGTCCCCAAATGTACTAGGTAACTGTTATGGAGTTGCTGAGTGTGTTTATACCCAGAGGACATAGGAAAAACTAGGTGGATTCTCAGTTCCCTTTGAAAGAAGCTATGCAGTTTTTCTGGCTTTTGGATGGAGTTGCATGTTTCCCAATTTATGTGGGATAGCTTCCACGTCACTTTTTGGGGGGGCTGTTAAGTCCTAGAAGGTAGGCTATTTATCTTCCTTTAAGCTGTTAAGTCCTAGAGGATAGGCTATTTAACTTCCTTTGGCTAATTTTGTTACATTACCCTATGCCCCTTGGTTTCTTTTTAACAAAACTTCCCAAATGGTGACAATGACAATACTGTCTGTAAACTGTCATTTATAGCATTGGGAACAAGGTATTCTGTAGTTTACTAAGTATTAAAAAATTAATTCAATAATATAACTTCTTTCAGTTGAAAGTTGTAGTTGTTTTTTTTTGTTTTTGTTTTTTTGTTTTTTTTTTGTACCAGCCAAGAGCTGTCTGAATAGATTTTACAGGCATCAAGCATTACATCTTTCTTCTGTGAGACATTATTATTCTGTCCTCAAGTGAAGAGTATCCTTTGTATGTAAGTTCATGAGACCTCCACTTAATATTCTTATATTCTTTTGGAGACAATGCCGAATGACATCAGTTCCACACTGCCTCTAAAACACAGCTCTGACTTTGATTCCATCCGCTTCACTATTCATTTCCGACTGTCAAATTTGGCTAAGGGAAAAAGAAAGCCCTTAAGAAAAGGCTAGGCTATTAATGTGCTCTTCAAAATGCTAAGAAAAGGCTAAGCTGTTTATAGCGTTTTCAAAATGCTCATCTCTCGGAGATTTGCCAGCAACAGTGTCAAGGTGAAATAGCTCTCGTTCATCCAGGAACTGAGAGCCTTTGTGTTCTCTGCACTCAAAGCACTGGTCCCACTATTGTTAGACGTACTATTTGGGGGTATAATGATCCTTGGATATAATTTAAACCAAAATATAGTCATGAACCTGATATTGTGTATTTACTGTAAAAGTGGCAAGCAGTGTGTGCAATGCTTGAGAAAGCAAGCCTGGCTTCATTCTGGGTACAGCTGTATTTCAGAATCAAGGGGACAATTTCCTGAAGTTTAGTCACTTTGTATAACTTCAAAGGAAGTGAGAGGCAGGGGTGTTATTAGCAGATCTGTACATTGCTTTCTGTCTTGCTGAAAACTGAGTCAAGTGCTTAGTTTCATTCACTTCATGCATTTTGCGAAACGTTTTTGTCTTGATTAAAAATCTGGACCCTTAACAATGGCGTTATAATTCATTTTAGGAGAATGTTGATTTTGGCCTCATATTTCTCAGTCAGTTGACAAGCCTTTTGAAATTCTCCAGACCAACGTTCTTTATATTTAAATAAATCCACAAAGGAGAAACTGGTGTAAATTTACCCATTTTCTTTGTTAATACTTTGGACACCAGTCATTAGAGATTTTTGCCCTTATTTCTCCTGTATCTCAGGTAGCCGGTACCATTATGTTCTTTTCTCAACCACCTGTGAGAGCACAGCACGGTGGGAAGAGTGCTCGGCACACACTGGAGCCCCACTGTTGCTCTTGTGGACAAGTCATTAGTCCTTAAAGACCTCAGGTCAATTACATGCTGTTGAAGGTCTCGGAAGCAACGTTTCTCAGCAGATCAAAACATGATTTGATTCTTGGTTCCACCATCTGTTGATGGTGTGACCGTGAGCTACTCACTTTTCCTTCTCTGCTTCAGCTCCTTATCTGTCCATTGGTGATAGCTTCTCCTCGTGTAGGATTGCATTAGAAACAGTATGTGACACGTCTGATATAGTGCCTGTCAACGCCATGGGTAAGCATCCAATACGTTGTGGCCATCTTTATTTTTCCCTGCCTTAAAATAATGAGAAATGAGTCATTTCTTCATTTGATCATTCGTAACTCTCTGCATTGGTGGCTTTTGGCCTATCTGAATGTTTGCTAATTTTCAAAAGAGTAAAGGGACATTTAATAGATGTAGTCTTAATATTATTTTTCAATCATCCTTTTTAAATTAAACTTTCTGTTTTGAGATCATGTTAGGCTCATGTGCAATTTTAAGAAATAATAATGTGATACATTATAATAATATAATATAAGGTAAAACTGTAGTACAGTGTCATAGCGAGGATAATGACATTAATAAAGTCGGGGTACAGAACAATTTCATCACTACAAGGACTCCTCCTGTTCTCCTTTTATAGCCACCCCCACCTCTCACACCCCACCTCTGTCCCTGACCCTTGACAATTATTAATATATTCTCCATTTCTATAATTGTATCATTTCAAGAATGTTATATTGAAGGAACCATACAGTATGTAACCTTTGGGGATTGGTACTTTTTCACTCAGCTTAATTCCCTGGAGAACCATTAAATCATGCTTTTTTTTGCGATACGCGGGCCTCTCACTGTTGTGGCCCCTCCCACTGTGGAGCACAGGCTCCGGATGCGCAGGCCCAGCGGCCATGGCTCATGGGCCCAGCTGCTCTGCGGCATGTGGGATCTTCCCGGACCAGGGCACGAACCCGTGTTCCCTGCATCGGCAGGTGGACTCTCAACCACTGCGCCATCAGGGAAGCCCTAAATCATGCTTTTGATGGACCAAGAAATCCTTATGAACATTGAATATTTTACTTTGGCCACATAATAATCATTAGCTCAAAAATGCCTGTTGTGGTACCTGGCACATAGTGTGGGGTAAAGGTTCACTGAGGCGCAGGGGTGGATCCCACTCTACCTGATTCACCCCTCCTCCTCCCTCTCCTCCTCCTCTCCATCCTTCTCCTCTTTCCTTGCCCCCTTCTTCTCCACATCTTCTTATGGATATTGACAGACAAAGGCTGATTGCTCAAGTTAGAAATACCAAAAAGAGTTAAAAGAAATACTTTATGTGAAATTGCTTTGTAAATTGCAAGCTCTGTTAGACTTCCTATCAAAAATTACTGGTCAGTGTTGGCCACATTGTAAGAATAGTTTGCAGATGCTTGCGATGTAAACGGATGGGAACAAAGGACTCAGCGTGAGCAGTGTTTCCTTCCGCATCGTGCTCATGGGTCTGTGCTCTAGTTTCTGCTGCAGTGGGAGCTGCTGACTAACAAAGCCCCTCAGCCTTTCACTCTAACCAACAAAGTCCCGGGAACAAAATGCAAACTTCAGTTCACATTCTTTGTAAGCCTTTGCTCTGAAAAGGAGCCCCCTGTTTAGAGTTGCCAGATGTTAAGCTCGCTGAACTCCTTCATGAAAAAGCATCAAGAAATGCCAAGTATTGTTCAAACTCTGGAGTTTTCATTTCAGTATCTCAGGTCAAAAGCCCACAGGCAGATCAGTCACAGCCATTCAGGAGGCAACCCACCTTCAGCATTTGTACCCAGTTAGAGCATTTCTTCCTGGAACTTTGCTGCTGAGAGTCAACGACCTGACCTTTAAGTGGAGTCCAACCCTTACTCTGATGGAATGTCCCCTATTCAGAAATACAGCAAGGGGAGAACAAGCTTGCCAGAGTGTAGCTGTTTGAGCCAGGATAGCTTAGGCTGTGCTGTGCTAACAAATAAACCCCACACCTCAGTGGCAATCAAGGTTTGCTTATTTCTCATAAAAGTCCAGTGAGGGGTCCGCAACTCTCCTTCAGCTTGTAACTGTGCTGTCTGGGCTACACGGCCTCCAAGTCGGAGGAGAAGAGGGCTAGGGGATTTCGCGGGATGTTTTTAAGTTGGGTGACTATAGATACAGGTTTGCCTGCAGCAGTCGCAGCGCATACCTGTTGATTTGGTGTGATGGTTAATATACTCTCCTTTTATTCTCAACAGTCTCCCAGTTTAGGCAATAAATTAGGGTGACCATTTCTAAGAGCCAGCATGGAATGGCTAGCATATAATTTCTGCCCATATCCTATTGGCCTTGCCCTGATGTGCAACGATGTAGAGAACCATAGAGGAACAAGTATGTACTTCAGTGAGCTCTGGTAACCTCTGGCACAGCAGGCATCTGCAGGAACGCCACGAATTTTTTCCACAGAATTAATTCAATAACTTCAATTACCAAAACTCTGTTGAGAAGATAGGTTAGAAATATGATATTCTTACGAACTAAGCCATCTCATTTAATCACACATTGTGGTAGGCTGACTCATGGCCCCCCAGAGATGTCCACATCCTAATCCCCAGAACCTGTTACCTTATATGACCAAAGGGACTCTTCAGACGTGATTAAGTTAAGGATATTGAGATGGGGGAGGTTATCCTGGATTATTCAGGTGGGCCTTAAGTGTAGTCACAAGTATCCTTGTAAAAGGGAGGCAGAGGGAGGCTTGACAGCAGAAGAGGAGAAGGCAACGTGATGATGGAGGTGAAGATTGGAGAGATGTGCTTTGAGGATGGAAAAGGAGCTATAAACCAAGGAAAACAGGTGGCCCCTAGATGCTAAAATAGGCAAAGAAACAGATTCTTTGCTGAGAGTCTCCAGAAGGAACCTGCCCTGCTGACACCTTGACTTTAGCCCAGCCAAACTGAATTCAGATTTCTTACCTCCGGGACTGTAAGAGAACAAGCGTGTGTTGTACGCCACTAGGTTTGTCTTACATTTGTTACAGCAGCAGCAGGACATTAATACACACGTGCACTCTGAAATTCAGCATGTGACTTTAGGTTTCTGTTTCTGTTTAGATGTCTGTAAAAAAAAAAAATCCTTCTTTTACGTGTGAGCTATTTAAGTGGCTTGCCCAAGGTCCCTTAGCTAGTTAATGTCGGAGCCAGGATTTACACCCAGGCAGACTGGCTCCTCAGATCACGTTTCTAACTACCCAGCTGCACTGCCTCTGCCCTACTGCCCAGCTGCCCTTGAACTCCCCCTACCATGCCCATCCACCATGAAACGCCCCTGCTGCATGCAGCCTCTCCTCCCACACCTACCTGACTTCAGTCTCTTGCTCCTTCCATGGGCACTGTGGGCCCCTGGACACATTTCCAGCTTCCGCTTTTGGAAAACATTTTATGTAAGGTTCTAGGGCTTCCATAGGGAATTCTCAAGAAAAGTTAGGCTTCAGGAGAAATTATTGAATTTCTTCATATTTAAGTGTTTGGGGAGGGATATTATTTGAGGGAAGATATTTCTGAATCTTCTTCCTACTCCTTAGTTTCTAATTCTCTTCCTCATACTCTAGAGGGGGAAGTGTTCCTAAGGGTAATCAAATAACATGATTAATAGAAATGATATTGGAAAGGTATTAAGTTAGTTTTACCATGACGCAGAAAAGAAGCCTCTAGAAATTCGGTATAAAAATTCTCAGTACTTTAAATCTCCCGTTAGCTTGTATTGGTTATATACTAGTATGCGTTTTGCCATATTGCCATTTGTTTAATGGTTCTATCGTTAACCACTGAATTAAATATTTACGCCTGGGTGGCCCCTTCACTGAGCCACTAAGAGCTCCTCTTCCGGACCCAAGAACTTATTTTCCCAGCTCTGGGAATGTGCTGACCAGCAGCCCTCAGCTCTCAACCCTCTCCAGGAACTGCCCCTGTCTAATGGACATGGCCTTTTTGGGCAGGGGGGGTTGGGGGGGTATCTGTATCTAATTACTGGCTGATATGGGTGTGCAGTGGCCCAACCACCCCCCCCCCACAAAAGTTGGGACAACTCTGAAGGGCCACTCCAGCTTCAAATCTCCCCATGGGGTTGGCAGGGGGTTTGTTGTGTCTGCATTGCAGCCAGTCTTCTCCCTCTACCTAATCCTGCTTTCTTCCCTTTCCCCATGGGTGTTGATCCCAAGGATATGCCCCAATAAACTTCCTGAAAGCTAAGTTCCATCTCAGGGTCTGCTTCCCAGGAACCTGAACTGCAACAATGAGTTAAAAATAATAATAAAAAATGAAGATCCCTGACTGGTGATGAATACATAAGAGTGCTCCATTAATCCTTATTTATTGGAGTTAGAAGAGTTCTAAAGGAACTTGGAAACACACTTTCTGGTTGAAAGTTTATTTTCTAATGTAGAAGTAAGGGGAAAACATCATACACGTCACCCACTCATGATTAAAAATACCTTCTGCAGTGTGACCCCACAGTTCAATCACAGTTTCCTTTGACCTCTGTTTTAACAGTTAATTTACAATGATATAAAGTCTGTAAAACAAAGATTCGAGCCCATATCCAATGCTCAATAAATGCAGGCTTCCTTTTTCAGAGAAACGTTTTTTCCCAGAGTAAAAAAACAAGGACTTGGTAAAGCTTTAAAACCATTTTATGCAAATAAAGGCAATGATGTAAAGAACAATGTCATCACGCATAGAACTATATCAGAATTTATGCTCAAATCTCCACAGTGAGGAATACACACTCATTTTTACAACACATTGACCATAAGCATTTCTGTTCAGTCATCTACCCCAAAACACTTTTCCTTTAATTCTTCCCCCAACCTCTGATTATAAGCACTGAACCATCAGCCGAAAACTTGCATCTAGCCTTTATGCCTTATGCACTTCATTGTTGGTTGTATGACTCCGCTTCCTGTTCTGATTAGAGCTTTTGATATTTTAAAGGGGATTTGCCCTGTTTGAGACCCTTTATTAGTTTTTTACATGGTGACAGAGACTTTCCTGGAGTGAGAGAGCAGCTGTTCTTTCTGCACAATAGGGTTTCAAAGGCTCTTTTCTCTGGGACTTAGACTCTTGAACGTCAGAATAAGCCTGGATACGCACAGCCTAAACTTTTACTTTTTTCTGAATGGTCTCAAAAGATTGTTTTGTTAAATAGTTCCCTATAAAAAGCATATATCCATAATGGAGATACCACTGCCAGCTCTATCAGTTTTCATCACGTAGTGCCTTGGCTCAGCCTGGGGTAGGGTATGAAGGGCAATGTGTACAGAAGGGATGCAAGGGAAGAGGAGGAATGCAGGAGAAAGCCCCAAAGGCCCCAGAGACATTCACTAGCTGAGCACTGCCCTAATCTACATAATAGCAGATACGACTCTTGTGGGTTTTTTCCTGACACCAGCCGATTCTACAGTTCTCTGACACCAACTGGGTGCCCAATAATTCAATTCAGTTCTGACGCTACTACCCAGAGTTAGCACAGACTCCCACAGATTAAAGGCTCAATCCAAGAATGCCCCCACTTCAGATGCCTGCTGTAAGTGAGGTGCCCAGGCTACCCATACTTCTGTCCCAGCAGACTGCAGATTCAGGAGTTCCCATGATGCCCCCTAAGGTTCGATAAGTTGCTATAAAGACTCACAGAACTCAGGATAACACTTCACTTATGATTACCGGTTTATTATAAAGGATACAACTGAGGAATGGCCAAATAGAAAAGGTGCATAGGGCAAGATGTGGGGGTTGGGAGGAACAGAGTCTCCATGCCCTCTCCAGGTGCGTCACCCTCCCAGTACATCAATTTGTTTACCAACCAAGAAGTTCCTCAAAATGTGTCATTATGGGGTTTTTGTGGAGGTTTCATTACGGAGGCATGATTGATTCAGTCATTGGCCGTTGGTGACTGAACTCAATGTCCAGTTCCTCTCCCCTCCCTGAAGGTCGGGGGCACTGGGCTGAAAGTTTAACTCTCTAATCACATGGTTGGTTTTCTTGGTGACCAACCCCATCCTGAAGCTATCTAGGCACCTTTCCCCACCTTAGTCATCTTATTAACATACAAAAGAAAATTTCCAAGGGATTTAGGACCTCTATGCCAAGAAACTGGGACAAAGACCAAATATGGATTTTCTCTTAAAGTATGAACATCACGTAAAATTGATTTTTAAACATATATCCCAGTGAATGTAGTCTCCCTCAATATATCTCCTCTCATGGAGGTGCTCTTCATGTGTTTGTTCCATTGTTCAAAACATTTCTGGCATCTACTTAGATGTGAAAATGGAGACAGGGCTCCTTATGTTGCTGAAATGTCTTTGGCTGGACTGAAACCTTTGGTTTCCTGACCATGTGGGACAATATATCTGAGCAGGAATTGTCCTTTATTAAAAGGTGAACTCTGCTCAAGAGCTCAAGGAAATGCCATGCATAGCCAGGGCTCAGTGGTTGTAGAGTGTCAGTGAGAGCGATGGTGATGGGGCGGATGATTTAAGAAGAGATTCTATTCTAAGGCAGTACAACAATCGAACCAATTTCCTGAACATATGCTTTGTCAACTGTAATCCTGTCTTTAATTTCTAATTTTCTTGTTCTCTGCAAAATGTCTTTATAATAATGTTATTTCTTTACATTTTAATTTAGAAGATTTCTACCACCTTACCAATATGACCCTGTGATCTCATATTATGTTTAAGAAAACTTCTTTTCTGCTATATTTAAAGTTTTATTAATACAAAAATTAGAGTGATGAAAAAGATAATCTTGTTTGCAGCAAAGTGTGAAATTTCCTGTGGTCTGATAGAGTTGTATATAAGCCCTTCTCACCTTCCTAAGAGTTAGGTGCTGTTTCTGTTAGATTGCGGAGAATAACATTGTTGGTATTGGGATTCTCTCAACCATATAACGTATAGTGAAACCAAATACATCTAGTTCCCTCTCATCTGGAACTTTTATTAGCTGGGTCACCAGTCATTCATGATATCTGCTCTTAAGTAAGCTAGTATTGTATTATCCTTTCTACTTTGGAATGCATGTTTTTTCCCCAGTCCAAAAAAAAGACTTCAAAGACTCAGGTGATATATAAAGAAGAGATAGAAAACATGGTAGAAAAAGATATATATATGAAAATGCTAGATAAAAACAGTATTTCCTGTTGGTACGGGCCGGCTGGCCACACATCCGGTGTCCGGTAGGGGGGTGCCTGGCACCGCCAGCTGGACGGGGGCCCCCCTGCTACCCTCACGGCTCCGGCGTCCAGGAGGATCCAGCATGAGCAGTCGCAGCTCCCGCTCATTCTGCTTCATCTTCTTCAGAATGAACCCCAGGCTCCGCTGGGAACGGAAACCCGAAGTTCCTGGATTGTATCGTGACTGCATATAGGGAGTAGGAGTTCTGACTCAGGAGCCAAAACCAAGAATCCCTAGGATGTTGACGTCACCTTGGGGCCACTGTGTGGTTCAGTTCCCTGGAAACATGGTCCAGAACCTGCTCTTCTTTGGACTCGACGTCATCCAAAATCTGCCAGTTACACGGCTTCTCCACTTTCCCTGGCTCCTGATATCGTAGATGGTAGGCCTGGGATTCTCCATCCAGGGTGGAAATGGCCCCTAGGGGCCCTTTGGAAATGTGTGGGGGCGTCATTGGATTGAACCAATTACAAGGTAGAGTTCATGTCGTTTAGAGGGCAGGGGACAGACTTGCACAAAGAATTGTCCTGCCCAAGATGCCCATTGTTTCTCTATCAAGAAGCACAAGTTTTCATTTTGCCGATGAGAAAATTGAGGCTCACATGGCGCTTAGCATGATTGACATTGTGACTGACATATAGTAGGTGCTCAATCAATATTTGTGGTTGAACAAGAACAACAAAAAAACAGTATTTGCTTTCCTACCTCGAAGCTATTGTTTTTTCTTTTAATGGCTGTGACTCTGTATTTTAAGGTTCTTGAAAGGACACAAAGTTAAATCCAATTGTTTCACAAAGCTTGCAGTTTTTTATATCCTGCTTACTAATTACAAGAGTAGGCAAATCTAATTGATTAGTGGTTATTTGGCTCTCTCCCTTTTTTCTTGGTCATTAACACTTAGAATCAATGAAAAGACAAATGACACTGGGCTGAGAGAAGCAAGAAGATGTCTCAAAGTAGGTGCTCAATAAAAACTCAGTGGCTTAAGAAAAAGCATAGATACTTTGAATACAATATGATTTTTGTTTCAATCAAGGAAAATAGAACAAAGGAGCAGAAGTAATAAAATCTTTCATTATGATAAAATCTAGTTTTCAGGCAGAAACTCATATAAAGTATAGCATTGGCAAAAAAAACCTTTAACTTTCCAATGGCTTTCAGAACTCCCCCAAACAAGTTCAAGTCCAGGCCAGATTTGAATGAACTCCTTCAGGGTGCCCCGCCTTGATTAACTTCCTTTCCCTTCCTTGTACTGTTTCAGACTTTTATCCTCTCTAGGCAGGCAAAAGCATCATCATTTCTTTAATATTGCTCCTTGAACCATAACCTGCTTGAACTAAATTACAATCTGCTACCTACCAAGATATTTTTTCCTTCCTTTCTACAAAGTGTTTCCTAATCCAGGAAAAGGAACCAAGATTCTCTGGTACCTTATCCTGGACAATTTGGACTCAAAGCTATTTTCTAAACACAAACAAGACTTCTCAGTAATTATGTGATTGCCAATGTTATCTCTGTCGAATGACAAAGAAAGAAATTCAGTAATTTCACCTGGAACCTAAATTTTCTTGAGAAGTTCCCTATGAAAGACCCAGAACCTTCCATAAAATTTCCAAAAGCTGAAGCTGGAAAAGTGTCCAAAGTGCCATGGAGCCCATGGGAAAAAATTTAACCGAGGAGGTGAAAGACTTGTACACTGTAAATTATAAGATGCCGGTGAAAGAATTGAAGAAGACACAAATAAATGGAAAGATATTATGTGTTCATGGATTGGAAGAACTAATATTGTTAAAATGACCATATTACCCAAAGCAATTTACAAATTCAGTTCAATCCCTATCAAAATTCCAATGGCATATTTCACAGAAATAGAACAAAGAATACTAAAATTTGTATGGAACCACAAAAGACCCTAAACAATCCTGAGAAAGAAGAACAAAGTTGTAGGTATCACACTCCCTGATTTCAAACTACGCTACAAATCTATATTAATAAAAACAGTATGGTACTAGCACAAAAACCAGACACATGGATGAATGGAACAGGATAGACAGCCCAGAAATAAACCCACATACTTATGATCAATTGAGCTACAACAAAGGAGGCAAGAATATACAATGGAGAAAAGAAAGTCTCTTCAATAAGTGGTGCTGGGAAAACTGGACAACAACAAATAAAATAGTAAAATTAGAACATTCTCTAACACCCATATACAAAAATATGCCCAAAATGGATCAAAGACCTAAATGTAAGACTGGATACTATAAATCTCCTAGAGGAAAACATAGGCAGAACACTCTTTGACATAAATCACAGCAATACAGTTTTGGATTCTCCTCCTAGAGTAATGGAAACAAAGACAAAAATAAACAAATGGGACCTAATTAAACTTAAAAGCTTTTGCACAGCAAAGGAAACCATAAACGACATGAAAAGACAACCTACAGAATGGGAGAAAATATTTGCAAACGATACAACTGACAAGGGATTAATTTCCAAAATATACAAACAACTTATACAGCTCAATATCAAAAAAAAAAACCCAATCAAAAACTATATCTGGAGAAAACTCTAATTCGAAAAGATCCATGCACCCCAATGTTCATAGCAGTACTATTTATGATACCCAAGATATGTATATTATATACAATGGAATATTATTCAGCTGTAAAAAGGAATGAAATAATGCCATTTGCAGCAAACTGGATCTAGAGATTATCACATTAAGTGAGGTAAGTCAGACAGAGAAAGACAAATATCATATGATGTCACTTATATGTGGAATCTAGAAAAATGATACAAATGAAGTTATTTACAAAAATAGGCTCACAGACATAGAAAACAAGCTTATGGTTACCAAAGGGGATGGGGGGAGGGTTGAGGGGAGATAAATTAGGAGTTTGGGATTAATAGTTACATACTTACTATATAGATAAACAACAAGGACCTTGTGTACGGCACAGGGAACTATATTCAGTGCCTTGTAATAACTTATAATGGAAAAGAATCTGAAAAAGAATATATACATATGTATAACTGAATCACTTTGCTGTACAATTGAAACAACACAACACTGTAGATTAACTATACTTCAGTTAAAAAAAAAGAAAAAAAGAATCTGGAAAAGTATAGATAGATAAATGTATGTATAACTGAATCACTTTGCTGTATACCTGAAACGTTGTAAATCAACTATAATCTTTTTTAAAGTGCTCAATAAAAAAGTTAAGTTTTGAAATATGGAATTGAAAAAGTTAACTCAAGATGGATAGAAAACTTGAATGTAAGACCTGAAATCATAAACTTCCTAGAAGAAAACATAGATGGTAAATTCATTAACATCAATCTTAGCAATGTTTTTGTGGATCTGGCTCCAAAGGCAGGGGAAACAAAAGAAAAAATAAATAGACAGGACTACATCACATCAGACTAAAAGCTTCTGCCCAGTGAAGGAAACCATTATCAGAATGAAAAGGTAACACACTGAGTGGGAGGAGATATTTGCAAATCATATATTAACTAAGCGGTTAATATCCAAAATCTATGAAGAACTCATACAATTCAACAAAAAGAAACGAGCAAAACGCCCCCAAACAACCCAATTAAAAACTGGGCAGGGGATCTGAATAGACATTTTTTCAAAGAAGACATAGAGATGGCTAACAATCACATGAAACTGTGTTCAGCATCACTAATTATTAGGAAAATGCAAATCAAAGCCATAATGAGATATCACCTCATGCCTGTTAGAATGACTATTATCGAAAAGACAAGAAGTAACAAATGTTGGAGAAGATATGGAGATAGGGAACCTTTGTACACCATTGGTGCGACTATAAATTGGTGTAGCCACTCTGGAAAACAGTGTGGAGATTCCTCAAAAAATTGAGAATAGAACTGCCATATGACCCAACTATTCCACTTTTGGGTATTTATCCAAAGAACATGAAAACACTAATTTGAAAGAATACATATACTCCTGTGTTCATATGGAAACAACCTAAGTATCCATTGATAGATGAATAGATAAAAGAAGATGTGGTATAAAGACAATGAAATATTACTCAGCCATAAAAAAGAATGAAATCCTGCCATTTGTGACAACATGGATGGATCTTGAGGTTATTATGCTAAGTGAAATAGTCAGATGGAGAGAGAAACATACTGTATGATTTCATTTATATGTGGAATCTAAAAACAAAACAAGTGAACAAACAAAATAAAATGAAAACAAACTCATAGATACGGAGAATAGATTAGTGGTTACCAGAGGGGGAAGGGATTGGGGAGTGGGCAAAATAGGTGAGGGGGGTCAACTTATTGTGGTGATGGCAACTAGAGTTGTGATGGTGATCACTTTGTGGTATATACAGACGTCGAATTATAATGCTATACACCTGAAACTTGTACAGTGAAAAAGAAAATACATGTTGGAGAGGATGTGAAAAAATTAGATCCATCATACGTTAATAGTGGGAATGTAAAATGTTGCAGCCTCTATGTACAACATAGAGTAAAACAGTTTGGTGGTTCTTCAATAACTTACATAGAATTACCATGTGATTCAGTAATTTCATTCCTAGATATGGACCCCCCCCAAACTGAAATCAGACGTTCAAACAAAACTTGTACTTGTATTTAACAGTAACACTTAACAATGGCCAAAGGGTGGAAACAGCACAAATGTCCATCAACATATGAATGGATAAACAAAATGTGGTGTATTCATAAAATGGAGCATTAGTCATAAAAAGGAACAAAGTATTGATACACACAGCAATGTGGATGAACCTCCAAAATATTATGTTAAGTTAAGCCAGACATAAAAGGTCATATACTGTATGGTTCCATTTTTATGAAATATCCAGAACAGACATATACACAGAGACAGGAAGCATATTTGTGTTTGCCAAGGACTGGGGTAGTGAAATTAGGAAATTAAAATTTAAACAGATCAAATAGTTTACTCAGCCTCACCTGGCTGGTATATGGTGAGGTCTGAGTGAACCAAGCAGTCTTACTCCAGAATGTACACTTTTAACCTCCGTGTGGTTATTCTGCCTCCCTGAATTGGTTAAGGTGGGATTTCTCTTACATATTGGTAATTGTAAAAGCAAATAATGGAAATCTAGTTATCCTATTTCAAAAAAAAAAGTAAAGAAAAAAAGGAAAAGAAAAAAACCCACATGATTATACATTTGTATGAGGATTTTTTAAGTTTTGGAAAGATATTCTTTAAACTGCTAACACTGATTACTTCAGGATTGAGTAAAAAAGGAGGATGTTATTAATTTTTTTCACCTCTTTATTATCCGAAGTTATAGAAAGCACTGGAATACTTTGATCATTTTTTTAATCCAATAAAATGAAGAATAAGAAATGAAAACCAGTCTCTACTTTTAAGTTCGTTATGTTTTCTTGAGAATAAAAGTTTCATTTAACAAGCAGACAAGACATTAAAAAAACTTGTCCTCTAGTTTCTTACCAGGATTCAGGGCCCCAAGGATCTAATTCATTGTGACCATTCTCCGTGATGTTTCTCATACATCTTCAAAAGTATCTAAGTCTGCGTGAAGTGCATCCCCAGTAAACATTTATTTCCTTTTCTTCATATTTGTTCTCTCCTTCTTGCCCTTATCCCATTCAAATAACCAGTGCTATGACCCCCAAAGTGGTCTTTATTTTCCATCTTTCAGGCTGCTCAGATGACTTAGGCTGCACTAGTCCTCAGCATGGTAACTAGGTGTTTCTTTCAGAAAGAGTGAGCTCCAAACACAATTTTTGCTTCCCCATGTCAGGATTTTAGCTCAAAATGAGGGAGGGAGATTTGTCTACTGAGCAATGTGTTATGGAGGAAAGTGGTTCATTAGTAACTGGGCCAAAATTCCTACACTTACAATCATATACAATGATTATATAAACACGAATGGTCCATATTTATACGAGTGTCTGCTGTTTTGTAGGCTCATTTTTATACATTTACAGATATGAATCTGTAGGCTGTTTTTATAGACTCATAGATATGAATATTCATAGGATAGAAAATGATATATGTGACATTTCAGCAGGGTAGAGATGTGAAATTTGTGTCTTAGGCAAGAGTTAAAAATCTTTCACATAAAATTATTACATGGAATTGGTATTTGAGAACATTACTTCAGTCAACAGTTCGGAACAATGCATTTCATGAACACTTTTATGCTTTTTCTCAGGTCCCATTTGATATCTCGCTGCCATCTATATTCAGTCTTGAGAGACTTTTTGATCTTGCTAGTGGTTGTATCGTATCAGAAGGAAGCCTTTTCAACTGGATGGTGTCGATTATTCCCTGAACATCCTTTATGTGTTAACCTTATAAAAGATTTAATTGTTACTGCTTTTCTTGTTTGAAATAAATTTTTGGAACTATCCTCTTATAATAAGCAAAATAAAATTGTTTTCTTTCATAAGCTAAATTTCCTTAAAAAAACATTGTTTTGAGTAATGTTTTAAATGGTATTTGAATTAAATGACAATGCTGTTGCTTATTAAAACTATCTTACAGAGCTACTCATAGAAAATATGTTTGCGCACAGTACAACTATTCCCACTTTTCTATAATGTTTAGGTCTTTAGATGCATCCATACAGCAAGACTGAATTAAATCAGTGGTTCTTGACTAGGGGCAGTTTTGCCCCTCAGGTGACATTTGGCAGTGTCCGAAGATATTTTTGATTATTATAACTGCGAAGGCAGTACAACTGGCATCTAGTGGGTAGAAGCCAGGGATGTTGCGAAGTATCCTGCCACGTCCAGAAGAGCCCCCCACAGCCACAAATTATCTGGCTCAAAATATCTGTGCCAAGGTTGAAAAATTCTGGATAAGCTTCGAGTCAACTCGAAGTGTTCAGTCAACTTTGGAATTTGTCTGTGTGGCTTAGGAAGAAATCTACAGTGAATTAGACCTTTCATATTTTGCACTTCTGAGGGATAGCATTGCATAAAGTTTTAGAACATGGGCTATGGAACTATGTAGACCTGAATTTGAATAGTAACTTCACCACTTGCTAGTTCTGCTACTTTGAGAAAGTAACAAATTCTTTAAGCCTTCCTTTCCTTACCTGTAGAATGGGAACATTAATAGAATTGCTGTGAGGATTAAATTAAGTGATACGATTAAAAGGTACTTAGTACCTGAAGTAGTAGTAATCATCTTGCTAGGAGTTGTCATTTCCCTGCCAAACTGGAAGAAGATCATGCATTTCTGATCCACTTTGTTTAGCATCCTACATGTTGGCTCATGAATGGATATTCACGGTAAAATGAAAAAAATAAGGAAACATAAATATGTTTTTTATAAAGTTAAATGTGTTTAATGAACTGCTCTTTATTCTAAGATTATGGATTTTCTCCTTCCTATTTGGGTTAAAATGGCCTTTCTTTTTTCTAATTTTTATTGAAATACAGTTGATTTACAGTGTTGTGTTAGTTTTCAGTTATATATATATATATATATATATATTCTTTTTTTACATTCTCTTGTATTATAGGTTATTACAAGATATTGAATAGAGTTCCCTATGCTGTACGAGTTAAGTCCTTGTTGGTTATCTGTTTTATATAGTAATGTGTATATGTCAGTCCCCAAATCCTAACTTATCCCCTCCTCACTTTCCCCTTTAGTAACCATAAGTTTGTTTTCTATGTCTGTGAGTCTATTTGTGTTTTGTAAATAAGTTCATTTGTATAATTTTTTAGATTCCACATATAAGTGATATCATATGATATTTGTCTTTGTCTGCCTTACTTCACTTAGTATGATAATTGCTAGATCCATCCATGTTGCTGCAAGTGGCATTATTTAACTTTTTTATGGCTGAGTAATATTCCATTGTGTGTGTGTGTGTGTGTGTGTGTGTGTGTGTGTGTGTGTGTGTATACCACATCTTCTTTATTCATCTGTCGATGGACACTTAGGTTGCTTCCCTGTCTTGGCTATTGTACAATAACTAGTGCTGCTATGAATATTGGGGTGCTTGTATCTTTTTGAATTATGTTTTTCTCCTGATATATGCCCAGGAGTGGGATTGCAGGATCATATGGTTGCTCTATTTTAGTTTTTTAAGGAACCTCCATACTGTTCTCTATAGTGGCTGTACCAATTTACATTCCCACCAGCAGTGTAGAGGGTTCCTTTTTCTCCACATCCTCTCCAGCATGTATTATTTGGAGACATTTTTTTGTTGGCCATTCTGATTGGTGTGAGGTGATAACTTAATGTTGTTTTGATTTGCATTTCCAATAATTAGTGATGTGGAGCATCTTTTCATGTGCCTTTTGGCCATCTGTGTATCTTCTTTGGAGAAATGTCTTTTTAGATGTTCTGCCCATTTTTCAATTGGGTTATTTGTTTTTCTGATATTGAACTGTATGAGCTCTTTGTATATTTTGGAGATTGATTCCTTGTCAGTTGTATCATTTGCAAATATTTTCTCCCATTCTGGATGTTGTCTTTTTGTTTTGTTTATGGTTTTCTTTGCTGTGCAAAAGCTTTTAAGTTTCACTAGGCCCCATTTGTTTATTTTTGTTTTTATTTCCATTACTCTAGGAGACAGATCCAAAAAGATATTACTGCAATTTATGTCAAAGAGTGTTCTGCTTATGTTTTCCTCTAGTAGTTTTATAGTATCTGGTTTTACATTTAGGTCTTTAATCCATTTTGAGTTTATTTTTGTGTATGATTTTAGAGAATGTTCTAATTTCATTCTTTTACATGTTGCTCTCCAGTTTTCCCAGCACCACTTACTGAAGAAACTTCTTTCCTCCATTGTATATTCTTGCCTCCTATGTCATAGATTAGGTGACCATAGGTCCTTGGGTTTATCTCTGGGCTTTCTATCCTGTTCCAGTGATCTATATTTCTGTTTTTGTGCCAGTACCATACTGTTTTGATGGCTGTAGCTTTGTAGTATAGTCTGAAGTCAGGGAGCCTGATTCAACCAGCTCTGTTTTTCTTTCTCAAGATGGCTTTGGCTATTTGGAGTCTTTTATGTTTCCATACAAATTTAAAAACTCTTTGTTCTAGTTCTGTGAAAAATGAAAATGGCCTTTCTTTTATGGAGTAGTGATAATAGGAGCTGGTAACCCATATTTTAAAATGTACTTACTTTACAATAAAAGAAAAAAGTAGCAACCTAGCAACCTTATATTGGTCCCTGTTTTGGTTTTTGTTTTGTTTTTGTCTTTTTTGTTTGTTTTGTTTTTTCATTTACACATCCATGAAGTCCAAAGTCTGGGAATAACCAAGCTAGAATTGTCAAGAATACTACATAAAAGAAATGAGTCTTGAGCAAGACTTTTAATGATAAGAAGGGTAATAATGGTTGAAAATTTGCTGGTAGGGAAGATGCCGTTGGAGAACAGAGGCATAAAAGTGAAAATGAATATAGTGTATGTGCAAAGGACTCTCCTGCTACCAATCTGGACAGTCATGATGGAAATAAGATAAACTCTAAGGGTGGAATTGGAGTGAAGACTTTGGCCTTGATTCAGTATATGATAGGGTAGCATTACTGGTGATTAAGGAGAAGAGTGACACATTCCTGGTGCTAGTGGACATTTGATAAGTGTTGATTGAGTGAAAGAGAATGAATGAATGAATGAAATGAATGATAGCCTGGCTTTCAGGGAAGATGAGCATGCAGTATACAATGGAAAGGAAAGAAACAAAGGCAAGAAGACCAGCAGGAAACCATGTTGTAGTGAAAAAGAAAGGAACAAAATATTTACCACTGAATTCAGAAAGAAAATTTGCCTGATGGCTATACCCTCAAACAAAATAAAATTTGGGTCAGCCAGAAAAGCCATTCAGAAAGTGATGGTGCTAATGTGGTGAAGGTTTCCAAATGCTTTGGCCCGGGACTGGGCTTTATAAATTTCTCTGCTGGGATCGAGAAAGCTTTCAAGGGTTTTGTGTTTCTCCCAAGGGAAGTTTAATTTATTATGCAAAGGTTAGCTACCAGCGGCAAAAGGAACAACAGGAGGCACTATACATTTAACGTAAGTGTGGAAATACAGCCTGACTAATAACCAAGGCCCTTCACTTCAACCTAATATTCATTTACTGAGAATGTATATGCATGTCTTTCATTATTCATTTCTGTTAAGTTTTTACTAATTGGATGCTTTTTGTTTTTCTTTATTTAAAAATTAATGAACACAAATACATGTAGTATTTTATAGAACTTTAGAATGATGCCTGGCACCTAATAAAGGTCTATAATATTTGTTGAATGAATAATAGGATGGGTGGATGTACATATGTAAGTATGTTTTGTATGTATATATGTACATACATGACCCAGACAAGGTGACAGTATAGGGCTCTAAAAGGAGAGGAAGCAAAGGTATCACCACCACCACTGCCATCACTATCACTATCGTTTTTTTGCTTGTTTTATTTTTTTATTGAAGTATAGTGAATTTATAATGTTTCAGGTATACAGCAAAGTAATTCAGTTATACATATACATATATATATTTATATACACATATGTATATACATATATGTATATATGTATACATATAAAAGAATATCTTTTTCAGATTCTTTTCCATTACATGTTATTACAAGATATTGAATTTAGTTCCCTTTGCTATAGTAGATCCTTATTGTTTATCTATTTTATATATAGTAGTGTGTATCTGTTAATCCAAAATTCCTAATTTATTCCCCCTCTTCCCTTTTGGTAACCATAAGTTTGTTTTCTATGTCTGTGAGTCTATTTCTGTTTTGTAAATAAGTTCATTTGTATAATTTTTTTAGAGTCTGCATATAAGCAATATTGTATGATATTTGTCTTTCTCTGTCTGACTTACTTCACTTAGTATGATAATCTTTAGGTCCATCCATGTCACTGCAAATGGCATTATTTCAATCTTCTTATGGCTGAGTAATATTCCATTGTGTATAATATCACATCTTTATCCATTCATCTGTCGATGGACATTTGGGTTGCTTGCATGTCTTGGCTATTGTAAATAGTGCTGCTATGAACATTGGGGTGCATGTATCTTTTCAAATTAGGTATTTCTCCAGATACATGCCCAGGAGTGGGATTGCTTGATCATATGGTAACTCTAGTTCTAGTTTTTAAGGGAGTTCCTTAAAAAAACTATCACTGCATTTGTTGTCTATCGTTTCTGGAGCATTTACCATACAAGGCACTGTATAAGTAAATACTTCATATGCATTGTCTCCTTCTGGACTCACAAGAATTAGGAGTGTGATGCACATAGGATGACTGGCTCTGTTTTACAGATGAGGAAACAAAGGCATCAAGCAGTTCAGCAACTTGTCCAATGATCATATTCAGAGGTAGAGCCAGGATCTAAATCCCAGCTCTTTCTGACTGGAGAATTTGAGCTCTTTGTTGCTAACCTGGCTTCCCCAGCCCTTGTACCTACTCTACTGCTTTGGGAAATTTGAAAATCAAGGGAGAGGAAGACATAGCTGAACCTCAAGCTAAAACTGGAATACCTAGTGGGGAACACCCTAGAAAGAGATTGTTAAAAATCACTTGCAGACTGAATGGATAACCCAAGAAAGCATGGGGTGTCCCCAGTGTTATCCATGCCAATACATTGTTTTCCTTTGGGGAAGACAGGTCCCTTCCAACTATTGCAGATAATATTTCAGCATATTTTTACTTTCTTCCCACATTTAGTAACTTACAGATGCTGTCATTCTTAGGTTTTGTTTTGACTGAGAGAAACACTGTCTAAAACTGCACCAGACCCTGCAGTCACGGTTTCCCCATTTTAAGCCATCATTCCAGAAATCCCCCATCTCTTCTAAAGTAGGGACAACAGTCACTGGTTAGCGCTGAAACTTTCTGTGCAAGGCAGTGAGAAAACGGTGATGAACTGGGCTGAAGTACAAACAAAAAGAAAATTCAACGTCTACCAGGATGAAAGATGTATTTGTTTCCGGAAATGTCTTTCAGGCTTTCTTTAAAGACCAAATTACACAATTTGCAGCTGCTTTTTTTTCCCCCATGCAACGTACAGTATCTGCAGATGTTTTATAGCAGACACCTGCAATGTTTTCTATTTGTCTTAATTATAACAGAGAATGACAGGAGACAAAGTAAAATGGGAAGAAGAGAAGGAGAAAGAGGGGGAGGGAAGCAGGGAGCGAGAGAAGAGGAGCCGGTGCTAGCATCTAAGTGATGGGTAATAAAACCCCAGTGCTCCCCATATCTTTCCCCATATCAATCTCCAAGAGATTGCTTAAGAAATTGACCACCTGCCAGCTATTCAGAGGCTTAAATGCAGTAGTCTCGGTTCAGTACACGTGTAGGCACTTTCCATATTCCCCAGCCTGGTTGACTTGTTCTCCTTCACTGAATTGCAGGGGTGAAAAAATGGTACATTTTTGGAGAGTACTAGAAACTTGGCTTCTGCCTCTGGTCTGCATTGCCCTTCTTTCCCCTTCTGGACAGCATTATACAGATCCCTCCATCACAGCTCAAATGACAGAGCATAGGCTCCCAGAACTCCTGGAGTACTTCCTGGTGCACTGATAATTTGGCTTTTAACAATGCCCAAGGGCACATAGTTCTGTATTGTTACATTTCACAGCAAGGTCTTATAACCTTAGCACAAGGGTGTCATAAGTGTGTGAGCCCGCCCTACAGTCCTTTGGCTTTCATTTGTCTTGAGACAGGTACATCATTTTTTGTTGATGTATCTTTTAATCTACAAGGTGTCCACAAGCCTGGAAACGTAGGTGAAATATACATAATGTCATCATGAACATCTTCAATCTGTAGAAAAATAAAATATTATTTTAAACTTTATCTTTGTGTGCATAGGATTGGACAAGCCACTAACTGGGAGTTAGGGAAGAAAATAGTGGATCCAGAAGCCTACTGTTTAACCACCCTTTTTCAGTTTCTTATATTTGAAATGCTTGTGATATATCCCCGAAAGAAGCACCCACCTATATGCCCAAGGAAACTTATGCAAAAATGTTCACTGAGGCATAGATTACAATAGCGCGCACACACACACACAAAACCCTACTGACTATCCCTCAGGTGGATAATGGATAAATAAATAATTGTGTAACATACAGTAGAATATTATATAAAACATATAAATGAATAATAGACTACCACAGAGCAGTTGTAAATGAATTACAGAGATATACATCAATCTGGATATGCTTCAAAAGTAGGTTGAGCAAAAGAAAAAAATGAAGTGATATAGAAGGATACATATAGGGAGATACTATTTAAAGTTTTGAAAACAGGAAAAATGATATATAATATTTATAGATGTATAAATATATACTAAACTTATTTTTAAAGGCAGGTTAATTAATGGTCAATACCAAATTCAAGTTTGTGGTCACCTCTTGGATGAAGGAAGGAAATGAGGTCAAGTAAGAATGCCCAAGAGGTTTCATTTGTAAAATTTCCTTTCTTAAGCTGTTTGTTATATTGGTTTCTACTTTTTTGTATACATGAAATATTTCATAAATTAAAAAGAAACACATCGTTTACCTTCCTCATCTTGTTGGCGGCAAGCTTAGTATGGTTACTGGCTCACCTATCAGTAAATAACTATTAAATGTGAGTAATGATCCTGGTCTCATTATACAACTGTAACTGTGTCATTCATATCTGGTTCCATTATTTGGGGTTTTAATGACAACTAAAAACAATTTTAAAACTAATGTCAAGCTATATAGGTGCCCAATTTTAGAAAATTCTGTCTATGAATATATTAATTTTTAATATAAGATAGTAGAGCCTCAGTAAATGTTTAATTAAATTGAGGTGGATTCCCAGTGCAATTCCTGTCTTTTGTGAGTTCCCTAGTCATACTTTAAATTATTTGATTTTCCAAAATTAGATATTTGCCAAACTTTTCACATGATTTTTTGGTTATGCAAAATGAGTTCACTTGTAAAGTCTAGCTGCTGTCCATAATTTCAATGTTTTTAAAAATATATTAAGGAAGAAGTTTCTCTTTGCTAAAGATCACTTCCTATTTTTACTTTACACTTCAGTAAAGCTTTATGAGTTGCAACTTTGACACTAAAATTTCCATGGCAACAGATTTTTTTTTGTCATAAACACAGGTATGATTGAGAAGAAGGCTTTAGTGACAGCAGTTTTCTTCATAATTAAATTCATTACTTAAAATGCTGGGTTAAGAAGCGTAGAAATTTTGTTACAACAAGGACATTTTCAGCTGGAGCTTTGGAGGCGACACAAAATTAATTGCTATAAAATTGCCTTTGGTTGTGTTTGATATTTAAGATAACATTTATACATTTTTTATTTAATAGCTTAGAATGGAGCATATCTAAAACCATATTCTGCTCAAGTACAAATCGCCCTGAACCCTCCCTTTAAATGGTCAACAATGTGAAAACTCAGTAGATTTCTAAATAGTGCCACAACTTTCCTAAGTTAATTCCCCTCCAACAGATTCACAGGAATTTCTTGACCTGATTTCTTGTCATTATAAAAGCAATTCAGAACTGATGTAGAGGATTTGCAAAATACTGTAAGGTACAAAGTAGAAAATAGAAGTTACTCAGAAATCTGCTACTGTGAAGCAACCAATGTTAACATTTAAATGTATCCTCGGGGCCTTCCCTGGTGGTTCAGTGATTAAGAATTCGCCTGCCAATGCAGGGGACACAGGTTCAAGCCCCTGTCCAGGAAGATCCCACATACCCTGGAGCAACTAAGCCCGTGTGCCTCAACTACTGAGTCTGTGCTCTAGAGCCCATAAGCAACAGCGACTGAAGGCCGCTCACCTAGAGCCTGTGCTCCGCAATAAGAGAAGCCACTGCAATGAGAGGCCCACGCCACTGCAACTAAGAGTAGCCCCTGATCTCTGCAACTAGAGAAAAACCCGCGCACAGCAATGCAGACCCAACGCAGCCAAAAATAAATAAATTTATTAAAAATAAATAAATAAATGTATTCCCTATAGCACATCTGTTTTCCCTAATAGCCAGAAAAAAACCATCTTCAGACTGAAAAGTACTGAGATTTGCGGCAACTATCCATATTCCCTAAAGGTGTAGCACAGATGGGCCTTTTCAGAGTCTATTGGCTGGGAAAATGCCTGAGTTGGGAATATTTAGGCCTGGTGGTTGGAGTGCAATGCAGTTAGAAAAACCAGGATGTAAGTGGATCCAAAGCAATTGTCCAGAGTTCTCTGTCCGAGTAATAAAGTGTATGGTAATGATCCATAGGGAAGGAAAAAAACCAGATCTTTGTTTTGCCCTTTGGAGGCTGGTCATTTGATCTCTCTTTCAGAGATGCATTAGTATTTCCCTGACAAACGGCTCACTTATTCATATATACACTTGTTCATTTGATAGATTTTATTCTGTGTCTTTGCTTCCCAGCAGACATGTCCTTTCTCACTCTTTATTTTAAAAATATTTATCAGGTGCCCACTATATGCCAGAGACTGTGCACTTGATGGGCTCCACTTAGGCAGTCCCTACTTTCAAAAACTCACATCTAATGACTCCAGCTCTTCTTTTCAGGTTCAGCTGGGCTCTCTCCTACCATGAACCTGTCTCTTCAGCTTCCCCCTGGTGTTTCCCTGTAAACGCATGTGTGCTCTGTCACACCCACTCTATCCCATACATGCTTATTTACATGTCTGTCCCCCTCCTTGAGATCCGGGAGCAAAGTAGGTGGATTTCAAGGAAACAAATTTATTTTTCCATTGTTTATGAAAGTTTCTTGTTAAATTTTGATTTGCATGTTTTTGACTACAACTGAGATTGAACTTTTTTTTTCGCATTTGTTATCTTCCCATTGCATTTTTTTGTTTTCATACTTCTTCAGAACCTTTCCTCAATTTTTTACTTGTATGCTCACCTATTTTCCTCTTGTTGATTTCCAAGATTCCTCATGATCAAGGCTATTCATGCTTTTTATATGTTTTGTGAGTTTTTGTCAGGTTTTCACTTGCCTCTCAATTTTCATTTACTGTTTGGTAGTTCTTATTTTTAAAGCTGTGTTAGTCAAATCGAGAGCATTTAGTTGGTTTTATTCAGACTTGCCCGAAAAAGGATTTAAGGTAGCTTACAAATATGCATTCGCTAAAACCAGATAAGAAAAATGAGGCCAATAGAACAAATAAAAGTAGGAAAGTAAGATGGAGCCAGGAATTGCGTTAATTTCTTGAAAAAAGATGCTGTTACAAGCTTTAGTCTTACTAGGGGTCAGCCACATAGTTGTGTGCGTTCCTGCAACATGTTTTGGCAAGTAAATATGATGCATTACAAGATCAACTTTGTAATGAGGGAAACACAGACCATGGACTTAGGAGAAGTGCTGCTGTTCCTGGTACTAATTCCAGAAAACTGTTTTTCCTGAGGTTCCTCATGAGGATATGCTCTAAATAAACTGTGCCTTCACTAGCAGCCTACAGTAAAATACAACACATTTCAAAGACCATTGCAAGAACTGTAGGCTATTCTTTCAAGGGTTTTTCATTTATTTTATTTTCACAAAACAATATCCATTTCTGATGAATTGGTTTATAGCAATTTGGAAGGCATGTATTGTAGCAAGGGAGCGATGTCAAGGAAAGGGGTATTTTTATTGATCTTTAGAACAGTTTTGTTTTTGTCTGAGGAAAAATACTTCAGTGTGTGTGGTTTTTTTTTTTTCTTAGAGCAGTTTCTCTGGTTAAAAATATTTTTCACATATATTTGGGGTGGTGTGGAAAAACACACCCAAACGGCCATTCTTCAAAACTTCAAAGGCTGATGCTCTGAACTGCTTGAAGTAAATTGGCTTATGAATCTTGACACTGCATTCAGAACGAACACAAGATGCAACTAGCACTGCAGCAATCAGGCAACCACAAATATATAGTTCTGCTTGAGGTGCTGTAAGTCAAATTCTAAAGGAGAGAAAAAAGAACTGATTTTGCAAGAGATGGGTAGGCATGCAAATACTCTTATTATGTGTACCTTTTCTGGATTTCTGATTGAGGGAGAATAATTTTTCGAACATAAAAGTTAATTTTTTTCTGATAGAGGGTTACAATTTTTATAGAATAGTGGATTCACAGGTTTAAAAGAACCATAAAGGTTATTCAGTTGAATTGTCTAAGCTGAATTCCCTCTGGACTGTCCCCATCAAGGAACAACCAGCCCCCACTTAAGTAGCATCATAGCTTAGTGGTTAAGAGAGCCATCAGTCCATGTGGGTTGGAGTTCTGGTTTTCCTATTTACCACCTTTATGAACTTGGCAAGTTTCTTAACCTGTGTGTACTTGTTTTCTCATCTGTAAATTAGGGATAGATAAAGCACGAAAAACAGTGGGCTAGAGATCAATAATGGCGATCTCCTACTATCATTACTATTATTACATTCTTACAATATTACACACACCTTCCATGAAAGTTCAGTTCTGCCTACAAAGACCATAATTTTGTTTGTTTGTTTTCAGTAATAAGGGGAGTTCGTTTCTGGTAGTAGCAGAGTAGCATTTATTGAACGACCATCTACCCATCACAGTTTTGAGTTTTTGACTAAAAAAACAGCATAAACAATTATAAGATCAGAATTAAATAACTGTTTGAAAATCCTGGGGAGTGACTAAAAAGATGCAGACACTGGAGGGGACATGATGCTTGCAATAAGGGAAACAAAGTAGGTGAGATCCACATTGGACAGCTTTTTCCTTGAGGACACTCCTCATTTTGTAACGTTCTTACGAAGCAGAGCCCAGTCAGGAAGAGGCTGACTGATTGGATTGAAAATTCAGAAGTCAGAGTGTGGTGTTGCTGGAGTTGCTGGAAATTAAAGAGGGATGTTCCAGAAAATAAGAAGGCAGGGCGGGGAGCCCCCAAATCTGTGGACAAATTCTCCTCAAATTGTTGGCTGACTACCAAACTGCAGGTGCCCACAATGAGACCTCGGGGAATCCAGTGGAAAACACCAGTGGAATTAAAGGTACTGAGCAGAGATTTCATCCAGTGCTTGGTGCTGGGGAGACAAGTTTTGGAATTCAAGTCCAGCCAAGTAGGAACTTACTGAATTCTTTGTGCTTTCCATTGAAACCCTAAGAGGGCCACACCTTAAGAATAAAGATGCAGGACTAAGGACTACAACTGAGGCCCAAGGGCAAAACAACAATAAGCCCATCCCATCAAGGCTCCACAAGATCAAGGTGATTCATCAGTAGTTTGTCTACTAGAACAAAACTCAGCACTTTCCAAAGAAAGGTAACATATCATCTACAGCCCACAATGTACAGTATACCAGGAAAAAAATTACTGTATATACAAAGAAGCAGGAAAGTGTGGCCCACAATCAAGGGAAAAAACAATCAAACAGATCCACAAAGTCCCAGATGTTAGAATCAGCAGATAAAGACTTTAAAATAACTATGATATACATGTGAAGAATCTACTGGGAAAGATTGATAAAATGGGTGATGAGATTGGGAATATCAGGAAAGATATGGAAACTAGTAAAAAAAAAAATAGAAATCCTCAAACTGAAAACTATAATATTTGAAATTAAAAATTCATTGGATGAACTTAACAGCAAATTAGGTACCACAGAAGAAAATAAAAGGATGGAGAAATGTATACCATACAAACACTTAACATAAGGAAGCTGGTGTGATTCTATTAACATCAAGGTATATCTCAAGGCATGGATTACTGCCAGAGGCAAAACAGAACATTTCATAATTATAAAAACATCAGTTCATTAAGATGACAGAACAATCCCAAGTGTGTATGCATCTAATTGATAAAGGTTTATTTTTTCAACGTCTGGTATAGGGAGAGTTGTCTTGATTTGGAAGTTGTTTGATATGTCTATTGGAGCAGGTGGCTTCTGTGAGTCATAGGTGTGGGCTGGCTTTGTTGCTTCAGAGAGACAGGTAAAACTATTTGAGACAAAATGATAGAGTTAACAATCTTTCTACTTTGCCCAGGACTGAGATGTTTCTTGGGACATGAACTTTCAGTGCAAAAATCAGGACAATCCCCAAATTGGAAAAAGTCCCAGGCAATCTGGGTTGGTTACTCATCCTACAAAGAGAGGAATAAGACAGTAAATAGAGTTTGTTTTCTATGTCTGAGTCTGTTTCTGTTTTGTAAATAAATTCATTTGTATTATTTTTAGATTCCACATATAAGTGATCCCATATGGTATTTGTCTTTCTCTATCTGACTTACTTCACTTAGTATGATCATCTCTAGGTCCATACATGTTGCTGCAACTGGCATTATTTCATTCTTTTTTATGGCTGAGTAATATTCCATTGTGTATATATACAACATTTTCTTTATCCATTTAATTACCTTTTAAATATCTGCTATAAATTGTTTACATCAGACTGCCAGTTGGTCCCAAAACAATCTCAGGGAAAGAAGAGTGTGTGTGTGTGTGTGTGTGTGTGTGTGTGTGTGTGTGGGAGGGGTGCACACATTCCCATGGAATTGACCCCAGTGTCACAGGATGGTGCTTCAGCATTCCTTATAACAAATATCTCTCTACTTACCATGGGGTTACGTCCTGATAAACCTGATGTAAGTTGAAAATATCATAAGTAAAAAAATGCATTTAGTACACCTAACCTTCTGAACATCAGAGCTTAGCCTAGCCTACATTAACCATGCTTAAAATGCTTATGTTAACCTGCAGTTGGGTAAAATCATGTAACACAAAGCCTATTTTATAATAAGGTGTTGAACATCTCAGGTATTTTATTGAATACTGTAATGAAAGTGAAAAACAGAATGGTTGTATGGGTCCTGAATGGCTATAAGTGTATCAGTTGTGGACACTCGTGATCACGTGGCTGATTGGGAGCTGCGGCTCACTGCCGCTGCCCAGCATCATCAGAGAGTATTGTACCCTATATCACTAGTCCAGGAAAAGCACAGAATTCAAAGTATGGTTTCTACTGAATGCATATCGATTTTGCACCATTGTAAAGTGGAAAAATCATAAGTGGATCCCTTGTGGGACTGTTTATTTTTCTAGCACACTTATGGTGAAAAGGAAGTATTCTGATTGCTCTTCTATTCCTCCTCAAGGGATGAGTAAAACTGAGAAATAAATCAAGACGGTGACACTAGACTGAGGAATTTTTCAGCAATGTCTGTCAGCTTTTGGAGATTTGCTGAGAAGAAATAGTCGCGACTCAATATCTTGCTTGCACAGCAGGCTCCAGTTCAGACTCAGATCTCGCCCCATCTGATCATTTATGATGTATCCAAGAGCTCCAGGTATTGCTTTGAGTTTCTGCTCTTGTTCAACTGGCCTCTTGCAGCCATCAGGGCATTTTAGCTGCCACTGAGGCAGTTTAACTACTTCCCTTCCTGTTACTTACAGATCTGTCTCTCTCTTCAGCTTCCTCTCAGTTTGTCCAACTGATCTACTTCCTTATCAAGTTGCTTTGGCTTCTCCAGTCATTCCTGTCTTTTGAGAAGAATAAAATTTCCAAATAAAAGTGAGTTTTGCATGTGTACTTAATCCTTCATTTCATTCAATACACATTTTTTTGGTCATTGCTATACACTAAACACAGTGCCAGGCTTTGGAAACACAAAGATCTGTGAGCTGTGGCCTAGCCCATAAGATGCTGCTAGTCTGTTAAGGACAACAGAAATGCAGACTTACAATTCATGGTACAACAATAAAGATGTTAGAACAAAGCCTGAATGAAATGTTTAGGAAGAGAGGGAACTAACAAGGGTTCACGGGAGGAAATGATGCAAGTTACTTCGCTAGGGAAAGAAAGAACAAAAGAGGGAAGAAAGGCCAAAATGAGAATCCCTAGCCCAAGATATTGTTAGTTGAGCCCAGAACGACTACTTCCGGAAAGAGGAAGAATTGAGAAGATGTATTGGGTAGATGAAATGCCTAATGAGACCATAAATGAGGAGAATTGCTTCTTACAGCATATGAAAAGGTAATTTTTATCAGATAATGAAATTGTTTTCAGTCTCCAGAATGAAAATGAATCCCTTGCTAATGCAAATCATGATAATAAAGAGAGTGAGAGAGAATGTTGGAATTACACTTGGCCAGCGGTAGGCAGAAACCAACCTAAATAGTCTAGCGGAAAAAAAAGAAAGATAATGAAGTAATCAAAATAATTGCTTAATAGGGAATGTGAAAGATCTGAAATGTTAAATTATAAATGTACATTCTCAAGAAAAATGAGGTGACCTTAAGGAACAGATTAGAAACACAAACTCATGCGGGGTAGAAACTGATGCTTTTCATTTGCAAAGCTGAGGATTAATTAAATCTGGGCGAGCTCTTTGAAATCCACAAGTATGAGTTACATTAGAATACAATGCAACTGGTATGTTGGTATCATAATTAATGATTAGCATGGACTTCTTTATTAAATATGTTCTGGTGTAGTGATGTAACAGATGTGAAATGAAGAGGACAAAAATGTGTTATTTAAAACCAAAACTGACTTTAGGAGCATCTACTTTCAAAAGTGAGGAGGGAAACATAATTTATTTAGTAGGGAATATACTGATCCCTTCCCCCTTTGAAATTGCCTTGAGACCCATCCCACGATGGAGGGCACTTTGCCCCTCACCAACCTCTGTAGGGAACTAGAGAGGAGTGGGGAAGAGGGTGGCATCAATTTTTTTCAGTTACCTTTGAATCGATCTCTTGCTTCAGCTATATAATTTCAGAGACTGGTAGCAGAGCTTGGTGCTTCTCAAGACAGAAGAGCTGGAGAAAACGGTCCGTTGTTTACAGAGCATATTAAGTATAAGTAAATGGAAGCCCTGAGCAAGGAGGAGGTAGTGGTCTAAATTATTTTACAGGAAAAGCTAAAGGGAAATTCATTTACTGGGGAGACCAATGGAAAGGTGGAGTAGGAAAAGAAACAACCCTGAGGGGAAAAGGGTGAGAAGCCACAGAGAGACTTAAAGTCCCTTCCCTTGCTCCACACACAGATGCCTTCTGTGAAAGACAGACATCAATGCGGAAATCAGGGAAGACTGGTCCCGGACTAGGGTGCAGGAGGGAAGATGATCCATAAACTGAATTAATTCAGAGACCTGGGAATTCCGAGCCAAAGGTGATATAAAAACAGAAACCGCATTCCAATCCCAGAATGTTGGAATTAACACAGAGCTGGCAAGAGATAGAAACTAACCTACAGAGTCTTGGGGGAGGACATGGGGGAAGATGGAATTACAGCGAAGTTTACTCTAACGGTGGGCCAACTCACCTAATACTGCATACTGAAAGATGGTTTTTAATTTAAGTTTGGCAGTTACTTTGAGTTTGACATAAAGATTCTAATTTTGAGTTTGGTTTGCGCTGCTCAAACTTTAGAATATTTAGAGATGCTCCTCTCGGTCACATTTAAAAGATTTCTGAAAATCTATTCAGATTCTATTCTGAAAATCCTTGCATCAAGTGGGAATAACCACATATGTAAT
Organism: Lagenorhynchus albirostris; assembly: GCF_949774975.1. Classification (NCBI taxonomy): domain Eukaryota; kingdom Metazoa; phylum Chordata; class Mammalia; order Artiodactyla; family Delphinidae; genus Lagenorhynchus; species Lagenorhynchus albirostris. The sequence continues at coordinate 24,543,753 of NC_083105.1, read as the reverse complement.
TTTTAAATTTGTTTTTAAATGCAGTAAAAGTTGTTTTCTGATAACGAGAATAGAAATTTGCCCTGTTCCCCAGACTGCTCTCAGCCAGTGACTAAGCAACACAGGGATACTGAAGCAGGCCTGTCCCCATGAGACGTGGGACTCCTGTGAGAGGTGACTTTGGCCCTGCAATTCCCCAGCATCCTGACTGAAACTTTCTTAGAACCTCCTTCCCTGTCTCCATCATGCTTTACATCCCTATGTTTTCTCCACCTTTTTTCCTTCCCCCATTTCCCTCATAGTTCTTTCACCCTATGAATATCTTGGACATTGAATCCAGTCCTGAATCTGCTTCTCAGAGCACCCAAACTAGCACATTTAACCCCTCACTCTGGAAACACTTTTAGGGAAGGAAAAAAAAAAGTACTGTTTTCTCTTCCTTTCTAGGTTCACTGACTAAGGCTCTATGAACTAGATGACAAAAGACAGATTAACAAGAGAAAAACAGAATGTATTAAGGTGTGTGACATGCATACACATGGGAGAAACTCAGTGACAAGTAACTCAAAGGGGTGGTTAGAACTTGGGCTTATAGAGCATCTTAACAAAGGATGATAAATTCCTAGAGAAATGACAAGACAAAAAAAAAAAGGTTAAGTTTTCCAAGGGTGGCAAACTGGGGGAAAGTAAATATATGGGGGAAACCACTGGAATATATTTTGTTTGTTCAGGCCATCTCGGTGCCAACTTTTATCTTCTTCACGGCTATAAACTTCCCTGGGAGAGGGGATTTATTGGCAGTCCTCATTTCTCAGAAGTTCCTGCTCTTTGATAGATAAGAGAAGCTCTGGGAAGGCTTCTTTTTGCATCTGTTGAATCTCAAATGCTTTTAGCTCAAAATAACCCTTATGCTTAAGTGGCATATTTTGGGGTGGCATATTTTGATCCCCTAGACAGTACACTGTGGGATATGGAATCCGGTATCCTGAGAGGTTTCAGAAAGGGCCAGATGACATGACCTAAAAGAGTGGGGCAGTTGACTCCATATGGGTGGACTTTGTCCAGTGGGAAGCAAGAGGCAGATGGGGTGCGGGCAAACAGATTCCCCTTCTCCCTTCCTCTCAGTCGGAGGCATTGTTTCTCTGTACAGTCATCTTGAGGATTTCTAAATACTCAGCAAACACATTTGCTGAGCAAACTGATGTATCTCTTCCAGGTGCATCAGGAAACAGTAGCCAGTGTGGTAACATGGTTCACATCCTTTCCTCCTTCACTCAAGTCTTTCCCCCACTTACTCGCCCTAGATTATCCCTCCCTGCCTCCTCTGTAAAGTACCAGCACTGATTTCTGGCCCTAAACTCTGTTGTCTGGGAAACCTGGGCTAAGACAATTTTTAAACTAATCCTAGGTATAGATATACAAGTAAGAAGTAGCCTCTGGAAGTGGAGGAAAACAGCCTAGACTAAGACAATAGTATGATTTGGACACCTCAAGGCAAAATGGAGGGTGGCTTTTCCAGAAATGGAAAGAAGTTCAATTTTGCTGGTGTAGCACAAGCCTGGGTACTGGGGTCAGGGCTGTGAGAGAAATGGCTAGAGAGGCATCTGGGCACAAATTACTGTATGGGGCATATTAAGGAGTTGTGAAAGCTGAAAACGAGTGAGGCCCTGTGGGCCTCCCAGGCATGGAGGCCCTTTTGTCCCCCATTTCTTGTAGGCAGGACTCCAGCCTCATGTTCCCGGAGTTCCAGATTCGGACAGTTGCTCATCAAGGGAGGGGCAGCCAAGAAACCAGCTGAGACAAGATTCAAAAGACCAGAGAAGCTCATCAAGATTAGGAGACCTGAGGCAAGATTAAGGGAATGCAAGCCCTGCTCACACCCTAATCTTGTCAGAGACCCTACCTTTGAACCATTGTTATAAGACCCCTCATCAAATCCTCCTGGGTTGGGACACACAGTTTTTTGAGGTAGAAGCCTGGTGTGTCTCCCTTTGCCTGGCAAAGCAATAAAGCTATCCTTTTCTTTCTTTCTTTTTTTCTTTTTTATAAATTTATTTATTTATTTTTGGCTGCATTGGGTCTTTGTTGCTGTGCACGGGCTATCTCTAGTTGCGGCAAGTGGGGGCTACTCTTCATTGCCGTGGGCAGGCTTCTCATTGTGGTGGCTTTTGTTGCGGAGCACAAGCTCTAGGCACGCAGGTTTCGGTAGTTGTGGTTTGCGGACTCTAGAGCTCAGGCTCAGTAGTTGTGGCGCACGGGCTTATTTGCTCCATGGCATATGAGATCTTCCCGGACCAGGGCTCAAACCCATATCCCCTGCACTGGCAGACGGATTCTTAACCACTGCGCCACCAGGTAAGTCCAGCTATCCTTTTCTACTTCACCCAAAACTCTGTCTCCGAGATTTGATTTGGCACCCGTGTACAAAGAGGCTGAGCTTTTGGTAACAAAGCTAGAGAGGACTTGCAGCCAGGAAGTAGCAGTCATATTTGCATTTCAGATCTCTGTGGCTGCAGTAGGGAGACTAGATTGAAAGTGGCAGGAAAGATGTAGCAATCTTTGCAAACATTCACTAGCGTTGTGGCATTGATGTTAATTTTTATGATAAAATGAAAGCCTATTATACCTTAGCTATACCAATTTTGAGTAGCCTGATAGTATTATTTCTTACTACCAACTGAAGTATTATTCTCTTTAAAGTTATTCTGGGAAAAACCCATGGAGTAAAATGAAGGGCTAATTTTTATGTTAATAGATGTGTAAATGGAGTTTATTAGGGGTATTTTTAAACCTTTGGGATGTTAAGAAAAATTATCCATAAGTTGGAAATGGGCAAAACAAGATTACTGGGTGTCTTATCAGTGGAGTGCTGGGCATTGACTAACGTGTCCAAGGTAGGTAGCTGATTCTCTAGAGGTGTGAACTTCTATTTGACACTTTATTTACTATGATTAGGAAATTTTAAGGGGGAAGCGGCTGCTTCCCACTAGCTGCCTATTTTACATTTGGTAGTGTATATATGTCAATGCCACTCTCTCACTTCGTCCCAGCTTACCCTTCCCCCTCCCTGTGTCCTCAAGTCCATTCTCTACATCTGCATCTTTATTCCTGTCCTGCCCCTAGGTTCTTCAGAACCTTTTTATTTTTAATATTCATGTATATGTGTTAGCATATGGTATTTATTTTTCTCTTTCTGACTTACTTCACTCTGTATGATAGACTCTAGGTCCATCCACCTCACTACAAATAACTCAATTTCCTTTCTTTTTATGGCTGAGTAATATTCCACTGTATATATGTGCCACATCTTCTTTATCTATTCATCTGTTGATGGACACTTAGGTTGCTTCCATGTCCTGGCTATTGTAAATAGAGCTGCAATGAACATTGTGGTACATGACTCTTTTTTTTTTTTTTTTTTCTGACTCCATGACTCTTTTTGAATTACGGTTTTCTCAGGGTATATGCCCAGTAGTGGGATTGCTGGGTCGTATGGTAGTTCTACCTTTAGTTTTTTAAGGAACCTTCATACTGTTCTCCATAGTGGCTGTATCAATTTACTCTTCCTCCACTTTTAAGGACCCTTGTGATAACACTCAGATAACCCAGGATAACCTTGTTATTCTAACTCACTTGATGAGCAACCTTAATTCTCCTTTACCATTTATGGTAACATCCACAGATTCTTGGCGTTAGGATATGGAACTCTTTGGGGAGCCATTTTTCTGCCAGCCACACAGTCTTCTGAGGATCTCAGCTTTATGCAAGGATCTTTGTTCTAACTTGCCACCCTGCAGTCCCAGGCCTCACAGTTATTAAAACCCACACCCTTAGGTTAACCAAAGCAAATGCTTCGTCCAGTGAGGCTGCAGAATCAGCTCCTACTCTGTCTACCTTGGCTTTCATTTCCCCCTTTCCTTCTTTGGGGATTTCTTAGAATAAGAAATCTTATTACTTAAAGGAATATTTGTTACCTTTACCCAGCATTTCTAGGGGCTCATAGTAGGAGAATTTGGAGATTATCTGGGCAAAAATATTGCCAGAAAAATAAATCTCCAATATGATCGTATTCAATCAACCAGGGTATAAATAGAGCATATATTCAAATACTTAAAAGTTATAAATCAAGCTATAATTTTTTAAGCTAAAATATATTCTGTCATCCTAACTTGACAAATATACTTACATCATGACCTGGAAGGCCCGATGTGGATGCAGGATTCTCAGATTCCTTGATGTGCTGTGCAGGAACTTGGCTGTACAAGGTGAGATGCCCCCAGCTGTGGCCTGTCTCCTTTCTCTTTTTGCACCTGGCTCCACCCAGCACTGTGATAGGCTTCATACACATGCATGTTCCCCGCCACCCTCCCCGTGCCCCGCCTGACTATGAAGTTCTGTCCAAACCTTTGGCAACTAGGCAACTGTGGCCACTTCTCTGGCCTGAGTTGTGTATACAAATACCAAGTTCTGGCTTCAACAGCAAGAACCTGGAGAAGAATCCCATGAAGGTTCTGGATATGAGCTGAGGGCAGTCTAGACAGGGAATTCTATGGTTCTGTGCACCTGAGGTTAAAGCGGGGAGCGTGGGCTCCAGCAGGCCAGTCTCCTTAGGCCTATGGATCTGGCTCTGTGGGAAGGGGAGTGCCCAGAGTACAGCTTTCTAAAGCACTGTGCCCGGGGCAGGAGGCCCTCTTGCCCGGCTCTCAGCATAGTTCTGCAATTGGCTGCCAAAATATTTCCAGTTGTACCTGTACTGTAAATTGTAACTGTCCCAAGTTATTTCTTGCCTCACCTATTGCAATAGCTTCCTAACTGGTATCCTGGCCACTTGTGTCATCCTCGGTCATTAAGAGTCAGAAAACCTCTTTCCAAATCCTGGCCCTGCTGTTTATTAATTGTATAACTTTAGACTGGTTAATTAATCTTTTGCGCCTCAATTTGCACAACATAGCTGCTCCCAAATTCCTGACTCACAGGCACTCTAAGAAATAAAAAGTATTTATTGTGTGTTAAGCCGTTACTTTCCAGAGTAATTTGTTAAACAGAAAGACAAAACTAATACATTACCATTCCACCCCTGCTTCTCAAAACATGGCATTGATGTCTATTATTCCAGAGGGCCTTTCTAAAAACCTAATATAAGAACAGTAATGAAGATCTCCAACTAGAAACATTTAAAAACATTCTACCCATTCTATTCTATTGATTCTTCAATAGTCTAAGCATGGATTTTTTCTGTTTTTCAAGATAAAGGTTAAAAAATCAAACAAAAAAACTATAAACTGTACATGACGGGTCAGGCCTCTCTAATATCAGTGACTCTTCTCATGACATACATTAAGGGATGGAGGCAGTGCTGTGTGCTATGTCCCCCGCCCCAATTCTAAGCCCATCCATCTTGCCCCACAGTACCGCAGCTACAACACCCTTTAAAGGCAGTCCTTACATAACAAGAGACCTTATTCTTCCTGACATTTATCTGGTAATACTGAGGAATAGGCTGGTTTGGTTGGTGAAACATTGTATTTAATACTTGCCAGGATTATGAGATTCAAACTGCCTGTAGAACCTGGCCAATGTCTAAGATAGTCATAGACGTAGTTGTCTTTTAATTAATTAATGGCTGCGTTGGGTCTTTGTTGCTGCGCGTGGGCTTTCTCTAGTTGCAGTGCGCAGGCTTCTCATTGCGGTGGCTTCTCTTGTTGCGGAGCACGGGCTCTAGGCACGTGGGCTTCAGTAGTTGCAACTCGTGGGCTCTAGAGCGCAGGCTCAGTAGTTGTGGTGCACGGGCTTAGTTGCTCCGCGGCATGTGGGCTCTTCCCCCACCAGGGCTCGAACTGGTGTCCCCTGCATCGGCAGGTGGATTCTTAACCACTGCGCCACCAGGGAAGCCCTGTCATTGTCTTTTACAATGCAAAGAATACTAATTTATCGTATTTCTATTCTGAGACATTAAAACCTGTTCCTAATTTCTTTAGTTGTGTTATTTATTCCTTCAGCATATATTTACCAAGTACCTTCTCCGTGCTAGCTCTGATAGAGTACAAACTAAACAAGACATTTGTCCTACTCTCAGGGAATTTAGAGTCTAATAAAGAAGAAAGAGAAGTTTTAGTCTAATAGAAAAGAAAGAGATGCTCTTGGGAAAATAATCCCTTTGCGTGAAGAGGAAGCATGAGTGTGTGTGTGTGTGTGTGTTTGTGTGTGCGTGTGTACACACACGTGCACTCACATGCGCACGCACATACAGGCATGTGTGTCTGCGTATTGTCCAGGTTGGGTGGAAATGCTGCAGGGTTATTGGTTGTTGTTTACTTTTTACTGAAGTGTAACATACGTACAGAAAATTGCACAAATCCTTAGTACATAGCTCAATGAATTTTTTCAAATTGAACCTAGTAAGCAGCACCTAGATAAAGAAATAGAATTTTACTAGTACCCAAGAAGCCCTTTTCTGGTCAATACTTCAGCAAGGAGAAGGAAATATATCAGACAACTTTCTTTCTTTTCAACACTCTGCTTAGTGCATACCTTCCTGCATCATGAGTCACTCTCAGACCATTATTAGTCCACCTTCAAAAATAGTTTCTCTGAGGCAACTCTCCCCTCTTCATAAGCTGAAATCAGTGATGAAAGTCCAGGTGACCCAGAGCAAAAATTTCCAGCTGTCAAATTAACAGCCAGGAAGCATTTTTTTCTTCACAAAAGATGTGTCTAGACTCATGGAAATTTCAAGGAAAAAAAAAAAAAACTCCATTAGGTCATCAGGTGAAGGATTGTTCCCTCTGATATGATTCCTAGTTTTTTCTTTGGTTTAAAATGAGAACAGCTGTTCTTATTCAAAGTCAAGCCGTACACATAAAGCAAACCTAATGTACCCTTTATTGTAGTAGATGGGAAGCGTGCACCAAGCCAGTTAGGTAGTACAACCCCATGATGTGGCAGCAAAGCCTATGGCATGTTATTAGAAACCTAGTGATATAGAACATCTTTTATTTTGTGTTTAGAAAGCACAGGACAGCTACCTGACCCAAAGGTGAACCTTACACGGATACAATCAGACAAAGCACTTTCCATCGAAATATAGAAGTTCAAGGCTGTGGTGTTCAAGTCCCTTTGAGTGCTAATATCTATCAGTAGGTATAAGAAACGTAAAAAGTCACTCTTTGGGCTGAATCTTCCTTTCATCTTTTCTAGAAGGGCCTTATCACAGTTCAAACAAAATGGCTTAAAGTAAGAGTGGGTCTGTAGTAGGCAAATAACCCAGGTGGAGGTCTCTTGGATCATGTATTTGATGTTTTTTCATGGAATTAGAAAAAAGTGAAGAAAGCTTGAATCACAGCATTTGTGTTGTAAATTTCCATCACATTTTTTGGTGACTTTCTCCGAAGAACTTTAAGCCTATTTGCAAAACATAAGCAAGACTAGTAGCTCTTTTACGCAGAAACCATGTTTTTGTTTTGTTTTCTGCAACTACAGCATCTACCATAGCACTTGGGACATGGTAAGTGTTTAATAAACATTTGGTGACTGACAAATGTCTATGTGTACTGAGCTAAGGAGTTAGAACTTTATCCTAAAAGCTGTGGGAGTCATTCCCTGAAGCATGTTCAGGAAAGGAGTGAAACGATCATATTTACTTTGTAGGAAGATGCCCTGGCAATAGTAGGGAACATACACTATAAAGAAAAAGATCTGGAGGCAAGATGACTCACTGGGAGGTAACAGTAACATCCCAGACTAGATAGTTTGAACTAAGGTAGGGGAATGTTAAGGTAAAAAGTAGACACTAATTTGAAGCATACTTAGAAAGTGAAATCTATATGATCTAATGATTGATAGAATATGGAGGGAATGAGAAGATAGGGGAGGAGGACTCTAACAATGATTCTTGGGATTATGGTTTGGTCTTCTGGATGGGTGATGAGTTAACTGGTTGAGATGCAGAAGATAGTAGGAGAAGGAACAGGTTCGGTATCAAAAACAATAGGCATTCTGCATTCCCTTTGGGTGTGAGGTCCTTGTGGGATGTCTGATATACAATAAATAGAGTACGAATGGTTTTTGAAGCCATGGGTTTTAATGCTATCTCACAGGAAGAAAGGCAGAGTGTGAAAACCCAGAGGGCAAAGTGCAGAAGGAGACCAAGATGGAGGGGCCAGAGAGGTGGGAAAAAAGCTAAGAGAATAGAGTAAGAAAGAGAACAGAGCTAATGAACACGGGCTTCAAAGGGATTGAATGAGGTAAAGACTAAGTCAGATTGAACATATTGGAACTAATGTGTAAGAGCAGCAATTATGTCTCTTTTGATCGCAAGTACTAGAAACTCAAATCAGCTTAAGCAATTTATTGGTTCATGTCAATGGGGAGAAGCGCAAGATCCAGAGTCTTAAATAATAATAGTATCATTTTCTCCCCATCTCTACGCATAACCCCTCATTTACACATCTGTCCTCTGTTTTGGTCTTGTTCTCTTCTACTACTGACAGACTTCCTGTCCATGGAGGGAGACAAACTGTAGGTGGCTCTGGGCTCATATTTTCTCAGCCTTGTAAATCCAGAGGAAAGAGGAAACGTCTCTTTCCCTACTTCAGAATACACAGCTTGCTGGGAAGGACTCTGATTGGTCAGACCAGCCAGGGTCACGAGCCCACTCTTAAGCCAGGCAGCAGGTATCGTGAATGGTGATACCACCAGAATCACATGATTTGAGGATGTAGGAATAGATCCAAAAGAAGGAAGAGGAAAAGGTGCTGTTCCCAGAATCTAGGGTAGGAATGGAGGATGACCAGAAATAACAGATGTCTACAATCTGTTGAATGATGCTGGTAGAAGCCAGTTTGCAGTTGAAACTCAGTCAGCCTTTTAGACTCAGCTGTCACAGATACTGATTAAAAAACTAAGACGAGTGTCCATAGACTAGTCTTCATTTTGAAGAGGCTTGCCTATTAACTAAACATATGGATTAAGATGTATGTATTCCCTAAAAGTCACACATAAAAAAGGAAGACTTTTTTCTCCCTTATGGTAATTGAAATTTGGTTTTGGTATGAGATAAAATTATAAAGTGACTTATTTTTTTAAAATAAAAACACTGGGAAGTTTTTCAAGGTGTTCACTTTGGGAGTCTGTACAATTATCCTAGCAGTGATGTTACTGCACAAGACATTTTTGAAAGTTCTCTTTTGAATTTGCCTCTGAGCTTGAAGGGGTAAAAATCCGTGTCTTTTAAGGACACATTAGAATTCTGAAAACAACCCAAGTTGTCATTTGGAGTGAAAGTTGGTGAAAAGGGTAAGTTAGAGGAATACAGCACAATCATGTAATCCAATAATGAGATAGGTTGATTTTCCTCTCCAGGACCCTAATGATCTTCTCCTTTCTCCTCTTTCTCACTCTCCCCCCAGCTCTCTCTCCAGTAGCTCTTACACATCCAGCCAGATTAACCTTTCTGAAGTATAATTCCCATCATGTCAGTACCTTTTCCAAAATCTATCAGTGACTCAAACTGCTGGTATAAAAATGTCCAAGCCCTTTGGTCTGGAACTCAAGGCTCTTTGCAGTCTCACTGAAGTTTGTTATTTGTTCTCCCTTTCAGTCCCCAAAAGTGAACTCCTGAATATTTTCTGTTCAATCTCAGTGAATTCTTATATTTTTGTTTTCTTTCCATGACCAATTTCTATCTTGCCTTTATGGCAATGATCAGATGTCATCATCCCCATGGGCTAGCCTCCCCTGATTCCTGCATTCCAGTTGATTATCCTTGGTTTCTTTCCCCTAAGATTGAAATTGCTAGTTTCTGTTTATCTGGAATTTTGTGGGAATATGGGGTTAGATTAATGCAATGTTCTAGTTATTGATAATAATGGTATGTTTAATATAGCAGTAGGATTAAAAGAAGTGGACAATAGTAAGACACCTAAAACAGATTACTTTGAACGTAACAGTCTAGTCAAAAGAGCAAGCATAGTCTTTAGAGATAGACTGGATTTGAATCCTAGCTCTGTTGTTTTTTAGCTGGGTGTCTTTAAGCAATTTATTTAATATTTCTCTAATCATCCATCCTCTCATCTGTAAAGTGGAAGTAATGACACGTTTCATAAATTTATTATGAGGATTAGAAGAGGTTATGGAAAAGATTTTAAAAATAATCTTAGAGAAAGGAAGACTTCTATAAGCATGATAAAATTCAGAAGCTATAAAGATTGATATTTCAATTGCATAAAATGTAAACATTTTTGCATGGCAAAATAATACCATAACCAAAGCCAAAGAGGGTAAACTGCAACATTTATAACACATAAAGGGATTATTTTCATTCTCTCATATCTGTGGGGAAAAAGACCAATCCAGTAGAAAAGAATATGGACAAAGGAAATAAAAATTATCCACAGAAAACGAAATATAAATAGCTTTTAAACATATAAAAAGATGCTCAACCTCATATGTAATAAAGTAAATGCAAATTAAAACTCAGTGATATACTATTTTTCACCTGAGGGGAATGTATACAGGTACAACTTCTCTGAAAGGCAATTTGGCAATGACCATAAAATTTAAGCACATACTCTTCTGAGCAATTCTACTTCTAGGAATGTATATACCTGTGCTGTCCAATATAGCATCCAGTGGCCTCATCTGATTACTGAGCACCTGCAGTGTGACTCATCTGAATTGAGATATACATTATGCATAAAATACACACTGAATTCCAAAGACTTACGGCAAGCAAAAGAATGTAAAATATCTCATTATATATTTTTTATAATGACTTACATGTTGAAATGATATTTGGGATATAATGTGTTAAATATAATACATTAGTAAGAACAAGTTTACTTGTCTCTTTTACTTTTTTTAGTATGATTGCCAGAACATTTAAAATTATGTATGTTGTTCACATATGAACAGTGACAACATACACTGTTCTCTTTGCATGTATGAGAGATTATGTATGTATAAAGAATACCTGGAAACATCCTTAATATTCACTAACAGAGGCTTCACTAAATAACACATGATACACTCACAGAGTGGAATGTTATGTGACCAGAAAAAGGAGCGAGACTAATTTGTACCAAGATGGTAACTCTCCAATATATATTAAGTGAAAAAAAAATAAAGCACAGAACAGATGTATAGTAAGCTGTTTGTGTTCAGTGTGTATTGAACAAATTTTGAATGAATTATGTAAAATTGTACATATGCATATAATATTCTTGGAAGAATGCATAACTAATTATTTTTAGTTATTGTCCTAAAGAGAAGTAATTGTTTCTCAGTATCAGAGATAGGAGATTTATTTTTAACTCTACCTTTTTGTACTCATTTACCAAGTTTTTAACAACATGTATTCATTACCTATTTAGAAAAAAATGTATTTACAGGTTTTCATTGTTCTTGAAGAAAACAATCTCCAAAAAGAATTTCCCAAAGTCAGTTATGACAGCATAGTAACTTATGTTTATTTTTTAAAAGTAAAGGTGGTAAACCATGGTGTCCTACACGTAGTAAGTGCCTAGGAAATATCCGTTCCTTTCCCTTTTCCACTCTTTGGCTAATAGCACAGATATCATAACAGAATCTTTCCATGTTTTAGGAATATCCTAAGTGTTGCCTTCATGTTATGGCTCTGGATATGTCAAGGGTCAGTGAATGAGGCTGCACTAATCTTATGACATGCCCTGGAAATTAGTTATTTCCCCCCAATAAATCCCAGAAATATGCTTGCTTGCTTTTATACCCCTCTCATCAAAATGGAAGGCAGCTTGTATAATGCATAACTTCTTAGTCGGTATGGTATTGTAAGCTGTCTGCAAATTTTATTACTATATTAAGGGCGGAAGCAAATTTTTCCAGTTATTACATCCTCTGCATTGAAATCTTCACTCTCCTTGTCAGTCTCTTGATTCTTCAGCAGTTAAAACACTCTCTTTATTTCTGTATCAGAGACTCTGTGTGCCTTGCTAACCTCTTTGTCTACTTCAATCACCTCTTCTCACTTTCATGAAGTTTGTTGATTGATTGCTTCTAACAGGGTATGGCTGGCTTTCCAGGCCTTTGTCTAAATTTAAAACACTAGAGCCATCCTTCAGAAAGTACACTGTGCTCAATCAATTGCATTTGCTCATAGAATACCTTTTGTTTTATTAGAAGCAAAAGTCTCTTGATTCTGACTCCTTATTTCCATTCCCATTGATTCTGCCTGAGTCCAGGTCCCCTTCATCTTGTCTGAGATATGTCAATTAGCTCTTAACTAGTCAGCGTGCTTTCAGACTCCCTACTGGCAGTCCATTTTCCACTTTACGGCTAAATTTTAAAAACAGGTTCTGAAAAACAGATTTATGCATTCATTCCTTCATTCATCCAACGTTTATTAAGCATCTCCTTTGTGTCAGTCATCATGCTAGGAACTGGGAACACAAAGGCATCTTTTTCCTATGCAGGCCCTGTGCTCCTGAGCTTGTGTCTAGCGCAGGGGGCCGATGAGTGGACACATGTCTATGGGGGTAGGCCCAGGATGCTGTGGCAGAACCCAGCAGGGAAGGACAGTTTCTCAGTCCCTGCCACCTGATCAAATTGGAGAGAGGCAGAAGGACGTGTTTTAACAGGCCCTCTCCAAGAGCAAAGGCTGGACAAGTGGTACATAGCATATCTGATCAGTAAGGCTGGACGGATAGCCAGAGACAAGCTGGAGACATCAGCATGAGGCAGTGGTGAAGGGCTTAAGGGGCCATGCAAAGGAGTTTAGACTTTATTCTAAGGGCCTAGGTTTTAAGTAGCGTAGTCATGTGATCAGATTTGCATTTTATGAAAAGCATCATGATAAAAGTTTGGAGGATAGTTGAAGGGATAAAAGACTGGAACCAGAAAGCAGATTAGGAGGAGACTGTTTCAACAATCAAGAGTCAAGGATGATCTAAATGAAGAAAACAGCAGTGGGGATGGGGAGAACTGGACAGACTCTAGAGACAGCCATCAAGAAAACAGACTAGGTTTAGTGATTACTTATTTGGATGTTTGTGGGAAGGGGGAAAAGGAGAATGTCAGAATTGACTTGCAAATGGCTGGTTTGAGCCCTTGGGATGCTGTAAGGAGCTATGCAGAGGGAATGGTTTGGCAGGGAGCTGGTTGTGTGATTTGGTAAAGACAGTAGCTGTTGAGTATTTGTGTCTGCACTCAGGTGAGAGGTGTAGACCAGAGACATTCATTCTTCACCCATTTACTCATTCAACAAATAGGTGTTGAGTGCCTACTATGTTCCAGGTACTGTTCTAAGCATTGGGAATGTAGTGGCAAAAAAACAGAACAACGTTCTATTTTTGTGGCACTTTCGCTCCAGAAAAGAGACTAAAGAAACCAAACAACAACTAAATAAATGTATACTATGGTAAAATGTCAGGTAGGTATGTTGAGGACAAATACAATTCGGGTGAGAAGACAGAGCATGACCAGGTGTTGGGGATATTTAAAATAAGATAGTCCAGAGAAAAGCATCTTTGAAGAGGTGATATTTGAGCATAAAGCTGATTGAAGTAACAAAGGGAGGCATGGGAAAGTTCAACGGAAGGGTGTGTAAGGAAAACCTTGGGGGGCAGAAGGGTCCCAAAGGAGTGGGTGGTGGAAGTTGTAAGGGAGGGGTAGAAGGGGAAGGAATACAGATGCTCACATAATAGCACCCCCTACCAATCCCTGAAAACCTTAAATTCTTAAGTACTATATGTCATCTGCTTCCTTTTGCAACCATCTCTAGCCCCTTAGACAGTACTAATTCCTTCCTTCATCATGACTTGGACAGTCATGTCACTTTGTATCACTAGAATTTGTTACTTTGCTATAACCTGAGCTTCTCCAAGGTAGGGATGTTGTTCACCTTGGTGACTGAAATACACAGCACAGTTTGCTGGGAACTCCTAGGGCCCACAAATGTATGTTGACAGAACAATAATGACAAACGAGGTGACTTTTTGAACGTGACTTCTGAAAACCACTATAAAACATATGATCTGGCTGCTCTGTCCTTTGTAAATCTTCATGCTTTAAAATATGAATGGGTCAATATCGCATTAAATTTTTTTTCTTTTAGAATTTAGTTTACTTAAAAACAAATGAGACACATTGGACTAAGTTAAACAGAAGTACATAGAACCATAAGGCTTTAAAAAAAAAAAAAAGCAGTCCCTTGCGCCTCTCTACAAACAGCCAGTTACTACTTCTCTAGAGGTCACCCTTTTAACTCTTTTGCTGTGTCTTTTGGTATTTATCTCCATCTCCCTGAATAATAAGCTAATGCACAGTTTTTCTTTCAATTTTAGGCTTTACCTATTAACTTTCTACCATAAAATATAAGGAATCAGTTTTCACAGCACCCTCCTCCACTCCTACTACACACAGATGCACACTTCCCATCCATATTGAGTTGATACCCAATATAGCTGTATCATAATTTTGGTTAAATTAACATTCTATGTTCACTTTTTTATGACTACATAAATATTCATAGCAGAGTTATGTGGTATATTGTGGTTTCTATTTCCATTTTTACTTTCTTGCACAACTTTTTGTTTCCCTAGTGGTAGCTTTCTGTTACTGGCTGGTCAGTTGATTGGTTTTCTGGTTTTCTGTGTACTCGATCATGAATTAAGTCCCTTACCTCCTCTCCTCCAGTTCTGTAAATCTCTTCCTAATAAAATTAAACATGTCAGATATGGGTGTGTGTGGGTGTGTGTGCATGTATTTTTGTTTTTTGACAATAGCATTCGTTGAGCCTTTTGACCTGCCATCTGGACTGGTTGCTCTTTTGTTCCAGTGCCCAACAGTAATCCTGGGATTTTTCCTTTGCTGACATCCTAGGGGTTCCATTTACCTTTCTCAGACTGGATGCCCCGTCTTCCTCTTTCAGCTCATTCCTTTGTTTTGGTGGAACACCTCCTCAAGTAACTTCCTGAAAGGGTGCATGGGAAGTAAATTTGTTGGGACTTTACATGTCTGAAAATGTTTTTATTCCTCCCTGACACTTGAATGATAATATGGCTAGATAATATTAAATACAATAACCATTTTGCTCAGAATCATGAAGGCATCATTAATTGTTTTGTAAATTCTAGTGTTACTATTTAGAACGTGGAATCTATTTTGGTTTTTTTATTTTTTAAAATTTAAAAAATTAAAAAAGATTTTTAATCCTCTTATTATTTGTTTTTAACAAACGGTCCCAGGGATAGGGGTATTCTGGTTCTTGAAACTTGTTTAGTAACATCTTTTTTCTTTTTTCCTTCATCTTGGGGAATGTTTAAAATCTCTCAGGACTTACCTGGTGGACCAGTGGGTTAGACTCCACACTCCCAATGCGGGGGTCCTGGGTTCAATCCGTGTTCAGGGAACTAGATCCCGCATGCATGCCACAACTAAGAGTTTGCATACTGCAACTAAGAGTTCGCATGCTGCAACTAAGAAGCCTGCATGCCACAGCTAAGAGCCCTCATGCTGCAACTAAAAAGATTCTGCATGCTGCAACTAAAGATCCCACATGCCGCAAGGAAGATCTTGTGTGCTGCAACTAAAACCCGGCACAGCCTAAATAAACAAACAAACAAACAAATAAATAAATATTTTAAAAAATCTGTCAAGCCAATGTTCTGTAATTTGACAATTATGTACTATTATGGTGTGTTTTTAATTTTTTTTTTTAATTTTTTTTTTTTTAGTTTTTGGCCATTCCACGTAGCATGTAGGATCTTAGTTCCCCAACCAGGGATAGAACCCACACCCTCTGCATTGGAAGCATGGAGTCTTAACCACTGGACCGTCAGGGAAGTCTGTGGTGTGTTTTTTAAAAAGAATTAATTTTGTGTTTTATTTATAAGTTGAGGATATCACTTTATTTTTTAATAATCAGGAGCAGTTAGTCCCTGAGATATTTTTTAATAAAATCTATTGATGTTTAGTATACAAAAAATAAACTGCATCATTTAAAATATACCCTTTTATGAATTTTGACAAAGATATTGAAACTACCTTGAAACCACCACAACAATCAAAACAAAGAACAATTCCAATTGCATCACCACCAGTTGTTTCCTTGACTCCTTACAGTCCATTCCTCCTTCCACCAAGGCAGGTGCTGCACTGCTTTTTGTTACTATGGATTAGTTGGCATTAAATGTGGATTGATATCAGGGTAGGCCCTCTGACTTTGCCTTTAAAAAAAAAGTGTTTTGGCTAGGTCATTCTCATTCCAAAATAAAATTTTGAATTAGCCTGTCAATTTTCACACACAAAAAATAAACCTGCTGGAATTTCATGGAGATTAAGTTGAACATATAGATTAATCTGGAAAAACTGACATTCTAGCAGTATTGTTTTCCATCTCATTAATATGATATAGCTCTCTATCTAGGTCTTTAGCTTCTCTCAACAATGTTTTATAGTTTTCAATGTATAGCTATTGCATATATTGTATTAAACTAATTGTAAATATTTCATCCTTTTGAATGCTACTGGAAATGAAATTTTTATTTCATTTTCCAATTGTTTATTTCTAGTATATAGAAATACTACTCTATTTTTGTATATTGACTTTGCATAAGCCTTGCTAAATTCACTTATTGAGTTCTAGGGTCATTTCCCTGTTTGCCTTATGATTTTCTAGTACACAATCATATTGTCTGCAAATAGAGTTCTACTTCTTCCTTTCTATTCTGTGTGCTTTTTCTTTTCTTTTCTTTTCTTTTTTTTTTTGACTTTTTGCACTGGCTAGGGCTTCTAGTAGAACATTGAATAGCAGTAAGACAGGGCATCTTTGTATTGCTCTCAGTCTTAGGAGAAAGGCATTCAGTGTTTTGCCATTAAGTATGGTGCTAACTGTGGGCCTTCCATAAATGTTCTTGAACCAGTTGAGGATGTTTCCTCTCTTTTTTTCCTAGAGAGTTGATAATCGTGAATGGATGCTGAATTTTAAAAAATGCTTTTGCTTTATCTATTAGCATAATTATAATGCGATTCTCCTTTATTTTGTTAATATGGCGAATTATGTTAACTGGTTTTGAGTGTTAAACCAACCTTGCATTTCTGAAATAAACCTTACCTGGTCATGATGTGTAACAATCCTTTTTATATGTTACTGGGTTTAACTCACATTTATATGTGTATATACAATTTGTGTCTCTATGTATGAGGGATTTGAGTCTATTATTTTATGTAATGTCTTTGTCTGGTTTTAGCATCAGAGTAATACTGTCTTTAAAAAAAAATGAGTTTAAGGGATATTCCTTTCTCTTCTGTTTTTGAAAAAATTTGCATTGGGTTGGTATTATTCCTTCCTTACATGTTTGATAGAATTCAACAGTGAAGCCCTCTGATCCTGGAGTTTCCTTTGTTGGAGAGTTTTCTAATTACAACTTTAATTTCTGTAATACATATAGGACTACTCGTTATCTATTTCTTCTTGTGTCAGTATTAATATTTGTGTCTTTCAAGATATTTGTCCATTTTATTTGTTATGAAATTTATTGGCATAAAGTTGTTCATACTATTCCCTTATTATCTTTTTAAATGTCTTTTGGTTCTGTATTGACAGACTCTCTTTCAATCCTCATATTGGTAATTTGTGTTTTCTCTTTCTTCTTGATAAGTCTATCTAGAGCTTTATAAGTTTCATTAATAATTTCAAACAATCAGATTCTTGTTTCATTGATTTTTCTGTGTTGTCCATCTGTTTTCATTTTCATTGTTCTCTAATCTTTACTTAAAAAAAAAGTGCTCTTCTTTTTCTAGATTCCTTAAGAGAGAGCATAGATTATTGATGTTGGATCTTTTTTTTTTCATAATATAGGTATTTAAACTTATATATTTTTCGATAGGCATTGTTTAGCTGAATTCCATAAAGTTTTATATGTTGCATTTTACTGATTATCAGTTTGAATATTTTCTAATTTATTTGTGATTTGATTTCTTCTTTGACCTATGCATTGTATACAAGCAAAGTTGTTTAATTTTCAGATGTTTGGGGCTTTTCTACATGCTTTACTGTTTTCTATTTCTATTAATTCTATTGTGATCAGAGAACATACACTGTATGATTTATTCTTTTAAAATGTATTGAGACTTGTTTCATGGCAGCATATAGTCTATCTTTGTAAATGTTCCATGTGTATTTGAAAAGAATATTTATCCTGCAGAGGTTGGGTACAGTGTTCTATAAATGTCAGTTAAAATACTGTAGTTGATTGTGTTCAGATCTTCCACATCTTTACTGATTTTTTTTTTCTTATCTGGATGTTCTATCAATTACTGAGATAATTCTGTTAGTCTCCAACAGTGATTAGGATTATGCACGTTCTTTTTTCCCCCTTTAGTTCTGACATTTATTCTTTTTTTAAAAAAATTATTTATTTGGCTGTGCTGGGTCTTAGTTGTGGCATGCAGGATCTTTAATTGAGGCATGTGGGATCTTTTCATTGTGGCATGCAGGCTCTTAGTTGCAGCATGCGGAATCTAGTTCCTTGACCAGCGATTGAACCTGGGACCTCTGCGTTGGGAGCATGGAGTTTTAACCACTGGACCACCAGGGAAGTCCCTGACATTTATTCTTCATATACTTTGAACTTATGTTATTGGTCACATATTATTTATAATTAATATGGCTCTGGTTTTGCTGACCTTTTTATTGTTATGAAATATCCCTCTTTGTCCCTAGGAATATTCCTTGTCTTGATGTCTACTTTTGGAAAGCTGCATATGTTTATATAATTCATGTATCAGTGAGGTCTCCAACATTTGGCTTCTATTACTTGTAGACTGTATTATACAGAACTAGGAAATGCTATGCGCATAGATAGACACAGAGGTAGGAACAAGAATGGCAGGACCATTCCACAACCATGTCAGGTGATGAGGCTGTAGGACCAGCAGCGAGAAAGCAGCAGAGGTTAACATTTGGCCCTTTATGCTCTTGACAATATAGCATAATGGTTAAGAGCACAGTTTTTGTAGTCTTACAGTTCTAGGTTTAATTGCTGTCCACCATTACTTAACTGTGTGACCTTGGGCAAGTTACTTAACCTCTGTTTCTTCATATGTAAAATGGGGACATATAATAGTACATGTGTTTTACAAACATAAAATTACATATATATAGTATATATATATATACTTCATATACATATCTACACACACAAATATATAGTGCTTAGCAAAGTATCTGTTCCATAAATATTTTTATATGTCATTGTATAATATATAATATGATATATTGCTATAGCACATATTCATATATTCTAGTTTCCACTTTCCTGCTGACTTCAAATTTTAGAGATTTAGTTGTCTTTTCTTTCTCCTATTTGCCCTTATTCCTCCTGCCCCTACTCCTACTCTATTTTCTTATTTCCCAAACTTTTTGGTCCCCACCCCTGCCAACATGTATTTAATAACCTCAAGAACTGTAAACTACAATTAAGGCGGTTGCTGCTTGCTGTCTTTGTTTTGAGGCTCCCCATCAATCTTTATAGCTTGTCTAGGGCTTCAATTTCTGCTCTGAAAAAATTTCTTCTCTGCATTTATTCGAGCTTTCCGGTTATTTGCAATATTGTTGCAAATAACCGGGGCTTACATACCTACTTCAGAAACACACTCCAAGTATGTACTTGTGCTGAAAGAATAATAACACTGTTTACAGAAGAAATGCCTTATATTTTTTAAAAGGATTCTCAGCAGAGCTTATTAAAAAAAAAAAAAAAAGCCCTGTTAGAAGGGGAATATGAAAGCTCAAGTCACCTACTCCTTTTCCCACTCTGAGAAGCATCTCCTTCAGAAGAATTCCCAACCAGATGGTGTTCGATGTTCCTGACCCTGCAGCATGATTTGGAAAAAAGATCATAGGTTTTGAAGTCGGATAACTCAGACACTTAGGCTTTCTGTTATTTCTTAGCTTTTCCTAGCATGTCTCCTGGTTTGTAAATTGCATCGAGTATTATTGGCTGTCCATGGTTTCCTCTTCAGGGAAGACATTCCCAAACCCACATCCATGTTCATTTCCCTTTCATACATTTTGTACCTTTCATCTGAGGCAACTCTCAGAGTTTTTGATTTTCATTTAAGTATGTATTTATTAACGTCTGCCCCTAATACTGGACTGTAGCTCCACCAGGCCAGGGACCACGAGCGTTGACCGTACCCCTGTATTCCCAGGCTAAACTCAGCACTGTGCACCCAGAGTCTAGCAGAGTGCCTGGCACACAGTAGGCAGCCAACGAACAAATGGCTGACAAAAGGGCAGCAGCCTCTGGCCCTAGCGCCATCGGTGGGGTGTGGAGGGAGCCGCCCAGGCCCAAAGATCCCTCCCAGGCACTAGGACCAGGACCCCCACCAGACCCAGCACCGCCCCTGGCCCTGGCCCTGCCCCTGGCCACCAACCCGAACCATCGCTTGCGGTAGCGCCTCTCCCGGTGACGCCATCCGGGGGCGGGACTTCCGGCCGCCGAAGTTTAACAGTCTAGGCGGGAGCCGGAAGCCCAGCGCCGGAGAGGGCCGCGCCGGGGCCCCCGGTGTACGGCGGCTGAGAGGTGAGGTTCCGGAGGGCCCGGGGTGGGGGCCGACGCCTGCCGAGTACTTGCTCTCTACTGGTGCCCGCTGTCCGGTCACCTCAGGGGGCGGGTCGGAGGCCCCTGGGGTCCCGGGGCTCCGGCCGGCCTGGCGCTCCGGACGGTTACCGGGCAGGGGTGCGGCGGCGCTTTTGGCGCGGAAGTGCCAGGGAGCCGCGGGCCGGGGTCGTGCACCTCCCCCTGCGACGGGCTCCGGTCGGGCCTGAGAGGTGGCCCGGGGCAACTGGGGTAGGTCGGTGGCGGCTCTGGGGGCTGCGCTGCCTCCGGAAAGTTTGTCGCTTGTCCACAGTCCCGTTCTCTTTTTGTAAACCTCTCAAATCCAACTCGTTTAGCAGGCGCTCAAATGCATTTTACGAGGTAACCCCAGTTAGGCAAGACTCCTGCAAGTAAAATGCATTTTGGGTTTTTACTGAAATTTGTAGAACTTTTGTTTAAGCTAAGTCGTAGTGGAATTGTTTTTTGTAGCCGCGCTCCCCGAATCCGGGGCTGACGGTGCTACCGCCTTGTGTCCTGACAGCTCAGTTTTGATGGGAGCCTCTTCCTGAGGCTGATATGATGCCGCGCCCTTAAAATGTGCTCAGTTCTCGGAAGACTGAGGTTGGTGGGCCCTTTCCCGCTCCACTTCGAGAGGAGGAGACCGACGTTGAATGACTTGGCCAAAGTGACTGTCACCTAACTCTGGGGCAGATCATCTGAGCCAGGTCTAAAGGGATCTTTCCGCTACATCACGCCGCTCAACAGGCATGGTCTAAGATTATAGTAAAGATATCTTTCAGTGGTTTTTACTGGGTTTGCAGATACTTTTCCAGCACTTCATTGTTGTTGAGTAGGGATCCGAAAGGGCACATGTTACCACCTGGTAAGGCACCAAATCCAAACACTATGTCTACATTTCAGCAGATGACTAACGGCTCTTAGTAGAACTGTATTTATCTGATGAATGGAGCATAGTGAATCACATAGGTGGCTTTTCTAGTTAACAAAAGTTTTAGCTTCTTTATAAACACATTGAAAATTTTGTCTCTGGAGAATGAAAGGGCCCTGTAACTTGTTAGGCCTTGAGGTTGTCCTCTGAAATAGAGTCTGCTTCTCATAAGTGTGATGTTTTGTTGATGACTTGGGAACCTGTCTGTAATATCACTTATGCGCTGCTGCACTCTTGCACTGTCCACACCAGGAAGGTGTGAAGCGTATATTTCTAGGCCCCCATCCTTTCCCTTCCCCTTTCTCCCAGGTATTTCTCAGCATTTTTTTCTTACCCATCATGCATTACTACTTGCCTTTTGTCTTCTAGACTGCCTTGGTTTATGAAATCACTTTGTCAGAATTCTGTGTTTGAACTGGAATACTGTGAACAGATAATACAAGCGAAGGCATTGTAGACTGTGTGTTGGTATAGGGACTTAGTGACATCTTAGGCTGTATTTGCTAATTTTAGACTTATTTGGAAAGCCTGCCATGGTGGGATTCTGACCTGCAGGAGTGCTACAGTTTATCATAATTTTTTTAAAAGGTAAGGAAGTTACCTATCCAACAGTTATGTGTTGAGTACCAGCTGTGTGCCAGGAATGTTTCAAGACTGGTAGTAAACAAGATGAAATCCCTGTCCTAAGGATCTTTATTTTGTTCAAGTCAAGGGGAGTCAGACATGAGAATAAAACTGCAGATAGCAGGAAGGGCCATAAAGAATGAAACAGGGTAATGGGATATAGGACAACTGGTGTGGAGCAGCTTTAGCCGTGGTGGTCAGGGAAGGCCTTTCTGAGGAAGAAACATGAGCTGAGACTGGAATGATGTGAAGGAGATGACCTTGGGAAATCGGGAAAGACCATTCCAGGCAGATGGGGCTGCAAACAGAAAGACTCGGAGGTGAGAAAGAAGGCCAGTGAGTTTGGTGGCCCTGGGAAAGAGAGGTAGGAATGTTACAGCAGGCCAGTTTGTGTAAGGCACACTAAGGAGGTTGGATTTCATTGTAATTGTTCTGGAGAGTCATTGGAAAGGTCAGCTAAGAGAATATGATCTGGTTTATGTTTTAGAGAGATCACTCCAAAAACTTTGTGGTGAGCACAGTCTCTGAGACAAAAGTGAACGAGTAGAGCCACTTGTTTTAGATAAGATGCCTCATCTTAACTCTTGTTTTTAAAACCTATCCTTAATTGTTTTTAAAATATGTTGTTTTAAACTATTTGCAGGTGCAGTCATGCAGGAAAACCTCAGATTTGCTTCATCGGGAGATGATGTTAAAATATGGGATGCTTCATCTATGACATTGGTGGATAAGTTCAACCCACACACATCACCACATGGAATCAGCTCAGTGTGTTGGAGCAGCAATAGTATCCTTTTCTTTTTTAAACAACCACTTTTTGTTAGGTTAAACAACCAGTATCAATGAAACTTTTGCATGTGATCCGTAATGAGAAATATATTTGGCATAGCTGTGAAATAGGAATTTAGTAAACAGTATGTCATATGATGCACACTGATATTCTCTGTTGATTTCATTAAAAACTTATTTGCAATTCACTACATTGAAAAACACTGCTATTAAAAATATGTTAGCTACTAGATGCAGATCATAGAATTAGTTTTGTTGTTAACAGTTTGTTATTGAATCAAATGCAATAAGGTAGGTAATGGTGGGAAAAGTTCTGAAAGGTTCTGGAATGATGTTTTGTATCTGTGTTTGGATATTTGTAGTTGGGAAATTAAAGACAGAACTTGAAGGCAGAAGCAAAGGTTGAGGGAAGAGATAAAAATAGTCAAACATTCCCATCTTACTGATGTATTCTCTGTATTTCTCTTCCTTTCTATCTGTGATGAAAATAGTCTTGTTTCCCAAAAAGACAGGAAAATTATCTAGATTGAACTTTCCTAAGGTTTTTATGTTTCTGATTGACATCCTCCCTGTCTTAATAAGTTCCTAGATGTGGATAAAATGAACTCATAAATAGGGATTTCTCAGTATCTCACTATTGACATTTTGGGCAAGAGAATGCTTCGTTATGGAGGCTGCTCTGTGCATTGTAGGATGTTTAGAAGCCTTCCTGGTCTCTACCAACCAGATGCCAGTAGCCCCAGTGGTGACAGCCAAAAATCATCTCCAGAATTGCTAGATGTCACCTGGGAGCCAGAATCACCCTCAGTTGTGAACCACTGCTGTAAACAAAGTATTCTTACCACCTTTTGTATGAAAATGTTCTGTATACTTGGTATGCTAGAAATAATCATTCGCCTGTGGAACTCATACGCATACACTATTTCTTAAACAACAGATTAAGCTTTAACATGTGTCTGATCTTATCAGTATCAAAGTAGTAATATTCTGCTTCCTGATGAAAGTAAAAATATCAAAGCTTTAAAATATGAATGATTCATGAACAAAAACATTAGAAGTTTTCATGCTCAATCTAACTATTCTTGCAAATACATAACAAAAATGATGAATTTTCTTATTGAATTAAATTTACCTCTTCATCATTCCTTGATTTTGTATTAAAGTATCAAAATAAATAACTTTGATGCTTTATTAATCAAACTCATGGTGAAGGGACTGCATTTTTGAAGGACTCTAGATGTAGAGTGGGGTAAGATGTTTTAAAAAGAGTCACAAATGTGTGAAGTTCCTTCTATTAGATTTTTATTATGTTTAGAGCTTAATTTTCCTTGTTACTCACTGCATAAAAGTAGCAGTTCTTAATGAGATTTATTATTTTTTTCCTCCAAGGAATTTTATTAGGAGTTGATACATTTACTGCTAAACCACTTAATGCTCTATCAACAAAACTGATGTAACTATGTGATGGTGTCCTATGACTTTTGGAAACTGGTCTTATTTCTGTATAGTTTTGTTGTACAAGTACATGTGCACTGAAAACCTTTGTATAGTTTTATACCTATTGAGGCTTTGATGCCTTCCATAGAGGTTAGTTACTGAAGACCAAGGAATTCCCAGACTTAGAGATTTAGGGACCACTTAGCATGGATCCCAAGGACAGTGTTGATGGTGAGGTGCCAGGGAGATTAGTTTTCTTTTTTTTGGTTCTCTAGGTAATATTCCTCACTTTCTCATGATTTCTAAAACTACATGAGAAATAAAAGGAGTAACTAGAGTACCCTCTTGTATTGTTTTCTCTCAGTCCTTTCTTTAATATATTCTAAGGAGAAAAGTAACAATAAACAGAAGCCAAGGAAAGGGAAATGATTTATTTTTCTCAGTGCTGTAATATCTAGGTAGGTGGAAGTGATTTTGTTTGAATCATATATCATAATAAAATTACAGTCCATGGTATGTTCACAGAATATCTGAATGTTATGTAAATCATCCAAAAGTAATGCAGTTAAGACTTTGCTTGTTAAAAGTATAGGTTTAAACTTCTGATATTTTAATTTGTTTTGACTCAAAATCAGATTCTTGGTCTTGGTTATATTGTATTTAGTCATTTTAGTTTTAAAATACTTACATTGTTTTGTGTTTACTGATTATTCCACTTATAATTTATGTAAAATAAGGAAATTATAATTTTAAATTATTAAATTTTAAATATTTATTTTAATAATTTAAAATTATATTTTAAATAACTTGAATTTAATTGAATTGAAATAAAGTCAAAACTCTCATAACATAGTTGCTGTGTAACCACACTTATTTATATTTGCTACATATACTGTAATATTCTTAATACATTTAAGATTAAAACACTCTATCACAAAAATTCCATCCTGAGAAAATATCAGGCTTTATCTCTTAGTAGAAAAATAGGAGACTAATGTGGATATTTGCTTCCTAGCTTAAATTGGTATCAAGCACTGCATTACTAAATAGCTGTCTTAAACAGTATTTATAGATGAAAAGGTTGATTGATATTTCCCTGATGTTGCTTTTATCATGCTCTCATTCTTGAAGGATAAAATTAGACCTTCTGGCCTACTCTTTGAAAATGGAGTAGTATTTCATATGGGTTAAATAGCTTTCAAGTGATAGCAGAATCAGAAAGGATGGTTCTTCCCTGCAGTAGTAGTAAAGAGAATTAGTCTTAGTAATTAGTAATCTGAGCCAGTTTTGAAAGCTAATGTATCAGCTATATTCGTTGCTTAGTGTGCTTGCTTTTATCATCTCAATTCTTATAATGATAGTCGAGTGCTAGAGCTGCTCATGGATTGTTCGATTCTCCATAACTCTTCATTTAGATAACTTTCTAGTGACAGCATCTTCCAGTGGTGACAAAATAGTTGTTTCAAGTTGCAAATGTAAACCTGTTCCACTTTTAGAGCTTGGTGAAGGGGTAAGTGCTTTTTAACTTTTAAAAATCTGTTTTGCTTGGGTTGTAATTGCTTATTTATTATGGTGCTGGCAACTAAATATGAAGGTGTTTAAAAGCGTTATTCTTAACCTGAGCTTAAAATAATAGCGTAACACTTAAAGGTTAAATAAGTGTGCTTACTGAAACATCTTTAGGTAAAATAATATTGGGTACTAGGGGAGCAATCAAGGACTTCATTTCGTCAACTAGGCAGTTACTTTCTCCATTTCCCCTCTGTGGGAGGTTCTCTGGTATTGCTGTGGTTTTTCAGGATGATGTTCCACCACGGTCACTGAGTTGATTTGAGCAAAAGAGTCCTAATGATGTAGCCATACCTTTGCTGACATTGGGCTCAGGACCATCAGCTAAAGAGCCTTATCTGATGGTAGCCTTCTGCTTTAGCTTCTGTCCACATGGTACTGCCTGAGTCTCCCCAAGCTCTCCTGCAACAGGATGCCTTTGTCCCAGAGCTTTGGTCCCAGAGCATTTAAATGAAGCTCTCACTATATGTTCTTACCCTTTAGTTTTATAAGTTAATCCCTCTGATTCAGGATAATGCTGGCTTTCTTATTTCCAATCACACACTTCTTGAAAGCTATTTCCATTTTAAATAAGATCTAAATAAAAAGGAATAAGTAGTTAGTTGGTAGCTTGTTCTTTTTTTAAATTTCATAGTTTTCATAGCAGACTCTAAACCATTATGAATTGTCATAATTTTACACACTGGAGTAGATAAGGCAGCCCGATTAATAATTGTTCTACTCCAATTACAGTGGAGTAGAACACAGCAGAGCATTGGAATATAAGCTCATCTAACGTAAAAAGGACTTAGGATTTCTATCAGTCCTTTCCTAAAGGTATCTGTTGGATTGATCTCAGCATCAGTTCCAGCCCACAGATATTAAGAGACTGGGGCGGAGAGAATGTCTGCTAAGGGTAGGAATGACGTTTGCCTGTCAACCTCAGTAAGTGAAATTGAGGCAGAGAGTGTCGCTGCTCAATAAAGGCAAACTGTACTCTTCAAGAACAGGCGGAACATCTTAGTCATCTTTGGATCTTCAGATCATGTCAAAGGTGGGCAGCAAACATTTGTGAGTTAAATATCAACATCAAAACAATTTAGATTTCCACCTCTACCACTATTTATCTATCTATCTACACACATGCGTGCACACACACACACACACACACACACACACACACACTCTTATGCGTTGCCTTAGAACCAGTTTGGGACTGTTTTTTGTTGTTGTCAATGTGTAAAATATAAAAATGACATGATATTTACAAGTGTGACACCACTTTAAGGATTTTGTGAATATTTTACATTAGTTGCTGTAGTTCTGTTTCCCACAGTTAAGTCATATCAGAATGCAGGTTGATGCAAGTGAGATCATTGTAGTTATAATTTAAATCTGCTTTGGTTTACTTACAAAACATATTTTACAACCATTGGTTTTTTAGTCTTTATTAGTAATTTCTTATAACATATTAGTGTGTTGGTAACCTTTGCTTCATAGGATCCAAGTCCTATTACTTATGTACCATTTGAGATATTAGACCTTTGCTCATGGGGAAAATAAGGTTCTGTCGTACTTATTTTAACATTATTTTTAAGGTGGAACTTTATTAAGTTTCATATTTATTTTCTTTGATTTTGTATTTTACCTCTTTAAAGTAGACATATTGGTCTTAACAGTATTATAATGGATACGATAGGCTACTATATAGCCTAGAAATTTGACCTGATGTTATTTTCAGATTTTAAAATTCCACCCATTGCTTGTGTCTTAGGGTACAGGATTTCTGTAGTAAGCACTCAATTTCCATTAATTATTTAAGTTCATTAGCTACGTTAATAATCTATTAACATAAAAAGATCTTCTATCATTATGGTAAGCAGCTATAAATACAGGTTTTGTTCTGAGCCCTTAAGAATAATTTGAGTGGTTTTTGATGATTAGAATCCTAATATATTGATCTTTGATGGATGCCCTTCTTCTCTGTTTTCTTTAAAGGTTATTTTATAGCTCTGGTTATTTTAGCACACTGTCCTGATCTGCAATGATCACCAGATTCTAACTTTTACTAGTCTGTTTAGACTAAAGTCAATTCCTAGAATGACCTGCAAGAGAATTATAGCGACCATACTGAAACATTGATGGAACGTGCTCCTGATATTTTTGTATGTGTTAATAATTTTGACTCAGTCAGAATTTCAGAGCTGGAAGAAGCCTTGGGGGAGGGAGAGGGGGTTATCTGTACCCTTTTAAGAATTTGGTGCTCTCTTGAGCAGAGGATGTTTTTGAAGATGCAGGACTCTCAAGAACAGTAGATCTGGTCCTCATCTCTCGTTTCTCAGATGTAGAAATGTAGGCTCGGAAAGGTGAGATGACTTGCCTAAACCTGCATAGTTTGCCTTTTAACCTTTAACTAAGTCACAAAATGTCCCCTTTGGAATTCATTTCTCTTTTTTCCCCTTATGGCATTCAGGTGGAGGTGAGAATAATTAATGTAACTATGCAGTGTATCTGAAAATTAAATAGAGAAAAACATGCAATACTGTGCTCTTTGTAGCATAGTTACTGATGGTACTACCAGATAGATGACGCTCATAGATAATCATTGTGAGAAAAACTTGGTTACCTCTGTACTTTAGCCGTTTGTTCTATAAATATTTATTGAACATGGATATGGTCTTTGCTCTAAGGAAACTGACATTCTGCTGAGAGACAATAAACTAGTAAGCAATACTGAGTATAGTGATAAGTTGTTATGCAGAGAGCTAAAATAAGATATTGAGATAGCAAGTTATGTTAAGTGGCCAAGGGAGGTCTCCTGAAGTTGTGGCATTTAAGTTGATATCTATTGACCAGAAGCAGCCATTCAAGCCAAGATTCAGGGAAATTAACTTTCCAGGCAAGACTAGCTGTGTAGAAGCCTTGAGGCAAATATAGTGTTTACGGAATGGAAGATGGTCAGTGTGGCTAGAGAATTAGTGGATAAGGAGGAAAATGGTGAGACCAGGTAAGAAGGGACAGATGAATAGGGCTTTGAAAGCCAGGTTAATGATGAGTTCGGAATTTATTCTAGGTGTGATTGGAAGCCATTGAAGATTTTTAAATGAGAGACACATGATCTGATTTACATTTCTTAAAGGTCACTCTACTTATGGAGCATGGGATGTAAGGAAGCAGGAGTGGAAGCAGGACAGCCAGTTAGGAGGCTGCTGTTGTGTTTTGTCAAGGTTTGGATTAGGGTGCTAGCAGTGACAGTAGATAAAGGGGGGCCCATGT
Organism: Lagenorhynchus albirostris; assembly: GCF_949774975.1. NCBI lineage: Eukaryota > Metazoa > Chordata > Mammalia > Artiodactyla > Delphinidae > Lagenorhynchus > Lagenorhynchus albirostris. The sequence continues at coordinate 24,514,575 of NC_083105.1, read as the reverse complement.
GGGATAGATTTTAGGCTTGGAGTTTAGAGAACTTACTGATAGATTGGGCAGAGGGAGAACAAGGAATCAAGGTTAATTCTGGACTTTTATCTTGAGGAACTGGATGAATGGGACCTTTACAGTGGTGGGGGAGAGTGTAGAGTTAGGTTCTGATGACATGATGTTTGAGACTTGGGCCATTAGGGGGAGATTTGCTGTGACACTGGACTAGTATCTTATCCTCTTTATAAAACTTTGCCCTTCTGTAAAATGAGGGTTTTAAACTAGGCATTCTTTACAGTTCCCTCTACCTTAAGAATTTTCTGAGCTGTGGGTTGATTTTAATATGAGATATTCTGTGGGAGTCTAAGACCAGGTTTTATTAAAGGGAAATATTAAGGGCAAGTAAGCCCTGATGGGAGCCCAAGACTTGCTGGTATTTCCTAAGCTTCCTCTGTCACCACGTTTCTGTGGACTAGAACATGAATCTTGAATCTGGTTGATTTCCTTAAAGCCTTTTTGAACACTTTGCAAACTATTGAATCCATGTGACAGATAATGAGAGGTGAATCTTTAGTACAAGAATTGGCATGTTTATAGCATTTAACTCAACAAATATTTTTCATGTGCTTACCAAGTGTTGGGTGAGACTTGAAAGTCAGCTCTGGGCTCTGTTACGTTAATGTGACTTTTTTTTTCTTTAATAGCAAAAGCAGACATGTGTCAGTTTAAATTCAACATCAATGTATTTGGTAAGCGGAGGCCTAAATAACACTGTTAATATTTGGGATTTAAAATCAAAAAGAGTTCATCGATCTCTTAAGGTAAGCAACTTTTTTTTTTTTTAATCCTTACAGAAATGGGTATCCCACAATGTTTATTAGTAATAGTTACCAAACTTTTAATTTTGAGCTTTTATGATAAAAATAAGCTGCTTCAGAATTGAAGTGAGATTTGTTAGGGAAAAGAAAGATGCTGTGTAGCCAAAAACAATTTTTTTGGTTTATTTTTCCCTCCACATATGTTACTATATTGCTATATTGCTGGGGTTAAAACTTTTTCCTTATTTTTTCACTTTGGTCTGCTCTCGTGTGAGTGAACCACTTACTTCATTTTAAAAAAAATATGGTTTGTTGTCATTAGAGATCTTTTTAAGGCACTTTGAAATAATGAGAGTGGTTTTGGGATGACAGTATTTGGGGATATGGCTTCTTAGTTCTCTGCTACAGTTTGTATGTATGTATTTTCATCTCTGTAATTAAATGTTTCTAAAATGGTTTACAACTTACAGTTAGTGTTTCTTTAAATAGTTAGCTTTTTGCAGTTTCAGAAAATGAAAATAATCATCATGAAAGCCCCTGGTTGCAATTGTTTTTTTGGACTTCTGTCTTTTTAATATTTGGAAGTTCATTTATTAAATTATTTTTAATTTTTATGTCTTTTAAAAAAGTTTTAATATGCAAAATTTTAAACATATTTTTATCTATACACACACATACCTATATACACAGAGAAAGAACTTCCTTTAACTCATCATCCATGTATTCATCACCTGATTTCAGTGATGATCAACTCATGGCCAGTATTGTTTTATTTATGTGCTCATCTACTCTCTCATCTTCAGACCTTCAGAGTATTTTGAAGCAAATACCAGAGATCATTATAATTTTATTACATATCTTAATGTCATTGAGTTAATTCTTACTAGAGAAATAGTATATAGAAAATGGTTTTCTCTTAGCTAAGTTGAAATATAATCTTATGATTGCTGTTTAAAATATTACTTTTGGAAGTTCATTATTTTAAGTATTAACTAAACTTTGAAGAGTCTTCAGGAAAATTGAAAAGTTGCCAATAATGAGAATACTTAACTTTTATTGAATTCTTTGACATGCCAGCCACTGTGCTTAACATATTTATTCTATCTATTCTACAACTCTGCAGAGCAGGTAGTATTATTCCTAAGTACAGATGGAGAAACTCCGACTCAGAGATATTAAAGAACTTGTTCAATGTCAAGCAACTAGTAAGGGCAAAGATGAGAGGCACACTCAGATACTATTCATTGTTTAATATTTTAAATTATGAAATAATTGAATTAAAGCTGTTTAGGGGGATATACCTAGTATGACTAAAGAATATCTTAAAGAATTGAGAAGAGATTAGAAGTCTGTGGCCAATTTTGTCACACAGTGTCACACGTTTTAGGAGCATCACTTATTCCCATCCCTCCTTACATGGCAAAATTCTACTCATTTTTCCATCCTCAGCTGAATGACTTATTTTCCACAGTTGAAATCAGGAAGACACACCTGCCTCTTTACAAAGTCATAGAAATTGTATTGGACCCCACGTTATAATTTCTCAAATGGGAATGATGCACTATATGTCCACTCCTTTTTCCTTTCTTATCAGATATTCTTTTCCTCAGGATGACATTTGTTTGATTTTAAAAAAGCAGTAAAATGTAAAGGCATTTCCCAGCATGCTTCAAGGACCATTTGAAAAAGTTGTAAAATAAGTGGAATATTATAGCTACTATTCTTGATATTACATTAATCTAATTACAAGATACAAAGGTTGGTTTGTTTATCTTATTAAGGTATGACATCAAACTTAAAAACTATGCTGATCACTATGCTCCTAGGCTAGATATCTCTAATTTAATTTTGGAAAACATAGTCCTTGTGAACTCAGTTTGTTTAAAACTGAACAGTTTTATTTCCTCAAAGTGGATTCCCCTTTAGATTTGGGAGACAGTCGAGTATAATGAGAGGAAAATAAGCTTTGGAATATGACCTGGATTGAATCCTGGCTCTACCACTGGCAGTTCTGTGAGCTTGCACAGTTTCTTAACCTTAGTAAACTCATCTATCAAATGGGGAAAATGGCCTTGCCTCCCATGATTGTTCTAAAGATTAATAATAATATATAAAACTCCCAGCCTTAGTCGGTACTCAGCAGATGGAAGCAGCAGCCATCAAATCTCAAACATGCTATGCTCATTCTGGCTTTGGGGCTTTTGTTTTTTGCTCTCTTCTATTTTGCAGTGTCAGTTTTCTTTCTCCTCCCCTAACTTACCTCTTATTACTCTTTTTAATGTTGAACTCAAGCTTTCTGTCTTCCATAAAGCTTCCTCTGTCAACTCAGTTCACAGTGATAACTCTCTTTCCTCTGACACTTTTCCTCTGCCACTCATTTAGCATTCATTCTGCCATTTGCATGTTCACTTAAATGTCCTGTCTTCTCAGTTGAACAGTAATATTCTCAAGGGCAGGGACTCTCATAATAATCAACTTGCAATAAATGTTACTTGTCAGTGGAAGTGAATTCTTTAAGGTAGACATAATGCCATTTAGAAAATTACCTTTCCTTTTTGTCTCTTGTTTCAGGGTGCCTGACCATTATTATGGTTATGAAAAATAAATCTTTGTTCCCTGAAAAGACTTGGTGTTAATCAGATAGTTTACTACTCACTTGAGTAATTTTTTGGGGGTTATTTGAGGAAAATGTTAAAGCATATATTAGATTGACAAATACATAATAGTTACAAAACATGAAATTTACAAAAAACCGTGGAAATATGCTGTTTGAAGGTTGCATGGCACTGTATTTACTTTCATTTCTTTCATTCAGGATCATAAAGATGAAGTAACTTGTGTAACATATAATTGGAATGACTGCTACATTGCTTCTGGATCTCTCAGTGGTGAAATTATTTTGCACAGTGTAACCACTAATTTATCTAGTACTCCTTTTGGCCATGGTAGTAACCAGGTACAGTATGGATTTATTCAAAATAAAGTTGATAAGATAGATTTTTAAATTACCTTACATAAGACAATGAATTTGAGTTTTTAAAATTGAGTATTTTAAATTTGCATTTAGCTCACTCAAACTTAGGTAGCTATTCTTTAATGGTAGTATGTAAAAGCTAATTCATACTAGATGATGGTGCTTACATGAGTTCGGTTATGCCACTGAACATGCTCCTAGAACTTAACTATGTATAAACAATACAGATAATTGTTAATAGATTAAGCCCAAAACATGGATATTAATTATGACATTATAGAAGTGTTGCATAGCTTAAACTATGTCAGCTACAAGACAGATACTTAGGTTCATAAATACTCTGTTTGGTGGACATGGAATAATTGTATTGGGTTGGCAAAAAGTTCATTTGGTTAATGAATCCATTGTTCAATAAAGTTCTTGGTGAAAATGAAAAATGTCTTTTATTTTTACTTAAAACTGAATGAACTTTTTTGGCTAACCCAATATTTAGGCACAGGGTAAATTGAGTTTTCTTGTTTGTTTGTTTCAAGTATGTGATAGTTAAAGTATCAAAGCATATTTATGTATTTCAGGTTAATACGAGTATTTAGGGAAAATTTTTATAGAAGAAAATTAGTCAATTATTGAATTTTTTTTCTTTATAAAATTTAGTCTATAAAATTCTTAAAAGAATATATTCAGTTTCTCAAGAAATCTAATTCTTGGCTAACTTTCCATGAAATTCTCCACAGGAATTTCCAATGAGGTGAAACTTCTTTTAATCTTTTTATTGTAATCACTTTGGCCATAAGTATTATTAGATAAAATATGGGAGCTCTTCAATTTTGAAAAGCATTAAAATCATTATTTGAATAGTATTTAGTGTTTAAGGAAAATTTAATGGATATTAAAAATGTACAGAAAAAAGTCTTTTCTCAGATTTCATATGTATTGAGGTAATAAAAGAGATGTACATATAAATGATTTTATGGAAGATTGATGAAAAACAGTCTCATGGTGATCCAGAACAGAGAAGACTGTCTGATTGGGAATAAAATAGAGAAAGTTGAAGGAGGGAGGATTTCATCTGGGTCTAAGGCTTATAACTGATTTTGTTTTGTTTTGTTTTACTAGTATATTAACTGGCCTCTGACAGTTATTTGATTCTAGCTTGTATTAGGGTTAGCTCTTTACATGTCCACATTATAGTTGGAACTGTGTCTTGTTTCTTTGTACTCAGCCATTGTCTAACTTTGTGCCTTATATGGAAAAGATCCTCAATAAATATATGAGTATATGAATACATTTAAAGATAACAAAGATCTTAATAGGCTAATAAAGAACTTTGGGAGAGGGATATTTTATATGGAGGAAATCATATGAAGAAAAACAAGGAGAAAGGAAAGCGTATGGGTTTTATATAGGGCTAATGTGAGAAAAAGATTAGAAAGGTAAGCAGGAACATAGTGTTGAAGTGGGACTTTGAATGCCAGACCAAACTTTGGCTTTTATTTTGGAAGGCATTTAGGGAACTCAGAATTTTTTGATTAGTTGAATATTAGAATCATAGAAACCTTGAACTGAGAAAAGACTTTAGAGGTAATCTCACTTTCTGCATTTTATGGTTGAGGATAAGTGATTTGCCACAGAGAATGTATTAATATTGTCATAAAAATAGGAAATAATATTTTGTTTTTGTAATTTTTTTGGTTATTATGATAATGGAGACATAAAACCTAAGCCCACAGAAGTTGGAACTATTGGAAAAAAATTGTATCTAGTGTTCAGATGCCTTGCTTTTTAAAGAAATAGAGTAATCTTCTCCTCCTCCTTCCTCTCTTCTCCTTCCTCTTCCTCTTCTTCTTTTTCTCTTTCTTCTTCCTCTTCTTCTTTTCCTCTTTCTCCTCCTCACTTCTTTGGTATATTAGAAGCATGCTAAATTTAGATTTATAAATTCTGGGTTGACTTTTCAGTAACATAAATATTAGGTCATATACTACCATGTATATTCTTAGATTTCAGTTTTTATTGTATTTTGCTAGAGGGTTTTCTTATTAAAACAAAAGATGAAGGAATAGTCGTGAAAACATTAGGTTTGGTTACTGCTCTTGGCCTTATTGTGTGTAAAATCTTAAAGTTTTAAAAATTGAGATAACTTACATATAATAAAGTACATATATCTTAAATACACAGCTTGATGAATTTTTATACATACATACACCTGTGTAACTACATACTACCAGAATCAAGATACAGAATCTTAATCCTTTCCAGTCACTGCCTCATATTTCTTAAAAGAATTATATGTGTCTGGTTTCTCTTAGTCTTCATTATGTTTGCTTTGTTGCATGGAATAATAGTAGTTCATACTGTTTTACTACTGTGTAGTATTCCATTATATGGATGTGCCACAATTTATCCATTCTACAGTTGATGGACACATGAACTGTTTCCAGTTTGTAGCTATTGTGAGAAAGCTACTATAAATATTCTTATATAAGTCTTTTTATGGATATATGTTTTCATTTCTCTTGAGTAAATACTCAGGAGTGAAATTGCTGGGTCTTAGGGTAGGCATCAATTTTTACTTTATTAAAAATTGCCAGAAAGGTTTTAAAGTGCTTGTGCCATTGTCTACTTCTCCCAGCAATGTATGTGAGATCCAGTTGCTCCACGTTTTTGCTTATACCAAATATTGTCTAATTAACTTTAACCACTTTGATGGTTGTGTAGTTGTATCTCATTGTGGTTTTAATTTGCATTTTTCTGTGTTGAATGAGTTGGCACACTTTTATATACTGTGAGGTCACTGTTCAAGTCTGTTTATCCTTTTTGTTTGGGGTTATTTCTGTTTTTCTGATTGATTTATAGTTTATTCTGTATTCCAGATGGAGTCATCTTTTGGATATACACGTTGCATATATCTTCCTTTAGCCTACGGCTTGCCTTTCCACTCTCTTAATGCCTTTAAAAAAAAATGAACAGAAATTCTTAAATTTATGTCTGTTATGCTCCATTTCAAATTAATTTTTGTATATGGTGTGAGATGGGGTTCATCTTTCTATACAGGTATATAGTTATGCCAACATTATTTATTACAAAGTCCATCCGATTGCCACTGGGGTGAGTGTAGGTGGTGAGAGGGTTCAGAGAGCATTCAGGCAGAGGTTATATCACCTTGTAGAATTCTTACTACCATTTATTGTGTTTCAAGTATAGTGATCATTGCTTTATATTACATTTTCTCATTTATTCTTTGCTACTCACTTGTGAGGTATAGGTTATTCTCATTTTACAAGTGAGAAAACTGAGATTCCAGGACTTTCTGATCACAAGATTCTTAACTGACTGATCTGAAGGTCGACTCTTGAAGAGTGGTAGCATTGTTTCCTTTTGAGTCTCTTTCTAGCTCAGAGACAGCTGAATGTATAAGGATTTGAGGATCCAAACTTCTGGAAACTTTGCAGTATTCTCTTGTCACTTTGTGCAAGAGTCCAACATTTATTCTTATCTCTTCTTCGCATGAAGAAAATTTTTTTAAATTCTAGGTGACAGGTTGCTGTATTGTTGATTTTCAAAGGATTTTTTTCATTGATTACTTTGCATGGCAAAACTGAATATATCTTCTAGTTTAGGAAAACAGTAATGCTCAAAGCTTATCTCTTGTGCAAGGTCAGATGAACCAGAACCTAGATTTTCGCGTTCTTGCTGCCTCTTGTTTGGGCAGTTGGCATCTCTATAAGCTTTTTTGGTATAGCTCTACATTGTAAATCCCACATTTATTTGGAGAGCTAGCTGTGTGAGCCTGGGCAAGTGACTTAACTCTCAAGCCTCCTTTTCCTTAACTGTCAAGTGAGAATGAAAATATACTTTCAACAGGGTTTTGTTTGGTTTTGGTGTTTTTTGTTTTTTGTTTTTTTTTGGTCTAGATGAGATGCTAACATAGTTCCTAACATGTGGAGATTAGGGAACTTTAGTGTGAACTTTTAATGAATAATCATATTAATTTACTAAAATAGCTTTTGTGATTTACTTCTGCAAACTGGTTTGAACATCTTTAGGTTTAATGTGTTCCCTCCAAACCCCTGCTAATTAACCAGTTGTAACTTGACCTCAGTAATCACATTTTGTGTTTTAGAGCAACTTAGAATAAGGAGAGCATTAAAGAAGGTGAAGAAATCGAACTGGAGTGTGTTGGTTTTTTTCCCTTTTCCTGGAACAAATGTTTATATATTTTTCGTGTACTATATTATTTCATTTTTCTCTACAGCATTAAAGCAGAGTGCCATGGGTTAGGAAATACCACTTGGCCTCTTTGTATGTAAGTATGCAGTCTCAGTTTTCTTAGTGAAGAAAGTCACAGTTATGATTATGTATACTTACGTTTCCATTTTACAGGCAGCATAATTGAAATCTGTGGAGGTTTTTTTTTTATTAAGATTCCTCACAATTCATTTATGATTTCAAGTATATTAAATATTCATTTTTTTAATTTAAACAATGTTCATAAAAATTTCAAGTCTGTCTAAAAATTGACATAATTCAATTCCAATACACTGTCACCCAGCCCATTTTCTACACTGACAGTTTTACTATAGGGTTTGGGTTTTTGAGAAAAATAGTAGGTAGGGCACATATAATGATTAAATTAAAATTTTCTATTTTTGTTTCTGTGAACAATCAAGAATTTGAAATCTTTAAAAATCATCAAATTGATTTCTTAGCAAAAGTGACAAAACCATGGAGTCTCACTGAATCTGCATTATACTGAATTTCATATTGGAAATGAGATTGCCTGAATATATTGAGAATCTTACTTTGAAATGTCTGAGCTGAATTGAAGCTGTTAGTTTTTTGTGGATCGCAGTGTCTGTCTGCAGGGGAGAAAGAGCCTTACTGCTTCTGCAGAGCTGCCAGGGCTGACAGACTCCTTAGCATTTAATTGCAAGTCGCTATTTGGCAAGTTCAGCAGCTTAGGCTCACAAATAGGTTAACCTGTGTTGCCTTTCTCAGACTGCACCCTTTTTGAAAGCAGTTAAAAAGTGGATCTATTTTATTGATTTCTTAGATTTAAAAGTGATTTTTAAATGCAATGTCTGTGAGATTTTAAATATAGCATTTTTCAGTATATGTTAAATAAGTCCATTTTCTTCAGTTAAATTTTTGACATTTTAGGTATAGCTTTTGTAAGTATTACTAAGCCTTATGAGTATGGAGATCTGGTAAATAATTATTAATTACATTTTAAAAATAATTATTTTATCAAGAATGAATTTAATTCCAGTTTAGTTAACTTGGTTGACTGGTTTTGTTTACACCTGAACTTTGGCGCTCAAATAGTTTGACTGACTACAAGCTTTATATCAAGAATAGTGGTTTCCTTTATGTTATATGGGAATGTTGGTATATATATAGTTGTATACTATGGTATAATATGTTCTTGATTCTCTTTATATATTTCTTTAGTATTTGTATACTTTTCTAGCCTTTATATTATGTTTTTGAGCAGTTTTATGATTGACATGTTGGCATAAAATAAACTTCCATATGTTTATATATTCTTAAAGTATAATTTTTCCTTTTGTTCTTCTCTTCTACATTTTAATAGGAAGTGATTTGAAGAATGTTTTCTTGCAGTTTCTCTGTATAGCTCTGTCTTCCGTCCATAAAGTTATAATCATTCTGTTGGTCCAATCTTGTCTTCTGCTTTTTCTTATTAGTGTTCTGTCCCAGGTATTCTCATATTGCTAGTCTTCATAACTATAATTTTTAATGGCTACATAATATTCCATTGTTCAAATGCCACAGCATATTTAAACATTTCTGTACTTTAGGTGTTTTCCAAATTTTTATAATCACGAGTAACATATGTTAATATTGTTTCCATAAGTGTGTTTTCTGCTTTGACTTTTTCTTTGAGATTACAAATTCTCTTTCAACATAACTCAGTAGCAGCAGGCTCACATTTTCTTTCCTTGAGGAGTTCAAGTGTGTTACTCTATCATTTTTGGTCTCAAATGTCTGATGATAATTTAAGTATTTTTTTCTTATAAGTCACTTGTTCTTTTTCCCTGTATGTCCAAAAGATTTTTTTTTCCTTTAAAATTCAGTAATTTTACTAGACTATGTCTTGGTGTTGGTCATTCTGTATTGTTATTCATAGGTACATGGTATGCTCAATTAACATGTAGTTTCAAATCTTTTCTTCTTTCAGGAAGTTTTCTTGAATTATAGTTTTTAGTATTTGATATTTTCTTTATCTCTGTTTTTTTCCTTGTTGGATCTTCTTATCTTCAGTGATTTACTACTGTCTCTCAAATCATTTTTAACTTTTTCCTTATTTTTGACTTTTAAAAAGTCTTTCCTTTTGACCTATCTTTATGGTATTATTTGTTGAATTTATTCATTCTGTATTCCTTTTACCTTTAATGAAGGCTACATAATGTAGCCTGCATTTTTAAAAGGATTAAAATTGCTAATTGTTTTCCAAGTTCTGACATCTCATTTCTGAGTTTTCTAATTCTGATTTATGTTGTTTTTTAAGGTCTTGTATCATTTTATTGTCTTTCTGGTCATCTGTTGAGAATGTCTTTCTTCTTATTCTCTTTGTTCTCATAGTAACTTTGTATGAGATTTATCTGTGAAGTCAGTTTCCCTGAACTCCTAGACAGAGATGGAGTTTAGAGGGCATCTTTTCTAACTTTTCTGAGGTTGCTTGGCTTTGTGCTACTCCTGTACTTGTATGTGAATTTTCACTTTCCTTCAACTATATTGACTCCATCCCATTCAGTTTGTTTCCACTCTTAGTAGTGTCTTCTCAGTATGGTGCCCTGACCTGGGAAGGAGATACCTTGGCTGGACAGTTTTGGGAGTTCATTGGAGCTAAACTGCTCTAGCCCTTCAGACCTTTCTGCAAACCTCTTGCATAGAACCACTAATGCATTGGATATTCCTGGTCTAGCTGATGTTGTCAATTGGTCACCATGCTTTCCTGTGAAAACCTTTCGGCTCTTTGGGGCTTTTCCTGTTCTCAGATCTGTCTCAGTCCCTGTAATTTCCTTCTGTTTCCTCTTGCACAGATACTAATACTATGAAGGACTATGGCTGTTAAATGTTTGACTTACTAGTGTGTATTTTGGGGCTCATGGGGATACCTGATAGTCTAGTTTTGTTGTAAATGTTTTCATGGGGTTTTAGTTCTGCTATTTGGTTTGCTATCTATCTGTAAAACACACACACACATAACGCACACACTCACATACTTCTACTCACTGTCTGTGCTGGGATTCCCCAAGACCAGGTTTGATGTTTCACTAGGAGGACTCACAGGACTCAACATGTAGTCATACACATGGCTATGATTTATTACAGTGAAAGGATACAAAGCAAAATCAGCAAAGGGAAAAAGGTGCATTGGGTGAAGTCCCAAGGAAGCCAAGTATAAGCTTCCAAGAGTGTTATCTCAGTGGAGAGGATGTACTTAATTTCCCCATCAAATTGTGACAACATGTATGGAACATTGTCTACAGGGAAGCTTGTTAGAGACTCACTGGCCAGGGACTTTGTTGGAGGTTGGTTACCTAGGCACCCTCTACCTAGCATGTACCGAAATTCCAAACTCTACTAAGGAAAGCAGGTGTTCAGCCATGGTTCAGCCATAAACCATATCTTTTGCACAAACAGTTTAGGCACAGTGAGCCACTCTTATCAGTCGGTGAGCCACTCTCTTCAGCTAGGGTGGTGGGAACCCTCCAAAAATCCAAGTTCCAAGACTCCAGCCAAGGGCCAGTCTTGAAAGCAGGACTTTCTAAAGATAAGCAGTCTCAGGCCTGCTTGTGCACACATACACACAAAAATGGGGGGATTCAGGGAGATTAAAAAACTCTGCCACCATCATAACCTCTGTCTTCTCAGAGCTCTCCCGTTACAAGGACTTTAAGCAAGACAGAATTATGTTCAGATATCCAGTTTTGAAGAGGTTATTGCTGCAGTAGTGTGAAGGATGGATAGCAAGCCATTGAGAATGGAAATGGGCAGTAGCTCAGGTGACAGATGATTGGTGCTTGAAATAAGACACTGGGAATGAAGAAGAGGGAGGAATGGAGTTGAACGGATACTGTATATTTACGAGTGTGTATATGTATGTATGTTTGTATATGTACATGCATATATATATATAGTCATATATGTATCAGAGACTATAAAGCTATAAGAATGTGAATGTACATTCCTATCTCTGTGAAGGGGAGGCTTTTCTAAGTGTAGGAACAACGTCATAAGTCATGGGACAAGTTTGATGTATTTAAGTACATAAAAATCTAAAATCTGACAAAAAGCAAGATGATAAAAATCAACAAAGTTGAAAAGAAAATGGGGAAAATATTTATGTCTATGAGAGCATTAATGTCCTTATTATATTAAGATCAATTGCAAATTAGTATTTTAAAAATCTTAATAGCCCAATAGAAAATAAGCAAAATAGATTAATGGGCAGTTCACAAAAGAAGGACGACAAATGGTCACTTAGCATTTTTCAACCGAGAACCTTTAAAGCGTGAACAACAATAAAATACAAATTCTTTTATAAAGTAGCAATTTTTAAAAATAATAGTAGTCAGGGTACTTGGAAATTGGAAATAGCCTAAGTGTCCATCATTAGATTATTTAGATAAATTGATATACTCGTACATTCATATATTATCCAGCTATTAAAATCATGTAGTAGAAGATATTAATAACACAGCTAACTTTATAATAATAAAGTATGGTCCCAAGTTTGCTGTTGGTACTTTACTCAAACGCAAACATACATATACACAGAAAAATACTTAAAGGATATCCTCCAAATTATTAACCAGTTTTTCTCTAGGTGGTAGGATTATGGATGGTTTTTCTTTTCCTTTTTGTGATTTTTTTTCAAAGAAACATTTCCAAATATTTATAGCAGGGGTCAGCAAATTATGACCTATAGGCTGGCTGTTATTTTTCCTAGAAATATCTTGAATATGGAACAAGATAGGGACTTAACAAATGCTGTTGATACTAAAATGAGTTAATACTTATTTTAAATATAATTTAGATAAACGTTTCATTTATCCAGGATCATTAGATATTCTCTTGATATTCTAAATAGATGATGATTTAATAGATGTAGAAGGCTCAGAAATGAAGGTCTGTTATCAAAGAGTTAGAGGTGAGTTATTGACAGAAACCAGTGTGGCTACTTAAGGATCTTTTAAAAACATATGTAAAAGATGCTCAAATGTATGGTACATGAATGAATGTGTGAGTCATGAACCTGTGAGAATAGTAGCAATACCTACTATGTACCTGGCTTTTTGCAGAAATGCTATTTAATCCTTAAAGTAACCTTGACAGGCAAACAAAAGTGTTTTCTGTGTTGTTCACGAGAACACTGAGGCTTGGAGAGTTTAAGAAGTTTTTACCCAAGTCATACAGAGTTTCGCTCTACTTGAAACGCAGGTTCATCTGAGAGGAAGATTTATGGTTATCTTTAGTCTTGTTTTTCTTTTCTAAATGAGTTGCCATATAGGTCCATAGAATTTGAGGCAATGTATGGAATTTAGGTTTTGACTTAAATTCATTTTAAATTATTTATTAAGTTTTACAGTGGTCCCTCTTTATCTGTGGGCGGTGCGTTCCAAGACCCCCAGTGCATGCCTGAAACTGCAGTTAGTACCGAACCCTGTATATACTATGTGCTTTTCTACACATGCATACCTATAATAAAATTTAATTTATAAATTAGGCACAGTAAGAGATTAACAACAATAATAAAATAGAACAATTATAACAATATACTGTAATAAAAGTTTAGTGAATGCGGTCTCTCTCTCAAAATATCTTACTGTACAAATTTAACGCCATTTCCATCCTAACTAAGCATTTATCACACACTGTGGCTATAACTCACAGTTTGAGGTGCGCAGCAAAACTAGCATTAATTTCTTTATCCTTCCTCATAATTTCACGGTTAGAAGATTCATTCTTACCATAGTTTTTTTTCTTTTCTTATTATGATTAAGTTGAGAACTTTTACCTTTTCACTTAACGGAAGCACTGCACCCAGCTTCTCTTTGGCATATCTGAATTGCCAATATCATTAGTGTTGCACTTTGGAGCCATTATTAAGGTTACTTGAACACAAGCACTGCAATACCTTGATAGTTGATTTGACAGCTGAGATGCCTACTAAGTGACTAATGGGCAGGATACCCTGGACAAAGGGTATCCTGGCGTACTGGAGTGAGATTTCATCATGCTACTTAGTGCTCAATTTAATATTTTTGAATTGTTTATTGCTGGAATTTTCCATTTAATATTTTTGGACTGTGGTTGACCACGGTACGTACCTGAAACCATGGAAAGTGAAGTTGTGGACAAGGTAGGGACTACTGTATATAAAACAGTAAGCTCCTTGTTCCCTGCTGTATTCAAGCAGATTCTGGATGGCCCGTATTTTAAGGATGTTTTAGCAAATTACTACTGTGCCTAAGAGGTTGAACTTTATGAACTTTGAGTATCTAGAAGGTCTATGATTTTATGGTGATGTTTTGTTTTTAATGTTCTGCTTGTGCATTTTATCCAAATTTAGATTATGTGAAGGGCTATAACTATATGAACTCTTAAAATGCTACAGAAGTCTTTTACAAATTAATATTTTGCTTATGTTTAGGTAGGTTGGTATATGACTCTGCAAACATTATAATTCACTAAGGCTCTCTATATCTTTTATATAGTCAAGGTCCATGTAGTTTATTTTTTCTTGAGTGTAGACCAGAGGAAAGATTTGTCTATTCAAATGAATATGCTTTTCCTCAACAAAAATGGAAAATATAAACCAAAATTTTGTTTGTACTTTAGCCATATGAAAATGAGGAGCCCAATTTCATGGTTGACCGTAGTGATTATCTTACCTGAGGTGTCGGGTTACCAATACTCGTTTCCTTAGACAGAATTTGTGTTATGTTATTCCTAAATATTTTTTTGTTGTTGAGGGCTAATACTTACTATTTTGAAACATCTTAGAAGTAGAATATGAGTTTTTTAATATATAAAAGCTGGTGGTTTTAAATCTTTTTGGAGTGTGATAGATTAGATAGAACAAACAAAAAGCCCTCAGGTTTGACTTTTGTTCTGTGGCAGTTTTATCTGGGACCTATATGTGTAGTTGATACCTGCCATCTAGAACATGATTCATTGCTTGACTCCGGACTATAACTAAACTGTTTGAAGGTGTCTTATAGCTAGTTTCCCACTCTTGTGGATTCTACTTAATATTCATTTCTATACTTACATTGCTATTTCTGTGTGGGGGGAAAATAGCTTAAATGTAAAATACTTAATTCTCAGCATGATAAATGATAATATCAGTCAAGTTTGAAAGCAACATTTTAGTAAAAGTAGATAAAATTCATCCAGTTTTAATCTAAGACCTGTTTACTCAAACTGGATCTTTGTATATTCTTGTCCAGCAGAAACTAGAAAGAATGTCTCCACTGCCTCTAGAGATGAGTGTTTTAGAGAAAGGCTAGCATTGCCCTCAGGCCAAAGCTTTTGAAAGAATGGGTATATAGTCCATCCCCAGTCTAGAGTGTTGCCAATTCCCCTTTGTGTTTTAGTTAATTTTTTATTGTGCTTCAAGTGTTGAATTGCCAGCACATCAGTTTCAAGCATATCCAGATATCAAAAATATATACTGAAAACAAATGCAAAATATTATTGCTTATTCTCTACCAGCGTTCCCTTATACTTATTCATGATTTGACTGTGACTGGGCCTTTTATTTAGGTGGAATGTTCTAATCCTGATGAATTAATGTAGTTTACCTCAATATATTGTATTTTTCTTCTGAAAAAGAGGTGACTGAGGTAACTCTACTCCAACATAATAAAATCATGACAAATATTCAGTTACTAGAATTAAGATGTCTTAGGGTCATCTTATAGCCCACTAAATGATTTTATGGTTGTCATGATTGAAACCTGTTATGCGATAAACCAGAGAAGTTCTAAATCCCTTGTGAATAATGTGGTTGGCCATATTTATACTTTATATAAAATGTTCTTATGTATGCTTACAATTCCGTAAAATTTATTTTTATTTTCATAGTCTGTTCGGCACTTGAAGTATTCCTTGTTTAAGAAGTCGCTACTGGGCAGTGTTTCGGATAATGGAATAGTAACTCTCTGGGATGTGAATAGTCAGAGTCCATACCATAACTTTGACAGTACACATAAAGCTCCAGGTTCAGGCATCTGTTTTTCTCCTGTCAATGAATTGCTATTTGTAACTATAGGCTTGGATAAAAGAATCATTCTCTATGACACTTCAAGTAAGAAGTAAGTATAACATGCTCATTTCTTAATTTAGTAACAAATAATTCTTTCATTAGCAGCCATATTTGTGATTTGTATAGACCTCTGATTAATGTTAGAAGATGTAAAGTTTGTGTATTTGTTATCTAATAAGGTAGAATTTTCTTTTTTTTCCCATGCAGAAAAAACTAGATGAGATGTGGGTGTTCTTTAGAGCAGCAGTCCCCAACCTTCTTGGCACCAGGGACCGGTTTTGTGGACGGGGTGGGGTGGGGTGGGGTGGGGGGTGGGGGGATGGCTTAGGCCGTAATGCGAGTGCACAGCAGCAGATGAAGCTTTACTCGCTCGCCCTCAGTCCTCTCACTTCCTACTGTGTGCAGCGCGGGCCGCGGACCCGAACCCATCCGTGGCCTGGGGGTTGGGAACCCCTGCTTTAGAGTACTTCTGGATGATGAATGTTGAGGGGTAGCATGTTAATGATTTCACATCTTTATTTTAGCATGCATGCATATTACTCTTTTTCAGAATACAACTAAATTTGTGTATTTTTAAAGCAATATGATTAATTTGCTTTAAAATTAATTCATTATCTAGAGCAGGGTTTCTAAACTGTTGACATTTTGGGCTGGATAATTCTTGGTTGTGGGGAGCTGTCCTGAGCATTGTAGGATATTCAGCAGCATCCCTGGCCTCTACTTACTAGATGTCAGTAGTACTCCCCAAATTAAAAGTAGTAAAATTACCCCCAGTTGAGAACCACTGATATAGAGCTAAAGGGTACATAATTCTCTAAGTATCTAGGTCTGTTATGCCTTCTTGTTCTTCTTACAATTATAAGTGTGCTTGGTTAGCTTAAAAAACAAAAAAAACCTGCAAGACTGCAAGAGGTGTATTCAAGACACCTAACAATATCTAATGATCATGTGAAAGGAAGTGGCATTATTATAATATTACTGCTAGGGAAGGACCTACTGTGAGCCCCTTTTTAAAGTTTACTGTTACTTATTTTACTGTTCTTTTTATTCTTTTCTTTTTTGAACTAATTTACTGAGAACCCTAACAGTAAACCATTCCTCTCGTATACCTGACACTCCAGCAAGGAGTTCAGCTTCAGCAGATCAGTATCCATACTTCTGTATTAGCTTCTGGGGGGATTAAACCTCATGAATCCTTTTAGCTTTTGGGTCAAGAGATGCATAACCAAGAGCAAAGTAGCAGCTGCTTCCTTGTCAAAGGTCATAATCCTCTTGAGGCCTAAGCAGGTCACTAAATGGAAAGGGGATACTTGGAGCCTCCTTAACCCTGAGGCTATAGAGCCCTTATTTGTGGAGTAACATGCAGGAATTCTGTCACGTTCACTGCCAAAATAATAATTACTCAAAGAAATAGGTCCTGTTTCTAGAAGATGTAGAATGTATTGTATCTATTGGAAGTGAATAGAAAAATAGGATGGAGTGCTTAGCAGTTCCTTTACATGCCATTGTAGTAGAAATGTCTCCAGGTCTAATTCTGCATTTCTGCTTTAAACAAACATTTGAGATGGGTATTCCAAGTAACTGTGCCGAAATCTAAGTAACTTTGGTTTTGGTTTACAGTTGTTTATATGTCGTATAAGCTTATATATATACATTCACATATCTACATATACTTTGCTCTCCTTTCCAAAGGCTAGTGAAAACTTTAGTGGCTGACGCTCCTCTAACTGCAGTAGATTTCATGCCTGATGGAGCCACTTTGGCTATTGGAGCTTCCCGTGGGAAAATATATCAGTATGATTTAAGGATGTTGAAATCACCAGTTAAAACCATCAGTGCACATAAGACATCTGTGCAATGTATAGCATTTCAGTACTCCACTGTCCTTTCTAAGGTAAGATATTTTCTTTGTTTTCAGCATTTTTGATTTTACTAAATAAATCTAGTTCAGAATATAGAAATCATGTTGTCAATTAAACACAGTGTAGTTTTGCTTCATAATAATTTTTATATCAAAGCATTGTAAATAATTTTAGTACAAATCCATTTGATACTTAGTTTTAAAACTTTTTTTGCGCTTTTCACATTTCTCTCTCTTCAAAAATATTAAAAGGTTTTTATGGTTCAGAGGGAAACTCTCACATCCACCAGCAAGCTTAAGATTTCTAAGGGAAAAACAATATTTTTTAAACTAATAGGGAATTTATGAAATATTAATGTCTCGTGTGGAGCATTAGAAACCTGATCTTTTAAATATTCCCTTCCGTTTCAGTCAGGTTTAAATAAAGGCTGTTCAAATAAGCCCACAGCTGTGAACCAACGTACTGTTAACGTGAGCACTGCTGGTGGAGGAGTCCAGAATTCTGGAGTTGTCAGAGAAGCAGCTACCACTTCCATTGCCACAGTTCTGCCACAGGCCACGACAGCAGTTGTGGGGAAAGGAACAGTGGCTCTTCAAGACAAAGCAGGTAAATGTTGTTTATATGTAGTATTTGGAGTTCCCATCCTGTCTCCTCCCCAAATGGATATCATTATCACTTTCTTTAAGAACCTAGAACTTAAATTCACTTGAGTATTTAGGTAAAATTATTAGTAGATAGTGAAAATTGAAAAAGTGAAAAATTTAACTTTAGCTATAAATGTTTAAAAGGTTAATGAAAGGTACTTCACTTACTCTGTTTAGCTGAACTTCCGTTGTAAGATATTTTAAAAACAGAATAATGCCCTCTCAGAAGTACCGCTACAGACTAGATGACTTTTCATTGTGCTTTTAGGTTAATCAGTAGATAATATGAAACTTTGATGCTTTCATCATGATTTGATCTCAGTTTAAAAGAAAAAGCTATTAATGGCCCCTATACTTCAATTTTCAGACTGGAAAGTAAGTCAGGTGATGAAATGAATATATTAAAGTACTGAATAGTACCTGGCACATATTAAGCCGTAAATTAGTCATTTGTTAAATAAAAATAAATGAAAATGTTGAAATTTTTAAGGAATTTCTTCTACTCTGATAATCGTATTGATGAAACAGTTCTTAAAGAAGAGTTCATTTAGACTTTGTGAAGGTATAATATGGTGATAAGCTTCCCCATACTTACTGTAGAAGATATTCTTTGCCTACAATAAAGATCGTAATTCCCTAAATTCCTGAAAGCCTTTTTGTTTTTATTTTAAGAAGTTATGCTATACTGTCACTTTCAACATATTTTTAAAAGTCTACATGATATACCAGTATGTCTCTAAAGTATTCTTACCAGAAATGAATGTACTCATGTCTTTTTGAATTTTCAGGACAAGTACTTAAATTGAGCACAAATATTTGTTGGTGCTTTTTCAATATGAGTTTACTATTCCCAAGTATAAGCAAAACTTTAATTTGTTAGTCTTGGTAGTGTAGAAATTTTTTTAAAAATATAATAAGTATATTCACTATAAATTATCTTTGAATATCTATATCATCCTTACATAAAAATCATTATATATTATGTAGAAAAATAATAAGGTCCTTATTTAAGAACTCCTAGAAACTAATACTATTGCTCTCTGTTTAAAAGAAGAAATAATGTTTGCCAAGATGTTGAATTAACTATGTTATGAAAATTGGTGTTAGTTTAAAAAATTACTATTTATTTTATTCATAATTTTCAAAAATTAAAATAAAGATTCTCTCATTTATTGTAAACTTTCTGAAGTCTCAGTGTCTGTCATTTAGTTTTTAATAAGGAAGTTTATGTGTAACAATGGCAGCATTAATTAGATGTGGAAGACTTGGGTCTGCAGGGCCACCAGTTAATGATAATTCTTGGCTGATTAGCAGTTTCTGGCAAAATGCGTGCTTACTGTGCACCCACAAGGAGAAATTTTGGTTTATTGATTTTATTTGGAAATAATTGCAAACTTACAGAAAAGTTTCAGTAATAATACAAAGAACTCTTGAGTTCTAGTATATCCTTGAGCAGGTTCACCATTTTATAAATTTTACCACATTTGCTGCATCATTTTCTCTCTCTCAACTCACACACATGTACATTTTTCCCCCTGTGAAACATTGAGAGTATGTTAGACTTCAGTCTCAGATCTATCACTTTCCTGCCTGGATGACTTTAGGCAGTTTTCTTTTTTATATATATTTTTTTTATTGGGGTATAGTTGTTTTACAATGTTGTGTTAGTTTCTGCTGTACAGCGAAGTGGAGTTCCCTGTGCTATACAGCAGGTTCTTATTAGTAGGCAGTTTTCTTAACCATGCTTTTTTCTCATTTTTCTCTTCCATAGATAATATTTAACATTTGAGGTTATTGTGAAAATCGGAGAAAATGTATCAAAAGGGCATAGCACATGTAGGCACTCAATAAATTATAGTGTTGCTAATATTGTCGTTATGATCATCATTATTGCTGTTACTTTAAGCATGGTGTAAAATAAATTTAAAATTTGAAATAAGTTCGTATGGTTTCTACTGAAGGTGTCCTAATTTAGTTATTGAAAAGAACCTCTGCAGGTACTTCCCTGATGGTGCCATGGTTAAGAATCTGCCTGCCAATGCAGGGGACATGGGTTCCATCCTTGGTTCGGGAAGATCCCACATGTCACGAAGCAACTAAGCTGGCGTGCCACAGCTACTGAGCCTGCGCTCTAGAGCCCGCGAGCCACAACTACTGAGCCTGCATGCCACAACTACTAAAGCCTGTGCGCCTAGAGACCATGCTCCGCAACAAGAGAAGCCACTGCAACGAGCAGCCTGCGCACCGCAACGAAGAGTAGCCCCCACTCGCCACAACTAGAGAAAGCCCGCGCACAGCCTTGAAGACCCAACACAGCCAAAAAAAAATAAATATATTTTAAAAAAAGAACCGCTGTCTGCAGACTTGTTGCTAGTGCTCATTTTCAGTAGGAAACAGCCATTTAAGAAGAGAAAAATAAGGCTTTAGCACTATTTTCAAATGATACCAAGCTTCTATTTCATAAAGTTCCAGAGGCTAGAGTTATGCATCAAACATGTTGAGGACCTAGAAAAGGGAGAGAACTTTCTTCTTTATAACCGATTACACTCTTGGTATAAACACCCTTCAATGACAGTGATGTACAAATGTTTGGTCATAACTTTTGTGAGGTTATTAGGTTTATTTCATTAGCCAGGCTTGGACATTTTTGAATATTGTGAACAAAGCTAATCTTTGTTTTTATCCCAGGCTTTTCAGTTTTCATTTGGGACCAAGATGGCAAATAAAACAGTTTTAAAAATGTAAGACAGTAATATGCTACCGATTCAAATGCCAAGATTTCATCAAAGTTCTTGAATCTCTAGAACTCAGTCCTTGACCCAAAAATGAGCAAGAAGTTACTGAGCCTGCAGAGTTCCTATTATAACGTCCTTGCCCTAAAGTCATGCAATATATACTGAGAGGAAGTAAACTGCATGCCTCTTTAT
The DNA here is from genome assembly GCF_949774975.1 of Lagenorhynchus albirostris. NCBI lineage: Eukaryota > Metazoa > Chordata > Mammalia > Artiodactyla > Delphinidae > Lagenorhynchus > Lagenorhynchus albirostris. The sequence continues at coordinate 24,493,073 of NC_083105.1, read as the reverse complement.
TGTTGTCTACTGTACTATTCTTTATGAGTTTGGTATTCTGGTTTCCTTCCTCTCAGTAAACTATCCCAAGGTTAATGAAGTCATTTAAGGTCAGTAACGCTGAGAGCACTGTTAGGTTCCCACTGTTAGTGAAGAAAAAAATAAAAAGGGGAAAAAAGAGACCCATTCACTGCAAGCTGGGGAAAGAAACTAACATTGCTTGAAAACTGCTATATGTTAGGCATTGTACTGTATGCCTTAGAGACTTTTTTTTTAATCACTGGTAGATGATCCTAACAGTGAATCAGTCACTAACAAAAATAAGTTAAGAAAAGTACATGAATTATTTAGAAAAGTTCTATCAAAGTAGATTTAGAAAGTGGTGTTATATGAGCAAATAAGTTATTTGCTTTTGAGGAGCCCTTCATTCCATGAAAAGGATGCTTAACTGAGCTATTGTTATATTCTGCTTTCTTTCCTGATGCCCACAGTTGTAGTGTTACCGATGTTATAGGTAAGGCATTCATTTTTAGAGCCTAGCTTCTCATGATAAATTTATTATGAGAAATAATAAAAATGTTTATTTTTATATCCAATTTCTATAAGGTCTGCCTCGAAGCATAAACACGGATATTTTATCTAAGGAAACAGAGAGTGGGAAAACCCAGGATTTCTCCAGCTTTGATGATACTGGAAAAAGTAGTTTAGGTGACATGTTCTCACCTATCCGAGATGGTAAGTCTGTTCAGATCAGAGGATCATGTCCTCTTGCTTGGGTCGTCATGACATTTTTATTCTGGCTAAAAGATGTGGATAATAGCTTCAGTCTCACTCTGTTCATGACAGTTGCTAATTTTCTCAATCCCTGAGATGGTATCTTTCCCTTTGCCCAGATATTTCAAATGTTATCATTCCAAAATATATGCTAGTAATTTTCACATGGGAACCAAGCAAATAGCTCTCAAGTTAGCATTTTAATTTCCACAGAAGTTTCTTAAAGGAAGTTTTGCCTCCATAGGCAATCTTTTACTTGTATCTACTTCTAAATAAATCTTCCCCAAATCTTGGATATTTTGATAGGCAAAAAATATCTTCCTAACATAAAAAAATTTGTTTCTTTGATTATTAGTATTTAACTGGTATTAAATGTTTTCATGGAGAAATATGGCTGGGGGTTAGATTGCCTCATCTTTTACACTAACTATATATGAAAGTACCATACACATACACACACATACACACACTCACACACACACACACACACACACACACACTCCCCATTGCTAGTAGACGTTGCCATTAAAAAGAAAAAAGCCAAAAAAAACAAAAAAAAAACCTTTGCCAGTTTGTTAAACAGAAACATATATCGTTGTTCACTCTATATGAACTAGGCACATGGTTTGGCTGTGCTATTTTGGTGCTAATGTTCATACTGTTTTCTTTACTGGGATAGTCTCACTACTAATAGCAGTATTATTAACAGTATGGGTTAATTTCTAGAAGACGATTTGGCAGACTTAAATATTCATTCTTTTTGTCCTGTTAATTCCATTTCTATAAATTTACCTAAGAAAATATTCAGAGAAGCCCACAGAGATTTGTGTGTTTACTGTTTATTTATAGTATTGAAAAACAGGAGTGAATCTAAATGTCATCAGTAGCAGGGTGTTTAAATTATTACATCCACTCATGATCTTATAAAATTTAACTTTTTACTTTAAAATTGTCTGGTTTCAAAATTTTCTTCAACTAATTTCATAAGCAGAAAGAATAAATATATACGTAGTGGTACAGAATTATTGAGTGTCTTCTGCCTTACCCCAGCTTGAAAATGACTCCTTAAATTGCCCGGTCAAATTGCTATCTTCCATCTAATAAAAGAGGAAGGATTCCTTTCAGGATGAAGAGAGGTCATACTACCTAGTTGAGGGGTAAAGAGAGGAGAGATGTGGGCAAAGGAGGTAAAAGTGGCTTGGGCTGGAGTTGAGAAAGGTTTTGGAGGTTAGCACCCAATTGTGGAGCTTTGTTTATGAGAACTGCTGGAGTAATTTTTTAATTGAAGGGGCTTTTTGAAAGTGTTTGAGTTATAAATGAAATCCTTTTTAATGGTTTTTGAAAGTAATAAAGGATATAAATTCCTTTTTAATTGCTTTTGCTGTTTAAAAAGATATGATTAGAATTTGAGCCATAGGCCCTTCGTTTATTGGAGTTTGATATTATTGATAAGAAAAAGACATGGATACTAAATATAGTGCTGGTTTTCACTGTCAAGAGATTTGTGTTTTAATCTCAAAGATTCAACACTACTTAGGTAAAAGTCTTAATCTGTTTGTGCTTCAATTTCTTCATCTTTTAAATAAGAGTACCTCTGCTTTTGTTAGGAAAAAATGAGTAACTTATATAAAAGTGTCTGTGTTGTGCGATTACTAGGTATAACACACACATGCAGATAGATGAATGGTGGAGAGATGGATGATAGTCCTACTAATATGATAATCATGTATGATAATTTATTGGCCATGTGAATTTCTGGTGAATTTTTTAATGACCTTTGCCCATTTTTCTATTAATCTGTTAAAATGGAGTTAGCAATTTTTGGTTGTTATTTGGTAAATGAATAATATTACAATATTGAAATATTCTTAAACATGTTCTACCATTGAAAAAATTTTAATGAAGCCTTATATTTTTAATAACATTGTGTTGCTTACAAAATATTTTTACATTATTTCAATTGATCCTCAAGACAGTCTTGTGAGATGGTCGGGGCATTGTCCCCATTATATAGGTACAGAAACTGAAGCATAATTATACCCAAGTCTTGTCCAAGGTGACAGAGCTATTCAGTGGTATAAGCAGAACTGGATTACAGGTCTCTGGAGCCTACTCCAGTGCTTTTTCTGGTATACCTTGCTGTCTCATTAAATGACTCTATACATAGAATTATCTTTGCTGCTATGCATGAAGCTAAAAGAATGAAAAGGGAAGTTTATATGAATACTAGCTTTACCTTCACTCAGATTTTTCTTCTTAAAACTGTTAGTCCCTGAACTCTTTGGGGAACGAATAGGAAGCCTAAATTGCTATGGCTTCTTTTTCACTATTTTTTAAATTTTATTTTCTAATTTTATTATAGATGCTGTAGTTAACAAAGGAAGTGATGAGTCCGTAGGAAAAGGAGATGGTAAGAACTGTTGAGAAGTATTTTTATCAAAGTTAAAAGTGATTTTGTGTTATCTACTGCTGTGTAACAAACAAATTACCTCAATATTTTGAAGCTTAAAAGAACACTTACCATCTCATAATTGTGGGTGAAGAATCCAAGCGTGGCTTAGTTGGGTACCTTTGGCTTCGGATGTCTCATGATGTTTTAATTAGGGTATCAGCAGGGCTGCAGTCATCTCAAGGCTTGACTGGGCAAGGATCTGCTTCCAAACTCATTCATGTGGCTATTGGCCGAAGATATCAGTTCCTGCCTATGTGGGCCTCTCCACAGGGCAGCTGACAACACGGCGGCTGGCTTCTCTCAGGGCTGGTGTGAGAAAGTGAGAGGGCACTCAAGATGGAAGCCACAGTGTGTTTGTAACTTAATCTTGGAAGTGAGATCTGCCACTCTTCTGTATACTCTTTGTTAGAAGCAAGTTCCTAGGTCCAACCCACATTCCAAGGGAGGTGATTACACGAGGCCATGGATCCTTGGCAGGAGGCGGAGATCATGAGGAACCATCTTAGAGGCTACCTACCAAGATATACCACAGACATATACCAAATTAACAATTTTGTCAAAAACTTTTATTTACTAAAACATTCATTGTATTTTGCAGTTTTCAATGTATCTTCACATACAATATCTCTTTTAAGCCTCACCACTCAGGGAGGTGGATATCATCATTCACATTTACAGATCACTTAACAGTCACAGAGAGTTTTACGACTTTTACCCAAAAACTCAAATGAAATAAGGGGTAGAGCTGATAAGTGAACCTGTCTTCTGAATCGAAATCCCATGTCTTTCTACCGTATTAACATGTCTATTGTGTTAAGTGCTTTTCTTAAATATCCAAGATTGGGGAACATCCCATATAAGTGCTAGTTTTTTTCTCCTCTTTTTCAGGCCTTGACTTTCTACCACAGTTGAACTCAGTGTTTCCTCCAAGAAAAAATCCAGTAGCTTCAAGCACTTCAGTGTTGCATTCTAGTCCTCTTAATGTCTTTATGGGGTCTCCAGGGAAAGAAGAAAATGAAAATCATGATCTGACAGCTGAATCTAAGAAAATGTATCTGGGAAAACAGGAACCTAAAGACTCCTTCAAGCAGGTATCTGCCTATAAATGATATTGAACTCACTGTGTGTGTTTATCACTAGCAAGTATAATGCATCTCATCACTAGAAAGCAGGCAGCTGCCACTGGATATGTCCTAATTATTGACAGTGCTGTGCACTTACTAGGTAGAAAATATTCTTAAATCTTGATGTCACATGTTAAAAACTGAAGATTACTTTTGAAATCTGTCTTTGGATATGTTGGAGGTAACAGCAGGTGTAATCTTACACTGTTTGTTTCCTAAGACAAGATACTTGATTTAACTGTCTGTGTAAAAATATTTTATACCTGACTTCTTTTAGAATGTATTTCCATTGTAGCACAAAGCACCAAGTTGGTGGTCAAGTCTTTTACTCTAAGTCTTAGAGCAAATTGATGGTGCTGAGAAGGTATTTCATCATCATTACCTTCTGCTGTAATCTAATAGAGTCTATTGTGCAGTATGTCTGTTTATTTTCATTTTTATTTTTTAGAATGATATTGAAAAGATCATTTAAGAAGTACAAAAAAGTCTTTTGACTTATTTTTGAAATATTTCTGACCAGTTATCACATGAGAGTTTGGGGATTTATTTATTTAGTTTTTTGGCCTGTGATTGCCATTTTAAATGATATTCAACTGCAGATTCTTAGTAAATGAGCTTTTGCTTATCATGTTATCATTGAAATTGTTTTTGATTAGTAAAGTTGATTTATTTTGCCACTGGCCCTAGCAACATTTTTTTCTCCTTCAAGATACCTTTCTATTCTTCCTTTTTCTGACCGTACTTACTGGAAAAAAGAGAAAAGTAGATACAAATTATATGGATAATATGGATAAAACCGGAATTTATATATTAATTGTTTATTTTAAATGTGAAGTTTGCAAAGTTGATCTCTGGTGCTGAAACTGGAAATCTAAATACCTCTCCATCATCCAACCAAACAAGAAGTCCTGAGAAATTTGAAAAGCCAGAAAAAGAAATTGAAGGCCAGTTTATATATGAACTTCCAGTCAATGGATCCTCAACTCCAAGTAAGTACATAAAACTTCCTGATGTTTGAGTGCTAAGTTGAAAACTCCCAGTATTTAACTTGAAAAGGATAAGTTAAGAGAGTGGTCATAGACGAAAAAGTTCAAGGAATTTAAAATTTATGACACTTCTCTAGTGTGTGACTCTCTTACTAGAAGACGATGAAATGGGTATGAAATGTTAAATTCAGCCACATTGATTTGGTACTCTTTGGGTGTGAATTTCATTTTCAGTCCAATACGTAAGTGTCTTGATCTACTATGGTACATATAGGAATATAGGACCCTTTGAAAATGGGTCATTAAGTACCTGAAATTGTCTTTTTTTTCCATATTAAAGTTCTATCTATAGAGTTCATGGCAGAGACCCTAAAAACTCCATCACATTTAAAGTGATATTAGGTTCAGCGATAAGAGTTACCTATACAAAAAGCTCTTTGTATAGTAGTAGCTCTTTTATATAGATACCTATATTTTAAGATTTCTGTGGATATATTGCATTAGCTTAAACTCTAGGGCCTTGCCTGTAGAACTACTTTACTCCTCTGTTCCTTCTGTTTGTTTCTAATAGTCTTGGTTTATCTAGTTTGTGGTGTGGCTTGTCACATTCATCTTTTGTAAGAGAAAATGATTCAGAGATTCTTCAAGATTAATTCCTCTGTCGTATGTTATTACATTAGACACTTGGCAGTTTAGGTAGGTAGGTAGGTAGGTAGGTAGATAGATAGATTGATAGAGAGAGAGAGAGATAAATGACTCATTAGAAATAATGTCATTGAAAGTTTCTAAGATTTGTATTCCAGACAGTGAATTTTTCTAAATGTCACAAGATCACTGTTTCTTACCAGTTTTTCAAGTTTTCTCTTGCCAAATCATATTTAGAAGTGTTTGATGTCTCTTAGTCCAAGTTGACTATTAATATTTTGTCCATTTTTAATTTTAGATCCAAAGATAGCATCTTCTGTCACTGCTGGAGTTGCCAGTTCACTATCAGAAAAAATAGCTGATACCATTGGAAATAATCGGCCAAATGCACCATTGACATCTGTTCAAATCCGTTTTATTCAGAACATGATACAGGAAACATTGGATGACTTTAGGTAATTGAGAAATTATCTAGACCTTGACTAGCTTTTTTTATTAGGTGTAAAACTGTAACTATGAGTAATGTTTGTGGTTACTACTTTTGCCTAAGTTCTGGGGTCCATAAAACCATAGAAAATATGAGTTTTGTTGATCTTGAAGTGTTGAGTTTATTTTGTATCAGCTAGGAAAAGGCACATTTCCCTAGGGCAGTTATTAGATAACTTGGCAGGATGGTGTAGCAGGCTGGCTGCCATTGTGGATCTTTTTCATCATCAAACTATGGACAGATTCTGGTAAGCTCAAATGGGATTCTTACAATATTTATAGATCACCTGTTAAGTATGCTATGTGCAGTAATGTAGTAAAGATATTTTTTAAAGGAATTCTGAATATTTTCAAGTAGAATGCATCAGAATGTAATACTTAATTTTAAAAAGTTCTTGCCTGGACCTGTCCTTGTCTCTCATTCTTTGAATTTTGAACGTTGTAAGAATGTTCTAGAATGCTGGTTCCTTTTACCTGTCATCTCAATATATTTTGAAAGCTATTTTCAATTATTAGAATCTTTTGCATTTTTTTTCCTTTTCTGACCTTTAGTTACTTAGTACTCTTGCTCAGATTTGGAATACCATGGGCAAGAATGTTGGAGAAGATGTGCAGTTTTTGTTGGTGCATGTTTCTTTTTAATGTTAAAAATGTTTTGAAAAAAATTTTTAAATGTTAACAAATATATTTTTAAAGAAAAATAATCATTTTGACATTTATAATGTGCCTAGTATGTACTGATACTAAGGATACAAAAACGGATGATCTGCCCACAAAAGCATTATAGTTTAACTAGGGTAGACATAGTGTGGGTTGCTATGATGTGTGTTTTTTTGATGTTAATTAACTCATTTGTAAATAGGGCAGTAATGACAACATGATAAGGAAATTTTGGTGGTTCATGTAACAGCCACCAAAACAAAGTACATGAACACAGGTAAAGGCAGCAAATCACCTATCCATGTCCATCTCTTCCTATTCCCTTCCTCTTAATTTGGCTTGGCTATGTGCTTTGTGTTAGGAAGTGCTTATTTTGTGATTTTTTCCCCATCTTTGGGCATTTTATCCTTGCCTCCATGCTTGACAGCCCCAATCCTTTCTTCTATCTTGTTTCCCCTTTTACCAAATGACCCTCACTTTTTTTTAAGGTAAAATCTTTGATTATTCAATATTTAAACTATGCTAGTATTTTTATTAGGATTTAATTGTTTTTGTTAGTGCTCAGGTTACAAAGATTATATAGGTTTTGAGTGGTCTGCCCAAGTCCTTTCTCCTTAAATCCTGTTACTTTCTTTTTTTTTTTTTCTTTTTTTTTCTTTTTCAGTATTACTGTGGTAAGAATACTTACCATGAGATACCCTCTTGGATTTTCAAGTGTGCAATATACGGTATTGTTAACTATAGACACAATATTGTAACAGCAGTCCTCTTGAACTTACTTTGTGTATTGAAATTTTATACTCGTTGATTTTCCCTTCTCCCCAACCCCTGACACCCACAATTCTGTTCTTTGCTTCCATGAGTTTGACTGTTTTAGATATCTCATATAAATGGGGTCATGCAGTATTTGTGCTTCTGTGTCTGGCTTATTTCACTTAGCATTATGCCCTCCAGGTTCATCCACGTCACATGTCAAGATTTCTTTCTTTTTTAAGGCTGAATAATACTCCGTTATATGTACATACCACGTTTAAAAAAATCTGGTCCTATTATTTTTCCATAAACAGTTTTTTTAAATATATGAGATATTTCAGGAATGCATATATAGGGCAAAATGGCAGAATTGTCTGGTTACAGCTGTAATATAATATGAATAAAGCAATGTTGAAAACACAGAAAGGGAGAAGTTCTTCTGGGGCAAATGTAGAAAGAAATCATGCCTTGTGTGCCTGTGCCTGGGGATTGAGGGTGGGTAGGGGCCTCTCTCTGCTCTTCTGCCCCTCTGTCAGCCATAGGCAGCCTCTGCTTAGAGGACCCAGAATGGCTCAGAGGATTTCTGCAAATCCGCCTGCTCTGACTTCAGCCTCCAGTAGGTGTTGCCAGCTGTACCTTACAACGGAGGGACAGAGTGGGCTATTGAGAGGCTCTCTGCTAGCCATTCTCCCTCAGCTCTGGAGGCTGACTTCTCTGTGAGGGCCTGGAGTGCTTCAGAGGGGTTACTGTCAGTTCTCCTCCCCTGCCCTAAGTCTTCACCAGGCTCTGTGCATCTGTGCCCTAGGGGCTGTCTCTCAGCCCTCCTGCTCTGCCCCTAATTTTTACGTGAGCACTCAGTGAAGTCCTGTGGCAAAAAGTTGTTGAGGGAATGGAGACTTTATTTTCGGCTGGGACTCCTTGGGATTCTAAACTGTCTTGACAGTCTTCACTTGACCTTTAAAAATCTATAAAAATTTCAGCTAGTTCTCTTTAGCCTATCAATGGCAGCTTTCTTCCCCTGCTGCCCTGTCTAGGATGAAAACAACTGTGGGTCTTTCTTCTTCTGGAGGGACTCACCATTTTCTGGATTTTAGTTCATTTAGATTTCTTTGCACTCTTAAAGTTGAATTTATTTAAAATGTATGATTTTATAGGTTATCTGGCTTGTTCTCATTATTAGGGCTGGGGCGCTAACATCCTAAGCAGAAGTCTGTGGGTTTATTTCTGTTGTCTTTAAAGAAGATATAAGTTTCTTGCAAGCAGATCATTTCCTGGGTTTTAGGTTTTCTTAGGGCTATTTTATTTCTGGTTTGCCTTTATTCCTAGGGTTTAGTCTGTGCCCTTTTAAGATGTGAGCTGAATGTCTGGAGTATTCACCAGGCCTTTTTATCTTGGTGGGTCCTGAACTTAAACCTCCAATTCTTCATCACAGGGCTCTCAAAATCCTTTTCTCCTCTTTAGCTGCCTTTTTTTTTTTTTTTTTTTTTTTTGCGGTACGCGGGCCTCTCACTGTTGTGGCCTCTCCCGTTGTGGAGCACAGGCTCCGGACGCGCAGGCTCAGTGGCCATGGCTCACGGGCCTAGCTGCTCCGCAGCATGTGGGATCTTCCCGGACCGGGGCACGAACCCATGTCCCCTGCATCGGCAGGCAGACTCTCAACCACTGCGCCACCAGGGAAGCCCTAGCTGCCACTTTATGTTTGTTTTCCTGCCATCTAACTCAGTACAGGCATTGCTTAGGAGTCAAAGATGTCTTGAGGGGAAATTGCACAGATTCAGGTTTACTTTCTACAGGTACCCCCTTTCCAGAATCTTGGACCTTGCAGTGCTGGCTGCCTTGGGAGTTCTGAATTCTAATACTCCCCAACCAAGTGAGACTGTCTCAAACTCCAGGCCAGTGCTCTCATCTCAGCCTCTTTTTCTCATAATATGGAATCAGCACATCCCGCAGAGGGAAAAGCAGAGGTAAACGTGGAGGTTACCTAGTAGACTCGCCTTCTTTACAAGACCATGGTCCCTCCAATCCTGGCTACTTTAGTGGTTCTACGATGCCTTCACTTTTTGTTGTTGTTGTTTGTGTTTGTTTTTTAATACAGCTCTTGTCATAACTCAAAGCAGAAGAGAAACAAATTTTTTAAAATATCTTTTAGTTGCAACAGAAGAAATAAGGTACTTAGGAATAAATCTAACCAAAGATGGTAAAGATCTGTGTGTGGAAAAACATTAAAAAAATTATTAGAAAGCATTAACTCTTAAATAGGAAGATATTATGAAGCTGTCAGTTCTTCTAACTTGTTCTATAGATTGAATGCAATTCCAATCAAATCCCAACTGGGTTTTTTGGAAGATGATGATGAGATAGTTCCAAAATGTATATGAAAGAAGGAAGATATGGAATAACCAAGACACTGGAGAAGAATAAGGTTGAAGGGGACTAGTTTGTCAGATAGATAGGCTATCATTAAAATAGTGTATCATCGGGCTTCCCTGGTGGCGCAGTGGTTGAGAGTCCGCCTGCCAATATAGGGGACACAGGTTCGTGCCCCGGTCTGGGAAGATCCCACATGCCGTGGAGCGGCTGGGCCCGTGAGCCATGGCCGCTGAGCCTGCGCGTCTGGAGCCTGTGCTCTGCAACGGGAGAGGCCACAACAGTGAGAGGCCCGCGTACCGCAAAAAAAAAAAAAAAGTGTATCATTAACACAGGGTGGACAAATTGCCCAAAGGGATCAAATAGGCACCCCCCCAAAAAAATGCCTATGTATATATGGAAATGTGATATATGACAGAGGAAATGTATATATCCCTGTTGCATGCTATTTAAAAAATCAGTTCCGTACAGGGTAAAAGTTTAAATGTAAATGGAAACATTTTAGGCATTGTAAGAGAATTTATATCAATATATGACTTCAGGGTTTGAGAAGTTACTTAAAAATAAGAGGGTACACTACCTATAAAAATAGATTGATAAATTTGCATTAATATTAGGTTAGTAAATTTGAGAATATTAATAGGAATTGTTTATCCCAGGACACTATTAATAAAATGAAAAGACAAAAGTTATCTGCAGTACTCATATAACCAATAAAGGACCAGATTATGTAAAGAACTCTTATAATTTTTTTAAAAAAGACATTCAGTAGAAAAATAGTTTAAAGACATAGGCAAGCATTTCACAGAAGAGGAATGGTATATGAACATAAGGAAAGATGCTCAGCCCTACAAATTAATCAGACAACTGAAAATGCAATGGGATACCATTTCACACCCAGTAGATGGGAAAATATTGTAAAAAGCTTGGTAACACCAAGTCTTGGTGTGGATGTAAAGCTAGATGAGCTCTGTTATACTGATGATGAGTGTGTCCATTGATACTACCACTTTGGAAAATAATTTCTGTTATTTTGTAAGTCTGAGCAGTGTACCTCTGGATCATACCTATAACTCAACATATCTACTCTTGGATATATCATCTACAGAAATTGGCACATGTGGGTTGGAAGACATATACATGATTGTTTATAACAACATTGTAATAATAAACACTTGAAAACAATTCAAATTGACAGGAGAATGTACACACTAGTATAAATCAGTGAATTACAGATATGTAGAATATGAAACTTGAAAACATGATACTGGATTATTTTTTAAATGTCCACTACTCAAGCCTACATAGGATATGGTACCCTTTTTGTAATGCTCAAAAGGAAGCACAACGAAAATAGACTGACTACAGATTCTGTGTTATACATACAAACATACATATATATATATATATTTCTTTTTAAAACATTTCTTTGCTCAAACAAAATTCAGCAGCGTAGTGACTTCTTTCTTAGGCTTCTCCCAAGAGGTAAATGTTGGAGTCAGAGAGGAGCACACAGGAAGCTTCTATGATTTTGGTAATGTTCTAGCCCATAAGTTGTGTGGCAGGTGGCTGAATGTTCCTTTTATTGTTATACTTCATAACTTTTATGTCTTTTTCTTTGGCTGCACCGTGTGGCTTGCAGGATCTTAGTTCCCTGACCAGGGATTGAACCTGGGCCACGGCAGTGAAAGTGCTGAGTCCTAACCACTGGGATGCCAGGGAATTCCCACTTTTATGGCTTTTGTAGGCATGAATTAATTGCATTTTATTGAGTAACCTCTGTTACACCCAAATAGGCTCTTTTCATTCTGCTGGAAGTTTTTTTTTTTTTTTTTGATAGCTTAAACATTGATAATAGTTAAAACATTATAACCTAGGGCATTATCTGTATTTCATTGTAATATAAACCTGTGTCTTTCCTTAATGATAATTTCTGTATTAAGGAATGTAGTATAATGAGAGTTCTGGAGGTAGACAGCCTGGGGTTATATCCTACTCCACCATTTACTAGTTGTGTGACATTGGATAAGTTATAACTACTCTGTGACTCAGTTACTTCATTGGTAAAATGGAGGTAATAATTGCACCTCGTTGTGAAGATTAAATGAATTCTTACATCTGAAGTACAAGAAACAGTGCCTAGCACAGAGTAAATAAATACTAGGTGCAGTGGTATTTTTACTATTGTAATAATAATTATTAACAGTAACGTGAAACAATAAGAGTTTAGCCATTTTCTTGAATGATCTAGAGCTGGTAAAATTGTTATAATTCTAATAAATATTTTACATTCTTCCCTAGAGAAGCATGCCATAAGGATATTGTGAATTTGCAAGTGGAGATGATTAAACAGTTTCATATGCAATTGGTATGTATTGACATATTTTATTGTAAGTGAGCATAGCTGTGGATCTAAAAAGTCCATAAAGGGGTGATGTATTTTTACTTAGTTATATCTAATTGCTAAGAAATAAACAGGGAGTTTTAGAAATTTAATAAGTAAAATAGATTTTAACTAGTCACCCTTCTTTGTAACCTGTGATAGTTACAAAGATATGATATGATAGGATGATAAAAAAGTATGATAGCTACTTTTTCACAGCTTTTTTTTTTGCAGTAAGTAAGCAAAAAGCTTCCGAAATGTACAAATATAAGCTTTCCAAATATATAAATTTCACCAGTGCTCTTTCATTTATATTAACAAAGTAGTAAGGGTGGTTAAGTTAAAAAAAAAATCATTTAGTTAGTTAATCAAACCTGAGAAAAATGATAGCTGAAAATATGTAAAACGGCTTGCCAAATAAATGAGATGGCAATAATTTTAAAAGCTTTTTTTTTCCCTTTTCTAGAATGAAATGCACTCTTTGTTGGAAAGATACTCAGTGAATGAAGGTTTAGTGGCAGAAATTGAAAGACTACGAGAAGAAAACAAAAGACTACGGGCACACTTTTGAAATTTCAGTGAATACTTTAATGTTTTGTAATTTGGGAAGCTTCTGGCAACACAGAGCTATATAGATTCAGTATTGTTTTCATGGCCTCTGGGAAAATTTTTTTTCAAGTAAAAGGGTGATGGGATTGTATACCAACCACTATTTCATCTTTTCTGTCAAAAATATTTATATTTTTATATTAAAAACTGTACACTGTGTCATCTGCCTAAGAGGAAAGCCAACAGAATCTTTATTTTCTGAAAGCTTTAGCTATACACTAAGTGCCCTTTTTCATAAGAAAAGAAAATTGTGCAGAAAAAAAAATAGATTATGTATGTTTTTTAATAACCTCTTTTAAACATAATATTTTTGGTTGACAGTTGCCTTCCAAATTTTTTTGGATGTTTGATGATTAAAGAGTTTGAGATACCTTCTATTTTTATGGAGAAAGTAATTTTAATTGGTGTTTTGGGTTTCTAAGCAGTTGACTAATAAAACACAAGGTTGATTAATAATTTTTTTGTTAACTTGATGAAGTCAAGTATGACTATTATTTATTGTACATTTGATAAGAAAATTTTCAGAATTTTGAATTGCACAGATTACATTATATCTATTGCATTTATGTTACTGTATTATACTTCTAACAAATCTCTACTCCTGGTCAGTATTTTTTAGCTAATTTCACTTTATGAAAACTTTTAAGGGTTTATAAGACTCAACCAGAACTGCATATCTGCTGATTATCTCATGAATTAATAACATACAAAATTATACTATAAAGTTTCAATCAATATAATTCAACTTATAAACAGTGAAAATTTCATATTACATACTAAATATTACAGTATTAGTGCCATTTTTTTTCTCCCAAATGAGGTGTGGTTTATTTTGTTTTGTGGTTTATATCATTAACTTTCTCTAATTCTTTGTGTGTTGTGTGTAATACTTTATACTATTGACCTTACTATAAAAATAAAATTAAAAAAAACACAACAGGAAGGTTAATTGTCAAAAGAATTTACACCTCTTTGATAATATGTAGATGTGTACATCTGCCTGCTCTGATCTACATTTTTAGTGATATAAGATTAGGAGGGCCACTGGCTTGTTTACCTTCTTATAGTCTTTTGTCCCAAAGATTTAAACTATGTACCTTGTATATAGCACTCCTGCCCAATTTTGACTTCTGAGATGAAAGTATTTACTAAAAGAACTCTATTAAAAAAAAAAGAAGAAATGTAGCTAGCTTACTAACTTTTTTCCCCTAAGTGATGAGAGATTTTAAGGATATATTAAATAAGTGTAAACATACTAATAATTACTTCAAGAAATAAAAGCAGATTACTTTGTCCTAGTGCGGCTCAGAGAATACATTTGTATTAAAGCTTTAGGAGTGCTTCTATAATCTTTTTTCCTGACAGGTTATAAAAGCATTATGGCTTGTAACAGGTTTTCTTATACATCATTATCAAACAGATTTAGAAGACATAAAAGTGTGTTTTGCTACATGCTGTATTTAAATTGGTTAATATTTTCCTATTGCCTTTTTCTATAAATGCACATAATGTGTATTAAAAGAGGTTGGATAAATAAAATAATTTTAGTAACTATGCATAAAGATGAAACTTTTTTTTGTCATGGAATTTAAAAGCTAAATAAGCACAAAAAATTTTAAATGGTAAAAATGGGAAACTTGAAATTGAATTTTAGCCTCTGGCCAAGATAGCATAATAGAGATTGGATTTATACAACTGAATTTTAAAAAGACCCAAAATATTTGAAATAATTTTCAAATACTGAATTTTTGAAAATAAAAAACTCAACTTAGATTCTGTACCTAGTGAGAATACCTTTTGAAAATGAAGTAAAACTTTTTCAAACCTAGAAAGGCTGAAAGAATTTATCACAAGAAGACTTTTGCCCTACAGGAAATGTTAAAGGTACTGGATAGAAATCTTCTATGCAAAGGAATAAAGAGCAACAAAAATGGTAAATATGTGTACAAATGTAAGGCTTTTTTCCCTTATTTTAAATTTTCATTAAAGGCTAATAGACATTTAAAGCAAAAATAATAACAATGTATTGTGTGGTTAACATATGTAAAGTGAAATGTCTGAGAAGAGTGTCATCAAGGGTGAGGGGAGGGAAATAAAAGCATACTACTCTTAAGATTCTTATACTAACTGTGAAGCAGAATAATACTACCTGAAAGTGGAATGTTATAAGCTAAGAATGTATACTGTAAACCCCAAAGCAACCACAAAAGAAAAAGTTACAACTAGTAAACCAACAAAGATGATAAAATGTAGCCATAGAAAATAATCCAAAAGAAGGAAGGAAAAGAAGAAAGGGGAACAAAGAATAAATGGGACAAATAGAAAATAAACAGTAAAATAGTAGATTTAAACAGCAGTATCAGTAATTGCATTAAGTATAAGTTGTCGTTACCCTTATTATGAGAGTGAATCTTTTTTATCCAAATGTATACTGAATCCATGAAATCCACTTTAAATATAAAGATACAAATTGCTTAAACATAAAAAGATGAAATAAATTAGAATGTATAATGAACTGAATGCAAATGAAAACATTATAATTTGTGGGAATCAGCTAAAGCAGTACTTACAGGGAAATTTATATCATTAAATACCTGTATTAGAAAAGGAAAGGACTCAATAACTTCAGCTTCCACCTTAAGCTAGAAAAATAATAGCAAGTAAAACCCAAAAGGAACAAATGAAAAGAAAAAAGATTAGAGAAGAACTCAGTGCAATAGAAAACAAAATCAATTGAGAAAATCAGTGAAATTAAAAGCTAGTTCTTTGAGATCAATAAAATAGATAAACATTTAGCTAGATTGATGAGAAACATAAAAACCCCCTTAAATTACCAATATCAGGAATGAAAGAAGTGACATCACTACAGATTCTGCAGATATTTCTGACAAAGAAAATGCCAAACCTAAATGGCTACACTGGTGAATTCTTTAAAATATTTAAAGAAGAAAATATCCCAATTCTCAACAAATGCTTCCAGGAAATAGAAGAGGGGATAATTCCCAACTTATTGTTTGAGGTCAGCATTACCCTAACACCAAAATCACAGGAAAACTACAAACCAATATTTATCAGAAGTACAGATAGAGAAGTACTAAACAAAATTTTAGCAATTGGAATCCAATGATGTATAAAAATAATACATATGACTTAGGCTTATCTCAAGAATGCAAATTTGGGCTAACATCATAAAATTAATGTAATTCACTATGTTAACAGACTAACATAGGGAAACCATATGATCATCTCAATAGGTGCAAAAAGAGCATTTGACAATATCCAACATTTATTTCTGATTAAAAATTCTCAGCAAAGTAAGAATGAAAGAGAACCTCTTCAACTTGATGAAGGGCGTCTTTTACTTTTTTTTTTTTTTTGCTGTGCTGCATGGGTTGCAGGATCTTAGTTCCCCGACCAGGGATTGAACCCAGGCCCTTGGCAGTGAAAATGCGGAGTCCTGACCACTGGACAGCCAGCGAATTCCCAAGGGCATCTTTTTAAAAATTTTTAAAATTGAAGTATAGTTGATTTACAATAGTATATTAATTTCAGTTTTGCAATATAGTGATGAAATATTTTTATAGATTATGCTCCATTTAAAGTTATTACAAAATAATGGCTATATTTCCCCGTGCTGTAAGATATGTCCTTGTTGCTCATTTTATACAAAGTATTTTGTGTCTCTTAATCTCCTACCCCTATCTTGGCCCTCCTCTCTTCCTTCTCCTCACTGGTAACCACTAGTTTGTTCTCTATATCTGTGAGTCTGTTTCTGTTTTTTTATACACATTTGTTTGTTTTATTTTTTAGATTCCGCATATAAGCAATAGCAGAGTATTTGTCTTTGTCTGACTTATTTCACTCAGCATAATACTCTCTAGGTCCATCCACGTTGTTGCAAATGGCAGACTTTCATTCTTTTTATGCCTGAGTTATATACATATAATATTACAATATATATTATATATGTATTATATATATCACATCTTTATCCATTCATCTGTTATTGGGCACTTAGGTTGCTTTCATATCTTGGCTGCTATAAATAATGCTGCTATGAACACTGGGGTGCCTAAATCTTTTCAAATTGGTGTTTTCGTTTTCTTTGGATATATACCCAGCAGTGGAATTGCTGGATCATATGGTAGTTCTAGTTTTAGATAAAGGGCATCTTAAGAAAAACGTGCAGCTAACCTTGTACTTAATGGTGAATGGTTTTTCCCTAAGATCAAAGACAAAGCAAAGAAATTAATGGTATCCATATTACAAAGGAAGAAGTAAAGAAGTCTCTTCACAGATGATGTATTCAACTATATAGAAAACCCTATGGAATATATTAAAAATTTAATACTAATACGTGAATTTAATAAGGTTACAGTATACAAGGTCAATATACAAAAATCAATTGCATTTCTATATACTAGCAAAAAACAAATTGAAATTAAAAGTTAATACTACTTACAGTAGAATCAAAAATATGAGATACTGAGGTATAAATTTCATAAAAGTTATGCATGACCTGTACTCTGAATTCTACAAAACATAACTGAGAGAAAGTAAACCTAAATAAATGACATACTGTGTTCATAGACTGGAAGGCTCAACATTGTTAAATGTCAGTTTTTACCATGTTGATTTTCAGATTCAATGTAATAATAAAAATTTTAGCAGAAAATATTTTTCTCTTCAGCTATGTCTAATTTAGTATTTACCTAATCTGGTAAGTATTTAATATCATCTATTTTATTTTTTAGCTTAGAATTTCCATTTTGTTCTTTTTTATAGTTTCTAATTCTCTTGGTGAATCTTATAATTTAATTCCTTAAATATATTAATTTTAGGTTTTTTAAGTTAAATTTTATTTTTTGTAAACTATGCTGAAACAAAGCTATAGAAAAAGTGTGTGTAGTACATAACATACACATATATGTGTTTATCGCATATAACTTTTATAGTTAATTTGAATTTATCTTGAGTAAACAAGGATAATTTAACAAATCCATTATTTTAAATCACCACAATAAGGATAATCTCAATAGATACAGAAAGAGTATCTGATAAAATTCCGCAAATTGGTAAACTATGAATAGAAGAAATTTTCCTTATCCTGAGAAAATATATCTTCCAAAAACCTACAGCAAATATTTTCTTTCTTTTTTCATTTTTAATTGAGATATAGTTGATTTACAGTATTATATAAGTTTCAGGGATCTCCCTGGTGGTGCAGTGGTTAAGAATCCACCTGTCAATGCAGGGGATACAGGTTTGAGCCCTGGTGCATGAAGATCCCACATGCTGTGGAGCAACTAAGCCTATGTACCACAACTATTGAAGCCTGTGTGCCTAGAGCCCGTGCTCTGCAGCAAGAGACACCACTGCAATGAGAAGCCCGTGCACCGCAACCCCCGCTGGCCACAACTAGAGAAAGCCCGTACGCAGCAACGAAGACCCAATGCAGCCAAAAATAAATTTACAAGTTTCAGGTGTACAACATAGTGATTCACAATTTTTAAAGATTATACTTCATTTATAGTTATTATAAAATATTAGTTACATTCCCTGTGCTGTACAATACATCCTTGCCGCTTATTTATTTTTTACATAGTAGTTTGTACCTCTTAATCCCCTACCCCTATCTTGCCCCTCCCTTATTCATTTGGAAGTCTGTGTCTGATAACTAATATCTGGATATCCTATGCTTTTGTTTCTATTTTACATTATTTCTCTCAGTTTTTGGTCACATTGTGTCATCTGGTCTTCTTGAATATTTCTTTATTGAGTTATTGATATCATGAAAAATTGTAGAAATACTTTGAGTCTCTGAATGCTATTATCTTCTCCCTGAGAAGATTTCCACTGTGGCAGGCAGTTAGGCTAGGGGAATGAGCACGCCCATGTCATCGTAACGCAATCAGGGATTGAGGTGTTTCCAAGTTGGGTTTAAATTCCTGGTTTATTCTTATTTTTAAGGTGTAACCCTTCAGAGTTCCAAACAAACTCTTGAGGTTCCAGTAGGACCATCCTACTTGGCAAGTCATGAACTCTAATTTTTAGTCTCTCCACTCTGTTTGTTTTCAAGATTCTTCTTACCTTGTATCAATAAGGTTTAGATGTATTACTTTGCAGTTAAAGTTAACAGAATGCCAAACAAGTTAATACTGTAGATAATCACTGCATATTTCTAGTAAAAAATTATTTTATGTATTAAATTATCAAGTTCCACATACTTAGATAGGTGGAGCTCTTAAAAAAGACTACAGAGTTAAAAAGGTAAAGACAGAGTCTGTTTAGATTTATGTTATTTGTGGGGAAATCAAGGGTGTGGCTATGGAATCTATAGTTAGAACCTCTGAAAGGAGAAAAAGTGTCTTTTAGTAGACCAGTAATTCTCCAAATGTGGTTTGCTGAGCCCTGAGAATTCCTAAGATCATTTTGGGGGCCAGTGAGGTCAAAATTATTTTCATAACAGTACTAAGTAAGACATTGTCCTTTTTCATTCTTATTTTCTCATGAGCATAGAGTGAAGTTTTCCAGTGCTTATGTGACATGTGATTACATCATTGCCCTGATATCTAATGGAATGGGTTCCTGTACTTTCTAGAATTTTCTAAGGTAAGCTCTTTGGCGTCTTCAATAATTTTTAATAGTATAAAAGATACCTGAGGCTAAGAAAATTGAGAACCTGTGGTATGCCTTTTCAACTGGTAAAAAGGACATTTAGGAAGCTTAAGGGCATGGTCCCACATTAGTCTGATATGCACTTATTAGTAACAGTAATTAAGTCAAGAGTGAGAGAGAGAAGCATGTCTAGAAAATAATTGTGGGTATGACTTTTGACTTTTGGCTCACTGGGTAGACTGGAGTCAAATGCATAAACATTTACAAAGTGTTTTAAACAGTTGATTTAGCAAAATCACTGCTGCCACTTAGGACTAAAAGATGGAGGCTTTTCAAAAATATAAAAAATTCTCCAAGGCCTGAACTTTGTAATCCAGGAGGCAGGCTGAGAAAGTTGCTCTGTTGCCCAAATGGCCTATCTTCCAAAGCCCTTTTCAGAAATGGTTGAGGAGGATGAAAAACGAAGGACATCTTGAAGAGCAGTCAAAAACATTGTGGAGAACAATGGATTTGGGAGGCGCCCCCAGGAAGCAGAACCCAGGCCTAATTAAGAAACATTTCCCATCCACAGAGCAACTTGGGCTCAGTTGAATTTCAGAATTGCTGTAGGCCAGTGACTGCTAGAAGCCTCCCATTCTTCTAAAATGCGAGTGTTTATTGCAGTTATCCTGTCCTGGTTTCAGTTTGTAGGCTCCGTGTGTGTGTGCGCGCGCGCGCCCGCGCGCGCATGCGTGTATCTCGGGAGTTGCTCCTTCTGTTCACTGAACAGAGAGCAATCCATTGTTCTTATCAAGATGAAACATATCTGAATCTAGTGTAGGTTACAAGGTCTTGAACTGAGCCTGATGCTGTGATTGGATGTGACTTTTAGAGTCCTTGGGTTGGGGTGAGCATATATTGCATTTAGGAAGAACATGAATTATTACGTTCTGGAGGCCAGAATGTGGTATTTTGCATTATTGTCACCAGTCCTAAACCCCTAGCTGTATTCCTGCCCTTTGCCATTTGACTTTGCAGTTCCTACTACTAAAGAGGTGGAATATGTTTCCCCTCCTTGTGACTTTGGGTTTGGCCATGTGGCTTGCTTTGGCCAATAAAGCAGAAATGATGGCGTGTCAATTCCAAGCCCAGGCTTTAAGAGGTCTTGCATGTTTCCACCCACTCTCTTGTACCTCTGACATGGACCTTAAAAAACAAAACTAAACACGAAAAGCTTCCTAGGCTAGCTGCTGGTCCCGAGGAAGATGAGACATGTGATGCAGAGCTGTCTCAGCCAAGCCACTCAGCCAAACCCAGCTTTAGTCCAGCCCAATAGATCCTCAGATCTATGGGAACAAATGCCTACGATTGTATGCCACTGGGAGTTTCTTGGTTGTTTATTATGCAGCAATAGCTGACTGATAGACATCTTGACTCACCTTTATTCCAGCTGCTGTGATTTGGAACTTCTTCATACTTTGCTGAAATTTATTGTAAGAGCCTCTTACCTAGGCTTTTTGCCTTACTCTGTTTCTTCTTATCTGTTGCATACACTTCTATAATACTAGTGTTGTCCTCACCAAAAAGGCAAAACTAATTGTCCATAGAAAAAGCCCATGTGTAGTCTTTGATGTGGCATCCTGATCCTTCCTGCTGCTCCACAGCCCTTCCCCAGATATTTCAGTCTCGGGTACCAGAAAGTACCATGCCATTTCATAGCTCTGGGCAATCACTTTCATTGTTCTCTCTGCCTCGCAAACTTCTACAGATCCTTCAGGACACTTTTCACATGTCACCTCTTTTGTGACACTTTTCCATGACCTAAAGCAATCATGATCTCTTCCGTGCATCCAAAAATTCACTTCCTATCACTATTATAATTCTTATGGAATTGGGTTGGTTTGTCTCCAGGTCTCTCTCCCCACTGGGCAGAGGCCATTTTGGAAATCTCTCTGTAGTTGCAATATCTAGTATGGTGCTTTGACCCCAAGAGAGGTTCAGTATCATCTCATATCTAATTTTATCAATTGTTGAATAATACGGAAAACACGTAGAGATTGTTATAAATAATTTCTGTATGGTATTTATGATATTGCAATAAACTGGAAATTTGGTTAACCCTTCACACATGTCAAATAATAGGATTTATAGTAGTAGGATAAATTTATGAACAAAGAAAAATGACAAGAATGATTGAAGATAGTTGACATGCCCTTGATGTAGATATTGTGGGTCCTTTTCAAGTGAAATCTGACAACCAGCTCACTTAAAATTAAAATGTTAAAAATCAATTATGGGGCTTCCCTGGTGGCACAGTGGTTGAGAGTCCACCTGTCGATGCAGGGGACACGGGTTCATGCTCCGGTCCGGGAAGATCCCACATGCCGCGGAGCAGCTGGGCCCGTGAGCCATGGCCAATGAGCCTGCGCGTCCGGAGACTGTGCTCCGCAGTGGGAAAGGCCACAACAGTGAGAGGCCCGCGTACCAAAAAAAAAAAAAAAAAAATCAATTGTGCCTCATTTTCCATTCTGACAAATTGAACTTTTCAAAATTTGTTTGAAGCACATCTTAGGTCAAAAGACACCTACTCATTATTTGAATACTAGTGAAATGAGAAAACATTTTATTTCTCATTTTTTAAGATGATCATGCACACTAAATCTTTATCTGCCAAAATGAAACAAGAATATCTGGATATCTAAATATTGCTATCGTTACTGAACCCTTTTTAAATATCAAAGTTATTGACTTTGGCAAAGAACCAAGTTGCCTAAATTTAGTAGGAGGGAACAGCTGGAATGTGGGCCATACGAGGAGCTTATACAAGAGAAGACTGGAGAGGAAGGTGGTCTAGATCAGGAAGGGCTTTGTAAGACATAGCTAAGAGTTTAGAATTTATCCAGTAAACAGAGGGATGTTTGCCTGTAGATTACAGAATAAGGGGACTGACTTCTCTGTTTCTACCCTTCTTGTTAGAAAGTATGCACACTCTTAAATCCATTTTTTTTTTTTTTTTTTTTGCGGTACACGGGCCTCTCACTGTTGTGGCCTCTCGCGTTGCGGAGCACAGGCTCCGGACGCGCAGGCCCAGCGGCCATGGCTCACGGGCCCAGCCACTCCGCGGCATGTGGGATCTTCCGGGACCGGGCCCCTGCATCGGCAGGCGGACTCTCAACCACTGCGCCACCTGGGAAGCCCTGACATCCATTTTGTACAACAGGTTTGGCTTTCTAAGTATGAAACGGAAATAGCACATCCTCTGAGTGTGGGTGTGAGATGATTTGGGTAAATCTATAGGATATCCCAGATGAAGAAGTTTGGCTTTGCTGGGGTTTCTCTCAGGATTAGTGGTAGATAATACTCGCAGGCATTATCCCCTGGTCTGGGCAACTCCCACAGAGGATTCCATTCCAGACTGTGCTTCAGGAGAGGTGTTCCAACTGACAGGGCTCACTTTTGCTCCCTCGTCTTCATTTTTCTTCATCATTCATTCAGTGAACAGCAGTCACCTCCTATGTGCTAAGCACTGGGGATCATACTGAAGAGCACACTCATCGAGCAGAAATGACAGATGCAGAGACTGAATAATCATGTGCTAAGAGTGGGGAATGGATATATACACAGGGCACTTGTGGAGGCAGCAGAGAGGGGTATTAGTAACAATCTGAAAAGGTAGAGTAGTATCTGAGATGGCTTCTTAGAGGAAATAGGAGATAAAAGTCCTGAACTGAGGATTAAAGATGAATAAGTACCTGGTAAAGAGGGAGGAGGACATGCCTCCCAGACAGGAGGCTGGAAATAGCATGCACAGGACCTGCAAGGGCCAGGCAGGGAAGGCAGGATGTGAGTTGCAGAGATGAGCCATGTCAGATCATCAAGCATGTACCTTGGGAGCATGCCAAGTACTAGGTTCTCTTTGGAGGAACCAATAAAGGGTTTTAATCAGGGACGTGACACAAATTTAGAAATATGATTCTGACCACAGTGAAGAGAATGGCTTTGAGACGAATTAGACTAAGGGCAGTGATGTAGTCTTAGTGTGTTTGGGCTGCTATAACAAAGTACCATGACTGCGTGGCTTATAAACAACAGAAATATATTTTCACAGTTCTGGAGGATGGGAAGTCCAAGATCAAGGTGCTGGCAGATTCGGGCCTGCTTTCTGGTGCACAGGAAGCACCTTTTCACTGTGTCCTCACATGGGAGAAGGGATGAGGGATCTCTCTGTGGCCTCTTTTATAAGAACACTAATCCTATTCAGGAGGGCTCTGCTCTCATGACTTAATCACCTCCCAAAGCCTCCACCTCCTAACAACATCACCTTGGGGGGGTTTCAAGATATGAATCTGGTGCAGGGGGCAACACAAACATTCAGACCATAGCATTCATCATTTAGGAGACTGTTTAGTCCTCCAGGTAAGACACACTGAAGGCCTGAACCATCAAAAGATTAGAGAACTATTGGAAGGTGAAATAAGCAGAGCTTGATCAAAGATAGTGGATTTAAACTGGAATGTATCTAGAAGCTACCTGTTGTACATTAGGTGGGCTCTTGGTTTGAGAAGGCTTTTTAATATTTAATAATTATCCTATAAGCTCTAGTCTTCAAAGTGTTTTAAACATTAAAGGTATGAACAGAAATTTAACAGTTTCCAACATCTGTTGAACATCCCCTCTTTAATACCTACAGATATGAATTGTTGTGATTTATTTTTGAATATGGACGCATCTTTTGTTTGGGGGATAAATTCTACATGGTCAGGGAGGACTCCTCTTTTCATATACTATTGTATCTTTTCCTGGTATTTTACTTCAGAGTTTCCATTCTATTTTCATAAGCAATATAAACCTATAATTATCTTTGCTAGATTTTTTTTTGTTTTTTTGTGGTACGTGGGCCTCTCACTGTTGTGGCCTCTCCCGTTGCGGAGCACAGGCTCCGGACACGCAGGCTCAGTGGCCATGGCTCACGGGCCCAGCCGCTCCGCGGCATGTGGGATCCTCCCGGACCGGGGCACGAACCCGTGTCCCCCGCATCGGCAGGCGGACTCTCAACCACTCCACCACCAGGGAAGCCCTTTGCTAGATTTTTGTATGGGGATAAGTTAGCTTCTTAACAAAATTAGGTTAAATTAAGTGATGTGTTTATCTGGTCTAGCATATTAGTTAGATTAAAAATGATGTTATAAAGTTATATTTTAAACCATATATGTTTATTATGTTACTTGTGAACTTATAAGCAAGATGAATGGCCTTTTTATGCCTATCTTTATAACTTGAAACATAATATCTTCATTTTAAATTATTGTAGAGGGTCTGAATCCCTTCTTTGCTTTTATTACATATAAATTGACCATATTAGTCATAGCAATGACTTATTTGATGCTGGGTCATCAACTTCCTGTTATAAAATTATTCCTGTGGGAAAACACTGACTCAAATAGCAGAGGTGAGGAAGCATTGCAGCAAGGCAGGCTGTGGACTGTTTCCTGTGCTGTAGTGTGTTGTGCAGTAAGTGTGCTCTTCCATTTGTTTTTTTATGGTTGTGTTTTGATCTTTAAATCTGCTATCTTTTTTTTTTCTTTCACCTGAGAGCAACTAGTTGATTAAAATCCAAAGAAACTACTAAGAATGCAAGCCTGAGGGGGTGGGGGTGGGGGGAGTTACACATTCCAGTAAAGTAGAGCAAATCAATTTAAAGCATTGAATTGTCACTTCCTTTTACTGGGGAGTTGGCTACAAATGCACTTAAATTTTGTTCTAGCCAATGTATTCTTTCAATTGTTCCTTTAGTATTTAAGCCATTTTGGGGGGGGGAAGTAAGAAACACATGACAACAACAAAAACGTCTTCACTAGCTTAGAATGTGTATCAGTTTTCTATTTCTGCATAACAAATTGCCACAAATTAGCAGCTTCAAATAACCCACATTTATTGTCACACAGTTTCTCTAGGTCGGGAGTGTGGCATGGCACAACTGGGTTCTCTGCTCGGGATCGCACAGGGCTACCGTCAAGGTGTTGGCCAGGGCTGCATTCACATCAACAGGCTTGACTGGGTAAGAATTCATTTCTAAGGTCGCTGGCAGAACTCGTTTCCTCGTGGCTACATGCCTGCAGCCCCTGCTTTTTGCTGGCTGTCAGCTGCAGGTTGCCCAAAGTTTCTTGTTAGCTTTTCCAACATGGCTGTTTACTTCATCATCCTCACAAGTGGAGTTTCTTGCTTTGGGGAACATCCAGTCTCTCTTTTGAGGGATTTCATCTGAATAAGTCTGTCCCTTCCTCCTCCAATCTGAATAATCTCCCTTTTAATTGGTCAACACTTGATTTAGGACATTAATTTCATAGGCAAGACTGTAGTTTTGGCCTGCCTTCAAAGGAATGGTGAGGGAGGTGACATTAAGCTGAGATTAGAAGGATGCTGGCAGTGGGGCTTCCCTGGTGGCGCAGTGGTTAAGAATCCACCTGCCAATTCAGGGGACATGGGTTCGAGCCCTGGTCCAGGAAGATCCCACATGCCGTGGAGCTACTAAGCCCACGCACCACAACTACTGAGCCTGCGCTCTAGAGCCTATGAGCCACAACTACTGAGCCCACGTGCCACAACTACTGATGTCCATGCACCTAGAGCCAGTGCTCCACAACAGAAGAAGCCACCACGGTGAGAAGCCCGCGCACCTCAAAGAAGAGTAGCCCCCACTCGCTGCAACTAGAGAAAGCACACTCGCAGCAAGACCCAACACAGCCAAAAATAAATAAATACAACAAACAAACACACAAAAAACAATGAGATTCGTTGGCATCTAGATATTAATGAAAGCCTCAGTAAGTATGGGGTCGCCTAAGGAGAAGTTATAGAATGAGAAGGGGCTATAGTCAAGATTTAAGGAATTCTAACATGTTAAAAGACAGGTAGATGAGAGTGCTTCAGTGCTGGAGACTGAAAAGAAGCCGAATAATGAGTAGGAGAGGAAATAGGGAAACGTGTTATCATCACATAATTAGTGAAATCCTGCTGAAGGTAATAAAGTAGTGTTGAAGGTTTTGAAACAGTGATGAGATTAGAGCTTTTCCTTAGGAAAGTTCGTCTGGCAATAGTGTGCAAGGAAGATTAGAGGAGAACCCGGAGTGAAGGGGGGCAGTTAAGAACTATTCCACAGAAAAGGTAGGTTAGATTTAAGCAATGTCATGGAGGTAGAAAACTTCGACAACATGCCGGGATTGGTTGGGCTCTTACAGCTTGGAGTTTGGACATTAGATGTTTTATTAACAGGAACATAAGGATTCAATATTCCTCAGACCAGTGTGTGTTTGAGCTGGACTATTTTTCAGGCTTGTGCCATCTTTTAGTTATGGTAAGATGCTTGAGGCAGTATGTTTTTCATATATATGAAATTTCAAATTCCAAGAGTCTTCTCCAAATTTAGGGATTACTCTATGCTCTATTAGTCAGTGTTTTAAGTAAGTTATATAGACTTCTGTCGGCACCCTTTTAGATTTTCTTTTAATGCAGAAAAATCATGTAATCATAGGGCTGGGGGGGTACCTTAGAGATCATTGATTTCAATCTGGTTTTCTGTGAGTGATAGGAGGCCCATGGAGGGTCTCTATCCATGTACTAGTGGTGTCACCATCCTTAGGGGCTTGTTTTCTTCTCTAGTTTTTCCCCTCCCTCTGTCAGTTGTTCCACTGACTTCTCGGTGTTGTCAGATGGCAAAGGTATCAGAATGTAGCACATATTTCATTTATTAATAAAGTACATCTTAAGAACCTACCATGTACTACTTATTGTTTTAGGTTGTGAATATAAAGAAGAAAGCAGATGAGTCATGACCCCAAATTTTCCTATTTTGAGGGTAGTGTTTAATTAGTTTCCAGTACTCTTTAATATCGCATAACATGATAATTTTCTTGGCTGCAGTCAAATAAAAAGTAAATGACATTTTTAATATATATAATGTGAGGACTCAGGGAGAAGGGTTGAAGAATGGATCCCCCGTGGACATGGAATATGGATTTCAAGATTTAGTCAATGTCGTAGTAACCACATGTACTTGGCGTCATAATTCTTTTACGTCTTGTAGTTATTGTTTATAGCATGTACAGTGTAGTGTAACTTGGTGTGGAGTCAGGCAGCAGGTTCTTTCTATTCACCCAAATTTTCTGTTCTTGAAGCTTTTGATAGATAGTATTCTTTGAGACATTCAACTCTTTTTGCTTTCATAATGAATTTTTGCTTATGAATTTTCACTTTGTCCTGGTGTTTATCAATCTGATGTTTGACTTGCTGTCTAGTGTATGCAAGCATACTCTTACCTTCAATATAGTTTTGGAGTAACGGATGCCTTACTCCTGTGGTTCTGAATAATACTGATAGCTGACTCAGATCCCATCCTGTTCAGAGAGTAAGCAGTCATTTATTCAATCAATTTATTTGTTCAATTTATCCTGTGACTCTAAGTCCACACCCTTTTATCAGAAACACTTTGGGGCTTCAGAATTTATAATTCTTTGATTTAATAAAGGTAAGAGTTTATACCTTGTATGGTCTGACCATTCTGGCGGGGTCTGTAAGCAGCATCCTGTAATGACACACATTAGTTGTTCCTTAGCCAAACAGGAATATTCACATTAAGTGGGATAAGGAAGGACTGTGGGCAGCCTTGTGTCCATGAGGGTCATGTCTGTTTTGACACCAAATGAGCCACAAAGGGACTTTTGGTTTTCAGAGGTTTGTGGATTTTGGAATCTTAGATAAGGGAATGTTTGCTTGCTTACGAAAAAGGTGAATAAGAGGTAGTGTTTTCACTCAAAGGACACAGACACTTCTTGTTTTGTCCATTAGACCTTTTCTGTTTGTTGTAAGCCAGTTCAAATGTGTTTAGATTAAAAAAAAAAAGGGTGGTGGTGGTGGTGGAGTAACTTATTGATTCAAGAATTGAGAATTCTAGCAGACAGATTTTGGACAATGCTGTACCCAGAGCTCAAATGATACCATAGGCTGGGTTTCTCTTAATCTTTCACATGCCTTCTGTTCCGGGGATTTCGGTCTCTCTGCCTCTGTATGCTCTAGGGCAACTCTTTGGTGGTGGCAAAGATGGCTAGAGCAGCTCATTTCACAGTTAAATTTTCTAGGGAGGAAAAACAGCCCCTCTTCCTGTTGGAGCATTCCCAGCAAAAATCTTCTTGCATTTCATTGGCTCTGATCTGGTCACATGCCATCTGTCACTGAGGTCAAGGGGTCACGGAGGTCAGGGAGATGAGATGTGCTGATTGGCTTAGACCTGGATCACGTGATCCATTTTGGCATCAGGAGAGTCAAGCACATGAACTGAGCAGGTGGGGCTTTCTCAAACAAAGATTGGAAGCTGTTGCCAGAGGACGTGGGGAATGTTGGGTGGCAAAGCATTAATGTAGCCCTGCTGGTTGACACTGGATTTTCTTTGTAATTAAAATTCTTCTGATGGAATCCAGTGGAGTTAATGTCAGTATCTTTTCAGCTATTTATAGCTTTCCTGCTGATCATATAGCAAAACATTATTACTCTTTTATATGTAACAAAATAAATATACAAGAGCCTGTAAGTCTAGAATCAAATTTGACTCTAATCTGAACTCATCATCAAACTGTAATCATTAGGAACTTGTATCCCCAAGGAGAATGTGGCAAGCCTTAAGGCTCTGAACAATGTCATTAGGGAGGAAGTTCTGCTGGGGGACGCCTGGATTGTCTTTTTTAGTACAGGAATGATAACTCAAAGCTCTCTAGCTAGATATGTTGTTACTGTTGTTTTACTTTTTCATAAAGAAGCAGTTTTGCAGGATGGTTAAAAATATACAGTCTGGAACCCAAATGCCTTCATTTGAATCTTTGCTTCAACTATCAATACTTACTTGGATGAGTTACTTAACTTCTTTGTACTTCAGTTTTCTTGTATGTAAAACAAGTGTTATGGTAGCATCTACCTCACTAGGTTGTTTTGAGGATCACATGAATTATTACATGTAACGTATTTAGAATGGGGCTTGACACATAGTAAGTGTGCTATAAACATTAGCTATTATTATTATTATTTCATAGGGTAACGCTAACTCTGAAATTCCCCATAGTGAAGTAGGAATCTTTACAGCATGGATATTAACATTTCTGTGCGTTTAACTAATATTGCTGGTGCCCTGTGTACATTATTATGGGAAATACCATTTGTTTTATTATCAGGTTAAAGTTTAAAAAATAAGCCAACCATAATTTTTTTCAAAAAGCATTTATTTTGACACAAGAGGTTCCAGTCAGCCTTATAAACTTAGAAAGTGGAAATCTTCCCTGAACTGATGGAAAATGAATCCGATTTCAAATTCCAAACCAGATTCCTGTTTGTGTTGCTATTCTTCTCCTAAAAGACAAAACCTGATGTTTTCACAGTGTATATAAAACGAATTTTAAAATCCATATATAGCACAGTGTTTACCACCCACCCCTGTCTGTGGTCATGAATATCACAAATTCTTTAAATTTCCCAAACATGAGATAAATGTCAGACCATTCTGTAAATTGACTTTATGAAGCATTTCTGAGCTGAGCTTTCTGACATTCACACCAATGTTTCCATAGTAACTAATGTGTTCAGAAGGGGAAAAGCAGGAGGAGATGAAAAACAAAGGAGATGATCCAAATAAAAGAGATGCATAAGTAAGGGAGAGTAGAAGGTTCCATAAACTTTGAACCATTGCTTCTTGCAGGAGACAAGCATTCTTGTTCACAGGAGCAACTTGCCCCGCTGACTGACTGACTCAGGGGTCCTTACTGGAAAAAACTCCCAAAGCTTGACCAAGTGACACCCGACTACACTTGGACAACGACACAACGATGCTAATTTGGAATGTTCCTTTCCCCCTTTTATTTTAATCTTATTTTTTCTCTGTTTGGAGGTCCCTTAGTTACCACGGTAACAGTGAAGTAATTTGTGCCTGTCACTGAACTGTCAAAAAAAAAATGCAGTATCAAGTCAATTTAAAGAATAGTTAGAAACAGGGTGGGGGAACATAGGTGTTAGCGATCATCACAATTTGCAAATATTGAAGTAAAGAATGCTAGAACTCTACTAAAATATAGGTTCTCTTTTCACATCTTATTAAACGGTGGCCTATCAGTTGCATTTAAGAGCAGATTTTAATGATCAATTATTCTCTTATCATGTCCAGAGCACGGCACCTTTTTCTCATTAAACTTCAACGAACTTACTTCTATGAAAATGTGTTTAATCCCCAAGTTGTTTGTAGGCTTGATCAGGTCAATGGTTAGAGATGAATAGTTTTTTTTCTGAATCATTTGGGGAGAAAAATACAGGCATCTGACTCAGGGAAATAGTACTTATTGATAAGCAAAATCATGGCCCCTCAAAATCTCCACGTCCTAACCCCCCAAACTTGTGACTATGTTACCTTACATGGCAAAAGAGACTTTGCAGATATGATTAAATTAAGGATCTTGACATAGGAAGAGTATCCTGGATTATCCAGGTGGGCCCAAATGTAATCTCAAGGGTCCTTATAAGGGGGAGGCAGGAACGCCAAAGCCAGAGAGGGAGGTATGATGGCAGAAGCAGAGATCAGAGTGATGTGGGCCCAGGAGCCAAGCAACGCAGGCAGCGTTTAGCGCTAGACAAGGCAGAGAAACGGGTTCTTCCCTAGAGCTTGCAGAGGGAGCACAGCCCCGCTGACACCTTGGCTTTAGCCCAGGGACACTTCTGACCTCCAGAACTGTTAGGGAACAAATGTGTGTGGTTTTAAGCCACTAAGTTTGCAGCGATTTGCTACAACAGCAGTGAGAAAATAATATGGCACTGTTTGCAATCTCTGGTCCCACCCTCTTAAGACTGTGTCATCTGATATTTACTCTCACTTGGCAGAAGACAACGGAGCCAGCTCTGACTAGACTGAACATTCTGAGTGTCACTAACTGAGGGTCCCATGGGTGGGTCTCTCTCTGTGCGATACTTCAGGGACCTTACATCTGGTCCAGGGACCAGAAGGACTCTGGTTATGGCAGGCCAGCTACTGAGGCAACACAGACCTCTGAAGGCCTGGCTTGAACACCATGAGAGGCCAAGTGCTTCCAGGTCCTGGGTGAAAAGTCCTTGAGAAAGAGAACTCTTGTGTTCATAATCTATCTCTCTATGAAAGGACACCTGTTTGCTTGTCTTTCCACCTAGATTGTACATGTGTCAGTGCTAGACATCCTGCTTTATGGAAGTCTGTAAATCTCACAGTTCCCAGCACCATTCTGGGCACCCAGTAGATGTTATGAGAAATAGCAACTCCTGCTTCCCTGAGCTGCTTCCTAGGTAGGTTTTATTTTATCTTTTCCAATTATTTTACCCTTACCATCCAGGTACTGTGTAAAGCACCTGATGTAAATTATCTCATCCGATGCTTACAACTCTGAGGGAAAACTTGTTTTCGTTTTACTGACCTCAAAACAGAGATTCAGTGACTAGACTGAAACTTAAAAAGTGAGTAAGTAGCAGAGCTGGCCTCTGAACCCAGGTGTGTCTTCCTGACCCCTCCACCTCTAATTGCTGCCTTGCTGCCAGGTCAGAGGCACCATGAGGTGGGTGTCAGTGGCCTTTCCTCTCTATGGCCCTCAGTCCGTGCCCTTTACCCTCTGAGCTCCAGCTTTGGCTTTTACTCCCACTCATGCAGCGGGTGGAGGAGGGGAATGAGAAGGCTGGAGAGGGCTGAGGGCTCGAGACCAGACAGAGAAGGGTATTTTGGGTCCTGGAGGCCTCCTTGACCTTTAGACACTAATTATTTTAGGTAGGAATCTGGTGTCTGTCAATTAGCACAATCCTATAGCTTTATAATTTCTTGGTTTATTTTCCTCAATTTTTTCCTGTGGCAGGCAGAATTCTAAGATGACTTGAAAGATTCCCACCCCCTGGTATGCATGATTTTTGCTGTGAACTGAATGCTTGTGAACTACCCCCCCCCCACGCCCAATTCACATGTTGAAGGCCTAATCCTCAATGTGATAGTATTAGGAGGTGGGGCCTTGGAAGGTAACTCCAAGGTGTAGAGCCCCTCATGAAGATAGCAGTGCCCTTAAAAAAAAGAGATACTAGAGAGATGATCTCTTTCTCTTCCATGTGAGGATACAGCGAGAAGGCATCCCTCTGCAAACCAGGAAGTGGGCTCTCACCAAGAACTGAACCAGCCAAGCCTCTTGATCTTCGACTTCTCAGCCTCCAGAACTATGTGAAATAAATGCTTTTTGTTTAAGCCACCCAGTCTATGGTATTTGTTACAGCAGCCCAAACTAAGACACCTGTATAATCCCCTCCCCTGTGACTATGATGGGATCCTCACTCCCATTATTAGGTTCCTAATCAGTGGACTTCAAGTTAATCAGGTAGGAGATTATCTGGGTGGGCCTGATCTAATCAGGTGAGTTTTAAAAGAGAAAAATGGAAGTATGAGAGGGTATGGAGGGGACCTTGTGGCAAGGACCAGAGAGTGGTCTCTAGGATCTGACAGTGGTCACTGGCTAATAGTTAGCAAGACAATGGGGACCTCAGTCCTACGTCCAAAAGGAAAAGAATCCAGCCAAGAACCTGAGGAAGCTTGGAAGTTGGTATTTCCCTAGTGGACCCTCTAGGTGAGGATGCAGTAAGCCAGCCCCTTTAGTTCAGCCCTGTGAGATCTTGAGATAAGAACCCAGCGCCTGATGCCCAATCCATGGATACTGTGAGATAATAAGTGTTTTAAGCCACTAAGTTTGTGGTAATTTGTTATGTAGGAGTGGAAGACTAATACACCTTCCTGAAATTCATTAAAAAGAAAAAATCAGTCTCAGCAGGCCCAGGCAGAAGAAAGAAATAGACCCTGCCTCCCAAGTTCAGATGCTGTTTGTGGAGTTAAAACCTTAAACACCTCAAAAAAAAAAAAGGTTAAGAAAAGCATTTCCATTTGCCTAGGATTTGTTTTTACGAAGATGTGTCTCCCTTCCGTGATGTAAGTTATCATCTCTGATCAGTTCCTTTGATGGGGAACTTTGAAAGTTATTTTGGGCTGCTGAAACCACTGGCAACCCCTAAATATACCTACAAAAAGGGGAGGGGATGTCTAACATTCCAAAATGCCACTGGCAGCTTCTAACAGGAGGAGGGTCTGGGTTAGGGGAGATCCCTGTGTAGGCCTGCCCCTCTTTTAGCAGAAGCAGCTCTATTTTTCTTGGGAAAGTGGTCAGTCCCTCAAAGACACAAAGCCTTTCCTAGAAGGAAGGGTACCCTGAAGGGTCCATGCCAGCCCCAGGGCTTTGTCCCTTTCATTACCATTGAGCTATTAAGATAAGGAAGTTTGTGCTCTCCCTTGGGGAACCCAGGAATGAGCAAACCCTCTCTCCTGCAGGTGGAGGATGAACTTTTTGTAGACACAAACACCTAATAATAATAAGCTCCAACAATTTCCGAAGGCTGAGCGTGTGCTAGGAGTTGGAGTAAGACTGCGACGCACGCGTGATCTCATTTATGCTGCTCCAAGCGAATCCCATTAGAATGTACACTCAAAGAGGGCAGAGGCTGGCTCCAATTTGATTGTCAGGGTATTCCTAGTACCTCTACAGCCCTTGGAACATGTTGGGGACTTCAAGGCATATTTGTTGGGAGTGAATGAATGAATGAATCAATACATGAGTGAATATATAGTTATACCTGATGACTTGGCTTAGATATTAGGGTTATCACCATTTTCTTAGATTAGGAGCCCGAGGTTCAGAGAAGTTAGGAAGTTCCTCTCCTATGGCCGAAGCCCAGACTTCCTTACCCATGAGTGCATCTCCCTGGCTCCCTGGGGGTCCTCCGCTTTGGACCGCCGGGAGGCGTGCTGGCCTCGGGCGGCGAGTCTAGCCACGGGCGCCCTCTGCCGGCGACGCTTCCGTGGTGCAGCGGCCCCGCCGGCGGACGCACAGGTGCGCGCGTCGCTCCGCTGACTGCCTGACGGGCCTGAGGGCTTGCTTCCTGTTTCGGGGTGCCGAGCGCGTTCCCTCGGTGGGACCTGGATATCACTTGTGAGTCTCATTGTCCTGGACGTCTTTAAGGAGTCGGCCTCGGGGTGGGGGCGCGGCTGAGGGGCAGGAGAACTTGAAGAGTTAAGAATTGCCCGGGTGGGTCGAAACCGGAGGCAGGGGGAAGCCGATAGGGCGAGGTTCTAGAACTCTGGGTCCTTGACTCCCCTCTGGGGAGCAGCGAGGAAGTGAGGTCGGGGAATGAAGTTGTCTTTGGCCGGAAGGTCGGAACCTGTGATGCAAGTGTGGCCCAAATTAACTGGAAGCGGGGAAGACCTTTGCTTCCTTTTTCCAGAACCTTCTGTTGCAGTCCTGCTTGGCAACGCAGGTGCGCTCGGTGCACACCAGGGAACTTGTTTACTTAAGAGAATCACACCTCAGTGATATTTGGGGGTATTCTCCTACACTCCCATGGATGGTAGTTATACTCTCGCCCCACGCTCCAGCCTTACTCAATCCTTTTAGTTTCTTCCCCAGTTCTTAAAAAAAAAAGGCACAGCATTCACCCACATCTAAGGCGAATTCACAATCAAGGAGATGTCTTCATTCTTTAAAAGTGGTGGGTTTGTTCTGGTTTTCACATCAAGTAAGGACTACTTCTGGGGTTGTTTTGCTTTTGATCGCCCCTCCATAATTATATCCTTAATTTATTTCTGTTTTTGCCTATCGAAATTCCAAACATTAGAAAGCCACCTTTATTAATTTCTATCTCTAAAACTCCAGCGAGAAGTACTTATCTCTTACTTCTCCCACTGGAATAATATATTTCCCAGATGAGGAAATTTAGCTCTCTTTATTAGGAATGAAGAAGAAAACGACAGGTCAACAGAAAAATGAATGGGACGTGGTGAATTGTTCTGAGAAGGTAGGACATATGCATTTGCTAGTCTAGATGATTCGGTTTTCTCTGGGAGTGTTGGAAGATATAGTGTGAAAGGCGGAAGGCCATCGGCTCCCATGCAGTTCACCAAAAGAGGTTTTGAGGATATTCGATTTGGAATCACCATTCTTTCTTTTCATAATATTCAGCATGTCCTTAATCATTATATTGCACATATTGAACACCGGCTTTTAATCCCTTCTACCAAAATGTTTTGCACTCATTTGAACACTTCTAAATTGAAATTCTGAATTAGTATTCATTGAAAACTGGTTTGACACAAAGAAAGGAACATGAATGAAACCTTTTAAAGCCTTCTTTGCATTTCCAAGTGCATGTTCAATTCTTTAGGAAAGTCATTGTTAGTGGTTTAGGGAAGATTTATTCAATTCCCAAGTGCCACCTCCAGAGGGCACAGCTGTCTCAAAAAAAAATTATTATTATTATTTTTAAGTTCCTTCAGTTTTGCCAAGGAACTCTCTAGCCTGTAATTGTGATTCCTGGGATCCAAACTTGAAATAGTTTTACCTAATATATTTCAATATTCATTTAGATATTATGGTATTCTATTATTTTCAGCGATTAACATTTATAATCTTTTAAGTTTTTATAAAACAAAGAATTAAATCCAATGTTGTCAATTTGCTCCGACTTAAAAAAAAAATCTCTCTGATTCTCTCTAGTTTTAAGTGATAACTCCAGACAGATTCAAGCAGCACCCTTTAATTTTTTAAAACGCATTTAAAGTTTATTTGCTAAAACTTTGCATTTTCAAGAGATTGCACTCATGGCCACAGTTATCCTAAAAAATGAAGTGTGAAATGTGCTGCATCTTGCATATAAATTATTTAGGATTTAGTGCCCAGTGTATTCTTGTAGAGTCTGCTATTACATTCAGAGTAAATGCTTTGGAAGCCTTTTACTCCTGAAGCTGAACAAAATGTCTGGGGGATTTATTTTTGTAACATCAAAATTTATGGTAACTTTTGATTTAAAAATGCTTTTATTCACCCACAGAGGAGGGGAAGTTGAAGTGAATTTGCTTGGAAAAGAACAGGGTTATTTTCTTCTAGAATGTACATTAAGCGATTTACTCTCTCCCTCCTTTGTCTCAGCCATCTCTGCTGTGTTTTTAGTGTGAAATTGAATCCTGTAAGGCTAAAATCTAAGAAGAGGGAGACTAAGGATTCATGCAAACAATATACATGTATTTCTTTCTTGTGGTTTTTTTCAAGCTTTCAGTTGCTGCTCACTTTGGGCTATTTTTCTTTTCCTGTTATTTTTTTTTCCCCCTGTTAACATTATGCATGAAAATCTAGCAACAGGGTGTGAAGGGGACTGTTTGTAAGTATTTAAAACTGCTTCACATCTATTTATATGAAAATGCTTTTTAGGTTTTGGAAGCTTATTTGCATGTTGGCATGGAAAATTTTGGAAACTTAACACAGGATAGGTGTTGAAAGTGTTTAACGTCCATATTTGCTTCGCATAAATGAGAAAGAGCTACAGCAGCCACCAAAACAGTGTGTTCTGTAAGAAACCATGCTTTTGAAGTGGTGTCAGCTAAACGTGGACGAATCAAGAGAGGACTTGATGAAATACCCCTGAAGTCAGGTTAAGCCATGGATGAGCCGTTCAGGGCTAACGTGTGTGACACAGACGTATAATTAGCAAATCTACAAATTATCCCTCTTCTATTTCAATTCCAAAAAACAAATATTAGTTTAATGATATATTCCTTGGCCTTGTATATTATTAGTCTTGTCTCCCAGTGGGATGATGGAAGATCTTTGATGGCAAAGAACCACGTCTGATATGTATTTTTTGTATTTCATAATAACTAGCCCAGTGTTA
Source organism: Lagenorhynchus albirostris (assembly GCF_949774975.1). Taxonomy (NCBI): domain Eukaryota; kingdom Metazoa; phylum Chordata; class Mammalia; order Artiodactyla; family Delphinidae; genus Lagenorhynchus; species Lagenorhynchus albirostris. Next base: position 24,455,465 of record NC_083105.1, on the reverse strand, counting down.
GACCAAAAAGGCCTTCAACAAATTGTTGGCAACTAATTGTTAGTCTGTGGAACTGTTGGCCAGGATCCACTCCCAGGTAGAGAATGCCAGACTTGAAAGTTTAAAGCGTGCATGAAATCCAAAGTGTTTTTTCTCCACTGTGTCTCCGTGAGGCTCATGACACTCTCAGTGTTTCCTTAGGTGAATGGATGTGCTACTGTAATCTGATGGGTGATTTACAAGAAATTTGTCATCAGTATTTGGGATTTTTGGTGCTACCATTCTTATGAATTCGATAATAAATCTGGGGACAGTATAGTGGATGGGATTCAAATGGAGGTGAAGTTACATAGAATATTTGAAATGGAAGGGTCAGGAAACCAATGTTTCAGCAGAACACAGATGACTAAGGTAAAAATGTGGTCTCCCCTTATCCCCCCATTTATATATGGTAGAACTTTGCTCATTCATCTGTCAATGTTGACTGTTTTATACAAGGTCCTGTACCATTGTAGTTGAGTGACACATAGAGCCTTGAAAAGTAGTTATCTCCTGTCAGTGGATGTGCTTAAGTGAGTCTATCAGGCATGTGCTGAAGGGCCTCCAGCCTTGGAGGAATGTTTTGTTAGGTGATCTATAAAGTTGCCTGCCAATGAAAATGCTGTGTGGTTCTGCATTGAGTTCCTATTACACTCATTTTATTAGAATGAAAGACAGTTCTACAAATGCTGAAGCATCGTAAGGAAACGTGAGATGACGACCAACGAGCTAAAAGCCTGGCATCATTAGATTAAGGGTGTGTCATTCCCACGCAGGGTCCGTTTCTAGGCCTCTTAGCCTAGGGACATGTGTTAATTACATGAGCAGTTCAGATTTTCTGTCTCTGACAGTTGAGTCTAGTTTGAATGCTTATAATTCTAATTTAATTAGAAATGCATTCAAAGAGCTGAAGTTATTTGCAAGAATTTAGAAGTAAATCCCTTAGTGTAAAATAAATGGACCTTTGGTAAAGTGAATCATAACCTAAGTTTGAATGTATAGATGGATATTTCTCTATCAGCTTTGCCTGAAGTGTGGCAGAACTTGGGGAAAAATTCTGGTGTAGATGTAATACTCATCTGTTCTCACTGTATAACTTCGTTCAGGATCTATATTCAAGTTTTTCTCCTCTCAGCTACCACCACCGTCTCCAAAGATAAGTCATTTATTTAAAAAGTCAGTAATCTAAACAATTCCTACTTTTCCCTTCTCATTGTCAGGGCATCGCCTGGTTACTTGCACATCCATGTAGATAAGTGAATTACTGGTCAGGGGCAGCGTTGCAGGTGGACTGTAATGCATTACTGACGTTCAGTTAACGTTCAAGCAATAGTACTCTCACCTTCCCTTTGTTACATTAGGTAATTTTTGGTCCACTGTAGTCATGGGCTGACTTCATGCAATCAGAGCCTAAAAGCCAAGGCCATACTATGGTCCTTCATGTAAGTGGCCTCCTGGTGGCACTAGGAGGACACTTGTTTGCACAGAAATGCTGCATGTTTGGCAGGCAGAAAAGATACAGGGTACTGTCCCCAGAAGTCAGTGTGCCTTTTCAAAGTCTGTTTGATTACATTTGCTGTGATGTCGATGGGTTCCTATAATTTATCTTCAGTCTCAGAAAGTGGTTTGGGGCTGGATGTACATTCTGGTGTTTGTTAATTCCTGAGGTGACACTTTTAAGTCCCAATGTTTGATGTTCCACAGTCCCAGAAAGAATGATTTTTGACTCTTTGATCCTATAAGAAAAATCCAATTGTTTTCTATCTTGCAGTTCATGCCGATGGCTTTTGTTCCCTCATCGTTTTAGCAGATATTTTCTTTTTCAAGGCAGAGTCATGATGGGGGGAGGTCTGTTAAGATATTGCAATAATATAAATAACAATCTGGTGGAATTACAAATATAGCAGAGGTTCTTAAGAGGTTGAGCAAAAAAATTGGTTATGGTTATCAAGCTGGAGGACTGTTGAAAAAAAGGTCCAGAGCCCTTTTTTAATGGCATGTCTGTCCGCAGCATTCCTTAGTTTAAAAATCATCCTCTGTTTGCTAAGAGAAGAAAACACAGGCTAAGGAATGAAATGCTCTGGACACGTTTCATTTAGTTAGGTTTTTTGCTCCTTGGTCCTTCTGGTGGTTTTCGACCTCTCCTATTCTCTAATAATGTTACTTGGAGAATTAAAGACAACCTGAAAAGCAAAACTATAGCAAGGAAGAAGGGCAGACAATACAATGAACTGAATTCTCTAGGCTGTTCACAGAAATGGCAAGAAAGACAAAAGAACTTTTTTTTTCTTCTTTATAAAAGATGCTGTTACCTTTTCTTCTCTTTCAGACCTTTTTCTTCCTGTTCTTGGCTTCCTTGCAGCTCTTAGCATCTCATCATGAATGGCTATTTTAACTTCTTTTTATTAATAAATATGATAAAGTTACTGTTACTAATTTACTGTTTGGAAAGTAGAGGCTTTAAAGTAGCATTCTTGAAGGTTTTAAAGTAATTGCAATTTTAAGTCTTTTTTTTTCTTTTTTCACCCATTGAATTGGATTTTCTCTCAGCCAAAGTGTTTTGCCTATTATTTACTGTTGTTGTTTATTTTTAAGGATAATTGAAAGTTGTTCTACAGATATAGCTAAAAAAAGTCATATTTCTCCGTGAAAAACAACCCTGAAGTGAAAGCCAACTTAAATCATACCAGAAAGGACTCACAAAGTGAAGCTGACATCCTGGGAGAAGGGAGAAGCACTAATGCTCCCAAGTAATCAGTTTGGGCCATTTCAGTGCTAAATGACAGGATCAAGAAGAAAAATTTTTAAATTGATTTTTAAGACTGTCTGAAAAAGGAGGCTGAAATGAATATTAAGTGATTTCTTTGGGGCTGTCAGAAATAATAATGGGAGAAGAGACAAGCCCAGTCTTGCTGCTGATGGTAGGATCAGAGAATTTAGAGTCAGTGCAGATTGGAGATGAAGTTCTACACTTCAATTTTTAAGAAATGTTAATGAACAAAAGGGAAAGGAAGCAGCAAAGGCACCTCATATGAGTAGGTATGAGCTGGAAAGGGAAGTGGAAAAGATGTCACATCACACGTTGGAATGTTAGGGAAGAGTGCTGTGGTGGGTGTGTGCGGTGTTCTGCATTCTGTGAGGAGAAGAGAACCCCATTCCTGGAAGGTCCTGCGCATGAGGTGTTCTAGCAGTGGGGATGGATCTGTCAGGACATATCCATTCTCTCTCCCACCCATTCCACCACCCCCGTCCCTGCCAGGAGCCATATACATCTATCTGTCAGTTGGCTGGTTGGAGTGGGGCTCCAAGCTGGCTATTGAACAAGCCCATAGGGCATGAGGGTTGCATTCATGTCTTTGGTCTCATTAGCGCCATGTTGGAACCAACAGAGTTAACTGACTAATGAATAGAGAGATGTGTTGAGTGTTCCTTGGGATTTGGAGTCAGTTTCCCTTAAATTAGCCATGTCAATTACCACAAGCCCATAGATACCAAGAGTTGGGAAAAGATCTGGCAGGATTTAAAAGCACATGGGGAACATGGAGAATTTGAATAAAAATGGAGAAAAACACCCATCTTACTAGGATTGTGATTTTCCAGCACACGGATGCTGGCTTCACAACGCTGTGAAGGACTGATAGAGCATTCTGATGGATTACTTTTTCTGCAATCTGTTTTCAGAAGTTTCTTAAATTCCACTTTTTTTCTTGTTCTCTGAGTACGTGGGCTGGAAAACATAACCTTCTTTAACGTTCTGCTTACTGACGTGGAAATGGACAGTGAATGTTAATTCCCCGATCTTTTGGGAACAGGATCCAGCTTCCTTCTTAGTCTTATCCACTTTCCCTTGGTCTTATGGGATTATACATCAAGGTACCTAGCCTTACCTAAGCCATGAGGAGGTCAGTGTTGTGATCCAGCCTCAGCCTGTGGTTCTCAACTGGGGATGGTTTTGTCTCCTCAGGGACATTTGACAATGTCTGGAGACATTTTTCATTGTTAAAACCAGAGAGAATGCTACTAGCATCTAGTGTGTAGAGGCCAGAGATACTGCTAATGCACAGGCCAACCCCCTACAGCAAGGAATTATCTGGTCTGAAATGTCAACAGTGCATAGGTTGATGAACCCCTGATCTGAGCCAACTTGACTTTCCCTTTCTGGACATCAGGGATGTGGTATAAGTAACACCGCCTCCCCAGATGATTCGCACTCATTCATTCTAGTAGCAGTACCTCATTAAGACTGTCAAGTTGTTCCTGTTAGCTAGACTTCCTCCTCAAACCTTTCTGGGTTCACACTTCTTTTCTGGGCTAGATCTCCAGCTTTTTTATCTGTTTTGTGAACTCCACTATACCCTTTTGATACAGTCTTTCTCTGCTGGAATTAGCTAGAGTAATTTACTGTTGCTTGCAGTCAAAGAACTCTAAAGTGACGTGGAATAGCTGACAGTGTAGCATCGATATGTCAAATGACACTTCATAATTCGATGGTGTCTCATAAATCCTATCTTTGGTTATTAAGTATCTGGTAAGCTGAGGGTCAAGTTAGAGGAAGCAGAAGTACAACAGAGAATCCTATACATCTGAGGTTTCTTGTGCTGACATTTCACTGAAATGGTAGGGAGAATCAATAGACCAACAGATAGCTTGAGAACTCACTCTCAAGCAGGGAAATAAAGTTTTCCAGGATGGTAGGACATCAATGGCAGCAGATCAAGTGCAAACCTCAAAAAGCAGGGTTTAAAAAAAAAAGAAAGTAACCTACCAGTTTTGAAACTATGCCTGCCTTTGACCTCCTTAGGCTGCTGTGCACAATGTCGAAGCCAGGGGCTGCAGATGAATAATTTCTTTTCTTTTTAAAAAATCATTCTTCTCATTTCAAGCTTCATTTTAAAATAATGAAAGCATAGATGGCAGTACCTTACTCACAAGCATAGAAGTTTTCTTTAAAGACTTTTAAACTCAGAGCTGACGCTGACATGGTGCTCTAACTCCATTAAACAGCAGAAACTTTTCTCCAATTAAGATGATCCAAGGAACAGGATCTCTTGATTACCTAGGCTGGGATAGGTGAGTGTGGGTGGTTGCCTGAGCCCGTATAGCTGTTGGAGACCTTGGGGGCTGCCTCATAAAAAGACCTGTTTTGTTGGAAGCTTCTCTTTCTCTAAGTGCATGGGTTGGAATATGTTAAACTATTCTTCAGTGAACAAAATCATAAAAGGATGTGAGCATACAAATAGAGAATTCATGTTGGAGATCTCATGAGGTTCATTGTACTTCTCAGACAGGGTTTCTTTTTTTAAGATGCCAGCAAAATGCCATGGTATTTTATTTTTGTCTCCAGTAAATTGCTTTAGAAACTTAAACAAATTAAACATCTTGTTTTGTGTTTCTGAGACTCACTGGGGAAACTCAGTCTCTCTAGTCTGATGTTTCAGGTGGGAAGGAATATGTGTGTGTAATCACCTTTTTAAAATAGTTATGCATGTGCATGAGACATTTAGTATCACCTGGAATTGTAAGCAGTTGTATTTATTATCTAAAGAAGAAGAAAACAAAAGTGAAGTTTTTGGAGTGTGTGTGTGTGTATATGTGTGTGTGTGTAGGTATGTGTGTGATGCTATAAGATGAGAAATCATTCCTGATCCTTTTTATATTTTAGGAACTGATTTCTAGTACATTATATTAGTGACACTCAAACTCCATTGTTGAAGCCATGTGGAAACTAATTTAAAATAAATCTTAATAAAAATAATCATTATCGATCATCATTCAAACGGAAGGCAACATGACAGAAATTAGCAGCTAAAACTTAGAGCCCGCCTTTGGAATTTAATGGGGCTCTATTTTTCTTGGGTTCCCCATCACAAAAACCACTTTCCTTCATTTCCAGTGTTGGTAAATGGAAGCAGCTCTGAGATACACACCCCTGCCCCTCCCGCTTACCTCCAATCTCCCCTGGCTTCTTCCTGCTAGGAGGAATGGAAAGGCCTAGAAGGCTGGTGCCCCTGGGCCTGAGGAATAAAATTAGCCTGGGTGGTTAATGTTAGTGTTTCTCCCCTTCCACAGGGTCTCTTTGACAATAGGAACTGTCTGACTTGGTTACTTCTCATGAAAACACCTCAAACCCCTACCAGCTTGAACTCTCGGTTGAAATATTACATTTAAAGGCCAGACAGAACCCAAATGAATGGATGATTGCATCACCTTTCAAATATCACTTTAAAAAAATCTATGTAGTGAAGACTCAAGTCCTTTGGGAAGGAGCAGGCATGAACTGTCACCCGTATCCTCCCTTGGCTTCGATTTTGTCTCTCTCCCTCTATTACTGGCTTCTCTGCTCTCTCCCAGGCTCCCCCTTCCCTTGTCTCCCCACCCCCTCTTCCCATGCACAGCTGAGCTATGTGAAATTCTGGTTTGGATGTATGGCCTGGAGGCTGAGCTATGCAAGAAGTGTCACCCACAGAGGTGTTTCCTTTCGGGATGTCATTGTTTAACTTCGGGGTCCTGTTATTCTTAAGTGAATGAAGTGTCAGAAATGAATCTCACCGTGTAATTTTCCAGGCCTTGACAGGCCTTTGCCGTCTGTCATTGGATCATGTTTTTTACCTTTGGTTTCCTGCCATGTTGAGGGTTCTGACCTGTCCCTTTGAGCGCCAGTAATTTTACTTCTCAATATAGCCTCCAATGGAGGTTTCTGCTGCCAGGTGTGACTTTTGTAACTTTAAGGCATGGAGCGATTTCTTCCACGGGCCTTGCTTTTTAAAACCTCAAGGGTCATGAATCCCGTCACTTGAACAGTGTTGATTTGCAATTAATCCCGTGGGTATTATCTATTTTTGTCTGCAGTCTTTGCTGATGAGGAGAGCCCACATTACAGCAAAGTCTCAGTCTTTTTGAAATGTAGGACCGAGTTCTATTGGCTGAAAGAGGCAGTTTAGGGGAGAAGAATTGGGGGGGTAGGAAATAGGAATATTTTTTTTTATAAAGAACCCAAGTTTAATTGGAAAGAAGGAAAACTGAAGTTTTTTCATTCCCTGCATAGTGAAGATTTTGAAAAATCCTACTGCTCTGAAGTCAGAAGATGGATTTTATAAAGTACAAGCAGATTGTTTTTGAACTGAATGTTCAAGCTCTGCTGTCAGAGTTGACAAGTTCCTGAATTCAATTTTCAAACTAAAACTTAGAAAACCAAGGGAGACACTGTGTCTCCTCAGTAGCTTATCAAAAGAAGTGCGGTGGCAGGCCCCACTGCTGTCTCGGCCGGCCAGGCTGTCGGGGAGGGAAGAGGTAGGCGGCACCCCATCGCATCATCTCTGCTCCCTCTGGTACCCGATGCCTTTTTGATATGGGCTGGATAGGAAGGGCCCCAGCTGCTCAGGCTTGCTGAGATTGGACAGCGATGACAGGCCACCCAGCTCTTTCCTCCGAGAATGGGGAGAGCTTTAGCATTTTTAGAGAAGTTTCAGGCACCAGTGATCTTTGCTCAGGACTTATTGGTCTTCATGGTTGGCAGAAAAAGGATTAAGAAGCATCAATATTAGCACACTAGTTGTTGCTTTACAAGAACAGTGTAAAGCTGTGTAAAATTCTAGGCACAGCCACCACTAGCCCTCTCCTCTTTTTTCCTTTTGGGGTAAAAATTAGCTAGTTATGGCTCGTGAGTTTTCAAGATCTTCTTTATGCATGTAGATGATACAAGGTTGTCCCTAAAAAAAGATGGTATTTTGCAACTAACTACTATAGTAATATAGGTATTAATACTTACAATGTGCCATATACTGCCTTAGAGCCCATTTAAATTTCATAACAACCCATGAAGCAAATTACATCATCACCATTGCACAGATGGGGAGAGCGAGGCTCACAGCATTTATTCAGGATTTCCCGACTAGTAAGGAGAAGAGCTGGGATTTAGACCCAGCTCTAACTCCTAACCTTGCCCTCTTGACATTTTATGTAAAACTGCCTCCAAAGCAGTGACAGTGATGAGCTCAGTGGTAGAATTTCTTCCTACAGATTCAACAGTAAACAAATATCATGACCTTTTGAATACTCTTCAGGTTGTGTGATTCTATTAAGTCTTAAATTTTCACAGGCTTTTATTTTGTATCCATTTGGTCCTTGAAAATTCAGATTTATTAGTTGCTATATTTCATTTTTATTCCTGTAACTGTTATAAAACCTCATTAAATTGAAATCTTACTACCTGGAGCTCTCAATTAGCCAGATGTTTTTTTTCTTTCTTGTACTCCACTTTTAGAAGGAAGAAGAAAACCACAGAAAAATAAGCTCATATCAGAATTTCTTTTAAAGGTTAAATATGTCCTATGGTCCTATGCCTTTTAGATGTTACTCCTGACATCTAACTATGTTACATGTTAAAATGTGAGTATATCTCTTTATGATTTTGAAATGCTTAATCAACAGCAAAGTCTGCTTAAAATGTTATGGGGGTTGTATTAGTAAGGTTAAGCTAAGGGCTGTAACAAAGAGTCCCTGCATCCTAATAGCTTATCGTAATAAAAGATGATGTTTCGTCCACCTCACAATGCAGTGGGAATCAGCAGTGGTGGTGGGGAGGGGTGGCTGCTGGGCTCCACACACTCATTCAGATAACCTGGACTCTATCTTGTGGCTCTGATATTCCTCTAGAATCTCACAGTTTTCCACTGAACCTAAAGAACCTAACTGGCAAACAAAGGAAGACAGCCAACCTGGAGGATTCTCTGGGAAGTTATTAGGGGCCAGGATTGAAAGTGGTACACAGTTCTGCCCACATTCCAATGGCCTGACCCCACCTAACTGCAAGGGAGGCTGGGAAATACAGTCCAGCTCTGTGCCCAGGAAGGAAAGGAAATAGGGTTTGGTATCCACCTAGCATGGTCTCTGTCACAGCAATGAAATAAAATTCTGAGATTTTTATGGCTTTTCTGATATTACAAAACGTCTGATTAGTATCTAGATTAGTGGTTTCCAAAACTTGGGTCATTAAAAAATATCTCTGGAATGTAACTTAGACCCACACAGGATCATAATGGGAGTGGGGACTGTGGGTAGAAGCAGACCAGGAATCTGCATTTTTCAGAAGCTCTCCGGGGGATTTGGATACAGCCATGCTGGCAGCAGTTTGGTGTTTGGGCATCACTGGTCTAGATAATGCACTTGGTAAGGAAGGAATATAGATTAATTCATTTCAGGAAGAGTTTTAGCAAAAAAGACAGGGAGAAAAAAAGTGATCTTTAGTCACTTGATAAATGAGCCTAAATCCCTATTTATACCAATCACTGTAATTAGTCAAGACTTCAGACATATTCTGTGGCCAGTTGTTTTGAAAATCCACAGAGTGCTTCATAGATAATAGTTTCATTTCCCAGGGAAATGCCCCATAGAGGAGGAGAGCCATCCTGGATATTGCAGACACTGACTACATATATTTTATTATATTTATTTAAAAAATTCTCCATGTCTCATTTCAGCCTTTTTTGTCCTCCTAGCAAGCACAATTATAGATTCCTAGTTACCTAAACTACCCCAGTAGATGTGAAGGCAATTGCGATAGTAAAACAGTTTTCTAAATTGAACAGTCATTGTTTTTTTTTATAAATTTATTTGTTTATTTACTTTTGGTTGCTTTGGGTCTTCATTGCTGCGCACAGGCCCTCTCTTGTTGCGGCAAGTGGGGGCTACTCCGTTGCTGTACACGGGCTTCTCATTGCAGTGGCTTCTCCTGTTGCGGAACAGGCTCTAGGTGTGTGGGCTTCAGTAGTTGTGGCTCGCAGGCTCTAGAGCTCAGGTTCAGTAGTTGTGGCACACGGGCTTAGTTGCTCAGTGGCATGTGGGATCTTCCCGGACCAGGGTGCGAACCTGTGTGTGCTGCATTGGCAGGCGGATTCTTAACCACTGCGCCACCAGGGAAGTCCCCCAGTTATTGGGTTTTAAAAATAAAATTGTGTTACTTGTCTTGGTCTTTAAGAGTATGTCTTTGCCAGTTTGTTTGTTTTTAACCCACATATTCCTCACATGTCATCCTTCTGCTCCATTTGAATTTTTAATAGTATATGGCTTTTGAGGGATAAACGTAACCTCTTATAACCAATACAAGTTGCAGGTTAAATTGGTCTCATCAGTTTTGCAGGCCTGTTCTATGGTTGCTACCCCAAGTGAGAGTGGGAGTGCACAGGGTCATATTTCAGGTTTACTCTTTTGTGTTGTTATCAGGTTGGATTTATGAAAGATATTGGAAATTTATCACTTTTCTCTGTTATTCTAAAACCATAATTTTCTAGTCTCTTGGTTGCTTGTGAACATTTCTGATAAAATACACAGCTCTCTGAACCTTTGTAACACGGATTTGTTTAAGATCTTAAATTATATATTGCTGTGATCCAAGCAGAGGACGAGAAACCTTTCTGCTCTATGTCCATGTTAAGGGCAGCGTTGCAAACCATTCTGCACAGTTCTAATCATACTACTCTCATAATTATTCCACATTGCTTAGCTAATCGCCCCCACCTTCCTTAGCCTTGCTTTCAAGCACCCAGATCATTTGACCTCTGCCTAAAACTGCTTGTAAGCTTTCCAGTCATTTAACCTGTAGAGCCCTCACCCCAAATCTTTACCCTGGCCACCTGGTTGAGTCATCATCCTCCAGAACGTCTTGAGTTTCTTTGCACCTAATATTTCCAAACCCCATCTCTTCCTAAATGAAATTCAGTCCAGTCTTTAAGATTCAGTTTGAAATGCCACAGACTCCGAAACCTTCCCTCTTCAACTGAATTATGACATACCACTTACCATGATATATCATTCCGTTTGAGATATGCCTGCTAGATTGTCTACTAGAGTGTAAGCTCCTGGAGATCAAAGATCCTGCTTTATTCATCTCTTATTCCTTATGGTGCTTTAACCATAGTGAGCATTTATTTAACCTTCATGATAAACATTTGGTTGAGAATTATGATGCAGAGTTGAAAACCCAACCTTAGACTATTAATTTAGAGCATGTTCCAAAGTGGAACAGTAATATAAGTTACTTTGGGAAAAAATATCTGGTTAAGTGTACATAGGTTGTTTTACTGCAGGGCTTTTCAGAGCATTTAATATGCTTATAGAATGTAATGTCCTAATGTGAATATCTAAGAGAGAATGTAGTAAGCATCATATTTCATATTCTTTTCACCACAGAGCTCTTTTTTTTGTGAAGCATATTGACAAACCAGGGTTTTTGTAACTGACTTTGGGGACTGTTACTTGGAGTAATATTCTGCATTTTTATAGTACCCTTTGTTATCAAAAGTACTTTCACCGTTAAACTCATCCTTGATTTTGCTAAGTATCACTGACTGCTCATAAGAAAACAAAAATAATGTTTTCTAGTTTGCACTTCTAAACATAATTATTTTGGGTGTTGTATGTATGTGTGTTTGTAAACTGCAAGAATTCCTCAAATATGCTGTTTGCTTTAGCTAAGAGGGAGATAAATGTATATATTTCAGGAAAAATCCTAGTGATCTAAATGAAACCTTTAATAACGAAGACATACAGCTGAGAGTCATTCCCTTGTCAAACGTCTTTGAAGAGATATGCAAAGGTCTTTGTCTTAATAGTAATTTTCCTGAAGGTCACCCACATTCAGACTATTTATGTAAATTTCCACTAATTCAAGCTCTAGAATGATTTGCTGAATGTAAAGTCAGTGCTTAGGGTTTTTTTTTTTCTTTTGCCATTATTGATTTATCTGTTCTACCCATTCTTTCTGTGGACACAGATTTAAGAAAAAAATCAGGTCATTGTGTGTTTATATTTCTCTCCTTTAAATGAGGTATATTACATCAACAATCATTTGTCAGGGCTGTAATTGCAAATACAGTGGAGAGATCAACTTTCAGAGCAAGAGGAGTTAAAGGATCCTCTTAAACGTTGAAGTTAAACCTATGATTTTTTATGAACTTTGGGGCACCTAATTAAGCGCTTAATAACAAGCAGGAGTTTCCAAATGTCAACTGTATACACAGTGGTTTTTCCAATAAACTTCTATGCTGTTCCCTATTACCTCTTGATGGGCCCAAACAAAGTCTTCTGGTGAAGAGTACAAAATTCGGATGGATTTCCACTGCTGATGGCAAGAAATCTTGTCTTCTGAAACATAACTACAAAATACTTAGGGTAAAAGTAAGTTTGAACCTATTAAATATATGGATGGGTATTAATTTCATCTCTCAAACCATATATTATAAAGAAATTCCATTTTATTCCTTTTTTTATCTTTTTTTCTCACTTCAGACTCTCTTGCTGTTGAGCTTCACCACCACTATTTCCCTCTGGTTTCAGAATTCAAAAAAGTTATTTTTTTAAACTGAAAAGTGAATTAAATTTAGTGGGGGTGAGGAGTTGGAGGCTATAACACAAGTCAAACTATTTAATTGAGTGGAAAGTCTCCTATATTATTTCAGATGAAGGAAATCATTTTTAAGCCTGCCTCCGACATTTACCCTTGGTGTTTCTGTATAGATAGTCAGTGTTTGACAAATTCCCATAGGTTTTAGCCAATCAAATATTAGGGCCTAACATTGTTCTCAATGGTGAAAAACTGAAAGCATTTCCTCTAAGATCAGGAACAAGACGAGGGTGCCCACTCTCACCACTGTTATTCAACATAGTTTTGGAAATTTTAGCCACAGCAATCAGAGAAGAAAAAGAAATAAAAGGAATCCAAATCAGAAAAGAGGTAAAACTGTCACTGTTTGCAGATGACATGATACTATACATAGAAAACCCTAAAGATGCTACCAGAAAACTACTAGAGCTAATCAATGAATTTGGTAAAGTAGGAGAATACAAAATTAATGCATAGAAATCTCTTGCATTCCTATACATTAATGATGAAAAATCTGAAAGAGAAATTAAGGAAACACTCCCATTTACCATTGCAACAAAAAGAATAAAATACCTAGGAATAAACCTGCCTAAGGAGACAAAAGACCTGTATGCAGAAAACTATAAGACACTGATTAAAGAAATTAAAGATGATACAAACAGATGGAGAGATATACCATGTTCTTGGATTGGAAGAATCAATATTGTGAAAATGACTATACCACCCAAAGCAATCTACAGATTCAGTGCAATCCCTATCAAACTACCAGTGACATTTTTCACAGAGCTAGAACAAAAATTTTTACAGTTTGTACAGAAACACAAAAGACCCCGAATAGCCAAAGCAATCTTGAGAAAGAGAAATGGAGCTGGAGGAATCAGGCTCCCTGACTTCAGACTATACTACAAAGCTACAGTAATCAAGACAGTATGGTATTGGCACAAAAACAGAAATATACATCAATGGAACAGGATAGAAAGCCCATAGATAAACCCATGTACATATGGTCACCTTATCTTTGACAAAGGAGATAAGAATATACAATGGAGACAAGACAGCCTCTTCAATAAGTGGTGCTAGGAAAACTGGACAGCCACATGTAAAAGAATGAAATTAGAACACTCCCTAACACCATACACAAAAATAAACTCAAAATGGATTAAAGACCTAAATATAAGGCCAGACACTATAAAACTCTTAGAGGAAAACATGAGCAAAACACTCTATGACATAAATCACAGCAAGATCCTTTTTGACCCACCTCCTACTGTAATGGAAATAAAATAAAAAATAAACAAATGGGACCTAATGAAACTAAAAGCTTTTGCACAGCAAAGGAGACCATAAACAAGACCAAAAGACAGCTCTCAGAATGGGAGAAAATATTTACAAATAAAGCAACTGACAAAGGATTAACTCTATATTATACAAGCAGCTCATGCAGCTCAATATCGAAAAAACAACCAAATCCAAAAATGGGCAGAAGACCTAAACAGATATTTCTTCAAAGTAGACATACAGATTGCCAACCAACACATGAAAAGATGCTCAGCATCACTAATTATTAGAGAAATGCAAATCAAAACCACAATGAGGTATCACTTCACACCAGTCAGAATGACCATCATCAGAAAATCTGGAAACAGTAAATGCTGGAGAGGGTGTGATGAAAAGCGAACCCTCTTGCACTGGTGGGAATGTAAATTGATACAGCCACTATGGAGAACAGTATGGAGGTTCCTTAGAAAACTAAATGTAGAACTGTCATATGACCCAGCAATCTCACTACTGGGCATATACCTTGAGAAAACCATAATTCAAAAAGAGACATGTACCACAATGTTCATTGCAGTTCTATTTACAATAGCCAGGACATGGAAGCAACCTAAATATCCATCAACAGATGAATGGATAAAGAAGATGTGGCACATATATACAATGGAGTATTACTCCGCCATAAAAAGGAAAGAAATTGAGTTATTTGTAATGAGGTAGTTGGACCTAGAGTCTGTCACACAGAGTGAATTAAGTCAGAAAGAGAAAAACAAATACCGTATGCCAATGCACATATATGGAATCTGAAAAAACGGTACTGATGAACCTAGTGGCAGTTCAGGAATAAAGATGCAGATGTAGAGAATGGACTTGAGGATATGGGGGGTAGGGGGAGCTGGGATGAAGTGAGAGAGTACTACTGACATATATACACTACCAAATGTAAAATAGATAGCTAGTGGGAAGCAGCCGCATAGCACAGGGAGATCAGCTCGATGCTTTGTGACCACCTAGAGGGGTGGGATGGGGAGGGTGGGAGGGAGATGCAAGAGGGAGGTGATACGGGGATATATGTATATGTGTAGCTGATTCATTTTGTTGTACAGCAGAAACTTACACAATATTGTAAAGCAATTATACTCCAATGAAGATATAAAAAAAATATATTTGGACCTATTATGTGCTAGGGAGAGTGGCAGAGACAAAAAAAAATAAAAGTTCTTATCTCTGCCTTTGGGAAGTTTAAAAGATTATTGAGGAGGCAGAGTGTTTGCAAAGTAGAAGTAATTAGCAGTATTTATAATGAAATACTTTTTGTCATTTGTTATACAAGTAATACATAATTAATTAGAAATATAATGCACATATGGTTTATTTTTCTCTCAGACAAATAGAGAGGTAGGTAGGTAGGTAGATAGATATCAAGAGATCGATCATTCTAGTTCTTTTCTTTTAACAAGCTTCATATCAACCCACTTTTATTTATTCATTTCTTTCATACTAGGCATTTGCAATGTCTTCCAGCTTGGCTGTGTTCAGTAGAGAAACCTAAATAACAGTGGTTCAGACAAGGTAGAAGTTTATTTCTCTCTCATGAAACACAAGGCCAGAGGTAGGCAGCATAGGGATACTCCATGATGCTGCTAGCTACCCAGATTCTTGCCATTTTACTGCCCTGGCATGTCCTTGCCCTCTGGTCCAATATAGCTGCTGGAATTCCAGAATCACATCTGAATTCCAGGCAGTGGGACTGAGGATATGGAGGAGGAAGATGTGCTTCTCTGTCACTGACCAAAATTTAGTCCTGTGGCCATGCCATAGTTAGCTTCAAGGAGGGCTGAGAAATGTGTTTTTTGTTTGTTTGTTTTTTAAAGCTGGGTGGCAATAGGCCCGGCTAAAGGTCAGTTTTCTTTTTTTTTTTTTTTTTGCAGTACGCGGGCCTCTCACTGTTGTGGTCTCTCCCGTTGCGGAGCACAGGCTCCGGATGCGCAGGCTCAGCGGCCATGGCTCACGGGCCTATCCTCTCCACAGCATGTGGGATCTTCCCGGACTGGGGCATGAAGCCATGTCTCCTGCATCGGCAGGTGGACTCTCAACCACTGCGCCACCAGGGAAGCCCTAAAGGTCAGTTTTTATAATAAAAAAGAAGGGTAGAAGGGATTTGGGAGGCAGCTGGTAGTCTCTGCCACAGATTGTTACCATGTGTTGCTATTACCAACAATGCAAAAATGAACATTCCTGAACACATTCAATCACATTGGTTCATGCCAGTAAGTGAAATGTGTTGTGAGTTACAGGGACAGAAAGTTCTAGAGGAAAGGCTTGGAGAAGGGTGAGACCATGGCGTGCTGGGTGGCAGGAGTGGCCATTGTCATGGAGGTAGATGTGAGCTTGGTCCTGATGGCTGGGTGAACTGAAGATGGGAGAACTAGGGGCATATCTGGGCCAGGGGAAAAGCATGCATTAATTCATTCGGTCTGTCATACAACCACTGTTTATTGAACACTTATTATGTGCCAGTTACTGGTCATACAGAGATGGGACCAGCATAGCCCCTGCCCTCATTGGAACTCACAAATAATTTATGCCACTTTGATCAGCAGAATGGATGCCTTTGGGATAGGCAGTGAAGCGACCTAGGCTGGATAAGAAGGCTCAGGCCAACTAAAGAGAACTTGGAGGTCTATTTAAAGGCATTAATCCTGATTTTTAGCCAGTGGGGAGACACTGAAATTTTCGATCAGAGGAATGATCTGATCGAAGTTGTATTTGAGGAAAACGTGACACACACAGGTTAACTGGAGGAGCGCAAGAAGACTTGAAGCTAGTGCTGTTACTGAGCTTTCCCTGTGTGATGATGAGGGCCTGAGCTAGGGAGCTGGCCTGGAGGGGTGGGGAGTACAGTGCAGTGCAGTGGCTCAGGGCATGCTTTCTGGAGATACGTAGTCCTAGCTTTGGATCCTACCTCTGTCTCCTAGGAGTGGGCTGGGCATGGTCCCTGTCTTAGCTCAGCCTTCCATAACAAACTATCATAGAATGGGTGGATTAGACAACAGAAATCTATTTTCTGACAGTTTTGGAGGCTGTGAAGTACAAGAACAAGGTGCTGGCTGATTCGGTTCCTGGTGAGAGCTCTCTTCTTGGCCTGTAGATGGGTGGATGCCTTCGTGTTGTGTCCTCACATCATGGAGAGAGAGAGAGCTCTGGTGTCTCTTCCTCTTCTTCCCAGGGCACTAGCCCTTTGGATGAAGGCTCCAACCATATGACCTCATGTAGCCTTTATCACCTCCTCCCAGGCCCTATTTCCAACTACAGTCACATTGAGGGTCAGGGCTTCAACATGTGAATTTAGGGGGACATAAATGTTCAATCCATAAGAATCCCCATAGCTGTCTGAACCACAATTTCTCATTAGCAAAATGGGGGAAATTCCATCAGCCCCTTTATAGGGTTGTCATGAGGATTAAGTGAGGTGAGGTTTCTACTTAGCATGGTGTCTGGTACAAGGGAAGTATGCAAAACTGGAAACTAGAAGGGACAGGTGGGCCAGGCATTTCAATGGAAAAATTTTCAGACTTGGGGAAAGGATACAAAAGACAAGGGAGAGTCCGGGCACAGAGCTGACACTGAGGACCTTAGCCAGGGTGATGGGGAGAATGATGTCAGTTGACAGCGATAGGAGAGTCTGGGAAGAGGCAGTTTTGGGGAAGAGATTGATGAATTTGATTTCGGGTCTGTCGCTTTTGTTGAGATGGCTGGATATGCTAGTGGAAATTTCCAGCAGACAGTTGCGGTTTATTTACAAGAGAGGATATATGGCTGCTGAGGACAGCTCCTGGGAGACATGAAATTGGTGAGAGTCTGAAATTCAAGAGGAAAGAAACAGAGAATGCAAATGAACCTGCACAGACCCAGTAAACTGGAGGCCCCGGCCTATGCAGGAGGAATTTGGTTTTGTAAACTTTTCTGGTGGAACAAATGAATAGTCTGAGGCAAACTTCAAACTGGGGGCTGAGTTCTCCCAGATCATTTCCTCAGTTCTCCACTTTACTTTGCAGATTGTAGACACAAGGAGGTGGTTCAGGGATCAAAGCCCTACAAACCTGCAAAAAGAAATTTACATTGTAAGCGTTGGGGTTGTGGATTTCATATGAAGAGAGAAGTAACTTTCTCAGTAACAGGACAAAGTAGCTGGGAAATTTCTGAGCTAGGATATTGCCTCTAAACACTGCAGAGTCTCTGGCAGTCTGAAAAGTCCTTAGCACTTCAGGATCCAATTAAAAGGGAATTATTTTCCCATTCCACAGCTAAGGAAATGGATCAACAAAGAGGCTGAATGGCTGTTTTAAAACCTGACAGATGTAACACTGCAGACAAGGGAATGGGATTTGGAAGGTTCCCCCTTTCTGAGATACTGAGTTATTTTCTTCTTAGTGTGGTCTGTCAGTTCTCCCAGCCATGAGTCAGTTGAGATCAACCTTTGATAGACTTAATGCCAGTAAATAATAAGCCCACCTTTGTCCAGTTGCAGGCAATGGAAAAGAGCAAGTACATAGAATTCATTGCACTTACTGTTGGCTTTTCATTTTCCATCTTTCATCCTCTACCCACACAATCCTTCACACTCCTCCAAATAAAAGTAAAATACTATTTTCCTCACTTTAATTTGCACCTGCTTAACTTTGTTCTGCTGAAATAGTTCTTGCTAACATCTCTGATGTCTTTTAATCACCAGGTCCATTTGGACCTTTTTTTAAGTCCTTTTCTGGATTTTTCTGCTGTTTGCCACTACTTCATCAAGATCTCTGTGCTGTTGGTTTCCATGAAGCCTCACTCTTCTGTTTGTCATGACACCTCACAGACTATCCCTTCTTGGTTTTCTTCAGTTGATGCCGTACTGCTTACCAGTTAAATCCTGGCATCCTTTTCATCCCAAGCAAACAATTTTTCTCATTCTGCACACTCTCCCACCTGGTTGATCCAGTCCATTCTCGTTATATCAATTGTCATCGATATGCCAGTGACTCCTGAACCTCATCTCTGGCCCAGATTCTTCTCCCAAGCTTCAGGCTTACATATCCAACTGGACAGCTTTATTCAGATGTCTTCTAAGCACCTAAAGATCAAAATATCTGAAACCAAGAGAGTCTTTTCTCCTCAAATTCTTTCTCCTTCTACCGCCTTCTCATCTATGAAATTTGAAGTCTCAGAACCAATGACAATCCCTTTCTCCATCAGCACTCTTGGTACCTACAAAGTAGTTAATTATTCACTAGCTAGTGCCGTTGTTACTTATAATTCTCAAGGCTGGCATTTGGGGAAGATAAATATAGCATGATTTAGAAGAAGGGGAAAGTGACAAAAGTTGAGTATAGGAATCTCCAATATATAGATGGTGTGGTTAAACTATGATCACTTCCAAGTTCCATCTTCAGGGTAGACTTGTTTACCCCCACACAATCCATACATTCTGTTGAGATTCAACATTTTTTTTTGGTGGAGAATGAGTTATAAATATGAGCAACTGAAAAAACATTGAATTTTGTATCAGAAAGTGCATGCCTTCTGCGCATTTCCAGATGAACATATGGAAATCCAGGGGAGAAAATGTCTTGCCCAAGGATGTAGAGCTAGCTTGCAGTAGACTTGCAGGTATTTTGATTTTCTCTTCTGTACTGTTTCTTCTCCACTACAAGACTTCTGTTTGCAGTGCATGCTGCTCAGTACCAGCAATGACTCAGGAAACACTCATAGCTTATTCCCTAGTAGCTTTACTGGTGAATTCCATTCAGTCCTCTGGACTCTTCACACTGATTATCAGCGTGGGGTTGGACATAACCAGATCTGGCCAAACAGCACACGTATCATTACCTTTCCTTCATCTATGTTAGGTATTACCAATCAGTTCAGTGCTATATTCCTAATGAGCTCAGGACACCCCCAAAGTCCTTAACATGAGGCTTTAGGCAGTCAGTGTCAATCAGTTGGTGTTTGTAAGAGAATTGAAACCCATTTTTCATCCCTTCAGGAATTGCTGTAGCTCCCATTTCTTTTGTTTCTGGGATCAATGCAGTGGGCATTGATGCTCTGAGGAACTTCATCAGCTTTTTGACTGGCATCTTGTCCCCCATCATATATCTTTAGACTATTATTGATGAGGCAGTCCATTGTTCTAATAGCACCTGTCTTTCCTGTGCTGCATGTATAATCACCTGTGAGATGCTGTGCTGGAGAGGTACTTCCTACCCATTGTGGATTTTTCCATTAATCCAGCTCTGCTGAGGCCTGTGCTGGGTTCTGGATTTCTTCTTTGTGAGAGTTTGGCAGACCAGAGTATTTCCCACTTACAGTTGGAACAATTCAGGCACTAAGAAAGGAAAGGTAGAGGTATAAGACAGAAAGTCAATAATGGAATTTGAGCCCCTGGACTTCTGAAGCTTCAATAGCAACATGGCGTACCTCCCTAACACTTATCACTCAGTATTTCCTAAAATACTTCTCAGATTTAATATATAGTTCTTTCTTTCTTCAAGTTAATTTTTTTGAATGTATAAGAAAGATGATATTTCTGAATTGATAGTGTCTCTGAGACTCAAAAACAGTGTGCTAGATGGCTGGAGCAGCAGGAAGCGTATCCCGGCAGGAGCGGAGAGGTAATTGTGAAGGAATGGAGAAAAGGTGGGAGGGATTGTAAAATGATAACGAGGGAATAGAGAGAGGCTAGGTTACTGTAATAATCTTGAAAAGAAATTCCGGTTGGATTTCATGCCATTTAGTTAATTGGTCATAGGTATTCATCGTAGGATTTCTTTATTTCCAGCACTGTCCTAGGTATCTTGAAACATGTGAGTGATGTGGCTCCTTTCTTCAGGGAAATGTAAAATCCCACCGGAGAGATAACTGCTTATGAAGGGATTAGAGACAAATGGGAGTTGTCTCCCCATCAGCTTACGTGTTTGGAATTAGTATGTCACCCTTCTGATCTTAGTTCTGGGATGACATCACTTACAGTCTAGGACGGACACCACCTGCTTGGCAGGTCTCTCTCCACTTCGTTTTCATCTTCTTGGTGGTTAGTCACCCAGGATGGTGTTTAATTCCTTCTTTATCCTTAGCTCCTTGCACCATTCCAGGCACATAAAAGAGACTCAGTCATTGTTGACTTGTTATTTGTCTCTGTGCTTTGGCTCATGTAGTTCTTCCTTCTAATTCAACCATTTGGAAAACTCAGATTCACCCCCTCCTGATTTCACACCTGTATTTTTCTGCTCTCTTCCAATTTTTCACTCTTGCCAGATCGATCTTTCTAAAATGCCACTTTTCTCAAATTGTTGCCTTGCTCAAGGATTTATGGTTGTTCCCTATTGCCCATGTTGTCAACTCTATACTTTTCTGCTTAAGCTTTTAAGACCTCCCCATTATCTCCCTTTATCTCATCTATGCATCCGTATCCATCTTATCCTCAAAACAAGCCTGGGGCTTCATTAAGGTCAATCTGCTTCTTAGTTCCCCTCTATACTTATGTTAAATTCAGCTTCTGAGCTTGAGTCTGCTTCTCTGCTTGCCATGAGCAGCCTTCACTGGGCTCTTCTGTAGTTTACTTATCAGGCTCCACATCACTCAACAAGACTTCTCTCATTCATCAGTCAGTTAATCAGCACACAGTAATGGACTGTCTACCATGGAAATAAAGATCAGGAAGATGTAATTCATGCCCTTAGGAGTCTCACACTAATCCAGTGCTCTAGCCTTGCGCTAAGCATAGTGTTTTGTGCTTTGCTGTTGAATTGAGTGACAGTGGTGGCCCCTCCACTGCACGATCTTGGACAAACTTCCTCATCTTTCTCTGACACGTTCCTTATCTAATGGGAATAACAGTATAAATATAGATAGAGTTATATAACTTATTGCCTGGCTCATTGTAAGCACTCATTACTTTAGCTATTATTATTATTATTAGCACAATACACACTAAAAATGTAGTCTCACATTGTCTTATGACAGTTTCATAGGTTTAGCAGTTTTCTCAGTTGGGCTGGAAGCTTTGGGTGGACCAAGTGTTGTTCTTGCTCTGGTAGAGCCAACACGTGCCACGTGCAGGGCCAGGAGCTATTTCCTGGAAAGCTTCTTGTTGATGAAGTGTGAGCAGCTCACATGAGGTCTTCCACATCTGCTGCCGTGACCAGTGTAAGAAGGACCCAGTGAAACAGCCTGGGGTTGGTCTTCTCAAGAGGCAGGGCAAATAGTACAAGGAGGAGAGTGAGTAGTTACGGAAAAGAGAAAAATATGGGCTTTTACGAGTATCCAAGTTTACATAAAAAGGGTTTTAGAAAGTTGGGGTAAAGATGAAGAAGAGCGTTTGTTGGGTGTGCCTATGTGCCAGGCCGTGGACTTGCTACTTTCATAGGCGCCATCTCATTTGTTCCTCATAACAGCCCAGTGTAGCTGGTATTGTGTCTCTAGTTCATGTTTGGGGAGCCTGAGGTTTAGAGTAGGTACTTGCCTGGCAGAGGTCACCCAGGGAGTAATCGGCAGGATTTTCTGCTCTACTGTAGTATGTGTGATATCTGTGCTGTGTGACAATTTCTAAGGAAGTCTGGCAAAACTCATACCTCTTACTTTAATTTAATGAGGCACATATGGAGCAGATAATAATGAGCTGTCACCCTCTGTTTTGTTTGTTCGCGCTCTGCCTTGCTTCAGGCCTTATCCTCATAGAATCTCAGCAGTGTGTATGGGTTTGGCCTTGGTGCATATGAAGAGCACAGCAATGCCTCTTGCCTGGGCATCCTTTATGCAGTACAAGGGTGTAAGGGATGATCTGAGAGACGTCAGTAAACACCCTTCTTCCTCGGTCAGGCGCATCACTCTAGGTTATCTGGAATGTCTACATTGCTTATGTCTTCGGGTAAAGCTATTAGAGGCTCCCTTAAAACATAGTCATGTATCTTAGCAAGGGGGACCACATGAAGCACTTATCAGTGATCAGTATCCTGGCTCAGTGCGTGAGCATGTTGCAAGGGCCTGGATGGAATGGGAAGAAGGACAGATACTTTTTTATTGCAAAGAGAAAAATGGGAAAAC